>NW_026515736.1:0-1253961 GCF_025528875.1 Mycotypha africana | reverse complement strand
AACCCTAACCCTAACCCTAACCCTAACCCTAACCCTAACCCTAACCCTAACCCTAACCCTAACCCTAACCCTAACCCTAACCCTAACCCTAACCCTAATTAGTTAGCTAGTCCCAACCCTATGGCGGCCCGAACCCCCTGCCTGGCCCCGGGCTGCGCCCGTGCCCACACGCCCCAAACCATGACGAACCGCCGATCTTTTTTTCAACTGGGTATTCTAATGATTTTTCAATCGTTAAGAACACTTTAAAGATAATATAAATATCGTTCCATATGCTTCTTACATACTTATCTTTTTACATTCAATAATATTATTCAACTATAATGCACATGTATAAAGCTATCGAATCTTTACATATTTACCTTTTTTAAAAAAATTAGTAAATATGATGTTCAAAAAAACTAACATTCCATTATTTTCAGTTGTATTTTCTATTCTCTTGCCTTTTTTATTTTGTAAGTGATCATTACGTTCAATATTATTACCCTTTCTATACATTGTATTCATTTTTTATGAAATATGACGATTTGGTAGCTCTACAATATCAAAATTTGGATATCGCTCCTTACTTTTACGTTCTGTATCATCACTATTTTCTGACTTTCTTTATCATTTCTATTTCTATTCGGTTGTCTCATATACTATATTTTACAAAGCTTTTAATATAAACTATATTAATATAAATCATATCCGTTTCTTTGAATTCTTATATCATTTTGCAATATACGTTGTCTAAATTTCTTGAAAAGTACATTGGCCTTTATCATATTCTGAATATACAATTGGGAATTTTTTTTGTTTAAATTTTTCGTCAAGTTCAAAAACGTTTCGCGCACCAAAATATATGCGTGCAAAAAAATAAAAGATACCCCTGGGAATCGAACACCGGTTCACACATTAAGTACTTTGCAAAATACCACAACACTACGGAATAATTTCTGATCGCATATATTTTTCAAGCATATCATCGATGACTGCCTGTAAAAATGAGTTGTCAATGGCTATTTTTGTCAATAAAACTGTATGTACTGATGTGAAGTATATCTCAAGTAAGTAAACTTAGAAAATCTGAAGATATATAGTCGTTTCATATGTGTTGTGCATCTTTTTGAACTCACGTCAAGTATAGTGTATACGCAATATACTGCAGTGTATATCTTATTATATAGTTTCATCCTTATCCATTGTCTGAATAGACTCTAATAAACCTACCACAAGTTTTTAAAGGCTTTCGTTTCGTCTTCTACGGTACTCTGTCTATTGCTATCTGTCTATTGCTATATTTTATCCATACACAACAGATATAAATACACAGATGAGAAATTTTTGTTGGATTAATCATAATTGTTCTGACACATTTATGGCTCAAGATTATATCAATCATTATAAGAATCGATAGTCACCTATTTAGCATATTGTAGTAATGTACACTTAGTCGTATGTTGGCACAATTATGTCTGGAAAGCATTTTTACTTAGCAGTCCAAAGCTAGAAAGCAATTTTTCCACTAGTAAATTGTGTTAGAGCTGGCGAAAAGGTCACTAGCAGGCTATGCACCAATGCCTACACATCTCTAGAGAGCCATAGAACAGTCAGATCAATGAATAGATAGCAGCATTGTATTCAGCGTGTTTTGCGCATTTGAAAACGGTATTATAGTGCTAGGTTAGCTTCAATAATGGCTGAGTTATAAGTCTCTTATCGGCGCTGAGAAAACCTATGCCACTGATTGTAAGACTTTTGAAGCTCCGTTTCCCCCAATTTTGTCAAACCCCAGGGGTTCAAGTAGTATCATTCGAAAGCCCTTGCTTCAGGCTTTCAGATGCACTTTTCAAATCCAAAAACCCGAAACGGAACACTATCATATAGCGAGGCCCGAGGCCCTAGCTAGCCCGGGCTGCGCCCGTGCCCACACGCCCCAAACCACGAGGAAACGCCGATCTTTTGAAGTTTAAGGCATGCATCGTAATCTACTTTTTAAGGGCTTTCGATTGATATAAGTTTCATCCGCTGATCTTTTTTTCGACTGGGTATTCTTGAGCAGGTTAAAGCACCTTTGTGTGCTGTATGTTGGGTTAATGACGTCGTTAAAGGCTATACAAGCAATGCGGAACATCCGCTGAACCGATGTCCACTACTTCGAGATTGTTGTCTCAAGTGCGGAGGGCCACATTTTGCCAATCAATGTCATATTTATAGGTGAGTTCTTCATCTTCAATAGAGTTAAAATAGGCATTATCTTCCCGAGCTAATCTTTATAAGTTGTTTAGGGAAATCCTCAAGATTCGGAATCGCATCTGTTACTTTTGCTTCATGTATTTGGAACGAAAAGAAACATTTGCTCTGCACTATGGTCCATCAAACCGAAATTGTCCGTCACATGCTCGCGATAGAGTAATCGTAGTCTGCTATGAATTATTTCGCTTGAGCCAAAGGAGTCATAAGTTTAAGAGTGTTCTGAAAGAGAGTTTAATTGACATTCGTCTCGAAAATGAGAGTGAATTCACCTCTTGGTTGCTGACAGAAGATGACTTTAATCAACTACTCAATTATATCAACTTGTTATCATTTTTTTATGGCTATTCGTATAATGATAGTATTCATTCACTATTTTAAAAAGCTATGCTTCAGTAATCAGTATGATATTATTAATAAGTAGACTTAGTTAAAGCTACAATAAATTAGACCCTTTGACGCTCTCAACACTTACTGTATATCTTTTAGTATATCTAATGTTGAGAAGACTGGTCTTCCATCGTCCTGCACGTTCTTTATGATCCGGAGAGCTTGTACGCTGTCAACATTTTCGCCATTCAAGATTGTTGGCCCTAACGTCAGATCAAACGACAATGCACAAGCATCGTTCCAAATAAAGCTGACCGTTTGATGTTCTGATGAAGCTTTTTATAAAGTGCAAATAGAGAGAAGAAGGTCAACAAAGTATATAGTTCATGGGATTCATGTGTATTCTTTGAATGGGTACGTCTGCTACAGTGACTCACAAAAGTGTTACAATGTTTTTAAAAATTTTAATTTTTCGACTTTTTCATGCATTCTTCCCCTTGAGCACATACTTAAGCACTGATTTTTTTTTGCGATATGGAAAGTAGTAGTTCTAAGCTATTCAGTGATATAGCTTGTGTTAGGATTCATATACATTTGCTTGAGCACATTCGACATTCTAATCGCTCATCTCGACATTCGCAATCTGTAGAAATTCAGATGGTTGAAATGATGAATGTTTACAGAGCCTTCTTTCCCCAGGATTTTTCGAATTTATTGAGTTTCAGCAATCTATCAGGGGTCAATTTAATGTTGAGTATCATGTTTTGTCAAACTTGTACCTTTTTGCTTTTCGATTAGCTACATTACTTTACCCATTCACAAAAACCGCAACATTAGACAAATCTCAACATGCGTCCCGTACCTTACGATAAAAAAAATGTTATTTTAGCTAGACTGCGTACAGGAGAGTCTCATAGAAGTATCGCCAAAAGTTTAAAGGTATCCAACGTCACTGTTGGTAGAATCGCTAAAGCTAATGACATTGCATGCAACGAAAAGACCGGCCGTCCTAGGTTAATCTCGGATCGTCTCGAGAGAATGATCGCAAGATCGTTCTACTTAGGGCAGTTCATAACAGCAGTTGATGCTGCCAGGAACCTGCGGGGTCAAGGAGTAGATATTTCTCCACAGACCATACGTAGGGTCCTGAAAAGATCCGATTTCGATTCAACGATTAGAAAATCAGCATTGCCATTAACGAATGATCGAAGAAAGGATCGGTTGAAATGGGCGAAAGCCCACAAACACTGGACGGTTGATGATTGGAAGAAAGTCGTTTTTAGCGACGAGACCAAAATCAATCGTCTTGGATCGGATGGGAAACAGTGGACTTGGGTAAAGAAGGGAGAACCCCTCAAGGAGCACAACGTCAACTACAAGTATAAAGGCGGAGGTGGCAGCCTCATATTGTGGAGCTGCTTCACTCAACATGGTCCTGGCTTCATTGCCAAGATACAGGGGGGAATGGACTCGCAATTATATTGCGAGATTCTGAAAGGCGACTTCATGGATACACTAAAGGATTATGGCCTGAAATTGAAGGACGTTATCCTTCAACAGGATAATGATCCTAAACATACGTCCCAATATACCAAAAAATTCTTTAAAAAGCACAAGATAAATGTTCTAGATTGGCCTTCTTATTCACCAGACTTGAACCCAATCGAAAACTTATGGTTTTACCTGAAGTGCAAGCTAGCTGCTTATGACACCCTACCCAAGAATATGGACGAACTCTGGCAAAGAGTAGGAGACGTATGGTACAATAAAGTTACAGCCGATTTATGCCTAAAACATATCGAAAGCATGCCAAAAAGAATTGAAGCTGTTATAAAAGCCAAAGGTGGTCAAACAAAGTACTAACTGCACGTTTAAATAAATCTGACTATCACAAAAATGAAAATTTTACGCATATGCAAATTAAGCTCTATAGTTTAAGTAATTCCAAAGAACGCTAATATGTTTGAAAGTTATATCATTAGAAACCCAACAATATATACTTTCTAATGATATTAGTTTGGAGGGGGGTTTATTAATCATATCAGGTGCAATAGTGATTTGAATTGGAAATTTGTTTGATTTTGTAAAACATTGTAACACTTTTGTGAGTCACTGTAGTAATAAGAGAATTTCTTCTGTAATGTGGCTTTTGTGGCTTAAATTAATGGCTGAAAAATTTTTCAATCATTTTTTTTTTCTTTTTTCTCTTCTTATTTTCTTTTTTAACCCATCGATCCATCCATCCATCTATCTATACTTCGAAACAAAGTAAGTAAATGGGAGCTTTCAAGATGAAAACAAAGGACTAATGAGCGCACTTGTCATGCATTCTTTTAGACAACCGTTCTTTACAAAAATGCAAGCTGATAATAGGTATATCATAAAAAGTGGCACCAAAACCGTTTTACAGAACAGCTTTGCTTAAAGAATCTCACTATTCCTACTAAATAGTAAATATGCACACGACGAATGCTGCGAATTGCAATTGAAGATGTTCAAGAGAGAAATGGAAAGCTCAAAAGACATGGAAGCTTCCGAAAAGGACGGTATCCTCACTGCAGTTCAACATTTGTTGACGATGCCAATTGGTAAAATGAACATCGTTAAGAAATATTGAGTTATGGCTGAATACTAATAGTTTTCTGAAACCATAATAGGCACAGTAAAGACAATAGTAGCTTCTTTGGATAAAGCCTTTTCCACTGATGAAGCAGTTCCTGCTAATGTTAGCGATGTTGAACAATGCAGCCGTCCTAATGAACCAACAGTAGTCATATCAGCTCCCAGCAAACGTAAAAGACGCACAGCAAAGAAGAGAAAGATGCTCTCTTATTCGGACATAGCAAAGGACTATTTGGTAGCTTCTGGTGTTGCAGGTATTACAGTATACAGTAGTGGCATATTGAGAAGAAGCAACAATCGTCTTATTCATTATCCATATGTATATATATCATAGCTGTACAACATGCAAAGGAAAACGTCGCAAGTACAAAAAGTTCAGTCATTGCCAAACTGGAGATGCTTCTCAATGGTAGACTGTGTGGTATTCGCTAGTTTTAATTATGAAGTAAAAGGTAAAGAATAACACAAGAGAAAATAAACACGAAAGCTTAACGAAATCAAACCACCGTCTTTATTTCTCTTTCAAAAACAAACTAAAGAAAAAGAAAAGAAAACTAAAATTACTGCTATTAATAAAGACTTATTGTGTTTGCTGTCTACGAAATGATTGTATCGGGATCTATAGCTGACACTGATGTATTATGGTCAAATAATACTCAGTGAATCAGAGGTTTCCGTAAAAGAATAGGTCTTCGGCTAAAGTAAAGTATATGGCCACCGCCTGAAAATGCGTTTTCTCGAGGAGTTGAAACCTTCCTAAAAAGGAAGGTGTCGGAGTTTGGAGTTCAAAATGTTTGTGTAACCATGAATTTTTAGCAACTAGAATACTGTAGGACTGGATCGTTGAAGGTCTGGTGTTGGTTAAGAATTTTTTCGTGGAGTTACAGCGGTAAATGTGTGTAGCCATCGATGGAAGGCACAAATATGTACCGTTGGCTTTTTTAACGTTTTTTCGGAGACAGATTGGCTTAAAATTCTGCGAATTTATCGGTTTATATAGTTGACAAGTTATGACTCATAATGAGTTAATCGAATTTTATTGGTTTAGGTAGTTGACAAGTTATGACTCATAATGAGTTAATCGAATTTTATTGGTTTAGGTAGTTGACAAGTTATGACTCATAATGAGTTAATCGAATTTTATTGGTTTAGGTAGTTGACAAGTTATGACTCATAATGAGTTAATCGAATTTTATTGGTTTAGGTAGTTGACAAGTTATGACTCATAATGAGTTAATCGAATTTTATTGGTTTAGGTAGTTGACAAGTTATGACTCATAATGAGTTAATCGAATTTTATTGGTTTAGGTAGTTGACAAGTTATGACTCATAATGAGTTAATCGAATTTTATTGGTTTAGGCAAGTTATGACTCATTATGACTTGGAAGCTGCTGGAAAAAAGTATAAAAGGAGGGCTTTTTTCGGGATATTCTCAAAATTATCTCTACTTTATCATCTTTTCTTAGTCATGTCTTATTTACCACGTTGGCGAATCCCTAACTACTCTGCAAGCGGCCGTCCTTCCACTCAAACTAGTAATGTTAATGCTCAGGGCGTTGGTGCTGGATCTTTTCAGGGTAGCTCTACTGAATCTCTTCGGTCAAATGCTTCAGTGATAAACTTGTTATCTTCCGATGACTCTTCATTTGGTAATTCGCAGGCAGATGTGTCTATGATGTCAGCGCGGCGTTCTTCAATTGGGCCATTTAGTTCAAACATTGCAATGGACGAGACATTCTTCTTCGAATCGGACAGGCGTTCCCATATTGATAGTATCCCACCATCAGCATCATCATCATCGTCATCATCATCATTCTTACCTCAACAAGATCGACCTCGTACAGCTAGTGGAGTTGAATTGCCTGGTCCAATACCTTTGACTGACTTACCAACGATCGAACTATGGTCCAGAAGGGTCAATAAAAAGATGATATCAATTTTTGAGCTGTCAGAGTTGGTTGGAACCGTAGACAAGGCCGTTAGGTAGGTTTAAGAGAATTGACGCCGTAATTATAGTCTTTATTTACTGAAAATTGCGGTTTCTTTACTGTATTTTAGGTTTTTACTCGAACAGCGAATCTTGTATGATTATGATCCAATCACCAGAAACAGAGCAAATATTGTTTGCGTGAATGGTTATCCAATGACGTTCACTTATAACCAAGGCCGTGGTTACGTATGGCGTTGCCACAAGTATGACTGTTGCAACAAAAGTCGGTGTTCTGCTCTTGTCCATTCTTTTTTTGCTGAACGCAAGTTACCTCTTCATCATCAACTAATAATTCTTTATCTTTGGTTAAACGGTGCACCGCGCAAGACTATTTGTGATATAACAGATACCAGCAGGCCAACTGTTAAAGGTATACTAGATGGTTTCTGTCAGGTTATGCAACACGATTTTCTAAATAGTCAGCATGAAGAACTGGATGAGAATGAAGAAGATGACAGCATCATCGACATGGAAACTATTGCGCCCGAAGAACGTCATACGTATAACAATGAGAATAAGATTGGTAACGTATTTCAGAGTTTAGTTACATAAAAGTTGTTGCTACGTTGGTGGACGCGTTATCTCACCTAAATTTTTATGTTCTCGGTATACTGTATGACAGGTGGCTATACTCCTGATGGCGAGTCCATTATTGTTGAAATAGACGAGAGTAAGTTTGGCAAGAGGAAGTACAATAATGGCCATCGTGTGGAAGGCGTCTGGGTTATCGGTGGTGTAGAACGTACAAATAAACGGAAGCTATTTTTGGTTACAGTGCCCAATCGTAATAGTGAGACTATCGCTAGGGTTATTCGACGTTATGTGAATCGTGGGTCCACCATTTATACCGACTTTTGGCGTGGCTATCTATGCATTTCTGATTTGGGTCGTAATTTCACGCATCAACGCGTTAACCATGAAGAGGGTTATGTATCAATGGATGGCACCTGTACGAATACCATCGAGGGTAATTTCGAATTAGCAATAGATTTGTAACAGTATAGTAGCATAGTAATTTATATTACCTTCTTGATAGGCACCTGGAATGGAATCAAGATCCGTTGTTTTCCTCGTCAGCGTACAAAGCGGAATATGCCCTGGGTATTGCTTCAATTCATCTGGCGTAGAAAATATTATGGTGATTTGTTTAGTGGACTGTTGAAGACCTTGCGTGATGTTGAGTATGATCGTCGTACTGTTCAGGGTGCATTCATTACCCAAGTTGTTTTCGAAGGAGAGGATAATCTTCGTGGTCCTTCTTCCACTGACTCGGATACAAGTGATAGCAGCAGTAGTGATAGCAGTAGCAGCGAAAGCGAAAGTGATTTTGAAGAAGACCTTAATTATGATAATGGAAGCAGAATCAACATAGAAGGAGATAATAGAGTAGCACCACGAAGTCAACCATTTCAATTTCTCCGTAGAAGCCGTCGTATAGCTAATCGTTCTTCCTCATCATAACTTGTTATTAATAAAGCTCCTTTTTCTGAATCGTCGTCTCACTTTTTACTAGACTGTTTAGGAAATTAAACATTTTATTCACATCTCTAAAGTATTACGTGTTTTGAAGAACATCGTGCGATTCTATACCTCTATTTCTATGCTTTTTCAATATAAAAATAATTATCTTTTGACAAACCCTTCATTTTCGAACAAAGAGAGTTCATTTTCAAACGTTCTTTAATTTGTTAAGGCATATCTCCATGTATATGCATCGCACAGCCTCCATATAGGGCGCATTCTATTTGCAAAGTACTCAAGATACTAAAACCCCAACGTTACACAAACATTTTGAACTCCAAACTCCGACACCTTCCTTTTTAGGAAGGTTTCAACTCCTCGAGAAAACGCATTTTCAGGCGGTGGCCATATACTTTACTTTAGCCATAGTACAGTTAACGGGGCGGATAATTGCGCATTTGGGTGGGGACCATCTATACCCTATGGCCAGAGAATGGGATTCAGCTAGTTGTAACATAGACCTAACTTCACGAGGTGTTCCAATTAGTGCAACATCATCAGCATATAATAAACAATTGATGGCAGTGGGAGAAGGTAGTGCCTCAGGATCAGGTTGCGACATTAACCAGGGAGCTGGTAAAGGAACGGATGAGGAGATGGATTGAACGGTTGGGGTGGATGTCGAAGCAGTGGAGCGCAGTAGAGGTGCCAATGAGTTAATGTAAATGGAGTATAGGTGGGGGCTGAGGACAGAACCCTGTAGTACTGTTGTATCCAACAGCATATTACTCTTGGATTATTACATAATACTGAAATAAGAGATTGCGGATCCTTATGAAGGTTAGAATAACCGTGAGTGATAGGTTTGTTAGAACAATTCTTTTCTTTAGCGGAAGAATATTTCATCTGTATATCCGAGACAACATTGGATGAGTAATTGACTTCATTTAGAAATAAGATATTATAGTATTTGGATTTGATTAAATCAGATAACTTTATTTAGCACATCAAACCACAATACATAAATCTAATCTATTTAAGCTATTATCTTCTAACTTGTTGATCCTTACTTTAACCCTTTACATTCTGACAGAATTCAATAAGACTGAAACGTAGACGTCGGCAGAATTAAGGAAGAGTTTATCCTGTCCGTCACGTTAGTTATAATGAAACTGCTGAAGTACGGGTCAAAGGAACCTTTAGTTAGATCAACCCACTTACCTCCTGTCACCGATCCAATCGGTCAAGGCACCGCTATAGCATGATGAACCGTGCAGTAACAATTGGGTATGTCTTTTCTTTTATCATCAAGGCATCTTGTACCTAAGAGTCTCGATAGAAAAAGTTTTTTACAATATCCACAAATATAAATAGAAGTACTTTTTTCCTACATGGTTTTTGTCTTCATTCTTAATTGAGTTCTTTATCAGAATATTCCAGCGAATAAAAGAAGATAACTTGGTCTTCACTGATTTCCTTTTTGTTTTCTTTTCCTTTATACTTTTATCTGATCGTATACAACATTTTTTTCAGTGAATCACTCAAGATGTCTATCGAGAATATTGTCACTGATTCGAAGGCTGCTGGTGAAGTAGTCAAGAACTCTGCTGCTGCTCTTGGTGGATCTTCTACAGGTGAAGGTGACTCTACGCAAGTAGTAATTGAAGAAGAAGGTGTAGATGCAATGTGCATCGTGGACGACGACGGTGATGGAAACTCTCCAGCCCTGAGCGCTGGTACTGGTGTGATGGATGACACGTCATTTGTCGTAAACACAATTGAAGACTTTCGCAAGGAGCTGGTAGAAGACATCAGCAAACTGTCTCGTGCTCGTGCAATCGGTGATATGGAAGCGTTTGATGCTGCGATGGTTAAAATGGACAAAACTCGCAGAGCAATTCATAGCTTGGAAGCGAATGCAGCTCTGTTGAGGAAGGGTTCTGAAGACATTTCGTCTGTTGGTAGTGGCACAAGTAGACTCTTTGACCCTGTTGGTGAGAAACGTGGTTTAACGCTGAACCGCAGAGACCTTCCGAAGTTCCAATTGAGTTCTGACGTATTTAAACGTTATCCCGGTGAAGAGGTGTTCGAGTCGGTTGACCATTATTTACGAACCTTTGAACAGATCATTAGATCTTCCTCAATTAGAGACATTGAACGCTACTGGAATGACCTCATCCCTTTGTGCCTTCCCCCCGGTGACGCTGCATGGGTAGACAAGACGCTTTTGAAGTGTACTAGCTGGTCCGATGCGAAGGTGGAGTTCCGGAAGTATTACGGATCAAGAACTGCAAAACGTCGCTTTGTTGAGCAGGTCTACACTATGAACATGGCGCCGAAGGACAACATTATTGATTATTCCAGGAGATTTCTCCAGATGATGCATGAGGCGGGCATCCCCAGCACGGATGAAGGCGTGGCCGATCGATTTTTAACTTCCTTGCTTCCTCCCGTTCAAACGGTACTACGTCTGTCAATGGCTACGAATAAGGATGAAAAGTGGACCGTTGAGAAGCTTAGTGAACTCGCTAGAGATGTATTAGGTGACGACCAAACCACCTATGGCTTTGCCACTGCTCTCTTGCCAGGTGGTGCTACGAAACCTTATACAGCTTCCATGCCATATCAAGGAGGGGATAGACTTAGCAAAAGAATGAAGTTGAAAGAGGTCAGCAAAGGTGGCCATGGTAGCTCTTCTTCTGGTACTACTGCAAGTAACAGGTTTTTCTGCAAGCGACACGGACAAAATGCTACACATAGCACCGACACTTGTTTCTCGTTGAAGAACGAACAAGAAAAGAAGAACAAGGTGAAGAAATTTGAGCAAGCAAAGAAGGAAGGCAAGTGCTATAAGTGTGGTGAAAGGTACGGTCCGGGTCATGTTTGCAGGAAGCCAACCACCGTTTTGGCGGTCAGAGGAGGAGACGACACAACTGAGCCCACTGTGGATAATGATTTGACCATTGAGTCAATTGAACAAATGGAGCAAGAGCTTAAAATGGTTCCCGTTGCTGCGGAGGACACTTTTATGACTGATGCCTACAATTGTAAGTCCAATGTTACTTCTAATTATATTGCACGTAAGAATCCATTAAATCTAATGACTCCTATTAAAATAGAGGGCAAGGTCTTGATGGGTCAGATTGATACAGGCAGTAATATAAGTTTCATTAATACCAATAGTTTAAAACATTTATCCATAAATAAAGTTTATTCATTGAATGGTACTTACAATATGTTAAATGATAAGAATAATGTTCCCCGTATTGGTAAGACTGACTTGTTGAGAGTTGGCTATACGAATGGTATTGAGTTCAAACATTCTTTTGAAGTTATGAAATTCAATGAGCATTTTGATTTTGATGTGCTTTTGGGTGTGGACATTCTACCTAAGTTGAACATTTCTCTTCATGGTGTTGCTTGTAAGTTAAATAATCCAGAAGAAATGGCGAAACAGTTTGATAATGTCAATCATGAATTCGATGTTGAACACCTTCCAGATTCTTCTCCTGCTGGAACTCCTATTGAGAGAAAGAAATTTATGGATGCTATTAGTAAAGCACTTCAAGCTAATGCTAACATTCCTGAGACATCATCTTGTCCAATCCCAGAATCTGTGGTACGTCTTCCTACTCCTCCTGATGCAACTGCATACAGAAGACAGTATCCAATTCCAATTGCGCTGAGACCTGTTTTAATTGAGCAAGTGCAAAAGTGGTTGAAAACGGGAACAATTGTCAAATGTAGAACAAATACAACTTTTAATAGTCCATTGTTGCTGGTACCGAAGAAATCCAAAACCGGAGAAATAACTGGACATCGTGTTTGTCTTGATGTACGTTTGCTGAATAAAATTCTGCCTCCATCATTTAATTATCCTATTCCATTGATTAAGGATATTTTTAAGAATCTGCAAGGCAAGAAATATTTCACAACGATTGATTTGTCAAATGCATACCATCGTTTCGAGGTGACTGAAGAAGATCGACATAAGTTGACTTTTACACATTTAGATGGCAATCAGTATCAGTTTGTAAAAGCATGCTTTGGTTTAAAGTTTTTGACATCACAATTCCAAAAGGTACTCACTATTTTATTTTCAGACCTGAGATGTGTGCAGAACTTTGTTGATGATTGCGTAGTTGCCAGTGATACAATTGAGCAACACATTATCGATGTCAAAGCAGTTATTGAAAGGTTGAATAAGGCGAATCTTATTCTGAATGCTGATAAGTGCAGTTGGATGCAACATTCTGTGCGTTTATTGGGATTTGTTGTGGATGCTACTGGTTCTCGAGTTGATCCAAGCAAAAGAACAAATGTTCAGACTTGGGCTAAACCAAAGACCGCTAAGCAAGTACAGTCATTTTTGGGGTTAATCAACTATTTTAGAGATTACATCCCTAAAGTCGCTGACGTTACTGCTCCTTTGAGTTCCATTAGTCATGCTGCTAATGTTGAACAATTGTGGGGTCCAGAACAGGATAGATCCTTCCAAGCACTGAAAGACATTTTACAATCGAATGTCGTGTTACGTTATCCAGACATTTCTAAACCTTTCTTTGTTGCCACTGATGCTAGTCAATTTGCTATTTCAGGTTTGTTATTTCAAAAAGATGATACAGGTCGTGATTTGTATGTCAGTTTTATTTCACAGACACTATCCCCATCCCAACGTAATTGGAGTACTACCAAGCGTGAATTATTCGCTGTTGTTACCGCACTAAAGAAATTCAAGGAATATCTTTGGGGTCGTAAGTTTACGGTTTACACTGATCATAAGAGTTTAATCTACTTACACACTCAAAAGGTGATGAATCCTATGTTGATTGGTTGGATGGAAACTTTACTTGATTACGATTTTGACGTTGTGCACGTTCCAGGCATTGACAATCGCTTAGCCGATTTATTAAGCCGCTTATATCCACCTCAAATTGAGAGTGAACATAAGCTGGGGGAGAATAGAAGCTTCCCTAGACTTAAGAAATGGGTTAATAAGAAACGTGTCGCTAAACGCAAAGTATATAGTCAAGATAAAAGAATTAATATACTAGCAACTAAATTGGTCGAAAATAAGAACAAACCTGTTGAATATATCAGTCCTCCTGAAGAAGAGAGACAACAATTACTGATCGACATACACAACCTCGGACATGCAGCCAGTGTATATATGGTCAGAGATCTTCATGATCAAGGTTTCCATTGGAACACTATGACAGAAGAGGCGAAAGCAGTATGTGCAGCTTGTAAAGAATGTCAAAAGCACAATATTGTACAAAGAGGCTACCATCCCATCACGAATATTGTGAGTTATAGACCCTTTGATGAAATAAGTATGGATCTTGTTGGACCGCTTCCCGCTAGTGCTGATGGCCACATGTATATTCTAGTCGTAGTTTGTATGTGCACGAAATATTTGATTATTCGACCTTTGCCTAACAAACATTCAGACACTCTTGCAAGGACTTTGGTAAAGATTTTCGCTGATTACGGTTTGCCACGTTTGATGAGATCTGATAACGGTACTGAATTCAAGAACTCACTGATGGACAATATCTGTAAACATCTTCACATTCAGAGAAACTATAATACACCTTTGTATGCACAGTCTAATGGACATGTCGAAGCTTATTGCAAAATTGTAATGAACACTCTTCGTAAAATGATAAGAGGCAATACAAGAGATTGGGATCTATTTGTTCCTATGGTCCAACTCTGCGCAAATAGGCAAATTAAGAATAAAACAATGAGTGCTCCTTTCTCTTTGATGTTTGCAAGAAGAGTAAACTTACCAGATGACTATACTAATGGCGAAAGATACCCCATCTTAAATAGTACGACCACTTTGAAAGAATTGGAGGATCAAATCGAAAAAATGGAAAGTATAGTATTTCCTGCGATTGCGGAAAGAACTCAAATGATCAACGAGAAGATCAACAAGTACTATAATGACAAACATAAACTCGTTGATATACCCTCTGGTACGCATGTCATGGTCAGGTTGCCACAAAGAAGCAACAAATTAGCTGCTCTTTACGATGGACCTTACACAGTCGTTCGACGTAATCAAGGAGGTGCTTATATTCTGAAAACTCCAGAAACTAATGAAGTTCTTCCACGCAACTATGTTCCTTCTGAATTAAAGATTGTCAATCTCGAAGAAGATGCATTTGAAGAGTTCTATGAAGTTGAAGACATTCTGGAACATCGTGGTCCTAGAGGTAATCGTGAATTTCTAGTTAAATGGAAAGGTTATTCTCATGACCATAACACTTGGCAAAAAGCCGAAGACTTTTCGAGTTCTGATATGATTCAAAAATATTGGGAAAGACATGACTTACAGAATGAGTTTCAGTCTGCTCAAACTAAGAACAGTAATAAGGACATTGAGAAGTCTACGCCCTCTGCCAGTTTATCTGCAAGAGAGGCTAGGGCCTTGAAAAGAAAAATGAATAATAAAGTGACAATGCGCAAAAGAACCAGAAAATAAATGACGCAACACAGTCACTGAGTTGATCAACAGATTTTGTGCCTGAGATTTTAATCTTATCTTATCAGTGCTTATTTATGCATCATGATTGTACCTATAGTTTATTATCTTTGAGCCGAATAACAATTACAGAGTAATTGTATTCTGGGGGAGAATAGTGTTGTATCCAACAGCATATTACTCTTGGATTATTACATAATACTGAAATAAGAGATTGCGGATCCTTATGAAGGTTAGAATAACCGTGAGTGATAGGTTTGTTAGAACAATTCTTTTCTTTAGCGGAAGAATATTTCATCTGTATATCCGAGACAACATTGGATGAGTAATTGACTTCATTTAGAAATAAGATATTATAGTATTTGGATTTGATTAAATCAGATAACTTTATTTAGCACATCAAACCACAATACATAAATCTAATCTATTTAAGCTATTATCTTCTAACTTGTTGATCCTTACTTTAACCCTTTACATTCTGACAGAATTCAATAAGACTGAAACGTAGACGTCGGCAGAATTAAGGAAGAGTTTATCCTGTCCGTCACGTTAGTTATAATGAAACTGCTGAAGTACGGGTCAAAGGAACCTTTAGTTAGATCAACCCACTTACCTCCTGTCACCGATCCAATCGGTCAAGGCACCGCTATAGCATGATGAACCGTGCAGTAACAATTGGGTATGTCTTTTCTTTTATCATCAAGGCATCTTGTACCTAAGAGTCTCGATAGAAAAAGTTTTTTACAATATCCACAAATATAAATAGAAGTACTTTTTTCCTACATGGTTTTTGTCTTCATTCTTAATTGAGTTCTTTATCAGAATATTCCAGCGAATAAAAGAAGATAACTTGGTCTTCACTGATTTCCTTTTTGTTTTCTTTTCCTTTATACTTTTATCTGATCGTATACAACAAGTACGCCAGTTTTGGGGTGGAAAGGTGAGGAAGTATTGTTGCTTAGAAGGACAGAAATAGTGATGTCGTCAAACATATTGGAGAGTAGGGAGACGAGGGGTAGTGGGGCTTGAGCTGAGATGAGCGCATTCCAAATAATGCGGCGATCCACTGTATCGTATGCGGCTTTTATGTCGAGGAAGGCTATAACTGGAAAACGGTGGTGGGTACGTTGATACGCTTTGACTAGGTCATGTAAACACAATGCTTGATCTAAGGAGCTTCTTTGGGATCGAAAGCCCCCTTGCCCGACATCGATAGGGGGTGAAACTGAGTGAAGAAGAGGAGCTATGCACATTTCAAATAGCTTCCGTACAACAGAAGTTAGAGAAATGGGTCGAAAATTTGCTGGTTGTGAGATGTCCCCTTTTTTGTATATAGGGACTACTTGGGCATGACGCCAGAGGGAAGGTGTAAAGGACCATTGACAGCATACAGAGAACATCAGTGATAGAACTTGAGAGATGGATCTACGAATGGGTTTCAACATTTCGGCACGTATGTGGTCTGCACCAGGGGCCTTACGATTTGGCAATAGTTGTATGTGCATTTCTATACTAGTAGGGTCAAGAACTGTCGCAAAGGTGGATTGAGATGAAGTAGAGGAAGGAGAGTCATCAGTTAGTGTAGTAGTAGACGGGTCGGTTTCTGTAAGTTGGGGTGGTTGAATAATGAAAGGCACCTTTATATTGGATTGATCCATAATATCTGCCATTGGTGGTGGTCTTAAGGCTGGGAGGGACGTGCCAGAATAAACCGAGCAGAGGTGGTCACGCATTGTTTGAGCAGCTACGATCGGGCCGTCAGGATGTTGAAATCCCTGTTGCCGTTGCCTACGAACCTTGATCTGTCTGATTTTACTAATTGCTTTGGTGATATCTTGATGAGCTAGGGAATCACAAAACTCGCGCCATTTCTTACGTTTTGCTCGTTTTAGATCTCGTCGAAACTGTGCATGTGCTTGAATATGTAGGTTCCAATAAAGGATCTTATCCATGTCTGTCCGGGCACGTCGGTATCGTTTATAATATCTTTCCCTACGGTCTACTGCTGTTTGCAGAGTCTCATTCCAGAAATACTGATAGTGGTTAGGTCGTCCGGTTCGTTTGCCTACTGTGAGGTCTAGCGCTGTATATATGATTTGGTTAAACTGTTGATTTAGATCGTCGATATCAGGTGTGGTATCAGGTGGATGTATGATTAAGTGTTGGAGCAGCTGGAGAAGAGGCTGTGATAAGCGGTTGAAGTGGGATTGATAGAGGGCAAGGAGGTCCGGTTCCTGTAGACGGCTTAAGTTCCATATCCGGCGTTCATGGGAGTGCTGTTGGGCTTCTGGGGGGCGGTCGATGTTGGTGTGTGTGTATTCAAAGGTCAATGACATTAGGCGATGGTCTGAGCCCAAGGATAAATCGGAATATATTTCTAAAGAAGAGGAGGATGAGGTATGCAGTGTTTCGATGTTGGTGATGAAGTAATCCACGATGCTACTGATAACGCGACCTTGTCGAAAATCGCTGTATGTGGGTATACCATGGGCCAGATGGTTATTCAGAATATGTAGCATATGGGCATTACACCAGTCTCGGAGTACGTCACCACGGTTGTTCGTTAAGGTGTCACCTGAGTCGTTACCGAGCCGAGCATTCAAATCACCACAGATAATTGTATCTTCTAATAAAGGGATAGAGTCAAAAATAGCTGAGACTTCGGCATTTCTCAAGTTGTGTTGGTCAGGAGGTAGGTATAGGCATATGAGGCGGAGGGAGCCGATTTGGATACTGAGTGCATGTTCGTTGTTAGGTAGCGGGATTTGATATACAGTGACCAGCAAAACTGTTCCAATGTTTTTGCCATTCTTACCTTTTCCTTCATAACTCAATGTAAAGTCATCGGAACAACTTGAAATTACAACCATTAGAGAGAGAAAGTCACGCTTAAAAAGTACAAATAAAAAGTTGGCTAAAAATTTTTTTATTTTAGTAGGCTTTCATGCGTTAAAATTAAGATGTTTATTGGAACAGTTTTGCATGCATCGATCAGAAATCCAAAATAGCTCTTTATCTCCGTTTTAATACTTCGTCCAATAACCTTTGGCCTTGATGCAAGCCTCAATACGTTGTGGCATTGAATCAATTACCTTTTGGCATTCCTTGATATCGATTACCTTATACCAAACGTCACTTACACGTTCGTATAGCTCCTGCATACCTTTTGGTGACGTTTCGTACTCATTGAGGCGGATTTTCAACAACCGCCACATATTTTCAATTGGGTTGAGGTCTGGTGACTGTGGTGGCCAATCCATTACCTTATAATCCTGGTTTTTAAGGTAATCCTTGACCAAATTACTAGTGTGCTTCGGATCGTTATCTTGCTGAAAGACTATTTGATCCCTTCGGAACCCCAATTTTTGGCACGCGAACTCAATTGTTTGCTCCTGTTCGTCTTTGACGATCTCCTGGTAGAGCGTCTTGTCCATGTTACCAATTATTTGGCACATCCAACCGGTTCCAGCATAGGTAATGGCACTCCAAATCATGATGCTACCACCGCCGTGTTTAACAGTTGCCTTTACATGCTTCGGTTGAAGCGTTTCCCCGTCACGGATCCAAGCCCAAACACGTCCTTCGGAGTTAAATCGATTGATCTTCGTCTCATCAGACCAGATAACGCGTTTCCAGTCATCAACTGTCCAATAACGATGCGCTTTACACCAAGCAAGTCGTTTCTTTGCATTCTTGGCAGATATCAAAGGCTTCTTTTCCTTTTCAAACGCGCCTAAACCATACTGCCGAAGAGCCCTGCGAACGGTATCAACACTTGCCTTGACTCCATGATCGATTTGAAGTTGTTTTCGAACCTTTACGGCATTATCTACGCGACCCTTGGTGATTTGACGAACGCAATACCGCTTATCGGCCTCAGACAAGAGCTTGGGTCTACCTCCTTTACTCAAATTTCTATCGGGGCAGAACTCTTTTCCGACTCGCGACACAGTTGCAACACCGACACAAACCTTAGCAGCCACAGCACGAACACTTTCACCTGATTCCAATAGAGATACGATACGATCACGCTGTTCAACAGTAATACCACGCATAGTAACGAAGAGACCCAGAAAAACTTACTTGAAAGGTTAAATAATTTACCGAAAGTGACGGAAATATGTTTCTCATGATTTAGGGAAGTATTGGTTGAAATTTCAGTCGTCTGTGACCAGTTGCCAAGTTGTGGTTTATGATTTAGTGAAATCTGAGGTATGCATGCAAAACTGTTCCAATGCACCCTCGGGCTTTGTGGCGTTCCTGCTTTTTCCAGATGCGGTAATAATCAAAACAAATTTTAGTAACAGGTTCGTGACGGTTTCAGCTTTCTATTGATATATATTAAGTCACTCAAATGTTTTGAAACTCTGCGGTTGACGTCGAGCGAAGGCAAAAAAGCAAAACATTGGAACAGTTTTGCTGGTCACTGTACAGGGAGGGTACAGTTTGGATTGATCAAGCAAGTAACACCTCTGGAGCCGCGGTAGTCACCTGCTACAGGGATACCGGGAAGGTGATACTGCCGCCAAATGGTGGGAAGTCGACATGGTGGTAAAAGCCATGTTTCGGTAATAAAGATGACGGTAAAGGACTGGCAATGTTGTAATATATCATCGATGGATGTTTGTTGGAGACCACGGGCGTTCCAAAGCCCAATGGTAATAGGTGTCGAGATAGGTGAGGATGGGTGCGGGTGGTTACGGGGTCGAGTGTTGTTCTGGGTAGATGGTAAAGAGGAGTTGTCATGGGTGTGAGGTTAGTCTGGAAGAAAGAGTACGGTGTCATGGAGGGTATGTTGAGTATAATGATTGTGAGACTCAATCATTAAAACTCATTCATCATTTCGGTGTCAGCGGGAGCATCGTTGCCACTGCTGGCCATTTGGAAGGCTGCAGCAGCGGGGTGGTCGCGATGGAACTTGGTGGGGGTACTGTTGAGGACCTCAGAGAAATCTTCATCTGAGATCCAGCCGTTGTTGAGAAAGTCCCTAGCAACTGGAAGAAGAGGGCGACGAGTGGAAGCAAGGAATTCGAGGGTGTGAAGGCAGCGATCCCGGTGAAGTTCAGCTGCCTTGATGTTGCGTTCATCATTGGAAAGGGAGGCATATTTTGGGTCGGCAACGTGCTTTCCGTCCGTGGGGTCGAATTCACTGTTGATAGGCTTGACGTTAGCCTTAGCTAATATCTGGAGGAACTCTTCTTGGTATTGGATGTGGACTAAAAGTCCTACAACATTACGAGCTGGGAACATAATGTCAAGGATGCGGCTGGGTTCAGCTCCCAAGAGACGGAGGTTCTTACGGCATTCGACATGTGTGAGGCGACGGGAGCGGTGGAGGTAGATGTACTGGAAACCTTGTGGACCAGTAGGTGTGGGGTTGAAGCATCGGGAGATGGCTTCCACCTTTTTTGGTGTGGGCGGGCGGATTTTTTTTGCTGGGCGAGTAACAATGGAGGCCCAATCAATAGGGCCAGCTGGCTGAGTAGCGGGGACAGAATGTGTTTCGGGTTCCTGAATTCCTCGGGGTAAGGCAACAGGGGAAGTGGGGTGATGGCTGGATTGGAGTTTCAATTGAGATCTCAATCTCGAATTTTCAGTTTCAAGGCTCTGAACCTTGTCTTGGAGCTCGCCATTCACACGCTCGAGTTGTGCTAATCGTTCAAGAAGGTCGGCGTGCTGCTTGAGTTGGGTTTCAGTTCTGGTGAGACGCTGCTCCTGTTCGAAGAAACGCTGGGAAAGGGTGGCAAGGTCGAGTGTTTGGGACATCTCGGTTGAAATGGGCAAGATGGATGGTAAGTTCAATACAAATTACAATCGTAATTTGCGAAATGGTCAATACTTGTTGGATTGGTTGGAAACTTGAATACGATATAGTCCTTTCAATACTGATCAGACTACTATATTCTGTTACTGGTGTTGCTTTGCTAGTTGTCGAGTATAGTCTACTGTTTACTTTGGTAGATCACGTGACTGTTGAAGTGTGACTGTGAATTTAAGTAAAAGGTTTAAGAAGTGAAAGAAAGGTGCTCGCTTAGCTCAGTTGGTTAGAGCGTGGTGCTAATAACGCCAAGGTCACAGGTTCGACCCCTGTAGTGAGCATTTTTTTCAAACCTGAACATTTTGGGATCTGTCTTTTTTTTTTTTGGGATGTCGTGGTACCTCAATAATTAGTTTAGTATAGTGTCGTGCTTGAAATGATAGCCTCGTTAATTAGTGCAAGTTATATACAATTCAATAATACTTTTCAAAAGGGAGAGAAAGTATGCCGTTTATTTCTTTTGCAACATTCATATTCTTATAGGATTATTACTGTTACATTTACTGAAGTTTTATATACCGTAATTTTGTGGTATGACATTAGATGTAACATTCAAAGATATAAAATATAGAATAATCGAATAATGAACAAAATCATTCTTTCCTCTACTTCTGACAATAATCCTACCTTTGTGATATTAGTATATAGTCTTATCGGAGCTTCGTGCACAACAGGGATGATAGTGTTGTTGTTACCTACGTAACTCGCCAATGAAAAACAATTTTATTAAGACCCCTATTCTAAAAAAAATTTTCAGTCACCGTTATACTGTAACACGACAATAATATAAAAAGAAAAGAAGACAAAAGGAAATCAGTAAAGACCAAGTTATCTACTTTCTTCTATAAAGGATACTCAGGGTAAAGAATGAACAAAAAAAGCCCAACGGGGGGCTCGAACCCCCAACCTTGAGATTAAGAGTCTCACGCTCTACCGATTGAGCTAGCTAGGCTTTTTGTGTAACAATAAAAAAAAACAAAAGTAGGACGAAATATTTCAACAAATCGGAGGAAAAAATCAGTGACATAGTTAAAGTAGGGCTCAATGTGAAATAGATTATCAAATACATCCGCAAAATTGATTTTTGACTAACTCTGTACAAATGGTAGAGAAATGTTAGGATGTTATTTATGAATTTAGCAACAACTCAGATTTATTGTACTGTATGTGTTGTTAATAAGTGTACAGTAGGTAAAGGAGCTTAAGAAGAGTAACAGAAATATGTTCAACAGTGAAATAAGACTCGAGCGAGTAGTGAGCACCAGGTTATTAGTAACCAACCTTTATTGTCTCAAGTGTATTATATGATTTGATTTATGATCTTTGACTAAATGAATAAATCTAACGATAAACTGAGTTGTATCTGGCACAATCTGGTTATGTTAAGAGCAATGAAGGCAAAAGAATAAGTTCTGAATGATTAATACTACTGTTGTATATGGTAGAAATAGATCACAATAGAAAGAAAACAAAAAGGAAATCTGTGAAGACCAAGTTATCTTCTTTTATTAAGTAGAATATTCAGATAAAGAATGAAGACAAAACCATGTAGGAAAAAAAGTTCTTCTATTTATATTTGTGGATATTGTAAAAAAACTTTTTCTATCGGGACCCTTAGGTACAAGATGACCTGAGGATAAAAGAAAAAACATACCCAATTGCTACAGCACGGTTAATCATGCTAGAGCGGTGCCTTGACCGATTGGATAGGTACAGTATAAGAAGGTAAGTGATGAGCTGATCTGGCTATCGGTTCCTTTAACCGATACCTCGGCAGATTCATTACGACTAATGGGACGGATAGGATAAATTATCTTTAAATCTGCGGGGATGATTAGCAATATAGTTGACAGCTTATATATTTTAAATCCCGCACATATAAAAATGGATGTTAGTGTTCATTATGTCATCATTATAGATGAAGTCAACTCAGCGTTACGACCTAAGTACCGTACTAGTTTAGCGTCATAGTAAGGACATATATGACGGATTAACTTCAATCAATATCCATTTTTTCTAATTTTTTTATAATGTCATTCACTTGTGAATGATTATAACTATCTTTATTTTTACAGTTCTTATTGTTTAGAACATACACATGTTCGAATTTGCTACCATTCTCTAATTTTAGAATTATATAAACTATATTATCTTTTTTTAACTTAAACTCTACATTTATTACTCTGTAATTATGTTTGTTTTGATTAAAAAGTTTTGTTGGAACAAAGGAACGTTTAATATCTTTTACAAATTTTTCATTCAAAAATGGATTATCTACCATTCTATATTTATAAATTCATTAATATTTATTATTACTCTTAATTCTTACTTTTCAATATTATACCAAATTCAATTTTAGTCTTTTAAAAATGTTTTCCATAAATTATATTCTCTGTGTTTTTTTCTCCACTGGTATTCTCTCAGATATAATAATATATCCTTTTTAATTCTATTTCTAGGGATTATACTTTGTTTCAATCCATTCCAGGTACCCTCTATGGTATTGGTATGTATACCAGTTTCCGGGTCTTTGAAATTCTTCTTATGATTTACAGTTTTATGTTTATACCCTAAATTTTTTAAATTGTTATATCCTTTCCAACAATCAGTATGTATAATAGTTCCCTTTTTAACATACTTTTGAATAATTTTATCAATACACGTTGTGTCTCTTTTTTCGATGGGCA
The DNA here is from genome assembly GCF_025528875.1 of Mycotypha africana. Taxonomy (NCBI): domain Eukaryota; kingdom Fungi; phylum Mucoromycota; class Mucoromycetes; order Mucorales; family Mycotyphaceae; genus Mycotypha; species Mycotypha africana. Next base: position 1,230,327 of record NW_026515736.1, on the reverse strand, counting down.
CCAGAAATAGCTTTTTATTTTCATTCTTAAGTTTATTTTTTAATATGCTTCTTTCTATACCACCTATAACCCAACAACCTTCCACTCTATGACCTTTATTATATTTTCTTTTTCCTATTTTGGTTTCATCTAGTTCTACTACTTTATTTCTTCCTCCAATTCTTATATTTTTATTAAATTGTTCTTTATCTTTTAAATATTTTCTAAAGATTTTATTATACAATGTTACTGTATTTCTACTAATCTGCAGTGTTGTTGCAATACTACTACATGGCATTTTTAGAATAAAATAATTTAATAAATGAAGTTGGGTACTCAATGGTAATTTCATCTTTGAAAATATTGTACCGCGTAATGGTGAATATGCTTTCCTACATTTATAATTTCGACATCTGTAAATTTTTAAATTTAAGTATAATTTAGTATCACCATTACATTTTAGACATTTTTCATATTTATTTACATAATTATTTTCAATCAAGTATAACAGAGCCTTTTCATCATTTTCAAATAGTTCCTTTAAATTTATATATGGCTCCGTGAACATTGTGCTATTCTACATAATTATTTATCAAATTTTTTTATTACCTATTTTATATTTTATTATAATTCAATTTTTACATAATAATATCTCAGTTTGAATTTTAGAGTTGTCAAGTATCCTGAGATACATCCAATCTGCGGATATCTCCATTTCAGTCTTATTGAATTCTGTCAGCATGTAAAGAGTTAAAGTAAGGGATCAACAAGTTAGATAATAGCTTAAGTAGATTAGATTTATGTATTGTGGTTTGATCTGCTAAATAAAGTTATCTGATTTAATCAAATCCAAATACTATAATATATCTTATTCCTAAATAAAGTCAATTACTAATACAATGTTGTCTCGGATATACAGATGAAATATTCTTCCGTAAGAGAAAAGGATTGTTCTAACAAATCTATCACTCGCGGTTATTCTAACCTTCATAAGGATCTGTAGTCTCTTATTTCAGTATTATGTAATAATCCAAGAGTAATATGCTGTTAAATACAACAGCCAGCTTCGATCATTTCTGAGTCTCCAGTTATGAAACCCAGGGAGATCCAAAAAGCAGAGGCTGCAGAAGGAGAACCATCATCACGGTTACGTTTCAATGGTCTAGGGTTGCGTTCATTAATACAGTAAGAGCAGTAGCAATAGATTCCGTTATCCAGCATTGTTTGACATAAAAACGAGCAATACTAGAAACCAGGTAGGGACGAACATAACGAAGAGCGCGGATGCAGCGGTCTTGTTGGAGGGCTTTAGCAAAGCGGGCCCGGTCCGTAGGTGAGGCAGAAGCCATATCAGGATTAGCGACATGTTCTTCAGCTAACGGGTCTAAGTCCTGAATAAGTTGAACTTTACAGGCTTGCAAGTGGCGGATGAGAGTAGCAGCGAATTTCTGGTGTACAAGAAGGCCGATGACTCCATGAGTCGGTAGGGTGATGTCCAAAATACGGGTAGTACAGTATCAATGCCTAAGGTATACAGGCGGTGACGTATTTCTCGACGATTAATACGACGACCACGAGGCATATACACATAGGTAAAGCCATTAGTAGAGTTAGGTGTAGGACGGCTAAAGGCACGTACAGTAGCATTGAGCTTGCGCTCAGTTAGTTTCTTGGGAGCAGCACGTTTGACAATTTGTACCCAAGCAGTAGAAGGAGGAGAGGCATTACGAGGGCGGGTGGTCTCAACAGTAGGAGCAGTGGGGGTAGCGTACTTACTAGCAGTAGTACCAAGTTCAGTGGTGGAGCGTGAGATGGATTCGGTGGCAGATGTCAAATCTGCCATTGTTGAGGCTCTAGCGATTATATTTGGCGAGATTTCAGCAGTTTTTTGTTTTTCTTCAATTTTTTGAAGATTTTGGACAACTGCGCCCAATTTTTCAAGCTCCTCCCGGAAAAAATTGTTGGCAGTTTCGTGGTCGAGGAACTTCGCTTCCAGCACGGAGAATCGATTTGCAAGTCCGTCAACTTTTTGAGTCAGATCTTGGAGGACTGTGAACACCTGGGCAAGTGTCGTTTCCAACTTTCGAGTAGACATGATTCAATCCAAAAATGGTTAAATGGTGGTAATGGATATCAGATGCAGTAGAGGTAATCTCGCTCTAAAATTTACAAATTCGATATTCTGGGTGATGGATGGGTTGAAAGCCAATTTATACACTCGAGTTCGGATTTTTGCATGCAGATTACTATAAATAGAGTAATCTCGGGGGTATAGTTCCTAAGCTCATTAAACTCGCCTCAATTTCTAATTTTCAAAAATATAAAAAAAATTATTTTCGGAGTTTTATAAAAAATGGTCATATGTTTATTTTTGCTAATTATTCATCAATATAATCATCATCACTATCATCGTCGCTTTCACTACTAGTATTCTCCTCCTCATCAGTTTCTATCTCTTCTCTCGTTCTAACTTGCGGCAAAATTGATTCATTTACATCATTTTCAACTGAATCTAATAATAATAATTAAATATTTTGAATTAAATAGTATCATCTAGCACATATAGAAAAAGGTTTACCTTCTGTTTCCTCAAAGTTAAAAGATACTTCTTTCATGGCAGTCAAAATAGCATTCCAATAGTCATTGCTATGCTTTCGGCGCCAGAGAAATTCCATTAATTTCCCATGTATTAATTGCCGTGTACGCTGTCTTGAAGGAATAATCATTTTAATTCCATTCCATGTTCCTATTTTTATCATTTATTCAATATAAAACTGTAAATAGTACAGTATTATACAGCATATAGCTATATTACCTTCAATAGTATTTGTATGCACACCAGCTTCAGTAATAAACGAAACAGAATGATTTACCATATGGTGATCGTAATGCATATCTTCAAGATCATTCAAACCATTATAACCAGCCTAACAATCAGTATAAATCCTAGAATGAGGCCGGACATGAACCTTAATAAGCTCTTCGAAAGTATTGGCTGTACGATCTTGAACAATAGTAAGAAACGCTTTTCGTTGTGGTGTTTTTTCATTACCACCAACTACCCAAATGCCTTCAACGTGATGACCACGATGATATTTCCGCTTTCCAAACTTGCTTTCATCGATTTCTACAATAATCGGTTCATTATTTTCATCCAATCCACCTATAAAATAAATTAATAAGTGGAAGATAATAAAAAAGATTACTTTAGGAATAAAATCTAACCGATTAACTGATCTTCTCTTTTCAAATCCAACTCCATCAGATGATAAATACTATCAATAATATTTTGAATAGTGTTATGATGAAGACCACTTGCCATTTTGATTGAGGATACAGGTGTCTTCAATAGAAAGTGATATACCACCAATAGAAATTCATCCAAAGGAGCTTTTAAGTAATTAAAGAACGAATGATCTCTTAAAGATCGTCTTCGACGAGATCGACCTGGTCGACAAGAACACCGTTCACTAGGACATTGCCAGAGAATACCATCGCGTGTAAAGTAATTTAGTCTCATTTGAGTACCCGCGTCACAATACTGTTCTTCATAAAAAACGCCTTGATCAATTAAATACCTAATAATTATATTTTTAGATTACATCAATTTTTATAAAAGGTTTCGACTTACTGTAAAGCAGCTTTGGGATCAAATAAAATGGGTTGAAGAGATTTAAGAGTAGGTAAAGAAGGCATAGTAATAAGTAAATAGATCTCATTTTAAGTGAGAATTTACCTTCTTTATATACTTTTTCAAATTTTTAAAAAAAAAATTAAGACTTTTTCTATCCAAAAATATTTCAGAATGAAAATCCGAGTCAGAACCCTCTGTAAAGTCTTAAATTCTTTTTAAAAATATACCGCAAGGTATTTTAGCTTTTTTAATTTTTGATTTTTTTTTCGATGAACTTTGACTTTAACCTCAGATTTCTCTATGACGAAGTAAGCTTGGAGCACAAGACTTTTACCATTGGAACGCTGGCGATTAGCTCCATTACATATATAATTTTCAGCCAAATATTCTGATATATGAAGCCACGTCATCTGACATGACGTCATCATAATAATATTACGTAATAGAGATAGTTGTTAGCTTTCTAATGGTAAAAGTCTCGTTTTCGAAAACAATTTCCTTATAGAACAATTTACACTTGAAAATTGAAAGCTCGAGTGTATAAATTAGCAGAGATCCCTGACAGGTCTATCGTTGATAGTGCCAATCACCATTAGAGGAGTGGAATGATCCATATTCATTTTATTATAAGGATAGTCGTACATATATCGTATCGGCATCACTGTCAGGGTCAGAAACATAGCCTCCTGAATCGGTACGGGATGTATAAGACGAATCAGAATCTTCCGAAGAGTATCCAGATAATTCTTCCTGAATTTCCTCTTCTCCAAGCAGTACATGATGAATCGGTCGCATGGGACCCTTTCCTTTATTCTTCCGTTTAGGACGAGCATCCAAGAATCGTATGCCTTCCTTCACTTGGTCTCGTGCCTTCTTGTCATTGACGAGCCAATATTTTACTGATATATAGTATTAAAAATCCTAAATCCTTTTATATCTTGTAATTGCTCTAAGTTAACATAAACATAAAAAAAAAATATATATAAATAGTCATTTGTGTAATTTGATCTTGAATTAATAGTTAAACATTTTCATAAGCATAGAGGTAAATACCATAAATAGCAAAAGGGAAGAGAGACAAGGGGAAGGGTGCATGTCCGGATGGTTTGGACCGAAGGCACAAACGCCCGACGGATTCGACAGCTGACCTACTAAATTGGGCAAGAATTAGTGGCCCGCTGTAGTGAGGCGATAAATTAGCTACAGGACTTGTCACAATTGATACGTAGAGGATTTTTCTAAAATTGGAATTCCGATGTGGGCACGTGCCCTCCCTTATTATGCTAAAAGTGACAAAAGAGTGATGGACCGGAACACTTCTCCACAACTGACCTTATTTTATTTAACTCATATAAAAGAACATACTGTTATCACTTATGGATATCAAGCTTAGTTATTTTTTAGTTTTAGTTAAATCCTATTTTTATACAGTATATTGAATTAAACAGTTATTCTAGTACGTGTGCCTTAATTGAAAAGATCTCAAAGAATTATATTAGATTTGGATATTATTGGAACTTAAGAATTATTTGTTTAGTATATATTTGGATTGGCCGACTCGAGGACATCTAGAATATATTGTTTAATTATACTTGTATAATTACTGTATATTCTATAACTTAACGCCGCGCCCGTATCATTGGAGGTCCTGCCGAGACATTTTGTCATAGCGCCGTGTTAAATCAAACAAAAAAAAAAAGAAGAAATTTCATTACAAAAAGAAACAAACATCAACAACATTCACAGAAACAATCATGACCAGTAATACTGAAAAAGATACTACCATAATAGCCGGTAACGCAAGGAACAACGACCTGGCCTTAAAGTACTTAACATTGATCGACAGTTTTGATGGAACGAAGAGTACAATGGAAGCAGAAACGTGGCTAAAAAGCATCAATAGACTGCGCAAATTTGTAGATTTGGATGACTATACTGCGAAGTTTATCGCTAGTTTTGCTTTAAAAGGGGATGCTCAACGCTGGTGGAGTCAGGTGGAAGAAGTTATTACGTCGTGGAAAGCTTTTGAGCAAAAGTTTAAAGCTGAATACGCTATGCATGACGTCGGAAATGCGTGGAAATCATTGAAGGAAATCAAGCAAAACGAAAATGAAGGAATAGAAGAATTCATCAGGAAAATCGATGTACCTATTGTTTACTGCAGTCGGATTACATGACTACGAATCGAGAAGGTCTTTTTTTATAGCATCCGTACTACCAGAAATTGCATACAAAATCGAACGTAAAGAAATACTTCCCACATACGAAGAGCTAACCAAAGAAGCATGATACGGAGTGTGTAGGATTGTCAAACCAACCATAGTTATTTCACGGACTAATACTCCTAACGTGTCACAATTGTGTCACTGTTTAAGTGGGCAAAATATGACAATAAGTTCGTTACACAACATTTATCAATATTAATATTATTTTTGAAATGAGTAAAAAATGAATTTCTGTAAATAAGAAAAATAAAAAGTAATAATATGAATCGCATTTTGATTATTCATAGTTAAAATGACCTGATTATGTCAATAAACTAATCTGTTTAATAGTTCATAATATAAAATACTATTAAATAAATATTTGTCCTGATAAATAAAAAAAAAATAAAAAAAAGAGTTTCGGAGCCTTTGGGTAATATAAGGCTTGTATATTATATTTTGTTGTATATGTTATAAAGGGACCCTTCTTACATCCATTGCTTGTTTTTATTGTTTTCTTTTTCTCATTTAATGTTATAATTTGTAGAAAAATACAACGTTGCCACTTCCGCAACCCCAGAGTATGGCTTGTTTCTGTGTTATTCATTTATGATGGAGTGTGTTCCACACAATAGCCGGTAGCTGCCATAATATCTTCTATCCACAATGGATAGCCTTCCCTATTTTATGTAATGTAATGAAATGGTATGAAAAAAATCAGTATCTAAAAAATTTACGAAGTAAACAGTAAAACGTTTTTTAGAAGATTTTTTGATTATAATGAAATGGAATTACAGAATCTTCTTAATAACCTGATACCATTTCATTATTCAACAAGTTGAATTATCAGAACATTTAGATACTGATTCTTTCATTTCATTTCATATCATGGAAAATAAAAAAAAATAAAAAAACGCTTTTTTTCTTTTTCTTTTCTTCTAGTCTGAAAAATAATAAATGAGAAATATTAAAGGTCATTGTCGAAGACAATAAAATCAAAGATTTTCCTTTAATATTTTGATCATCATAAAATTATTAAAAAATAAATATATTTAGAAATGGGAAAAGGAAAATCGTAGATTTTACTGTTAAAAACAGTGACCTTTTCCATTTCTTTTATTATAATTTATTTAGGCTCGGACCTAAAGGTCCTTAAGAAAAAAAAAAAAGATAAAGTTATCCTTTAGGATAAATTCATTTACAAGAAAAGAAATAGTTTGTGTCACGAATGGATCCTCATAATTACCCGTTTAAGTGTATAATGTACCGAACTAACAAGGGTTCGACCCGTAAAATAAAACTTAAGATAGTATATGAAAAACTTGAATATTCTTTATTATACTTTGATTATTCCTCTATTTATATAGTCAAGATATCTAAAGGTTTATGTACATAATTCATATAATTATTAATATAATTGAGATATCTATAGGTATGTACATTATAACTGATAAGTGATATTATGATTAAAAGGGGAGAGAGTACATTCTTCAGGTTATATTATCTTCGTCTACTTTGTATCCGTATAGCTTTCTGCACGTTAGGTTTAAACTTTTTTTTATCTACATCGAGGTTGATACGTTTCGACTCCGAACTTCGCCTTTTTCTATTGTTTATATCGTCACCCTTATCAACAATTGGAATGGCGCCGTACACGTGACTGGTTGCTCCATGGCCTCCAATTGGGTCAAACTCCGCTTCGACATAAATTGTGAAGTCCTCAATGGTCCAGTGGCTAGGATCTGTCGCTTTCACCGACATGGCCGGGGTTCGATTCCCCGTTGGGGAACTCTGATTTTGCAGGTTTAGATAATTTTTTTAAAGAGATTTTAAAGTTGTTGTTGTATCTGTCATACCACTGTCGTGTTACCCTTAGATAAATTAGATGTAACTTAGAATAAGTATATATACACTATTTTCAGAAATTATTCGGACACTTCTGACTAAAAATTTCGGACACCAATTGAAAAAATAAACGGACAATAGCTGAGCATAAAATGGGCCACTGACAGAATAAAAATCCGGTCGAAAAAGAAAAAGAAAACGGGACACTTTTTCTGCTTAAATTTCGTACATTTGCAGCGCTCTTAAAAATTTATAAAGTTAATTGAAATGGACAACGTTATATTCGAAGATGGTTTAGGGGGAAAGTTTGATGAAAATGGTGTTGCAGTTTGCGTTGTTGATATGGATGTTGACACAATAACTATCCTTTGGGTGCTGTTACTGACTTTGATATGTATGATGACTTCAAACCTCCTGGGAGATCTGAAAAGAAGGAGATCAAGAAAGAATCCAACAATAAGTCTGATAAAAAGCTGATTAAAACTGAAGAGATGCTGAAAACAACCTATAGAAAATATAAAAAAGAAGATATGGAAACATTTTTCTATTTAGTTACTGAAAAAGGGATGTCAATTCGCGGTGCAGCGAGCGCGCTCAAAATTCCTAAAAGCACAGCATATGGCTGGCATAAAAAGGGTCTTGAGGCGGCAGATGAGTATGTCGATATGAGAAAGGCTGGTAGTGGCCGGCCAGTTGGCAGACCATCACCCTTGACTGAGAGTCATCGTCAATATCTTGTCGAGCTCATTGATGATAACAGTGATCTTCGTTTAGATCAAATGATGGAGAGCTTGACTAATCAATTCAAGGATCTCTGTTGTATCCAACAGCATATTACTCTTGGATTATTACATAATACTGAAATAAGAGATTGCGGATCCTTATGAAGGTTAGAATAACCGTGAGTGATAGATTTGTTAGAACAATTCTTTTTTGTTACGGAAGAATATTTCATCTGTATATCCGAGACAACATTGGATGAATAATTGACTTCATTTAGAAATAAGATATTATAGTATTTGGATTTGATTAAATCAGATAACTTTATTTAACACATCAAACCACAATACATAAATCTAATCTACTTAAGCTTTTATCTTCTAACTTGTTGATCCTTACTTTAACCCTTTACATTCTGACAGAATTCAATAAGACTGAAACGTAGACGTCGGCAGAATTAAGGAATAGTTTATCCTGTCCGTCACGTTAGTTATAATGAAACTGCTGAAGTACGGGTCAAAGGAACCTTTAGTTAGATCAACCCACTTACCTCCTGTCACCGATCCAATCGGTCAAGGCACCGCTATAGCATGACGAACCGTGCAGTAACAATTGGGTATGTCTTTTCTTTTATCATCAGGTCATCTTGTACCTAAGAGTCGCGATAGAAAAAGTTTTTTACAATATCCACAAATATAAATAGAAGTACTTTTTTCCTACATGGTTTTTGTCTTCAATTCGATATCAGAATATTCTACCTAATAAAAGAAGATAACTTGGTCTTCACTGATTTCCTTTTGTGTTCTTTACTTATACTTTTTCTTATCGTATACAACAATCTCTCTATCTCTAAAACAGCCCTTTACAATTTTGCAACGAAAAAGTGTCGCATCAGCTTTAAAAAAGCCCATTTTCACTCTATTGAGAGGAATAGCCATGATAAAATTGAAGAAAGATATCAGTGGGTTAAGCGATGGATAGAAAATACCGATTTGGACTATGAAAGCAATTGCGTATTCATAGATGAAGCAGGCTTCCATATCAATCTAAAGCGATCCTTTGCTTGGTCTCAGAAGGGAACCCGTGCAGTTGTTAAGACTCCCAAAACCAAATCAAAAATGACGACAATTTTTGGCGCTATTTCGCCCTATGGAATTGTAAATATCAAAGTAAGGGCTGCAAAGGTGATGGCAGCATCGAAAAAAAGAAAAGTAGCAGGTAGTGGAGGCACAGCAGCAGTTGCTGCAGAGAAAGGCAAAGGCGGTACCTGTACGGTGTCGTATTTGAGGGTAGATGATATACAAATATTAAAGATATAATTCACTTTATGAAGGATAAAGATGAATTATACAATATTGCAAACCAGAAATAATTAGAAACTACATAAACTCTAATATATGAGTACCGTGAATTAAGTGTTGTGTTTAGTTGACAGCATCATATGAGATGTGGAGAACTCGTATACAAATTATACAAGATCCTCACACCTCATTACTGCTGAAATAATATAAAGCAGAGTAGGAAACGAATATAGAATAAGTGATGATTCTTATACGAGATTAGCTACCTCGTAGAAGGCTGAACAGGTTGTCATTTAGGATATATAGTTTACTTATTTTGCTATAATACGTTACTATATGACATAGGATATATAGTAGAATTAATATATGGACATGCAGGATATATTGATTCAACACCAAGGTATAATAGGTTATAAGTACTATTCTCTGCCTTCGGCATAAAGAATGATCACAAGATAATAGTTTGTGATCATCCTTTACAATAACTGTTCACTCAACTCAAACACCACGCACGAATACTATTTTCCTAATTAATTCTATTTTCCTGTAAGCAGTGCTACATATTGGTTAGCACGGGAAAATAAGTTAGTTGCATGATCACTAGATCAAGCCATGGATACGTTTACAAGTCCACCCGCTCCGGGTAGATGCGTAATCTCCTCAAGGGAGAATTCTATTCTTTTACGGTTCAGAAGACGTACGTCTTCTTTGAGTAGAATAACTCAGCTGTCAGTTTCTAGGTTCCGCAATATGAAGAAGATAGTTAAATTTTTGCAGTAGATATTTTTTCTTCTTTTTGAACTTAACTTGATTCGAAATAAAACGTACTAGTTTGATCTCGTTAACTTTTTATTGTTTTAACTAAGTGATATTTAACTCCACAAGTCGTCAAATACCACATACGGGACACTATTTCAATTTCATTGCCAGTACGTTAGATATTATGGACAAGCATGAAGAGTTCAAAGGTCATTATCTTGTAATGGATAATGCACCTATACATACACATGACGACATACGAAACTATATACAAGGTCGTGGCTATGGATGCGTTTATCTCCCAGCTTATTCTCCTGAATTGAACCCCATAGAACAGTTTTGGTCAGTTTGTAAAAGCAAACTCAAGCGAGAAGCACTTTTAGACGAAGAAACATTGACACTACGTATTCGCGATGCCTGTAACAGTATTCTTCTGAGTGATATAAAGGGATTCTGCAGGTATTCCGTCCAAAAGTTTCCTGATGTGTTGGAGCGCAAACCCCTCTAGACATTGGGACATTTGGCCCACTTCCATTTCTGTCCCATACAATAAATTTTCCATGGCCCAAATTATTTTCTGTCAGTGGCTCATTTTATGCTCAGCTATTGTCCGTTTATTTTTCAATTGGTGTCCGAAATTTTTAGTCAGAAGTGTCCGAATAATTTCTGAAAATAGTGTAAGCAACAATTATATAAAGAATAAAACCCCAGTCTTTTTCTCCTATCATTAAACTTCGTGTCTTCGTCGCTTTGTGCACGACACCACAAAATTACGGTATATAAAACTTTAGTAAATGTAACAGTAATAATCGTATAAGAATATGAATGTTGCAAAAGAAATAAACGGCATCCTTTCTCTCCCTTTTGAAAAGTATTATTGAATTGTATATAACTTGCACTAATTGACGAGGCTTTCATTTCAAGCACGACAATTGGTAGCAATAGAATCCTTTGGTTACTGATAAGCTATTATAACGGATACAATAAGATAATAAGAGAATCGATATTGTGATATTTGTAGTTGTTTTATGTTTAGTGAACGCGACTTATACTGTAACTTTGATATAAACTGTAAGGTGAAATGAGTCTCCTTTAGTCCTTTTATTGTACACTGAAAATCAGAGAGGGGAGCGTTCACAGCAAACTGAATGTTTGTATTTAAAAAAGAAAAAATAAAAAAAGTCCTCGTTCCTTAATTTCTCAGCCAGTAATAATGCAGCATTTTATATGCGCATCTTTAGAAATACAAGATGACGTGTACAAGTGTTATTATGATTCTATGATCATAATAACGAGTCAAATGCTTGAAAGTGTATCTAATTCGTCTTTATATATTATAGGAGGTATGGAAATATCACAGATATCAGTATTGCATGACATCTAGAAATATCAGTGACCCTTTCACACAACAGAAAATAGCAATAAATAAGTTAGTCTTACAACAGTTACCAGAGCAACTTCACGAGGAATACAGAGCGTATCATAGAAATACAAGCCGCAAAAACTATATTGACTTGAATATAGAGGATAATAGATACTGTCGTATTTGAGGCACGATGGCAACATTATATGAGTAAATCACTCAAAACGTCTAACGAAATGTAAAATAAAACTTGATCTCAGATATGAGTACTGCTCATATCTTCGTTCCCGTTTGGTAAGCGGTGTGTTCGATTGCATACATTTGAACCTTAGATCAAATGTATAACAAATAAAGATAAGATAAGAAAAGAATATGGATTAAGGATAATTCTTATGTGAGATTAGCTGATATATCCAGTTACTTTAAAAGACTTATAGAAATAAAATAAAATAAGACAGTAAAATGACCAGACACAACAAAGATACTCTTTATTCAAGTTTGTTGAGAATGATACTTTTATATGAGAAACGGGGTTATTAACGGGTATTCAACTATTAATACAACTGAACTAAAACTATCATGAGAATGATAAGATCTTAGCCGCAAGCGGGTGTCAAAGTAGATGTGTATCAGATTGTCAAGCAGGTACTGAAGTCGTTCTGTAGTTTAAGACGTATAGTTGTATCTTGGATACAACATAGCCCCCAACCAGACAGAAGTACCGGTTGATATTGACTAGTATAACAACACTTACAAGTTAATACAATAGTGAACCAATTAATATGGATAGGCGGCTAGTGTAGAAGGTCGATCAGAAAACCCTGATGGTTAAAACCTTAAATAAGGAAAAAGAAAGGGAAAGATACAATTTCCTACACCTGAGAATAGAGGTTAAACTCATGGCCTAAGCACGGTTGACACGCGTGCGAGTTCGTGTAGAATACTTATGCTTAATAATCTGCTTAGGAGCGACCTTGGGCACAGTATTGTTGACAGAAGATTTCGAAGTTCTCTTAGAAGCCTTAGGAACTTGTAAAGTAGAAGAAGCAGCAGCTGCTTGTGTTTTAGCTAACTCAACTGTCTTCCAGTACTTCTTGATAGGCTCTAATGATTGGAAAGATTGAGAAGGTTCCCAAGTATCATCTTCAGGATCAGGATAACCTTCCCAGCGCACACGATAAAGATAATTACCAGGAGTGCCTTTATGATCAATGACAGCACGAACTTCGAAGTGAGTATTTTGCTCTTCTTTAAACTGTTCATCATTGACCACACCCGGCAGGACTCGGGTGATATGATGTGCTGGAACGTTATGTTCGTGGAAGCCTGTACCAGGATCCTTAAGAATGTAACTACCTTTCGAAGTATGGCCAGCAATTACAAAAGGTCCAGCGTTGCGAGGAGAAAGCTTTCCAGAACGGACAACGTTCTTAATAATGACCTTAGAACCAATAGGAATAGGCTTGTCAAGAATCCTATGTTTCTTAACAAACTTTTCATGATCCTTATTCTGTGTAGCTCTGATACGATCAGAAATAGCAGGGATAACAACTTCATTAACAAACTTGTATCGTTCGTCAATAGCTTCATTATCAGCTTTCTGCATACTCAGAGTAGGTTGTACTTTAGAGTAATCGTTGAATCCGTTGGGTTGTCGATTGAACAAGAGCGTGTAAGGACGAGATTTATGTAGCCGAGAATATTTCAAGTTCATACTCAATTGGCAATAAGGTACATAGAAATCCCAATTATCTCCTTTACCTTCCAACTTCTTGATAATAGTACGTTTAGCAATGCCAACGTAAGCTTCATTAACAGAGTTTCCCAAAGGATTGTAAGGTAGACTGAGACGACGATCAATACCACAACTCTTAATAAGTTCTTCAACGATTTCAGCAGTGAATTCCTTTCCCCAGTCAGAATTGAGAGCTTTAGGAAAACCAAACGTACTGAAAACATCAATCAATTGCTCTGCGATAGTAGAGGCTTTCTTGTTAGGGATGGATTTTAGAATAGTAAATCGAGTATAATAATCCACCATTACGAGTAGAAAGTTGTTGCCTCTTTGAGACGTAACATCAAAAGATCCAAGGTCCATACACCAATGATCAAGTGGTTGATCAGGATGCACAGAGCGAGGAGGATGATATCCAACTTTACCAATAACGAATCGATTGCATTCGTAGCAATTACCAAGAATACGCTCAATATCCTGTCTCATATTAGTCCAATGGTAGCCATTGTGATGAAGAGCGTCTTCAGCGCTTTTAAGGCCAAAATGTCCTAACAAATGAGCTTCAACAATCAGATTATCACGAGCCTCAGGAGGTGGAGTGATATAATCACTAAACTTCAAGGAACGTAATACCAATTCTTTAGCTACAGGATCAGCGATATCAGAAATTCGTGATGAATTAGTTGACATGGAAGCGATGGTATGCTGTAAAATCGTTGAATGCGAAACATTCTGATTAGGAGGTGACACAAGGTGATCGACCTCGTTAAGATATGGTGGGGTAACGGTCTTTTTGTTGGAGTTCGAATTGGCAGCAACAAGACTTGTCGATGACGACCGCAACACATTTCCAGGGAAACGCACTTTTTTATTTTGCTTAGTTACCTTCAATTGTCCTTTACCAAAATTCTTGTTAGACGATGATCTACCCCCCACCAGACGACGAGAAGTGACATCAGGGTCATCTTCGTAGAGGCGAGAAAGATAATCAGGAATTTTGTTTTCAAGTCCAGGCAGATGAACAACTGAAAAGTAATAAGAGAAAATGGAATCCCACCAACCAAGCATGAGAGCGTTAGGTCGTTCTTGTGTATTCAGATAAATGAGACTTTTATGATCAGTGTGCAGAGTGAACGGATTCATAAAAATCCATTTGTGGAATTTCGAGAATGCATAGACCACAGCAAGCAGTTCACGCTTAGTAGTACTATAGTTACATTCAGACACAATCAGTTTGCGAGAGACCATGTTGAGATAGTGAACCTTGTTGTCAATGACTTGATATAAGATACCCCCAATTCCAGTGAGAGAAGCATCAGTAGCCACATGCAAAGGAACACCAGGCGTAACTGGAGAAATGACAGGAGCATTTACCAGGGCGGATTTAAGTCGTTCAACAGAACGTGAATGCGCAGGAGTCCAGATATCCTTGAGAGATTTATATTGCTTAAGTTCATCAAGATTACCAGCAAGTTTAGAGTAATTCGGGATGGAACTTCGGAAGAAAGACATAAATCCCAGAAACGAGGCAAGCTGTTTACCAGTGGTAATGGAACTCCAATTATGGATAGTACTCACCTTACGAGGATCAGGTAAGCGTTGCCCATTGACGATAGTCCAACCAAGTATATTGATACTTTTTTGTGCAAAGACAACTTTCTTAGGATTAAGAACGAGATTGGCCTTTGTAAGACGACGAATTACCTCAACAACACATTCAGTATGATGAGTAAGAGATAAGTCAGTAGAGATAACGATATCATCAATGTAAACGTTCACGTGAGGAAGATCAGCAAATAGATTGGTGAGAAAAGGCAGCTTTAAGATGAACGTATTGCACGTGAGTGAATGGGCAAGTAAAGGCTAGTTTGTGGCAATCTTCAGGTGCAGCCTTAAAACTAGTAAAACAGGAATGGATGTCAAGAATTGTATGAATTTTGGCAAAGCCGATGCGTTCATGGATGTCACTAATCAAGGGTAAAGGATGGCGATCATCGACAGTTAAGATTTGATTAAGAGAACGGACATCAAGTACAACTCGAGGTTTATCCATAGTATAGCGACCTTTATCATCCTTTTTTCGAACAACAAGGAGAGGATTATTGAAAGCTGTGTTAGCGGGAGCTTTGTCAATAACACCTTCTTTTAACCAAATGTCAATTTGATTAGCAATAGGTTCGCGATAATATTCAGGTAGATCATAAGGCTTACGATACGCAGTTAACCCAGGCTTAGTAGTCAAATAAATGATAGCACCAGGAAGGTCACAGTAAGTGTTCTTCATGTCTGTTGTATTTGCTTATTTAAAAAATTGATAACAGTTGTAAGTCGATGACTATGAACTTAGGTGTCTTTATTATTCTTCAGATGAAGTAGAAGGATTATTTACTTTGTGAGGTTTAATGGGAATTATATTATTTGAGGACGCGTATGCTAGTCACTAATTTCAGGTTCAGATGCTTATTGGGTGATTATCATACTTAGGCCTATATCTTGTTCTATGTTGTACATAACCTATATTAGATGCAATATAGATAGACCGTGGTAGAATGTATTCTCTACCTGGTTGTACGTACTCGAGTATTGTAGTTATTATCTCACCAAACACGTCAATGTCAATACGAGAATTCAGCTGTAGCAAATCATTAATTATTTGAACCATAGGTAAGCGTTCTGCTGTAGACCCAAAAGGATCTTCATTAGGTTTAATAATGTCAGGATCGATAGGATCAGGGAGTTTAGGACCAGCAGTATCGAAATGAGTACTGATCAACCCAATGATGCCAATGTTCAACTTAGGTAAAAGATCTAAGCCGATCAATACAGGTACATCTTCAGCAACATGAAAGTCGAGGACTTCAAAAGGATGGTTTTTTATAACTTTTTTATTATAAAAAACATTGAGTAAACATGAGCCAATTGATGTGGTTGTTACATTTCTAGATCCTAATTGAACACGACCACCTGAACTAGACAGTGGGCATTTTAGGAAGTCAAAGAAAGCAAGACTAATGCATGAGAAAGTAGCACCAGTGTCAACCAAAGCATATGTTACGATGTTCTCTATAACAAGAGGAACAATAAGTGAGTTAGACTTATTACTCGGAAAAGCAGAGAATTGCTCATGGTACTTACATTCTTGGGCTTGAGCACGCTCTTGCAAAGATTCATTATCAGATGCAGAAGCAGATTCAGAAGAATCTACTTCCATGGCATCCAAAGATAAACCAGTTTGCTTAACGCTGGTCCAAGCAGAAGAAGCACCGTGGTGAGATCGGGGGAAAGCAGGATCAGACATGGCACTCAAGATCATCTCGCGCGCTTTTAAATCCTTGGCTGGACCACCATTACCATAGCTCTGACGATGACTTGAAGAGCGTTTGGCATATTGGCAATTATGGCCTTCAAAGGAGCCAGGAGCACGACAGACGGAACAAGGTTGGCGATGTGGTTGCTGATTTTCCTGACGGGCCTGCTTCTTCAGGGCTTTGCAATCAGCCGTACTGTGTGTATCGACCTCATGGAAGGTACAATAGACACCTTGTTTTTTAATTTTAGCTCCATTAGCATACTTGCTAGCATTGGTACCGTTAGGAGAACGGACGACGGGAGAATGATCATAATGGTAACGTTCATTGGACGAGCTGAGACTCGAACGACCCTTAGATTTCTTGAACTTCGCTCATAGTCTTCCAGAGAAGAAGAAGAACGCTTGTCACCAGCTGAATTTCGAGTACTAGCGGAAGTAGCAAAATCAGTCGCATCCCATTGATTGAGTTGAATGGCTAACGTTTTAGCCGCAGCAAGAACGAAGTCGATATCCTTGCGTTGGCGTTCATTGGCCAAGTTGAGCGAAAAGGAGAGTCCTTGGAAAAACTGGGAATCCAAGCCACGGTTGAAGCTATTCAACAGCACAGATTTATCAGTGACACCTGATTTCTTACGAAGATTCTTGAAACGGTTGCAAAAATCTCGCATAGTTTCAGATGCGTGTTTTTTTAGATCCATCAATTCGGATGTCGCCTTGGTACGTTCAACCTCAGCAGCAGGACCAAACTCCTTCTTAAATTCGTCAAGAAAAATAGACCAGGAAGATTCTTTGGAATGTTGTTTGACAAACGAACGAAGCCAGTCGCGCATTTCCTTGGTAAGGCATTTGCGGACAAGACGATACCAGTGATCTTCAAGGGGAAGTTGCCATGTATCCAGAATATCTTCAAATTTTTGAAGACAATCCTCAATATCCTCATAAACAAAAAGTTTATTGTCATAGACGCGAGCACTCCACTGAAAAAGAGGTAGATCATTAGGAACTACCGCCTTTTGAACAGCAGGCTTACTGTTAGTCGAAGACAAGGATATATCAGCAGACGATTGACCACTGACAGAAGACGTACTATTTCCTGAAGAAACAGAGGGAGAAGACGAACCAATGCTAGACAACAAAGCAATACACTTTGCATCCTGAGCCAAAATTGCTTCTAATTGCTCCATGTCCCTTAGGTTTTGTGCCAAACGATTACGGAGAGGTAACAGTTGTTCTTCCGGCAAGTTGTGTTTAGCAAGCAACTGCAAAGACAAGTTACGGTTTTCCATAACCATTTGATGTAGGCCTTCTTTGAGAGCTACTATCGAAGACGACTCAGCAGAGGGCAAGTTAACCATCCCAGTTGTGTCAGAAGGAACGAAAGCCTCAAAAGAAGCTTCACCTTCAACAACGGGAGTCGGATCAACTACCATGGAATCATCCTCATGTTGAATAGCAGCAGAACTGGATTCCTGAAATGACGGGGTAGCAGCAGTAGTAATGTTGACAGGTACAACATCCGGAAAGCTCGTAGACGTGATGACACCGTCAACAAAAGAGAAAGGTTCTCCAGTAGCAGCGACAGAATGGTTATTATGACTATTATCAGACATTTCGGTAAGTGCAGATTGATAGTATTCTTGATATCGAATATTATAGAGTTTCTTGTTTCGATAAGGTCAAAAAAAAATGATATATCCAGTTACTTTAAAAGACTTATAAAAATAAAATAAGACAGTAAAATGACCAGACACAACAAAGATACTCTTTATTCAAGTTTGCTGAGAATGATACTTTTATATGAGAAACGGGGTTATTAACGGGTATTCAACTATTAATACAACTGAACTAAAACTATCATGAGAATGATAAGATCTTAGCCGCAAGCGGGTGTCAAAGTAGATGTGTATCAGATTGTCAAGCAGGTACTGAAGTCGTTCTGTAGTTTAAGACGTATAGTTGTATCTTGGATACAACATTAGCTACCTCACATAAGACTTGAACAGGTTATCTTTATGAAATATATTTTACTTAGATTATCTATGGCTATATGACATTTACTGTAGGTACAGTGACTCACAAAAGTGTTACAATGTTTTACAAAATCAAACAAATTTCCAATTCAAATCACTATTGCACCTGATATGATTAATAAACCCCCCTCCAAACTAATATCATTAGAAAGTATATATTGTTGGGTTTCTAATGATATAACTTTCAAACATATTAGCGTTCTTTGGAATTACTTAAACTATAGAGCTTAATTTGCATATGCGTAAAATTTTCATTTTTGTGATAGTCAGATTTATTTAAACGTGCAGTTAGTACTTTGTTTGACCACCTTTGGCTTTTATAACAGCTTCAATTCTTTTTGGCATGTTTTCGATATGTTTTAGGCATAAATCGGCTGTAACTTTATTGTACCATACGTCTCCTACTCTTTGCCAGAGTTCGTCCATATTCTTGGGTAGGGTGTCATAAGCAGCTAGCTTGCACTTCAGGTAAAACCATAAGTTTTCGATTGGGTTCAAGTCTGGTGAATAAGAAGGCCAATCTAGAACATTTATCTTGTGCTTTTTAAAGAATTTTTTGGTATATTGGGACGTATGTTTAGGATCATTATCCTGTTGAAGGATAACGTCCTTCAATTTCAGGCCATAATCCTTTAGTGTATCCATGAAGTCGCCTTTCAGAATCTCGCAATATAATTGCGAGTCCATTCCCCCCTGTATCTTGGCAATGAAGCCAGGACCATGCTGAGTGAAGCAGCTCCACAATATGAGGCTGCCACCTCCGCCTTTATACTTGTAGTTGACGTTGTGCTCCTTGAGGGGTTCTCCCTTCTTTACCCAAGTCCACTGTTTCCCATCCGATCCAAGACGATTGATTTTGGTCTCGTCGCTAAAAACGACTTTCTTCCTGTTGTATCCAAGATACAACTATACGTCTTAAACTACAGAACGACTTCAGTACCTGCTTGACAATCTGATACACATCTACTTTGACACCCGCTTGCGGCTAAGATCTTATCATTCTCATGATAGTTTTAGTTCAGTTGTATTAATAGTTGAATACCCGTTAATAACCCCGTTTCTCATATAAAAGTATCATTCTCAACAAACTTGAATAAAGAGTATCTTTGTTGTGTCTGGTCATTTTACTGTCTTATTTTATTTTTATAAGTCTTTCAAAGTAACTGGATATATCAGGGAGAACCGAAACCAACACCATCGCCCTGAGACGATGAGGGGTGGACCACACCACATGGCACGGAGAGATCAGAGGGAGGGAGCCGTCATCACCGCCCGAGGACGATGAAGGATGGACCACATCATGTCGTATTTGAGGGTAGATGATATACAAATATTAAAGATATAATTCACTTTATGAAGGATAAAGATGAATTATACAATATTGCAAACCAGAAATAATTAGAAACTACATAAACTCTAATATACAGTATGTTGTATACGATCAGATAAAAGTATAAAGGAAAAGAAAACAAAAAGGAAATCAGTGAAGACCAAGTTATCTTCTTTTATTCGCTGGAATATTCTGATAAAGAACTCAATTAAGAATGAAGACAAAAACCATGTAGGAAAAAAGTACTTCTATTTATATTTGTGGATATTGTAAAAAACTTTTTCTATCGAGACTCTTAGGTACAAGATGCCTTGATGATAAAAGAAAAGACATACCCAATTGTTACTGCACGGTTCATCATGCTATAGCGGTGCCTTGACCGATTGGATCGGTGACAGGAGGTAAGTGGGTTGATCTAACTAAAGGTTCCTTTGACCCGTACTTCAGCAGTTTCATTATAACTAACGTGACGGACAGGATAAACTCTTCCTTAATTCTGCCGACGTCTACGTTTCAGTCTTATTGAATTCTGTCAGAATGTAAAGGGTTAAAGTAAGGATCAACAAGTTAGAAGATAATAGCTTAAATAGATTAGATTTATGTATTGTGGTTTGATGTGCTAAATAAAGTTATCTGATTTAATCAAATCCAAATACTATAATATCTTATTTCTAAATGAAGTCAATTACTCATCCAATGTTGTCTCGGATATACAGATGAAATATTCTTCCGCTAAAGAAAAGAATTGTTCTAACAAACCTATCACTCACGGTTATTCTAACCTTCATAAGGATCCGCAATCTCTTATTTCAGTATTATGTAATAATCCAAGAGTAATATGCTGTTGGATACAACACTGTATGAGTACCGTGACTTAAGTGTTGTGTTTAGTTGACAGCATCATATGAGATGTGGAGAACTCGTATACAAATTATACAAGATCCTCACACCTCATTACTGCTGAAATAATATAAAGCAGAGTAGGAAACGAATATAGAATAAGTGATGATTCTTATACGAGATTAGCTACCTCGTAGAAGGCTGAACAGGTTGTCATTTAGGATATATAGTTTACTTATTTTGCTATAATACGTTACTATATGACATAGGACATATAGTAGAATTAATATATGGACATGCAGGATATATTGATTCAACACCAAGGTATAATAGGTTATAAGTACTATTCTCTGCCTTCGGCATAAAGAATGATTACAAGATAATAGGTTGTGATCATCCTTTACAATAACTGTTCACTCAACTCAAACACCACGCACGAATACTATTTTCCTAATTAATTCTATTTTCCTGCAAGCAGTGCTACATAATGGTTAGCACGGGAAAATAGGTTAGTTGCATGATCAGTAGATCAAGCCATGGATACGTTTACAAGTCCACCCGCTCCGGGTAGATGCGTAATCTCCTCAAGGGAGAATTCTATTCTTTTACGGTTCAGAAGACGTACGTCTTCTTTGAGTAGAATAACTCAGCTATCAGTTTCTAGTGTCACGTTCTGACCTCTAATTCATATAACAATCTGAGAAACAATCCAGATTTACTGCCTTTACCAGTTATAGTGTACTGGAACAAATAAGATTCCAGGCACACTGGGACAAATAAGATTTCATCAGGCACACTTCAACCTTACTGGTAATCTAGATATATCTCAGTGGCGTTGTACAATTCATTAACAGGAACAATATTACTCGGTTGTCACTACTACTTTCTTAATTCCACTATAAGCTCAGTTTAACCTCGCATTCATATAAAAGACCATTCAATTTCTAAACCAAAATAAAAGGATCTAAGAACTATTGTTCGGTCTCGCTGACTCACTCAGTCTCTACATATAAAACTCATTAAACTATAACTCCTGATATTTAAGAATATCACATCTAGGTCCCGCAATATGAAGAAGATATTTAAATTTTTGCAGTAGATTTTTTTCTTCTCTTTGAACTTAACTTGATTCAAAATAAAGACCTACTAGTTTGATCTCGTTAAGCTTTTTACTGTTTTTAATTAAGTGATATTTAACTCTACAAGTCGTCAAATACCACATATGTGCCTGCCTCTCAATCTTAATACAGTAACTCATAAAACTGCGACAATGTTTTCAAATTTTGCCTAAATCGCAACTGTGCCATCAATTTTCCTTATAAAGATACAAAATGAAAACGAGTAATAGAATAAGAACCCTTCAAGCTCTTAGTTCATATATAGTTTGTGGCATTTGCATGAACCGATCATCCATCATTTAGGAAAATTGATCGATGGCCGAATTTTTAGACATCACGCATAAAATGAGAGATGTCAAAAGATGGCTTGCCTGCAGAAAAGCGAAAGGATTTCTGAGTTCTAATGGAGTCAATTACTATTCGTACCATTCACTTAATGGTTTCATATGATTGAATATTTGCACCAAACTCATTAGTCATTCCTCCACATTTACAACTACTTACCTTTAATTCAAGCGATGAGACCAATTCCTTATTTAATAGCTCCCCGGGGCCAGTGGCCACGGTTTCATTAGTCAATGGCTGACGTGTTTGGTGAGTTAATAACTACAATACTCGAGTACGTACAACCAGGTAGAGAATACATTCTACCACGGTCTATCTAAATTGCATCTTATATAGGTTATGTACAACATAGAACAAGATACAGGCCTAAGTATAATAATCACACAATAAGCATCTGAACCTGAAATTAGTGACTAGCATACGCGTCCTCAAATAATGTATTCCCATTAAACCTCACAGAGTAAATAATCTTTCTACTTCATCTGAAGAATAATAAAGAGAACTAAGTTCATAGTCATCGACTTACAACAGTTATCAATTTCTCAATTAAGCAAACACAACAATGGCATTGCCGACTTCTTGAATCGATAGCAAAAGTTTTGAGGAAGGTGCGAATTGTTTGCACAGAGATTTCGCATCCAACAATTTTTCGACCGAACAACCTGAAATCTTCGCAGGCCTGCACTTTTTACGACTAGATGCACACGCAAGATCGTTAGTTGCACGAGGAACGGCAAGTTGTTTTTGCAATATATTTGTAAGACTCGCTTCTGTTCAGCCTGGATTTAATTTCCATTTTCTTTCGTAAGTATTGGCTCTATATTACATTCAACGATAAAGCAGTTGAAACATTGGGTAACGGTAATTAAACGAATTTGGTTATAGTTCTGTTGAAATCTCATGCAATAAAGTCAAACATGCTTACTTTGGAATACAGTATGCCAAACTGCCAAACCCTCAAAATCATTTTTTTTGGGGGGGGGGGTGTTTTTGAAAGCTCTTTAGGTTATTGAATGTATGCAAAATGCCTGGTTGTCAACATTTCAACAATCCATAATCATAGGGGCAGTTGAAGTGGTATGATGGCACCAAAGCTTACACCAACAGTATATGTTGTATTGCTCTTTAGTCTCGTATAGCTAAAATGGTGCTAAAAATCCCGAGGATTTAATGAGTACATGTATATCTTGATCCAGCATAATTTTATCAGTTCTCCATCAATGATAGTGTAGATTCGAACGACTAAATAAGAACCAATGCATTTTAAGCTTGACCTTTATAAAGGGTCAAAAAGCGGAAGGATTCTGTCAAAAAAGTAGATTTTATTATGCTTTCGATTTTTTAGAAACAGCACTATTTTCGTTTTCGTTATGAAGGCTTCGTTTAGCAATATTCCTGTTCTCATGAGTAGTAATAGGCTTTAAAGGCGAAGATTTATGTTGTTGTTGCTGTGTAGTAGCTGATGGCCACTGAAAAGCATGTCCATTGTTTGCCCGATATTGTGCCGTAACTGGGGTAGCAGAGAAAGTCAGTGGGCTAGGAATTTCTGTCTGTTCAGGAAACATACCAAGTGCAGACGGAAAAGGTACATTGTAAGCAAATTGGGATGGTAAAGCAGAAGAAGGTGAACTTGAGTCCTTTTGCTGACTTGGATAACTGGAAGAAGTTATTGTTGTAGTAGCTGTATTTGAATCATTGTTTTGTTGCTTTTGATAGCTATGTGCGTTAGAGGCGGTTGTAGATACCGATGAGATAGGCGATTGATGTGTGTGATGCTGTTTCATATTGTTATTTATGATTCTACATGTGTCAATATTATCTGGAATGAGTAGGCGTAGTTTTGGTGGTTTATTCTTCAAAGAGATGCTAC
This sequence comes from Mycotypha africana, assembly GCF_025528875.1. NCBI lineage: Eukaryota > Fungi > Mucoromycota > Mucoromycetes > Mucorales > Mycotyphaceae > Mycotypha > Mycotypha africana. Next base: position 1,205,944 of record NW_026515736.1, on the reverse strand, counting down.
TAACATTACTCAGAATGGACATGGCTGGGCTTCCAGGTGCACCTATACTAGTACAGCAGTTGCTTATATTTGGGGAGGACATTGTACTCACACCATGATATCGTTGGTGGTGGCTATTAGGTTGAGGCGAAGCAGAGATGAAATATTGATACGGGTAAGGTTGGGAGTATTGCGGCAATAGAGGCGGTGGCAGGGCGTGAGAATGAACTGGTGGGGCAAAAGGATAGGATGAGTCGGCCGGAGGCTGCTTGGAAAGATGCGGTGATAGAGCCTGTGTTGTTATATTTCCTGTCATTAAGTAGCCATGTTGATGCGGTAGTATGTTAGATGTTTTATAGCCTAAAGGAGGTGGTGACTGAAGTGGTACTCCCGCATATCGCAGGGCTGAAGAATAATACACCGGGGAATCATTTTGTAGCTGTAATGTCTGGGGATTTGGAGGCGACTCTTGACTGCGGATTTTTATGGGATTCTGCTGCATAAGATGATGATATACTCCAGGTGTCAACCCCTGATTTGATAACATATTAGCAGGCTTCTTGCTTTTATATTTTATATCAGTAGCATTTGTTCCTTCCTGCTCCATTGCTGGATGTGTTGTTGCTGTTTTGGCGTTTCCTTCCTCCTCTTCATTTTCTACATTTTCTATAACGTCAAGCTCTGCTCCTCCACCTTCATCATCGTCACCCTGTTTAATTATCGCATCATCTAGATTCGTTGCGTTGATAAAATCCTGGTTTGATTTGCTTTCATGAGGCTCACTATACTATATCAATATGTAATGTGTTTTAGTGCGCCCTTCTAAGTAATTGTGGCACAACGATGAAATCAATTACCTCTGTATATTGCATCAATATCTTGTCAATATCTGTACTAGCGTATTGCACAAGCTTTCCATTAGTATTAAATATTATTAGGGCGATTTCGCATTCGCATAGAACACTTAATTCATATGCTTTCTTCATTAAACCATGTTTTCGCTTCAGAAAAGTAACCTATTATGGATTAGTCGTTATTAATGAGAGATTTAAGCAATACTATATGTATTTCAACAAAATACAGTCGGGCTCTGTACCTGTCTGTTACGATCGTCTTTAATCAGCTGGATCTTGATTTTCTTACGTCCCATGATGACTTCCTTATTGGAATTGGTTTGGTTGTTGTAGTCAGGGAAGAGGAATTTGGTAGGTATTATATATGCTTATAAGCTGAGTTGAGAGGAGTAAAAAAAGGCTTCTTTACATACGGATATAATATATATGTATATTTAGATGCTGTCAAACGGGGTTATCTGAGGGTCTACTTCTTAATTTAAAGTACGGTATCGATTGTATATAAACAGAATACTGATCAAAGAAAGAGGAAATTCACTAAATTTGCTAGTATCTGTAGATACTATAATGATAAATCATGCTCTGTTGGTTAGAGTTTCCCAGATAAATTGGCCAAATAAGCTATAAATAACGAACTCGTTGCGTGTTTAAATATACAAGACACCAAACTTTTCCTTTTTTTGGTGATACTCAACCTCCTTATTTCGCCTCGAAAACGCTTGTTCCAAAAGGTCCGCTACTGCCTGCGCTCTAATACATATACAGTTTCCAATCTTTACGTTTAAACAAAGGATTTTTATTACTGACATTTTTTTAGCCCAATGGACACGAGATATTAAACTTATCTAAATTGCCCGGGGCAGCTCCAAAGGCTGAAAAGAATCTAAAAACCCCTTAGGGCTCAAGGGTAAAAAGGATGATGGACTAAAGGGTTGGAGGAGGGGAAGAGGGTAACCAGTCGAGCAATAGATGCCCTAACCGAGGAGTTGTAGGTGGCTCTCGAGAGTAGTGTAAGTAGTCGAGTTCAAACAAGATGTGACAAAGTGCTGGCCATAGAAAATGCCAATTTTGTATTTGGGATGGGTTGTTGATCAGATGTGTAGGAAGACGGTTGAGGACATAGGATATGGGATCACAGACTGATGTGGGGAGTCGTAGGCGGTGGTGCATGTTTAAACAGGAAATAGCGTGGAACTTTGTAAGTGATGACGAGGGATGTTTAAGGCAATAGGTTCGGTAGCCTCCAGGAAGCCAACCCAAACGCCATCGGATACATCGGCTGCGTTGATTAGTTGACATTGGAATGTAAAGGATCGGGTCGATCGTTAATCGAGAACGGCATTGAGAGATCAATTTGGAGTTGTAGCTGTTCGATTGTTGGATGTGAAGGAGGCTAGTACGGAAGTTAGCGGTACAGCGTCGCAGAGCAGCGTTTCCAATCTTTACAGTGTTTTTACTTCCGTACGAGACACTTCTGAATTTTTAGTGGATAATCTGAGTTTTATTTGGAGACGTTTCTAGATACCAGGACACGAATTGAAATAATCCTACAAAATCAAACTTTTACCGAGCGAGACTACCCTTCAATCTCCAATCCAACAACTGCATTATGGAAGATTTTATTCACTTTAACCCCGTCAAGGAAGGCTATTATGTAGCAGACAATAAATCTAATGAAATGGATATTGATTACAACGATATTTAAATACTGGTTCAGTACGGTGAACCACAACAGCTTGCAAAGCCTCCTAATGATGAGGTATCTGACGTAGTTGATGAGCTGCAATCGCATATGGAGGCGCTTGATATCAAGGAGACGAAACAACGATGAGGATATAATACCGCTCAAATTAAGAAAATGTTTTATCTTTTGCAAGAAGAAGGCAAAAGTGTTACAGAAGCTGCGTTACTTTCAGGGATTCCGCGCAGCTCAGCATACAAGTTAGTTAAGAAGTTCAACGATAGTAATGGTACTATAATCCCATTAAACCCTACAGTAGATAAATCAAAGAAACGAACGATGTCCACCAGGAAGTTTTCGCCTGAGCATACTGCTTTCATTTTGAAACTATTGACGAAAATTCGTCACTTACTCTTTCCTTAGTCCGTCTAGAATTGATTAGTAACTTTGAGGGTTTTACTATCTCTATTTCTGGTTTATGAAGCATATAATTGAGAAATGTGCTCTTTCTTTGGAAAAAGTATCCAAATATACTATTGAAAGAGACTCACCTAGAACACTTGACCTTCGTGTCAGTGTCATAACACAATGGATGGCTGCAGGCGTCGATTTTCAAACAAATTGTGTATTTATGGATGAGGCTGGTTTCAATATGCATATGATTAGAAATCGCGCATGGTCGAAGGTTGGGAAAGCAGCAAACGTGAAAGTATTTTTCAACAGGGTGTGAATATAAGTATTATAGGCTGCATCTCTCACTTCGGTATTGTCGATTTTTGAGAAGTCAAACCTATGACATTCAAGGAGGCCGAAATCATTTCAAAAGAATTCCAAAGTGAGAAAAAACGGAAATTAGACAATGACGAAAAACAAGCTTAGGAAAGGGACTACTACTTATCATGTTGTTAAATTTGTCGAGAGTGTAATGGATATTTTGGATCAGCTTAACAAAAAGGATATGTTCATTGTTATGGATAACTGCAGAATACACCATTCTGAATTTGTCGCGAAAGCAATCAATTCACGTGGATACAAGCCTCTTTTCCTGCCACCATATTCACCCTTTCTAAATCCCATCAAAGAGTGCTGGTCCAAAATTAAAAAGATCATTTAACGAAACCCGTTAAATTCCAATGATACCTTAACTCCTAGAATTAAGCAAGCCTGCCTCTCAGTCTCTGTAGAAGATTGCTTAGGTTGGATCAGACACTCCGAAACTTTTTGGTACAGATGCTTAGATAGAGAAGTTTTGTTAAGATGAAGTTTTTATTTTTATTTTTGTCTCCTAAGAAAATCTAATCTGGTCTCATAGGATATTTCAATTCGTATCCTGGTTTACCTAGAAACGTCTCCAAATAAAACTCAGATTATCCACTAAAAACTCAAAAGTGTCTGGTACGGAAGTAAAAACACTGTAGTGCATGAGGCTGTATGAAGAAACTATAGTTTTTTATCTCTGCTTTGCTTAACATTAAAAAAGACTGTGTGTGAATTCTTTGACATCGACCCGAAAGATTTAGGGAAAATGGTCCTGAGGTATCTCCACTGCGTTAAGTGGACGAAGCATCGTGAAATTTGACAGCCTATCTTCCACAACAGAGGTGTAGTGTAGACCTCGACTGTCAAGGCACTTTAACAGTTTAGTTTGTATAATTTACCTTCCAGAACAAGAGAGATAGCTTTAGAAAGTAGTTCTCTAGTGGCTCGCAGACATTAGTGTGCTTCCTGGAACTTCCCTTTCCATTTTCACCGTATTCCTGAAAACACTTTGATATATAACCAACACCTGCACCTTCATATCGTTTATCAGTTAAGTGTCGACCTAATAACACAGTGGCAATAAGAAACGCATAGATTGTTCTGAATAAGGATATTTATGTTTCTCTGTACTTTGAGTCTAGTTATCGTAATTATTAAATAGTAAGTTTGGCTTGATTGAATAACAAGAGAGACAGGTCGATTTCTCGATTAGTTACACTTAACAATTACTTCTCAAATGCTTTCCATTGCATTTTATACCCGTAAGGTAATAACAAAGCACGTTCTTAATTAGGGGTTAATGCTTGCCATTATTGCCAAGTTAATGTCGTTTCTTGCTTAGTCCATGTTGTCCAAGCAATACTAGGAAGTCAAAAAAATTGTAGCTTTATAGGCATCCTAAGCCATGTTAGTTATTATCTCTTGAAGAATGTTAATGGGGATGTTCTGTCTTAAGAAAGTCTAGCCAATGTTGTAAAAGACAAATTTCCTTACCCGCAAGCTAAGCTCATGAAACTCTACTGCTTAATACTGCTCTTTTCTTGTTGTTTTCAGATTCTCGAACTGATGTTATATGCTAGTCGATTTCCCTAGTCTGTCTAGCTATAATACTTGAAATTATATTACCTTTTTTTGGGGGGAGGGATGCGAAATTCTATCCATAGCCGGCAAACATGCATTTACATTGATAAACATCTCTTTACAATTACGCGATGCTAGCATTTTCGTGTCCTTTTCTTAATTATTTGCTTTTGCTGATCACAGCCGGCTATTTTACGTACGCTTCTTAAATGATGGCTTTACTTTGAATTTGGACAAGCTTGAAACTACGTAAAGCTTTACAAAACAAAAAATGGAAATCCTGAAAGAAAAATTAGCTCGTTCTTCCTGCTGTAAACTGAGCTGAAGTATTAAGCCTAATAAATAAACTAACCACAACATGTTCGCTTGATGAAGATTAAATATTCTCAGCTTTAATATAGATTTTTTCAAATGAAGTACTCTATTAAAACCACGAAAGATACGAAGGCGATCATTAGCATAAACCAGGTATGCGTGACTAAAAATCACGGCATTGGTTACTTACCTATTCTACCATAAATTGAAACCCTGGGTATACTTTACGATTTGAGTCGTCTTGCTACAACTTTAATGTAATTTAGTCAAATATTTAATGTGAAGAACGACACCGTATGAGCTGTAAATAAACAACGTTATTGGCACACGATTTTTTTAGTCATGTAAAAACAATAAAAATTGACACATATTCTAATTTTTATTGGAATACATATTGTAGAAGTCTATTTATATTGCTTAGCATTATCCGAGAGTAGATCGTCTACCAATACCTTTATCACCTTCCCCCGAGGGCAATTCACCTGTTCTGCCTGTGACAAATTCGTTATAGATTGAACCAAGTCTATATGCCTCTTCTGCAGTAATTGATGGTCTAGTCGATCGCAATGATTTATCCAAATACTGCTTTTTGATTATTGCTTCTTGGGTACAGCCTGCTATTGTAGATGCGTTCCTTCCTTCTTCTTCCTTTGGTGGGCTCGTAATATCAGTAGTAGAAGGATGATCATCATCAGTTTGCTTTTGTTTGACCCCTTTTTTTATCATTGCCAGCTAAAGAAATTTTGGATGCGTGTGATTAACAGAGATGTTTACATTTTATAAAATAATTTAATTACCCTCTGAGATATCTGTCCTTTTTCAGCTAATGTTAGTGCTACTTTCTTCGAAGGTCCCCAATTCATAACAAATTCACTTTTTTCATCTCTTGATTTGTACGACTGTTTCGTATCTTGTGATTCTTTGAACGTGTCCATATCGATAGCTCCATGAATAGCCTCTAAATGAGCATTGTACAAGAAGCCTTGAAGGTCTGCTCCCGAAAATCCTTCAGTTTTTTCGGCGTATACTCTTAGATCCACATCTGCTGCTAAATGCATTTTCGAAGAGAGAGCTTGGAGAATCTTTTTTGTTTTAGTGTTTGTATGTTCATAGCATCAAAGTCAGTACACACTATTCACTCTATTTTCAGTCTATATCTAATAGTTACCTCTAATCTTTCTTCCAAAGTGGGCATACCACAAAGAAGCGCCTTATCCAAACGCCCTGGACGAAGTAAAGCTGGATCAATCAAATCAGGTCGGCTGGTAGCCGCTAAAACGTAAACGCCATCCAAACCTTCAGCACCATCCATCTGTGTCAACAGTTGATTGACAACACGGTCTGTTACACCTGTACTATCATGACCTCTTCTGGGCGCAATGGAATCAAATTCATCAAAAAATAATATACAAGGTTTTGCAGCTTGTGCTCTTTCAAATAAATCACGCACTGACTTCTCACTAGCACCAATGTACTTGTTTAAAATTTCCGGACCTTTGACGCTGATAAAGTTTAAGCCGCATTCTTTTGCTACGGCCGATGCCAATAGTGTCTTACCGCAACCAGGATAACCATATAATAGCAAACTATTTTATTTTATTTTTGAAATTCTCATCATATGAATATATTTGTCAATGCAACAGAAACGCGAGATAGAAACTTACCCTGATCTTAAACGGAGAGGACATTGTGAGAATACGGCTGCATACTTGGTTGGCCATTCTAAGGTCTCCAAAAGAGTTTTTCTGGTTTCATTGAGACCTAGACAATAGTAACAGATTCTAATCAGATAATCAAATCACTTCAATTTGAGCTTATCTTCATAATTCGCAATTTTACCGCCAATATCTGTCCAGTTTACACCCGAGCTTTGTAATTTAACACCACGTAAAGACGAAGGTACAAAACCCTCTCTTGCTTTTGCGAAGTCTTCTTGAATCAATTTCAGTTGTTCTTTTTCATCTTCACATGGTTCGGTATCTGATATAGCTACTGTTTTTATTTCCTTCAATTTCTTTCTGATTTGGCGGATGGCACCCTCGTGCACAGTACGCTCGATAAGCGCTTTCAAATCGGCTGCCAAAAAACCCTCGGTTTCTGATGCCACAGACACTAAATCAATTCCAGGCAGGCTTCTGCTCAAAATTCCGCTCGTATTAGCAGTCATCATGGCTTCCATTATTTGCTTTCTTTCTTCACGATTGGGTGGTTGTAAATGTATGAACTGACTAAAAATATGGTGAGTAATTAAAGCAGTGTGAATGGACTGTTGTTGCTGAGCTGTAGCGATGAACATAATAGAATGCTTTTTTTCAAAACAGACGCTTTTTGTCATACGGACAAATAGCTCTGCTAAGTGGCGGCTCCGCGTAGAATCAGCATGTTCTACCTCGGCGGGGATCAAGCGATCCAGATCATCAAAAAAAATGAGAGAGGGGCCATGCCAAATAGCTTCATCTAGCCACCTATGTAAGAGGTCTCTTATGACAGGTATTCTTTCATCAGCAAACTCAGAGCAATTGATGGTCATCGTGTCTAAGGATCAAAGAGAGCATATAAAGGTATGGTGCGAAGGATATATTAACAATCTTTTTGGCAGTAACAATTAGACGAAAAAAGTAATGAATCTTACAAATAAGCGCTATTTTTGAACTAGCCAATATTTTTTCAACGATGCTCGATTTGCCAGACCCATGAGCACCGGTAAGGAGAATACCACCTGCACCTGGCACTTGAAGCTTATCTCTTAAAGTACACTTTGCAAGATTGGCAAAGGTATACTGCTCTATTTTTTGCACTACTTTTGCTACGCCTCCAAGCACTGCTATCTCTTTTGCGCCTTTTTCTTCTTCTTCCTTAAGTGGAGGGGTCTGTATATCGTCATCAATCTCAATCGGTATATCAGAATGTTGTACTTTCGAAATGACGGCATACCGTTCTATTGCTTGTGAATCTGTCGTGTCGTTATCCGATGCTAGGCTGAATAATCCTTTCTTAACGCCCAGTTGCAGTATAAACGTTTCCTGAGCATCGTCAACGTTAAAATCGAAATGTAAGCCTTGACTTAAAACAAAGTCCTTGTCTGATGCTGCTGCTGTTGTTGCAAGCCATTTCCGAATAGAATTTTTCACTTCTTTCTGGAAATTGTCTTCTTGTTGCATTTGTGGTTGCGCACTGTCTAGTCCTAATTTTAAAGTAGATGAGGACCATGGCGACGAAGCAACTGCTGGTGTCACTATTTTCCGTAGAATCAAGGAACCCAATGGTATCCTTTTGGCAAGAGTTGTGGAAACTCTAGTTAGGGGGTAGAATGTCATGTTCTTCAGTTTATAAATAGTGCTCAATCAAATCCTTTCTCACTACCTACTTAATCTACTTACTTGACTATATCAAAATCTTTTAATTTCAGCGTTGCCCGAAGGACAGATCCAAGGATAATATGGCCTGGTGGGATGTCATTTAAAGGAATAATTTTTGCGAAAACTGCGTTTGTATTCAATAAGATATCTTTTGGCATTTCCTGTTGCTGTTGTTGCTGTTCTTCTTCGCGTTTTCTTATGTTGTTACTACCATTCTTGATAGAAGTAGGTATGACTTTCGATATATTCACAACGTCGGGCATTTTCTGATTTATTGTTAAGTTCTCAATAGACTCTGGATGAACATAGACAAATACAGATTCTTTGTCTTTAATATCAAAGCCAATAGCAGAGCAAGTTCTTAGCATAATCGCACGTAGTTGTTGTTGCTGGATATTTTCATCAGTAGGAGCTTTTGATAAATCAGAAACGTCCTCAGCATTTGATGGTTGCTTACTTCCCCTAACTTTTGGTGCTACAATGACTTCTGAAGTATTTGATAACTTCAGTACATCATGTTTGGGAGGGTCTAATGTGGCAACAACAAGGCGGACCAAGGTTTTACCATTAATCCAGACGCACATGATTTGGTTGGCATAAACCGCACGAATTTGGCTCAAAAGATTGTCCTCGACATATCCAGCATGCAATTCCTATGTTTTTACGTCAAGAAATTTATATCAAAGTACATTTTATACTTCTTACATAGACTTGAAAGGATAGAATTATAGCTTACCAGTATTTCCCAATCATCTTCTGTTAAAGGCTCCACTGATACGGTAGCGCAGTCAGGTACAGACCGGCAGAACTCTACATTAACCTGGTTTGTTGAAGAAAAGGCTTAAGTTTATTTATTGTAAATGAAGTATGAGCTGACCAAATTGCCTGTTATGTACCCTTTGACCTTCTTGTAAGCCGAATGCTGTTCCTAATTGAGAATCCAATTCCAACACATCCAGTTTACCATTGGCTCCATGAGTAAAGACTGAATTAGGTTGTAAAGGTTTGGACGCTGCACCGGACCATCCACAATAAAATCTTCTGTCATCAGCTGATGTCTTACTGCTCGTACTGTCGTTCCCGTTACTACTCGTTATTTCAAGAATAATATTTTGCGGTAACTACTTTTGATAAAATATTGGACGAGTTTATTAGTTTGCTTGTGAAGACATAAAAAAGGCAAAATAATATTTTTGGATTTCTTTTTTCTTTGCAAACCTTTCTTTGTTCTAGTAGCGCATTCACCCATCGGCTTGGTAAATTCACAAGACAGGACTTCAGGGGCGTGAATTGAACTATAAGCGCTTTTGGCATTTTGACATTTACTTTACTTTATATGTAAAATTGAATATGGGGTAAAGAATTAAATGAACTAAATTAAGGGAAAAGGGGCCTGTTGCTTCTGATTTGTTCTTAGCTTACACAAAATAAAACAAACAGATTTCACACTGAATGATGACTAAAATCAAACTGTTTTTGAAAAGCATAATACTTCCATTTCAAACCTCATATGCTTGTATCTTGTCCTTGAACAATCATTATACACATTTTATGAAACTGTAAGAATTATCAACAGCTTCAAGTTTCTCTTCTCTCGCGAGTTTCTTACGTCCATAACATAACCATCTTCAACATACAGCAATGATCTATTTAAAAGAAGTACGTCATATTTATCCAACGCTTTTTACATTACCAAAATCGTTCTCAATGTAAGCTTGATACATATGGTTTAAACTAGTGTTCGCAAATTATAATATACAACTTAATCATCTAATTCTACTACGTTTAAACAAAGATTTTATTAGATAATATTAGTTTTAAAGCCCAATGGACACGAGATATGAAACCTATCAAAATTTCCCGGTGCAGCTCCAAAGGCTGAGTAGTATCTAAAAAACCCTTGGGGCTCAAAGGTAAAAGGAATTATGTGCTAAAGGGTTAGGGGGGAAGAGGGTAACCAGTCGAGCAATAGATGCCCTAACCGAGGAGTTGTAGGTGGTTCTTGAGAGTGGTATAAGTAGTTGAGTCTAATTCTACTACGATTAAACATGATTTTTAATATAATTTAAACCCCAATGGGCACACAGATAAACTACATATCAGAAAATTGCCCTGGGCAGGTCCAAAATCCGTGCAGGAATTAAAAAACCCTAAAAAATACTAGGAAAAAAAAAAAGATAAGTGATCACAATGCAGACTAGGTTAAAAAAAAAATGGAACAATCAAGTAGTGATCGAAGTCCAGTCTAGCAAGGGCTATACTAATGTTTCTGACGGGGTAGGGAATCGATTTAATGTTGCATTATCTACACTGAAATTGATATCTATCTAAGATTCAAACTTCTTTAAATTACGAGGCATTTTCTCGTGCTGAAGATAATCGATTTCATAAAAAGCATTTGGACAATTGGCCAAGATATACTCCAATTAACTGGGGCATTGACATGCTGTTTTATGGGTCGAGTAGGGAGTTGGTTCAACAAATGAGAAATGGGGTCAACGATAGTTGTCGGAAGTTGCAGGCGGTTATGCATTTTTAGGCATTCAATGGCGTGAGCTTTAGTGAGAATGCATAGAGTGTGGAATAGGCATTGGGCTGAGTAGTTGTTAGGGAGCCAGCCCAGTCTCCAACGAAGACAGCGACTACGCTCAATAAAGCTCATTGGGAGCCAAAGAATGGGATCAAGAAAAATGTTAGGGCGGCATTGGTTCATTAACTTTGAGTTGGGCGCTGAACATATGGCATCTAAGTTCTCTTGACGATATGCTTTGATGGCCTGGTGTAAAGCCTTGAACGGGGATTTTTTTATTTATTTTTTTTTTATTTACGAACTTTATTAGAAGTGACTAGAAAGAAAATTTGGATGATATATGGCAATAAAAGAAATGAAAAGGCATAAACGGTAAAACTACTGAAAAAACCATTAAAAGTATACTACGAGCTCGTACGGAGTGTTCTGAATCGAACCTCGTCTTGGTAGACGGTATGAACTCCTGCTAGGGACCAAGAGATGCGATCAAAATGGCAACGCCAATGACATTTCCAGATACTTAAAAGTATCAAACTAACCTGGAAGATTGTGTGATCAGGCAGAGGAGAATTGTCTAACGGGGAATAGAGTGTTAACAATATATGCCAAATGCCGGTAGGTGTGGCAGGAAAAGATATGATTCGATTTTCCTGCAGTGCCGTGATCCGAAATTGCCATATAGGTGGACAACCAACGAAAAAAAAACCATCCTCAGGAGAGTCTCGGCAATGGTGGCAAAGGGGAGAGTCAGCTATGACAGGATTGATGGAAAACAGCCAAGGTCTGTACCCAATGCAATTATGCCATAAACGCCACTATGGAGTTAGCACTGCATGAGGGATCGAGAGTGACCAGAACCGTTTCCACTGAGCCGGAGGCCGATACCAAAGAGGAAACACTTGAGGAATCCGAGGAGGGTCACTAAAAACGGAATAATCAGGATGCCAGTATAGCCGTAGCGTACCAAGCGATAGCCGTAATACGGTGGTATTCTTCTGAGATTCAGGAGGTACTCCCCAATGGGACATATCAGGCAACCATGAGGTGCTGTAAAATACATTGAGCCATCGTGAAGTGGGCGTAGGAGCAGCAGCCGGAGGAGGGGCCCGGACATCAATCAATCGGTTCTGGATAAAAGGAAGCCATTGTATTACACCTTGGGAAAGCAAGCTAGGAATCCTTTTCAACTTCGGATAGTCCTGAAAATATTTATAGCCTAGCGTGTAGAAGCAGTTAGTTATCGAAGACCAATGTAGAACAGTAGAGACGATTAAATGCAGTGTGAGGCTATTGAGATCCATGGGTAAGGAGCCTACAAACTTGGGGGGACGCTGTAAGGCATTACGAAGGAGCAAATCAGCAACCCAGCGGCCATGCCATGAGGATGAAAGAGATAAAGAAGGAAGTCTCAGCAGCAGTGAACATAGTTGGATCATATTCGGAAGGAAGCGAAAGGATGAACGATAAGTGGCAGTCGATAAAATCCATAGTAGTAAGGACAACTGACCAGTATACACTTGGATACAATGGGCCAGTAATGGAGAGACAAAATCAGTTGATGAAGGGGGCTGTGGGAGGCGCTGAACATACACAAGATGAAGAGCTAAACGTTGTTTGCGCAGATCCACAAAAAACGGGGAATGCCTTCACCAAATTGTATTGGAGTGTGACAGTTGGGACCAAATCCAATTGTTACTACGTTTAAACAAGGATTATTATTACTGACATTTTAAAGCCCAATGGACACGAGATATTAAAGCTTATCTAAATTGCCCGGGGCAGCTCGATTTTCTGAGAATAGGGCGATGCATAGTTTCGGTCAGGGTGCCGTGGTGGGCGAAAAAGCACACTATCTAAATGGGGGAGTACCTTCGAACATGCCTGAAACACATATTTCCTGTAATTCTATACGTTATTATTTGACTGTTACCTTCTCCCTCTTCCTTTTTCTCTCCTTCTTACCTTTTGTCTCTTAAGAGGGTTTTAGTTCTATACAACTACTGGAACTGGCCAGAGCAGACCCAATGTGTTAAAGGCATTACGTGCTCACAGGTCATTAAAAATTTTATCCAATAAAATAAATTATCTAACCATACAATACAGTAGTCAGTATATCAGCTACCATTGAAAACCCCGAAAGGTTTTTGATCCTTGACACTTTTCGGCTATTGATAAATCAAGTAAATAACTACGTATATTCTTCAAAGCAGTTGATAAAACAAGTCAATCGTTAAAAATCGAGATTTTTATGAAGTTCAAAGAACTTTTTTTTATGTAAACATTAATAGAAAAAAAAAAAAAAGCTTGGCTGTGGACATGAACAATTAACCATGTTTATTTGTCAAGGGTGGGTACATTGACAAGAGAAAAAAGGAAACGATAGGTGTGCGATCAATAAAATTTTTGTTAATTTACTTGTTGGAAGTGGGCAGAACATTGATGACAATTCAAGAATTTATAAACCTGCCACAACCATGGCAGCAGCAAAGACGTACAGGATTTAACAGAGTAGCCTTCCGATAATAGATTTCACTCGCCCTGAAACAGCTCTAATGAGACTGGTTCCTCGATACGCTCATTTATCAAAACTATAAATTTTCTAAGGACGGTACAACATCCTGCACCTCAGAAAAAAATGTACGATATTATTCGGTCGAAACTTATAAGTGTGCTTATTTGCAAGGCATCCGAATAGATGTCTCATAGACACTTGTTTCACGTTTTTAGTTTCGTTGTATCATATACTTTATTGTCTATCTGATAATAACTTCATTTCAGTCTGAATTAAATCTTCCCATTCTTTCACGATCGACTTCACAATACCAGGCTGATTTATCCATACGGAGAGTAGAGTAATTCCTTCTTCTCTAGTTGCTACATTTAAATAACCCTTCAAAGAGGTACATGACCTTTTGGTATTTAGCTCTCTTTTATACATTTGTATGATCGGCTTCATACGCGTCACTGTGATGAGCAAAAAATTAGAATAAGTAATGAAAATATGATAAACTCTATAACCAGCCTTACGATAGGTTTTTAGGGGGCATGTTAAAAAGACTGGCCGTCCATCAACATTTTCAACACCATATTTGCATTTTAAATCCTCGTACAATATGTAGAGTTCTTTATAAAATCCTACCATTTTATGGTATTGCTTTGCCTTTCGGCCTTACTGTGAGCATAGCTGCAAGCTTTCATTATCAGACGCTAGTCGAATTCACTCACCAATTTTTCAACTAAATCTACCAATCGCAAGTTTTGATTTTCGACAATCCTTTGTATTTTAGCATCAAACTTTTGAGCGAGATTGGGATGATTCACTCTTAGTAGAGGATGCCAATATTGCGGTTCGTCTACATATCTAGACAAGTTTCACTAAGTATGTTTGTCCGGCGGAAATTGTGCTTCGTTTGATTTTAGTACCTTGACTGTATTACTGAATTGCAAAGCGTGTTAGCTGTTGTATAGGCATGTGTATTAATCTCGCCCCAAGTTTCTCTAACCCGCTTGAAGTCTTCAACAATAGCAATTAGCTTTCTTTGAATCGAACCGGTATTGAAAACCATGCCATATGGTAAAGCAAATTTATAGAGAAGAAAGCAGTCAAATTATTCAATCATGGAAACTTGCTAGTGATGAGTATTGAATTTTTATTTATTTATAACCCCGCCGATGTATATAGGCTTTACCTGCCTACCAGTTGAGAAGTTTCATCTTTCTCATATTTATCATTTTTCTCAATTGGTTTTTGTAGTTGTGTGCAACTTTCGAGAATAGCTATAAGTTACAGAAAGATCAAATTACAATATTTTAATTAGAGTCTAAATCCCGTGCCAGTTACAGTTTTTTAACTGCGGGTTAGACGCAGCTTAAAAATAACTGGATGGAATGACCAAAATTTTGAGACGATTGAGTTAGAGTTTGAAGATCGAACTACACTAAAATGGAGACGTTTACCTGTAAATATCAAGCCAGTTTCGTTCTGGCGATAATAAATATCAAAAGACTAAAAAGTTGTCTTCCGGCTGAACTCCGTAGGATGTTTCTTGTCTTTCCATACCGAAATGCTGATGTCCATCATGTTTTTTGCTGCATTGACATCGCGGTTCCATAGTATCTTACAGGTTTTGCAAACAAGGATACTACAGCCACGCACGGTGTCTAATTCCCTTCTTTTTTTCCGTAATTCTTTGTCGTATTTGACACCTCCATTAACAAGCATGTTCGACATTGTATCTGCAGCACGCTTGCTGCCCTTGATACAGACGGAATCTTGTTTCACCCATATCAGACCCGTAGAATGAGAACAGAGTGCCTAAATGTTGCAGTATATAAGTAGTATATATTTTATACTGTTCAGGCGAGCCTGTTTTGCAACTCGGTATATTGCTTTCTATCGCTTTTATCGTACAATCGACCTTTTTCCTTTCTAATTCTGCGTTGACACGAGTACTACCCGTCATGTGATAATATTCTTCTGTCGAGCAGCGCCGTATCTCATGTCTGTTTGTTTCTAACCCGATTGCTGCTGTAAATACTGTCTTTCGGCCAGGATGTAGTCTTGGATAAACCACAAGGGCTTGACAAATTTGACCGGTCGGCCGCCAATGACAGAAGCGTAACCTTTTCCTCCACAAGGTCTGCAAAGTTCTTGCGAACAAGCAGTGGTATGGCGATCTTGTCCACAGCTGAGGCACTTTGCAGCTTGTGGGGTGGTCTTTTTCCGTTTAACTGCTTTCTTCTTCTCTTTCACTTGGTCACTCTGTTTTCTCTTTTTACTATTGCTACCAACGTTAAGGAGGTTACTCACAAGCAATTAAGTCTGTGCGTAAGATAGATTTAGGTTTATTGCTTACCATCATCAGCATTTACGGCTTTGTAATACTTGCATTTGTAGTAACGCTTGTCAAAATGACCTGGTTCATAGCAATCTCGACACTTGGTATGTTCTAAAAAGTTACAACAAATATCTGAATCCTTATATCTTAATCTGACGGTTCTCTCACAATTATCAAGCATTTTACCAAATGGGTTCGTTTAACCTGGTTCTTATGCTTTTCTTTAATAGATCTAATCTTCTGTATAATGAAACTTTTGTACATGAATAGAGCTGGAAGGGATCTTATTCTCGTTAAAAAAACTTCTTCATTACAATTTAACTTTGACAACAAAAACGCGAGAAAAGAAAGACACGTCTTTATCATTGGCCAAAGTTCCAAAAAAGGCACTGACGAACATCTGGTTGGTCTTATAACACGTCGTCATTTGACGAAAAAGTTGTCAAGCTTTTTGTAGCTCACCCTATTGCAAAGTGACGCCAATCAGAGCTTTCTTAGCGACTTCCTTACTAATGAAGACTCATTTTTAGGACTAGCTTGTACGCCATCCTTAATGCTGCTTGGATGATACTGGATAATTGATTATCAGCGAAATCGTCCAAGAATAATATACTGCTTCATCGTAAAATAATTGAAAGTTGTCTAAATTAAAGATTTAATAGTGTCCAATAAGATTTGTGAAAAGTTTGAAATAGCAGTTAAAACACTGTATTTTCCCCCGTATCACTTGCAGTGTTAAATGCCAGTGAGTGACCGAAGTCACATAGCTCCGCTCGCTTCTATTCCTTAACTACAGCGCTTAGCTGTTCTTCGTCCTTCCTTTCCTCATCAGTGTACAGAATGACCGAAGGCAAGTAGTAACGATTGTAGTTAATATAGATACAGTTGTTAGCTTACAATAACTCTTGATTTTTAATAGCTAAAGAGGTCAGTAACTGCTAAGAATTTATTGCTGTAGTAAGACATATTCGAAACTCACAGTTTATACAGTTATTTGAAAAGCAATTGGCAGATCTGACGAAGCAACTAACAGTAAATAGAAATGACGATAAGCTAACAGCCAATACTCTGCTTGAAAGGGGAAAAATATATGAAGAATTAGGTCAAATTGACCGAGCAATAGAAGATGTCCAGACGGCTCTTAAACGTCATAAGGATGTAGAACAACATGCTAAAAGCATGCTTTTGCACTTAACTACCCTTAAACAGTCACCTCAGAAACTGTCTACAGTTGATACCATTATTAATAATACCCAGGAACCTGAAATTGACATACGTCTTACTTCCTTTCAAAAATGTTTGATGAATATTGATGATCCTACTGATAACTCCAAAATCCGCACATTCGTTGACTCTAATGACTTTGTACAAGTTCTTACAGCTTGCGGTACGCCTAGCACGCCATCCCGCGTCAGAAGTCTAGCCTTCATGGTTTTAACCAAGCTTTTCAATCCATCCACTACTCAAAAGGATCATCCAATGACGTTTATCATTGAAAAATGTGCCGCATGTTTTGCGCAATGTATTGATCAAGGAAAGAATGAATCAAAGCTCCTTGCTTACCGCACCTTAAACGCTATTTTCCAAGCAAGCATGACAGTAGGTGCGGCTATTTTATGTCAAGAGGGAACTGTAGAGGAGATGATGGATGTTGTAGAGTTTGAAATTGAGCCTGTTCAATTGGCCATCGCAGAGCTTTTGTGCATCGCTTCGTCTGATAAATCATGTAGAAAGCAGATCTTAGCATACGCTACTAATTGGCTGGCAAAAATGGCTAGTCAAACAAAGACAGACACTCAGTTAAAAGCAGCGGCAAGTACAGCATTAGCTAAATTAAAAGCTCAGAACGATTTGTCCGAGAGTGATGATATACCTACGGTTGTCAACAGAACTGTTGATCCCACGAATACTGGAGCTCATGATCAACTGGAAGATGCTATGCGTAAAATGAATTTGACCGATGATAAACTCATCGATGCTTTATGTGAAACAATCGTATCAAATTCATCGGATGTCACTTCAATATTGAATTCCGTAGAAGGTCTAGCCTATTCTAGTCTGAAACCAAATGTCAAAGAGAAGCTGGGTAGCAACGAAGACTTTCTGAAATGCTTATCAGCATTGGCTGTAAGTGCAGCAAATGATAATTTAGCAATCAACAACCCTCTACTGTTTGGCATCGGTACTATATTTGCCAATTTGACAATGTACAAGCCGGTTCTGGACGAGCAACAGAAACAGATGAAAAAATTACGTGATCTCGCCAATGCCAAACAAAAACAGGCAGCCGCAGGCGTTAAAAGTGTTTACACAGAGGATGCAGCAATTGCAAACGATCCCACAGACGATGATGAAGCTGTGGAGGAACGCATTAAAAGGTCTGTAAAGAATGGTGTTGCCGTAGCGTTGATGGTACTTGCAAAGAGTCAAAGCGTCAATCTAAGAGCTATAGCTGCACAGACATATTTAAATTTGGTCACACCACAGAGTACGAGAGGTCAATTGTTGCAACAAGGTATTGTGAAGAGCTTACTACTATTGACGAGAGATACGACAATAGACGATATAGGTATAATAGCATCACAAGCCTTGGCGAAATTAGCTATCACTACAGATCCTCGCATAGCTTTTCAAGGCGGCGCCTTACTCGATTTAGTAAGACCATTTTTGAATCTATGTAAAGACAGCAAGAGTCAGTTGCGTCAATTTGAAGGGCTGATGGCATTAACAAATCTGGCATCCGTGGATGATCGGGTTCGACTATCAATTGATAAAGCTGGTGGTATGGCTATCTTCGAAAACTTGCAGCTTTCAGATCATAATATGGTACAGCGAGCAGCAACGGAAATGGTGTGTAATATGACTTTTTGTGAGCCTGTATTTGATCGTTATAGTGATCCTAGGAAATCGCAAAACAAAATTCGTCTATTAATGATTTTATCTGATCACGAAGACCCAGCGACAAGAAGGGCTGCATCCGGCGCTCTTGCTATATTAGCGAATAGTAAAGGCACGTGTGAAATGATATTGAAAGTGGATAAGGCCTATGAGAGAATATTACGTTGGCTGGATGTTGAAGAAACAGCAGATGTACAGCATAGAGGCATTGAAGTGATTCGTTGTTTGATAGAATATGAAGGGGGGAAAGTAGTGAAAGGATTGATGGGAGAAGGTGTGGATAAAAGGTTGATAACTTTGATCCAAAAATGCCAAGTACCTGCAGTTCAAAGTGCAGCTGTTGAAGTTTTAAGAATGTTTTCCAAGAACGGCGCACAAATTACTTTGTCAAATTGATGAAAAGGTCCATTTGAGGTTAGAAGATAACTATTATACTTTTTATGTTATGTAATAAAAAGGAAAAGGATGTTAGAAGGAGTATCCGAGCAGTACCGTGTATTCACCACCGGGTGCCTTTTCAGTCACGAAGATTAAATTTCCGCTCGAAATTCCCCTCATTTGTCCCAAGGTTTGAACCCCACCCTCAAGAACCCTGTTTTCTTTTCTTTTTCTTTTTTTTATCTTCTTTGTTTGAACATCACTGCCTTTGATAAGATGAAATATAGACAACTCAAAGTTAAACCAAGAAAGATATTTGAAGTAACACCCTGTCTTGCAGAGATGGGTGCTGTATTTGAATGTTGGGCTACGACGGGTAGTGTAGATTCCAAGAATTGTGCAGCTGTAGCAAAGAATTTATCCACCTGCATGGGCAAATCTGTAAAGTGTCAACTCTAGTTTCAAAACGGAAAGACGGTCTATAAGATAGTACTAATACTTAGATTTTCATGCTATAATAGAGGCTTAGACAAAGACCAACAAATACGATCAACTACCACTTAGCACGCTTAAGCAAGCAATTATAAATCTGTTAATTGGAACCTTAAAAGCTAGATCCTGACAGCAGTTATGATAGAAAGTCTAAATGTACAGAACAGCCACACATATTAGTTAGCTCGCTATTTCTCCACAAGCTTCGAGTAGAATAATCATACCTTTGTAATATGAATAATTAGCACGCCGTGTACAACGATCAAAACGAAAGAACATCAATAAAAAATTGGAAATGTACGATATATAAATGTTCGTGGATAGATTTTGATTTCTACCTTGATGGGTGATGGTTGAAGTATAACGGTTGCTTAGCTAATATACAATTCGCAGGACAGCGACGGAAGATCAAATATCTTAGGAAATCATTCGTATAGAACCCTTTGTACGCTGTACCATTCATTTCATGAACCGCATCTTTTGCATCCTCTTTTGCTTTGTATTCTGCGAAAGCATATGTGAGACAGGAAAAAGCATTCCCATTGATCTTTTTATATTTTTTATCTCTTATTAAAAGGTATAGATGCTCGACTATTGCGTGCAGGAATGTTATAGTCGAAGCAGAGAGCCAAATTTGAAATTATACAAAACCAACCTTAAATAGGCTAAAATTCACTTCGATCCGAAGAGAAAAGTAGTGCATCCTCCAAAGCCGTAAACAAGGACCTTAGCTCTAATGTTCGAGTCTGTGAAGACAGAGTAATCGTGAATTGGAAAAGCTTGAAAATTTGAGTATTGTGAAGCTGTGTGCTTTTTTAGCTTGAAAAAAAGAGCGTTCCCTAATTAGCAACAATCAGGAAGTCCAGAAATAGAAGCTTAGATAATTCTTTTAATTCAATCGTTAAATGTGGTGGGGATGATAATAATAATTAATACTTTATGTGCGAAATGTAAATAAATGAGTGTATGTTCTGAAGTTTGAAATAGCTTTACTAGTGGCGCCAACCTGCATTCAATTGCATTAAAGTAAGAACAGCGTCCATAGGATATTCAGACTTTTTTTCTTCCCTTCCATCTTCATTTCCACCATCCTCCTGCTTGTTTTCCTCTGTGCTAGTACTTAGGAGTTGTTTGCTCATGATATCTTCGTTTGTCTTTTCTTCAGTAATGTTTTCAGTTGAAGTTGATGTAGTTTTATCTTCCGATTCTGCTGCTTTTGATTCTCCATCTACTGTCATCATTTCATTTGTAGAGGTATTATTTGATAAGAGGGCAGTATCATCTGATGTTGTAGGAATCTGACTGATTTCTATAGACTTATGATCCTCAGTATGTGTGGGAGAAATTGCCTCAGTCATTGTCGTATCATTGTTGGAGTTCGTTTGTTCGTTCGTAATGGTGGGAGTTAGATTCTCTGCTGCTGCTGCTGCTGCTGCTGCTTGTGTCGATTGTAGAATTCCGTTAGACAAGGCCTGCTCCGAAACAAAACATAAAATCATTTAAGGAATGAGTACAGAACATCAAAATGAAAAGAAGTATGAGCTTACCATCAAATTTCCATTCAACTGTTCCAATAATTGTCGATGCAAATCAGAAGAGAGTCCCAAAATCTTGGCTGCAGCTTCTGTATCAATTTGCGGTAAGTAGAAGGAGTTAGCGAGTTGATTAGCTTGGGCAAGATTTTGCGCAGCTAAGTTATCATCAAGGCGAGGAGTGGCAGTTGGTGTGGTAGTTGAACTTTCGGCCGCACTTCCAGTGGGAATATTAGAAGCAGCACTTGGTACACTTAATACATTGTTCACGATATGCTTTCTTCGTTCTTTATCCATGCGTTTCTGACGTCGTTTCTCAAACTCTTCCTGTATCCAAGCTTGTTTTTGTGGTGAATCTTCTGCACCGAATACTTTATTTGCCCTCTTGTTGACTCTGCATCTCAAATCGTTATCTTTATCTAAAATCAAAAATCATGAAAATTAGTATTGCTCAGCAGACTTGACAAAATTATTTAACATACTTCTCTCTTCATTATGAAGACGCCATTTTTTCTTTCTTTCTCTGTTCGAAGCACGGATACTTTCTCTCTTGGCTTCATCAAGCTCCGAAATAGCTGTTGTGCGTTTAGCGGGCTTTTCAGTATGCTGTGGTTGCGAATGTGATTGCAATGATGCTTGAGTTTGCGCAGCAACCTGAACTTGCGTTTGATCAAGGTCTGTTTGATCAAACGTTTGAGGGTGAATGGGGACATTCTGACTAGCGGCGGCGGCGGCGGCGGCGGCGGCAAAGAAGCTATTTGGTAAGGAATTGCTGTTCACTGCAGCTAAAACGGCTTCATGGAGTTGTTGAAAGGAAGTTGGAAAATCGTTGGGATCGGCTGCAGTTGGAGAACTGCTATTTACAGTTGCAATTGAATCTTCAGCAGCAGCATTTGTGGTGTTGCTGTTATTATTATTATTCGTAGTAACAGTGGTACTGTCAGTATCAGAAGCAGCAACGGTGGCAGTCTCACTGTTGGAAGTCACAAGAGGTTGTTCTTCACTTTTAATGGGCGTATTCTCCATAGTTTTAGAATTTCTTTTCACTTCAAAGCTTATTTTAGACTTTTTTTTTCTAAAAGATAGGATAAATCAAAGATTGAATAATTGAAAGGACAGCTTCTCCTTACAAAGCTTCTTTTTGGATTTTCAAATTTTTTCAAATATGGTTTTAAAAGGTCAAACAAAATTGTCCTTTTCCGCTCTATGTAAGAGAAAAAAAAAGAAGAAAAAACTTACTCCCCTCTTCTGTTGTCCTTTCCTCTCGTGGAATTTATCCAATCACATCAACGCGTAGTGATGACGTATACTCTTGGAGTTTAAAAAATTTAATGAGAAAATTATTTGTTGCACCCATTCCCATTTGGCCTTGTATATGTTTGTTCGAACCATTACTTTTGAACACGCAGCAATCTTCACTTTTGATCCAGCTCCACGATACTGACAGGTAATAAATCCAGATTACTTCCGTCGAACAAGAATGCAACGTGCTAGTTTTTGTTACAGGAGCAGCAATATTATTCATAAGCCAGCATTACATTCGCATTATCCGTGGTACAACACTATTGTTTAGGAGTCTTGATCATCGGACGCGTTTTCAATAGCATCTTTGATATCGGAATTGTGATAGATACTTTCTGTTCAATTTAAGGTTATTGAATATGTGGGATTGAGACGTCTTATTCATATTATAGCATTCAGCAGTAAATAATGTCATTCTTTCCAAAAGAAATGTAATCAATTCGCCAAAGAGGATTCCTGTCAAGTGTTTGAGAAGTCTTTCCGTTTCATCTTAAAGTATCAATTGACTTGGTACATGATGTCAGTCTTCAATGTCGTCCTTTTTAATGGCATGTCCTTTCTTAGGTTTACATGCACTTGAGCAAAAGGATGACTGTACCTCGTTCATATAGGGAGGTGGCTGTGAGGGAGCTGTTGTATTGGCGCATAGATGTTTTGATGCATAAACTAATTTTTTCTTTCCGCATTACAGAAGTCCTTTTTCAAGTAGGCCTTTTAATAGTTTTCTTTAAAGGCTTACGATTTGTAACATATTACGATGCTCGGGTGCTTCATCTGATAAGCTTTCTATAATAAAGACAGGTTGTGACTGGTGGTTGAAAAAAATCCTGGCTTAGAGAAAAATCTATACGAAAGTCCTTTTGATCATTTTATCAAAAAATTGGTTCTGTTTGACGGGTAAAAAAAGTTGACGATGATGCTTTAATATGTCAACTGAAACAGGTATTTATGGATTTAGAGTCGCTACTCGACTAATTATTGTTAACAATGCTAAACGTTCCTGAGTCTTGTTGACATTCTTGCCCATTATGGTCAACCAGTATTCTGCAAAAATAGTAAATGTAACATTGAGTTAGAAATTGAAGAAGGACAATATTTATTTTTAAAAATGAGTTTACCTAAAGCAGAAAGATTCGGCTTTGTTCGATGAGAAAGTATGTCCGTCGAGCTTTTTCTGAACGGAAGTGATTCTATATAAGCTCTCGTCTCCTTCATATATACTATCTATGGCTTTTTCTGTCGCTTCATCTTTATTAAAGTGAACGAGCGATACTTTACGAAGCTTATAATCTTCGTTTGTGTTGCCTGCCATGAGTTTAATGCAAGAAATGGTAAGCACGTAGAATACAGTAAAATTTTTGATTGTGCCCTTCCCCTGGATCGTCAAAAGCTGCTTTTCTTGCCGAATAAAAACGTGTTGTCTCTACCAGATCAGAAACAAAACCTACCTAGGATTAAATATAACGATTTCTCGATCGCGCTGTCAATAATCGTGTCTGCTTTCGGATATAAAAATTGTATATCTATTACAAAATTACAATGAGATGAAACACTATAGCATAAAATAAAATGCTTGAATAAGCTACCTTCACATGTAGGCAAAGCGAATAAATACTCAGCATAAATTAGCAAGAGAACTATCGATAGTGCAACAATGTTCATTATTGTTTTAAAAGAAGGGAATCTAGCTAAAATAAAATAAAAAAAAATAATAAAAAAAAAGAAAAGGCAAGCTTAGGTCTAGGAAAAAACGGCACCAAACATAATAAGATTTTTCTATTCCTGGAACTAGAAAATAAAATAGAAACAGCAGTGGTTTATAAGGTGTTACAAACAAGCAATAGCCCTTTATTGCAGTGAAAAGTAGTGGCTTAATTGGTTAACGACCTACATGATTACCCCGCTTTTGCACATCTACTTTCTTTCTGGCTATTTAACCTGACTGTATTCTTTATTATTTTTTCTTCTTCTTCCTTAACTTTTTCTTTCCCTTTACTCTAGCTACTTTATACCATATGAAATTCTCTATCTCTACCGCCTCCGTCCTCGCCTTTGCTTTCCTATCCACTATTGTTAAAGCTGACAGTTACTCCGATGCCATCAAAGAATTTTGCGATGGTATGAAGATGAAAGAAAAGCCGAGAAAAAAAGAAAGAGAAGGAACTGATATTCTATATTTTGCTTGATAGGCCTTGAAGTAACCGCACCTACTGAAAGCGATGTCTTTGTAGCTGGTCAAAACGCTACTGTTACTGTCAGTAAGTTGTTTTTCTCTATTTTTAACGGAGAACCGGCTTGATCTTCGTTACTTGTTATTGCTTTTAATTAAGTTACTTACTATTTATTGGTCTAATTTTAGCTCGTGTTCCCAACAACCATGAAAAGACAATTACTGGTCTTGATGTAGGGACATTCTATAATGTTAACTTCATGTCTGATTAACTACAAGTACTAATTATTCCTATATATTAGTTGTACTCCGTTGATAGCAATGGTACTCCCAAGTATGTCCAAAACACCTGGGCTGGACAATACAGTTTGAATAGCCAAGCTTCTATTTCCGACGATATTCCTACCTCAGTAGCTGCTGGCTATTATTACTATCGGTAAGAATCCATAGCCAACGATTTTAACAATACTCCGTACTGATGCTGTGGTTTTTCCTTTATATATATGTAGTGTTTGGGTTACAAACATGATTAATGGTCAACATGGACCTGACTGTCTTAAAACCTCTCGAACTTTCAAGGTTACCACATCTTCCCATACAAATGCCGATGGTGTCACATCGTATGCCGAGCATTTAGATGACACAACTTACTTCAAACCGGAATTCGCTAGAGGATGTTTCGGTTTAACAGTCCAACAGCCTGCACAAGATTCATCTTATAAGCAAGGAGACTTTGTTACTGTCCTCTTAAACCGTGATAGTGCTTCTCAAACAGATTCCTTGAAGAAGGTTGAACTCTATAAATTTGTTGATGGTCAAAACGATGAGTCCATCGAGACTATTTGGAGCGGTGAAGAAGGTCTCACTAATGCCTTTAGTTTCAAAGACCACTTGAACATCCCCAGTGACAAATTGGAAAACGGTGCTTTGTATTATTACAAGGTTGATGTCAGCAGTCAAGTTCAGGGTGAAAGCTGTAGTTTCCAATCTGGTGCTTTCAAAGTTACCGCTTAAACAGAAAGAAAATATTGTAATATCCTATCCCTAACATCATCCTTCCATATCCCCCAGTAACGACAGTGTTACTTTATGTATTCATATCTTCGTTGTTAGAATTTATAATATTTATGATCCTCCTCTCCAACGTAACCGCTCCAAACGTTTACGTACCTCACATTGACTGTCTCAATGTTCCGTTTCCGGATTAAAATTTTATGTGTATTACAATTCATTAGACACAATTACTGTTAAATCGGATAAAATGAGAACAATTTATACATCATATGCAAAAATGCTTGCCGCTGTGGTAACTGTAAAACCTACTTCCCTATCTTCAAAGTCAGGAAAAATAAAAATTAAAATAGCTGCAGTTTGAGCAAATAGGAAGAACTGTTGCCATGTGTTACTGCATGTCCATGGCGAAACCGCCAAAAAACTAGTCTTTTGATTGATCAATTATTGCTTTCCCCTTAAGGTATATATTGTTATAATGGATCAGCGAAAGATTCTAGATCGTTCAGCTATAACATATATACATCATCTTTATTGGCCGGCTTTCTGTGAATGATTTACCCTCTAATTAGATTTATAGTGGGAACAAACAGGGGTTTTTTGTTTCATTTTTTTTTTTTCCTTTTTGCTAAATGTTCATATCTTCTAAAATGTACAAACCTTTTATACACATTTA
This sequence comes from Mycotypha africana, assembly GCF_025528875.1. NCBI lineage: Eukaryota > Fungi > Mucoromycota > Mucoromycetes > Mucorales > Mycotyphaceae > Mycotypha > Mycotypha africana. The sequence continues at coordinate 1,179,589 of NW_026515736.1, read as the reverse complement.
CTCCTTAACATTGGGCATATCGGCTGTGCACTGTAATTTACTGAAGAGTAATCTAACTCATTGACATTTGCCATGCTTCCCTTCATCTTAACTTATCCTTATCCATTTAAAAAAAAAAAAAAAAAAGGTAACCGTCCGTAGGCGAATTGTCCGCTGGACACGTAAAAACACATATTCATTGCCATATTGCCTGATCTAGTGACTATGTAGGAGAAATATAACATAGAAATAAAAAAAAGGACGTATACAAACATTTCAAACGTCGGCGGGTCATTTTTGGATAAAGTGCTAAATACTGAAATGGCAATATCGGCAGGTACCAGAGGCATTATGGCCGGAGCATCTAATGAGCACTTTCATTATCGTTGCGCATCTTAAAACAGAATGTTAACGATGTTTGTGATACTAGCAATACTTAAATGCTGTCCATTGTCAGTTTACTTCTATTAAGTGCGATATAAGGTAGCCTTCGTAAAAACATAGTAAAATACTCAAATCAGATAGACGTTTGTAATGCAGTCTGCCTATGGTATATCTTCCTTTAGTTGTAGTCACCTCAATGACAGAGTACAATTCATCCCTCAAAGTTCACGCACAGTCTGAAACTCATGAGTTATATTATCAATGTGCACTGATGTAATCTGTACGCCACTATTCAAAGAAAAACTTAGTGGATCATATTTATGATCGTCTCCTATGTGTAACTTTAAAAATCATCGAACTTCCAGAAGGTTAATATAGAAGTCTGCACCCGTCATACAGCCTGTAACTTCTTCTTTTTATTATTGATAATAAGTAATACAATATTTGTTATTGAATGGAATTTTGCAAATTGCCTTTCGGTTGATGATTATTGAACAATTTTCAAGATAGAGCTATAAAAACAAATACACTTTTCGTCAAAAAAGAAAAACAAAGAAAAAAAAAGCAAATAAAAGACAAAATTTCTCATCGAGCACTTTTACAGAAGTCTAGCAGTCAGGTTTTTACCTGCAGAATCACCACCTACAGCTACTCGGTTAAATCAATGTTAAATCTTGAGGAGCCATCTAAACTCGTAACACACTTTTTGACAGAGTTCACTTCTTCAAATGTTTCAGGGAGTTGTACATCGAGGCTGAGGGAGTAATGGAAAAAAATGACAGTACAGTTAACCCTACCTGCAAGCAGATGGAGTATCTTTGAGATTTTATCAATTTTTAATTCAAGTATTGCAAACCTTGAATGCACCTGATCCGCTAGGTATTTCTGTCCTTGTCTACCACGCTTGTCATGTAATTTAAGTCTTATAAAATTGAAAGTCTTTTATAATGCGGTTCCACAAATAACTTACAGAACAATCAATGCTAGTAGCCTTATATCTTTTTTAAACCTCCTGTATTATATTGATAGACATAGGTGTTGTCGATAATTCTGGGACAGCACTCTTCAATGCCGACACTAGCGTTTGAAAGGTTTCTATTAAAGATTCCTGAATAAGCAGAGTGTCATTAGTTTGGTAATGAGCGAATTGCCTTTCATTAGACAGGTTTCACTTGATAAATATATAAATATGACCTGCCTCTTAATCGATAAATATCTTCAGTGTTTTCATCTGCTCTTTCTGTTCTTCCTGGATATTATATTTTACTCTTAATAAACAGTTTCTTATTATGCTTTGTTTTAATATCTGTTCAGAGTTGCAAATAACACCAACACACGTGGCGTTATCTTGAGTGATCCTTCTTTCAACTAGTCGCTTTACATAATTGATAAATGTTAGCGTTCTCATTACATGAATGATTCAAGGTATTTTTAATGGATAGATCACATATCAATAGAAGTATCCATTCTCAAGCTTGGAAAACGATGGGTGTAGACCTTTTTGTTGAAGATGAAGGGTATAGGTTAAAAAAGGTGGTCCACTGAAAAAGCATTACAACGTCTTCAGTTATCAGTCACTTTAGCGATCACTTTTCCAAGATGTAGAACAGCTGTCACTATAAGACGCAGGCTAACTGCCTTGTTGGGTTTTGCTAGTATTAGTCACTTTCCAGTGCACTTGCCTTATTCCTCTATTTCCAATTGTCCGTCATATGGTCTCTTTTTTTTGCCCCTTCATATAAACTGTAACCCGACTTTAAACGGAAAAATGGGAATTGTTAACTTGCTCTCTATTTTACTTCTAACTAAAATCTGTAGGCTGTTGTCCAAACAAAGTGTTACCATTACTGATAATGTGCCTGTAAATCTTATCAATTAGAATTAGTGGACTAAATTAAGTAGCGAGAATATAAAAAGATGTTGTTTGTCTTTATTTCGAGTTAACATTTGGGTCTCTTTTATATCTTTTGAGATAAGTAATTTGTTTAGAGAAAAGGCATGTCTGAGACCTTGTAAATAAAATATAGGTAGATAGGAAAATACATGTAGTGTTGTTTAGGTGAATAACTACATATATTTGACCTAAGTAATTATAGAAGACATCACAAGAAAGATACTTTAGGCAGGAATTGAGCGCCGTTATTGAAATAGCCTCGGGTCGGGTATATCCGGAATTGACCAACAGCATCACGTGAATACAAAATGGTTTGCTATATATATAAATTAACATTTTCTAATTTTGAAAATTAGTCACTTTGTCCGAGTGGTTAAGGAGTGAGACTTGAAATCTCATACGCTATGCGTGCGCAGGTTCAAACCCTGCAGGTGACGATATTTTTTGATTTTTGTCTGTGACGGTTTTCTTCGAAAAGATCTTTGTCGCACTACGAAATACGGGTATGCAAATCAATATGCTTATGTAACAATGTAATTGCATAGAATTACCAACAATACACAATAAAGAATGGGATTAAACTCTTCTCTCACTTGAAAAATATGCAAGGAATTCCATAACGAATACAAATAAAATGTATCTTGTGAAATCAATTTGCAGTTTTCTGTGAACTTAAATTGCGGTAAAGCCAAAAAGGATTTATATGATTATAAGGGTTCTTTATTTCTACATTTTCGAATTGATTACTTGAGTGTTGTATAAAAGCTTCCACAGGTTGGATAGGAACATTGTCGCATGCATCTGCAATTCTTGTCTTGAGATCTTTATCATCAGAAAACGTGCCCCTCTTGACCTTGTTCTTTACAACAGACCAAAATGACTCAATTGGGTTTAGCTCAGGTGAATATGGCGGAAGATATATGCTTCTATAGTTTCTTGAAGTGATCAATTCGTCAATACCACTATGTGTATGAATAAGTGCATTGTCCATAACAATATAAAAGCCGTTCATAAGAGGGTTTGTATCCATTTTATCTAGGGTTTTTCGAATAAAATTTAAATAGTGACCGGCTGTGGTACACCGTCAATTCTACGTTGTTTACGCTTTTCTGCCACCCCCATTGCACTGATAGCACCGAGTATTGTATGGGAAGTTGCTTTTCGTTGATTTGGTTTCCACAATTGCCGTTGTACCAACTGTGGACCAAGCTACGTATTTATCAAACTTCTTTTGCTCAATGATTGCTCTACGATTCCCATCTCTGCAAATTTTATAGTCTGAGTACATCAAACATCTATTCCTCATCTAGTCGTTTCCTGAATTATCAACTAATTTATGATTTATCTGAACAAAGCACATTGGCGAAAACTCCACAGCCAAAATAATCGTCAGTAAAGCGAGTGGCAATTGATGGAGTCCGGTCATAGGTAAAGAAAAACTAAGCAAAGCGTGAGGCAGGCCCTTTTTTAAAGTAACAAGCCTTCGATCAACAAAACCTCCATTCAGGTAATTTGGCACATTCTCTACACTCTAATTATTTCTTTAACCCTTTGTGGTTAGGCGCCGCTACGCGTTGAAAAGAGCTCGTTAAAAATAACGAATCTAGATAAAATCACAACTTCAACGACTGTAGCTTCCTCTGGATCTGATGATAACCTTGACGTTGGCCAACTGTATAACAAGTTTGCCAATTCATCTTGTCGTTGCCAATTTGCTTCATGTATGTCTCAACAAACTGCCAATTTTTACTGATTTCTGAAGTAGTTGGCATTTGAGAGGAAGGTTCTTGAATACTGCTGGCTGGTGACGGGCTTCCTGATTCCCGCGCGGATGATAGGGGGTACTGTGATGGTGTTGACGATCCGCTAGAAACACATTGCCGCTTGCACGCTTTTAGGACGTCCTTGCTGTGATATTTATGGTTGTTTTATGCTTAGTGAACGCGACTTATAATTTAATATAAACTGCAAGGTGAAATGAGTCTTCTTACCTTCTATTATACACTAAAAATCAGAGAGGGAAGCGTTCATGGCGAATTGGATGTTTGTATTGACAACAAAAGAAAGAAGGAAAGGAAAGAGAAACATTAAAAAAAAGGAGTTAAATACTTGTACCTAAATTTCTCAACCAGTAATAATGCAGCATTACATATGCACATATTTAGAAATACAAGATGACGTGTACAAGTGTTATTATGATTATGATCATAATAACGAGTCAAATGCCTGAAAGTGTGTCTAATTCGTCTTTATGTATTATAGGAGGTATGGAGATACCACAATAAGCACTTTGTTTTTATGCGTTGTCATGGCAAAAATTATTGTTGTCGGCAACAAGCTTTTTTTTATGTTGTCGATACGGCAACCCATATTGGTCCACCCAGTTCGCAGTCCGCCTTCGATGTCAATTTCTGATGAAGCATCATTCTCTAATGAATTATTAACATCAACACCACTGTCTTTAGCGTTGCACGTACCGAGTCCAAATCGATTTTACGTTGGGACGGTTTCAATTTTTATTTCCAAAAAAAAATAAAAAAAAGTTAGTGGATACTGGTGAACTGATGTTTATGCTAGGGCTAGCAGCCTTTTTAATTGCTCATTTGGCTTGTTCTATCAAAAAAGCAAATCTCAACAAAGTAGTTTGATGCACATTTTGCTGGCTATTGGCACTGTCTACTTTTCTCGTCTATATAAGAATGTTTACGAAGAGGGTGGTTATCTCATGTTACTAGCGGTGCTTACATATATGGCGGCAATAACTGTCATGTTTTATTATGCCAGCTTGAATGAGAATATAGTATTGACAATGGGTGTATTCATGTTCTATATCTCTGATGCTACAAATTGCGTTAGATAAGTTTTTGGTTCATTCAGCAGCCTCCAACCACGCATTTGAGTATATAATCATGTCAACCTATTACTCTGCACAATCATGCATAGCGAAATATGTTTAGGCTGTGGCAAGAATTATAGATCAGTCCTTCCGAAGGCAAGGTAGGGATTTCGTATATTTTCTTAGACAAGACAGTTTAAGGATGCTTTAACAACTATTCATCAAATTTAGGTCACGTTGAACACGATTTGACGACGTTACGTATCATATCTTTGTAGATATTGGAATCTAGATAAAGGCATATAGCATATTGAACTCGTGCAGAATCCAGCTTTTTTGTTGATCGCAATTACCCCTTAATTACAATCGTCATGTTTGAACCATTATCAACGTTATATTAACACATTTAGTCAATAAGAATTGTAATGAACACTTTGCCTACTCTCGAGGTTTTTTGTCAATTCAGTCACTCTTATGTATACGAAGCATTCACCGTTTACTGAATAATAAATAATACACAGTTTTATATATCCTTCAAGGACAACAGTGATAGCTCATGTAAAGTTTTTATAACTCAAAGAGTCTGCCTTCCTTTTCTCATTCAAGCTCATAGAATGGATTGATACAGCCTTGATATGTGCTTTTTTAGCACCTTCCACAGACAGTTCATGTATACTCCTATACAAAAACGACGAGTTGTAGATGTGTTAGTTAAAAATGTCTTGAGAAGCTGTTTCGCAAGTCCACTTTAATTTTCTATTTAGGATAACGAACACGATCGTCTTTTCTATTATAAAAAGTGCATATTCATGCTGTCTATTTAAGATACAATACTTTTGTTGGTAATTTCACAAATAATTCTATACAAACTAGCCATGAGCGTTACTAAACCATCACATTTGAGAGCCTTTCATGAATAAATGTATTGCTGATGCACCCTTTGGATAAGCAAGCACTATAAACCACCAGCATCTATTTTTAGAAAAAAAGTAGCTAGCTTGAGTAAACTCTTTTTTATTACAGGATTCAAGCCAAAATGCAAGATGGAATATTGTGGGTGGTAGCTAATTACTTTATGTGTGACATTGAAGAGACGCGGGTTTTTCAAAAGGAACGAACACAAAATAAATTCATTGTTGTGCAATCTTTTGTTAAGGCACGCTTTTTTTTTCAACACTTCCTTGTTAATCCCTAATTGTATAAATAAATGCTCTTGGCCAATTTGATGTAATTCATCATTCTTCTTTTCTTTTCAACTTACTTCAACCCAAACACAACTTTCCTTTTCATTTCATTTCAGAAAACTTTTCAGTTATTCTCCCCTTCCTTTCACTAACACAAAAAAAGAAAAATGAAATTTGCTATTGCTGCCACTGCTCTTGCTCTTGCTGCGTCCGTCTCAGCCATCGTCCCTAACTGCATTCAAGAAATTGTTGGTAAGAAGTTCGTTTCTGGGCATATCCAAATCAAACATTTTAGAGATTAACAGAAGAATTGATTTATAATAGCTCAAGAAGGTGACAATTGTCGTACTATCGCTCAACAACACAAGGTTTCTCTTGTTCAATTATACAGGTGGAACTTTGTTACTAATGATGCTCCTGTTGGCGATTGTTCTGCATTTGTTCCTGGCGAATCCTACTGTGTTAAAGTCGATCATAGTCTTCGTAAGAGAAACTGGTTCTATAAGACCAGGGGTCTTAAAGGTGCCAAGTTAGATCTTGCTAAAAAGAGAATTGCCGCTGCTAAAGCTCAAAAAGCTGCCAGCAATGACAACAAAGGTCAAAAGAAGAAGGCCTCCAAGAAGTCAACTACTAAGAAGACGACAAAGAAGACTACAAAAAAGACGACGAAGAAGACTACCAAGAAGACAACCACTAAAAAGCCGAACACCACGAAGCCTTCCACTGGTAAGGCTACACAATCCAAGCCTGGAGATGACTGGAGCTCCACACCTGCCAATGCTCCTTCCAATGCTGTCAGACATATTATTTCTACTTGCACGAAGTATGCTACCGTTACTGTCAGTGATTCCTGGTGTGGTCCCTTCGCTGAAAAGTACGGTATCACCCAAGCTCAACTTTACAGCTGGAACGCTGGTCTCCATGGCCCTGGTGCTCATGAATGTGATAATCTCGATGATGGTAAGGCATATTGTGTTGCTGCTTAAGCCCTGGATGTGCAAGCTACCCCCTCATTTTCTATCTATCAATAAATTCTGTTTGTACTATTATTACCCATTCTTTCTCAATTGATATTTCTATTCCTCCCTTTGTGTACAATTAAAGTATCCTGATTCTCAATAAAGCTAACTATTAGACACAACCTTAAGAAATATATAACCTCGTTCGTTTTTCCTTTCTCTTCTATCTTTCTTCCTTTTTTATTCAGTCTCTTCAGACAGAGTGAGCATTGATTCCTTCTCTAATAATTGATCTATGTCAATAATTCGCCAACTCCAATTGGAGTTGGGTATAGGTTCACCAGTTTCATCGAAAGCGTTCAGAAACTTTTTGGCTGGTATAAAGTACGGTGTGCCAAATCTCACTCGCAGTGTTCTCACACCCTCGTCATATATTAAAATATCATCCTCTGCACCCTTTTTCGACATCTTATAAGTTACATTAGCTTCAAATAAGACATCTACGTTAATTTGGAGACCCTGTGTTAACGTATTAATAGCAGATGTATTCGTTAACGTTGATGTGAAGGTCTCTTTATCTGGATTGGGCACAGGCAATCGTACTGTTACAACATTGACGACGGAATAATCAGGGCTGCTGTAAGTGGCAGGATTACCCATGGTAGTCCAGATATCGCCGAGTCTTGTGTGTCGCACATCCCGTAGATGAAGACCTATATTCACATCAGATGGAGCCGCCTTTACAAATCGTTCTAGAAGACTAGGTGATAGTATCCGTTGTAATTGCTCCTTTTTTACTTTATCTTCTGGATTATTTAAGTAGTCTGATAATGAAGTGATGGTTTGTCGTACTGCTTCACCAGCTATTGAATAGATTTATTTGTTAAAAGATAGCCCTCATGTGTAAACAATTGAGATAGAAGAAGCAGCTTTACCTCCTGCTAGAAATTGTTCAGGAAAGAAGTTTTGCCCTAAGGAAGCTTTCAGCAAGTTTGCACCAAGCAAATTAGTAAAGTATTTTTGGAGACTTAAAGGTAATAACGGTACTGCTTCATATGGATATTTCTCAATGCGTGGTTTATCAGTAGTGAGTAGCCAAGCTATTTTTATAAATAGATGATTATTGAGTTTGAGGTGTGCCAAATGTTGCTATAAACAGCTGATTCTTACGAAAGTCATATGCTGATTCTGAAGGTTGAGATTGTTCATTGCAGCAGTATCTCGACGTTGAGAAGCGATGTACTCTTATATATGGTAGTATCCTTATAGGTGTTGAGCGCGCCACAGAACAGTTAAATGGTTGTGTCTTTTGTATAGCTCTCAACATTAGCTTCTTTATAAGTTGGATACAAAAAGGAATATTTTGAAATCCCATGCCCCACATTATTCAACATAGCGGAGAAAAAGAATGATGGAGTTGATAAAATTTCTCAAGCAGCGCTTACCTAGCAGTTTGATCATAGAAGTAAAGAGAAAAAACTTCTCACCAATACATCAGCGCTTAAGTCTCTACACAAGCTCAATCCTCACAGTATTTCCCGGCCCCTTCAAAGGGGTATATTTTAGTCTCCTTTTGATGCCTTTATTTCAAGCAAACCAATTATGTCGAGTAAGATTAGTCGTTGAAAGTCTCTCACTTCAAAAGAAATCGTAAAAGAGTTGCTATGGCCCCAGCTTTAGGGCTTCAACAATTATATTTCGAGCTTCTCTCCTGTTACATTTTGTATAACAATTAAACAGTACTTAAAATTGACCATAGCCGCTCGAGCAATAGCCAGAAAGCAGCCAATTATCAACATTTTCTTTCGTAAACACACATACCCCTCAGAGGGAAGAGGGGAGGGGCGCTTATTATGAAATCAATATCGATGTTCAAATACTGAACTCAATCTCTTTAAGTCAACGAGAGAACCTCTTAGTTTTTGAAACCGATTTTGAGAACTTTCGAAAAAGATACATCATAATATAGAATAACGGAAAAAAAAAGAGAAAAAATGAGCTAGTGAAATCTGATTTTCCTCCATGACAACTACCACGATTAATTTTCCAACGAACTCTAATTCTACAAAAACAAATATTTGAAGAAATTATAAGTGCTGAAACTGTGTGTCCAATTATTCTGTACATCAATGGCAGTTGCTTAACCAAAAATGGGATCCCTTCCTTGGTGCTCTTCATGATATCACCAGAAGATAGATGTGCGTTCATTCATAACTTTCTCACAGGTTGAAAAGATTTCTATGCAAAGAAACCGTAAGTTACCCCTCAAACACTTATCTAAATGCATGGCAATTGTTCACGCAGTTTATTACAAGCAATTTGATAATATTGCTGCTATTTTGTCTTGAGTAAGGCTGACAGGAGAAAGACATCTGGTATAAGCATTGGATAGGACTTCCTGGAGCAAGGATGAGGCCCATCTATTACAGTAAATGTGAAAAGTCAACCTCTGTAAATACCTCTACTCAATAAACTAACACTTACTTTTCATCACCAGCATACGGCCATATCATTCTCTGTACATACTCAACATCTACTTGTAATTGTTGGTAAGCTACTCCGTCTACCTGCGTTTCTCTCATCACTTCCAAAAATGCTTTCAAGACCATCATAATCAACGCTGTGCATACGTCCTTCGCTGTCGGCTCCACAGAACGATAGACATCAATACGTTCTGCAAATAGCTTATCGATATTGCTACTCATCATATTCAATGCAACATTATCCTCAACCTCGAAGTATGTTTTACCAGGAGTTTCGGAAATAGAGGACATAGTAGCCACACTATGTGTAGATGGAGGAACATGGCGTGTAGAATAAGGCCCACCACTATAGTTGCAGTCTAGCATAGATACGTTATCGGTTGCAGAATCAGACTGTTGTAGATGCTGTTGCTGAGGAAAAAATATACCTAATATTCGGTCAGTATAACGTAACCGCTTGGTGAAATAGGTCCAAACATCAGAGGATCGCTGCACCGAAGAGGAATCCCTATTGGGATATATATAATCTCGTTGTAAACGACATGTCAACATATAAGCTTCTAACATCAAATGCTTTTTCAGCAAGAATTGTCCTCTATTTAAGTAGTAGTCCACTACATCATTGAAGTCCGAAATAATAGTAGGATCCAACACTGTATCTGACAATTCAGCGAAATGAGTGCTGCTGCTATTAACCAGATTTTTATCATATGACGATTGGGTTGAGAAAGCAACATAAACACGATAAATTCCATTATTGGCTAGATTATAGCATAAGCGTGATTCGAGTAGAAGCAATACGCTGAGATATTTACTTGAACTAGACGCACCAAAACTGTTCCCTATGTCTTGCCACATATTTTTCAATCCTGACTGTAGTCTTTCGGCCGTTGCTGCGTTGGTTATATCGAGATTCATATTCAGTGGTAATAAACATGATTTGGTGATGTATTCTGCAAGCCATATTTGGGTATCTTGAATAAAATCTGCAGTTCTGTCAGCATCTATTTCTATTTCACTGCCGTTATCTTTCATATCCAAATCAGTAACAAACTGACACAAATGCTCTGAAGAGTGTATATGTGTTCAATAAGGAGCTGAAAAAAAAACTATAAAATAACAGAAACTTTTACCTCTCACGGCTTTTTTTACAGAATCCAGTGAACCTTTTATTAGTTCGTATTCCCAACGGGCATATAAGGAATGCAATTTCCTCTGCACTGGCTGTATTACTCGTAGTAGCGATTGTCCTTTATCTCTGAAGGCGACTTTTAGCTTGTTCATATTTTGTAATCGCTGCTCAATTGAAGTGGCGGTAGTAATCTGCACTGGCAATTCAATAAGTTTAGAAGCAGAATATAGCATTTTATCGGTGTAGGGCTTTATCGCTGTGAATAAATCATCTTTTGCCTTTTCTCGATCCTGTTTGAACATACGATTATAAACACTTCTATTCATACAAGTTGAGCATCAAGAATGAAGAATGTAATTCCTTACTTACCTCATCACTTAAACGAATGGAGGCAGTTACTGTATCAGATTTCGGATCCTCGCTACTGCCATTTTCTCCGGAGAGAAATAATGCCTCAAATTGATGAACAATTTCTTCCAATGGCATAATGTAATCCGATAATAACTCTTCCACAGTCATTGGATCCGAGTGAGATACATTCTTTCTAGACAGGCATGTCATTTGTATGTTGACGTATTGTTTCCATAAGTTTGATGTCTCTTCTTTCAAAAGTAACAATAACTTTGTCAATTCTGCTGTTCGTTTAATCGTCAAATCACTTTCAGCCATTTTATGCCATATAGCGTCCTTTACATTGTTCATAATATCCATGCAGTCGTGATTGATTCCTTTAAATGCTGCCATATGCTTATAATGATTTAATAAAGGACTTGCTCTCGAATAATACTTCACCGCCTGGCTGTATTTGCCTCTGTTCAAACAGTGTTGCAATCGAGTCGGTAATTCAAATATGAATTGCAGTCTTTTTAACGAGTTGTGAGCGTTTGTAAGATCCTGGATCTTTCTACTATGGGGCTCCAAATGCCGATTGATATCCCTCGTCTGTTTTGATATGCACTCAATGTTTTCGTTTAGGTGGCCCATTTCAGATTCCATGCTCTCTATATTCATTTTCATCTATGCAGCCGATAGAGGGCGACGAAGACAACACAGTGAAAGCAGGAGACTGAATATCTGTTTTCTTGCCCGACCAGCATTGTAGAAATAAAAGATGCATTCTTACCTTTCTTATAGTATCTGTCGCGCTTATAAACTTGTTGTAGTTTTCATAAACCAGTGTCTTCATATCACCGTCAATTTCTCGTATCTCTAAGTCAGCAGATAACCGCTTTAAACAACAGTAACTTGCCTTCCATTATACGTACTATATATTGATTACCTCCAACAAGTTGATTATCTTTTCCCATAAGACTGTATAGTGTCTTTTCCTTTAAAAGTGAGGCGAAATATTTGTTTGCGTTGAAAGAACTACCATCTTGAAGTTAAGATTAAGTTTACAGAATTCTTGAGCATTCGCATTCTAGTCCATTACCTATGTCATGTTTATCCATGTTATTTAATGGTGTTTGAGCTATCGTAGGCTTAGCATCTTTCAATCCATAATACTTTTTCAATAAAGAATTTCGTTCACGAGCTTGGTTAGGCGGTGAACGAGCCTTCGCTGCAGGCTTATTGTCCATGTAAAAAGGCTACAGTTGAAGACGAGCCTGTGCGTTTGCTTTTTTGCTTTTTTCTTATCTGCCTTTAAAATTACGGAAAGCAATTGTACCTCCATAATATGCTTTTCTCTTTTTCTGGAACCAAATTCTTATATGTCCATTATGTTGAATTATGTTCGTACGCTCGTCTCAGAAAATAGAAAAAGATTCATTGATAATGATGTTAATTTGGACTTAAGCTGTTCGTAATATTCTCCTTGCTTAACGGTAAAGCGTAAACTCAAGAATAACTCATGTTGACCCTATGTTCTGTAGACATTACGGACCGAATTATTGCAATGTCATATCCTTCAGAGGGCCTTGAATGTTTATACCGTAATTCAATAACAGAAGTGAAAAAGTAAAACAGAAAGGCTGTATTACTATTATCGTTGTGGAATATTAAATTGATAATGTACACATCCCTTTTTTGTCTGTCAAGATTCCTCGACCGTAGACATGCAGGCCATTACAAAGTGTATAATTTGTAAAGTGCAGTTCTCATGTTTTCATTTTCTGCTTTACGCGGTTGTCACTGATGACCAATATATAATATATACTATTATATCTGTCTAGACGAAGTGAAAAACAGTATACTCTCTCAAAGTTCAGCAAAGGTATTTACGCCTGCTAACCTGAGAGTTCAAAAAAATGCATGGTTCTAAAAGGAGACGAATTTCAATAAGCTGCCAATTATCCATTTCTAGATCATCAGGCACCACCTTTTACTATTTTAATAGAATTTTGTCAAGATGCATCATCATGGTTGAGAGAGGACGCTAAAAATGTAGTCGCTATTCATTGCAAGGCAGGTAAAGGGCGAACAGGTACTGTCATTGCTGCTTTATTACTTCACCTGGGTATTTCGAATACTTCTTCTGAGGCGATTCGAATGTATGGGGAAAAGCGTACAAAAGATTCCAAGGTAATAAGGGAATGACATACACCATTCTTTTCTCACAATATTGTTAAATAAGTAAAGTCTGTTGTTGTACGTATATATTTGACTGTAGGGTATAACTATTCCTAGCCAAGTTCGTTACGTTGAATACTATGAATTCATGTTGAGGCATAAAGAGCTTTACTATGAAAAAAAAGATGGTGTGGGTTTCCAACTAATGCAAATTGTAATACAAAATTTGCCTTTTATTTCGAAAAACCATACAGACTTTACGCTTCGAATTGAAGATAGTTTTGGAAACTGTATATTTGAGAAACACGCTTCTAGCTTGGTAATTTGGATTGGTTTTCTTTTTATTTTACATTTCCATTATTCATACTTAAAAGGTTCAATTTTAGTGTTTAAGTCGCACGACAGATGAAATTCTAATCGATAAATTGAATATACAGTTGAACAATGATTTTCAAGTTATGTTCTTGAAGGTAAAGAAACAACTTACAAGGAAGTTATTCGTAAACAAAGCAAGTATTAATGATCTGTTTTAGAAGAATGGGCAAACAATGTTTACTGCATGTTTAAACTCTACCTTTGTAAACATAATGAATAATAACGTAGTACGCTTGTGTAAAGAGGCCGTAGATATAGCACATAAGGATGACAAATGTGAGAAGTTTAGTGATATGTTTTCTATAACACTCACCTTTATCTCTCAGTAAACAATAAAATGCATTATGCAACTGGATTCCAAAATATCGGGATTTTATGCACATCATGCGCCTCATACATAGCCATGTATAAGTTTTGTTTATTTACGTTGACAGTTGAGTGGCTGGTAATACATTGTTTCGACGTACAAATTAAAATAAGTTATAGATAAAAGGGAGATAGTAATAAATAGTATAAGTTATAGACATAATGGTAGGATATAGAGGTCTTGAATAAAGAGTTGAAAAATTAGTAAAAATGTACGGTTGATTGAATCAACGATACACGACATTAACAGATTATAGCTGTGTTGTATAATGTGTAGAAAATGAAACGTAAGGGATGATTATAGTAGTAATGATGGTTGTCGTTTGGTTAGTGTATGCATACAATGAATAAAGTATGATAATCCGCTGATGGCTAGTATATCGCATATAAGCAGTTGCAGAACTATACAAACTGTATTTCTTAACGATGTCGAGATTTATATTCTTGCCGCAGTTTATTTACTGTATTATTTCTTGTGTTCTTTTCGAATAAACTCTCAACTGCTTTCATAAACTTGTCATCATTTGGTACCGATAAAGTTGATCCTAGTATTTCCATACAGCCATCAAGATCGGAAGCCAATAGGCGAGCTATGAACAAAAAAATTAACGTCAGCATGTTGTTTGTGTCATACGGGGAAGTCTTCTCTTTTTACCTTCGTAAGCTCTTAGTAATGCTATGGCTACGAAAAAGAAGACGTCAAATCCGCATAAATAGTATACATCCCATATACGAATTAAAGTGTGATAATTTATAACACCGCCGGAGAATAACGTAATGTACCATCTTGTCGAATATATATCGCTTGATAAGCCCAGACTTGTCAAATGATGATATAGCTTTGGAAGATACCTTTTCAGTAGACCATCTTGGATGTAGAAGCTCTCCATAAGGGCAGGAAAGCCCGGTTTATATAGATTATGTAATTTATCGCGTAGAAACATATGAACAAAAATCAAAAATGCTCTCTAAGTAAGATATGAAGGTTGATTTAGTTTCTCTTGCCCACGTTCATCCAATTAGTAATAGCTTATTTTATATATTACCTCCTCTTCACAATACATCAGTATGGTGGCTACAATATTTGTCATCCCTTGGCAATATCCAACTTCTTCATCATAATTGGCAAAAGCTCGAAGCACGTTAAATAAAGCACGTTGGCTATTTTGAAAATGTATTATTCAATTTCAATCTAAACACAGCATGAAAAAAAAAAAAAAAAACGAAAAAATAGAAGCTGAGAAAAATTTACCCTGATCCGTAACGTTGCTTGAACATGATATGATCTCGTAACGTTCTTGGTATATCCAGATCAATTTGACGTTCGTGTATACTACTCTTTGATAATAGTTCTCGATAGGAAGTCTTCAGTTGATGGTCTTTTGAGGCATCTTTCAAGCGATCCGTGACCAGAAAGTACCAAGCCTCTCGTCTCCAACAATCTGGTATGCCTTTGTATACTCTCTTCTTAAATTTTGATGTATAACTGAATTTGTGAATATGATCATCGTGAAGCATAAGGCTCGTTGACATTTTTGCCCATTTTCCTGACCTTTTCACTTCTTTTGTTTTATGTCTATTTACATAAGAGGGTAATGAGATCTTTTCATCTTTTGTCATTGTTCAGGAAAGCAAATATGCTGCAAGAAACGTACTTGTCGTTTGATGTTGAAGAAGCTTTTTCTTCCAAGAAACCATATCTTTTCGAAGATTTGTGTAAATAGATATGTCAGAGTTAGCGATGGTACCTTATATATGAACAAAAATGACAATACCTATCAGTCATAGCAAACCATTTCTCCATTTCGGCCGCTATATCAGGGACACTTTCAGGCTTTTGATCATACTGCATTTTTAGCTCTGAACTAACTTTACTCAGAACATATGTGTTTGAATCTGATGTCCGAGTAGGCACGGTTCTTATCGAAGAAGTTGTAGTTAGCGTTTGTTGAGTAAAATCTGATTCACTGGAGTAGGTTGTCAACTGTGAAGGAGGATCCAATAGTTGTTGCTGCGATTGTTGTCCTTCAATTTCGTTTATAGCATTCGACATGTCTAACCAAGTAGAAGGTGATGTAGGAGAAGTCAGAATGGCACCCGTTTCCATAATTGTATCATAGAGAAAAGAAGAAACAGAAAAGAAAAGCGAAAAGTAGATTCCTTCTTTTTTTCTGCTTCTATCAAAAAAATCAAAAATTATCTGTTTGCTTGCTGGGCTGGAAGAGGAAATAATTTCCCTACCCCGCCCTCTGTATCTCCCTTTTTTCTGAACTTGTTGTGTTCATTTGCTCGGTTTCCCTTTGAGACATCACACGTTTGACGCTACAGCAGCAAGCATACCTAAACAGCCATTAAATACCTCCAGTTATAGACATGAGATAAGTAATATAGTCCAATTGTTCCTGTTATGAATACTATTGGGCAGATTCTGAATAGATTTGTTGGATTTCAGCCTTGACGAAACAAACAACGTTTCAAGAGCATTCTTATGCATGACCTCCTGACATTCATAAGAAGCCTTTCCTTTCTTTTGCCACCGATCCATCGCTGGTAAGATAGATAGTCATCATGCTTAACAATTGAAATACTACAATAGCGTTCTTTACCTCGAGGTTATTCTTCGTCGTGGATTACATTCTGCAAAAAATGTCGTAATCATTTGTCTGCATAAAGATTTAAAGACTTTCAAATTGAAATCACTGTATATGCTTATTGATCAAATGAGATAAACAAAGCTTGATCACCTGCTCTAACCCCTTAACTCTTCCCTTACAATGTTATCGTCTGAATAGTAGACAGATGTATAAATACACAATACACCATTTGAAGGCAATAGCTAGATAAAAGTGCTGAGCGCGTTGCTTAGTAATTAACTAGCATAGAGTTACATGCATCTGGACGACTGCTTTGGATGATCTAATGGAGATGATACATGTCTCTGATGTGTTTTATTGAATAAGATCTTATAAACTAATAAATACAAATGAAGAGTTTGATCTACATCTTTACTCGTCATTATCAGCCTTCTGTTCTAAACTTGCTCTATGATCTTTCAATGCTTCTTTTGCTTTATTTCGTAAAATTTTCGTGGAACCTTCTGTTGACAAAACTGTTATGGGTCTACTGAGTTCTTCCAGAGGGACTTCATCTACATTGACTTTTTCTTTTTCATCATCATCCTCTTTTCCTTCTGTATGAGTGCCTTCTATGACCTTTCTCAACTCTTCAAAATATATATCAATAATGTGGTATCTGATTGCATCAGGATTCTGTCTATCTGATGGGCTTAAGGGTCCTTCCAATAACATATCAGTATAGGCCTCTACGTAGCCATTATCCCATTTCTCTCTAGCCAAGAATTGGAATGAAAAATAAAGCACTCGACGGAAAAGCAAATAGTATTTATCAATTCTGAGACGATCTAATCCATGCCATTCTTTACAATGAATCTGCCAGAAAGCCTTTAAAAATGGAACGGCGTTGGCAGCTGGCAAGTCCATCACTAGTGAGCCTAAATCATTGGCTAGTTGTTGCTGAATCAATGGTTTATCTGACATCCAAAAGCCTACACAATAACGGAAGTAGTGGTTAAAAAAAAGTGCACAAGAAAACCATGACAATTAAAAAAAGGCTAATAGAGAGTCTTACAATAAAACAAGCCTTTCCAAAGTTTCAAAAGTTCTACTTCATCCAAGTTGCTTTCACCGGACGATAAGAATTTACGAAGTGAACGAACTGCCTTATCTCTGGTTTTTTTTTCTAAGAAAAAGAAACGTTCGAAAAATGGGTAAGCTCTTTTCAAATACAGGCAACTGCTTATCCAGTCCTTGTCAAAAGCATCATTTTGCTTTACCATTCGCAGCTAATTGCTTCCCAAGGGGAAGGTACGATTCCTCAATCTCTGGCATTGTATTATTAAAAAGGGAAGTTGGTTGTCACTTTTACGGAAAGAGAGCGAAAATGAGAAAAGGATCAGAATATGTTTGCATGAGCAAAGCCACAGTGAATTGTTACAGATGAATTGCAGTCAGCAGCAACAGAAAAATAAATTCCTTTTTTAGCAATATTCTAGAAGGAATAGGGATCCTTGAGCATCATTGTGATTGTGCTACATATTTTTGAATTCTAACGATAGGCGTGACAGTCAGATGTAGACGTATATAAATCAATAAGACCACTAGACTATACACAAGAAAATCGGGGTCAGGACAGCGGGTTTAAGAACTTACATTGTAACCAAAAAGCTATAGAAATGTTATGGGACTGAATGATTTTTATAAGTGAGTCCGTCGAAGTGCATGAGCCAATTATATTCCAAGTTTAATTTTGTTGCCGCCCTGGAAATTGAGGGGTTGAACATTGCTCATATTTCGTATCTTTTCAAAGGGTTAAATACTACAATAACATAACCATGTTTGGCGCATTCAGACCGTCGATTATAGCACAAGGAGGTTTACTATGGTGAGATGGACTATTCAAGATTTGAGCTTGCATATTTCTCGGCTCTGTCGCTAATGCTTTGACTCGTTTAAATCAACAATAGGAAGAACCCATTCCGCATGTCAACTACGAGAAAAGCCAATCTTCGTAAGAGATTAAAGGATGTCGACAATGTTATTTCAACTGTAGCTGATTCTGGAGTGCAATGCAAGGCTCTTGATAGAGCACTTGCACTACCCAAAGAATCAGAAATGCTTCCGAGAGAAAAGTATACTGTCTTCACTCGTACTGGCAAGAACTATCGTAAATCAATCCATAAAGTACCAAAATTTACAAAAACTACAAACAGAACAAGTCCTCGTGGTTTTTAGAAAAAACGTGCGCTGCACAAATACCTCCTGTACACGTAAACACCTAACTATTAGTATATGTATATCTTAACCGGGTTGGCATCTTTGGCGCCATCATTTGTATAAAGATTTTGTCGTAGTATTTCTGCTTTAGCTGTAGAGGTCTAAAGTGTGGCGCCTGCTAAGACTCAAATTCGCAACAAAATAAAAAACTTATATAGCTGCTTCCATGATTATAGAGTAGAGTAGACAAGGAGCTATTTCTACGAAATGTATGGTTTAGATATTTTATGTGCTGAGATATACCTTAAAATGACAAACCACTGAAAAGACTAGCTATTGGTAAGTTGAGCTCTCGATAATAGATATCGAGATTTTTGAACTGCCTATAAAGTTGGCAATTAAAACCATCCCAGTCGATTTGGGCACAGAAGACCGAACGGCGTTACGACGGTATTGACCCTTTTTGGTGCATCACCAATAATTATACAAAGTTCATCTGCTTTCCTTCATTATTTGGTTAAGCAAAAATTAAGAAAAAAAAGGCCAAAATGGCCTGGAACACGGTCCACAAGAAGCCGTCTATTTTCAATTCTTTATTGTTCCACTCGATTTTGCAGGCAAAATGGTATAATACAGTCAATAAATAGTGGAGTAGCTTTCTCAAAGAAGCAGTAACGAGTGCTTGCTCTTCACTGTATAAGATTGTGCTTTGATTAATGAAGAGATTCTCTCAAAATGAGAATGCTAAAAAGATAGGAATACATGAATGATTCTATTAAGAGCCATAAGCTACTAGATAGATAGTAGTAATGAGAAATTGTATGGTCAAATATTCTTGAAAGGAAAAGTAAGAAAATAAAAGGAAGCAATAAGTAAAACAAAATGAAAAGGTGTGAAGAGGGTATGTTTGAAATACAAGTGATTAGTTAAAATACAAGTGTAATAACAATAGTAGTAATAATAGTAGGAGTAGAAGTAGGAGTAAGAGTAAGTAGAAGTAGGCCGTCATAATAGTGGTAAAAATTAAGACTAGAGCTATCTGCACTGAATCGAAGAGAATTGTTTTAGTGTGATGCTTTCCACATCCACCATGGTCCGCCATATTCTTCATCGCCCCATCGGCCGCAAAGACCCATTGGCCAGGCGAATCTACCAGAATATTCCCAAGTTTCACCAGAATCAATATAGTTTTTCTCCCATGTAACTTGGCCTTCTTCTGTGTCATCAATCAAACCAGTAATGGTAAAAGTTCCTAGGTTATCGACGCCTGTGCCTTCAAAACGAGTCAAAGGACATGCTTTTAAATGCATTGTAGGAAATTGCTCTTTTCTCTTTAATTTAGATGAAATTGCTGAAGCATTCTGAATTGTATTAGCTAAGTTGTTGTTGTTTGTTTTTCGTCTTTTTCTTGGTTCGGTAATGTTACTGTTCTCATCATTTATGAGATCTTGGTCCAGCCAACGCGAAAGCCATGATGATTGGTTAATAGGTTCGCCTGAGGTATCTTCTAGTGGAACAATTTTTATTGTGATCCGCATAGGACCATCAAACCAGTCTTCGGTACTTGAGGCAGTCAAGACATTATTATTATTATTGTTGTTGTTGTTGTTGTTGTTTGTTCTATTGTTATTAGGATTGTTATTGTCTTGTTGACTGTCATTTTCATCAAGGTCTTGGAAGGTATAATAACCGATCCATTCGCCTTCAATTAGATGGGCTTCACTCACAAAATAATTCGGTGAAGCAAATCCAGAGTCAGCATATATATTTCGTAAAGATCTGTCTTTACATAGACTGTCAATAAATAAGTTTCGTTCATAACGTCGTAAGAATTCGACGTCAAACATTTTTGAATTTAAAGTATACACAGGGATGGGGATGCAGCCTGGTACAGCCTGATAAATATTTGGATGATTGGCGAAAATGGTGGCGAAGAATAAATGAAAGGCTGACGCTAGGGAATCTTGGGCAGGATAGAATGTATTGAGCTGGTGCTGCTGCTGCTGTATCTGTTCACGTATTTGTTGTTGATCTGCTGAAGAGGAAAGTGAATTAAAGTAACGTAACGGTGTATGCTGTGTGATAAGGGCATCTGCATCAAAGTTGTAAGCAAATTGACTTAATTCTTGAGACACTATAGCATCTGTTGAAGTGAGAAATCGAGCAAGGGTAAAGTCTACGTGATTATAAAAAAGCTGATGATAAGTGCCTGTCCGCAGATGGAAATGCAATGTTTGATTGGTGAATAATTTTTACCATAATTGACAAGCAACGATAAAATAGGTAACACCACGGGATAGATTTCTCGATCACAGTAAGGACCCAATTGGAAGGCTATGCCTGCAGCAAAGTGGACTTGGTAGCAGAAAAGGTGGGGAATGTTACATTGGTCTATTTAAGTAAAAATAAGTACAGCTGTTACAAAAGAGACCATTTTTTTATAGTTTCCTAAAATTTAATGTCCTACCGTGTTCAGTAAGTATATCCCAAATGGCTTCCCAATCGATGGCCTTTAGTGCGGCTATTTGCGTCGTCCGATTGGAGACAAAGGATCGACATTGAGATAAGGCTCGACAACGTCTTTTCAAAGTTGCCTGCCAATTCATTTTATAATGCAATCTGCGCCGATAAATGGCACCAGTATCAAATCGACTATGAAATGCACGAGGCCACAATGCTTGTTGTCTCCAAGGATCTTTATGAACAAGATAATGTAAATATTTACAGCATTGAGACAATTCTAATAGTGAAGTTGGAAATAAATCAAATGAGTGGCTGGATTGCAAGGCGACATAGGAGACGATTTCGAGTAATAATTCTTTTGGCAAGGCTAATAACTGTGAAGAAGTTATATTTGAATGCCAAATATGCTGAGCTGTCATTCTAAGTGGATGATAGTGGTATGTGTATGTGTATATGTATGTGTATGTGTGTAAGTGTGTATGTGTGGTGTGTGGTGTGTGTGTGTGTGTGTGTATATATAGAAATGATAGGTTGATCGACTATAATAGCTTGACAAGGAACTATTTATGTTATGTTTAGAGACTACAGATTCATATAAAGGCCAGTTCAATAATGATGAAATAAAAAGAAATATGAAAAACAGTTAATGAAAGTGGAAAAGGGGCTTTAATGAAAAGAAGAAAAAAAATGTTTCGTCTTAACCCGTTTTTGAAGGTCTAGAATTTTTTACGCTAAATTAGGCAAGTTTTAGGGTTAAAAAAGGTTTTTTTTTTGTTCCTGTGGGTTCACCCGAAAACATAGTTTTTCTTTGGTGCTAGATAGATTTTTAGTATCCATTTCCTAAAAATGAAACTAGCTCACATCACACGATATAATCGCGAAGAAAACCCATACTTTATTGAAACACTTGGATTGAGACATCATGCTGCTTTTCTGTCTGCTCGGAGACTGTATGCTTGGAATGCAACCCTCATCCTGAAAAAAAGACAGTGAATTCCTTTTTATGTCCATAGATGAAAGGCTATCATCTTTAGACTAAACAATAAACATAAAAGCTTTAAATTTAAGGAGAGACGTATACTTAGCCTAATAAACTATAGACTAAAAAAGACTCTTAGTTTGATTTTTGCATCACCTACAGAAGAATGATTCTATGGAATTATAAGAAAACATTCACTTTAAGACTAACATACATTGACATCAACGATATATTGCGAAGGAAGGGTCCACATTAGCCGTGATTAGGTTCCACTGAATAACTTTCGTTTGAACCAACTTCTTTTCGCTTTTCCAGGGATATATCACCAATTTCTTCCTGTTGCTCCTCAACCCACGAATTTAACGATCGTTCCATAGAGAGGTAAATGTTGTTGATTTGCTTAGCCATCCAATCATAAAATTGACTTGCTGTGTACAAGATATCTTGTTGCAAAGAAGTCCAATTGCAAGAACTTCTGATAGTCTCATATGACTTTTGTAATATGCGTGAAAGTACAGGAGCTTGTTTCATAAGCCATAATTGGAGCAGTGTATACACTTCTTTGGCGTAAACCGCTACAAGTTCGATAATTGTACTCATTACCGACCAGATTTTTCCTGCTAAGTTTTGCGATATGCATGCCGCTGCGGTACTTTGAATTGTGTAAATTTCACAGTATAATGGCAATGCTAAATTCATGTACACCCAGAATAGTGGTATATTGAGGTAGGGATACAATCTAATCCACGCAGGAAAAACCTTGGATCTAAGCCAATGATCAATGCAGGTAGCGAATGATTTATAAGCGATGGACAGTCGTGGCTTGACATGCTTGACGAAGAGTCGGTACGCTGGGTAAAGCAATTCAGCCCAAAAATGGCGAACTAGTGCCATTGAATCAAAAAGAATTCCACTAATTTCAACTGTCACCCACACTAATTTAGGCCCATAAATTCTGTACAGCTTGGCCAGTTTTTTCTGAAATGTACGCTGTTGTAATAGTAAAATAAGCTTATCGATTGCTTTCACAATCCCTGTCAACAACCGCCCAACGGTCGGTGCTAGAATGTATGTATTAAGCAGCGTAAAAAGCAATTGCAGTTTCTCTTTTATCCAAACTGATCCATTATATACTGCTTTTGCTAACCGCGTGGAAACGATGTATTGGTAAGCTGTAGGAATGGCTACTGTACAAATCCACTTTGCTTCGTTAACTATTGATATGACAGTAGCACGGATACCGGCGTAAATGAATTTATACAAATTGATGGCTCTTGTCAATACTAAGGTGGAAGGGATCCAGAAGCGATCATACACAATGTTGCCTAGGTCTTCCATCAACTGCTGCCAGTCATGTCGTTTTATGAATTTATTCAGAGCAGCAACGAATTCTTTAATCCCATTTTGTGCAACGCAACTTGCTTTATAGAGACTTAGAAAGAATTTTTCAAGTTTGTCAATTATGCTTGGAAAAATCACTTGCTTTATGTAAGCTTTTCGTTTCAAATAAGCAGGCTTTCCGCGTTGTAGCCACCATTGCTCTGTTTGCTCATATGCTTTGGGTATGGTAATAGTGACAAATGCAAATAGCCAGTCATCGAGGTATGGCAATGCCTTTTCGCACCACCACAGGAAAAAATAAAGACTGTATTTTATCGTATCAATAACTGCTCTAACGATAATGTAAAGAGCTGCAAATGGTGATACAAGTACATAATGAATGATAGATAGCTTTTCATCTCCTTTGGATGGATTCTTTCTGTTTGCCGCAGCGCCTGCACCATCAGTTTGTGTTCGGCTGCTTTGTTTAGCTGCTGTCACTGAGTGCTTGAAACCGACATTCTCATTTTTGCCGAGCTTTTTTATGGCATCTGATCTCTCATGCTGCGATTTCCAATGTGGGTAGTCTTTAAAAATCCACACAAGGAAGGAAGCAATGGCAATAGTGTAAATTCCTTTCCATGAAAATAAGAACTTAAAGCTGACAAAGAACAGCATTTGCTCGTTCTATTTTAGCTAAAGGAAACAACCAAAGGAAAAAAAAAAAAAAGGGTGGAAGAGATAATCTTAGAAGCTGCTTAGCAAGTAGGATATTGAAAGCGGAGCAACAATTATTCAATTGCTCTCTGCTCCAGTTAATGCACACATACACGGAAAAGACTGCAAAGTTCTCATGGAAGTAGTGGACATGATTTCATTAAACGTTCTACATAAATTATATACAAATAAACAAAAGAGAGCTCTATGGTACAGGACGTTGAACGATAATGGACGGAAAAGGCACAAAATTAATTTAATGTATTATGGTGCTGTCTAACCTCTTGTGGATCGTCGTGTAGACCGCTTAAATCTGGTCTCACGACGTAACCGTCTGATATTTCGTTCTTGAGCAATCAAAAGCTTTTCTAATTCATCATTTGATAGCACTTCTAGCTTGGGTGCCCATTTACTGGCATCAGACACTTTTCGGAATGCTGTTTCTATGCGTTCCTCTCTCCTGTCTAAACCTTCGAACTCTTCTACTATCTTTTTCCTATGCTGAAATAACTGATCGCGTATTCCATGAGCAATAATACCGATATATTCACCTCCTAAACCTAATTCTGCTGCTAACTGTCGTGCGAAGAGTTCAGGCGCATTTGTATGTATATTGTTGAGGTTCCACTCAAATTTATCTCTTAGATTAACTTTACCAATTTGAAGATCGAGCTATAAAAAGTTAAGTATACGTTAGATCAATTCAGGAAACCTCAAACTGTTCCAAGCTTCCTCCCCCATAACACCAACCCGCCCCCCTCACAATCTATGGCTGGAGTGATTTCTGATACATACATTTATTTCTACAAGTTGATCTCCTCCATTCGGTAACTCGTATTCGTTAATTGCTTCAAAATCGACAACTTGCGCTCGAATAGATTCTGATATCGGTTTCACAAACTTATATGCGTCCAAGCGCAGGTCTTCGCATAACAATTCCGCAAACATTTCCGGTGTTAAATATTGCTCTATTGTTTTGGGTAAAAAAAATGCAGTTGATTCATTCGTTAGCAAGAAAACAAAGAATTTAAAATCAATTCCTATGGTTCGAGTTCTAACCATTCATATTCCATAGAAAAACATCCCGTAATTTGACTTCGTCTAAATCGATATCTAAACGGATAGGCACTAATAATTCATTTGACTCTGAAACTCGTTTAAGGTCATCCATGGTGGCGGGAGCCATTCCATTTCTTCTATGCTCATATCTTGGTAAATTTTTATTCTGTTCTACCAAAGAGGCTTCTGATTCTAATCTTCCGGCCGCTGTTGTCGTTGCTTGCTTTGATTCCGCGTTACTATCATCATCAGATTCTTCCAGCATTTCTTCAAATTCATCGTCAGAATCCGTAAACATTCCACTTTGTCCGCGCCCCTTTCGACCAGAAGTGTAGCTACTGGGTAGCAAAAGAGCATTGTCTTCGGAATACTTGATTCGGGCTGAATAAGAAGAATAAAGCCCTTGAGTGTTTGGAGTCGGACCAGCATTATTATATACCAGATGAGGTTGATTCGGTGGTGGTACTGGTGGTGGTGCTGCTGTTGGTATTGAAGCAGGAATCTGTGGCATTAAAGGTTGGAGATATGGATAAGGTTGCGTACTCATTTTCTTTCTTCATAGATATGGTTGAGAACAACTTTTGCGATACGAGTATCGTTGAGAGACAGAGAAATAGGAGAGTATCTTGCAAAAAAGTCGATTTGATTTCGAAACGGCACAAAAATTACCGTGTGCTGTGACGACGGACGTGCAGAGGCGGTGAGTAAAATAAACTGGCTTCCGTGAATCATAGCTGTGGCCAATACGGCCTGTTTTCTCTTTTTCTTTTTAAGCAACCTAACCAGCGACGGCGTAAATAGCGTGCATGAAGCGAACTTTGACAGATGAGATTGGAGATGCTCCAGAAATGAATGAGCAGCGGAAGGAAATTTCAAAGTATGAGTCAACCTATTGTGCAATAAGAAATTTTGGCGTTGCAAGATCTATAGCAGATCAATTTTTAAATAGGCAACTTGTATCTGTCAAAGCAGTACCTCAACAGGTAGCACCCGGCGTTGACGAGACGCCTGTAAGTATCGATTATTATATCCATACATATATTTATGATTATAGATGGGCTTAAAATTCAGTTACTTCTACAGTTAAACTTGACCTTATTAAACTCGGTTAGAGTAAACGACCGCATTCAAGTAAGTAAAATACATAAATCTTCCGTCTGATTGCTTAAAATAAGGAGTAGTGCTTATATATTCCATTTTAAACTAGTGTTTACTTGGCATAGCTCGCCAAATAAATCTTGTTACTGTAGAACAGCAAAGATTCCTTTTGGAAAATTTGTTGAGCCATCTAGTTAACGAAACGGATAACGATGCCAAAGTGAGTTTGTAGGTCTATGATATCAAATAGAATAATACTTAAATTGATACGCTTTCATAGGCCATGCTGATCTTGCTGATTGAAAAGTTATCGAGACATCCGAATATAAATGCCACCACTGTTATAGTATTACTGTCAAATGAGGTTAGATACTGCAATTTTACAAGAGATCATAACAGACCCAAAAAAAAACGAAAACCAACACTTAATTTAAAATGCATATAGCTTCGATCAGAATCAACCAAGGTCAGATGGCATATATATCGGTGTATATATCATATGTTGAAGGTAAACAACCCACTCTTGCGATACGAACAGCCATTCACTGCATGCACAGATACACTGATGTTGCACGCTCAAATTTAGACACGACAAATTAACCAAGATTCAAAAGACATCGAGGCATTATTTGAGAGTTTGAAAAACGATCTATCAAACGCACATCATAAGATTAGATCTATCAGCATCACTTTATTGTCACTGTTACCCTTCATTTCCTTTTCAAACGACACGCTGAAAACCATGTCAGCGGCAGAAATTCAGAACATCATAAGTCATTACACAAGAGACAGTGATCCACGTGTAAGAAAAAGTGCCTTGAATTCCTTAGTACGGATGCATTTGCGTGGATGTCCTTTAGATCTCGGAATATATAATTTGTCCGTTATTGCATTGAGAGATGATTATGAAGAAGTGAGGATGGGCGGTTTAAATTTGATGGGGTAAATTTATTTGGATATTTGTAGACTTGAAGCGCAACGCTATACTTGAAAGCAATTTATTCTTACACCCCAATCTCTCTTGGGAAATTTTTAGTGTTTTGAGTGCATTATACCCAGAGCATCGTATGCGATTAGCTCATGAAGAAATCAACGAAACTACACGACTTATAGATGATGCATTCAATCGAGTTTGTGATTTAGTCAATGATTCTGCTGTCACTATCAGAACGAAAGCGTGTGTGATGATGGCCTCCTATCAACATGTCGGAACAGACACATTGGCACAAACATTCAGTAAAAAAATCATGTCGAACTTCAAAAGAACTGTACCCAAATATAAGTTACAACAGAAGAAGTATGCTAGGCTTGCAAAGCAGGGAGGCTATATACCTGTTGCTGAAGGAGACATTGATGTAGAGTCGGATGAGTTTCATTTGTTGGATTCTGGCGCATGTGGCGCCTTTATCCATGGTCTAGAAGATGAATTTATGGAAGTTCGAAATGCATCTATCGGTAAAGAGAACATCACAGCAAAACAATTTACGAGAGATTTTAAACAACTAATAAGCAATACTCAACATTAGATTCTATTTGCGAACTATGCATGTATAACGAAAATTTGACAAAAAAGGCTGCTGAATTTTTGGTTGGTAAATAACGTTTCGTTGATAATCGTAATCGTCTGAACCTGTATTCATATTTTATTTTTTTTCATGGCAGATATGTTTAATGATGATATTGAAAAGATACGGCTGAATGCAATTCAAAGTTTGCGTAAAATCGGCTCTCGAACGGTA
Organism: Mycotypha africana; assembly: GCF_025528875.1. Taxonomy (NCBI): domain Eukaryota; kingdom Fungi; phylum Mucoromycota; class Mucoromycetes; order Mucorales; family Mycotyphaceae; genus Mycotypha; species Mycotypha africana. Next base: position 1,151,318 of record NW_026515736.1, on the reverse strand, counting down.
TTGGAGTTTGATGAAGAACAACTGGAAATAGCAGTGGGTGCGTTCGAAGATAGCGATCCAATAGCAAGACAATCTGCGCACGAATTGCTCACGTAAGAATTGAACTTTGACAGATAAAGAACATACGGCATACTGAACAATGTTACGTCTTTCTGATTAGTGTGATTCGACTAACTGAGCAAGAATCATTAGTCACTTTATTAACCGCAATGGAAGCAAATATAAAACGATATCCGACAGATATCCTGTCAATTTATCGATGTCTTTGCGAGGTTGGGAAAAGACATGAGGATTATGTTGAACATCTTATACCAACTTTATTAAATTTGGACAAGCGTTACTTACCCAAAGAAGCCAATGTTGAAGATATTATGTGTAAAATATTACAGTAATCGTACATTTCAAAATGAAAAAGCTGACTTTTGTTTCTGTGTGGTAGATACTGCCTATGTCATTCTGATTGCCAATGCATGTCTTTCCAATATCAAGCTGCTCCAAGGACTACCAAAATACATTTTTCGCCATTTTGCGTATTTCAAGTCCAAGTATCCTGAGTGCTTACCGGACTTACGGGTAATTAACAAGCAAAATCTGCAGGGAAAAGAGAGCATGACTAACGTTCTTATGTAAAGAAACTATACAAAATAGCTGGAATAAAGCTAGAAGGAGATGTTGATTGTTTACCTATGACTTTTAGCGGTAAGTATTTGTAAATTTATCTATCAAACCATTGGATATCATACAAGCAACGAATAATGCTAAAATAATACCGGGCATCCTTTCAAATTTTCCGTATTTAGCATCAACTAGGAAGTTAATTGCGGCAGATGCAGACAATTATATGACAACGACTATCGATACATTGCGCGCTATCAAAAGTCAGTTGGAGAAGAACGAATTATCCACAGCCTTATTAACCATCGAAGTAGCAATGCGTAATTTCAAATACATATCCAGGCTGAAGCCAATTTTACTTGGAAAATCAGAGCTTGCACAACTCTATCTTGAATGCTATGAACTCGTTATAAAAGTAAAGCAGAGCCATTCCTCACCCACCTATGCCGATACAGCACAGTCGATTGCAGCCTCTTTGTTGAAGAAGTCATACATCATACAGTATACATTTTTAGGATTGTCGAAACAAACTTTAAGAGCAGCGATGTATTATCGCATAATGGCGAATATGATCTGGATGTTTGGTATATTGAAGAAAATGCCTATGTAAGTCATATTGTTTGAAATACGCAATTTATTGCTCGTTTGGGCTAATATGTGTGTCGATGTGTAACATAATTGTGACAGTTCCAGAAATGCATCTTTCAATACGAAAAACATGCTCATTGCTTTTCAACAACGGGTGACAGCAATTGAGCAAGAGTTTATTCGAAGTCAATTTATTGAAACGGCTGACGATACTCAACCAACGATAACATTAGCAGAGTTGAAGAAGAATCTTTCAACAGCCAGCGAACTGCCATTAACGGCAAAAATTACCCACTTATACAAATTTATGATGGTACATTTTCATTTTTTGCCATAAAAAGATAATGCTTTTCTCAATTGCTCATCGTACGTATTATATTTTGCAAATACATATAATCAGTCCTTTATACCACTAGAAATCGATTTTGAAAACATTGTCAAGCATACAACCGCAGAGATCACCCTGCCTAAACCAAATGTCGACAAACCGTTCAAGTTCAAGTCAGAATATCCAGTTGCAATGAGGGTTGAAGCCGACATATTCAATGCGTATGATACGAATACAATTGCCGTGGAGGTATTCAAGAGTTTAAGGAAGAATTACTATTCAGTGCGTGAATAATTTCAAAGGAACTAAAAGTCTCTTAATGTAAATAGATTATACTACCAGACCAATTGTCTATCATATTTTGGCCATCGCCAAGTCATTTTAAACCAGTCAAACCTTATTGCTACAAGTTGAGCACAGATGTTCAACTATCGTTGGAACCATGGACAGGTAAGCAAAGTCCGGAAACTTAGCTATCTTAAAATATGAAAAGCTCACTTGTTACAACATTGACGTTACGATAGTTCCTAAAGAAATGATTATACGCATTGTTCAATCATTCGAGCCAGATTTGCCGGAACTCGATGAATATATCATGAAATACCCTGATTACGCAACCGTGAAGACCTCATCTAATATGGAGCCGTCTACAATACCTACTTCATCTTGCGTTATCAGCGAGCATTTGAACTATAGCCTATGGCCTATGTCAATGAGTTCCGCGCCAAATTCTAATATTAACTTCATTAGACCACCTTTGTAAATACATTTAAAGAATGCTCTTCAACATATCAAATTAAAAACTTTATCGATTTAAAATGAATATAAACGCTCTATTGCAGAAGAAGATTTGTTCTTACAGCTGGATGTGGTTGCTAACAGGAAATTACTGTCATACGTCCTGGATAAAAATACCTGAAGGTGGAATCGTTTTAAGTAACCATTATCATCTTCAATAGCAGTTAGACATTGACAACAGGAATCATTTCCCGTATATACAGGATACTTATTTATTTTTATCAGATCCAATTTTTTTTTTATATCTCGTTGAAAGTCAGCTTTGATAGCCATTCAAAGTACACCATTTTTTGTAATCGCATTGTTCATGTGTTTGTAACTCCAGAAAATTTGGCTTTCAATTTTCACGTTTTTCGAGTTCTTACACGTGGTTTCTATATTGAAAACAGCTTCTAGAATGATACCACTACAAAAAAGAAGAAGACCATCATCAGAAACAGAGCCTGATCCAGATAAATATCAACCCCACTTGAAGAAAGCGAAACAACAAACGACAGCATTCCGATTAGGCAACTGGCAGGAGTATGAAGGATCTTGCCCTGTTTATAAGCAGCCCAAAGAATTGATCTCTTACAGCATCGATCACGATCGCAAAGTTTGGTTTGACAATCGTGAAATGGTATGATTGTTTAAATGCAATGTTGGTTTGCTGAGTTAACATTGAAGACGCTGATAGTGAATGAAGTAACTGAGTACTTCTTTTTTCTCTTTTTCTTTATCAGAAATATTATTATCCACCGGGTCTGAAGAACGAGAAACTGGACTTGAATGTTGGTTATGAAAGATTTCTTCAAAGAGATGAAAGTATTCTAGAGCATATAGATACCCTATTAGATGCATTGACTGAATACAAAACGAGACAGTCTAATAATACGATAGCGGAGAGCGAAGTGCATGCCGATATTGTAAGTAGTGTGGTAAAGACCGTATGCTTCAAAGATCAGCTTATTTTTTACCCTTGGCACGTATATAGATCACTTGGCGGGGTATTATGACAAAGATATTATGCACTCCTTATTCAAGAAAAGACGCTTGGGAATTTCGGGCCACTCGATACAATGTAAAGTTTTTTTTTTTGGCCGTAAAGTGTTTCATCAACAGCTGACAAAAGTGACTCATTCTATTCATTTCAATAAAAGGACAAAATCTTTATAGAGGAACAGTCTTTGAAAGACAAGGATGTTGACTCAGAAAGCGAACGACAAAAATTGATGAGTTACTGGGGCTATCGATTCGAAACAATTTGCACAGTGAGCAAGGCACCACACGAGATAAATAGTCATCCAGAAAATAGAAAAGAATTAGTGGACCGGCTGAACCAAAGCGCGAATACAAATGTCCAATACTGTGTCGTGGTGAAAACGAAACTAGGCGACAGCACTATTATTATGGGGGCCGAGGTTGATTGTTGTAGAGACACTAAACCCAATGATCCTGTTCGGCAACCAAGTAACTATATTGAGTTGAAAACATCTCGTGTGATTGAGACAGAGAGACAGCAGCTCTCCTTTGATCGTTACAAGTTATTGAAATTCTGGGCACAGTCATTTTTGGTCGGTGTACCGAGAGTCATATGCGGTTTTAGAGATGATGAGGGTATCGTCAAGTCTATTACGGAATTCAAGACAATGGAAATACCTCGTCAAGTCAGAAGGCATGAAAATCAGACTACCTGGGTAAGCCTTTATTTTTTTATTTTATTTTTTTCTTTTGTTTTTTTAGCTGTCCACAGGCATCTTGTAAACTCATTACAAGTCCTGACGCGGATACAAAGGAATACATAGCTTAGCACGGATGAATAGATGGCTATAAAACGCTAACGGTGAATTGATTATACATCCCATAGAACCCATCTGTTTGCTTGAACTTTGCAAATCAATTATTGCAATGGATAAGGACAAACATCACAGTCAACAGTGCCACCACAACTTATGCCATAGACTTCAAATATCCTTTCCGCGAAATCAGACTCTATTGCACTGATGACTCGAATGTCTTTTTGACGCAACGGTTTATACGTGGGAGAGTGCAGCATGAAATAGGCGGGGAACGTGCACACTAGTGAGAAGGTGTATAGTTGACGAAACATGTTTCTCCTGTATGTTTATTTATAACTCTCCACAACAATGTTACAAACAACAGAAGAAGGCAATACTCTCGGATAATACTATTGATGATGACGAATGCATAAAAATGTATATATAGATCTGAATCTGTTACTAAAATAAACAGAGAGGATCGAAAAGGGCAAAGTGTATTAGCAATACTATCAGCTGCTGCGAGCCAAAAAATAAAAAAAGAATAGAAAAAAAATAAATAAAAAATTGGGCAGTATTTCTGCTTTGTCAGGTCTCAATCTAATACAACAAGACTCCATTCGTTGAGTGGGCATGTTTCAAAATGCCAGACCCGTGATTTTTATGACGAAAAGAGCCAGCGCCACTTGCCCGCCCCTCCTTTCTGCCCCTCAGAAAAAATGGCTTCTGTTGATTTTTTTAACAAAGGTTATACTTTGCGACTTTATTAAGAACTGGTTTAAGCCCTCATATGTCTTTTGATAAAAAAGAAACTAAACTAATTTTACGCGTCCTTTTTCATGATTTCCGTCTTTGCTTTGCATGACTGTATGGGTTAACCTATCTTTCGGTACAATTGATTCTGCGAAAGGATGTAGAGGAAAAAAGGGAAACCGAAGCAGATCACCTGGGTTTATTTTAGTTAACACAAATGTCTCTCCTTCTCTCTCGGTTAGCCAGTCTCGTCTAGATACTGATCTTTTTTTAAAAATGGCGGGCTCTTAACGTTACAACAAAAAATAGATTACAGTATTTTAGGTTTCATAAGAGACGATTTCGAAAATTTTGTGGACGAAGTTGGTACCTTAATTGGGACGTTTCTTTTTTTTTAGTGGACTATAGATTTTTGATTTTAGACGAACTGGGCTTTTACGGTAGACGAAATATTTTGAGTAGATTTCGTTTGCTTTAAAATAAACACATCCCTGCAACATGAATTACATAAATTATAATCCTGCAAGTGAGCCTATGCTTTCCGAAAATACTTTTGCTATGGACTTGGATGAAATTGCTGTTACTTTCGGGCAAATGGAGAAGATCGTCGACTATGATGAAATGCAGCGGCGCCCTGTAGTCGATGATGCGAAAATGGAAGAAGCTGTTGAAGAATTAACAACAGAATTCAGCACTATCGCATTAACGGATAAGTCCAAGAAGCGCAAGCAATATAGTGAGCACAGCATTAGACGGTTGATTCACTTAATCCAAGAGGCTGGGCTTACAGTTCCCAAAGCTGCGGTTGAGTGTGACATTCCGAGGTTCACCGCTTATAAGTTTTCAGATCAGTGGAATGTTAGTGATGGTACAGTCCTTCCTGGTAGCAAGCCAAGAACCGGCATCTCTCGACCAAAGAAGCTTTTTGCAGAACATACTGAGTTTCTTATAGCATTATTTGATGCGAGACCTTTGACAACAATTGAAGCTGCAAGACAGGAGCTCTGTGCCAAATTTGAAGGTTTGAGTAGACGTCTCAAAAATCTGGTTTGTACTGTCCATTCATATGGCAGCTTTGTTTAAATCCAACGCTAAATTACTGTATCGGATCAAATTTTTCAATATCTGCGTATTTTTAAATGTGACATTAAACGCGTAAATCATACTGTTATTAAGAACGTTGTTAAACGAAATGTTATGTTGCCAAAATTTAGTGATCATTCTTATCTTTCACCTTTTTCAATTATTTTCTTATCTTCTTCTTTTCTTTCACTTCATTACCTTCAAACCAACGTTATTTTCTACACACATGTACAAGACAATCATCATAGATAAAATCAATTCAGTGAAAGAAAATCATACCAAGAAGGAAAATCCGTCCGGTAATGGCATATCACTATACAGTGTGTAGTTTGAGACATTAGTAACCTTATTGTACACTTTTCAGAGCATACCAAATGTAAGGACTGTAATGATTTGGGTCACTTTAATAAAAATTACCCGGGATGCAAGTACCATAAAGCTATATCCGCCGATGATGGTAAGTTGAGCCTCGACCTGCCTTTAGCCACACAAGCCAAGTAATAGACCATCTCTTCCACATATAGTTGGGACTCGCAATAAGAAGAGAAAACAGAGCGCCAGTGTTAAAGCAGAGAAGAAAGCAGTGAAAAAGAAGAGAACAGCATCACAGGCTGTAGAGTGTTCCAGTTGTGGGAATGATGACCATGCTTCTCCTCGTTCGCCTCTTTGTCCTAATCACATACAATCAAAGGACGAGGCCATTTCATCTGTCCTTGACCATGATTCTACTGTTTTTGCGAGGAAGCTTCCTATCGACAGTGCCGTTTTACCACAGTTTCGTGAAAAGTTCAAGGAAAAGGTCATCTCCTGCTGCAAGGACATCAGAGCTATAGTGTTTCGCTGCCAGCTATTTGTTAATGCCTACCTCGTGCATAATAAGAATGCCATTCCTTCAGAAGTCTTCACACAGCAATTTTGGTATTCTGTTGGACAACTCGTTACGGGCAAAAAGGTTACTCACAAGAAGGCGCTGAACGACGACATCAAAAATTATTTTGATGACTTTAAGGAAAAGCATCCGACAATAGTAATCAGTCAGAGCTTCACTAAAGGTTACAGCCACTGTCTCACAGAAGCCGCCAAGGAGATAAGCGTTTCGTATACTAACTCTATTGTTGAGCTTTTTGAACAACGAGTGCTTAAATATCTAACCTATAAGCTGCAAAACATGTTTGTTGTGCGTGTTGTTATCACTACTATAATTTCGATTTCTTAGTTTCTAACCATTTGTATTTGCTTTATTATAATCAGAGCATGAAGAAGGCCGACGCAGTGGAAATATCAAAAGCATACTGCTACCAAGTAATTTGCAAAGGCGAACCTAACTGGCCTGATAGAATCATGCTTAGTAAAGAAGACAAAAGCAAGATAGAGACGCTATGCAATAGCTTTGAGAAACTTATAACGGAAAAGGTTACGTTGCTTTCCTTATCATCCGATCCCGCCAAGTTTACCAAAGCATTATGGCACATCCTATCCTCGTATGAAAAGGAACATGACGAACATGCAGCTTACGATGTCCGTAGATTACCGTTGCCCAAGCGCTTCTTTCCTTTCCCTCCGCCTTCGCTCCATTGGCGTTTCATCACCAAAAGCGTCAACTCGCTCCTCCCATTCATGTTTCCCGGTACAGCTCCAAAAGGCTATACAAATCAACTCGAAAAGTTTTATCAACTGTTCAGCTTCAAAAAGATGGGATTTGATAGGTAAAAAAAAAAAAAAAAAAAAAAAAAAAAAAAAAAAAAAAAAAAGTTTGGCAGAAATGTTGTCATTGGTATTTACTGAATTTCATTTTTTGTGACAACAGTTTGAATAACCTCAAGACAAGCCAAGAGACCCTATTCCGTAATATCGTCCGCTCGGATGGCTTCACTGTCGACTTTATTTTTAGTAAGAAGAGAAAATCAAAAGAAGAGAAAACCATCGAAGACCATCGGTTGACTTTGGAAGATTTTGATTATGCCGAAATCGAATCTGGTTATAGACCCTGCTTCATTGATCCTGGTAGAAGAGACGTTTTCACAGCAGCAATTGGGATAAACGTAACGAAGCACCAGGTGCGAAGCTGTTCTACCAAAGAGTACTACCATATGACTGGTAGCACTAGGTATTCAGCAAGGCTGGAACAGAAGAAAGCAGACAAAATCAAGGGCATCGAAAGTGATATGCCAACTGCCAAGACAGGCTCCAAAGCCCAATATCACTGTTATGCAGCATACATCTTACAGCACTTGGAAGTCTTGTTTTCTTTCTACGGTGATGACACTGCCAAAGATCGATTTCATTTATACCAAGGACGGAAACGTGCAGCAGACAAAATGGTAAATATGCTAATTACTGGCAGTACAAAGTATAACGAGGATCTCAGATTGAAGAAGAGAGAAGAAAAAGAAAAGAAGGCCTCAAAGAAGAAGAACAATGGCAAGGCGGCTTCTCAGAAAAGACGAAAAAAGAAGAAGAAAGGAGCACCAGAGAAAAAGAGTATAGAAGAAGGGACATCAAAAGTTAAAGTGAAATTGGAGAAGAAAGATAGGTAAAGTTCATAAGCAATCATCATCAACAACTTATAGAAAGTAACATGTTTTTTGTAATAGTAGTTCAAATGCCAAATGGAGGCCCCAACCTTTCAGTGTCGGTGATGTCAAAAAAGTACCTCTCATTGTATTTGGCAATGGTATGTTCGCTAAAGATAATGTCGCATTCAAGGGTCACCGATGTGGAACGGTGGGTGTTTTGTGGCGTGCACTCAAGCGACGTGAATCAAGCGGAGACCTGGTTGTACTTGAAATCGATGAATACAAGACATCCAGGATATGCTCCTGCTGTTCGAACAATACTTTGGAGAGGTTGAAAGGCGTTAAGACCTGCAGTATACTTGTATGTAAAACTTGCCATATACTGTGGAATCGAGACGTCAATGCTGCCAAGAACATGATGAAAATCAGTTGTGCTATTTAGAAGGCTTTAGGAAGGCCGAAAGAATTTACACGGACAAAATCATAAGACACCCTCTCCCTCAACATCGCTGGAACGAACCCAGTTTGATAATTACAGGTAAAAAGAATGGAAAACCTTATACTTTCTAGTGTTGTGCAAACTGTCTAACATTTTATTCTTAACGGTCTACTATTATCTTACATCCGCTTAAACTTAATTTCCTTATCGTCTAAAAATTTTGTGTGTGTTGTCCAAATTTAAAGTTAATAAACTGTAAGAGACGTCAAAAAAAAAAAGAGAGGAGTCGGTGTATCAAAAAGTGATTACTATAAATATTTGTTACAGTAGCGATCATCTGCATTCCCCTCACAGCTCACTCTAAGACAGCTCGTTCTAAGAGTAATCTACGTTGGCGCTCTTTTTATTTTTAGAAAGATATAAATTTGTCGTTGGAATTTATTTAGAAGCCTCACAAGAAAAAATATCTTTATTCATTCCTCTTTTACTTTTATTTCATTTTATTTTTTATTTTTTTGTTTTTATCTTTGAAAACACATTGGTTTTTTTTAATATCAATCCATTATGGGGCGCAAGAAAATCCAAATCCAACCTATTAAGGATGACCGCAACAGACAAGTGACATTCTTAAAGAGAAAGCATGGCTTGATGAAGAAGGCTTATGAATTAAGCGTCTTATGTAACTGTGAAGTCGCTTTGATCATCATTCCCTCAAACAGTAACAAGATGATGCAGTATTCCAGTGCTGATATGGATACCTTGTTGAACCAATACAGAGAAAATACTCTACCAAAAGAGATCAAAACCAACGAAGATGTAAATTATAACACTGAGATTGTGGAAACCCACCCTCTTTGGTATTCATTATTAACGCGCATTCGCTTGTTTTCTATTAGTTTATTGAAAATAGCGACATGAAAGAAGGAGATAATGATTCGCACTCTTTCTCTGAGACGGATCATCTTTTCATGAAGAACCATCATCCACCTATTTTGATGGCTAATAGTCGTTCTATGCAACCTCAACAGCATTATTTCTACCAAAACCCTCCTCACGGAATGATCCCTGATGGCGGTATGTCACTGTCTTATCCTACACCTCCTCATGGTCCAGGTTACACTATGCAAGCATCCACATCCGCACCTGCCCCCCACCCTATGATGTTACAGCCGCATCAACAAATGACCTCATCTGTTCAGAATCCAGCATCATCCGCAACGTCATCGTTCAATCCTGTATACCAGCAACAATTGTATATGTTGCAACAACAGCAAAAACAGCGACAAAGACAGCAATCCTTACCGCAGCATCCTTCGTCTCAAGCGATGTCCATGCCCCCACAATGTAATACACCTAGTCTCTATCGATCCCCTGACAACTCACCTTTACAAGAACCCGACCAGTCACCCAAATCAGAGCCTGGCACACCTGAGAAAAAGCCTGATTTTTCAGTCAACATGGCACGCACTGCTACTCATACGACCTCTGCTACGAACGGCTATTATTCCGGTACTATCAGTAATAGCTATACATCTGCATCAGCTGGTATAAAGCAAGATATGGTGAATGTAAGTTATAATGGGATGATGGAAACATAAGGAGTGGACAGAACAAAAAAAAAAAAAAAAGGACGTGTCTCGCAGGAAAGTAAAACAGTGTACTCATTCCTTCTTTTTTTGTTTGTCTATTGCATTACAGATCTCCAATCTACCTCCTCCACCTTCTGGCATGCCACCCTTTGCTGATAACTTGACCTCATCACCTACATACTATCCCGACTTTTATCAACCAAACCCTACTGCCTTTGTCATGGCGAACCCGATCCATAATGGCATGAACTCAGCCAACCAGTTTTTAGTGCCGACAGAGCAGACCAATATTAACAGACCGACATCTGCTACTGCTGTTCCCCCTACGACAATGACTAATGATAATGCGAGGTACGGAACATAGATATCTTCGAATAGATGAGTTTAATGCGAACTAAATCATATTCATTGCTTAATAATATAGTTTGCTAAGGAAAAGATCATTCAATCAATACGTTTTTGAAGATAGTCTTCAGCAATATCCTCTTGACAAGAAGATCAAACACGACGCATAAAAAGCCATACAACCCATCTATCTTTTCGTTTCTTATTATATACCCCGTCATTCAAACTCCATCTTTGATCATTGTACATTTTTCAGTTCTTGTATTCTACGCTCCCACCTTTTACTATGTATCTCTACATATTTATACGCATATTCGCTTCATTTGCTTGTTTGGATTCCATGTAATAAACACAAAGTATGAAAAATTCACTTAAAAACGCGCACTCTATTCTACTCGTTCGCGTCGTTTGAACTTCTTGAGCATGACTAGACTACTCATTCGATTTTCGTGTCTTTTGTGAAACCCAAAAACTTTTTTTCTCGACGCTGAACTTTTTATTGTCCTGGGACTGTTACCAGCATTTATCCAATCAGTGTTGATCCGGTAAAACTGTTGTCAAAGCAAAACCAGCTGAGTGCAAAAGGAGAGGTTCCCCCTCTTTTTTTGATAAGGAAAAATGAAAGGGCCTTTTGATAGCCGAGCAAAAAAAAAAAAAAAAAAAAAAAAGTAAGGGTCAAAAAAAGAACAGCGACAGAAAGAATAAAGATTCACAATCAAGTAATTCAAATTGAATTTAGGTAAAAGTGAAAGGCCGTACTGTTTTTTTGGATTTATTTTTACAGAAAGCCCTGCAAAATATCAGGCGCCTTTCTTGCGACGAAGTGGTCATAAAGAATAATCGTTCGACTAATATTCCATCAATGAGGTCATTTTATACCGGCTACTTCCAAAGTTTAGTATTTTGACACTGACAAGTGTGCGTATATCCGTGTAAATTGCTTAAAAAAAATAAGATGACAACGGTTGCTATGCAACTCGAATGACAACACTAATCGCCACGTTACAACCGTTACCATGGATACACACTGAGTGCTTTCCCCAAGCAGAAAATTGACCATAGTTACCATAGAAAAGTAACTTTTAGGCGTTGTATGAGCTAAATAGCTTAGATTACTTTACATCCACGTGAAAGCAAGCACCAATGATGTCAGACTGAAGCAAGAAAAGAGGGAAAGTGGATTTTGCCTTCATACCGTCTCTTTCGCGGTTTTAGCGCGTTTTAAGGTTTGATTATGGAAATGAACAAGGGTATTTACACATGCTACATTTGGATTAGCTACTCATTATAAACATGCATAAATCTAAAGTCTATACACAAGTTATACCATTGCAACGACCATTATTGATGGTCTTTACGAGCTTTGAAAAGTCATGAAAATGTAGTGCAAAATACACGACGCAGCCCCGGGTATTTTTCAAAGGTCTAGATTGCTCTAGTGAATACAAGGAATTTTAGTCTATGGAAGATCTTTGAAATACTCGATTATCAAAGAAAAGAAAAAAAATGGATTATTAATTCCCAATTTTTTTTTTTTTTTTTCCTTTTTCATCACATTCTGCAACCGTTACTATGATGAGTATCACTACAGCTACTATGACTACTGTTAAGGAATAAAATAGAAAACTATTTTTATAACAAACAGATGATTCTTATTTTTGCTCAACCTGGATGAGCAATAGTTATTTAGTGTTGTCACTGTTAAAATGGATATCTCACATGTGCTTTTATGCTATTTTTTGAGGCTTTTTTCTGTAAGTGAGCAGTAAGATGATGATGATCAGAATGAACGCAAGACCCTAGATAAATCTGTCATTCTACGTGAAGCTTAGAAAGCAGTAAAGATGGATCGCGCTTTTTCTATTCCGACATCATTTGTATTAGAACTTTTTGTCATTCCCCGTTTGAAATGACTAAGCTTGAATTGTGAGTAAAAACTTGGTTCCAACTCAGTGGACTGCTTTCACTCAATATCTATTTGTCCTTTTTGGCATCCTTTCCCTTTTGGAGATCGTTGGGGCTTTGAGAAAGGGCGACAGTTCTCTGAGAGAGAAACAGGCTTGTAGAACGATATACATATACGGTAAGAGCGTCTTCAACAGTAAAAAAAAATAAACGCGCGCCTTTTCTTTTGACGCTTCACGATGACGAAATCAAAACCGTTCGTTGAATCTACGATGCCATTGCCGGCCGCGGTAAACCATTTTTGGTCGTTGTCAAACTTCTCATCCTTTCCTCTCGAAGATAAAAATAGATGATACGCGCCATTTTGTTTTTCGTGTTTCTATTAAAATACACCGAAACAGTGTCGTAGAGCGGAAGCCAATAGAATTTCATGAAATACTTGCCTATTGTATCTTTTACCGGCGCATCCATTTAACAAACAACCAGGCATTGTTCCAAAAAAAAAAGCCAAGAAAGGTGCACCAAGATGCATTCGGGTAAAAAGAGCGACAAAACAACCACGCTTGGCACATTGTCTCAACTATCATGTAAGGCGAAAAGGAAAAAGAGTAAGCCATTTTGAAGCAGAAAAGTACTTTTGTAATTCAGGCGAGCATTATGCACTCTACCACGCAAATTTCATGCTAGCATGACTCTCATATATATCTTTTTTTTTCGCTACCATGAATAGTACACTGCTCTCAGTTAATCGGTGTTGATTCAAAATAAAGACCCACTAGTTTGATCTCGTTAAGATTTTTACTGTTTTTAATTAAGTGATATTTAACTCTACAAGTCGTCAAATATCACACCGCTATTAAAGTCTGAAAAGTTTTGCAAAAAAATTTAAAGTAACATTTGTTTAGTCATCCCTATCTGACGATGACCTCTTTTACCTTTGCTCCGAACAATCAATAACTTAAATTCGCTCATACTATAGTGACGCCATCTGGTTTACCTACCGATTCCTTAGAGTGTTTGTCCCGCGAATTGGATAGACAAATGATAACCCTAATCCATAAAGCATTATTAAAGACGTGTTTTTTATGTAAGAGTAATTTGCCCTTTAAACAAAAAAAAAAGTGTATATTCGCTTCAACCAATCATTGTCGGGCTTTTCTTTACTCACTAAGCTAGTTTCTGTCGAATCAAAATTGCAAAGCAATTTCGTATGCGGTTGTAGTGAAGGCTAAATTTCTACAAGTAAAAATAAAGTCAAACTCAATACTATTGTGTATATCCTTGCTACTATAATATTTGTTCTTTGCTCAAAAGTGGAAAAAAAAGAAGTTCTTATGTGGAGTATATCACGGCCGATGATGACTTTTGTTATCATGTCCTATGCGTTCGTTTTTCGTACACAGTCAACTTTACTCAACGCGTTTACTAGAGTGGCAGAAGCCCAGTAGAGGCTACCCAATTACCTCCTACATACGCTTACATTACCTTTTCTAATGATTGTTGTAAAACAAAACAACAAAAATTTCAATATGAATAAAAAAAACGCCCCCTTCTCCTCATACGAAGATGTCATATTCTGTTGCTAATTTGAATCAAACTCGAATAACAACATTTCTCATTCTTTCTTTTACTTTATTTTGTTGTTGTTTGTTTTACTTTTGATTAAACTAACAATTCTCAACTTATTCACATTATCGCTGATGACGCGCTCCAAACGATCCTTGAATGAGCCCGAGTCTGCTACGAATAGCGACAGTGAAGACGTTCGGTCTGTTCCTACACCAACCGCAAGTGACATAGACGAGCCAGTCAAGACGTATGAAGCTGCAAACAGTGTTGCGGGAGAGGAGGAAGCTCCGTCTGCCTATCTTGTATCCAATTTAGAGGTAATTTAAACAGTGTCGCTTCAACAAGGGACAAGAAAGTCAACATATAACTAATAAAATTCATCCCACACTGTTTATATCATTTCTGCCAGCAACATGGTGTTCAAAGTGGCGATATAAAAAAGCTGCAGGCTTCAGGTTATTATACAATTGAATCAATAGCTTATGCTCCAAGGAAATTGTTATTAGCCATCAAAGGCCTTTCGGAAACTAAAGTTGACAAAATTATGAGTGAAGGTAAAACATGAAAAAGCAAAGCATCATGAGAAAGGGATGCTGACATCTTTTTTTTTTTTTCCCTCCTATAAAAGCTACTTCAATAGCTGACTTGGGCTTCACAACGGCTTTAGACGTTCACAATAGAAGAAATGAGATGATTTATATCACCACAGGTTCAAAAGATTTGGATAAATTGTTAGGGGGTGGCATCGAAACGGGTTCTATAACAGAAATGTTTGGTGAATTTAGATGCGGTAAAACACAGATATGTCATACATTAGCAGTAACCTGTCAGGTAAAAGATAAAGTATAAAACATAAAGTTCCTTCATCCAGTAGATTGAACTCATCGATATACCTGTTTTTCTAATGGCAGCTACCTACCAGTGACGGTGGTGCCGAAGGAAAATGCCTATACATTGATACCGAGGGGACTTTCAGGCCTGAAAGAATAGTGTCTATTGCTTCCAGGTGAAATTATACACAGTGTAGTTTCATTATATCCCATCAGCATTTTATTAACAACAAAAGATTCCCCCTCTTGTAGGTTCCGCTTGGACCCCGAAACGTGCCTAGAGAATATAGCTGTTGCCCGTGCCTACAACACCGACCATCAAACAAAATTATTGATACAAGCAGCTGGCATGATGTCTGAGACCAGGTAAAGCTTAGACCCTATTGCAACATACAAACTAGTCTTCCCCTTTGCTAATTCTTGTCCATCTCCGCTTGACTATTATGCTACAACCCTAATAGGTTTGCACTCCTCATCGTAGACAGTGCCATTGCTTTATATCGAACTGAGTTCCTAGGACGTGGCGAGTTGGCAGCTCGTCAAATGCACTTGGCTAACTTTTTAAGAAAGCTGCAGCGTTTGGCAGATGAATATGGAGTGGCTGTCGTCTTGACAAATCAAATGATGGCTACGGTGGATGGAGGTGCTGCTATGTTCAACGCAGACCCCAAGAAGCCAACGGGTGGTAATATAATGGCTCATGCTTGCTGTACTCGTTTACAACTTCGTAAAGCAAGGGGTGAAAATCGCGTTTGTAAAATCTACGACTCACCGTCGTTACCAGAGAGTGAAGCAACCTTTTCTATTACTGAAGAGGGAATTCAGGACGCTGAAATATAGCTTCCTCTTCGGTAGATTGTCTCATTGACTGGCTAATCATCGCTATATAAATTTGCCTATGAGTGACTCAATGTTGATTAATAATTCTCTGTCCCTTTCAATAACTCATAATAGATTATTTTTTTTATTTTTTTTCAATGTCAAATCTTACAAAAAGCTTCTCCACAATTCAATGCTTCATAGCTATACACTTTTATACACAACTTGAAAGAAGTAAGGTGATAACATGTAATTTAGTATAGCCGCATCGTGTATTAACATTATGCCCGTTGACACAATTAAATTAAAACGTTAATACTTGTTCGAAAGATCGAAGGATACTGTAGTAAACAAGCAATTGTTTTTATTAGTATCATTTTCTCTTTTACCAACATTCCACGTCCATAAGTAAGGACCATGTCCTTTTATCTCTTTTTACGGATCGCTGGGACCGTCGAAAATCTCTCAAATTTGGCTAACAAACAAAAGTGATTTAAACTTGACCATTATGTTATAAAGACATGTAGCGTATCACCTGTTTGCTGTGTTTATATAAAACTGCTTAGCTTCTTCCTGAAGAAGAAGCGGTATTCTAAAAGTAACTGGCTCATGGCAACGCTGAAGTTCCTCTTCTTGGTTTTGCCAACCGGCCTGAATCTGTAAAACAGTACAATCAATAAAAACAACAATATCAATGAGCCGTATTGATTAAGATCTTCGACCATTAAAAGCGAACACCTATTACAGTCTGTATTGCTTATTCATAATATTTATTTCTGTAATCTTTCCAATCAAGGATTTGGGATAGTATGGATATGCACACATTCTGTGTAATTTGTTCGTTCTCATAATGTTTTCGAGTCATACAGCGTCAATAAAAATCAGCAACCTGCTCAGCACAAACGTAATAACAAAGAGCCTTGTTAGACCAAAACATCAAAGGCTTCATCCAAAATTGAGCAATCTCTCATTATAAGAGGGTAGGTATTTATAGCAGCCTTGCGTATTTGCTTTATTATTTAAGTGAGGAATAGAAACAACCGAAAAAAGCAGCAGATTCTCTTTCCCTTCCTATGTTTTTCTGGTTCTTTAGCAAAACGAGGGAAATGTGTTGGAGGAGAAGAGGAGGAGCCCAGCGACTGAGACAACTATCCTATTACTTAACTGCACACTATTTAGTCATTCTTCGGGAGTAAGCTATCTATTATGACGGCAATTATTATTTTTAGGATGGAGCAGGTGCTCCAAGTTTTATGCATAATCATTTATACATCAATAAGCGTCAAATCTGACGGTTTCGTATGATACCTAATTCATAGCAAGCTCTTTCCAAGTACGTTGATTGTATTGCTGCTATCCGAGAAAATAGCAATGGAAGCTAATTCTGACGCCCCATAGGTAAACTCGATTACTCCTACGACATAATTGCATTCCTAATGCCGCAATTTTTCACTTTGCAAACCATAAAATATGATGATTTAGCTTATTCAATGGTAACTCATTGCTGTACTACTTTGAAGCTTCTCTATTTTTTTGCGGTGACCAGCGCTTATAGATCACTTCACGGATTCCGTAATTGTTCAGGTTCGAAAAATCGGTATTGTTGTTAGGGATAGTGACATAGCATAATATAAGTGTCTTTTTCACTTGGGTACAAATACGATTCAATCTCAATAACCATTTCCAACTCTTTACTTCTTCTTTGTTTGTGTCTCTGCTGTTGATGCTACTGCCAACGGGTATGATAACAACTGCAAAATCTGCATGACGATATTCCGGACCTAACTGGTATAAAACTACGGAATGTAAAAGCAAGTCGTTGATAAGAATGACTAAACGTCGCATTTGTACAAGAAATTTCAAAATATTTACCAAAATCGACACCAAATTTTGTTCCATTTTTCGGTATCCATCCTAAGCTGCGATAATAATGATATACGGCATAGTTGACATTGAACGAGTTGTTACACTTCTTAAATGCTTCCCAACAGTCTCTCACAGACATTGGTTTCTTAATGATTTTCCGTAATGAATGTGAGAATTACATTTAGTGAAACGTTTGTAAATTATGGAAAAGAAATCTCGTTACCTGATCCGCGTTTTTTATTGAAAGCGCATTCAAAGCAAACTTTAAAAAGAATGCCTCATAAAGGTCCAACTGAGTTTTTTCTACATTCATTCCACCAGATGTAAAGATAATCAAATCTCTCAACGGTAGCATATCATTTATTACGTTTCCTTCTTCAGGTGCTGCCGCTGGTGTCTTGCTAGCCAATTTTTTATGGCGTCGTTGTTCTCTTCTTTTCATAGTGATATCCTCGAGAGAGACAGTTGTGCGCTCAAGGGTTCTATCGAGCCATGTCGGTCGACTTCTAGAAAGAGTTCCTTTTCCAAAGTACCCTTGATCATATAGGGAGTTTGTAGTAGAGTGCTCAATCCATACAAATTTTCCAAAACTCATAAAGATCCCCACCGACTTTGTTGATCGCTGGGAAATAGATGGCGAGATTGCATACACCATCCGCAAAAGTGTTTGTCTTAAGAAATCGTATAAGCCTTTAGGCTCATAAAGCCTGATAGGTAAAGGTGAAGCATTTGTTTGTTGTACTTGATCCGGGTTTGCACGATTCATCCAAAGAGCAAAAAGGAAAAGGCTTTTTATGCCCGAACCTTTTTCTAGCCGCTGCTTCCTTTATACTCCTCCTCTCTTCTGCTAACAGATTTTTGTAGAATAAAAAATAATAAGGAAAAATGGAGGAGAATATCCCAAAAATATACGCAGACGACATATTAAGCATGATATCAAAGTTAGAACAAGACATGATAACAATAAAGTAAAGATATCCAGGCATACTTTTTGCGATCCTTTCCGTTGCTAATTACCAACTGTAAACATAGTGCATCACAAAATGAACTCCTAGAAGCCATTAGGAATGTTGAAGAAAAAGTCATTGATGAAAAAGAATACAATTTAATAAAGTCAAAAGTAAAAATTGCAATTGTGCATATAGAGTGAATTTTTTTCATACTTATGCAGTATACGTGTTGGTATAACTAGATGGATAAGGTGTCGCATTATAGAACCAAACTGCTATCGCTCAGAGCAACAATGTCAATGCTGACAGGAAGGTCTCAGCAGTTGAAAGACAGAGCTGAAAAGCTGCGGCGGATGAAGTTAGATTATTTATCACAAGTTGAAGATATCAAGCGTATCGAACGTGAAAAGGACGAGTTCATCGCTGCTAGTGTCTCAACACCTATTAGCTATACATCAGGAAAATCAGAAATACTGTTGCCAAAAACCAAGAAAAAGAAAAAGAAAGCAAAGGCTCGCCAAGTGTTGCTAGATGATGAAGACAGTAGCAGTAGCAAAGACACAGCTTGGAAATCGCCAAAGCGTTCACTAAGCCAAAAGGACTTGACTAAACAAGACTGATTGTTGCATGATTAAATGTATTATTGTACATTTTTACTATACCTATCATTACCAGAGACACTCTATTGGTCTCTCTATAGATCTTTATACATGAAAGAGTAAATAAAAGAATCCCTCAATTTAATAACAACGATGATAATACTTCAACGAGTAAAAATGGGAAAAAATTATGGAGAAAAGATCTTTGCTTTTGGTTGTTTGTTTGTTTAAGCTCTAAGAGCACGTCTATCTTCCTTAGTTTGTGCCTTGAAACCAGTCTTAATTGCAGAAACGGAACGAGTAGAGCCACAGTGCTCACAAGTAACAAAGTACAATCTGTTGTCTTTCGTCATGATGGTATTGGGAGATTTACAAGTCTTACAGGTGACGTATTCGACGATATAGCGACGTAAAACGTTTTCGATCTGCTTTTGTTGGAATCTACCCTTGATAATAAGACGTTGTGCACCATCAATAGAACCCGTTGTACCCAATTCAGCAAATAAGAATTGAATAACGTGATCCGCAGGACGGTGAAGACGCTTGCTAATTTCGGCAATATTGGCAAAAATGGTTTTTTTGTTGCCTTCACGGTGAATGGAAGGAGGAACGATAGTATACTTCTTCTTTTCTCCAGCCAATTCAGGGTTGTTTTGTCTCAAAATGTTGAATACTCGATCTAGAAGCTAATGATAAGAATTTTAAAACAATTTTTAGCATTAACCTCTACTTTTACAGTCACCGAGTTACTGTTTGACTTAGTCTCTGTACCTCATCATATGCATAATCTCTATCACTCTTAAGCCACGCTTCTTCGCCCTCTTCCTTTTTGGAGGGTTTGGTGCTACTTTCTTCAGCAGCTTCATCGTCATCCGCATTCTCGTCAGCTAAATCAGCTTCAAATTGGGCCATGGATTTCTTCTTCTTCTTCTTTTTCTTCAAGGCACCGAAATCTAAATCTTCAGCATCTTCAGCAGGTGTATCTTCGTCGGGAGTATCCTGTATCGTTATTAATCAGCATTGTTAATAACTATTAAAACAGATACTTTTCTCATTATTCAATAACGATCGAGTGATTACCTCCACAGCAGGTTTGGATTTCTTCTTTTTCTTTTTTAAATCGGCAAACATAGTTTCAGGGTCTTCCTCAGCGTCATCTAAATGCACAATTCAAGACAGTAGACTGTAAATAACGCTGATTGTATAGATGGTTTGGCTACCAAAAGAACTATCATTGAAATTCTTCTCACCATTTTGTTCAGTAGCTGTAGTCTGAGCAGGCGATTCCGTAGCTTCAACCTCAGCGTCAAAATCAACCTTCTTCTTCGACTTCTTCTTCTTTTTTAACTTTGAGAAATCGACCTATACATAAATTGCAATAGCTGTTAAGTTGTAGTTCTATGGTGACAATTTTGAATTTACTGATAAAAGAAAGACATGTACTTCTTCATCTTCAAACTTATCTTGAACCGGTTCTTTCTCCATATCAGACATGTTATCGAGAGGAGACAAAAGCAAAGGGAAAAGAAAAAATGCTTCGCGTTGAAACGAAACCAAAAAAAAAAAAGCTTTTCAAATTTATTTGCTACGTCACTTCTCTTAGTTTCCAAATTTAGACACAAAATTAGAAAGTTACATGGTAACAGTACTTCTGTTATAAAGGGCAGATAGAGTATATTATATACAGTATTACAGATAACAATTATTTTAGGAATACCATATGCGATGGAGAGATATTTTATCGCAACCTCAGTTGCATTTGATAATCTTGAGAAAAGACGAGGGTAAGAATGCAGAGCTTATAAGCCACAAATGTGGGTACAATCAGACATGCTTTAGGTTATCAGTTTATTTCTAAAAAAGAAAGAATACCGCTGTGTTAGAGAGAAGAACTGTACCTCGTGTCGTTCCATAATAATATCTATACCAATAGGCTGAGTGATACATATCAGTGAATGCTGCTCTAATGTCGCTGAGAGCTTCAGATTTCAGATGCGTCGGAGAATTGTACCCCGTAGCGAAATACAGTCTCCTTTCAATCAAAAACTGAAAGCTTCATTATACCCCTTCTAAGTGTTTTCTCTTTTTTTTTTTGTTTTTGTTTTCTTCTTTTTTGTCTTCCTCTCTATATCCGTATTCTTTCATTCCGCAGTATACTTCATTGATTTTCCAGGTTTTTGATGAGCGAACAATCGATTAAGAAGAATGGTTTAGCCAATGATATAATTGAGTCAATTATGACACCTGGTTATACAGCAAAAGGTGTAATAAAGATCATGTTCTATGCCTTTTATGCATTATTTATTACACTCTTAATCATGATATTCTTGACGGGTGGCAATCTCCACGTAATTGCTCTGTTATTGTTAGCAATCTGCCTCTTTGTACTAATTAAATGGTATTAAGCACACGCATATTCATATACTAAGATGTCAAGAAACTCTAAGTTTTTTCCTCCCTTTCACTCACGATATTAGGTTTCTTATTTCAATGGAAGAAATGAAGTTGGAGCAGCAGCAAGGAAATGATAAGAAACAAAACTGAACAAAGCAAATGACGCACGTTTTATGTTTTAGATATCTTTTTTACAAATTTATTATATTGTACCCTCATTCAGTTTATGACAAACAGTTGATACCAAATGACTGTATATGGGATAAAAAGTTCGTAGATTGTAATCAGTCATCAAAAGCAACTTTTGACCCAGCTTTGTTATTTCCGCTTCCAACCCCATTGTAGCGTGTTCATTGTTGTTTGATGCACTTGCTGAGAAGGAATGTTGTAGCAAACCTTTGAGTAACACAGATCGAATTCGTTGATACATGATACGGTATATGTCCGAGGTATTTTTTAGATTCTGATTTATCCAATTCGACCAATATTTTGCCTGTTCAGTAACGTCCTCATCATGACCCAGAGATTGTTTAGCCATAAGACAACCTTGGAGTGCCAGATGAAAGCATGATACTCGCCCATTTGATAAAGACGCATCCTTTAACAACTTTGAAAAACATGTTTTCAGCTTGTGTAAATCACGAGAAGTTGCTTTTTTACCAGCGAGTAATCGATAAGGCATCAATAAGATTCCAATCACAATCGTATTTTGAAATTCGTGACGCAGCTGTTGCTTGAATCGCTTTTCATCGTATGAGAAAGTGATTGGGAAGGTGGGAAGTGGAATATTGAGCGCGTGACAAGTATCCGAATCATTTGTCAATAGATCAAGTACACCTAAAAAATCGATTGGAGGTTAAAGAGGAAAAGAACAGTTAGACATAAGTTAGGACATGTTTTGACGGAAAGGAGAAGAGCATATAATTTACCTGTGTAAAATATTTTGACAAACGGTGCATCTTTCTCCAGAGCTCTCCAACTGCCAGCCAGCCAATCAACCACGGACGTAGTATCTACTTCACCTTGCTCCATCTGTGTCAGAAACAATTTTAGCTCTAAGCTCGTTCCAGTATCTAATAGGTACGGTCGATAATGTTGTAGGGCTTTATTAGCACAATCCTATTAGAAACAATAGATAGATCGGATAAGTGATAACGAACTCTTACTACACATAATCAGCATGGCTATCCTTGGTTTAATCATTACCAGCTTTATTGTTTCTAACGTCAGAAACACGAGTTCAACCGCTTTTCCATATTCCTTTTCCTCAATTGCCTTTTTATGGATTTTATCTGCATAATCTGGACACAGAGGACTGAGGATTCTGTATAAGAATTCGAACTTGGAATCAATGTCAAAGCAACCTCTCAGTAGCTGTTGTTGAATTAGATCGGGATCGAATACAGATAAGATGGATGATTCGGTAATATCTTGTGGCCAATGCCATACAAAGTGGATTATGTCTGGATGAGTTGGGAAAGGGGCTATTAGTGAGATCAATATTAATGCTAGTTCTGTAACAATATTGCGAATGAGATAAACAAGCTGATAAAAGTCATCGCTGTTATACATAGTAGCATCAGGAGTAATGGTAATGCTATCCGGCGAAAAGAGAAATATCCTTTTTATAAGTTGATCAAATTGACGCCAGTACATATCGGCTTCCTGTCGCTTATCGTCGGTTAGATTTGGTCGAAATGTCAAATTTGGGTCGATCAGTAAGTCATGTCGAATCTGGAGGCTATTGAAGAGTTGGGGAATAGACAGTTCGGATAATGCATCGGCTGTGATTGGAGGATATGTTAATTTGATTTTGTCGAGTGTATCTTGAATAAAATGATGGTGACGTTGATGAAGATGAAGAAGTTGATGTTGACGTTGATGCTGATGAGATGGATAGGAATTGAGGCTCATTCTTTCTTTATCTGTAAATTGGAATTGGAAGGAATGTTGTTCATGATAGCGTTGATGACGAAGATGGTGAAGGTAATGGCCGCGTTGCTTCACTACCAGCACCGGTTTATTATTTTGGGTCCTGAGTTTGGCTGTGATCCAAGTAGGCAGCGCTGATCTGCAGAGTGTTCTACTATTGTAGAACCCCCTTTTATACCTTTTCGCTATACCGCCTCGACTGGTAGTCCGTTGTTGTAAAAGCCAAGCAGTTCTCACTGCACTGAAAAAAGCTTTTCGATTCCTTAGGTGTCTTTCCGTCATAGGTGATGCTTTTGGTTCGAACGATATTGCAGGTGCTGACTGTCGACGGGCAAATCTAGGAGCAGCAAATATTGTAGTTGTTGGAAGTATTTTTCTACTGGTGCTATTGCTGCCATTACTATTATTGCTATCTGTATCACACGTTCTTTCCGTACAGGAAAAGCTTCTATCGTCTATTGCAGCATGATGATAAGATAGATTGGCGCTATTATTCACAACCATAGGTGTTGGTTCCGGAGTGCATGGATTGCTCTTAAACTCCTCATCAATAGCGTTGATAGCTGTCGTATCTGCATGGTTAACATTATTACTATCTTCATCATTTGGCTTTTGCATAATCATCAAGTCAGGTGTAGACTGTTGACGATTGGTTTTTCGGGTTTGTAAAATTTCATCATCCAGCATTTGTTTGATTGTTAAAGTATGAATTTACGAAAGGAAAAAGAAAGTAACGGTATCTACAATATGAACTGGTTATTTGGAAGCTATATTAGTAACGATAAAAAAAGAAATAAGTTTTTAATTATTCTCTCTTACTGTTTACAGCAAAAAAAAAAAAAAAAAAAAAAAAAAAAAAAAGAAAAAAGACAAAATTACAAAAGAAGTATATATAAGAAAGACAATGAGTCTTGAAAGGATAATATAATTACAAAGTATGTATAATATGTACAAAAGAAAGAACTTTTTTTAGTAGACAAAAGATCAAAAAAGTAAAAGGAAAAAGGCTACTTTCAATTATGGTCTATATAAGACTTTATATCTTTCTGGGAAGCAAAAAAAAAAAAAAAAAAAAAAATGTATCTGTATAAAAAAAAAGGCGAAACAAAGGTTTGTTTCTAACGGAAACAAATTATTCCCCTTTGGTAAAGCGTTTAATTTAAAGCAATTACTGCCTCGGCGGCTTTAAACAAATATATGTGCTCTACAGGTCTCAAAATAATTTATTTTTTTCTGTTTGTTCTTGTCTACACATGATGTAGGGGTACATTACGTAAATACCCTCCATTTTACAGTTATGGACAAAGGAGCTATCTTCTTTTGCTTTTTTAATTTACAATATCTTGATCGATCTTGCATAGCAAACAACAGTTGAAGAAAGTGAGTCGGCTTAATTGAGTACATCGGACGTTCATTGTTTAAAGCATTTTCGTAATAAGCATGTAGTGTTACTGTTACGCTACTCCAACAATGAGTCTACTATAATCAGCCCTTTATCTCCAGAATTTAAATAACAGCTTAAAGTCGCTTAGTCGTCTTCTTTCTGAACGCTTAACTTATACTATACTAAAACCAATTGATGAATGCACGATGGCATTACGTACATTGAATGAAAACTATTCTCTTGCCTGGCTGGAAATGAGTACAATTACTTTGTTCACTTTGATGGGTAGTTTATTCACTTTACTCAGCTTTATCAAAAATCATACTGAAAGATCAAGATTCCGACTTGAAACTGTTTGTGATTCTATTAATACAGCATCAGAGCAGATCGCCAATACACCTTACATACTGTTACAAACATCCTTAGCGGCTGTCGTCACAGCGAAGGAAAATATTCATCGCAATCTATCCACGGCGATTCTTGTCATTAATAACGTAATCGTCTGGCTCATTCGCATGTATAAGTCGACTTACCGATGTCTTTTGGAATTGGCCGTGCGCTCCGTTTTATCTTTGGTAACACAAATCGCTGGTCCCGTGCAGACGGTTGCTCAAGGTGTCACTTCAATTCTTAACTTAGGTAATAACGGCGGTGATAGCTCAACAGCAACACTAAATTGGACTGGATCACTTACAGGCCTTCAAAGAAAAATTGATGACTGGTTTAAAAATGATGATGATCTGATACGTGGATGGATCGACACACCATTTCACGCTTTACAGACACAATTAAACCACACATTTTCATCATGGCAACCTCCTAATACCACAGGTGTAACTACAATACAGCAACAAAATGGAGTTGCTGCACATTCATTACAACTAATTCCTTGTCAGCCACAACCTTTATTAAATGCTCTTAATAATGCAGAATCCCAACTGATTCAACTGATTCAAATCTTTATCGGTGTTCTATTTGCCATATTCCTTATTTGTGTCTTAGTTAATCTATTGTTCATCCGCTTCCGACACGATAGGGTTACACAAGCTCGTCGTTTATTTTTGTTGAGACATCACTATAATAGTTGTAACACTAACAACAGTGCTGACGGCGATTTGAACAATCATTCACGTACTTGTCGTTTTGAGAACGACGAACAAGACCATGTAGACAAACTTCTTTGGACCATGTCAACGAAACTATCTTATCATAAACGAAAAAATGTTCTCCATCAGCTTTTATGCTTTATGGTGCATCCGATCATTTTGTATTGCCTTGTGGTAGGTCTAAGTGGGGTGATCTTGATACATTGCTTAGCATCGGTCATAGAAACCAAGGCTGCCCAAGTTTCGCAAGACATGGTGCAACATACAGAAGCATGGATAACCAATACAACAACAGATTATGTACTTTTCTCTCAAACACAAATCGCTGATATCAATCAATGGTTAGATAACACAGAAATGAGTTTGAATGATCAAGCGTTCGGTGTGATTAAAAGTTCAGCCATGGCTATGAATGATTCCTTAACTGCAGTAGTTCATCATATTCATGGGTTCATTGAGACTGCATTAGGTGGTACAATGCTAGAAAGTCCCGCTAAAGAATTGACACAGTGTTTATTGCTGACAAAGATTGATAACCTACAACAAGGTTTGACTTGGCTAGCTGGACATACTTATATTCACTTGACTAGGGTTGACAATGCAAATTACATAACTAGATTTCAATCAAAATTACAGACGTCTATTAGCGACCATATCAATTTTTTAGTTAGTGATAATGGTCCCTCCTTTTTAACTGACCAGTTAAACAGTATGGTAAACTTTTATTATATGTTGCTTATATTGTGGTGCATTTGTCTATGTATTGGGATAGCATTTCAATTGAAGTATTACTTTTACGGTCCTCGACCTGATATTTACCCTTCTATTGATCTAACTTCATATTCTTCTGAAAAGCAGTAAAAATTATTCTTCATTTATTTTAATTTTTGTTCTCTCAAAAATATCCACTCTAATTCTAATGTTTCCCTCCATAATTGACTATGCTTTCCGAAAGCAACTGAAACAGTTTCTTTAGAAGACACAATCCATCTACGAACGCCCCTTTCGTACACTTTATCCAATCTTAAACTATCATTGATAAGTTCAGATTGTATGATTGAATTCCAACATGCTTTGGCTAGGACCAAAAAGTGTTGTGCCAGCATGGGATGATAAGGGGGATAAACTAAACAGTACTGAATCAAAATATACATGCCCAGTTTAACCGCATTTTTCCAATGTCCTTCTCCCATTTCATCATAAAATAATCTCGTACAGGTAGATAATGTCGACAAGCGGTAAGGCTTAATCTCATTCGTATTGCCCTTGTTACTGTTGTTTGCATACGACACTATTTTTCTGATACATGTGTCCATTATATCATCGTAAGTAGATGGCACCTTGGGTCGGGCTATGGACGGCAAAGGGTCATCAAAATCATTTAATTCCTCTTTAAAATTAGTAGTTGGAGGACTAGTCACTGTCGTAGTTTGTTGATGTAGATCGAGTCTATTCCAGGTTAGTAAATAAGGTGCAAAGAATTGGATAAAATAATGTGTATAAGAAGCAATGTCCAAAGACTGATTCGGCTGGAGATTCCCATCACTTTTCCTATCAAATTTCTGACACATTTCCAGCAAATCCCATTCTTCCAGATGCTTTAAAATGCATGCTCTCTTTTTCGATGTTTGTGATTGCTGAGGTTGTTGCGACTGCAATTTTAACAGTAAATCCTCCGCTTTTTCCCAGTCTGATTCTTCTTCGCCTAGAATATCGTCGATTAAACTTAAATAACTGTTGCCACCACCACAACGTGGACATTGACATGCGAAGAAGTATTTATCCTTCAGAGCCTTTTGGCGATGCGATCTTGAATGAGCAGGGTCCACATAAGATATAGTAATCTCTGAGTTTGGTTGGATGTCTTCAATAGCATGAATGGCAGCGATAGCACCGTCAAACATCACAACAGCATTGGGTCGACATGAATGATTGAATAACGAAGCAATGGGATAAGTGCCCTCACCAATGGGAAACATATTAATATCATCAATATTAAAATTGTTTGCGCTGAACACATTCAGATAGTGAACTAACTCTTCCACACTTAAATGTATGCCCTGCTCTTGCATGCATAACTTTTCTGAAACCTCTTTTGCTAGCGATCGGCGTTTCTCTTTCACTTTATCATTTTGTAACGTATCATGGCCCATTAGGCTGAAAAATGCTTCCATTGTAGCCTCTACTGTTTCTTCCTCTTTATCTATAGTATTATGCATTCTTCTTGCTTCCTCTTGTTGCATCCGTTTCTTGAATCTCAAAACATTAAGGGCCACCTTCTGAAGCATTTCCGAATCCATATCATGCTCTTCATTTCGCGTTCTTCCCTCTGGTACCAATGTATCGGTTGTTGCTTTCTTACATACATATTGATGATAGCTGAGCCATGCATTCTTGAAACAGGCCATATCACAAAAGTAGGCCTGCTTGCACTGAGAGCAGCGTTGTAGGTTAGGCTGCTTCCGAAAGCAATAATTGCAATAGTCTTTATTAGCTTGCGGTAAAATCACTGTACCTAAGGGTTGCGATGTAA
The DNA here is from genome assembly GCF_025528875.1 of Mycotypha africana. Lineage (NCBI taxonomy): Eukaryota > Fungi > Mucoromycota > Mucoromycetes > Mucorales > Mycotyphaceae > Mycotypha > Mycotypha africana. The sequence goes on along the minus strand of NW_026515736.1, from coordinate 1,122,620 downwards.
TGATAATGGAACCTTTGGGTATATGTTTACTCGCTGTAATATACCGGCCTCTTATTTTGTCATTAGAATCTACTAATGCTATATTATGTTGACGAAGATATCGTTCCATGATGATTATCTAATTGTGAATTTTTAAAGAAAGAAAAGGGGGCAAAAAAATCGAAGTCCTTGATGCAACTTTTAATTGAGTTTCTACAACAACGATGCTTTTTTGAATCACCGAAGCAAATCAAAGAAAAAAAGGGATCAGGCACAGTTTGGAAATCCAAATCAAGCGTACATATACTAAACACGACGTATATGAGTGCCAAAAAAAAGCATTGTACATTTCATTGTGAAACCGCAAAACTTATATATTTCTTTTTCCAAACATCTGACTGACAGTAAAGGTTTGTGATTATCAAAATATAAAAGAGCTGAGAACTTGCTCTCCTTTCCTAAATTGTAGAATCTATATTTGAGGTCCTTGAACTTGAGTTGTCAATAATATGCTACTAAGTGGATAAATTAATACCTAAGCTTGATATGTATAATAAATGCCTTTTAATGTTTGAGTGTGATGGCAGAAAATTTCTGCACAAAATTGAATCAAATGATTGGCTAGAAAAAAAACTGTGGATTTGAATATACGTAAAGAAATCAACATCCATTATTTGTTACTCTTTTATCCAGCTGCAATACTCTCTCAAGCGTACAAAGTTAGCTGTTTGGATTATATATGTCTCTTCCCCAAGTTACTGAACACTCAAACTATACCAACGATAACAACACTATAACACATCAATTACTGCCAACTCCCATTTCCGAATTACGCACGAAGGCGTACATCAACATTGCCGAAACCGAAGTTTATGGAGTTAAGCGATGGCTGAATTCTGTTACCAAACTGTACGCGCAGGTAAACCAGCAGTTATTTTTATATAAGGCATGTCATTTCTACATATCTCTAAAATACTCTTCCAGGGTGATTTAGCTATCTCGAAGAACGAGTTGGAGAATGCTTATATATCCTATATGAGAGGCTGCAGGTATAATAATAGAATAATAATACGAAAATAGAAAATGAACTTTCCTAAAAGTGTACTAGTATTATGGTAGAGGTAGTAAGGCTACACTCTGGATACAAGGACATATGTAATGATCCCATTTATTTGAGTTTGAAAAAGGTATTGCAGCCCGAATGTATATACACAAATGCTACCCACTGGCGATGAAGTACTAATCCTTTAAAGCATTTTTTAGAGGACAGACAATGACATTTTTGCGATATTGGAATATTTGGCTTTAACTATAGAAGCTCACTATTCTCAATACCAACAACAGCTGTATCAAAGCTCAAGGAGGAATAGTAATAATCCTTACTATTCAACGTTAAACTATCAAGAATCTTTAAGCAAATTGTTTAAGCAACACAAGACTCCACCGTCAGCTGAAATGGAATACCACACTGCCTCGAACAATGCTGTTTTGACTGAGATAGCACGAAATACTGAGAACAATCGAGAAGCATTTAAGCATCAACTGACTTTGAACAACCTACCTCATTGGACAAGCAATCCATTGTTACAACCGTCAACGATACAACCGTATGAACTGGCACGCTGTATAACCACAAAAACACTTTCACAAAGCATCTTGATTATTGACATACGACCAAGAAACATTTTCACTGTAGGCTGTATAAAGCATCAATGGATAATCCAAATTGAGCCTACCGTTCTTTTGAAGCAACAAAAGAGGTAAAGCTTAACATTTTTCTCTTCAACTTTTTCTATACAGTGAGTAGTTTAATGACTGAATACATTAGATCATAAAAAAACCACAAAACTGTAATTCCGTATTTTAGTCCTGCGCTTGTGGATTATATCCAGGCATCTTTAGCAAGCCATCCGCAGCCCGAACTTACATTGTTTGCAGAAAGATGCAGATTTGATGTGATAGTTTTCTACGATGAAAGCTCAGGACAACAACAAAATGCCGAGCCTACTGCCACTGCTATCACAGAAGAGGCAACTATTTTAAGAAGAGCCTTGGAAAAAGAATCATTCATAGACAATATTAGGAGGCCGCCTGTCATGTTGGCTGGCGGGTTCAATGCTTGGCATTCAATAATAGGAGAAAGAGGCATTTATCGATTTCCTAAAGGAGGAGATAGGGACGAACAGCTTAAGGAACAGTATTCAAATTCTACGCAGACGCATCCTCTAAAATCCGCTGTTGCTGCTGCAATGCCACCATTCAAAGCAATCGAACAGTCATCAATAACACAGCCGCAGTGGCAGCAAAATGGACAGGAAACTTTCATTCATAACAAACCCTTCCATAAACCAGCCATAACAGCAGCAGCATTAACATCTGAACAGAAACCAATTCCTCAGTTGAATGCTAATGGCAATTTTACTAAATACAGCAGCAGTGATAGTGATCGTAGTAACAATAGCATCCATACCCATCCCAGCTCATACAGGACAGCTTCTTCAACATTTTGTCTACAACAGCAACAAAGACCTTCATCCGCTGAACCAACTGTTTCTATAAGCAAACCATCAGCTCTTGCAGAATTTCATCAACACTCATCTACCAATAATTCACATACTATTACCGCTTCTTCTAGCTCTCCTACTAGTCAATTCCGCCTTGGTGTATCCATAATACAAACAAATGGTAAAACGGGCTTAAAAAATTTGGGTAATACCTGCTATATGAATTCCATAATTCAGTGCCTAAGTGGGACCATACCACTTGCTCGATTCTTGATTTGTAAGTTTTTCTGGTTTTTTCTTTTCGGGGGGGGGGAGGCGAAACAAATTTGAGAGAATTTTACTACGTCGTAGATGTTCATTCACTGTGTAAACATTTGCTTACATTGATGATTTCTACAATGGTTATCTATAGCTGGAGAATACAAGCAACATTTGAATCGTAAGAATAAGGCGGGAACAGGAGGTGCATTAGCAGAAAGTCTCGCAAGGTTATTACGTGTTATGTGGAGCGAAAGTTACAATTGTGTTTCACCTTTGACATTTCGGGAAGTCTTAGTTCGCTTCGCCCCTCAATTCTCAGGTGCCGATCATCAGGATTCTCAAGAGTTTCTAATGTTTCTATTGGATGGATTGCATGAGGATTTGAATCAAAACAATACTATTGGAGTGAAAGTAGAAGAAGCGTCGTACGATAATCATATTAGTAACGGTAGAACCCATACACGATCACAAGATGAAGCGACAGCAGCAAGTCTAGCCTGGGATAAATATCTATATACAAGTAATAGTATCATTGTTAATTTGTTTCAAGGACAATACAAAAGCAAACTTACTTGTGTATCTTGCAGATATGTAAGTTGGTACATAATACAAGATAGCGCGATGTTATATACACTGACTGCAAAACTATCCTTATAGACATCTACTACATACAATGCTTTTATGTCATTATCACTCCCTATACCTACAAAGAAACTTAGATTATCCAGCATTACACTGCAGCAATGCCTTGATTACTTTGTTAAAGAAGAGACTTTGGATAAAGGAGATGCTTGGAAATGCCCAAAGTGCGCTAAAAAACGAAAAGCATTAAAGAGAATTAGTTTGACTAGATTACCAGAAATTCTTCTGATTCATTTAAAGCGATTTTCAGCTACTGGGCCTTTCAGAGAAAAGATTGACAGTATGGTAAAGTTTCCCACGAGGTAAAGAAAAGCATTATAGCTTGCTAGCTTAGTTACAATACACTTACAAAAATGCATGCTAGAAACCTGGATTTGTCAGGTTATATGTCTCCAACATATAGTGCAGATCAAAAACAAAATCTGCAGGCCTTTATTTACGATCTTTACGCTGTCTCTGTAAGTTGGTCTATCTATAAAACATTATTTTTTCCGCTTTAACTTACTCACTGATCGCTTTCAAAAGAACCACTATGGGACACTGTTAGGCGGGCATTATACGGCATCCATTAGAGAAGGATTAAAGGACAAGTGGCACCATTTTGATGACACCAAATTTTCTGTCTGTGATGAAACGAAAGTTATTGTAAAGTATATACTAAATGAACTAAACGTTCCGTCATATAAATATACTAACTAGAATATTTTACAACGGTTGAATATGTAGACAAAAGCTGCTTACAATCTCTTTTATATAAAGTCGAATAATTTAATATCACACTAAAAAGAACAGAATATATTAAGGAAATACTTCAATTTACCTTCTGTTATTTGGAAAGAAAATATCCTATAAAATGAAAGCATATTAAAATTAATAATATAAAGAAGGGAGACGAAGGGGATGCTTTGCTGAACTTGACTACTTGAACAAAGAAGGGGAGGAATACTTGTTTACACATAAAACTTTGTTGGAAGAGGCAAAGAAAAAAAAAAAAAAAACGAAAGAAAAAAAAACCAAAACAAAAAAACAACAAGACGTGGGTTTGCTGCCAGGAAAAAAAAAAAAAAAGAAAAAAAAAGAAAAAGAAAAAATATTTTCTAGTAAATGGAAGCATATCAATCAAATAAATAGGGCTATATAAAGATTTTCAGTAAAAGAAAAAGATGAATTTGCATGATAGAGGTAAGTTATAGACCATTAGTTTAAAATGAGACGTAAAATGTACTATGTATATGTAAATGTTGAGCCTGAATATTGTAAAGGCTTCATATTCAAATCGTAGCTGTTGAACTACTGGTGGAAGCAGAGGAAACCATCAGCATCTCTAAGCGGGGATCATAATAGTTTCCGTCGACAGAAGAAACGGGTGAACCAGTGGATAGTATGGGTGTCAATTGTTGGGAAACTGGGGAGTAATTGATATTATTCGAGGATGAGGAAGAGTACATTTCCATATGCGAGGTTAGGGGGGCTGTATTGTGTAATATATGAGTGGAAGTATTATCAGCAGTCAGGCGCCTGTTATCGTTGTTGCTCTGATTACTGGTGTTCATAAGCTCGTACTACAATAGGAAAAGAACAGAAAATGGTAAATATCTTCCGAAAGACGCGTGCCTTTGTATTATCCTCTGAAAAAGAAGATGTAACTATACCTGCTGATAGCGTTGGATGTGAGTTGTTGTTGGCCAGGCAGTAGCAGTAGTTTGAATTGCCGGGCAAGATTTTCTTCTCCAATCTTCAGTATCTATATCGTAACTTGGTTGCTGTTGAGAGAGGCTATCGCTAGGATGTTGCTGTGGCTGTTCCGTATTTATAACAGGAGCCAATGGGTGAAGGGGCATTTTAATCCATTCTTCCATTCCAATGCTTGCATGTTGATGATCAGCATTATTGCTGTTGTTGGCATTGTTGTTATAGACACACGACGCAGCTGCAGCTGTAGCAATAGAACGAGCACTATTACCATTGCTGTTATCCCAGAACTTAGATTTGTCAAAAAACTGACCATAATAATTTGAAATATCTTGTGAACTCTGGTAAAGGCGTCGATCACTTTTTGAGCTCATTTCTGGTGTTTGTAAGCCGATAGTGTTAAAGTCAGATGCTGTTGTAGGCTGCTGTTGGTGCTGTTGGTGCTGTTGCTGCTGCTGCTGCTGTTGAGATTCTTTTTCTGAGACAGCACCTTGGTTACCATTGCCGCCACCGGATTTACGTCGTTGAAGTTTGGCTTTAGCTCTACGGTTTTGAAACCAAATCTGAACTCCACGTGGGGTCATATCTAACTGCTGGGCAAGTAGTCGACGAACGGTTGCATTTGGTTTGGGGTTCTCTGAAAAAGACTTTTCTAATACTTTGAGTTGTGCTCTAGAAGTACGACGCCGGTGTTTGATTTCGAAAGGATTGTAGAAGGTCGCTCTGAAATCTTCCATTGAATCTATAATTAAAGGCTGATGCTGCTGCTGCATATAGCCAAGTGGAGTGAAATAAATTGACGTGTTAGGGCTGTTATCATGTCCTTCAGCATTAGTAGAAACAGTTGCAGTGGTAACAGGCCCATTGAAAGCATGGTAATAACCATGCTGATGACGAGGGTAGTAACCGTTCGACATGGGAACAATACTAAGGGATTGCTCAAATGGCTGCACTAGCATTTCAGGTGACATTGTTCAAGTTAGAGTAATTTTAAGGTGGAAAAAAAAATTAAGACTAAAAAGTAGGATTGATTAAAGATAAAAAACAGTATAAATGAAGACCAAGGTATTTATATCAAATTAAAAAGTCAGGCATTTTACTAACTGAAGGATAAATGGGGGAAAGGGACGAACGCAGTAATGAGGATACTGTATGTAAGCGTAAAAAAAAAAAAAAAAAAAAAAAAAAAATATGTATAAATTTAATCATTCAGCAGAAGAATCTAACGCAACACGGACAGACGTTATCACAGAAGGTTCGTTGGTAGGAGGTGATTCAGACCAAAAGGAAAAAGGGACAGCTCTTTGCTAAATAGGAGAGCACTGATGAGGAGGGAAGCTTAGGCGGGATCGAATCTTCTGCTATTAATCGCTGGTACACGAGATGTAGGAATGATGGTTACAAAAATTCATAAACTCTTTCCTTTTAAAGTCACTAATGGATGGTCGTCCTTCCTTCATATATTGGACCCTTTGGCACTTTTAGGGTTACACACATTAACAGGATGCGTCTTGTACATGTTTACAATACCACTTATGCAGTCAACTACTTTTGCGGAAAAATGGAATTACTTACAGGGCTTATGCATTTCTTCTAAGCGCTTCTTATGCGGCGCCGGCGTTGATTTACCGGGATGTATCACTGAAGCCTGCAACCCAGAGCTATAGCAAGCACCATTACTCTTTCTTCTATAAGTAAAAAAAATCCTGGCTGCACTCAATCTTAAAGAAGGCCCTTGTTTACAACAAGATATCATGTCTTTTCATACATACAAATTAGGAAACTACAATGACAACGAGGGGGGAGGGGCTTCTGTTATGCGACTACGATGTAAAGCTGTTTCAAAGTAAAACAAGGGAGTACATACAATGAGTGCACTTCTGAATCGCAGGGAATAGCATATGTACATTAGCATAAAACAGTATATAGTTTACATTTTTTTTGGATGACGCACCAAAGAAAGGTTACGAAAAAAGGAGATGAGCCGACCAAATTATTAGCCGATCCGCCCGCTCTTTTTATTTTGGTATTGAGGGTTACAAACAAAAAAAAAAAAAAAAAGAAAAATATAGCGTTGTTCAGCTTTCGTATAAAGTATATGTAGGCTGGAAAGAGACATCTATTCCTTTTATTAATTCAGAAGAGTCTAAAACTGAAATATCTCACCTTTGCCTTGATCTTCTTTCGTTTTACTACATTATTTTCATCGAACAGACTCAAATAAATATCTTAAACAACTTTTCAAAAATTGTCTGCAATCAACCAAGCTGGCTCGTTGTGCAGAAATGTGTACCATACTATTGTCTTATTAGATCGGATAACATACGAAGGATATCCCCTGTTTTCATTTATATGATTTTTTTATTCTTTTTTGTCATTTTTCTTTGACTGATGACATTGGGATTTTATTAATAATTGATGTATATGGGATGATGTGCAATGGTGTGTGCTTTATCAAACAACCATGCAATGTCTCCCGCCTCCCCTTCCCCTCCCCCCGCCCCCCTCTAATAGATAATACACAACATTCCTGGGATAAATCAAATCTTAAAAAAAAACCATTCCTTCCTTGTTGAGCCGAGAAAAAGCACGAGCGCTCGCATGAGTAGTTACATACATCGATAGGAGACGCAACAAAAAGGAAATGGCTGGGGGCAAAGTAAGTGTTGAAGATATAAAAAAGAGAAGTATCAATATATAGAAACTCTTTATACTGCAACAACAACTACTCAATATTAGCTATATAGAAAGCTTATTGAAAGTAAACTCGCTACTGTAATGGGCTGTTTTCGATATGCCATTAAAGCATAATTGTAAGATATTCTTGATTGTTCACTAATGCTATGTGCCAACAAGTTGATCCTAAAATTGCCTTTTGTTGTATTTGTTTTTGAGCAAAGAAATTTAACTTACATCATAGGTTCTTCAATTGTCTGGATTAGGAGTAACGACACACCATTCCGCCCTTTAGTAGGACACAAAGGGCATATGCCAATTGGGTCACTTTTTTGTCCGTGCAGATAATGGAAAGGGATGTTATTTTTTCAATCGTAATGCATTTCTTCTCCACAAATATGAGTTAAAGTGACAAAACGTTTAGTATAGCACATACTCGTTGTGATGTCGATCACGATTTTATAGCCAGAACTTGAAGAATGAGAAATAAAAGGGCTTTTGATGGTAATGGTGTAGCTATTAAGTATATGCGCTTCGCCTACTCCTATGTAAGAAGGTCATTCTATGTGATTTCTTAATTTTCTCCGTTACAGAATGCACGGTCTTTCTGGCTACCTTTTTATGGTTAAGCAGACATCATATTATTAGTGTAACGTTGTATATCGTAATGTAACAATATTTATAAAGAGTATCATATGACCATTTCCTTTTTTGTAGCAGATTGGGAAAATCGATTGCCTAGATTTCTTCGTTCATGATTAATGTCACCTTTTATTATTCAAAAACGTGTATTAAGTCAATTAAGGCATATCAAATTTTATATCAAGCTTTTGATTCTACTTTTATCGATCTTGCTGATATAGTAGGGCTGCATTGGTGGATGCCTGGAGCCCTTGTCCTTCTTCTTCCATGGTATATTTGTTGATCCAATCCAAAACTTCCTTATGCCATCTTAAAGAATTGGCTGGTTTCAATACCCAATGATTCTCATCGGGGAAGTAGACAAGTCTGGAGGGAATGCCTTGTCTTTGAAGTCCTGTGAACGTCGATAAACCTTCGCCCAAAGTTAACCTAAAATCTTTGCCACCATGAATGACTAAAGTGGGTGTTTTCCAATTCTGCACAAAGTTGGCTGGTGACCACTGTTCATATCCTTCTCTATTTTTGGGTAAAATAGGTGTTCCGCCGAACTAGTATTGAAGAGAAAAAAATAAATAAATAAATAAATAATGATACAGAGTTGTCAATGTAAAATAAGATAAAAATACAGCTTGTTCGGTTTCTAGCTTACCTCTTTTTCTGAAAAGTACAATTCATCTATACGTAGAATAGCGAATGGAAGTGTCAGTTTCATGGTTATTGAAAGAATTGTTCTATGCATTTTGTAGATTCAAGTTCGACTTACCAGTTGTATAAAATACTTGTGAGGTAGAGAAAACGCCATCGTGATTAACAAGCACTTTGAATTTATCGCTGTGGCCGTTGATCCAATTGACCATAAAACCCCCATAAGAGGCACCCAAGCCTGCCACACGTTTCGCATCTAGGTAGGAATACTTTTGCAAAACATATTCCAATCCCTTTTCCAAATCGTAGAAAGGATACGAGCCCCAATTTTCACCAATAGAGTCAGTAAATGCCTGACCATATCCTGTAGAACCATGAAAATTAATGGCAACTACAGCATAACCTGCACCTGCAAAAATTTGAGGATTCCAACGAGTTGACCTATCCATACAATAAATAGAAATGCATATTTAAAAAAACAGATCTACCGTTTTCTTATTTGCTACTGACACAAAATACATAAATCCTTACCAGTTATCATTCCATGCTCCCTGAGGGCCTCCATGAATAAGAAAAGCGACTGGATACTGTTTACCCTGCTCATACCCTGCAGGCTGGAGATACCATCCATGAACTGTTTCATCCAAAGATCCTATAAAATGAAGATCTTCTGCATCAACTAAATCAAAAGATTCAAGTTTCTTTTGTAATTGGTCTTCAATGGCAAAACGTGTGATTTCTTTCGACGAGGGATCGAAAATGTAGGGTGCTACTGGATGCTTCATCGAGCTGGAACCATAAAAGATTTGACCTGTGGGAAGAACGGTTAGGCCTGTAGCGTATCCTTCTTCAGTGAGAGTATCAATGGATTCCGTTTCAATGTTGATTGCGAAGATCTTGTTGCGACCGTGGTCTTCTGCTGTGACGTACAGAGTCTTACCATCATGAGAAGAAGCGATTTCGTGCGGGCTTCGATCCCACTGACCGGCTACCAATTTTTTGACTTGTTTCTCCATATCATAAAGAACAATACGGTTGCGATCAGATTCATATTGAGGTGTATACATTTGGAAATAGACCAACTGGTTATCGGCGATGAAATGAGGGCTAGAAGAAGCGGCAGGAATATCATCATTGATGGGGCGCGGTTTTCTATCATTGCTTTCATCGATCGTAGTAGGGACAAGGTATATATGAGAGGTTGTTTGCCATGCATTATCCTTGGCAGTACTTTTTGCAAGAAAGGCAATCTGAGAACCATCTGGTGAAATAGCATAGTCAGAGGCATCACCAAGAGGAAAGGCAGGGCATTCGAAACCTGTATCCTTCAGCAAATTTACTGGCTCATGAGACACTTCGTACTTTCCTTCCTTATTCACACTAAGAGATACGACGAAGAGGTTGTTTTTTTTCTCGCCGACATACGCATCCCAGTGTCTGTCAAGATAACGGTGTTACAAATGAGTAAAATTCACTTCCCCAAAAGAGTAAAATATTTCCTAATATGGAGTGCATTTCCTTTTGTCAATTTACCTCACCATAAGTTCATCAAATACCATTGCAGTATCCTTTTTGTTCGCTTCGATATATTGATCCCTTTCCAGGGTTTCTTTAAGAGTTTTCATCTCATTATAAACAGAAGCAGAGAAAGCCAATAGTTTCGCCTCAAGGTTGTATTTCATATTGCCGAAAGGAATAGGAAAATCAGTTAAGCGATAAGAGTCCTTGTTTTTCAAATTCAAAACGTAAAGCTGGTCTACTGTAGACTCGTTCTCTTTGTCTTCTTTTCCGTTATCCCCATGGTGCATGTAAGCGACATGATCATTATCTAAGAAAAAAGGTTCACTATCGGATGCTTCGAAGGAAGGCTTTGTCAACTCTTCTACAGAATTCTCATTGATGTTTAAGAGATAGAGGTTGCTAACAGACTTTTTTTCGATGAAAAGAAAGGCAAGGGTAAGTAACACATATTTATTTGCCTTGGGAAAGACGTTTCTCTCGTACCTTGCCCTCTGTAATGTTATATGAGGACTGTGCATAAACAGCCAAGGCTCCGTTAGGTGAAGTGACAGGTACACCAGGCCTGGGCAATTGTATCAAATCCGAGGGAGTGAGTAATTTTGCTCCTACAACAACCATGTTCAATATGAAGGAAGTACTGAAGAAAAGAACAGTACTTTTTAAAAAGATCATTTTTGCTAAAATGTAGGGAAGGTAAGTGACTTTTCGACAGTCAAAAGAAAAGGGTGATTATTTATTGGAATTTTTTTCAACGGTACGGGAAATATCTCAGCTCGCTTCATTGATCAATGATATTACGTAAATGACAGCGAGGGCATTTTTTTGGATGAACCTAAGATGAAGTTCATAACCGAAAATCGGTTATTTTAGATTATAGCGTCACGAAGATCGACGCTGCGCTAGTCGTTCGACTAAGATAAAAAAAGACACAATCTCTTTTATAATCTAGAAAGATTATTTTTTATTCTTTTTGTTAGGTTTTGAAGAATGGTTAGAATTGATGTATCCTAATTCATCAAGAGTTTTCCTTGCGACATTATTTATATCTTTAAAACGATCAGGACCCAAATGGATACCTCCAAACCACCGAGTAACAACAACAACCACATTTTCAACCTCTAGAATTTGCATCAAATGTGCCAAACGGCCTATAACGATACAATGTTGACCTTAAGTAAAAGAAAAAACAACTCATTTTTTTTTTCCTTTTCTGAGCTATGTTACCTCCAGCTGCTGATTCGCCATCATCATCATTATCTTGTAAAACTTTACCGTCAGGCATCATTATCCGATACGCCAGGATGTTATGGGTGGCCTTGGCAATCTTTTTGTTTTGCAATAAATGTGCAAGTACTACTTTCACTTCATGCACTGTATTAACTTTAGCAACATGAGCGACGAAAATAGATTTTCTATCCACCAGTGGCTCGCTCGAGAAAATGTCAGGAGGTGTTTCATTTATATATCCATTCGGTCCCATGAGTGATCTCACAGTAGGCCTGTCGTGCGCTTCGTCTTCTTCACTGCTGATCGCTTTTACAAAACTATTACTTTTACTAGCATTGTAGTTTTTAAAATCCTCAGGGTTATAGTCGTATATCTCATCATCTTCTGCTTCCTTCTCTTTCTCTTCGCTTTTCAGATCCAGTTTCGCCACAGTCTCTGACAAGTTGTCCTCATTGTTACTGTTGTCGTTATGGGTGGGCATTTCAACTTCCTGCTCCAGATACTCCCTCAACCAATTGATCCATTCAAATAAAACTACTACCGTGGGTGTGAACAAAGACTGAAAGCCCGCATCAATAGCATCTAACATGTCTTCATCAATCTTTCTGATTCCACAATATATAGAGGAAATTTCATAAACAGGCATATCTCGACTAGGATACGTGGGTGGGAGAAAAAATCGCACAAGAACTTTCCTTGGTGATCTTAATTCAGGCTTATCTTCATCAAGATTCAGCGTGAAGATGTAGGCATCGGGCGAAGATGCATCAAGTCGGAAAGCTTCAGGATATATAGCCTCGAGTGCCATAACCTCTTCATTTTGGAGTTCTCTATTTTCAACTTCTTCTTCATTATCCATAATGAAGACTTTGAAGGCTATCTAGAGTATAGAAGAAAAGGTCGGTTATAACTCTGCTGAGACCTTCTTTGAAAAAGAAAAATCCATTTATTTTTCAGTTTGACTGGAGAGTAAAGAAAAGAAAGATGACACGAAAAAGTCCCGACCCTATTCAACAATATTACTTTTTTTTTCCCCCCCCCCAATTCTCTCACACTTATGAGCATTTTTTAGGCAATATTACTGTAAAATCATCATTTGACAAACGGTAGGCCATTCTTATGCGCTTTGGTTTACAGCTGAAGGTATATTATGATTGATAATATGGGCAGAAAGTTTAAAACCATTCGTCACCATGTAACGAATAAACGAAACAGTGCAATTACCAGTTATATGAAACTGAAGACCTCCCACTACACAAAAACTATAGCACAATGACTATAGGATATAGTTCAAAATATCAGAAAGGTCCATAGCAAAAGCCTTTCCAATTCACGTTTTAAATCTCGAGGCTTATATAAGGCTTATGAAATTAGCACTGTAACAATACATAAACCGCCTTAGTGTATGTCGCATACTTTCAATCTGATTGCCTGCATTTTTAATTCAAGGTTTGCCATGACTGCCGTCATAGAAACCTCATTGAAGCATTCATTCCATTGCTGTAGCATACTTGCTCGTCATGGTGGTGGTATGCTATGGTAGCATGATGCAAATACTGCTAAAAACCTATACTATATTACCGAAGAAATCGTTGTTTGAGAATGAAGTCATCCATTTTTATTTACCAGACAGTAAACTGGGATCATAAATTTACACAATTTGTCTCAAGTTTATTATGTTTGCTTGTTTGCTTGTTTACTTCTTTTTTTTTCTTTTTTTTTTTTTGCCTTTTTTTGTTCATTTTTTTGAAATGCTATGTTCATCCAGATTATCAAAGCGAAAATACCCTTACATGTGTGCTTTATATTTTCACATCAATATTTTGTAAAGTCCTGGTTTATTCTGCATTGACAATAATGTTCAAAGAGTGTTATATGCTTCGTTTTTTTTAATCATTTCATTGTATATGCATAAGCATTCTAGCTATTGGATAGTTCCATTATGCCTATACTGGCCTGCCGTCAATCTCTCAAGTAAGTTGATATAAGGGAACTTATTCACGTTGATACAACTTTGAGCTATTTCAATGTAAAATGCAGCATGTATACGAGCAGGTTCGAAAAAAACGCGTTGCTACGTCCATTAATACACAGATCGACATATTGGCTCGGCACGGACCTAAGAGCTGTAGTTACTATTTTTAGTAATTTTCATACAACTTAATTTTTTTTACTGGATAAGCTTTTTTTCGAAAGGGCAAAACTAATTTGATTTAAGAAAAGCTACATCCATCCTCTTTCATTATTATCATTAGTTTGAAATAGGCCATCCATCTATAATTTTTTGTAATTATGTCTGCCTATTCTAAGAACCTTTTCTCCATTCTCAGTGAGGATGGTGACGTTCGTCCTGAACCCGTCGCTGCTCCTAAGGAAGAAAAGAAGGTCGATGAAAAGCCCAAGTCCGCTGACAAGCGTTCTTCTAAGCCTAAGGCCAATGGTAATGCATTGAACATCATTGAGTATTTTAAACTCGTGCAACCTACACAGCAAAGTGAAGAAGATAAGGAAAAAGTCTAGAAAGAAAAAAGCCCACAACCAACCCTTTGTTGATTTTTGGAAAATTAAGTACAATTTAGACGTACATCTACTCAAACCATCAATTATTCAACAACAAAATGGGTTTGGACCTCACCGAACCTTTGACTCTGGACTTTTCTCCTTGGCTGCACGACAGCGATTTGTTCAGACAGTCTTATTCTAACGACTATTGTGAATTTGTTACGTTTTCTTTGATAGGCCGTGGTAAGGACAATGGCCGTCCTACTCGTGGACGTCAATTCGATCGTCACAGCGGTACTGGTATTGTGTATGTATAGACTGCATCATATACGGTAGTTGAGGTCTATCTGTTTAATTAAGCTGCTTAACTCTCGTTATAGTGATTCCGAAAAGAAGATCAAGCGTGGTTGGGGTAAGCCCGAAACTGCTGAAGCCGAAGCGTAAGTTGGCGTTTAACGAGAGACTTATATAATGCATATGCACATGGATGTGTATTGGTGAAGATTGATTATAACAAAAAATAATTACTTTAGTGCCAATGATAAGCTCAACCCTGCTGATCCCGACGCTCCTGAAGCTGATGCCCCCGTTTCTGAGCCCGAAGAGCAAGTTAAGACTCTCGAGGAATACTTAGCTGAAAAAGCCAACAAGTCATTGAATGTTTCTCTTCCTGAAGCCCGTAAGGCTAACGATGATGCCGACGACGCTTTCAAGGGTGCTGTTGCATTCAAAAGAGAAGAGGAGGAAGAATACTTTGCCAACAAGGTAGCTTTTTTTTTTGCGTTTCAATATTGATGAGTAGTTCGCTTGACTCAACCTCTTTTTCCTCTGTCTGTATAGAATGCCAAGTCTTCCAAGAAGAACGCTGACAAGCCCCGTAAGGAAAAGGTCTTTGTTGACATCGAACAACGTTTCGAAGACAAGTCCAATGACTTCCGTGGTCGTCGTGGTAATGACCGTCGTGGTGGCCGCGGTAACGGCCGTCGTGGTGGTAACAACAATGGTCGTCGCGGTGGTAACAACCGTCAACAATCCAAGACTCCTGCTGTCAATCTCGAGGACGCTAGTGCCTTCCCCTCCCTTAGCGCTTAAGCTCAAAAAATTTTAATAAATGGCCTTTTTCGTTTGTTGTAGATGATAGAAAAACTGAAAATAGCAATTACTTTTGGAAAAATAAGTTTGATTCAGTTATCTGATCAATGGTTGGAATATGGAGATAGTTGACATACCGGTGGATATATGTATAAAGAGTCAGCGCTATAGGAATAACACATCGTGTGGTAAGCAAGAGATAGAATTGGACGCAACAATCAGAGGCTAAATGGTAATCGATCATCAAGCCATAAAAAATGTGCCAGACGCGCCTGTTTTTGAGATGGATTGAAGCAGATCACAGCTGCATTCATACTATTTATAGGATGCTGTCAAAGATAAAAGTTCAGCAACGCGAATTATAACATTGTCAGGTTGTAAAGGGATGTTCTTAAAATATGAAGCCGACAATAACCTCTGAGACAAGAACTGTTGCTTTCTGTTGAAGTCTGAATTCTTAGGTACAAATATACCAAGTGAGCCTAAGCTGACTTTAAAGTCATTCATAAAGATATTGAGCACTGTCCTGCGTCTAGCAAGGCTTAATGTTGGCCCTCGGTATGAGTGAGCTTTTGGGAGTTGATATTCTTTAGGCGGGAGTATTTGAATTTTTTAAATTGAATCAAATAGCCAGGTTGATGATTGTATTTTCGAAGGAAAGCCATAAATTGATAGTAAATTAGAGATTTGCATGAAATACAGCTGCGAAACTGTTTAAAATTGTTTGAAAAAACTAGATTTACTGTAAACAATATTGTTCGTTAGTGTAAGCATATTTAATATTCGTGCAGAAGCACTGTCTTCTACAGTAAGTAAAAATTAACGGTAGAGGGAGAATGAAATGAATATGTACTGTCATATGTTACAGACGAGTATGCTAGTCAAAAGGAGACGTTGATGAGATGGACACTGAAAGATCTAGCATTTAAAGGATCCATGACATATAAGAAACTCTGAAAGGGTCCAGTTAAGCATTGTAAAGAATTGGACAAGATTCTTATTGTTATCAAAGTCGTTTGAGGATCCATCCGGTTATCTTTACATTTTCCATGTCAATTTTACAATGGGGTTTAACCTAATCAAGCGTCACTATAAAAAAGAATGCAGTCGCTACAGTGGGATTAATCAGAGAACTGAAAGCTAAACTTCTATCTTTTAATGTATGTAAGCAATGAATGATGGTCTGGAATGTATATGTGTAAGTTGACCTGCTTTATAATAATATTGGCACAAAGTTCTCAAACTGAAACACTATGAAGATCTGTTCTGTACTGATATAGTTTACGAATTATGAGACCCAATTCCGATACAGACCAATAAAATATGATAAATGTATATGCTATTAAGTACGTGAAGAGACACAACAAAAACAGAGAAGAAATGCTATAATACTTCTATGTTAGAGTTGAGCAAGAAATAGAAGTGACCACACCGGCAACAGATGACCAATATCAAGAACAAATTCGAAGGGTGCAAGCAGAACAAGCTTATTTGGTTGATACTCTTGCAGACGTGCATATTGAAAAGAAACGATTCCATTATGCTATAGCAGATCTTCAAAAGATGCATCAACAGACACGTGCAAACGCTGAAATCGTTGATCAGATCAGAATAGCAGTCATTTAAAACGTTCAGTGACAGTTTACGATACGGAAACAGCGGCCGAAAATGGTTTAAAAAAACTGCAGAGACAAAAAACAATATCGATGGTCAGTCTGCAGATTAAAGCGAATAAGAGCAAGCATTCTCTCTGCAGTGATTAGAACAGAAATGGAAGCGTGGTATCGCCTAATGAAGGGTTACCTGCAACCACTCAGAGACTTCTAGTTCTCTGACATGGCCAGAAATTTGCCCGCAGCCATGAGATTGAGAAAAAGTGCCATTAGCGGAACTTTGCGTTCAAGAGCGCAGATACATTACTGCTCAACCCCACGAAAAGCCAGTGATGTTTGTAGGCGATAGAGGATATGGAATCGACTCAACTCTCAAACATCATCTTCGCTTTGGTGGTCCCCTGGAAGCCAAGAAGACTGTTTCAAAAAGGTCTTTCGAAAGCAACCAAAAAGAAAGACGAAACAATAGGGGTTTATTTCTTTGTGTTAGCCCCTGCTGGGTCCCCGTTCTGAATTACCGTGTCTCTGCTCAAGCTTTTGCTTTCTCGGGCATTGATACGTTGTTTCGGGGTGGCATTTCCTCACTTTCACCCTCACTCCAGGGCTTTCTTGCTGCATTACATCAGTTTGTTGCTTGAGTGTAGCTTTAGCTCTTCTCCAACGCCTTTTCTGTTCAAAAATATATCTCGAAATAAAAGATAGTTGTACTGTGCCTATTCTACTGTGATCTGTGAGTAGTCAAACGAAGAATGTCTAAACCGTCTTTTGAGTCTCGAATGAGTCTGAAGGTGCAGATATTGGTTTAATGCTATCTATGAGACAGCAAGCTGCTTGTCATCAAAAATGCCGCCAACCTCTCAATAATATGTTGGTCGTAGGGGTTAAATATCTTTGATTTTTTATATGAAAAGCATAGTTATTGCTACACGAACAAGCTTCGAGTGATATTTCAAATACGATATATCTTACTGGTTAATCACTTGCGAACCCTCTCATTGCTAATATAGTTGTTCTAGCCAGCTTTGCACAAATTGTTCACAAGTCTTTAAAACGAAAATCAGGCCGAATCACAGAGCACAAATCAGATTCTGATTTGACGCAGTTTCTAAATGTTCCTATTTTTTTTTTTCCTGTGCTCCACATTTGAGCATCATACACCCCTCCCCCCCTTAAATTAATCTTTCTTGAATATGCTAACTCCAATATCAACACTTTCTTTTCTTTTTTTGACTTACATTTGACTTCAATTTATACGAAAAGCATTTTTAAATTCCAACGCATCTACATATTACGCTGTCTTTTAGCTTTTCAAAAGGTTGATCCCAAATGCGTAAAGACTTATACATTTTTTGTATATTCTACCTAACAGCATATACCTTTGCCTTCATTCCTCATCAACAATCATCAATAATCAAAAGACAAGGTATTGTGCAGTAGACGATTCAATATTTACTGGTAGTGCTGGTCTCATATTGTGCTTTTGACATAGCTATAGCTTCTCGAGCATGTGGCAATGAAAACAATACGATATCCATATGTTCACCATCTTCCGGTTCTGTATGGTATAACGATACAGATCAAGAAATAACATGGAAGTGGAAGTAAGTCTGCTTTCCAAGTTTTTCTTCTTTTGCAAATGAATCCTGATTTTTCTATGTCTCCTACAATTATTATGAGCCTAGCAATCCAACTTTATTACACTACGTAATGTATCGCTATACTTATTGCATATAGTAACGGTACAGACTAATTTGTTGCTGTGCTTGTAGGACACGTTGGATCTTTATCTGCTCTATAAAAACGATACAACAGCGACAACGTTCCAAGTTGTAAAAACTTGGCCAGAATTAGAGAGGACTAAAGGTGTGCTTGTACAACATATTGATGATACTTGGTACCCTTCCGAAATGGATTTTTCAACTACAAACAATATTTCTTGGACAATGTTCTTTTACATAGTTGGTTCTGGCTACGACATTCAATCTGATCTTGATTTAATACCCACACGGCTTAATTTCTTTCCAGTACCTCAAGTATTCACTCTTATACGTACGATAATTCTACTGGTGAAACTTCATAGAAAGGATGTAGAATTCTAAAATTAACCTTCAATTTCCTCAATCAAAATAGAAAGTGCTCGTAACACCACTGCAACTGAAATATCACCATCAGCATATTCACCTAATAATGACACAAACCATCATACATCCCAGACCTCCACTTCCAACCATGTCAACAATTTACCTGGCTGGGCAATCGCTGTCATTGTCATTGTAGTCTTAATTGTCATTGCTGCTACAGCTGCGTTGATATGGGCTCTCCGATACAAAAATAGAACATCAGTAAACGATAAATTCATTATCTCGAAGAAGAATGGTGGCAGTACAGATGACGAAAAACTTCCAGTATTACTAGCAGCGACAAATAAGACCGAATCGAACGTTATGATCCATTCTGCAGTATCAGGTATTACTACGACGACAACAGCAACACCCGTACCAGCGGCGACTGTGTCAACTGTACGCACAACAATAAGATCCACATCATCGGCTGCTATAAATAAGCAAAACGATGCTTCAACCTCGCCTTTGAAGAGACCTTCCTTAGCAGATCTAAATGATCAGCAGCAGTCGAGCAGTATCTTATCTTCTACCGATGCCCTCATGATAGCAGATACCTTTAGGCAATTTATGCGAAAACCTGATTGGAATGAAGAATTAGATGTCGTTAAGAAGTAGCAGCAGCATTGATAAGTGTCAAAGCGCGGTTAAACGAATGCACAAAACGCGCCCAGTAATTTTTTGATTCTATTCAATCTTCCCAATTCATTGTCTTCATATAGAAATTTTTTCGATTCTTGGAAGTTTATACTCATCAAAATTAATAATAATATTTTGGAAATATGCTATTCCATATTCTTAAAGCAGCAGCTGTATTTAAGCAATTGCTTTTTCCTTCTCTATTCTTCCTATCAAACTGCACACGTCATTATTGTTTTCGAAAGTAAGAAGCGGAAATTAAATGAAATGCGACAACGACAAAATGGAAGAGGGAAAAGGGGGTGGGGTACATCCTAAATCCGAATTTCAAACTTCGCATGAAGTTATATGTTTTTTTAATTGATTTAATTTATTTCACTGCTACTTGTATGCATGCCCAGATTACCACTACCTTGAATTAGCTCACTTATATTTTCCAATGGCGAATACGAATAAAAACCTCCCGACTATTAATAAACATAACAACAATATAGACAGTAAAAGACATGAACAACACACCTTTGCATCTTCTAAAGGCAATAAAAACTATATGATCAGCTCAGGTTCACTTGCGATTCTAACAACCGCCAAAGAAAAAGCAGGTGAAGCTGTGAATTCTGCAAAAAGCTGGTTGTCAAGGCCGATGTCATCTGATTGGACCTCATCATTGACGCAGTTAGAATCGTTATCCAGAGTTATGTTTAGTCCATTAGCAGCTCATCCTGTATATAAGTCAGAATCCATGATGAAAGCTCTCCAACTTATGCAACAACAGCAGCAGCGTAACAGCAGTGATCCTTCCTCGTCATCTTCGTCAACTTCTGTAATATCGAGAGCGCTGATAATGAAACCATCCAAAGATTATATTTTACAAGGTAAAACTTATAGTTGGCCTTCTAGTACAGTCCTATTACAAGCCGAAATACCCGAACAGCAACATGGTCCCGCTGTGAGTCTTTTTCAAGGATTTGCATCCACTTATCCTTCTCTTGCAAAAGGTTCATTAATACGAACAAAAAAAAGAAGAAGGAACAGAAAACACCTCCAGCGTCAGCATGGTAAAATACCAGACAGAGACCTTCCCAAATCTTTGACACAGATCATTGCAGAAAGGGAAAAGCGGATAAGGGATGCTGATAAAATTAGCATGCAGAAATTGTCTACCATTAATGAAATAGAGCAAATAACTTTGCAAATTAATGAGTTATTGAAGCAAAGAAAGGAATTAGAGGGAAAATATGCTAGACTGGAAGAAAAAGACTTACAATATCAGATTATAAGTAAGTAGACATTCGACGAATCGAAGCATATAAGATTGAAACCAAACAACTGTTTATATAGTTGAGGACTTGAATGATGCCATTACCGATATAGAAGAAGGTGGTACTGGCTGTTTAGAAACCATCAACGAACGAAAAACCGTTAAGGGCGCGTCCCTACAAAATAGAGATGAGGAATACGTTGACGACGATGGTGATATTGACGATGAAGACGAAGACGAAGAGGAAGAGGAGGATGTTCTGATCGATTATGAAACAGGCACTTGCTTCAAGACTTTACAGGCGCACACAGACGACATACTCGACTTGGACTTCAATCATCCGAGAGGCATGCTTGTGTCGTCTTCATTAGATGGAACTGTGAAAGCGTGGGATTTATATAGATATCGCTGTTTAGGCAATTTGGAAGGCCATAAAAGCATTGTACGATGTCTTCAAATGGAAGGTTCTCATCTTTTGACTGGATCAGACGATTCAACGTTGAAGTTCTGGGATCTTTCAACGATTCCAAACAGCTCGTCCGATAGTTCGGTTATTTCTTCGTCTACAGTAAGTGATGAGGCAATAGTGACCAATGAGTTGTTCACTTTAGAAGGTCATCGTGCAGAGATAACAGCCATAGATTTCAATGATACCCAAATCGTATCGGGTTCCAATGACAAAACAATCCGACTATGGAATATCGAAACACAACAATGTCTTTCATCGCTTGATGTGCTATGGACAAGCAAAGGATTGGAAACTTCATCAGTAATAAACCATAACTATGCCTATGCTGCGCACGATTTTGTTGGTGCGTTACAATTTTGGGATTTCGCGTTGGCAACGGGGACTTCTGACGGTAAACTGAAAATGTGGGATTGTAAGTCGAACGTTTTTGAGATCAATAGAGAGGTTTTATTTTGAAATAGTCGGCTAATTCACAATTATCTCTCAATTCAGTAAGAACTGGTCAAGCACATAGAACGTTATCCGGGCATAATGCCCCTATTACTTGCTTACAATTTGATGAAGTTCATATTGTGAGTGGCAGCTTCGATAAAACGATCAGGATCTGGGATTTGCGCACCGGCTCTGTTTTTGACACACTTACTTATACCTCACCTATATCCAATCTACAATTTGATGCAAATAAGATCATCAGTTGCGGTTCAACAAGTGATACGATAAACGTAAGTGCATACGCTTGACATGATTCAGACATACGTTTTTTGTGACTAAAGCAAGTCTTATTTTTTTGAAAAGATATATAACCGCACATCTTTCCAGCATACTCAACTAAAAGAGCATAAAAGCCCTGTATCTTCTGTGCGGTTCAATAATGATGTACTTATAAGCGGTGCGAATGATAATCTTATCAAATTGTGGTCTATTTCTAACTGGATGCAAGCCTAGATATATACTCATTCTCTTGTAAATATAACGCTATTCATTTGCAAATTGTATTAGACTATTTTAAGCGTATGATGAAGCCAAGATTCCCATCGGGCAGTCCGCAGTATTTTTGAGGTTTGATTATAATACGATAGATACTGTTATTGATAATGAAAACGTACATTTTGGTCATTGTTCAAAATACTTATGTGAAAGAGGGAGGGCAAAATACTGTTACTGTATTATATGTAAAACTTAGG
This sequence comes from Mycotypha africana, assembly GCF_025528875.1. NCBI lineage: Eukaryota > Fungi > Mucoromycota > Mucoromycetes > Mucorales > Mycotyphaceae > Mycotypha > Mycotypha africana. The sequence goes on along the minus strand of NW_026515736.1, from coordinate 1,099,951 downwards.
TGTTCTTTATCATTGTCCTCCTCCCAACAAGGTTTTGCTTTATGAAGGAATAGTTACACGGAAACAATGGCTTACTACTCTAATGTATCAATAATTACCGCATCTGCTATACTTCTATCACTACATCCATTCAACTGCAGACTGACTTCAGTATGCTTCGGCTTAGCACAATGCTATTTGGAAAGCCGCTTGTTACCATAAGCTCGTTTTTTCAACGAAAAGCTATAGTTCATTTGCATAAATATTTAGCACCACCACTCTATTCTTTGCTTTCCACTTGATCAAGCCGCCACTAGGCTAGTATAGAATAAATATGAACTCTAATCAACGTTGAAATATTTATTGGATTTCTACATAAACTAGTATGGAAAATCAGAGAAAGGATAATATCTGTACAAAAAATGATATATAAAAGGAAAACAAAAAAAGCAAACAAAGATGTTAAAAAATTGAATAAAAAAGACTGATTCAGAAGAACTAAAAATAAATATTGGGGAAGCAAAAAAAAGTAATGGCAAAAAGTGTTTGGGAAGAAATGGAATGTAAGCGTAATAAATAAAATCAAAAATGATGGGTTTGGATATGTCAGTATATCATATACTTCTTATATAATGATATGTTACTCCTAAAAGAGGAGTGGGCAAATTCCGGGTTTTTGGATAAACTATTGCAGTAATGATTGATAGGGATAAGTTCGCAATTGCGTTTCATTAAAAGGTATCAATGACCATGTCTGTTGACGTCGAGAAATAGTCTACGGCTGCTTCATCCGTTTCAAAATCATGTACTTCCATCACTGTCTTTCCCTCGTCTGAATTCAGGGATCGACGTCTCTGCATCACAACTACTGCTTTGGTTTCTGTAAATTGAACTTTCCACACTGTTTTAGCCGGCAAAGTGAAATTCCGTATCAAACGTCCTAATTTGAGATCCCAAATTTTTACACGACCGTCATTGCCTGCACTAACTATGCGACGATCGTCAAATTGTAAACAGGTCACTGAATTATCATGAGCTGAGATTTGATGGACACACTCATAGCGCTGAAGGTCCCAAACACGTAAACAACCATCTGAACCAGCACTAACAAGTGTTGTGCCTGATAACTGTAGTTGTCCCACTAAGGAGGTATGTCCCTGCAGAATGGCAAGACACTGCCCTGTCTCCGCGGACCAGACACGGATATGGGAATCTAAAGATCCTGTTACCACTTTCTGGCCATCGAATGCAATAGCATAAATTTGTGTATAATGACCCGTGAGCACATGCAAACATCTTCCTGTTCTCAAATCCCAGACTCTCGCTGTTGAATCATAAGAGCCGGATACGACGATATTTCCATGAATTTCCATACAGCGCACACTTGCTTGATGACCAAGAAGTACGTGAATCAAAGTACCTCGTTGAATATCCCATACTCTCATCGTTGTGTCTCTTGAGCCTGTTATTGCGATTCTCTTGTCTTTCATTTTCAAACAACGTACAGTTGAGTTATGACCACGTAAAACGTGACGCAATACTCCGGTATTCAAATCCCACACACGTACATCCCTGATGCAAGATAGGAAAGCATTTCAAAAAAGAATATGAGCAAAGCTGTTCTTTTGCCCCCTTTTTTCCTTTTTTCTTTCCTTTTCCCGAAAAAAGAACCTATATATATATATATATATATATATTTTTTTTGGCTTACCTATCGCATCCACCTGTCACAAGTACTCTTTCAGGATCATTCTTTCCGCCACCTTTGAATTGTAATGCCCAAACACCGCCTTCATGCCCTTCCAAAGTCCGCACTTTTTCTGCAGTCTGTGTATCAAAGACTTCAATTTTATGGTTATCGCAACCTACCACGATGAACTTTTCATCGTATTGTAAAGAAGTGACTAACCCATCGCCAAAACCTTGTTCTACTACTTTGACTTTGCCGCCATGGGCCCAAGCAGAAGCGATGTTGTATTTTTTCTTAAAATATTCTCGGTATGAAAAGTTAAGCCGTTGACTCGGCGGTTGCAAAAGCTCTCCACCACAAATGCTAGAGTTGCGTCGACGATACTGATGTTTCATACATAGTGCTTTCCATGCAGCTTCATCTTTCAGTAAAGAGTTCCAGAATGTAGAAACAGTGGCTGCTCTGGCTAAAGTCTTTGGATCGTCAATAAAGGTCAAGACATGGAGCGAAATTTCGATCGGCAACTCTTTGAGGAAATCAATTTTCAGTCGAGGAGATATAAGATTATTGAGATAAGTGAGCTGAGAGTTATCGCAGCTATTGATCATCTCCTGTAAAAAAAACTGCTTTTGAAGAGGATTCAGTTGTTGAAAAGCTCGACTTAGGCTCTTTAGATGCGCAAGTTGTTCTTCGTCAAAGGCATATTCAACTTCGGTATTTTCTAAGTTGTTTAATGAGATTTTAGGTCGCTGGGAAGGTCGACTTAGACTTTTGAAATGGGGCAATGGAGTGTTGTTATGTGAAGAGGAGCCAAAGTTGAAGTTAGGCGGCGTTGCTGGTGGCGAAATATCATCTAAAGGACATATATCCATGTTTATTGGTGATGGAAGTAGAAACGATAAAGGAAAGAAATACGTTTCTAATGTAATCCGGCTAAAATAGAAGGATAGAAAAAAAAAAAAATGAAAAAGAACAATAAAAAAGAAACCAATTTTTTTGGGATGTTTTAGGATAAGTGAATTTAGACCAAACCGAATTTAGAATGCAGAAAACAAAGGCTTTTAAATGGTTGTTATCTACAATTTAATAAGCCACAGTCAATTGTATTGGTTGCTTTGGAACAAAGAATGAAAACTGCCTCCTTGTTGGGCACTCGTTAATTCTGTAGGCTTCTTTTTTTATAGATTTTGCCTACTTTCCATTGTTATAAAGAGTACCCAATAAAATAATTCGGTGTTAAACCATCTTTTTGCTACGTTGTTTTTTTGACTTTCGATATCTTTGTCAACGGCATTATCAATTCAAATTTCCGGGCATTGATCCATCTTTCAGCTGACGGAATACAACACACGGCGAAAAAAAGAGAAAAAACCGATTGTGAGCATGATTTATATTACAACAGTGGTGACGAAACGTCGACATAGTGTGCGTTCTTAGCCTTTGTTATGGATTCTATTGAACTAGAGTGAATAGGGCTTTTTTTTTCGAAAAAAGATTAATTTAGCTTGGAGAATTTCATTATTTTGCTGGAAGTGGTTGTGCTTGTAGGGCAAATGATCCATTGCGGGGGAGGGGCAAGAAGGAAGCAATTACAACTTTGATTTTTTGAAAGGAGACGCATCTGCAGGAATGAATCCGCCTTTTCGTAACACAGCATAAATCTCGTATAATGCGTCTTCGTCCTCGATAGTAGCTGGCATATTCACAGTTTTACCATCCACCATTTCGCGTATGCTTCTTCGAAGTACTTTGCCACTTCTCGTTTTCGGTAACCTAGGTACTATGACAGCACTTTCAAAACAAGCAATGGCACCCAAGTCTCGACGTGTAGCTTCCGTTAATTCTTTCAATAATGTTCTTTCGTTCGATGGAGTATATCCATGCTTTGCGACTAATATGCCTAATGGTACGTGACCCTTCAGCTTATCCGGTAAAGGCACTACGCAACATTCCGCTATGATAGGATGGGCACTCAATATTTCTTCAATGGAACCAGTCGAAAGACGATGCCCAGCCACATTGATAATGTCATCCGTCCTTGACATAATATGAACGTAACCACTAAAGACAAAATGGAGTAGTTCTTCAGTAGGTTGAAGCTCCCAATGAAAAAGAAAAAAAACTACAAAAAGGGGGGTTCATCCTTACTGTTCATCAATAAGACCTGCATCACCTGTATCAAAATAACCTGGATATTTATCGAAATAGCTAGCTTTATAGCCTGCTGCATTATTCCATAAACCTGGAAATGCAGCGGGTGGCAAAGGAAGCTTTAAAACAATATTACCAAACTGATTTGGTTCCGTCGTCTCTTCCAAAGTACCCTCTTTCAATACACGTATTTGAGAGCCAGGTACTTGTTTGCCAGCTGATCCAAATTTAACAGCCGTACGTGCGTTCTTTACAGCACCAGAACAAATGGCTGTTACAGGTGAGCCCAATTCTGTACTCCAATAATTATCGATCACTGCACAATTCTCAGGAACAAGCTGCTGACACCATTTGAGTGTTTCTGTGTCACTTCGCTCGCCCGCCAAAAACAGAGAGGTTAATGAACTTAAATCATACTTTTTGGCTAGTTGTCCTTCTGGGTCTTCTCGAGCAATGGCTCGTACAGCAGTAGGAGCTGTAAACATTGTCTTTACCCGATTTTCGGATACAAGTCGCCAAAATGCTCCAGCGTCAGGTGTACCCACCGGTTTGCCTTCATATAGAATAGTCGTGGCTCCTATGAGCATTGGACCGTATACAGTATAGCTATGGCTTACAGCCCATCTATGAACCATAATAAAACCCGTACGCTAAACATCAGAAATTGCTAGTATTTCACGTTTTTCGTTTCGGTTTTACCCTATATCACTCGCTGTGAATATCGTATCCCCTCTTCTGATGTTGAAAACGTAATCAATTGACCACCGTAAGACAACGGCATGTCCACCATTTGACCGTACTACACCCTATACATAAGATCAAAGAGAGAGAGAGGATGATGCACATCAGAACACAGTTTAACCTCAATCCAGTAGTGGTTTCAAATACTGCACCTTTGGTTGCCCTGTAGTGCCACTTGTGTATAAAACATACAGAGGATCTTCACTTGAAACCGGTATACAGTCTTTGAAATAGGCACCTTTACGTTGAATCTTATCCATCTCATCGTCAAAGTCGCGATCACCCTGCGCGTAATTCATTAATGCTCGCGGTTGATTGGGCCTTTGATAAACCATTCGAATGGGAACATGATGACTCGACAATGTCAAAGCTGTTTCCAAAAGTGCTATTTTCACGTTACAGAAGCAGAGTTAGCATTCCCCTCAACATACATTCAAAGTAAAGCCAAAAATTAGCCCCTTTTAAGGCGGGAGGTAAACATGCGAGAACAAAGTAAACTAAACTTACGTTTATAAGGAATAATTCTTTTTGGTTCAATGCCACAGCTTGCCGTAATAATCATTTTAGGCTTGCAGTCGTCGATTCTTTTGGCCAATTCCTTTGGTGCAAATCCTCCAAACACGGCACTATGCACAATGCCCAAACGTGCACAAGCCAAAAAAGCAAACACGGCTTCTGGTACCATTGGCATATAAATCAATATAGTATGTCCTTTCGATATACCGTAAGAATGGAAAACACCTGCCAGTGTTTGTACTTTGTCTAAAACTTCGCTGTAAGTATACTTTATTTTAGTTTGAGTAACGGCTGAATCCCAAATAAGACATGGTTGTTGAGCCATAGATGGATCTTTTAAAATATGTCGGTCCAAACAGTTATAACAGGTGTTCAGCTTCCCATTAGGAAACCAAGTAAAAGGGTTAGGTCCTGGACGTCGGCCGAGGATGGCTGTGGGTTTTTCGAACCATTCAATATCTTGAGATGCCTTTTCCCAAAGCTGTAGGTCTATAAGGTTGCTTATTTCTTTTGTATTCATGTATCTTGTTGTATTATTGCACTTTTGATAGTGCCAAGATGGGAGAAAATGCAAGCAAAAAGAAGAAAAGAGAAAATTAAAAGATACAAATTTTCGTGAGAATACCAAGACCTGCAGTTCTCCCTTTACCCACTAAATTTTGTGAAGCCTTTTGCAAAGCGTTATAAAGATCTGCCATATTGTTGCACAAGCTATATGTTTATTATGCAGCCAAACAGGTACAGGGCCATCATAAAGGTGAACTGTGACAGGAAAAAAAGCAAACCCCTTTAAACAACCAAGGGTTGTTATTCTGCCTTTATTATGTATAGAGTAAATCGCAATATTCTGCCTGGACAATGAGTCGCTTTCATTACCACAATAACCATTTCGAACGAAGAGGCCCATCCACATTTATTCAAGTATGTCATCAATATATTTATAATATATTGATTGCGCTCATTAATTGCTTTTCGATTTTTTCCTTTTTGTTTATAACATTCAAAAGGGTATCCTATGAATATGGATATGGGTTCAGTATGGCTACCAAGTTATTGAGCTATCTGCCAGTAAAGTGAACAGTATGTTGCTGTGATACGTGCCATAACGGCTCAAATATCTCTAATTGTATTCACCGCCATGCATTTTGCTCAACTACTTTTGTCTTTTGCTCAAGCAGATATTCTAGATTACGTTCGTACTACTATGCTTTTGAATATTTTCGATATAAAAAATAAGCATCGTTTCAACCATTCATCATGCCTTTAAATGGAAATTATAAAGATAAAGAATGGTAGTTATTGACTTTACATATTTTCTACAAAGATATTGCTAGCATCCTTGATATCTGAATGGGATTGCTGCTCTCAGTCTGCCATGTGGATTCAAATCTATCACTGTGTATGAATCCTTTAGCTGCAAAAGAGCTTTTTTTTTTTTTTCAATAGGAGACAAACAATTATGACATCTATTGGGCAAAAAAGAGCAGTTATTTAAAAGGTATATAAAGGCGCTCATTTTTCTGAATTTCCGCTTCTTTTTTCTTCAGCGCAGATATTGCAGTAGCTTTGATTCCTAAACTGGTTTCCTCTGTTTAGATGGCCTAGTACTCCTGTTGTATCATGAGGGTCCTTCCATTCATGTGTAATGCTGGTTGTTGCCACTTGCCTGAAATAGGTGTCTGTCGGTTCCTCGTGAGCCTGTAGCATAAGGGTAATGTCAACCAGTCCCATGGGCAGCTATGTTGATGTCTCTCCTCATGAGGGCTGCCTGGGCAACTACTCTCCCAGAGAGTAGGCTAGAACATCAACACCTTTTTTTTATATTTATAATGCAAATGAAAAAAAAAAAAAGAAAATAAACCGGTTTACTTATACTGAGCTTTGCTGAGGGATAATGAAGCAATTTAGTTACGTTGATATACTTCTACGTGGACTCTTTAAAATAGGGGCCTTCATCATATGGTTGCGTTAAAGATAAAGAGAGTGACGACAACTGTCAGTTTCAGATTTACCTAGAAAAACTTATATGACTAGAGCTCGCACAACTTTGATCTGAAACTTATTTTATCATCTCATCTTGCGCGTTGATTTTAGTGTCGGAGAGCAATATCGAATAAGTATCGATCACCTATCTATTGACACCAGTCTTTTTGAAGAAAAACAAATTGATCTTTTGTAGATCGCACTCTATGAGAATTACACACAGACAGAAAGAAATACTCAGCTTACACATAGAATACAATCAATAGACCCTTTTCAGTTTAAAAATCTTCAGACGAGCATTATTTCAAAACAAGGGCACACTTCCACCCAGAACCGACTCCAAGATATATGATGTAATGGTAGTCTCTTGGAAAAAAGAAAGTATAGCATGACAATGTCTGCTGAATTCACCCAAAGCTTTTTTTCTTCAGATCACTGCTAATTTTTGAAGCCAGTTTCGCTGTTATTTTGTTTTTGGGCAATGGATAAACAAGAACGGTTTCAAGAGAAGTTCTTGTTTGAACCATAGAATCTAACTTGCCAATAACTGTTATTGTAAAGGTTGAATTGCTTCACAAGAGTTGCCTAGTGCTTTGTTTTTTTTGGATTTGTATTGTTAAGCTTTTTGGACTTTACTGTCTATTCTGAGTCGCTCTCATTTGTGGCCGCCCCCCGCCTTTGCAAGGCTTTTTTAGTTTTTGCTTGGTTTTTTTTTTTTTAGAAGACCCATTTGTTCAAAGAAACAAGAGCTCTGACACTGTAACGAAGGTATCAAACGGGCCCTCGTGAAAGCAATTAATTAAATTCAAGTTACACTACGTCTGTTATTTACGTGTGGACCATTCACGTCAAAAGCTACAGCAAACAAAGAGTTCCACTAATTTCCCCATCATTGCCTTCCCCGACAAAAAAAAACCTATTTTTGAGTGCTGATGGTCTGTGTTTTAAATAAATAATCAGCTAATGCTGTGTCTAAATGTAGAATGCGGGACAAACAGCTGACCTGGGCCAAAACTAAAACTTTGACAACAACGATTTAGAATGTAAATAAGCCAAAGATGGCGGTAGTATATTTAAGATACAAATATTAATTAGTGAAATGCATTAAATTGGTGACACTGGGTAGGCATTCATCATAGTAATAGCAGTAATAGTGAAAAGTATGACGGAACAAGAGAAGGGAGGGATATCAAATTACTAGATAAAAAGTAATTTAGAGGAACGGATGGCCGAATAAATAATTGCTGTATGTGTGTGCGTGTGCGTGTGCGTGTGTTTTGTTTGTTGGGAATTGGCATACACTTTATGCTCTGCCAAATACATCTATTCTATAACCACCACCACTACCACCTGCAGCCGTCGTCCTTGGAAGGTCCAATGTTGTAGTGGTAAGACCTCCTAGGAAGGGAGCCATGATGGATCTGTCCAAGGGAGAGATGTATCGGTATTTCTGCCTATAATACCCTCCTATCTCAACTGTCTGGCGTGTTGTTGGATAAAGGACCAACGAATGATTTCCGTTCCAAGCTAAATTATAAGCTTGGTAATCAATAGATCGACTACGCGTAGATCGAGGGCTCAGCGTATCCATGACTCTTTGAATCCTATTCTTTTGCTGAGATAAGAAGCTAAAGGAGCATTCAAAGCCTGTTGGTTCAACCCATCTTTCGCCTGGTCTTATTTTCGGCTCATTGCTTGGCGTTTTCGATATTTTGTAGGAGAGGGACAAGTTTTGCTTCGTTGGGTAATGTTCCTGATGCAAGCCTACTTCCTTGATGTGCAGCGGTAAAGATGATTTGATCAGGTTGTCGACGAGGGATTGGTAAGTGGTGGATGAAGTATCTGTCATAAAATCAGGTCCCACTAGATACGCTTTATAGAGTACTGGTTTCCGTAACAATTTTGAAGTGTACATGCGTAGGCTAATTTGATTCACTGGCGCGAAGGACAGTCTTCCCTCAGTAGCTTTGGTTAATTTAAAATCAACAGTAAATCGCCAATGACTCTCTTGATCAAAGCACAATCGTAACAGACAGCAATTGTCTTGATGTAGTAGTCTATTGATGAGGACCGACTTTACAACGGTTTGAAGTTGCTTATTTGACTGATACAGTAAGTTAAGGATGTCAGGCACAGAAAGATACTGACATATCGACAATAAGACTTCATTAGGCAGTCTGCAAAAGCCTGATGTATGCCTAAAAAGCGGCTGTTTTGTTGCTGTAGGTAGAAAATGCATGTTCCTCGTTCCTGGACTGTAAAGAATGAAGAAAAAAGGAAAATAGAAAAACGGAAAAAGAGGGGAAACTGATCCCCTTTTTATATTGTGTGTCACTCGGACCAGCCAATCATAATTCGTGAGAATGCTTCTTACCAGTCAATTCCTTGACTGCTTGCATTAAATGAAAGAAGGGCATGACCTGCTTTACAGTTGTTTGCGTTCTTGAAGTATCATTTGAAAACTAAAAGGTCTGACTTGCATTTTGGCTACCGGGGTTTTGATCTCAAATCGTCTAAATCGTTTTAAATCGTTTCAAATCGTTTCAAATTGTTCTAAATCGTTCAAAATTGTTTTAAAAGCGTTTGGGTCTTTTCATCAACAGCTAGGAAATAAACCACTGCTATACTATGGCTTCATTTTATATATGTTTGAGAATATCAGTTATTCATTGTTTGAATTGTCTTTTATTGCAATTAGATTATCAAAAAGCGAGTCTATAAAATGGGTGAAGCTATTCGAACACTATAATATCTTGTCAGCTATTCAACCAATGATATGCAAATACTTACATACCTTTACACTTTATTTCATTTTTATCAAGCCGAAACATTATAGTATGAGTCAATCTTCACTAGCAGATAAACTAAAATTGCATAACTATTTTATTTCAAACTCACGTTCAGGACGCAAGTTTTACGTGTATTGTATTACCGAGGCGACTAATATTGCACCGTGTTCTTCGTCTTGTAGAGCCTCATAATTAACAGGTTGCTCTTTCAGATCAATAAACAAATAACAAAGTATTTCAAAAACCTTTAGTCACTTGTTCGTTTGCCTATACGTTGTTGGTCTCTCCTTTTTATAAAAAAAGTAATTACCTTCAACAGTATTCGTGTGGGTATTTCCACCACGTACAAACTGTTGAGAATGGTTAATTGACTCATGAAGAAAATGAGAACCTTCAATATTGGGGATGTTATCATAAGCACGCCAACAATCCGAGTATATAATCGATCCAGGAAGAATAAATCGTTTAATGATCCTTTCTAACGTGGCGGCTGTACGATCGTGTACGATTGTCAGAAAGACTTTTTTTCTCTTGAGTTCTTTCAATACCACCGAAAACCCAAACTCCTTCAACATGATGTCCTCGATGATACTTTCGTTTGCCAAACTTGGATTCATCGATTTCAACAATTATACCTTCACCGCCTAAAAAACTAAGTTAATACAGTATACATATATTTTTTAAATTGTAATATTGTTTACCCAATCATTATATCATTTTCAACAATATCAGCTTCAATTAACTTGAATATTTTTTTTATTATTCCAGAAATAGTTCTTGAATTTAATCTTGCTGTTTGACGTATATGAGCCAAGTTTGAATCCGTAGCCCAACACCAAATAACATAAAGAATTTTATTTATAGGTGTCGTTAAATTGTAAAAGAAGGAACCTTTTCGTAAAGCAATTTCACTTCTATTACAACAATTTCTTCTTGGACACTTCCAATAAAATACACGATCTGTTTTCCATTGTAGTGTCATATTTGTACCATTACGGCATTGCATAGATTCATAAGATACTCCTTGTGTACAAAGATTTTTTGGATTCTACTTTGAGTACATATTTGGCGACTTCCAACTTTCTGATAATGCCAATGGTAACTCAGAGCCTGTGCAGTTGGCTTCTCGTTGCTCTTGGTCCTCAAGCTTGAGTTTTCTAAAAAACTCAAGAGCTCAAGAGCTTGTTCCGTTGTGACGAAGGTATCTGAGATGTTTTCATTGCTGATATCACTCCAAAGAGAGCAACCCTGTTTTTTCTTCGGGAAATCGTGAAAGACGACCACGACTTATTCAGCCCAAAATGTACGTTCGTAGTCCTTGCAAGGTTTCGTTTCAAAGACTGTAGTAGAGCAACTATTGGTAAAGCTAGTTAGCAGAAACCTAACAGCGCTGAGGAGTTGTTTTTCATCTTGGATTTTACCATTAAGCTGTCCGTCCAAACAGATCGGGGGTAAATCATCCAATGATCGCTTCAATCCAACACACAAAAATGATCGCACAACTGGAAAGCTTAGTAATGAATCGAAGCTTGTTTTCATTTTCTGTGTTTGTTTGAAGTGTTCAAGATGTGATATTTGTGGTTGTTCTATTGTTTAGAGAACGTGACTCATAAATGGATCTGAACTGTAAGGTGAAATGAGTCTCCTTTAGTCCTTTTATTATCTACTGAAAATCAGAGTAAGGAGCGTGCCAACTGAATATTTGAATTCAAAAAAAAAGAAAAAAAAATAATCGTTCCTGATATTCTCAACCAGTAAGAATGCAGCATTATACACCCGCCTATGTCATCTTTATCAGAAGGTATAATATGTGTCTGCAAGTATAGTTTAAAATCGTCTACAGTTTCAAAATAATGTACGCAAGATGAACAAGCAAACTGTCTTGAATACTGTCATGCTTTACATTGCTATTTCATATTTACAAAAGGATAGTCAGCATTGTCAAAAAGGCGATGATTTAAGCATTTCGAGATCAAACTCCGGTAGCCGATAGATAAATTCGCCAAATCCCGCACAAAAATCTTTGTATTCATTTTAGTCCAGAAAATCCCGTGATTTTTGGGTTTACTGTACTTTTAATGAAAAGTTCTTTCTTTCTATAATCTTTGCCTGATGATCCAGCATTTTTATCAATGATCAAAAACTTTCTACTGCTTGTGTTTCCCCTAAATTCAAAAAAAAAACTCTATTGAATTCTAAGCTTTCTATTGGTCCAAAAAAATTCGATTTTTTGCTTTTTGAAAATTTATATTTCTCGAACGCAAAAACACTGCATCTTTATCTCTATTTTTTCCCCATTTGAAATTTTTTCTTGACTGGTTATGTCGTCGTATGAAAATGATGATGGAAAAGCATCAAAGAAACTCACACGTCGACAATCACTAGTTGAAGCTGCTAATGAGGCCTTACCTCCACCTGTTGATTTCGAATCGTTACGTGTCACTGAAGAAAGACTAAACACATGTTCGAATAAAAAAATTCGTCGATTTTATGAAGTAAAGAAAAGAATTGAGTTGAGCTATTTATTCATCATACATACGTATACGTTTGTATGAGACACAATGGAAGCGAAACAACAGCTTTAACATCCTCTATTACATCCTTTTTATATGTTTGAAAACTTCAGCAACAAAACTTGATGATTTCAAGGTTCGCTCAAGTGGATAGAGTTATCAATGCATTACAGAACAATAAACCTCTTCTAACGGATGTGACAAAAAATGGGTATGGCGCAGTGTATGATGAAGAAAGTGGCCTGTACCAGGACGGTCTAGGCAATCCAATGCCATTGGATACTGGAGCGGGAGAGAATCAACCATTACTCTCCAATAGTCGACCCATTACACCAACGTCTGACGCTACAGGAGACGATGCTGACAAATCACCATCATGGATTATTCATACAGCCATCAACTTATCATTCCTCGCCAATATGGCTCTGTTTTTGACGAAAATGGTCATCGCGTGGTATTCAGGGTCTATGGCCCTTTTGGCCTCAGCCTTTGAAAGCTTTTTGGATATCGTCAGTAATGCCATCATTTTCTTCACTGTACGCATCATTCGTCAAAAAAATTATTATACCTATCCCGTCGGCAAATCACGTATGGAACCATTGGGCATCATCGTATTTGCTGTAGTTATTACCACTTCTTTTTCCCAAGTTTTAATGACCTCCATCAAGAAGCTTACTATGGGAGCCGATGCGGAACCCATAGACCTAAGTATACCGTCTTTATCCATTCTGGGCGTCAACATTGTTGTTAAAGCAGCGTTATGGGGATGGTGCGCTAGAATCAAGGGTAGTTCCAGTGTCCGTGCCTTAGCCTACGACCATGAAAATGACGTCGTTTTCACAATCGCAAGTACCTTATTCCCTCTGGTAGGTTCGTGGGTTGGTTGGCATTGGTTGGACCCTCTGGGCGCTATTATTCTGTCCCTCTACATTATTTACGAATGGATGGGAGTTCTCATCGGTAAGCGTTTCTTTTTGAATGATAAGATCCATTAACGAGATCGTCGTGTCAGAAATAATTGGCTTATTGATGAACATGGGCTTATGCGGTTTGAATTGATAGAAAACATCCGACGTCTTACCGGTCAAGCAGCAAGTGCGGATGATATTAAACAACTAACCTACATGGCCTATCGGTTTTCAAAGAAAATTGAAGCAGTTGACACAGTGAGAGCTTACTATATCGGTGATCGTTTGGTAAATGATAACACTACTTTGTAATTGAAAAACATAAGGCCTAACTTTATTTCTACTTTGGGGGGTGGGGGGACCAAGTTAGTGGAAATTGACATTATTTTACCACCAGACTGTCCGTTGAGGGAAGCTCATGACGTTGGAGAAGCACTCCAAGACGCTCTTGAGTTAATGAGCAATGTTGAAAGAGCATTTGTACATTTGGATTATAGCGCAGAACATGCCATTGAACATAGGAGAGTCGTTGATGATGTGGGCTTTAACCCTTAAATGACCAAGATATCCAAACTCCCTCATTTGTCTAAAGGTATACGCTATTCCCATTCTGTCACTTATCTATTCACAACCATTGTCAACTGCATATACATACAAATTTGTAACACACAAAGCCAATTTTATACATACAGATACTTTCAACAATGACAACGACATAATACGTTACATTATCTTTTTAAAATATACATTCTTTATTCATTCCATCAATTTTTATAGCTACTACTTTTTCAAATATTGCTGACATTTCTTTTTTAATTGCGCTGCTGTATTTTGGTATATGTTCAGTTCTTTGTCCCAGAACATGGCTTTGTAGTCATCACCATGCTTATTGATCAGTTTCTGAATCCAGTCGGTTTGGAACTCTGATTGATACTTTTCATGGTGAAATGCATTGGCTGCTTGCTCCTCTAATTGTCGCACAACGTCGGTTTTTGCCTCAACCGGTGCAATCTCTTCATCCAAAATATCATCGTGCGATTTCTTCTCACCAACAATCACTCGTAAAATATTTCCTTCTTCATCACGTTGAATCAAACCTTCTCCAGGTGCAAGCTTTTTCTTCAATTCTTCGACTTCAGCATCTGTTAAGTCCACAAGCGCTTTCATCGGTGTGGCGTCGTCTTCCATATCCTCACTTTCTTCTGTTTTATCCTTATTGTCCGGATTAAGTTTTTCTTTACCGCCTGTAGAACCATTTAATTCTGTCAATAAGCCCAACTTTTCATAACTATATGCAATCGACTTTTGGTTAGATTATTGTTAACATTAACCATCAACGCAAAAATCCAATTTTGCAGCTTACTTTTGTTTCACTGTCAACTTTTTGTCCCAATTTTTCTTGATAATGGGATTGCCCTAGTTACCGAATCACAAATTTATGTCAGATCTAGATCTGGATCGATTTGGATAGGAATTTTTAAAAAGGAAAAAAAAAAAAGAAAAGAGTACATACAACTATAGTCACTCTTTTTTTATGTCTATCGGCTGTTCTTCTTGTATTCTTCTTTGTGCGTCTAGCAGCTCTCTTTTGAAGTACGGTACCCATAATTGATTAGTAGATTGAAATGTGTTGAACAGTTTGCGAAAGGCTTCTTTTTTCTTTTCAACATTTAAAATTCAAAAAAAGTTTCCCATGACTGCTTTTAACTGTCCTAGAAAAGCTCAAAATTCTGTAAAAAGCGCTCATCCTGATTAAAATCGGAAATACTACTAGGCAACTTTGGAAATATGGAGTATCTTACATGAGAAAAAATATTTACTTATTTTAGATAAATTTTAAAATAAATTCTTGACGTACTCACCAGAAATTACCCAAATTGTTATTGAATTGTGAGTTGAGTAAATAAGGTCGAAACAGTAAGCATTCGGCCTTTGGTTATAATTTATGAATATATTACAACTTACACTGTAGGGATGTGTGAAGGAGTGGTATCAATCACACATGTAGGTCTCGTTTAAAAGATGTTTTTGGCAGCATTGACGGCGCGATTCCAAATTGTATTACAGTTTTATACTGCAATACAGCATGTACTCTTCGCTTTGACGTCGCTGTCGTTACATTCTCCAAATGTCGAATGCTTGCATTTATTACAGCTAGTCATATATTCATTGATGAAGCAGATTTCCACCTTTTCATCTTCACCATCAATAGATACTTTTGCCTTCTTATTCGGACACAGATTGCTTGTAGGCCATGCATGTGTGGCTTGCTTACAGGACGGATACGTAATCATTTTCGTTGTTTTATTATCAGCTTTGAATTCTTGGAGAGCTTCTTTTTTTTACACCTTTTTGGCAACAATGGGTTAGACGAAGAAGCACTCGAAGAATCATTGTATGCCATTGGTATTAGTGTGCGGGTAACTGGAGCAACGTAGATGACTTGATAGAGTCGTAAATAAGATAGTCTTACCTATCCAGCTTGGACCTTTATAAGGGCCGTTCTGAACTGGGAGGCGTTGTTTGCCTTTCCAATTTTGTTTAAAAGAAAGAAAGCAAAAAGGAAAAGAAGACTGTGTGTTCTATTGTATATCGCGTTCCTTTTTCTTTTTTTTTTTTTCCTTTTTTTTGTTGTCCAAGACTTCCTTCATTAACAACATCACGACAACTGACTCAATAAGTGACGAGTTCCCTACATCTTAATAAAATGGCAGTGATCTATTGAGTTGTTGGCTAAAAGATCCTTGCCCAGAACAAGACTAGATGCGGTGTGGAAATACTCTGAACAAGTAACTGGATTAACACTTGAATAATGAGATTTATTAGACGTAATAATACAAGATATTGTTATCAGAAGAACAGATCAAAAAACTACTGAACAGACGACTATGGATTTGGGACTAAGATTCATACGTGCTACGTCTGAAACGCAGCCAACGAGACAGATGGTCATTACACTAAAATTAATTCTTTTCAAGTACTTTTGATTTTCTTTTATTAGAATACGGATTTTTCGCGTTCCTTTTTGACTATCTCTTGTGTCCAACGCTTCGATGGACCTCTTTTTAAGTTTCTTATCCACGCAGCTTGTTTTTTGTTCAGGGCAGTGGCAGTGGCAGAATCAGCAGTGTCACCAACGGCAGTGCAGTATCAGCAGCGACAGTATCAGCAGCGGCAGTGGTAGCAGGACATTCGCATAACTTTTTCATTTTTGGAACATTGTCATCAGTTGGAGGCTAAAAAATGTTTTTAGTACAATGTATTACAGCTTTTCACGTGCTTAAGGAGCATAACTACCGTAAACCACAGCTTGTTCTCCGAACAAAGCTGGCTTTACTTCAAAATCAAATAAAGGGCAAAATATATTCCTGTTTACTGCATAAATATGGTAAAATTTGCCAGCCTAGGTACTGTCTTCGAAATGAAGATGGGCATACCTGTAACCAAGTTGAAAGTTATTTCAAACTTTCTACACAGCTTTTTTTGCTTTTTCTACGTACCCGTTATGCCGCTGTTTAAAAACGTGAATGACTTTTACTAAAGAGCATTTATTTACCCTTGTTTTGACATCTGTGTCACTCAGATCCAGCAAACCTTCACCTTGTATGTAAACATGACAGTCGCGTTTCCAACAAGAGCTGCAAATATTTTCCATATTGTCGTTGATGGGAAGAAATAGGAAGTCGTTGATGGAAAGAAATAGGAAGTTTTGCGTTTTGAAGAAATACTTGTATAAATAAACGTAGGTTTTCTCACAGGTCACAGATAAGAATTTCAAGTTTTCAAATACGATTAAACTTGATTTATTAGAAAGACTACTACATACTGTATCAGAAATTGCCTAGAACAGGTCAAAATACGGAAATTGCCTAGAACAGGTTAAAATACGTGATGGAATTAAACCCCCAAAAAGGGAATTAGTAAAAAGAAAAAAGATAAAACATGGAATAATTTTTTAACCCAATGGGGAAGTCTCCTCTACTCTGTACAGATTTATAGAAGATGAAAAAAAAGGAGAAATTTATAATACTAATATGGTAGGAAAGAAGAGCAAAGAAAAAGTGCATAATGATCATCTTCTATATAATTATACCAAAGACACTATTGACAAAGACGAGTTAATGGAAAAGATTGGCAGTGGCAACGAAAGAATAGACGATGAGTTTTTAGCTATCCTGGACGATTACAAATATTGCTTTGTAGAGTTCAATGGACTTGGAAGAGTTAAAGACAACCCGGCAGACCCGTTGTCTAGACTGATCGGTCACTAACTAACGATATCAACGGCGGTAACCACAAAAAAAAAAACCAAAAAAAAAAAAATGGAAGACACAGAGCAGAGTAAAATAAACCCTTCTCATTACACTTTTAACTATATTTTCTGTCATCTCTCCTTCCATATTATATAGTAGTTCATATTTGTTTATATATATACATCATCGTTTACCCCTTCTTTATAACAATCATGGATATCCAACTTACATGTATTCAGGTTTAAAGCATGGATTGATAGAAGACAACAGTAGTGTCATCAAACAGTCGAATTCTGTGGTGGGAGCATGATACACAGGAAGGATGGATTATAATTCGATTTGACAGGGATAATGTATTATCCGAAGTGGAGTTCTCGTATGATACCATAAATGGTAAATAGGTGTGTGTCGGACTGGTCGCTCAGGAACGGTACACACTTTAACTCTTTGTTTATACTATTAAATTAAACTTTTCAACAAAAAGGATAACAATTTTTTATACATATATTTTTACTTTCAGAGTCTTTTAGCTATTTTTATTTTTAATTAAAGATGTATACATTTGGTTACCGTGGATACTTAGGAATAATTTTTAGTTAGAGTATAAGGAAAGGACATACCACTGAACACACGGACCATTGGGGATAATATTTGTTAGAAATATTCATAGATCAAAAACAAGTAAAGAAGAATAATCATAGTAAAGCTATTCACAGCTACACACCGCCAGACTCCTTGAAAAAAATATTCGAACTTCATCATTCAACAAATTCGGACTTTGGAAAACTTGTCTTTTTTATTGAATAAAATTTGATGACCTGTGAGCACGTAATGTCTTTAACTCATTGGGTCTGCTCTGGCCAGTTTCAGTTTCAGTTGCTGTTATGGAACTAACACTCTTTTAATGGACAAAAGGTAAAATGGTAAGGAGAAGAGGAAGTCTGAGACCTTGTAAATAAATATGGGCAGATAAGAAAATACATGTAGTGTTGTTTAGGTGAATAATTACATATATTTGGCCTAGGTAATTATAGAGGACATCACACTATTCCTCAAATAATTGTTGATACTAGCAATTAAGATGCCCAGCTATCTTTTAACGATTTGCACGCTATGTTAACCGTTTCGCTGACTGTCTTGCAGGCTTTCTTTTCTTATAAATAGTTACATATGCAATATCTTTTTTCTTTCTTTGAAAGGCACGACACTATTTTCCCTTATACATCCTTTTGTCCTAATTGTGCGACACTCTTCTCTGAAAAGATATAACACTTTATTTTATTCATCATAAATAATTATAAAGTCTTCCTGAATTCCTTGCGAAGCTATTTCAGTGATATCGAATTGGTGCATGAAGCACAACATAAACTACTTACAATCAAGCAAGGTGATTGTCCTGCCTCTGACTATGTGACCAAATTCCAGAACTAAGCTCTCATTTCTCAAGTCAAGGAACCTGCCCTTACAAAACAAATTGGTTATCAAAGACCTACTTGAATGTTTAACACCGTACAATCAATAAGGTTATCTCTCTTGATAACAGGTTTGTTTAACTCCAACGCTCGTTTCAACAATCGTCATTCATCCCATTTAACTCAGCGTCAACAACAATCATTCGCTCCACAACATAACCATGATGTATGGTTGTCAACTTTCTTTTGAAGAGAAACTTTGTCGAATCAACAACAAATCTATGCTCTTATTGTGGTGGCGGAGGCAATCATGCCTATAAATGCCCCCAAGAAGTTTAAAAAGCCGCGTCCCTCTTCTGCCTCCTCTTCAGACGCCACATCTTCATCAGATAGTCATAAGCTTGCCCACACCGCTATCTTTACCTACCAGGAATTTCATCGGGTTCAATGTCGAGAGAACGAACGATGTTGAGTGATAATTCAAAAAGTCCATCAAACTATCTGTTTGTCGTGTGCAGTTGCAACTTTTTGATCATCGCTGATGTTCGCCTCTGCCCGCCCCCAAAACACCTTGACTTTGTTACTATAATAGACTCTGGTGCTATGTCAAACTCTATGAACAAGGATTTCGCTACCTCCTATGGCTTTACACTCATTGAAAAGACAAGCCCCGTCAATGTGATCACTGTTGACACCCCCTCCCCCTATTAGCTCTGGTACAATAACATATGAGGTCCTTACTTCGATCTGTATGGACCTTTATACAAAAAGAATCACGTTTGATATTACATCTTTTAGCCAGTATCCAATCATTTTCGGCATTCCATGGCTACAGAAGCATGACCCTGAGATAGTTTGATCCACCATGCCATAGTCTTCAATTCGCAGCAATGCATTTAAGACTGTCTACCAAAAGCTCATAGCAACTCAGAAATCAGTACTTTCAATATATATAAGAATCCTGAATTTTCCAGTAAAACTACCGGTCATTCATCCGCTTATTCTGACCCGCCTACTGCAAATATTGACATTAAAAGTTGTTTCAGCGTCTGAATTCATGATTCATATACAAGATGGCAATTACTGTTGGATTCAATTATCTCAAGTATATCAAACTGCTAAAGTAGCTTCTACAAAACCTATAATGTCGAACAATACTAATTCTGAAAATCTTGAGAACATTCCGAAGAACATATCAACTTGAAAGAAGTGTTCAGCAAGAGAAAATCTGATACACTCGCTCCACACCGCTTCTGCAATCATGAGATCGTTCTTGAAGAAGGCAAACAGCCACCTTTTTGACCCATTCATCCCTTGTTGCAAGTCGAACTTGAAGAACTATCTAAATATCTGAATGAAAACCTAGAGAAGGGGTTTCTCAAGAAATCTACTAGCCTGATGGCGCACCTATCCTGTTTGTCAAGACGAAAGATGGAAGCTTACGACTCTGTATTGACTATCGCGGTTCAAACACCATCACTATTAACAATATAACTGTTATTCTACTGATTCAACGAAATGATCGACCGACTCATTCACGCTCAATGGTTTAATAACCTTGACATTCGGAACGCTTATCATCCAATCCGCATTAAATAGCGTGATGAGTGGAAAACTGCTTTCTGCTGTACATACGGACATTTCGAGTATAACATACTAAGTGAGAACAAGGGTAAAAAAGGATTTAATCAGTTGTTACTATGTGAGGGCTGGGTCAACCATTGTAATAGGGCGTAGCTTAGAGAGGGGTCTGATGGAGGTTGATCCAATCCATGAAACAAATGGTCGAGTTCATAAAGAGTGTGGCAAATGGCCGACCAACGATGTTCCATGATTGGCGAGTGGCGGCTGATCGAGTATCCCAGAAAGTATGGATTTTGCGATATTTTTAGGATCAACTTTGACTTTAACCTTAGATTTCTTAGTAAACCAGTAGGTTTAGAGCACAGGAACTATACTACTGGAAAGCTGGCAATTAGCTCCATTACATGTACAGCTTCAAGTAAAATATATCGACAAAATCACGTCATCATATTAGTATTGTGTAATAAGAGTAATCGTCAGCTTTTCGATAGGTATAAGTCTCCTCGCTTTCGAAAGTAATTTTCTTATAAAAAAACCCACAATTGAAATCAAATTTTCGAGTGTATGTAATTGGCAGAGTTCCCTTTACCTCTTAATAAAATGGCAGTGAAGATATCATTGCTATCTACAGACAGTGGCGTATCTCTGCTCCTCAGCTAGTTTTTGATGTTATAGTATGCTTAATATATTACACAGGATAGTTAAGTGCGCTGGTTATTGCTCTTGCTTCCTCGTCGCCCCTCCGCTTTTATTGCCCCGGGTTCAAATTCTAAAAAATTCATCTCAAACTGAAAATAGCAAAATCTAAAAAATTATTATGAGTATTTCTTAAATTATTGTTCTGTTCGTCTGAAGCAATCAGTATGAAAGTCCGAATTAAAAGTTAAAAAAGAATTATATGGATAGTATTAAATACAAAAAAAAATAAAAAAATTATATAGATAGGAACACACAAAAACTGCATACCCACTTTTGTATCATATACATCGTAGGCAAACCAGGCAACTACAGATACTTAGCCTTCAAATGGTCTTTTGCCGGTTTCTTTAGTATAAAAAAGCGTACGCAAGCAAGGGACCTGAGTGATTTTGTTATGTAATCTACAGCATCTAGACTTCCTAAGACTATGTGTAATTTTCAACCAGAAACTCGGGCACCCTTCGTTTCCAAATCCATACAATTTTTAAAGACAGAGATCATCAGCCTATTGCAAAAGGAAAGGCTTTCACACTTGAGCTGTCTTTATTGTTGAAACCTGTCGAACTGATGAGAGCAATTGCCTGTTTCCTTCTTCTGACTAAAGTGTTCTGTGTAACTGATTTTTGAATAACCGCGGAAATAGCTTTATACACAACTTATATTGGGCCAATTGTTTGGAGATTTGAGTGGAAAGTTTCGAATTCTAATAGAACTTTTGGTAACCAATAGAAAGTCTTTGATCATCAGCAAAAATAATAACAATTATTACAGTCCAACCTCTATTTGACAGTATTTTCGCCGTGAAAATGATTCCATAGGTGGAAAAATCAACTATCCCAAGTGTATCAATAAGTGAATGCTTGGTTGTATTTATAATAAAGAATAGTACTTACATAGAGCTATTATTAGACTGAACCTGTCACTCTAATTCCTCCCCAACCCTCTACCAGCTTAAGCAAAAGATCATTGAGAGCTTCCTTGTAAATAATTATGAATGATCACAAGATACTTTAAAAGTATAGAACTTTTGGAATTCTTTTTCCAGTTACCTTTGACTCATATACTTCGGTATTTGATAGAATACTCCTGTAGTCGTTGTGATATTAGACCTCTGTTTACTTCAGGTTGATTGCAACTACCAGCATTCAGTAATACTTTAAGGATAATGTTATACGCGTTTCCTCAAGAACCTTGAAAGTCCAGTTGGTGAATTGTTACAGCAATTTTCTGCCGATATCCAAACCTTGTCACTTTTCTTTCTATTTATACTTGTCCCATCATGCCTTTTCAAGGTAAACTTTCCGCGCATAGCATTGCGCATTAAGTTTCTCAACCCCTGATTGCATCGAAGATTGAGTAAAAAACAGTGGTGTTCTATTTTGTTTCTAGTTTCTCATTGAAGAATGCAGTCAAATTGCATACTAAGTATAAAACATAGTAAAAGACCCAAAGAATGTATAAATTAAGTTCGAGACCTCCCTGTATTGAATGAAGAGTATCCATTCACAACAGTAATATAATCATGACAACTTATTTCATGTAATGTAAAAGAACCACAAGGTTTGGTCCCATATAAACATTGTAAGTAACTTGATTATTCGGTCAACTTATGTACCCAGTTTAATATATTTATTCTTTTATTTCATTATGAATAATAGAGTCTTGGCATTGATAATAAAGAAAAAAGATATAATTTGAGTGCCAGCTTTTTAGCCTTGACGCATATTTTCTTTCAATAGTCTCGCCGGAGACTATGAAGCCAAGCATAAGTGCGGGTTATTACAATCTGCTTGAGCATATTATAAGGAGGCTAAATTGAAGAACCACATCAATTGAACGTGAACATGATTTTAGTGAAGAACAACGCTTTGCAACTAGCCGAGAGTCTGCCTGCCAATCATATTTAAGGAAAAAAACCAATACTATGTCATAAAAATAAATGCTCCAAAATTTCTACACTTCCTCATCATTAAAGAATATAGTAGGAAATCTAAAATATGTTGGTAATGTAATAATTATTTTAATTATTTGTGTCTTTAATCTCACAATATTTCTACTGTTGAAAACTGCCTACAGCAGCTTAGCTATTCAAAAGGTCAACAAGTTACTACCAAAATCTGAAACTTTCTGCTGACCTCGAACACTTTTATTGGCTTGAATTCACAACTTAATTAACTAAAATTCTAATTCTCAAAACGCAAAACTGTAGCGAGCGGGGTCACTGCGCATCTTTTTACATTTCTCTGTTCGCTTCCTTTTTTCTTTATACTCTTTTCTCCAAAGCTTAATTCAGAGAAGCAAAAATCAGTCTATTGCTTAGATAATGATTTTAAGCTTCTTTTACTGACATAGAATCCATTTAAATCCAAAAATCTTATCCACACCACTGTCGTCATGATGAATAAGCTGAGTGAGAATACAGGTCCAGTACCTGAATTTATACAGAAATTGTTTGGGTAAAAACGGTTAAACAGAAAAAGGAAGTATGTGAAAAGCATCCACACTGATAGTCTTTGTTATTATTGGTCTATAGAATGCTTGCAAATGATCGTTTGCAAGATATTTTGTCTTGGGGTATTGATGGCACGACCTTCATAGTCAAAGATACAAACTTGTTTTCAAAGACAATATTACCAAAGCATTTTAAACATGGCAATTTTGCAAGCTTTGTACGCCAACTGAACAAATATGATTTTCATAAAATACGCCATAATGAGGATGAAGTCAGACTCTATGGAGATCAGGTGATGAAAAATAAAAGTGCCGAAACTCTTATGTCTGTGCCTAACATAACCATGTGTGCATGTAGGCTTGGGAATTCGTGCATCCACAATTTCTGAGAGGCCGGAAAGACCTCTTGCCTCACATCAAAAGGAAAACATCCAACTACAAGCCCAAGAAACTTCAAAGAGAGTCCTCCTTCGCATTCAATCAGCAACAGTTCCAACAACAAGAAGGCCATGCTAAAACTTTAGAGGAGATTCGGGATGTTGGACTTCACTTACAGCGTCAAATAGATCAACTCTGTCAATCAAGACGAGTTATTGAAGAAAGAATACTAGAAATGGAACAGAATGATTCTCAAATAATGTCGGAATTATCCAACTTAAATACAAGTTTAAAGCAGAAGGATGACCTAATCAAGGAATTTGTTGATTTGATGAAAAGTAGCAGGAGCCGTCTTTATCATCAGACCGCCGGTATTTTTCAAAACAACATTTACTTTATACATAGAGCGGAAGAATTTTAATTTAGAAACTGATTTAAAACTAGGTACTCACTGTAATGACCAGGAATTGCAGAAGGATTTCAACCAATTGCTCGAAAAGTTCCATAATATATATAGCATGGAAAGCAGCAGCAGTAATAGTAACAAGCGTATTGATCAAAACTTCAATGAGCAACAGAGAACAGGGTTAGGGAAACCTTTGCATAAATCCCTCCGGAGAGTTCAAACTCAAAAGCCATCCTCTATCCCAATGGAATCTGATACGATAACAGCAGCGGCAGCGGCAGCCAATATGAATGCTGGAAGTCTAATAGGATCACCCGTGAAAACAGCCGATGGTCTTGCCTTTGTGACTCTGGGAAGATTATCTGCCAACATGGCAGTAAGAGACAATAAGCCAGCTATTGAGATCATGGCTGCGGATCAAACACCCACCATTGCAAGCTCAACAAAATCCACTACTTCAACAAGCTATGTCAACGGCAGAATACAGGGTTTGAAACGTAAACAACCTGACGACACTGTTAAGACAACAGAAGCAACAACATCATTAACAACAAAAGTTGACTGCACCTCACCTTTTACTCCAACTACTGCTGCAGGTGATCTTACATCATCAAATAATGGCTGGACAGTGCCTCCTCGTATTTTATTAGTAGATGATGATTCAGTTTACCGAGACCTTAGTGGAAAATTACTGAAGGTTTTTGGCTGTACGATCGATTTGGCCAAAGATGGAACTGAAGCTTTAAAAAAGATGGGATTGGAAAAGTATGACTTAATCCTAATGGTATGGAATGATTTATAATAGCTGTTGTATATCCACCTGAGAGACTCAAACGCAATTGTTATTAGGATATTGTTATGCCCAAGATGGATGGTATCTCTGCTACTCGTAATATTCGACAGTACGATGCGCTAACGCCCATCATATCAATGACATCCAATTTCAGCCATAATGATATTCTGCAATATATTGGTAGTGGCATGACAGATATTTTGCCAAAACCGTTTTCCAAACGTACACTTTTCCAAATGTTGGATAAATATTGTGCTCACTTGAAAGCTATACAGCAAGTGCATGGCATTGATATTACGCTTGCCCATGCAGCTGCCTTGCCGCCCGTCGCATTGGACGACATTTCATCCGTTTTTTTTATAGATAATACGACAGCAACAACAGCAAACAATAAAAGGGAAGACAACGATGGACATTTTCCTGTAAAAACTCCAAAAGATCATGACGATAAGACAGGCAGCAGCCATAACGTAAGTGCTGGCACAACGTCAACTGCTACTACCGCAAACACCATCAACAACGCCATAACCACCACGACAAATGTATTCCCATTAGCGCCGTACCCTTATCCTGTGACAATGAATTCAGTTTCAGCAGATGATGGTTTGAACACAAGTAGTAATAGTATGCATGATAAGAAGGAAGCCATTCCAAATGGCCATGTCTATTTTGATATGCCCAAGGTTACATTTTGGCCGCAACAAACAGCTCAACAACATCACCCTCCGCCTGCTATCGTTCCTACCACGGCAGGTAAATTTCAATGGGCTGTGCCCACCACTGTCAATGAAATTCAAAGCGGTGCATTTCCAGTTGGTCCACCGTCCAACCCTAAATTGGCTAATGAATCAAATAAAAAGCCAAAGTTATTATAAGAAACTCCCAATCATGAATTATTTTTGTACATAGACATCCACATGCACGTAGATTTTGTATCTTCGTGAATAAAAAAGTACCTTCCAGGAAAAGCAAACTTTTTTTTTTTTGAAATATTTAAAAAATTGAATTAAGAAGAATTTTTTAGCTATTATGTGCAGGTTCTATCGAGTCTTATCGAAATTGCTGGTATATAGTAAAGCCCTTTCTACGGGTGATATCTTGTCTAATGCTGCCTTTTTATCATTTGGTTGGAAATCAATCCTCTAAAATAAATAAGTTACATCACAATTTGTACATAGTTCGCTGGGAAAATCCCAAATGAACCATCAGGTTTTCTTCCTTGCCACCATTCACAAGGCATACCAGTTGCTGGATCTACTTTCGACAAGACTTCAACAGTTTCCCCTTGCCGTAACGGTAATTCGATCGGATTTTCTGCTACGAAATCATAGACTGCCCGTGCAACCTCCGGTGGGGCTCCTCCAAATTGTGGTATCAACATTCTTTCCTGCAACTGCCTTTTTCTATTTTCATTTGCTCTTTTGATCAGTCTATACGTGATGTAAGGTAAACCGGTTACCAAAGCTAAAAATATGATAAGAGGGCGTTTGCTTCTATATTGTAGCTGCTTGGTTTTAACTTTGCTGTCATCTAATTGTTCATCTTCCTCCCCTTGCTCTGTGATCTGTAATGTATTTTCGCTACCTTCTTCTTGTTGTTGCTCTTGCGCTCTATCTTCCTCCTCTAATAATTCAGGCGGGGGCGTTCGTCCAGTAATACGATATAATAAACGTTTCAGCCATCGTATCAGCCGAAATATATTAAATATATTGCCTAAATACTGCCTCAGATATCCAAACTGCTCTGCTACTCCTACCATGGCCATAAAACTAGAGTGGGTAGCCATATAAGTTGAATCCAGCATTTGTGCAAATCCACCGAATGCACCCACGAGAGATTCAATTACATTAAATGTTGCTCGCGTACTAGCTTCCATCCTTTGTGTTAAGCTGAAATCACCATCCATAGGCCCTCCCATCTCACCGTACATACCACCAGCGCCACCAAATCGATTATATCCAAATCGATTATAACTGCCGTAGCCGCCATAACCACCATAGGTGGAGCCATAGCCACCATAGGAAGAGCCGTATCCCCCATAAGATGATCCATATCCTCCTAAACGATTATAACCGTAGCCTCCGTACCCTGTTGAGCCATATCCACCGTATCCTGATGAGCCATATCCTCCATAACCGGTTGTTCCATAACCTACAAAGTTGTGTTTAATGTTTTAGCTCTACCCTACAATCGTTTTTGCTAAAAAGAGTAACTTGACGGTAGAGAAATACCTCCATAAGCCGAGCCTAGTCCTGCTGTCGTTCCAGAAGTAGCTGATCCCAATCCCATGGTAGAAGGCCGATTAGGAACTGTGGGTACACCTGATGGTGTTGTGGTTGTTGCGGTTGTTGACATGTCAGTCATGGGTTGTGCTGCTGCTGCTCCTACTACTGCTGCTGAACTTGTATTGCTATTGTTACTAGTTTCCCAAGGTTTTGGGGGTGAGGGCATAATTCAGTGTAGCCTTGTTGTTAAAGTGGATGATGAAGGCTTTTCAGTCAGACGTGTGAAAAGAAAAATAGATTGAAAACTCCACACTGTAAGAAAAAAAAAGGCTTAAAATCAAATTTAAGGAATCACCTGCTCGACCCCACATAGACGAATGATGCATGTGAAATCCAATCATATGCTTCATAGCAGTGGATGACCGATTTCTGTACGTTACCTTCTTCCTTCTCAATTAAAAAAGGCAGAATATCTAACTCTCAAACATGCAAGCGTGCAGTATTGTCTTAAGGGGCCTGTTTCAATGAACTTTACTTTGAATAGATGGGATTCGACCGCTAACGTATGTCAAGACTTACACATGAACGAAACCAGCTTGTACAATCTTTCAGCTTCCTTTTTAGGGCAAATTCGAGACACTCAAAAGCGTAAATTTCCTTTCTGTGTGCTAAAAAATTTCACATAAAAGAGCGACCTTCCGTCTTCGCCTTAGATAAATCTTTCTATTCATTCTTTAACACTATGTCGAATTTAATGAAAGGACTTCAACTCATAGGGTACGGCTCACCAAAACAGTCGCTCAATTATCGAGAAAATATCCTTAAACCAAAAATCAAGTCTCCCCATGATGTTTTGGTCCGTGTCATGTATGCAGGCGTCAATCCTATTGAAGCAAAGTTTGCTGCTGGTAATATGCGAATGGTCTCCTCTATGCTAACCTCTTTACCTTGCATCATTGGTGCAGACTTTTCAGGTGTCATCGAACAAGTCGGCGACCAAGTGACTGAGTTTAACGTTGGTGATGAAGTCTATGGTTCGTTACAGCTGGCCTTTAGTTTGGATGGAACCTATGCTGAATATACTGTTGTCAATACCAAAAAAGCCTCTATCGCTAAAAAACCAAGTCATTTATCATTCGAAGAAGCCGCTGCAGCAGGAATTGCTGTTTTAACGGCTTATCAAGGCATTGTTTTATCAAGCAAGGCAGATAACACTCGCAAACGTAACATTTTGATCGTAGGTGCTTCAGGTGGTGTGGGTAGCTTTGGCGTACAGATTGCAAAAGCCATCTATCCAGAAAATTATGTCGTCGGTATTTGTAGTAAGAAAAACACTGAGCTTGTCCACGGCTTAGGGGCCGATAAAGTAATCAACTATGATAATCCAGATGAATACAATTCATTTATCAACAACGCAAAGGGAACTTTCGATATAGTGTTCGATTGCGTTGGCGGTGATGAATACTACAAACAGTTGGACCCTCTTTTGAATAAAGCGGGCATCTACACCACAGCAGTAGGTCCCGTTCAACATATCGGATCGGATTACGTTGGTGTTATTGCTGGGTCGAAAATTGCCGCGAACATTGCTTACAAGAAAATCTTTGGCGCACATGCGTATAATATGATCGTTACAATTCCTCACAATGATTTTAGATCCAAAATAGCGCCTTTGTTTGAATCAAAGGCTATCCATTCGAAGGTTCCAGAAGGAAATATTATACCATTAAAAGAAGGTTACCGAGCCCACGAACAACTCGCCTCGCATCGCACGGTCGGTAAACTTGTCTTAAAAGTGAGTGATACGTAAATAACTCCGTCCCTTCAATCCAACCTTGCACGACTTTTTCATTATGTTATCAATTTTGCAAATATTCTTTGTTGAACTGTTTCATTCAAGCTTTAATAAACAATTTTGATGTAACCTTATTTCGTTGGTTGACTACAACAATAAATAAAGAATGAAAGCGAGGAGTGTTTTCATACGTGATTTGCTAACTATTCCATTCACGTGGAATTCTGTCCTCTATAACATGTCTCATAGTGCTCGTTATGCTGGAGATACATAGACCGTGAACTAATGTTTGGGGAAAGCTTGAAAGGCTTCCATTCTTCTTTTACAAATTTTTGCGGGGTCGCAAATAACCATTGCGAAAAATAATTACAAAAAAAAAAAAAAAAAAAAAAAATAATAATAAAAAAAAAAAACGACAGCAACCAAGTGCACATATTAGACGTACATTCTCCAACGATACCCACCCCTACACTTCCTACTTTTTTTTCGATTACTGAATATCCGATCTTCATTGTAGATAGTTTTCGTCTGGACAATCTGTTTACGCCTTAATGATCGCAAGTAGATTCCCTTATTTATACAAGATCGGCATAAGAAATCCTCTTACTAGGATCGATGTAAGACGATTACAATATTCACGATGTCTTTTAAACGAAGAAGGTATGTTTGAAAGTACTGAATATTAAATGGTGGATATTTGGCAACAACGCGCAAAAGAACGAAACACTTAAAACTCTATATTGAAAACGAATCCATAGTCAAAATAAATCCAGCACAAGTACAACTCCTGTCGTCAGGCCTACAAGCTCAATTATTTAAGCCTTACCCGATCAAAGCCTTAAAAAAAACAAAAGAGACCGAGTTGAAAGAAGAATATGCAAAAGAACACTTAACATTACAAGAAATATATGGCAAGAAGAATGATATTCGGCCACCCATCGACCTACAGCTTCCTAAATTACTGGGGGCAAACTTGGAAGAACACTTTGTAAGAATTGGATTAGAACAAGCTGGCCCTTATTTGGAACAATGCGAACGATTAACAACGATAGATTTACCGCCTATGCCAACGACATGGCGAAAAGCATCTGGCTGGACCCGCTATACAGCAGATGGGAAGGCTGTTGCTGTCGATTACCCTTTAGAAACAACACTTGTGTTTGATGTTGAAGTTTTGATGAGTGAAGGGAAATACCCGACGATCGCAGTGGCAGCATCCAACGAGGCGTGGTATTCATGGACTTCCCCTTACTTACTGAAGGAAGACGCTAATAAAGAGCAGTTGATATCTTTCGGAAATACAAAGCAGCCACGCTTAATAGTAGGGCATAACGTTAGTTATGATCGAGCTCGAATCGCTGATGAATACTGTCGAGAGCCTTCTCGGATTCGGTACATGGACACGATGAGTTTGCATATTGCAGTAGCTGGCCTCTGCTCGCAACAACGATTTGCTTGGAATCAGGAAGTCAAACGTAGAAATCAGGATGATGTACAAACGGCAGGAGAGTATCAAACGACTTTTTTCGATGTTAGTACTCTGAATAGCTTAAAAGATTTGGCTAAATTCTATTGTCAGAAAGATATCGATAAAAGTCAAAGATCAGTTTTTGAGACAGGCAATCTAGAGGATGTAAGAGTTGACTTTAATAATCTGATGACCTATTGTGCGAATGATGTGGCATTAACGCATGAAATATACAAAGTTGTATTTCCTCGTTTCCATAAGAACTGCCCTCATCCTGTATCCTTCACAGGTATGCTTCATATGGGAAGCTCCTTTTTGACAGTGACGGAGAAATGGGACGATTACTTGCAAAAGTCTTCTGGCAAGCATCGAGAACTTGAAGAAGTATTAGATTCAAAGTTGATAGATTTAGCTGAAAAAGCGAGAGCTCTCGTTGATGAACCCGAAAAATGGCAAGCTGATCCCTGGCTAAGTCAGTTGGATTGGTTAGTCAATCCACGTCAAAGAAAATTGAAAGGGTCACCTAAATGGTATAAAGATGCTTATTGTACGAAAGAAGGTAGACTTAAAATCTCATTACGTTCCCGAATCGCCCCTCTGTTACTAAGGCTTAAATGGCAAGGATATCCTTTACACCATATCACAAAGTACGGCTGGTGCTTCAAAATACCCATTGACCAAGCAACGATCGCTCAACGAGGAAAAGCTGTTGAACAAGATGAGAATTATTTTTATTTAAAAGTACCTCATAAGGATGGTGAATCTGCGAATTGCGGTAATCCTCTCGCGAAAAACTATATTGCATCCTTTGAAGACAAGGTTCTCAGCTCTGAATATGAAGCTGCTAGAGAAGCACTTGAATTAAACGCAAAATCAGCCTATTGGATCAGTTCAAGAGAACGCATTTTGAATCAATTTGTCGTATGGGACACTAATAGTACAGTAGATATGAAACTTCCACAAAGGGAGGACGGAAAATACGGCATCATTCTACCTCAGATGGTAACTATGGGGACTGTAACGCGACGCGCTGTTGAAAAGACATGGTTGACCGCTAGTAATGCAAAACAAAATCGCATTGGCTCTGAACTAAAATCAATGATACAGGCTCCTGAAGGGTACAAAATTGTTGGTGCAGACGTTGATTCAGAAGAGCTTTGGATATCCAGTGTCATTGGTGATGCACAGTTTGGCTTTCATGGAGCCACTGCATTGGGTTGGATGACACTGCAAGGTTCCAAATCAGAAGGCACAGATCTTCATTCCAAAACAGCAAGTATCCTTGGCATCAGTCGTGACAAAGCAAAGATTTTCAATTATGCAAGAATTTATGGTGCAGGAGTGAAATATGCTACGAGTCTATTGATGCAGTACAACCAAGATATGGATTTGGAGACAGCGAAACGTCGAGCGGCTGATCTTTATTCAAACACCAAAGGTGATAAAGAACATTATCAGAAAAACCCTTTCAAAAGACCGTTCTGGCACGGCGGGTCTGAAAGTTACATGTTTAATGCCTTGGAAGACATTGCCTTATCGAAAGAACCGAAAACCCCAGTATTAGGATGCACCATTACGGATGCTTTGAAGCCGAGATATACAGGTACCCAATTTTTAACATCAAGAATTAATTGGGTTGTTCAAAGCTCTGGTGTAGACTATTTGCATTTGCTGATTGTGTCTATGGCTCACTTAATTGAACGATACCAAATTGACGCGAGGTTCATGCTTTCTGTTCATGATGAGGTTCGTTATTTAACCACTGAGAAAGATCAGCATCGTACTGCGCTAGCTCTTCAAATTGCAAACGTATGGACGAGAGCCCTTTTCAGTTACAAACTAGGTATTTTCAACTTGCCTCAGGTAAAAATTTCTTCACATACTTTTCAGATCAGCAATAGACTTTCCTTTTAACCAACAAAGAACCACGTTATTTTTTTTTTCTTTATAACAGACCGTAGCCTTCTTTTCAGCTGTCGATATAGACCATGTTTTCCGAAAAGAACCCAGTATGACATGTTTAACACCCTCTCATGAAGTAAAGATATCTGAAGGCGTCAGCTGCACAATACAAGATACTATAGCAGCATTAACCAGCGAGACAGACAATCATAAAAAATGCCTGCTGGGCAAATCAAAAAAGACGAGCGGAAGTAATATACCGCAAGAGACAGTTCAAGCTATCATCGATCAGATAAGCACTCCTAAAATAGATATCAATTTACCCTTCTTGAAAGCGCAGATGTATAAAGACTATAAAAAGCATATGGACCCGTCGATTAATGGAAACAGGGAAACAGAAGAAAAAGTTTATCGCCGTAGAAGAGTTAGAAAAATAGAAGGCGATGAAGGACACTAATCTTTTGACTTTCATACCAGTTTCTCCATTTCCTTTTTGTATATAATTATTATTATACCTGATATATTGCCCTACTATTACTATTTAATACCGACATCGCTGTCAATTACATCCCCTCGGCGGCCTTTTTTTATCCATAAAGTGGTGTTCGAAAGCCATATGGTTTTTATGAATGTCATTAAATTTTGCTAGAGAACGTGAGGTACGACATTTCATATTGACTGAAAGCCTGTCTCTGAAAACCCCCCGTAAAACAGTTGAATACTTTTGGTCTTGTTCAGCTATGAGATATGAGTATATAATGAAAGATAAGACTATCTTAATTACAGCTTTGAGCTCATATCCTCACCGTATCTAAAGTGTTTCATAGGATTATAGAGGAAGCATTGTCTGAAGAACTGATACGAATGGCAGGTTTACGCTACATAACATGAAGAAAGTGACTGAGACGGAAAAAGTCTCTTTGACAACGACGCTCGCCGGCTCTGCTTTACAACATTTACGATCATTGCAATTAGTGGTTGAAGAAGAGAGGTTATATGCAAGACGTTAGCTTTTCACTGGTATGAAGAATGGTATTTTACAAATCTTTAATTTATTTTTGCTATCACGCTTAATAATAGTGCATTTGCTTATTTGAATTGTCATAAGTAATTGACAGCTTCAAATACGGAGAATACATTTCTAAACATTGCTTAGTTCTTTTTTTTTGGATTTGTTGGCAAAGCAAACAAATGGGTATCATAATATTTACACTATGTTTTTACCGCAGTAAAGGTAATACTTTTTTCTGCTGAAAGAGATGAAAGTAACAGACTCTTTCCGTCAAAAACGACATTATATGAGTGACTAAGCCTGAATAAGTTTTTGCAGGATCGACATTATATTCGAGGTCGACATAGTCAGGTTCGGCTGAACCTGGCTTTGCGGTATTCAGAGCAGAGATCAAACGAATGTTTAACTTGCTATGAGGAACATCCGAATCCATATTGACTATATTTGCAATTGGCAACTGGAATTAGGCAACTACCTACCTCCTTCATTGTGCTTTTTCTGTTTCAACCTACATTGAATAAGGACAGGTGCTGAACGTTTCTCTGCCAGTATTTTAGCATTGGGCGTCATGTTATTGTTACGTCTGAATTCCTCTATACTTGGTTTTTTCAGCGCAACATAATTATCCCAAATGCTCTCATCTTTGATAGCAAAAGTCAAGAACATTGTAAATGA
Source organism: Mycotypha africana (assembly GCF_025528875.1). Lineage (NCBI taxonomy): Eukaryota > Fungi > Mucoromycota > Mucoromycetes > Mucorales > Mycotyphaceae > Mycotypha > Mycotypha africana. The sequence continues at coordinate 1,065,628 of NW_026515736.1, read as the reverse complement.
TCGAAAACTGGACGCATCGTACAACATGATAGCACTATCAACGAGAACGTAATGCATGAAGTCAGCTTAATGATAGCAGGTCTAACAAAAATTCTGAAAACGTAACTCTTCATATTTCTGTAACCAAACCGACATAAAGCCTTCCCTCCAATGCGCATTCTTCATCCAATCGTCAGGTCTATTACTCACGTCCTTTTCTGTCACAGATACAGCTGACTTTCGTAGCTTTTTGGTCGGTTGGTTGAAATCAGTAGTGACAAAATGATTCACCTCCTGATATAGCTGTTGATGATCCTCGTATGGCCTTTTAGCATTCGATCTGTAATCTGACAATTTTACTTCGGAATCATTGTCTTCCACAATCTCTTTATCTGCATCTTTGTAGCTCTTTAACCAATCCTTGTTGCTGATATTGCATAAAGAAGGAGATTGCTCATTTGATCTCTTCAGGCATGCAGCAGCTTTATCTTTAGCAAGACTGACTGTGCGACGGGGAAAGATAACTCTATCTCCTCGGGAATCAAAATCGTCATTATTGTCGTCCATACTACCTTTGTCCAATGGACGCGACATTTTCAAAACTTTCTGTTTAAATAATCTATTCTTCGATCTTTGTACTTTATCCAGGATATCCTCCGTTGCACTCGTTGTCGTTGTTCTTATATTATCAGTAGCGGTAGGTTCACGTACGGTTGATGATAACCAATCGTCACGAAAATCAGACGCTATTTTCTTCTGGTTCTCGATAATTGCGTACTGTTCAATGAGGGTAAAAATATGTTAAAATCAGATATGGAAATCTTAGGTACTGCTTGGTTTACCTTTTCAAAGAAAGATACAATGCGTTCGATCCAAGAGTATAGGCATTTTTCATCATTCAAATTCCATTCACTGACCAATGGCAAAAGATGGCTGATACCGTTATTATTATGCTGTTTACCACTGCGTAAAGATGGTAAGGTCTCTTTTTTGAAAATGATATCTGGGGGAAACATATAGTTATGCGAGTCAAATATTACTTGGCCTATAGAGTCCTTCTCAGTGAACAACAGAACCATTATTGCCAAGGAAAATGCAAACTCTTACAATAGATATTATGCTCATTTCTCAACTTAAGCTTTAGCTCCAATCGGTCTTTGATGACTGTCGATTCTTCTGTTGGTATACCATAGCTATAATGAGATGTCAGCTGTTTCGTAATATGGATCGACTCAAGCGTCTCGAGCTTCTTTATGGCTTTCTCCAGCTTTCCATTTACATCTGATTTAATGGTGATTGCTTTGTTCGTATCTGCCCATCTTGTTTCTGTCACATTGCGATCCATAACTGCACAGAGATTTCTGAAAAGAAAAATTGTAGAACTAGAAAAGAATGTGTTTTTTGACAACTTCATATTCAACTTATGCGGAATCGCAAAAATTTGTCTCAAATATCCCAACATCGCTTTTTGAACATCAATATGCAGATTCTCAACCTGAACATTTTAGTTGGCACGTTTTTTGCAAGAAAAAAACCATCGCACTTTTGAAGACCAAATTGAGACCGGTTGCTGCAATAAACCGTGCTTTTTAAGATTCTGTTCCAGTCAAAAGTAAGTATGACCAACATAAGCTGTTTTCCGTTTCAAAACAAGCCCTACTCCAACTCGCTAGATCTGAATTCTACGACATATAGATTCTAATTTACATGGCGTAAGGAATGATGAAGCGTCCAGAATATTTCCAAATTGCGACAATACTGTAAAAAAAAGAATGAAAAGGTGTAACACTTTTATCAGTCAACTGTACCCTATTTTTGTTCAGCTGCTAATGGGGACCAAGGAGGATATGGTCTTCAGCACAATTTTACCAAATTTGAGGGTTTTCAACATTTTCGATTTAATTTTCCCCTTAATTTAACATTTTTTTTTTTTTTTTTCTCTTTTCATTAAAAACAGCTTTTATCTTTTATTCTTCCTGTTATACGCAATCTTCAGTCATCGCCATCGCTGAGCACTCACCTTCCGAATTATCAGACTAGAATAGAATGTCAACTATTTCATCAACAACCTCAGGAAATAGCAATACTCAAAGCCATCCTGGCTTGTATGAATATCTAACTGAACTCGTATCCAAGCGAGTGGCTACCATCAAATACATACGGAAGGCACATGAAGGAAATACGCATTGGTTCAATACAATATTGCTAACAAAAGAATCCCTTCAGCAAACATATCCGAATTCAAAAATGTCCAAGAGGTTAGTCAATTCAGTTTAATCAACTAAAGCAGAAAAGATGTAGCGGTATTAACGTTTAAACATCCATTAGAACGAATCATTTTTATGCGCTAGGATTATCATTAGGCGCCATACTAGACATCACAAATCCTGTTGATTATATAAAGGCATTGAGTCAGATTATGAGTGAATTTGAAAGACATACAAACGATGATTCTAAGCAAAAGATGGTAAGTGAGGCACCTCAATAGCTTCAGGTAGCATAGCATCCCTAAAACAGAAGGAAGAGAAGGTCGTATTTGACACTTTTATCTTTTCTCCAACAGAAAAATATATTTAGAAAGAATAAGAATAAGGACGAAAACAATTATACAGATAATGCGAATGACTACGGTTATCTGATTATACCCCATATTGTAAGGCGGATAACGATCGCAGTAAATGCTACGGTAACAAATTTACTAACCGAATTTCACACTGTCCAATAGCCCTTTGAATTAGATTATTTTGAGACCTTCTACACACTACTGGATATAATGGCAGAAGCTTACCAAAAATTATTGATCGGAACTGAAGGGCCTATTTGCACACAAGCATATTTTGAAGTAGTGTTGAAATGTGATGGAAAGTTCAAGGTAATACGGAACAGAGAGTGAACCTCCGACAGAATGAACTTGTTATCAACCTGTTTACATTTGTTCATATGAAATACGTAGAAAATTATCACAATCATCACAAAAGAATTAGATGCAACGGCAAGAGATGCTATTAAAGAGGAACTAAGACTAATAAATCCGCTATGTCAGGTGATATCCACAGCTACAACAAATACAGCGAGACTTCCTATGGAGGTCGATCCAGCTTTTGCTGATGTCTAATGCTACTGCTGTGAATAATAAAAAAAAGGGCCAGCTGTATAGACTAAAAAAAGTATTTGTTGCGGTTCTTTTATTTTTCCCTTTTTTCCAACTGCTCACACAATCAAATTTTCATTATTTATTTCAATATTTTTTTTCTTTTTTTGTTCTAATCCTTCAACTTTCTCAGCTCTATAAAAAAGAAAAAAAAAACTTATTTATTCCTAACAACTAAAAAATACCAAAAGAGAAGAAGGAGGATGGAATATGTTGGAAGAATCGGTAACCTTTTCAGCTCATTAAACAATTTCTATAATGAACTAAATCCAGCAACATTGTCCGGAGCCATTGACATCATTGTGGTCGAACAAGAAGATGGTGAATTGGCAAGCTCACCATTCCATGTTCGATTCGGCAAATTATCAGTATTATTACCACAGGAGAAAAAGGTACAGTATATCTTGCGAAGGCAGAGTGCTCGGACTCAATGACAGAAAGAATTGGGGGTGGCGGGGAGGATGGTTATACAGCTAGTGTGCATGGTGTGTGCACAGATGATTTTCAATGCAACAATGTGTCGGACTTTTGTTATTACATGATGTTTACATAATACTTTTATGATGGCTTCTAATAATGTGGTGAAAAAATAAAGGTTGAAATCAAAGTCAATGGCGACACCGTACCATATTTGATGAAAGTGGGTGAAGCTGGCGAAGCCTTTTTTGTATTTGAAACAGACCATGAGGTGCCTGAAGAATTTCAAACCTCTCCAATTTTGCAAGCTTTGGCTGAAAATAAGTCAGAAGTAGAGGTAAGAAAAAGTTGGCCGAGCCATTAGAATACAAATTCTTTTTTGTTTTTGTTTTTTTTTTCTACTATTACATGACGGCTTAAAGATGATCATTGTCACCAACACTTTGTTACCATCTATAAGGAACCACCGTTTCTTGATATTAGTGAGAAGAAGGACGAAAAAGGTAGCAATAAATGAAAAAATCTGATTTGAAAGGAGCAGACCGAATCCTAACATTAATCTGTCTTAATTTGTATATTTCAGAGCATCTTATGATGGAAAAAGTTGAAAAGGAAGATAATTTCGAGGACGAAGAAGATGGAGACCGCAAGAAAAAGGATTTCTCACATATACCCGCTGAATTACAATCACCTAAGATGATTATCGAAGAACAGATGGATAAAGTAGTTACCAAAATCGATTCACAACGTTATGGAAATGAGAAAACAAAAGAAAGTGGAATGAAGAACCATATACATTCATTAGACGACGGGTCAACCTTGTTAGAAAGAGTTGCCCCAGAAGCAATCACTACCACGACAATAGCTAAAGAAAGATTCATAGTTAGACCTTTGAATGGAGACATTCATTCTTATTGGATGGACGTGACACATACGCTAACAGAAATACCGCCAAACGATGATAATGGCATCAACAATAATGGGGGCCATCATTCAGATGAGCATAAACAAGAAGAAAGTTACCACACTTCGACTGATAAGGAATCAATTGTGCTTGATATATCTGGTTATAAAACAGCTTCTGTGAATAAGGATGACAAAGATGCTGAAAAACAGTATGAACAGTGTAAAAACACTATTGAAAGTGATACCGCTGATATGTCCTCGCGTAATAAAGATCGAATGAAGCAGACTTTGGATGATTCATTGAAAGAGTCGACAATGAAAATAGTAGCTGATAGCCCTACGCCAGACGACACCCCCATGTCCACAACGATGAAAACTCCCTCTAAAGAAGCCCCCGCTGAATCAGTTTCAGTGGACGATTTATCGACGAATGTAACAGCAAAACCTGAAGATACCTCCATATTAGAAGAAAAGAAAAAGGAAAAGGAAGAGACACTCATGGAAGATGTTGAGAAAGCAATCGAAAAGTCCATTGAGCCCACTGCTGAAGAACGGAAACGGTTGGAAGAAAAGATCAACAGCCAAAATGACAATGAAACTGTCAAACTAAAACCTGGACGTACTTATCGTATAGAAATGAGTCTATGCGGTTTCTCGTCATTTACTTTTGACAAAGAAGCCAACGCTACCCTTTTTAAAGAGAATCAAGTTAATTACAACACCTTTGTTCATAATCCAAGTATTCTAAATGATCATCGTTTGGTGTTTCGATATGATGGCCATTACTTTGCAGCAGCTAAAAACAATCCGTTATTCACATCTCTATTAATTTTCAAAAAGCCTTTACAGAAAGACGATCAGCTGGGGACAGGAAAGAAAGACGATACTGGGTCTGATAATTTATCAGACAGCAGAGATACTTATTCCTATGGTCGCGGTTGGAGACAATGGTTGAGCCGGTCTTCTTCAGCGAATGCCGTACCTAGTCTAGAAGAGTACAATAATGGTGTTATTAAACCCACGAAAGACTCAATGGAAAGCGAGAACCAACCTGTACATCACGGCTCGGCACCCGACAGCACGAAACGGAAGGACGACGGTATCACTTATAGTGAACAGACTACCTTCACTACTACAACCAAGACAACCTCCGTTGGCTGGTCGCTGGAGCACGGACAGGAACAAGCTGGCAGCGGGCCTTTTTTCCAAAAACGAAAGAACTACGCTAAAACCCTTCGTCTTACCTCTGATCAGCTAAAACAGTTAAATTTGAAAAAGGGAGTTAATACCATCAGTTTTTCTGTGTCATCGGCATATCAAGGTACAGCAACTTGCGCTGCAAAGATCTTCTTTTGGGATCACGATATTCAAATAGTTATATCCGATATTGATGGCACCATCACAAAGTCCGATACTATGGGTCACCTGATGACCATGATCGGTAAAGACTGGACTCATGCAGGTGTTGCTCGATTGTATACCGATATTGCCAACAATGGTTACCATTTCATTTATTTAACCAGCCGTGCCATTGGTCAGGCTGACTACACACGAGATTATTTGAGGAAAGTCATGCAGGACAACTATCAACTGCCTGACGGCCCCGTGATCATGTCTCCAGATCGATTATTTACCTCTTTACATCGTGAAGTTATCATGCGGAAACCAGAAATGTTCAAAATGGCATGTTTGCGGGATATCCAACGTTTGTTTGGCAATTGTGATCCATTTTACGCAGGGTTTGGAAATCGAATCACAGACGCTATATCCTACCGTAGTGTGAATGTTCCCTCATCGCGTATTTTCACCATCGATGCTCAGGGTGATTTGAAATTGGAATTGTTGCTTGGTTTTAAATCCTCCTATATCCATTTAAACGATATGGTAGATCAGATTTTTGCGCCTATCAACAAAGCAGTACGGGAAGAATTCAACGACTACAATTTTTGGAAGCAACCAATGCCAGACATCCAAATACCTGAACTGGATGAAGAGGAACCTTTCCCTCCGACCTCACCCAAACCAACACCCATCAAACCTGACCCGCTGAAGAGCTTACCCAAAGAATCCGTAGTAGCATACCAACCTGAACCAAAGCGAGGTTTGTTGAGAAGCTTGACATCCAGGTCATCTTCCTCAACCACTTCGAACACAACAGCTTCTGCTACTGCCGCTGCCAAACGCCATAGGCGTAAGAAAGAAACGCAAACAGCCGCCGCTAAAACTTCAACCATTAAGAAAACTCCTTCTATTGCCACCATTCCTATACCCCATTATTACCGGCCTCTAATGTCTTCCAATAGCGCACCTGATTTATCCTCGGATATCAAACTCACTGCCTCTGATAAGTCTCACATCAATGAAAATAGTAACCTGAAGAGTGATGAAGAAGATTATGATGAAGAATTATCTTCTGGTCAGGTATCTCCTACAGTTTTATCGTCATCACCGCGATCTTTACCTGATGATTTCAAGCACAATGAGTCGGAAAGTACAGAATTTATACCTCAATTGCCTTCACATTCAAGATCCACGTCTGGCATTATGAGTAAAGTGATGGGTGGTGTTTTCTCTAGAAAGAGTGTAAGTACGACCACTGCAAATCTTAAGTCAACTAAAGAAGTCCCCAAGGTCAAAGAGAATTCTAGAAAGATTGATGAACGACAGAAGGACTCAAAAAAGAAGCAGGAAGTTGAAGAAAGTAAGGAAAAGGCTGACTTGGAAGAGTTGGAAGACGAGGATGATCTATACAACTCTGAAATCGATGATTTGGATTTAGATAAGATTCCCTTTATATAATGAAATACTTATGTTATTCTTCCATTTGTTTTATCTTCTTAAATTTTTTGTACTATATTAAGGATTCTGTTTGTACATTATTATTTATCGTTATATTTTTATTGCTTATATTCCCGGCTACAATAAACCATCAATCGTGGTTACAGTAACTCTTTATTATGTTTACTATGTTTAGAAATGCATGCATGGTATGATCTAATAAAGAATAGTTAGTTTATATGCTTGGAGTTATGTTTACAAATTCAGTAATGCTTGTTGTTCATTTTGGGTTATAGGTGGTCTATAATATTTCAAATGCACCGTTTAGTGTTGCATTATTCGGCGCTGGATCCAAGTCCAGCAGTTTAGTCAAAAATCGATAGATTTCCACATTGCAAAATGGCTTCACCACAGTGTTGGGCAAATATAATTCGTCGATTTTAGGTCCTTTGGCCGCAAAAATGGCTCTCATTTCATACGCCATATTATCATAGCCGTGGATACCCATGGGATGATAGTCCTTTCCAGAATTTATGTCGAAATCTGTGCTTCGAATAATGGCGTAACCAACGTCAGGAATTAACAAAATAGGAGCGATACGTTCTGTAGAGTTGTAATGAAAGCGTTCGGGGACTTCCTCACGACGATACAGTTTGAAATGAGGGTTGTCAACCCTTTGGGTATAATCGTAGATTTCTTTGTAGATTTTATCGAGCGCATAGTCAGGTGCATCCTCTTTAGGGCGCAGACCAAGCAGCGGCCATGCTTCTCGTTCACGTAAAAAAGCTTCAGATTCGGATGATATAAATTCATCGTAAAAGATAAGTCTTGATTTATCAGAGGCAGCCATACCATGATCGCTTACTACTACAATATGAACGTGTCGATCGATATTTCTTTCCGCTAAGCCAACCATTAAGCGGCCAATGGCATTATCCGTCATTGTCAAAACTGAATTCAACTATTAACAAGTCAATTATTCGATTCATCTACGCTTACAAATCTTAAGCAACCGATGAAAGTAGCCTTATATTATTACCTGCTTTCCATCTGGACCACCGCCATGTCCTTTTTGGTCTATCTGTTGTATGTAGACATTGATGGATTGCGGTCTTACTTCCAGCGGTAAATCCAACCAACTCAACACGGTATCCATTTTCTCCATGGCTGTGGTAGTTCTAATATAGGGCACATAATAATCCGAAGAAATACCGTGGATTGGAACGTTGGAACCTGGCCACATAATGACCGCTGATCTTTTGCCTTGAGTTTTACTTGTTATCCAAATGGGTTCTCCTCCCCACCATTTGGGATCTGCACTAATAGTGGCATTTTTATGAATATATTCCTCCTTGAGAGCTGGATCGTAAAATTCGTTCGCAACAATGCCGTGTGCCTCAGGATACAAACCAGTTGCCAGAGTCCAATGGTTTGGGAAAGTGATCGACTATAATCGTAAGAGCTATTTTTAGCAGATTATCTAACACCACGCTATATTGTTTGACGGAAAAAGGAAAGACAAAGGAGTATAGTTACCGGGAAGGATGGAGTCATATATTGAGCACGTATTCCTTGTTTTGCAATCAAATCAAGGTTCGGCGTTACATTTCTGTCAAAATAGTCGTTTCTAAAACCATCCAAAGAAATGTATATAACTGTTGTGTCAAAATAATGGGAACCATTGAAGTATAGTTCGGATGGCTTTGATCGCTGTTTATCATCAAGTGAACGTAATCTGAAAGAGGCTATTAAACCTAAAAAGCAAAGCAAAGATATTATAGCTGATACTTTTAAGCAGTTGTTCCACTTTATTCGTCCGGTAAGTATTACGTTGGCCTGATATTGCATCCGTTTAAGTGTATATTACCTTTGCGTAATAATTATTGAATGCTGCTGCTCGTCTACGGATGTCTTTGCCTTTAAACTTATGATATAGATCGCTTTGATCACCAATGTCGATGACTTGACTTTTTAATAAACTATCATTCTCCTCGGCATCAACATTTGCAAAAGGATTGCCATAAACTCTATCGTTCAGAACGGACGATGAGGATGAGGTATTGTTGGTATTGTTACTATTTCTTCCATAATTATTCATTATGTCAGCGTTGGCCAGAGCTTTGATATCTTGAGAGCTCTTTTTGCTCCTAAGTGACAATGAATATTCTGATTGATTCCGTGAAGGAACTGGCCCTTTTGACATAGAGATTATTAATTAATTTTAGATATTGAAACAAGTGTATTATAAAAATAGGCAATTCCTTATTTTTGTTCAATTCACCTCAACAAAGGAATTTTGAGTGGTTCATGCCGTAGATTCCGGAACTATATTAAAATCCTCCGCTTTTTAAGTCACCTTCGTCTTTATGCTTCTCTACGTGTACTTGCAACTGTCTTTTTTTTTGATTTTCGTTACAACAATATGCCAATAAAACACGATCGTACTGTTCTTCATCTTGCTGTTACTGAAAATACTGTAACTGTCGTCGCCTTTACAGTTCGACGCTGCTACAACATTCCAATCGCTAAAAGATCGATTACACTCATTTATGCATAGGCACTAAGGGTTATCCTGTACATAGCAAAAGAAAAAGTGGAATGGTATAATGCCCATAATTTACATAACTTAGTGCTCAGTGCACTCTATACACCTATTCTGGATTACATAACAAGAACTCAAGGACAGTCTAGTGCCCAAAGACAGAAAGATTCAGACACAACGCAAACAATCCAAAGTAAAGAATTGAAGCCTATAACAGTTTATTTCGGTTAAGACACTGATTCGCTCTATTAAATCCAAACTGCTTAAAGTGGAAGGATTTCGTATTTTATACAGATTTGCGGCTCGTACATCTCAACAGACGATTATAAGAGCGGTAACGTTCTGTTGTTTAAGAATCAATGATCAATATGCTAACTTCTTATATCCTTACTACTTCAGGAAAAATCATATACTTTCACAGATCAAGAAGAGAGTAATGAAATCGATACTCAAGACCGCAAACCAACGGTTCAAACTAAATATGAGCCGCTATCCTTATACCCATATCAGTTACTAGTGTCAGTGGACAATGAATTGTTTGTTAGCAGTACAAATACATTAGATGCTTATTTCACTGCATTTTAGATGCCAGATAGACAATAGTAAATCCTTTCCTGATGTTATATTTATATTTATTGAAAACTCGTAAAAGAAAACATGTGAAATAATGAATGCTAGCAAACTATGGGTATATATCATAGAGTTCTTTAGAGCCGGAACATTGACGAAAACTTTTGTTTCGATATCGCTTTGTACAAAATATACATATAAGATGGTGTACCAGATGACGCTACATCAATAGTAAAGCTGGTGTACTATACTTTTTGTTTTTTAGTGGCTGGTTGATCCTTGGGTCTACGATCATCTTCATCTTCGGAATCACTTATCAGATCTATCACGTCCACTGCTTTCGGTAAAGCTATTTTCACAATATTCCTCTTATCGTCAGGTTTGTTATCATGTTCCTGGTCATCGTTAGAATCCTTTGTGTCCTCATTGTCCGATTCAATATCTTCCATTTTAGATATTTGATAGTTTTCGTGGCTTTCGGTATATTCAATTTCTATTACATTTCCTGGCAATTCTTTCAAAAGAGACTCCATCAATAAATCCCTGGCTAATTGTTTAGGTCCTACTGTGTTATTGCAATGAGGGCATTTCCAAGCTGCATTTTCAATCTTATTGATCAAAATATAACCAAGGAAATCAAAGCACTACCGTATATGTGTTTGGTTAGTATTCCGTAATGTACCTTAACCGTTAAGAGTCAAAAAGAAAATTCATCATACATACATCTACATGTCTACAATTGCGACCTCGTACAGGTTGCTTAATTCTCTTGAGTGTAATAGGGCATTTTAAGCTTAACCTGACAGATGACTGTATCACGACCAAATCATCATCGTCATCATTTTGGTTTGAACCACTTCCTAATAGTTTGTCGATTAATTGCTGACTTTTGTCAATAGAAATCGTAGCATTCGCAACCACTTCTTTGATATAGTTTTCACTGTATTGCTCATAAACAGAAACAGAAAATAGGTAGTTTCTCTACAATATAAAAATCACCCGTATAATGAGTTGAAGGTCTGAAGAGCTTAAGAAATTCTTGAATAAGATTTGATAAAACCTACCGGAATTAGCATGTTTTGCCTAAACCTTAATATATTGTTGCCTTCAACAATATGAGGCGTTAGATCGTAAGGCATATCTTTTCCGGTATAGCTTGGAGTTCCGTTAGCCAATACGATTCTCATTTTCTAAGGCATTAGACAAAAGTCAATTTTGATTATTGCATTGAATCAAAATGCTATACAAGTTAAAAACGTGGTTTACCTTTGTTATTCCTAATTCCTGACCATTGAATTCTACTGACAAATTCTGCGGCCATTCACATTTTCTCTCTGGCCCTGATTTTATTGAACCATGAAAAATATATGTCAACGGCAGTTCACCATTAGTGTTTTCCAGGGTAGTATTGATACCGCCTTTGTATAGAATTTTATATTCACTTGGGGTTACGTAAAAGCTAACTGCAGAATACATCTTCCCTGGCTCCAATTGCAATTTGTTGAGAACGGATTTCTTAAAGGCTCTATAATTCAAGATATCATCTGGAGTATTGTATTCTCGTTGCTTTGGTTGGCCCTGCTTGGGCAATTGTAATTTGTCGAGGGAAGGAGAAGGATGGGGAGACGGCGTTGGTGGCAGTAGTGGTACAGCTGGTGATGATTGAAATCGCGTAGCAGCAGCAGTAGGATTAGGCGTACTAACAGAAGCTGATGCCGCAGAGATAGTGATGGTAGTCTGTGGTAGTTGAAGAATAGCGGCAGTTGTACCAATAACGTTGTCATAATTGGTCACTGTTTGTTGAGAATCTGATACTGGAGATGATAGTGAGGGCTGATTATGGCTAATTGTAGATGTAGGCAATGCAATAGCTTGTTGTGTTATAGCACTCACGCTATTAGAAGTAATGATAGAATTTTGCTGCTGCTGTTGCAGAGGTATATTACCAACCACAGGTGAGCCATGATGACTGCTACTATTAAGGCTAAGTGATGATTGAAGATTGCTTAGTGATGATGAGGAGAATTGAATAGGAATAACGGCAGTGGTAGACGGTAGTGTACTGCGCGCTATAGATGAAGGAGGGACAGCATTTGTAATGGTTGTCCCAGTAGCAGCAGATGTAGAAGATGGTATATTTACGTAACCTATATTCATATCTCGTGGTGCAATGTTTACTGAGGATATTGCAGGTATAGTAGGCTGACCGTAATTACTAGTTATATTTGTTTGTCGAGCTAAGGTGGTTGAACCGGCTGAGGGTACTGACATAGATGACGAAAACGAAGTGATTGGAGCAGGCATGATAGATCCCGCTGTTGCATTATATTGGACTGGAGATATTGATGTGTTGGCATTCGCCATATCTTTGAATTGCCAGTATTGTGTCCTCGGATCGCGAACATCAATATTTGCACGTTTTAGAGCTTGAGCATGACACTGAATAGCATTTTGAGCAGTATTCTGAGCGGCATTCTGAACCTGTGAATAAAGATGACCCTGCTGCCGGTAATCAAGGGAAGTTTGTGTTTGCTGGTAAGGGATAGTTGATGATATTTGCTGAGGTAATTGTTGTCGAGACTGCTGCTGCTGCTGTAACTGAGGCGAGGAGACTGTAATAGAGTTTACGTTATGAGTAGTTTGTAGCGGTTGAAAATAATGCGGGCTTTGAGCAACTTGAAATTGCTGCTGAGCCTGCAAATGTCGAAACTGTTGTAACTGCAGTAACTGTTGTAGCTGTTGTTGTGTCCATTGTGGCTGTTGCTGCTGTTGTTGCTGTTGTTGCTGCTGTTGCTGGTGCTGTAATCTTTGCTGCATTTGTGCTTTTAATAAATGTGATCTTTGAAAATCTTGCTGATATTTCTGTAATAACAATTGTTGCTCGATTTGCTGTGGCTGCTGTGGCTGCTGTTGCTGCTGTTGTTGTCGATGTTGTTGTTGTTGTTGGTTTCTCAACTGTTGTCTTCTTGCCTCCTCTAAAATGCCTACCAGGTTCAAGAAAGTTAGTTTTTCATCATTTACAGTTATACAGAAAACCCTTACACAAACTCTGTTGCCGGCGCTGTTGCTGCGGCTGTTGCGGTGATGAAGGTAATATAGGTGAACTAAAAGGCGAAGATGTTGTCGTAGTTGAGGTTGGTTGCGCAGGAGTAATGTGAGCATTTATGCTGGTTGATGGTTTAAAAAACTGCTCAAAATTGAAAGTGTCGAAACCCGACGGTTGAGCAATATTTGAAGATCGGCTTGTGCTTGCAGGTGATACGGCCGGTGAAGGGTGAGTGTTTGATTTGTGCGAGGTAACTGAAGCATCACTTGGCCTTCTTCCTACAATGCTATGATGAAGTCTAATATAACTATTTTTTATATATTCTAGGTAGTAGGTAAAGAATAAATTGTTGAGTCTTTTTAAAAGAGAACTACAATACATAACCTAATTAACCATACCTTGCCCTTTTTGTGAAAAACCAGGAGCGCATTTTGCATTAGCAGCTTTTAATATCTCCATACCGGACCATGGACCATACTCATTGGCTTTATCGACCAGAGCTTTAATGCAGTCCAGAAAAGCAACTTCATAGTACGGTATAAAAACACTGGCATCATTCATCCACTGTAAAAGCTCATCACAAGCCCCACCATACTTTGCTAAATCGCGTAATTCCTGAGCTAAATCTTTAAGTCTGCTAAAGTTCGCTTTATAAATTTGCTGGAGCCGAGCATCAGTAACAGATTCATTGGCATTCGTTGTAGTAGGCTGTGTTCGTGTCTCTTCAGCGCGATCGGCAGTAGGTCGGGTTTCAGCTGCTGTTGATTGCTGTCGTTCACCTAAAGAAGTGTTATTGTGATTCATATTGCTTATCTGAGCTATTAGAAATTTAAAAAACGCCAGAAGATTGAGGTTAGTTACATATGTTATTGAGAAACAGAGAAGAACCTAAGCTTGCTTAACGTACAATACAGGTTGGTTGCATGCACTCCATTTACATGTGAAACTAAATTAGTAAAACGTAATCGAACGTTAGATCATACGTCTATTCTAGTTACCGATTAAATCAGTGCCTTACTAAATCAAAAAGATGATCTGACACTATAATATAAGAAAATACTCTTACTACATACCTTTTCCCATCAACTGTTCACCGTTAGACATACACCCACAACCAAAAAAAACCAAAAAAAGAGAAACAATACAGAAAAAGACACTGAAAACTATGACTGCAATTCAAGCACAGTGAAAAATAAAAGTTTGCTTCTAGGCGAACTTTCAGCGAGGGAAGACAAATGAAAGAACTTTTGAGTTCCAGGCGGAGTCTAATTCAAGCAGGAAGGAACGTTCAGCCTCTTAAAAAGGTCTATTCACTTTATACAACGTATAGTCATTGAATTGAGTGCCTGAGATGTGACAAATTCTATTCAGAAAAGACAACACTCAGGCCGACGTTATGTGCAAATAGAGCAATTGTTCTCTTGCACTAAAGTACAGCCATACTACCCAATTCCTCTATTTACACCATCATCGACGACAAGAAGAATGCATAGATTATGCCCTATACTTGCGTAGATTTAGAACTGTCTCAATAACAATATCTATGCTTTCTAGAATGTAAAAAGTATACACTTTTACGCGTTCAAGTATTGAATCAATCCTTACTTTTTTACCTCGATGGGAAGATCTGCCGATACACGTCATGTTTGCTTGCGGGGCAGGAACAATATTAACGCGCCAACCTTAAGTAATCACGTTCGTGAATTCAAATTGGAAGCGCATTCCTTGAACTGCTTTATACCATCTGTCAAAAAATTTTTGTCATCTCGTCGCACGGTATGAAAAAGGTGATTCCGGATACCGTCTATTCAGCAAGGTAGAGTTGCTATGTTGACTTTTGCCTTTCAGCATGAACTGTTGAATGTGCATAGTCCTCATTTCGACTATCAGTATCTGTCTTGATGTTGCCTTCTCTTTTTTGCCTCCCGCTTCTTGTTCTTGAACTGGTTTGTGGTCTGACACAGAGTATCTGCTTTCTTTGTTCTTTTCTTCTCGTCTTCCTGCCAACAAGTTTACCGGCACCCTTCGTCATGATTCTTTTTGTAACTTTTCCGGTCTTGGTGGCTTCAAGTATATGGAAAAGGAGCATACTTACTTGTCGGTACAAGCATATGGTGTTTGGAAGCATGCTTTCTTTCGTCGCGTATACCATTCAAATAGACAAGGCATGGACTTGACGGCCACCAACATACTTGATAAGGCAAGAACATACGATAACTGGATGGTAAATACTTTGCTTTTTGGTTTTATACTGTATGGGTAGTTGTAATGACTAGTGTTCTGAACTTTATATTCTTTCATTATAACTGTAGAAACATCATTCAGATTATCTTGAGCGTATTGCCAGCCGTCAATGTGGTTACGGTGCTCGTCTTGAGTTTCGACTCAATTGTTCTGAGGCTTCATCACTGATAAGCAATGTTACTTCGGCGCAAACACTGTATGTATCCATAATGTCATTCTTTTCATAGATATTCATAGATAAACACGTTTTCTAATCCATTTCTTAACTTTGCGAATAGAGCCAAGATCGAAAAGTGTATCCACTGGTACCCCAATGGGGAACTCTTTGGTTTTGTGCTATATCGTCTTCGCGCATTGAATGCACTGGTCCAGCGGGTAGTTGTCAGTAAAGATCGTTTTACTGGCAAAACTTTGACTTTCTGTTCGCTTGTTGCTTTCTGGCTAAACTCGTTGGTTCATCGTGAGCCAGATGATTCTCAATGGCGTCCGGTTAAGAAGTTGATCTCTGAGTACCAGCATGCTGGCTCAGCTTTCCCGTTTGTTTCTGGTTTGTTTGGTGGCTCGGACAGCTCATACTCTCTTTCCGTTTCCTTGGGCAGTGTCGATCTGAAGAAGTTGACAGGTGTAGATGTACCGACCCTAGTTGAGCCAATGTCATCGTCTTCAGCATCAGCAGCACCAACTGTACCAACTTCATCGCTAAGTAATGATATATGTATCATCCAACTTCAAGCTCAACTGTTGAATATGGACATCAATGATAATCTTCCAGGATTTGAAATGTTTAACAACATAAGAGTTAGAGACGAGGTCAAGCAGTTCATCAAAATTGATCATGTTAGCAAAAGTACTTATTGGTGTCTTGCGCAACACATATTCATTGGGCATGTTATGATATCGCCAACAACTGTCAAGCTTTTCTCTCAATTGATACTTACTGAAATGGTCACTCTTTTTGCATCTTGGGATCGATATGGCACAGAGTTATTTGATACTGTCGATAAAGTCAAGCAAATTGGATATCACTTCTATTTCCGTCAAAACATCAATGATCTACTTAAGCCGGATACTGTTGATTTCACCACCCATTCACCGATCAGAAAGTGGCTTGAAGAGTTTATCTTTCCAAATGTTACCAGTATCTCAAGTAATTTCGCCAACAGTTATTATATTTTAAAAAGTGGACCATATAAGAAATTGCAATCACGAGCATTCTTCATCAATGCGGTATACCAACATTATCGACAACATGGTGCAATGTTTGATAGATTCAGAAAAGAATGTATTGATTATATTATGTAACATGTTTATAGATTCAACCGAATGGAGAAGGGCAAGGTTTGGAGGACGAGTGGTGGCAAGCTTTTACTTTATATTAAATAGTAGTTTTATAAATAGAATAATTAATAAAGTAAACGGTTGAGCAATCTACTGGAAATAAGTAGCAGAGGGAGGCTTCGTGTAGCGGTGAGTAGGGTTCGGGGCGCGTTGCGCTTTTGAAACGCGCGGAGCGGGTTTATATAGGGTTATAATGATTTGGCCAGTGCCTTTGTCACGGAACGATAGCCAAAAGTTATAATTGGTGCCTTGGGATCAAACACAATGGTTATTATTAGTTTGTTTGACAGTAGGAAATTAAAACGACAAAAGCAACAGTCAAGATAACCTGTCTAAAAGAAGGGATTCCTGAATTGAATATACCTTGTGTATTTCGAAAGACGTGATAAAGTATATTGGTCTTCAGCTTAAGCCAACCATCATCGAGAGACGTGATATAAATCAGAACAGTAAATCAATTAGGTAGAATTGATATAAGAAATATCTTAAATCAGTTCGAACAAATGAATTTTGGGAAGTAATTTTATTGGATGCAAACTTATAGTCGAAGCATAGAATCAATAATTCAGGCAACTATTCGTTTAAATCAAAAGGTACCTTCATCTGTTGGCGCTCCCACAAGCAATATTGACTCGACAGTCATTCACTTGTGTGTATCGCCCGAATCTTCGTTGACTTGGATCAGTAACTGCTGTCCAATCAATAAAAGCGATATATCCTCTACAGCGTATCAAACGACGATATGCTATCTCGTACAATTACGGTAAATTCGTAATCAATTTGACTGTATAAATTGACCTGTGAGTAAAGCC
Organism: Mycotypha africana; assembly: GCF_025528875.1. Taxonomy (NCBI): domain Eukaryota; kingdom Fungi; phylum Mucoromycota; class Mucoromycetes; order Mucorales; family Mycotyphaceae; genus Mycotypha; species Mycotypha africana. The sequence continues at coordinate 1,047,845 of NW_026515736.1, read as the reverse complement.
CTCAGTCGACCTATACACTGCCTTCATATCAATACCTTGTGACCGTGTCCACAATGATTGTATCATCTTGTTTGATGTGAGGAGCAAAAAAGCCTTGGGATTAGCAGTACAATCAAACTTACGACATCTGCCGATTTTCACTGCTTCAAAAGCGCCACCGGAAGAGAAAGGTGCTTCTTGGAAGCAGTCTTGCTTCCATGGCTATGTAAACGTCAGTCCATCTGTTTTATTCAATATCAATTGACAGAGAGTTTAAATGTGTTACAAAGTTTTTTCTCCCTCCAGTCATGTAAAATGTTTCTGTTGCCGGTCAATTGAAGCAAGTATTTGAATTTCTTGTCTGGTGGTGACAATTTCTTCTCCTTTTGCAGTTGTTATATCATGGACGTATGTCAACGGAATCCAAGCACTCAAAGCACATACGCCGGAAATGTTTGAAAAACATATTTGATCTTAATTGACAAACTATGCTTATCAAAAATATATCTTTGTCTACATAAGATTGCGATTTGTCTTACATCAGTTAAGTAAGTTGTCGTATAAAGTGGAAAAATACGCTTTGAGTCTTCGACGTGAAGTATCTTCTCCACATACAATAAATGGATCTCAAGTAATCTGTTACGCATATCAATATAGAGTTTATTATGTTTGAATCTACAAAGTTCGTATCAAAAAAAACCAAAAAAAAAAAAAAAGATGTGCTTGTGTTTGTAGTGCCGAAAATCGTCCTTCCCCAATCCAACGTTAACCATCTCATTTAATCTTTCTCAACTATACGTTGCAAATGATCCTCAATTTCTTCAGTATTTAAAGTGCGGAAATCAGTGTTGTCTTTATCAACAACACCAATCTCTATTTCACTTGCTTTGAAGTCGACTGCTAAAACAGTGGATAATGTTGTAATGGCAAGCTATCAATTTAAGGTCGCTGTCAGTATATACATATGTAGCCTTTCAATCACCCATCGTGTATAATATACCTCAATAGCGTCTTCCATATTCAATTCAGGATTTTTCTTTAATTTCTTTTCCAAATGATTTAAAGCTTCTTGTTGTTTAGCACCAGCTGCAGTAGCTTTATAACCAACATAGTAGCCTGCAGGATCGCATTTGTATAATTGAGGTCCTAACTCTTCGTCAAAACCAACTAGAATCATAGCTATACAGAAAAAAGGGGCGTTTAAATTTTGTTCAATGTAGCACTCACAGACAGTACATAATACATACAAACACCATAAGGTCTCATCGCAGCTTGTTGTGTATAGAGCTGATTCGTATTGGCAACACGCTTAGCAAGCATGTCTGTTGGAATTTCATAACCATATTTGTAACGGAATTCAGCTGCTTCTTGACGAGCTCTTGTCACCTGAGAACGAGCATCAGCTATTGGGTGGGATGGCATGACCCAATGCATGAATGAGTTTCGTATACATTGTACCTTTTTTAAAAACTTTTTTCTGTATTCAAAGATTTTTACCAATATTGCCTGTCATTACACATCCAATTTTTGGTGTCAATCGAAAAACATGAGTAACAGTTGAAGGGTCTAATAACTTATCCTGTACAGAGACAGGAACAGGAACAGTTTGGATATTGGCATAAGTATAGGTACCATTGCGCTAACTTTCTCGATAAGTGTAATAAGGCTTACAGGTATTTTCTTCTGGGTGACAACGACACATCCATCGCGGCCACGAACGCCAACAGATGTGATGCCACTGTTTGAAATGGCTTTGAATGCATATTCTAATATGTAAAATGAAGGACTGACTTAGCATAAATACTCTTTCAGAGTTGGCAATCGTCTTATTTCTGTTTTTTTTCTCTAGGTTTACCAACTTGGTATAATCGGCCTTCAGGGGAGAAAATTGTAATGTGACGATCGTAACCTGCACTGGATCCACGACTCATGTTGATTTTATTTGAATTGACTAAGAAATGAAATACTCAAGAGAGAAGAGAACTGTGCGTTCCAAATGAATTGTAAGTGACAGGAAATACGCGTCCAACTCGCACACTCAATAAAGGACGTCATCTCGAACAAAAAAAGTGTATCGGTAATTGAAAGACTGATTGATGTTCACACATTTCGAGAACTGCTGCCATTGCGGTTTTTTAGTTTCGGGGTTTAGACAAAGCTGCGATCAAACTGGACGGGAACGAACCAAGTTTTTGAGATTGTATTCCTAAAAATCGTGCTAGTTTTTGTTCAAGCGATAATAGGAAACGGACCAAGATGATGTCTTCCCAATCGAAATGCTGATAGCCATAATGTTGTTGCTGCGTTGAACTTTGCAGTTCCATAGTGTGTTGCAAGTTTTGCAAAGAAGGATACTACAGCCACGGACGGTGTCTAGTCTTCTAATGTATCTGAGCGGCCCAACGAAATTCCTTTTAACCTGATTCTTATGCTTTTCTTCAACAGATTTAATTTTCTGCATAATAAAACTTTTGTACATGAATAGGGGCTGAAAGTTACAAAAATTGCGAAAAACGAAAAAGAAGGGATCTTTTCTCATTTAAAATTCCTTCAGTTAGAGTATCACTTGAAACAAAAAAGACGAGAAAAATGTTACTGAAAGACACGTCCTAAACATTGCAAATCACCTTTTTTGATTATTGAAAAAAGCTAATCTAAAGGATGATGAATGCGGTTTAAAACACTTGGCTATTTTGTTCTAGAAAAGAGCTGCAGGTGATCTGAATATGAATCCTTACTCTGTTTAAAAGAAATCAGGAGTTTGTCTAAAAAACTGTATTTTTTCCATTCAATTGCAGTGAAGGAACAATGAAATTTGATCTTTTAATGCTATCTCCTTCGCTTTGAACTAATGCTACGACTTTGACTATAACTAGAGTCTCTACTGTAACTACGACCTCTCCTTGGACTTCTACTATAGCTACGGCCTCTACTACGACTGCGACTACGGCTGATAGCTTTCACACTTCTGCTTCTGCTTTTGCTTCTGCTTTTGCTTCTGCTTTTGCTCCTACTGACATGCTTTAGTCTACTACGGTCTCTGCTTCGACTACTGTCGTTGCTACTGCGACTATAGCTTCTTCTTCTTCTTTTGAGATTTCGCCTTTTAGGGCTAACTGAACGTGACCCAGAGCGAGATCGCGATCGGCTGTCGCTTAAGCTACTGACACTGCTCGAACGACTACTGATACTTGAGCCACTACTGCTTACAGTACTACTACTAGTGCTGCTTGACCTACTGCTGCTACTAGTAGCACTACTATCACTTTCACTTCCACTATCACTTTCACTTTCACTATCACTGTCGCTTGAACTATACGAACTCGAAGAACTTGACGACGAGGAACTGTGAAGAGGCTTTAGTTGCTTATCTACCCAGCCACAGATGACAATGATCTGATCCCTTTACCTTGATCGACTTCTCCTCCTTCTTGCTTTCTTTTTTTCTTTTAATATTTTATCTGCTAAACCTTCCTTACTCTGAAACTCTGTTGGTAATTCGGGTTGGTATAACTTGACCGGTTTTTTCAATTGTTGTGTACGAGTGGGCCTCACTTTGTAACTTCTATCTTTCTTACACTCATACGTCTGGAGCAGGTTGAATCAATAATGTTGCGATTATTTAATTGTTCGTTCATGAAAAGCATCCCGTTCAATCAGCTTACCCAGTGTCCATATTCCAAACAGCGTTGACACTGTGTTGTGGTAGAGGCTTTTTTATCTTGCGTACGAAACTTGGGACCTGTACGGTACATTAAGGATCGTGATCTTTTGTTAGTAAAAAAAAGGGAAAAAAACTGTTGAAAAAAGAGAATGCCGGATTTGGTTCGTGAACCGCGCGATAAACTGCAAAATGACGTCCTATAAAAAAGATTGTGTTCCCGCTGCTGACTTCTTTGCTTTCAACACTCTTCAAGCAAAAGTAGAAAGACAAAAAACCCTTCTATTTTTTCCCTTTTTCCTTTTTTTCTTCTCTTCTGTTTTTTTTTTTTTTTACTTTAAACACGAAAGTTATAAACAAAAAAAATGGTAAGCGTCACTCCTCACATTTTGCTGCGTTCTGTTTTGGAAAAACGACGTTTTGAGTGAATGAGCGAGAAAGGATTGATTTAAGGGGAAACGAGGTTTGCCTACAGACTTGAAGGCGAAAGAAAAGGACGGACTCTTTTAGACGAGTGGAGGAAGAACAGCGAGTGTTCGTTCGTTTGTCAAGAGCTTTTTTTTTTCTTTTTTCTTTGTGTATCGCAAAAAGTGTTTGGTCATCTCGTACTCCCTCCAGTGAAGTAATGGCAGGCTCATCTAACAGTTTTGAAATGTCTATAGTCTTCTGGAGTAGCTGTTAACGACCAATGTCTTGAAGTTTTTGAAGAACTCAAGCTCCGTAAGAAGTACAAGTACATTATTTTCAAGTTATCTGGTAAGAAAGTGCCCTCGAGAAAACGCAGAAAAGAAAAAAAAAAAAAAAAAAAGTACGGCTCGAGCTAAGCTTAACTATTTTACAAAAATCAGATGACAACAAGGAAATTGTCATTGAAAAGTCCTCAACAAATGGCGAATATCAAGAATTCTTGGACGAGCTTCCTCCTAGCGAACCTCGTTATGCTGTTTTCGATTTTGAGTTTGAAAAGGGCGCCGAGGGTAAGAGGAACAAGATCACATTCTATACCTGGTAGGTTCCTTGCTTTAAAGGGAAAAGTATTCAAAAAAAAAAAAGGACGCGTTTTTCTTATGTTTTCTTGGCCCTTTGTCTCTTCTATAGGATCCCTGATACTTCTAAGATCCGCCAAAAGATGTTGTATGCTTCTAGTAAAGATGCTCTTCGTAGAAAGTTGGTCGGTATTGCCGTTGAAATCCAAGGAACGGATGCTTCAGAGGTAAAATACAGATTATACTAAAAACTCAAAAGCCATGTGTTTGTCATTTAATTTCTGACTCGTTCTGTTTTCCATAAATAGGTCGCTTATGAAACTGTCTTAGATAAGGCTAGTCGCACTTCTTAAATGTTGCTTTTGTCCCATTTATTTACATCATCTCGTACCTAATTTTATATACACATTCTTACTTTTACTTGGCCAAAAAAAACCCAACAACATAAAAGGCAATAAAAGCAGGATAGTACAATCATTTTGTGAAAAAGTAGGAATTAAGGGCTTTTAACACGGACGAAAAAAAAAAAAGGTGAATGTCTGTACAACTCGATGAAATAGAGAGTTGTTGTCTACGATTCAAATCAATTCAGGTAATACGTTTTCAGACAATACATCTGGTAAAATACATGACTTTACTATTTATTAGCGTTAAGATGAACATCATCGGGGATATCGGGACAAACGTTTTGTTCGTCATGCGGAAAATTCAGAAAAAAAAAAAAAAAAAAAAAAAAAAAAAAAAAAAAGTTCATTTCTGTCTCGAGTTACAAAAAAAAATTCGCTGCTTGTGTTATCACATTGGCACCCGTTTATTAAGTCGTTGGTAGTGTGGGTCTCTGTTCATATCGCCATGAGTTTATTGGTGGGAGAGTATAAGAATTTGTCGTTGGTTCATGGATACTATTTGTGTTGTTGCTATTAGCCGCTGTTGTGGCATGATGGCTTGACATGGTTACTGGGGAATCTTCTCTTTTGCCATTAGGATGGAAGGGACTTTCGTGCCGTTTCCCATTATCTTGATGCGTATCGTTCAACTCTTTTTGGTATTGTCGATCGGCCAGCGTCGCTAACGTATCCAAGGGTGGAGAATCACGTGCACTCAACATCATGGGTCTATTGGTGGTGTTGATAGCGGCAGTATGAGAGGGAGGATGGGAGGAAAACGGAGGAGGACTGAAATGCTTGTTGTTGCTATCAGTGTCCTTTGGATATTGTCTATAGTGGCTAGGGTGTTTATGAGAGGAAGACATAGTAGGGTATGACAAAGGTGGCTGTTGTGGTAGTAATGACGAAGGTGGGTGAGGCTGATGTGCATGAGTCTCTGGCTGCTGTTGCTCTTGTTGCTCTTGTTGCTGTTGTTGTTGTTGTTGTTGCTGTTGTTGCTGTTGTTGCTGCTGTGATGCATATGTGTATTGGTACGATTGCTGTTGAAATGATGGGTTAGCATAGGGTGGGTAATATCCCCCGTTGGGATCTTGCCGAGCTTGCTCTACATCATTATCTGCGTCCTCCTCAGTTAAACCTATAGTTAAAGAACGTATTGATTGGTTAAGAATAATAAGTGCGTCCATGAGAGCTGCTGATGAAAAAGGTTAGCCAAAGTGGATGACTAGAAACAAAAAAAAAAAAAAAAAAGGATATTGATCATAGACGGTCTGTCAGGAGGCACCCATTCCGATAGATGCTCATCATCTAAAGAGCCTTTAAAGAGAGAGCAAGTGTTAGTTTTCCTATCATTCTCTATAAAATTCTTTGCTGCAAAAATAGTTTACTTTTAACGTGATTTGAGTAATATTCTTGTTCAAGTAAATTAATCTTTTGCTGTACTTGATGTATCAAAGATCGTCGGAGAGCTAACTTGTCCCACTATATTAAAAAAAAAAAGGGGTTGGATTAGAAAAAGAAATCAAATAAAAAAAAAAAAACACGCAGCGGAAAGGCAAGGTGGTAAAAAAAGAAATTTTACATAATATTGAGAATAGGCTGCATATTTCTGCGAATTGAAGAAATTGAGTACATTTCCTTCTGCAAACGATCTTCGTAATTCTGCTATCTTTAGCATTTTTGCCCTTTTCGACTCAATATCATGTAACAATTTATGATATTCAGCATGTGTTCCGCTCTTGACAGCTTGCTCAATCTCTTCCAATTGTCGTAGTCTAAAGAAACACAAACCGCATAAGCGTGTGTGTGTGTGTGTGTGTGTGTGTGTGTGTGTGTGTGTGTGTATATATATATACATGATGCGTAGGGCAGTACAAAAAGAAATAAGGTCAAATGATATTAGATAATGACCACGTCAAAGAGCCGTCTCATGAACAAAGCATATATACCTTTCTTTAATAATCACTTCTCTCTCGGCTTTTTTGGCTTCTTTGGCCCCTTTGAGTTGTCGAGAGGCCGATGTTCTTGTTTCACGCTCGTTGTCATGATGACTGTTGTAAGCACTCGTTGACTTATTACTGTTACTACTACCGTTGCTATTATTAATTTGATTGGACGATGCTGAGGAATGTGATTCAGCTCTTTTTTTGTTGCTTGTGTTGCTTTTGCTCGCTGCTTTTCGCTTCCGCTTTCTCGAGTCCGTTGTTTCGTAACCATTCGATTCAACAGATTGCGATCGCGTCACTCTGATCGCACCACTGGCTGAAGCAGGCGTGGACGAAGGAGTGGCTGTCGTCGCTCCTGCTTCTTGTTGCGGTGGCTCTTCTGAATTTTTGTGCACTGCTGAGGGAGAAGCGGGTGATTTTATATCTTCCATTATTGGCGAAGCTGCCTGCGGCGACCTGTTGCCTGCTCTCCTTGTTTGAAGCTTACTGCTGTTATTATTACCATTGCTATTATTAGTATCATGGATGATACCACTGTTATCGTTGGTCATAGAAGCAGACCCTTCCAATTCTATCGTATCTTTAGTTTGTGACATGTTTTAAGACTGAGAAAGAAAAAAAAAAATCAAATAAAAACCACAGAGCTCAAATAAAGAATGCAAGTAAAAAGGGAAAAGGGAAAGGGAAGCAAACCAAAGAATTAAAAAAAAAAAAAAAAAAAAAAAAGAACCAAAAGAAAAGAATCAATTTATTGGCAGCTTTGATTTTGGTCGGAAAATATGCGACTTTTTTGAAGAAGAGACACACACATAAACCACAAAAAATCGATCCATAAATGACGTCGATCTTTTTTTTTTTTTTTTTTTTTCCTCTGTCAAGAAACGATTCATGCTCTTGTTGCATTTTCTTGTAAACCAACAGACTACGCCATCATGAGGAATCAGAAAGTGAGAAAGCGAGAGAGCGAGAGAGAGCGTCGTGGATGGGGTGGAAAGCGTAATTGCCTTTATTACCCGTATTCAGCTTTCGGTATAAATGTAACCGCAGGTACTACATTGAAACCAAACAAAAAGAGCCTATCGTAATTATCCTAAATCAACCCGTTCTATGGTGAATAGGGGTCGCTTATATTCAAATTTCTTTGACTAGGTTTGTTTTGTGTATTTTCAAACGAAACAAGTCGTCTTTTTGTCAACGTTACTGTCAATAAAAGATACACACACGATATTCTATCATTCGCCTTTTCGTTTTTGCTGAATAGCGTTTAACGGTGGGAAACGAACGGTCATGTTGTTCTTCATCCCAAGATTGCTATTAAATTTTCCCTCAGTTACGGACTGTGCGCTCCTTAGAACGTGGTAAAACCCATTTCAATATCCTTTCTTTTTTCATAAAATTCAAATACAGATAAGGCAATATTATTTAGCTCTCATCTCTATTCAAAGCAAAACCTCAAGTGGCAAGCCCTTTGTCCATAAAACTCTTATCAACTGCATGTATTCAATTTCACAGATTTTTTTTTGTTTTGAAAGGGAAAACAGCGCCCCGACACGTTCAGAATTTTTTGCGTGAATAAAATTTGGATCCGCTGCTTGGTCCGTTTCCGTTTGAAACCGATATGGTGAGTTTTAATGTTGAGGACCAAGAAACAGGACAAATTGTACTGCAACGGTTCCTAAGAGGTAGCTTCACTTTCGGTTGTAGACGCGTCTGAAAGGCAATAGACATGTGTGCTTCTCCTGCGAAAAAAAAAACAAAACAATCGAGTCTTTACAAATGCAGGAGTCATATTGAGATTTTTTTAGTTTCCCAATCTCTTCCACTTACTTTACAGTTATTTTGCATTCTTTGTGCAACTTACTGCTGCCCACAATGATTAACCAAACATGAGAGTTTAAATTAAATCTCCAGCATTCTGCTTTTGAATCGGCGAAATACCGAGACCATTTGAGACCCATTCTTTCTCCCCCGCCTCATCCTTAATTGGTAATTGAAAAAGTATAATTCAAACGAACCAAACAAGCCACCTCAGGCACGCATAGTAGAAACATGAAGCAGTCAGAATGGGCTTTCTCTTTATGTATGTAAACAGCACATTCGTTCATCAAAACTAACTGTATTTTGAGATTCTAGCTATCTTTTGTGAGCCAAATGGAGGTTGATTATAGTGTTGGGAAACAAGACGTTGAAATATTGAGACAATTAACAGATAACAGGATAAGTATACAATCGTCAATTTCAATTGAGACGCCACTACTGAGAATATGAGACATCATTCAAAAATTGGAAAAAAATGAAGCTAGGTTTAGCTTGTAAGGATACCTTTTGCTGTTAACCATCGAAATTATGGGTTTTGTGTAAAAGGCACTATGATCCGCTGTGGCACGTCGTTGAAACCAACAAGTGACCAGAGCAAACCTGCTGAGCCTTTTCTGCACATCCTCAGAAACTATCCAACATGTTTCCTTCAACCATCTATTTCTGGTTAGAAAACCTATTACAGCCTTTATACATTTATGTAGGGTAGAACATACGACCCTCTGGTGTTCTGAAATCACTAGAGTTTGGTGTTCTACACGAACTACAGGTCTTTCAAAAGATGTATTAGACACTTTTCAGTCAACAAACAGACAAATATCAATTCTACTGCTGCAAAATCTACTCTTACTCTTTTGTTCTGTCCAACAGAAATGCTGTCCTTGTCTTGAAGGTTGAGCAATCAATCAACTGTCGTATTTGTTTAACGTCTTTTTTTTTGTTTTTTGTTTTTTTTTTTGTTAATAAGCCAAAAAGTAGGCAATAATATTTGTTTCAACCAATAGCTCCGTAAGATAATTCAAGTTGAATCAACAATACTGCAAAAGTTTGAATATTGAAACTAGGATCAAGTCCATTCATAGTATCTTTGTCAAGCAGGACTTCTTTGTGAGCTTAAAGCTCTACTTTTAGCGAATTAGCTTTAAAAGCACGATAAAGAAGAGGCCTATAATATAACGGACAGAAACTAAAGAAGAAAGCGAAAGACGAAGTATGTTTAGCAATTACTCAGTATAAACTATCAATAATCCACTGAATTATTCAATGATCTGATGTCATATGGGTGTATATACGATAAATCGTACAATGCAGTACTACTCATCAAATTCATTGCTTATATAATAAAAAAAAAGGAAAACGAATACCTGTGCTTTTGTTTCCCAACTGATGTAGCATATATAGGGAATACTACAGTACTGCATTCAATGGATGAGCTGGTATATCCAACCAGTCAAAACTTATTCTTTGGGTAATAGAAAGTTGGGGCGGTTTTATTTGTCACTTTTGAACAAAATGTACCAACAGTCGCTTTGTTTTTGTTTTCTTCTGAAACGGCCTCTGAATGTAATCTTCTTTAAGAATGCCTCTCACTCAAATGAAAAGCGTATCACTTGTTTCTCGGATACACGCTGGGCTTTTATTTTCTACGTAAGCAAAAAGAGCTAAATGTTGCACATATCACTAGCCCTATTTCTATTAGCAGCAAAAATTGCTCATCTCTAAAAAGTAAATCAAGTGAAGCTTCTTTGTAGGTTCTACGCCGCGTAGGTTAAAGGCAAAACCTCAGTGAATCTTGTTCGCAGGAATGGAGCAAGAAACAGGCGCCCAGTTAGAGTCATGAAAGCAATATTGAGAGCAATATTTCTGACGCGCCTCCATTGGCTCTGTGCTCTTCTCGGTTCGTAGTATTTGACCTCCAGCATACATGCAATACCGTGAATACAGAAAAAGCACAGATTTTCCAAAGTCAATTTGCGGCAGACGCTACAGATGATTAATTCGTGAAACACTCCGCTAACGAAGAAGGACAGTAGCCCTCGACCTTGTCTTGTGGATAGAAAGCCAACCTTCTGAGGCTTTTGTTGAGACGGCTTTGATGTCTGTCCGTCCTTATCCGTTCCTCTTCTTCTAGAATAGTTTTCAAACACTTGACTGTGCAACAAATTTCGGACAATGAGATTCCATCTACGACTGGAATAGGAAGTTCTATGAGCTCTCTCAAGCGCATGATAAAATATCGGTTGTAAATCAATGCATTTACCTCCAGAAATCTCTGGGACTGACGAGATAACATGGAAACGGCAAATAGTTCAAATCAGTAAAATCCATACAGCATTTATTCATGACAGCTGTGATCTTGCTTTCTTGCCATTACCTTGTTGATAAGATGGGAGAGTCAAACATATCTTGCATGCACCAGCCGGAGAAGCATTGCACGAATCCCATCAAAACATCCATGCCTCCCAAGATGAGATAGGCCTTCAAACCGAATAAAAATGTGCTTAAAAGACTCTCTTTACTTAGCCATGCGTATTTCAACATATCATCGGGCTTAGCGGGCAATAAAGGTTCGATAACAAAGTATAGGAAGGTTAATTTACCAACGCCTCTAAATACCTTTTTCAAACCTAACGTACGATTATCCTTATCCGATGTCATCAGTGGATGATCTACAACCGTATTGTACAAGGCGCGAAGCCATTCTGTCAAGGTAAACTCTTCTGTAGGTAGATAAGCACTGTAAGCAGCTATAAACCAGGGCACAGCAGCAAAGGCAACATTGTTGGGAAGATAAGGTGAGACAACAGCTAAAGGAACAATAGCGTGAGTTACTGTCAATCCGAGTCGCAATGTGCTTTTCGAGATGACCAGCTTGTCCTGATGTCGCAGAAGGACATAGTCTATACCAAGCATCAAAGCATAAAGCCCTGTTAGTTGACTTGATGTCAATACAATCGGTTTTGGCAAATCAACGTTCAAGATCGGGGCCGAGTAGATTGGCATTTTATAGAATAAAATGCTGTGGAAAGTAAATTTTTATCAACTTCCCGGTTGCCCCCAAATTTATTATTACATACAAAATTGAGAACTCTCGGTAAACAGGCAAGTTCGCGGTATTTCATCTTTGACAGAGTTCGTGGTTTCGTTGAAAGGCTCTCAAAACATGAGGTTGTATAAACAATGTTCGTACGTATCGCATGGTTATTATGGTTCCTGAAATATTCAAAGCGCTATGGAATATTCTATGATCTTGCAGCGACAAAAATAAAACTAATTTGGCTTTACTACTACTCTATTGCTTTATCTAAAGAGTTCAGAAAGCTCTATAAACAAAAATTGTTTACAGGACTACAAAATCAAGAACATAAACACATTTCATGTGCCAAAGTTCTTAAAAAGAAGGTTTATCGATATGTCGCAGATTCATTTAAAAGGAAACAACGACGATCGTGCTGTGACGCTGACTGTGACTTTAAGCTATAAAACAAATCGTTTTTTAACTTAAATTTGTGTTTACTCCCCTTTTTCCCTCCTGACTGAACTCTTCTCGCTGGTCTTCCAAGCTGCTGTTATCAGTAAATGTATGTGGATTATACGAAATCACCCTTCATTGATATACAATTGCCATCAGCTATTGTTGTACCATCGTACTTCCTTATAGTGTTGTACAGTGCGATTTTATATGCAGACTACTATCTGTTCCGTTATGAACACCGGCTACATCATTTTGTATCTCCAAAACAACTGCGACTAGTCATCATTATTTACCATATCCTTATACCCATGATATTTGTCTCCAAATACCCGCATTACAACCTTCTATTTGCGGCAGCGCCTTGGTTTTTGGCTGTCTACACAGCATCCCTGCCGCCTGAAAAACTCTCATTTCAGAATTGGATTCAGGAAATGATCAATATTACGATTGATAAGACGAAGGATAAGACAACAATTCAGCAGCAGCAGCAGCAGGAGGAGGAAAGTAAGCTTACGCGCGAGACACGAATTCGGCTAAAAGGTCTCCAAAAAGTTGCTTTGGGCTTTTTCAAATTGGCATTTATGCATGTGATTGTCAATCCATGGTTGCCTACCTATGGTAGTGACGCGTTAGAATATGCTTGGCTGCACCCATTAAGCGTCATATATACTCTCCTTTATGGCATCAAGGCATACTGTTTTTTGGGCGCTATTGACATATTCATGGGCGCTGAACAAGCCATTTTCTCTTGGGATATGGTCGATTTATTTGATAGTCCTATCTTGTCGGCAAGTCCGAGAGATTTTTGGAGGTACAATAACTGTAGTTAATAGTGAAAAACATGTCAGAACAATATCCTATTCACCCTCATCATTTTTACACTGTAGTCGTCGATGGAATAAGGTTATTCGTAACTTGTTGCATGAACATGTGTTCACAGGGAAAAGCCGTTGCGAAGATAACAAGATAGCAGATTGGGAAGCGTCTGCGTCAGTCACAACACTAGAACCTGCTATCATTGAAGATACCAAAAAATCAAAAACGAAAACAGTTGCAAGCACAACAAAAAGAGTAACGCGTAGTACATCAAAAATTACGTCTAATCTTGGCATGGGCTCTGATTTAACAAATCAAGGTGTTCAGGAGTCGCTTGTGAAATTGCAGCAAAAACCTCACAAGCAGCAAACCAGGAAACTCAGACATCCACAGACTCTAGCGGAACATTCCACATATAGAAGCATTGGTAATGTTACATTACGTACAACATGAACCCCTGTAACACAAAAGGCTCATTATTTCTTTGATAGAAGGAGTAAACGCATTCAATGAACGGTGGAAGTGCCTATGGGGTTCTAGACGCATGCGTGGTTTGTTATCATTCATTATCAGTGGTGTCTTTCATGAACTTATTATTATGAGTACGTGTAGACATATAACATTAGAGAACCTATTATTTTTCACCTTGCAAGGCGTGGCCGTCATGTTGGAGTTAGAAACTCGTACGATGATACAACCTCATGAGGAATTGGATCTTAGACGACGTGTACCTCGTATAATGTTGCAACTGTTATTCATGGCAATCACTGGCAGACTATTCACCGCACCCTTCCTTAAATATAATTTTCTTGCTCCCAACTTTAGTCACGTAAAATATGCATTTTAGCCATTTTATCATAAAAAAGTCTGCATTCAACTTTAGCTTATACGCTTATTTTCATATACTTACCTATGATAAAACTTTAAATTGCCAGTTAGACTTTACAAGAAAATTGAAGCAACGGATAAACGTACTTCAACAATTAATCAGTAAGCGATATTTTCCGTGGTTAGAGAGACGAGAAAGTATAAGCATTTCATTTCCTGTTTGAACGGCCGGCTTTCTTACTATATCCATCCTTTCATAAATACCATAAGCCCTCCTCCTCCTTCTCGGTTTCTAAATAATATCTATAGTTCGCTGAGCCACAGTAAATGATGAATCATTCCCGACTTTAGCTTAACTTATGTATAAACATCACGGTTTTGGCATATATAGTATCTGATTGAAAAAAATTATTTGACTGATTTCGAGCACCTAAAAAGACTTGTAGTTAACGGCATCTTTGATAATTCTGTAACTGAACAATACTACTTGAAAGCTTCAAGTGCTGTTACAGTTTAAAAGTATTTAAAGCCTGTAAAGAATTGATTATCACTGTAAGCAATACTGAAATCCGCTGCTAATGTAGTTTACGAAAGTGTAATTCTTGACGATGGCGACCCCGCAGTTTCAGATGAGTTAGTAGGACCCAAACAATGAGAACCGGATATTTGAGCTAATTATTATGGTGTTTGTACAGATTTTAAACAGCACTAATATTATCAGTTACACTATACCGCTTTGAGTAGCTGGTTATTGAATAGTATTGCGTGCTTATATAACTGATATAAACATCGTTACTTCTGGCTGTAATGCCATTGACAAAAAAGTCATCCTTACGGATATGTTATCTATCGAACACAATACAAATAGTAGGCAAGTTCCTATCTGCAAATGATAATTACGTAATGGATAAATGAGATCTCCGTGTTCATTCATGCTACAATCCTTATATTTATCCTCGTAAATGGCTATTGACAACCGTTCAATATTACTCGTAAAACTTTTACTATTCTGTAAAAATAATTTATGGTTCTTTAAGCATTGTGCAAAATGAAATGGAGTTAACTAAAACAGTGGTTCAAAAGTTTTAACAGCGCAAACACTTTTTGTATACTACAGAATGGCCATACTTGTGCCAGGATATTAAGATTGGCACTAACTTTTGCTATGGCTTCCTTCTTCTGTAGAGCTTGCAGCGGATAAGTGCTTTCTCAGGTCGTTTTTTAAACAGCGTGAGTTTTTTGACACAAAAATTTAGTGAGCTTCCAACTACTGAGTTAACAATAAAACACAGGTACACCTTTTTGCGAGAAAAAGACAAAAAACCACCACCAAAACACTTGTCATTCCATTATATATACAAATTGATGAATGGAGTATTTCAATAAGACAGCATTGTCAGCTTCCAAACAACCAGAATTACTTCAAGATGAAACAATTTTGTTGCGACAAGGACGAATTGGTCTTTACGAAGGGTAAACCAGCACTGATGTTTTAAAGTCATGTCGTTATGGACAAAACGGAATTAATGTTGCATAACCATCAGAAAACATAAACTTGAGCACTTTCAGGATGGCATTTGTTACTTGACAACACACCGCATAATTTACGTGGACAAATTGGATCCTATGAACTATTCAGCAGAGCTTAGCCTTTCTTACGTGACGCACATTGAGAGCTATGTAGGTATTGCTTCAATGTTTTGTTCGAATGCATAATCTTTGACTTAAATGTGATATGAATAGAGCGGGTTTTTAAGATCATCTCCCAAAATCAATTTAAAAATCGATGTTGCAGCAATAAAGGCAGAAAAGCAAAAGACACGAAGCAATAGTAGGAGTATGAACAAGCAGGCCAATAATGGCTCTAGTAATAATACCGGTATATGGGCTTGTTCAATATGTCTCTTTGCGAATAAAGCCGATAATAACGTGTGCGAAATGTGCGGTGTGCATAAACAAGAAACTCAAACAACGACATCTTGTTCCATTGTTGCACCTGATCCATCAATAGACACAAATAACAATAATGAGAATACTTGCCCAGTTTGTACATTTATAAACCATCCGAGTATGATACAATGCGAAATTTGCGGCGCAACACTATCAAGAAAAGCCATGACACCATCTACTTCCTCCGACTCCTCTAATTCGATACCTAACAGTAGTCGTAATAATCCACTGCCTACCAGTTCACCAAATGCTTCTAATACTGGAGAAATTCGTTTGTCCTTCAGACATGGTGGGCAATCTAATTTTTTCAACAAACTGAAAGTAGTGTTGAGTAAAAAACAATGGCAAAAGAAACAGGCACCCTTACCAGTAGAGATGACAGCACCTGCCACTCGAGGTGTCGGCATTAGTAAATCTTATATTCCGGAAGATGGTTAAGTCGCAAACTTTATCGCTTAAATAATAACACATTTATTTCTTTATTCTATTATAGGTGCTATTGAGGAGCGTATTCAAAAAACAACATTGGAGGCAAACGAAACCTTGTCCGATGCCTTTCAAGATTTAGATAAACTAATGATGAAAGCAACAGAGATGGTTAAACTAGCAGAGTCAATATCGAATAAGCTTTATAAAGATGCTGCAAACCAAGGAGATGAACTCGGGACACTACGATCACATTTGCTTAACCTTGGTATTGCTTCACCTGTAACAAAGTAGGTTTTCTAAAGATATGTCTGGTGCTTAAGCATTGTAATTCATACCACTCACTATTTTTGTAACAAAAGAGGGTCTGCTGGCTCCGTATACCATCAAGAATTAGCCAGAGAGCTAGCAGATTTTTTGGGAAAGCTTTATAAAAAGAATGATGATATGAAATCGTTGACAGATATTTATTGTTTATTTAACCGCGCTAGAGGTGTCGGTACGTAGTTTAGAACATAAATAATTATGAGCGTCTGCCACTTAGCTAACGCTTTAACCTTAAAAATATCATAGCCCTCATCTCTCCTGAAGATCTATACAAAGCAAGCCAACAGTTTGAGTCTTTAAGGTTGCCTTTCAGATTGAGAAGATTCCCTAGTGGTTTATTAGTAATTCAATCCATGGATATGACGGATGACAGAGTAGCATCCCGTATATTGAAATTTGTAAAAGACGAACATAACGGCTTGACTGCTTTGAGACTAGCAGAAATTCAGGGTTTGGCTCTACCTGTCGCTGTGGAACAATTGGCAATAACGGAGCACCTAGGTTTCATATGTCGAGATGAAGGCCCAGCAGGCATAACCTTTTACGAAAATTTATTCATATTGCAGACAAATCCAGCAAATCTCATGGTTTAGTACCTAATATAAAATAAGCTCTTCTTTTACTCTACTCCCTTACCGTTCGCGCAATTTATCCCCCTCCCCCCTCTCCCCCCCCCAAGAAGAAAAGGAAAAGAAAACCAAATAGCATTTTTACTCGATAAACAAGCTTTGAGCTGATGCTTTGAAAAAAGTGACGATGGCTTTAAAACTTAGCAGGGTATTTCTTTCCAACTAATTATGCTATAATTTAATCAGTGTTGACATTAATGATCAATGCAGACCTTGGCACTTAATTGGAAAAGTGCTATACTATGTATCGAAGCATCAAACGTGACTCATTTTCAAGTGTTAATCAACCAAAATTCGTAAGTTGTTACTGATACATTCATGCTACTTTTCTCGGATTCTAAGCTGTCACATATTGGGCTACGAATTCATTTGATACTCGCGAAAGAGGCAGTTTGGATCATGTAATATGCCTCAAACTTTTTATTTGTACGAACGAGCAGTAATTACGCTTTCAAAGACAAGGAAACTACGATATATTGACACAAACACTTCAATAACAATAATCTTGGTTTTCATCAATGAGAAACCTTAGTGACTCCCTAAGAGATGAGTGCTTCCTTAGTACTTCTGAAAGTATGAGATTTTATATATATGATGGATACAACGAATACCACGTAACTGTGGCTTATACTCTATTAGAGAGGGAAAGAAACAATATTTATAATTCAAATCAAAGCATTGTTATAGCAATAGGATTAATACAAAGAAAATGTGACCAGAGGAGGATATATAAATAGAACTGTAAATGTAAACTGTATATGTGTATATATTACTGTCAAGGAAAAAGTAGAGAATAGAGACGATGTCGGAAGGACAAGATTTAGTTAATAATAGGAAGAGTGTGTTATATACGTAGTACTGATCTATGATTCAATATTGCTCATAGATGCTGTAGGATCCCATTGTGCATCTTTCGCGTGTTGCGCAGCAATATTCTTGAAGTAAGCTTGCGCCTGCGCTCCATTTTCTAAACTTGCTGTCATTCCTTCGATTGCTAAACTGTTGGGTATACTTCTAACTAGGCCATCAATGGCTAAGCTGTTGGGAAAACTTCGTACAATGGGCCGTTCCATAGAATGAACAGAACCTATTGATCTTGGGATCGGTGGCATTTCGTCGCCATTTATAGAACGTGTTTGTACTGAATTCATCCATTGGGAGTTTTCTGCAAGCATACCATCCGCTTGACCTTCTTCAGCGGTTGCTGTATAGTGTGCCTCCTCACTATAACTTTCTAAATAGTTAGTAATCCAAGGATGATTGAGCAGTTCTTCTGCAGAAGGACGCTTATTAGGATCGCGAATGAAGCATTTCTTTAAGAAGTCGATACCCTGTGCAGATAACTGAGACGCGTCGGGCAGTGGAGGATGCCCTGTCACGACATGGTACATAACGGACCACTCATTCTCCAAAGTGCTCCAAGGACGACGGCCAGTTGCCATTTGCACAATGCAACAACCGAGAGACCAGATATCCATTGAACCTTTACGACCTGTGTCACTGCCTGTAATAACTTCAGGTGCCTATCATTATATAATCAAGATTGTAAATTGGGGGGTTTTGTTTTACTGAGGTAACCCTTCAATTGTGCCTACCATATACATCGGAGTGCCAGCCAAGCTACCAACATGCATATTCATGGTTGTACGTCCCATAGTCTTCTGACCCTTAACTAAGATCTTTGAAGCACCAAAATCAGTTAATTTCAATTGACCCTGGTAATCGATCAAGATATCTGGACGTATTCATTAGCATTCAATTCTAGAGTGTCTGCTCTGCTTAAATTTTATACTTACTGTCAGGTTTAATATCACGATGAACAACATTATTTTCATGTAGATACGCTAGACCGCTAAGCAGTTGATAAGCATAGTCAACAATATACAATTCATCTTCAATGCGACCACCATGATCTAGGAGCGCACCCAAACTGCCATTTTCACAATACTCCATGAAAATGTATACCCGATCACGATGCACTTCCTATGAAATAATTTCATCATTAGAATCCAAATGGAATGATTATGCCAAGTTAATAATTACCATTCCATAATACTGAACAATATTTCTATGATGAAGCATTTCCATAACTTTCATTTCCTCTTTAATAGATTTGTGTAATGCAGATAACGAACTAGAATCTGGGAATCTAATTTCCTTGACTGCCATCACAGTGGATGTATCAAGATTAATCGCCAAATATACTGAACCAAACGTACCAGCACCGATAAAGCGACCTTGTTGCCAGCTGAAAGATATATTGGAGGAAGATGGAGCCAAGAAGACAAGCGATTGGTCTTCTGGTTTCTGATCGTCAAGTATTTTACCGATAATCTTTCGTTCCTGTTCGTCTTCTGTACGTCTGTTTTCAATTTCATTGATTTTGCGCATCCACGCATCTCGTATATACATTACACCACCTCCACCTGTTGCCGCTGCATCATTGGATGCACCAAAGGTTGAGCTGGTAGTAATATTATCCTTATCGGCATTCTTTGATGTCATGTAAGAATTTCTCTTTGCTGTAACGCCACGCAGACGTTGTTGGTCCTCTTTCAATTGAAGTTCGTATGTGTATCTTGTACCAAGAATATCAAAATGTGAGATCAATAATGCTACACAACGTGCCACTTTACTTTGTAATGTAGCGAATTCGGTTTCGCTTAACGCCAATATATTGACACCGCGTGTCATGAGATGAACGAATTCAAGGGCAGCGACAGCCCATCGGAACGTCTTTCGATCCGAAGGAATACAATCGTCCGTAATGAACGAAATCCAATCAATCGCCAATCGTACGAGCTTAAGATCCAGTTGAAGTCGTACTGCCAGTTTTAAAAATTTAGACGCGCGTACGCCAAAATCACTTGCAAAACTAAAGCACTCTTCGACAAGCTCTTGACAACCTAAACGAAGGGTTTTATCACGGATAGTGCTAACACTAGAGATGGTAGAATCAGCTAATTTAAAGACTGTCATCTTGATTTTGTGCAATTCTTTGTCGATTTTTGGAATATGAGCACGGTGCTCTTGTATAATCTCTATGCCTGAATGCTGGACAGCTGACCAAAACGCTGCCTTAGCAGGAGCTAACCTCTGTGCATCACCGGTCGTCAACCGCACAAGTCGCGTTTTAATACCAAGGTGAATGAAAGGGGTAGAAACCTCGACAACTTCACCTGTCCACATAATATTTTGCCAAGGCGAGAATATCAAGATATAGTCATCGAATTCTGCCTCATGGTGTATAGTGTTCGGATCATCTGGCACGAATGGAGTGGGTACTTGTAATGTTCTATTTTTTGCAAAGCATGATTTGATCAGAGTTCTAATGACATCGTCTTTCCCGTACAGTGATGGTGATGCAATAATATAAATTCGCTCCTCCTCGAAGGATCCTGTGTAAACTAAGAAATGCCCTGTTTCAACTAAACATGTCACGAACTTGTCCATATTGTCTGAATCTACGACATATTCTGCTGCATTTTCAAACTGTCCCATGAAGAATCTTAATCAAAAAGCATATATTAGCATTAAAAGTTGCGAGTAACAAGACGGAGATATACTAACCTGGCAAATTGAAGTAACTTTCTTGCGCGCATTCGCATTGTGTGTAATAATTTGGTATATTTGACTTCAATACCGTTATCTTCAACTGACTCTGGAGGTATCTTTAATTTTGAAATATAGTCATGCATAACATCTTGTAGCAATCTATTGGTTAATGAACTATTAATAGATTGATGAGTGCATGCTCTAACAGCATTGTAATAACACCCGTTTTTTCTGAATGTATGGCTTACCAAAACTGTTCGGCACATTCCCAATCTGCTTTATCTACAGTTTGACAAATGGTTTCTTGTAAAAATGCCCACTCTTTCTCCATCACCTCTTTTTCTCGTAAGTTATTTTCTTTTTCAAGGTTTAGTTTCCAAGTGATCAGTTTAAAATAGAAACGAACCGATTCCATTAATACTGCGTCATAGTTTCTGTCTATAGGCTCATCTTCCTCTAGTACAAAACCAGGTGCCGAATGAGTCAATTCTTCGTACTCTCTTTTCACTCGACACGCTAAAGAGAGTAATCCTCGATAGTCTTCCATCATAGCATCTACCATTTGTTTTGGCGGTTCTTGCATTCGACTTTTATATTCCAAACGAAGTTTCAATGCTTCTTCAACTAGTGAGATAGGGAAGTAAGCTAATTGTCGTAACTGAGTAATAAACGATGGTAAATTCATTTCTTGGAACTGTGCCGAATTAAGTATCATTGTCTCTTTTGATTTAACGAGAAGAGAATTCAAGGCTGATAGTGTTCGTTTATCAAAGGTATCTTGAAGCGCTGATTCTTTTAATAATCTTTCCACAAAGGAAGTATCGTTGTTTCGCGCATCCTCCTTACTGCTGTTATTTGTTTCTGTCGTGGATGGTTCTTCTGGCTTTTTTCTTGCAATTTGTAAATCTTCTGAGCCTGTCCAATTTCGCAATATTTTATATTGCATACTTAGACTACGAGTAATGGTGCACCAAGAATTGAGTGCATCTAATCTCGTTTGAAACTCTATTGAACCGTATTGTGGGTGAGCTTGTATCATTTCTGCACGAGTAGTATAGAGTGATTCTATTCGATCCACATTTTTTAAAACTTCGGCTACTTTTCGCAGTGCATTCTGCTCATCATTTTCTTCAACTCTGAATTCCATGACCATTCTCAAAACGCTGCCTATTTCTTTTCGACTGTCTTCTAGTGATTTCTGTTCCTGTATAATTGTTCGACCGCGTAATAAAGCACGCAATGATAGCCAGATTTCTTGAATGGGTTTCTCTTGAGTAAATTTATCAGACGTCGACAACCTTTTCTTTTCTGATTTCAGGATTTCACCTAGTAGAACGGACTGAAGCATTTGTTGCCATTCTAATCGCTCATGCGTGATTTCAGGAGCTACTGTGGAGAAGGTTTGATTACGGGCATAAAGTTGGTTGAAAGCTGTTTCATCGTCTTCATCACTCATGCTATCCTCCTCCTCATCACTATAATAATCTTCATCCTGATAAAGATTCAATGACGGTGGTAATACTGTATTGGTATAACTGGGAGTTATGAAAGGCCACGGTGTGGTGGCTGGTTGTGCATTGGGATAAGCATTGTTCATAGGTTGATTCGAAGGAACTGGTTGAAGATCTGGTTGTATTGTTGGTATTGGCTGGGTATGCTGTGGTACCGGTTCAACTTTATCACTATCCTCCGTCCAATGTACTCTTCTAGTGCTCGACATGATTCTTTGTTAGAATGGAAAGTACAAACTTCGATAGAAGAAATAAAATGGAAGGTTGAATTAGATATTCAAAAAGCTGGTTTTGAAGGACCGAAAATGAGGGACAGAAATCAAAAAGCGATCCCAATTCAAATACAGTATTTTACCTTATATTTTAGACGATTTACAATTTTTAATGAACAATATACATTTTAATTTTAGATTTATTAAAAAATATTTTTAGAAAAGTCCATAGTATTTTGGATATTTGGATACTCAATTATTCAGTGATATTCAAGCAGCATTAAGGATGACATACAATCGAACCCTAGAAATTAGTCTCTATCAGTAAGAAAGTCGCCAATAATGGTTTTATTGATGTTATCTTGCAATAGGGCAAACTACAAAAAGCTTGACAACTTTTTTACTAAATGACGATGTGTTCCGAGACCAACAAGATATTCGTTGGTGCATTTTTTGGACAAGAATTCCAAAAAAAGGTTAACTTTGAATTGATTGACATCAAACCATTGATAGAGGGCTGAGGGTCATAGTATAGCAGATACCATAGCGGAATGGGATGGTTATATTATCTGTTGTCAATGTTTTTGTATGCGTTCATGGATGACTTTCAAAGATAAGCACTATAAAATATATTGCTTTCTTATACTCAAATGTTGTCTCTTTCACTTTAATTCACGTTTGATGATACATACTATGACCCATGTTCAAAACAATAATTGATGAAAAAAAAAAAAAGCAAATTTTTGAAAAGAAAAAATCAACTGCTGTTCATGGTAACTTGCCTTTTGAAAAAAAAAAGCTCTTATCATGCGTAGTGTATGCCTTGGAAGCTTTTAAAAAAAGTCACAAGTGATTTCTGCTATCAAGAGATCTGTCAAGGAAAACCTAAATGGCCAACTGATGACTACCTTACCGAAGATATAAAAGCAAAGATCCAAACCTTCTGTGAACCTTGGAAGAAGAAGCTGGGGAAGAAAGTGAACATGAAGACATTATCTGCTGATCCTGGGTCTTTCGTACCCTTTTTGTTATCTTTGAACGCAGAATTTGAGAGAGAACACGATGATCATAAGTCATTTGACGTAAGACGACGTCCTCTCCCAAAACTGTTATCCTTACTGCCAAAGGTTTCTGTTCACTGGAGGTTTATTACCTTGAGTGTGAACGCTCTGTCTTCTTTTGTGAAACGTTCTTTACCCCGCAATTACCAAAGCCAATTAGAGCTGTTTTTCCATGTCTTTGATTTCAAGAAACTCCGGTACAAAAGGTAAGCATACAGTTAATACGGTATACAGTCGAGTATAATGTATGAGCTTTAACTTCTTAAGCACATGTAGTATCGCTGAACTAACACCGAATGGTGATAGCAAAGAGCTCTTTGGTAATATTGTCAGAACGGATGGGTTTTCCATTGACTTTCTTTTTATAAAAGACAACAATCTGGCCATGGTGCCTCCTTCCAAAAATTGGATCGCACTCTTGATGATTTCTCTCTGGATGAAGTTGACAATACTTATTTACCTATTACCCTGGATCCCGGAAGAAAGTCTGTTTTTATTGCTGCTATTGGCCTTGAATATAACAGACAAGTGCGAAGATGCACTACATCCGAATACTATCATATGGCAGGGTCAACGAAATATTGTAAGAAATTGAACAGTATGAAAGCTGTTACAGGAATAGATCTAGTAGAAAGTCAAATCCCCTCGTCAAAGACCTCTCGTCTAGGAGTATATGAGGCGTTCACCAGTTATATGCTCAATAACTTAGACGCTCTCTTTAGTTTTTATGGACATGAAACAGCAAAGGACCGGTTTACGTTGTACCAAGGAAGGCAAAGAGCACCCGAAACTATGGCCAACATCCCACCTCGATAACCAAAAAAAGATCCTTTTTTTTTGGTTCTCTCTAAAAACACTATCCTTTGAAATGAAAAGCTTGAAAATACTATTCTTCTTAAGGCCCATTCAGTGTGATTTTTGAAGGGATTCCCCTTTTGCCCCCTGCAAAAACCAATAGAGTAGAATATTTTTTGCTGCTCCCGATATTTTACATAACAAATCTGTGATTATCTAATTTGCTTTTTTTTTTTTTCTTTTTTGAATACATATACCTTAAACTACTTTATAATGATTGCGGATCAGGAGTAAAAAAAAATAAATAAATAAATAAATAAATCTGTTTCTCAAGCAACAGAAGAGTAAAATAAAATGTTTGTTTGCGTTTTACTCCAATTAACAATCCATTCCCTTTTGGCATGATCTTAATACTAAGTTTAGACAGCAAAAAGAAAAGCTATAGGCAACAAGTTGGTGGCATTTTAGAAAAGATACTCATGATATTTAATCTATTTGAAGACCGTTTGATAGCTTTTTACTTTGTTAGAAAAAAAATAAAAAGATAATAGGAAATTACTCAATGATGATGGCCCTTGGATTCTTACGACTCTTCCAAAAAAAAAAAAAAAAAAAAAATAGTAAGAGGGCGAATGTACTTTTGCTAGTCAATTATTTTAGCCTCAAATTCTAGTTGAAACCTTGGGCTCATTGTCTATGTGGTAGTCTCAGAGACAACAGAGATAGTCCTTAATAAAATGTTTGCTCTACATGGGTAATTGTACGTTCCAAGCTGTGTAGTTGCTATAGTATGCTTCGATTATAAATGAAGTTTATAAGCGTTATAAGAAACAGGGATTATCTGCATAGATCTACAATCTATGAACATCTTTAGCGGCATCTTTAAGCAGGGAATTTTCAATTAAAGTAGAAAACAAAAAAATGCTTGCTCTTTACAAGATTCTTGCACTTATAAAAGGATATCAATTTTGCGTTCAAAATCGTTTTCTTCCTTCTCATAAACTTTTCTTGCCGACTCATAATGCAAATTAAACTTTTGAATCTCGCTTCTACCGCTTGCATATTCGCTTTCGTGTCTGCCGCACCTGTGGTCAACTCTGACGGTCTTGATGCTTCTGCTTTGAACGATATTGAAGCCGTCGGTCTTAATGATATTCACCTTACCCGTCGGCAAAATTTACCTTTTGCTGCTGTTGGTGGTTATCCTGGTTCAGGTAGTGGTGGTGGTTTTTTTCCCTTCAAGCGATAGTATTTTTTTTTGTATACCAACAAAGACGCTAATGCATCAGAAAAGATGGTCTTTTAACAATGATTTAAAAGTTTAATTTAAAAAGTGAGAAGGCTTGCTGTTCTTGAAGCATCTAGATAGCAATTGAAGAAGCTTCCTTCCATCATATTTTCTGGCCTCAATGCTATGATGAGATTACCAAATGCAGGAACGCACGAAAATTGTAATTATTCTGGTTTTTTTTTATGAAAAGATGCTCATTGACTATTCGGTAATACACAACATTTACCAACATTATAAATAATTATGTTATCGTGAAAAAAAAAACCCAATTTATATCAAATGGGAATCAATTTTATTTAATTTTTTTTTAAACTGATGGCTCAACTTTAGTGAACCAAGCAGGATGTCTTTGACTTCGGTTGAAGCTTACGTCTTTTAAAGTATTTAAAATACCTTTCCAAATGTCGCCATGGTGCTTTCTACGCCAGATGAACTCAATAAGCATCCATGGCATCATTTTTTTGGTTCTCATTTTCCTAGCCACGTTGATTTTTATGTCAGATCACGTTCCTAACGTAAAAGAAAACGGTTATTAATTGATGAATATAGTTGAACCTGATATATTACATACCTTCAATTGTGTTGGTACAGACATCACCATCACGAAAAGTGACAGAATGGTTCACCGTGCGATGCTCTAAGCCCATACCGAGATTCACCATGTTCTGATACGCACTCCAGCAATCAGTATAAACCAGTGTTCCTGGTTTTACAAAACGTTCAATGATACTGGAGAGAGTGGCTTCGTTCCTGTTCTCAACGACAATGAGAAAACACTTTCTCTCATCTGTCCTTTCTACCCCGCCAACCACCCAGACACCTTCAACTCGATGGCCACGCCAGTATTTCACTTTTCCGAATTTGCTTTCATCAATCTGAACAATAATCCGGTCGTCATGAGAATCATATCCACAAACTTTGCAATCATCGAGTGTGATATCCTCCTGCAAAAGCGGACGCCAGTCATTTATTACTCCTCTTACGGTCGCAGGAGATATTTCAGCTAGACTGGCTTATATACATCGGTCAACGTTATGAGCCCAGTAGAGTAATATCGTCATCGTGGTCGAAATGGCAATATTACGGTTGTAAAAAACGAATCCACTCGGATAGTTCGTGATGAGCCATTACAACATCTGGTGCCATCTTCTCTAAGGACACCATGGCATCACCACTGTTGTTGGTGCTTATAATAACGCACGGCAGAGCCACTGGAACAACGAACGATCTCTTGTGTATCTGGCCAATAGAAAATGCAGGCAGCCTCTGTTTCTATGATGATATGCAAATTGTTGGTGCTCCTGTATTCAAGGGTACCGGCGTTCTTCATTGCAAGCAATGTCTAAAGCTATGGCAGAGAGACATTAACGCCGCTATCAATACGATGACCATATCTCGAGCAGTTTGGTCTGGAGTGGGAAGACCCAGCGTTTTCAAGCCAGCGAAGAAGAAGAAAGTATCGCCGTAATAAACACGGTTTTCCTTATCTTTTAAGGATTTAGATCATTACAGGTGAGGAATAGTACGGTTTTTTTTTTTTTTTTTTTTTTTTTTTTTGTTTCGCACTGCTAACAAGTTTTTGGAATTTGAATTATTGTTTAAACGGTCTATATTTTGGTCTACAACACAATTGCAACTCATCTAAAATGTAAATATTTATTGTCCAAAAAAAAAGTATTTCATCTAATTAGTTAAAATACTGTAGTAATGAAAACAGAAACATTGTCTTTGTGACACTTATTGTAGAATAGGGAATTTCTTTTTTAAACACATGTTATCCTGATTGGTGCTAGGAAACATCACTTTTTCAACTGTACTACAGATGCATAATTCTTTTGAAAGTGATAGGAACGAAGCGAAGAGATCCACTTTGTTATTCACTGTCTACCTGCATATACAGCAGGCTGAGCTTATGTTCTATAGGTTAGGCGACGCTGAAACAATTATGAGCCTTCCAATCGAACAATTGGAAAAGTCCGTTCAAAACGAACAGGTGAGAGTTATGAAACCCGTTCTGGACTGCAAAGAGCTTATAGAAGTGCAAATTTTAGCGGGTGAAGAATAACTATGTTTTAACATAAGGCCAGAGCGGTTATAAAATAGAATAAGCGGAAGAGGCATAGCAACCTTGAACACAGATCGTTTTTGCAAGATTTTAGAAGCCAGCAATGCCAAACTGAGGCTTGATCTGGGCATACTAAATTTGGGAGTTTCCGTCGAACTTGTCATCCAAATTTTCGGCACTTACTGCCTAATGATGAGTGGAATAGATAGCTTATACGAAAAAGATGATGCATTATTATTATTTTGTAAATAATGTTGATGGGGAATATTTTTATGTACATTGATGGGGCTATTCCCTTTAAGCGTGGGTAGTGGAAGATTGCTATACTTGCAAAATACATGACTGAAGTCGTTCTTGATTTGAACTCTTGCTATCACGCATTTTTCATAATGCTAAAATGCATAACGGGTACTTCAAATTTGTCTCCAGTAATGAGCCTCGATTTATAAACCTGGATTCTTTCCATATTCGTATACTTTATAGATTCTCATGTAGTGGGTGGATCCAGCCTTGGCAGTTTTTAGTTGTATAATTGCTTCCTTCCAAGGTTCTATCCGTTTCTTTAAAGTTCAGTGTTCGCTTTTTTTTTGTCAAAATTCGGGGATTTTTACAGCCCCATTTTCACATTTACAAATATCTAAAGTTAGCTCTTGTTGCCACCAAAGACCGTCAAGGTCGAGTCTACGAGTCAAGGTCAATTGCATCCGAGCTTTGTTGTCCTTGAACATACTCTTGCTCACGTATCTGCTCGCTCAGGGTTGTTGCATTTTTGACAATGAATCTAGCATACCAAATTCGAGTGTGGCTAGCACAATCTTCGCATGTATCAAATTCTTTTCGAAAAGTATGGTAGCTTGTGTTTCATCTTGGCTGCGTGAGTGCGTTCCCAGATGCGTCTCCACTGTTGTCTTTGATAGTAGACGATATATACAATAAAATGGTATAGTTCACTTTTATTTAGGACAAGGATGATCATACAATACGGCAGCGTACATTATAGTATTAGTAATACTTTAATACTGTGAAACAAGTGTTGTGTTAAGTTGACAGCATCGTTAGATACGATGAGTCTCGTATGAATTGTACGAGATCATCGTATCGTATTATCGCTGAATTTTACTTAGTTTGGTCTCCTTAAGTTTTCTGTATCAATTTCGCGTGCTATTTGCTACCTAGCAGGCTTGAATTACAACAAATATCATACTGTCATTTGTCAAGATTACCGACAACGAGAGATCGTCACCGCATTCAGGCTAAATTCTTGTTGCGAACACATATGTCTGTAAATGCCCCTACTGACGAATTCTCTACCATATTTACTTGGCAATACACACACTCATTCTGATGAGGTTTGCCACCCACAATGAAAGAGAGAGGGACGAAGAGAAAAACTGGTATATCTAGCCGTGCCAGCCAACATCAAAATGGAAGCGGTGATGATGATAGTGGACGTAGTCATATTTTTTTAAGAGAAATAGCAGATTTTTAGTAGCACTCTCGTTCAAGACAGATCATTTCCTTCTGCTGATGAGTAGGTATATAAGAAGTTGACAGTACAAACATTGCTGATATCTTTTCGCGCGTTTCCTTATCTTTCATGATGCTTTCGATTCTCCACTAACTTTATCCGAACTATGCTTACTGTTATGTTCCTACGCTACTGCTTAAGTACGGATCTTTCACGTGTTGGTTTCTGATAGTGTTTGTAACCTTAGTCTTTACAAATGATTCGGTTTGACTTAATCGTGACATTTTATCCGTACAACTTTATTCGAATAAATAAGCAAAGCAAGTAACAATTATGGCAAAAACAACTGTTGTAGAAGAATGCTAAAAATACAGGATGGGATATGGAAAATTAATAAGCAAGGATTTACCAATTAGTTCTTCGATTATGCATTGAATCAAGGTATTTGAACATTGTGCCAGGTACTGCAGTCGAACGGTCTCTCCAATGATATGCAAAAATCTGTAGTACTCTCTTCTTCTCGAATTGAGTATTTTTGAATAGACTTGGAAGGGAGTTTATTCTTCGACATTGGGATGGATCAGTGAAACACCATGGCAGAATCGACCAGGGCTTAATTCCATTATGTAGAATTCTTCTATAAATTCTATAATACAGCTTGGAACCGAAAATTTCTGGGCCCTTAATAAGATGTCGTTTAGGTGGTGATGGTTGAGTTTTTGAAGATGTGCCGCTATCAGCCTCAACCCTCGCTCTAAACAGATCAGCAGCACCTTCCAAAATTTCACATACATAGGGAGATTTTTGATAGAAATGGAACAAAGCACCTGTAAAAGGATTACCAAACATTCCAGTCGAGCAGCTTCCTTGAGCAATCCATTCGTGCTCAAATAATGGTGATAAATCTCTTATGAACATGGTATCCAGATCAAACCAAACACCACCATACTGGTAAAGTACCAACATTCTGAGTAAATCGTCTCTTCCTGTACCATCATTTTCATCGTCCACTAACGTTCTCCAAGCGTCCTTGAAAATTTCGATGGGGGTATTTTTCGTTAATGCGACTGGATCAACCACTCTATAACTAATTCGATCAAAATTTTGCAGTCGTTGTATATAATTCCAGTTTTCTGATTGTACTAGTAGCTTTTCGTCCTCCGGCTGTATCCAAACGGTTAAGGTATGATTTACATTCTGTGTAGCTGTAAATGATCGTAAAGTGGCAAGCTGCTTTTCATCGAAATTACCAGAACTAGTATTTGAAGACCAATAAGTATGAAATGATTGTTTTCTATCAGAAGAGGGGTATCTTGGTGTTTTGAAAAGAGCTGCAAAATCGTAACAGGTGTGTGCCTCCCAAACGGGTAGACCAGGTACAAAGTTGCCTGTAAATCTCTGATTGCCTTGATAATACGGACTATTCTTCGATATATTAGTAAAGCAAGATGACAGCGGTTCGATTACAACCGGCTGTGGTGGAGATAACCAGTTTCGCAAGTATACATGTGCATTCACTTCTAATCGGCAAAGTATAAAGAACGAGATGAGTCCGAACAGTATGAAAAGAATTCCATACTTCAACAGATTGTAGATGAGTCTGTTGTTTCGCTTGATGCAATTTCCACTTTGAATTAGTATTCGGTTAAAGAAATAAAGCCATTGCATATTCTTCTTCTCTTGTTGGAAAATGTGAAAAGGATAAAAGAAATGTTGAAAGTAACAATTCACAACAATAAATCAAAGAAGGAGGAGGAAGAGAAGCTAAAATTGCAGACGAAGCTTTTATATTACTTATAACCAATCAAAATTGGCCGTTGGTTTCTCTCCTTTATAGCAGCAATGAAATATTTCTGTTTTCTAGATTGTTGCACGAATGACCATCGGCTCATCAGGACAAAGAAGTCTAAAGAAGAAAATTATGATCATTTAGAAATTAGCCGCTTATTTTGACATATCGCGTGTGTTTTTTATGTTTTTTAAAGAATCCGTGTAGTTTTGGGCTATTTTTTCAGCAACGGTGGTCCATCACAATGTTACTATTTCGATTACATTGATGCTCCTTGTAAGGATAACTGTTGAGACTTGGCTCTCAATGTTGGATCCACCGCACAACGATAATGATCCAATATAATTGAACAATTCTTCTGAAGCTCTATTTTTTGATGACTGAAACCAGGGATACTGAGTTTTATGAGGCATACGTGCATAAATTTTTCTCCCTCGGCAACGATCTGAATAAGTGCATCACTGTTATGGCTGTCAAAAAGGTCGTGTATTTATGAGTCAAAGTTTGACTATCGGGAGGACTTTTCGGACCTGGCGCCGAAAAATCTTACCATTAGATGATTTCGTTTTCTGTTATACCATTCTAATAATAAATCATATATGTTTGGATCAATAAACACCAAACAGCAATATTGAGTTCTTATGAATGTTCCTATACATCGCCCTCTGCATAGTTATTCTGAGTTTTGCCAATAGAAGAGACAGTTCATCAAATTTTCCTTTATCCAAATCGTTCGCGACAATACTAGTTCTCATCGATCTCTCAAAAATCGGTAAATCAATTGAAAGTCGCAATCAAGAGCTACCCAACGAAATGCTGAGCAAACTTGTTTAAAAAACAGTTCCGTCAGCTGACGACGCTAGCTTTCAAATATTGTTGTTTGTTAAAAGTTCAAATTCAGCGGAAAAGATATTCAAGCCTGTCGAAGGAGTATAAATTGAGCAACAGTTTACTTGCAACAGATCATTCATCCAGTTCCTTTTTTTATATAAAAATTGTAAACATAACTAACAGTTTATCGATGAGAATATCCCAGCAAACGAAAGCTTGTTTTGTCACTAGTTTAGTGACCGTGAGCCTTTTTGTAGCCCAGGCAGCAGCAGCAGCAGCAAATGCTGATGATTTAGTAGATCTTTTGCCTACTATCTACGACGGCAACAATTATAAAAACATTGCTTTTATGGCCACTGTTGGAGGCGCATCACATTATAACTGGGTTTTAAGCATTGGCGATGAGCTAGGAAAAAGAGGCCATAATTTTACTTTTGTTACTTGTGTAAGTCAAACGATAAAGTGAAGCATAGTTATGTAGTTTGATCTATCGTGCGGGTAAAAAAAGAACAGGGTTATTGATAACGTTCACCGCTAATATAAACAGGAAAGGGACACCAAATTCGCCAAGCCTTTCGATCATGTTGCCACTCATTCAGTTGGGCCTTGTACAGATCTTGAATCTTTAATGGCTAAGGGTGAGTTGAAAGAATTAATGAAGAAAGGAAGTATCGAATTCTTAACAACCGGTATGGAGCTTATGCAAACGAATTATGAGCAAGGTAAAATGATTTTACACTTTGATCCATTTCTTCTTCAAATAGTACTATACTTCTTTGGAAATAACCTTCCATCTCATTTTATTCGTTTTTTGTTCAGACTTCTTGGGCACAAAACAATACTTCATTGACAATAATATTGATCTGGCTCTATGTGACCATTTCTCTGATGCTTGCATGGACGCAGCTACCGTTTTACGCATTCCTTTCATTTACACTGGCTCTTTAGATCTGACAAAAGGTATATAGCATTTCAGTGGTCATGGGCAGCCTCTGTATTTTGAGCCATTAGAATTAATATCTATGCATGATAGACTCCAGCGCGCCGTACATTAATGACTATGCTATCTTTACACGTGGCCCTATGACAACAGAATTTGAATCGATTACAACCCGTTTCTACAACAAATTTATTCTACCCATGCAGATCATGAAAAAAGTGGTGCCTTCTTTAAGGCGTTTTGAAAAGCGCAGAAGAGCCGTTGGCGTCAATGTGGGGTTACAAGATCCAACAACAAGACTTAAAAACACCTTAAAATTAATAGATAATCTTCATGGCTTTAATGCTCCTCGCCCCTCAGGCTCTCTTGTTGAAAATGTTGGCCCTGTCCTTCCAAAAAAGTACACTCCATTGACTAGAGAACTGAAAGAGTTTCTTGATATGCATAACCGCGTTGCCTATGTTGCTTTTGGGTCCAAAGCAACCCCTTCCGAAAAAGAAATTTGCTTTATTTTAAGGGGTATTCTCGAAAATATTGAACATGGCGATTTAGATGGCTTTATCTGGGCTACAGTTCATGCCGCTGGCTTCTTCCCTGACTCTATCACCACTTCCTCAAATACTACTTATTTTGTTCACGACATGTTTAACGGCTATTACTCTAATATTCGAATGACCAAATGGGCTCCTCAAACTGCCATTCTTCACCATCCTTCTACCTACCTATTCCTATCTCATGGTATGACTTTAATTTATGAAATGATACAATTAAAGAGACAAGCCTTTTTACTAATCTCTGCTATTGTATATAGGTGGATTAACGTCCTGGTTTGAGAGTATGCATTCCGGAACTCGTATGATCATGTTCCCATTCTTCGGTGACCAACCTGCCAATGCTCATACCGTTGAGCAAAGAAAATTAGGTGGCATTTTGAAGAGCACTTTCACTATGGATGAAGCCGTTGCCTTGTTTAAGAGAATCATTAAGGATGAAACTAATGAAATTACCGAGAGTGTAAAGCGATTCCAAGCGCTGGCTCAAATCTATACGAGAAATAGTATCACTCATGCCGCAGACATCGTAGAAGAAGTCGCTTATACCCATGTTAATGGCCGTCTCCTTCATCGCGAGTCTGCAGATCGCCGTATGTCATACATAAGAGCACATAATATTGACATCTGGGCCATGCTTTTTGCTCTCGTTGGCATCGCTCTATCAGTGGGCGTGCTCGTCGGTTACAAAGTTCTTGCTGCTCTTGATAAGCAGCAAAGTGCAACTAAAGTGAAAACAAACTAAACTCAAAGAAGGCCTTTATTGCTTCTTCCTATCATAAATCTATCAATACCCCCGACCTTGGACATTATTTGTCAGCTTTTTTTTTTTCTTTCTCTCTTTACCTTAGCTGCCAATAAATAAGCTGCTTTATATGTCTTCCATTCTGATAACTGACTTTTTACTATGTTTTTGAGTAAAATTACATGGTATTGACTTTTTTATTTTACATACAGAATGAATGCAGAAAAAAATCTATAAATTAATAGCAGGCGTTGGTCTAGCTGCAAAATATATTTTTTTAGTGATGTGATGGCTTTGATCCTAGAGTAAAAGTTCGGTAAGCTCAGGAACATTTAAGAGTTTAACAAAATCAACTTTCTCAATTACCATCTACTCGCAGATTTCTTGTTGCTGATGGAATACGCACTGTGAGTCCATCTAATTTTTCGCTCATTACAACCTGACAGCCTAAACGAGATCTATTGTAATATTAATAATAGCATTAGCTTATTAATTCGACCTAAAACTTCTTATGCATCTTCTATTCCTCAATTATATCTTTACGTATCCGTCAATCCAAAAGCTAAATCTAACATATCATTTTCTTCATCAGAGGGTTCATCCATTTTATCGTAATAACTCTGCTCACAAATAACATGACAAGTTGAACATGCCAAAGATCCTTCACAGGCAGCTATACACAATCAAACAATAGAATTGCCTCATTGAGTCCATTGATGTTAACAACCTCAAAGCTCCTGTGCGGATTAGTAATACCTTCCAAATCGATGTCATATCTTTGAGTAAGGTCAATAATTGTGTCGCCATCAGTCGCCTTTACTGATATCTTTTCTCCATCTGGCGTAATGAAATTAACAGTATATGGTCTGTTTTGTAGAGAACAACATGAATAGAGTCAGCCATGAGATCCTCTTTCCTTGTACACCCATATCATATATGATGGCATATGTCAATTCTTACCCTTCTCCTCGTTTTATATGTTCTCTACCATGAAATAAAGCTATACAAAGATACATTTTACATTATTCATCAAAAGCTCAATTACTAATGGATAACAGTAATCCTTTTTTTAATATAAAAAGGATTAAAAAAAGTTTTTAGTTATACATACCTGGGGCTGACGAGAACGATCTGAATGTGTTTCTTTGAATTGGCTTGAATGCAACTTTGGTTGTAAATAATCGTAACAAAGACATGACAATTTTTTATATACAGATTTACAAGCTGATCAGTAGAATAAAGAAGAAACAGACGAAAGAGAGGGGTGTTTATGAGGCAGGTGTCTTAGTAAAAGAAAAGAAGCGGACACATATCTGATCTTCGGTATAGAGCGGGGACGTTCGCACTGGATTCTGATTGGATCAATAACACAGTTACCTGAAATCTGCCCCGGGAAAGCAGAGAACAATAAAGATCTGATTAGCACAGCTGACAAATTTTGCCTTCAGTTAGTTATATAAAACGTTTATAACAGAAACAGCATGCTTTTACAGTTTTACGCAAAAAAAAAAGGAACCATTTAACTATCTCAGAAAAACTGCATAGATGATATTTCAGAAATCTTATCGTTGTTATACTACAGTCAAAGTCTATTAAGGACAGTCTGTATGCTATTCTGTCTTTAAGTTTCGACAAAATGTACCTCCGCTTGATGCCGTCTTTCTTTATCAGCATGCTTTCATGCAATCGAAGAATAGTAGCGTTTCAAAGTGTGATTTTTACTCAGTTATGGTACGCTTTGTCATGTCACGGGAAAAAAAGCAATCACGGTGAAAAGCCCGCCCTTTCGTACCAGACCATCCACCCAGCTTTCCAGGAACATGAATCATTTTTCGGCTTGATCAAATCAGGAAATAATGAAAAAGTTAAACCGTGATACGACTCGCAACGTTATTTACAGCAGTGAAGGATCATGTTCTAGTCCTTCTTCGAATTCAATAAAACAAAGCATTTGTACTATCCATGCTTTTTCTATCTGTGGCCTTCATTACTAAAGAAGAGATAGAAGTAGTATGACTCTTGTGAAATCCCTATCATTTGCCGTAAGGCCTCCTCTTCATTCCACGTGCATCTCATCCTTCTTTTGGACTTGCTGTCAAGGGCGCAAATTAAAAAGAAAAAGCAAGAAAAAAAGGAAGGTTGTCTGCTAATCATGACAGGGTACAGCTTTGACAGAACCAATAAAGGCTTCGTTTGACATTTAAGTTTTGAATTTCCGAGGTGTGTAAAATGGAAAAATGCCTTTTCTCGATCCCCACTAATTTGTTATCTTTTTTCTTCTTCACTTGCATTTTCAGCTCACTATGAAGTTTGGCAAAACATTATTAGCTAATCAAATACCAGAATGGTCAAGAAATTACATTGCTTATAAATCTTTGAAGAAAGATATCAAGCAAGCGTCGACGCATCTACCGCCGCCTGAAGAAGAAGTCACTGGTATAACAAATAAAAGAGCTTGAAATTGACGGTCGTCGTTCTGCATGAAATTCACTTCATTCCTTTCTCTGCAGGGATTTTTTTCAAACTAGACAGAGAGCTGGAGAAGATCGACACCTTTTTCGCTCATAAACAAGCATTGATCCGTCGAAGACTATGGATTCTGCAAGAAAAATATGAAAACTCAATAAGTGAGAATGACGAACTGTTGTCAGCTTTAAAGGAAACCAAAAACCAAATGAACAAATTGATGTGGTTTGCGGAAATGAATTCGAAAGGTTTCCGCAAAATACTCAAGAAGTAATGTCGGAAGGAATTTATACATGAGATCATCATTTTCATATGCACTGAATACGTGACTATCTCTCCTTTTTACGGCATCCTTAGGCTGGATAAAAAGTTGCAATTGGACACTCAAAATGCCTACTGGGAAACAAAGGTAAAGATGATTTAGTTAGTAACTGGAGTTGTGTGTCTCGTTCTTTCTTGCTGTGTCGAAAAAAGTGTGCATACCCACCCCCCATGCTACCCTAGGTTGCTGTTCTACCATTTGCTGTGCCAAGTCAGCTACGTCAGGAACTGGACCAAGTGCAGAAATGGATTTCAGAACTGTCTTTATCGGTTCAGCAAAACAGTGAGCTGTTAGTAAGCAGCAATAACAGCAAATCAAACCTGAAGCTAGCACGTTACTCTTCAAAGAATGAGGATATAACGAAAGCCATTCTTGAAGACAACAAAGAAGAATTGGAACTTCTATTAAAAGAGGGCACGAGAGTGAGTGTCAAGTCATTATGCATAGAATCTGTAGCGGATAGCTTCCTAACCTTATTTGTCCTTTCGTCATCCCCAGACGAATGATACTATTTTGGAGCTGGCTGTGCAACATGAATCAACCAAATGCCTGTCCTATCTTGTGAAAAATTTAGGATTGTCACTAAAAAACAATCGCGACATTAACGAACGAAATCTGTTACACCGTTTATGTATACAGCCTCCTTCGTCTATGGCCATTGTGGAATGCTTACTTGATCTGGAACCCTCACTACCTTTACAGCGTGACTTTGCCTGTAGAAGACCGTTACATTATGCCGCTGAAGCCAACATTGCAGACCTGATTCAAATATTGATGCGCCATGCAATCAAACAAGGCTATTATACCATAGAAGAGGGCTTTTCTGTTGCGGATTGGCAGGATCGTGAGGGTTACACTCCTTTATTCTTCGGTATTCTTCATGGAAGCACAAGTGCAGTCAAGGAAATGATTGACTTGGGCCAAGTAAAAGATATTGATCAAGCCATGGCATCCTGCGCCCAAAAATCATCACATGCTTTATCGGATGTCGCAACTATGCCAAACTTCTTGAATAATGATGTCGTGGATGGGAGCTCGGAAGTATTGCCTGAATTTGCTCGTACCTTTTACCATCCATCTTCAGTTGCTATTGCATGCAGATTAGGTAACTTGGATCTGTTGAAGCTACTTATATCGAAAGGTGCTTCGCCTGAGATTGCCGATGAGGATGGTGAAACACCTCTCTTGTTTGCAATAAGACGCTATTTCAAAGATGGTGTGAAGGTTTTGATTCAGGAAGGCCATGTGGATATCAACGTGTCTGAAAAGATTAATGGCTGGACCCCTTTGATGATTGCCGCTGCTGAAGGTTTCAAAGATATTGTGGAGATACTCTTGAAAGCGAATGCAAACAAGGGGAAATTAGACAACGATGGCTGGACAGCCTCTGATCATGCTGTCTTCCGCGGTTATTTGGATATTGCTCATTTATTAAAGTCTCAAAATAGCTTTCAAAATATACAAAGTAAGGTGCTCGACAGTAGTAAAGCAAGCAGTACAAATTCTTCCACGACCAGTACACCCTCAACTGCTAATAAAAAAGAAGCCATCACCAACAACAGCAGTACATGCTCCGGTACATGCTCCGTGTCTGATGAAGATAACAATAGTGATTCGTCCCGCGGATCCATATCTCCTAACAACAACAGTAACAAAAAGAAAAACTCAAAATCAGTTTCGAAAGCCAGTCGTTTGTATGGTCATAAATACCTTACGGATTCGTGCATGATCATCATCACACTTGGCTCCAACGATATCAGAAATCCAGTATCTCAGAAATTCATTGATCTTGCAGAAAAATTCACAAGCGAAGATCCACAAAGAAGGCTATCATTGTCTGTTACAGCTACACATGCCTCGGGCGAATGTCCAATTATTGATCTGCCTTCGGATTTTACCTACCAACGTTTCTACCCAGATCCCATTGTTCTTTTCTCGCCTAAACCTGAAGAAGTCAGACTACGCTTTGACCTTATCGAAACATTTGGTCCCTCTCGCGATACCAATGTTCTGGCACGAGGCACAGCTATATTGGCGGGTGATTTTATTTTTACCAAATCGAAAGGCTACAAAGGCCCAGTGGAAAAGGGCTCTTTACGTGGAGCTCAAACTGTTCCGTTGGTTCAAGCAAAGGATCTAGATTGTATTGGCACATTAGGTTTTGAGTATTTTGTGATCACACCGTTCCACAACAAACATATGCGAATTGGTGATCGTTATACTTACTATAAATCTGTCGATACGAAGGTGATTGGACATCGTGGTTCTGGAATGAACCGAAAGGGATCTAAATTGCAAGTTGGCGAAAATACAGTATTATCATTTATTACAGCTGCTTCCCTGGGCGCCGAGTACGTAGAGTTCGGTAAGCTTTTGCATATATATATAGCCATTTCAATTGTTGATAAATGTTTATACCTACTCACACGGCGGTCATATCTTTGTTCTGGCCGTTTCTGCTAGATGTACAACTAACAAAAGATCTGGTTCCTGTCATCTATCACGATTGGACTGTGACCGAAACAGGATATGATATTCCTCTGAATGCAATTACTTCTGAGCAATTCCTCAACTTGAGACGTTCCGGTCAAATTAAGGAATACCATACTGGTATCAGCGGCGAAAAGGCTATTATCCTACCTACCACCAACGCTGCGGATGATTTATCGACCATTTTAACAAAACAGTTACCTCCTTTGCCTGTACCTTATTTGCATCATCCGCAAGCTCAAAGGGTTGTAAACGGCAATGGCTCTCTCACACCCTCCCGTACAAGCCGTTCTCATTCGTTCAGTGCCGGTAGTCCTCGTTCAGAACTCAGTACAAACCCATTCGAATTGACTCGAACGTCTAAATCAGGAAAAATCAAGGGCAATGGACCTGAAACAATCCAGGGTCCTTTCACTACGCTAGCCGAAACATTACGCAGTGTACCAAAGCCCACTGGCTTTAACATTGAAGTGAAATACCCCATGATTGACGAGGCTGAGCAAGATGAATTGACTCAGTTTCAAGAACTCAATATATATGTGGATACTATTTTAGATTGTGTTTATAACAATGTAGAGGAAGATCGACACGTTATCTTTTCCTCATTCCACCCTGAGATCTGTTTAGCTCTCAATCTGAAGCAACCTAATTACCCGGTATTCTTCTTGACTGATGCTGGCACATTACCGATGGCTGATATGCGATGTAATTCTTTACAAGGGGCTCTTCGCTTTGCTAGACAAGCTGATCTGCTGGGTATTGTAGCTGCTAGTGAACCGATCCTTATGGCGCCACATATGGTTCAGGTGATTAAAGAATGTGGACTGTTGTTGTTTACGTATGGTGTATTAAACAATGAAGTTGAGAATGCAGTTGCTCAAAAGTATTATGGAGTTGATGCTGTCATTGTCGTAAGTCTCCTGATCTAGTTTGATATGCTATTGGAAGAAGCTGACCCAATATTATTTCACTTTCATTAGGATTCTGTGCTTCCTGTAAGAAAGGGCTTACGGGGAGACTAAGTGCATCGATGATAGACATATTTTAGACGCATGGAAGGCGGCCAGGCCTTATTTTCGGATATTCTAATTATTGACAATTCTTGCTAGCATATTTATATTTCCGGACATTGCTTGAAGCAAAAGTGTCCAAATGTTTCCTGAAGTTTATGTTCCTCAAAAAGCAATAAAGAACAGCATTATTGAAATTCTATTAACCTGAAATGAATGTATTTTGTATTACGCACTTGATGGTGTGCTGTTTTAAACGAAAGCGTTCTCTTCTGAACTGTTCACTTTTGTTATTGGAACAGCGATATTTTATTTAGACCATTTTCAGACGCTCATTATACAATAAATTGAAGGGTACAGACATATGTATTACTGTCTTTCATTTTAACTATTTGAGTCCCTCATGACTTTTTACAGATAAACGATAATGAACACTAAATCAATCAAAGTAAAGTCAAAATTCAAGTCGAGCGAATATCTATAGACTTTTATTCTCTTTCATCCCCTTCTTCTAAATGATCTATCATGGCCGTTTCTTTTTCTTCATTAAGTACTTGCTTATTTAGAACGAAAAAACTCACCAAAATCAAGATACTTCCAATCACTGTTGACGTTGGAACCATAACGCCTGTCAGCAACACATCAGTAACAGCAACCGCTGGTACGGTTAGCATTACGCCTACTGCAGCATAAACAGGATTCACCAACGCAATAACTGCCATAAATGTCGCATTATAGATAACACTCATGGAGGCTACTAGTAGGATATATTTAAATGTCGTCCATTCAGGTAATTCAAAAGGCTCTACACCGCTCCAATGTAATAACGGAAGTGGCAACCATAAAAAAATGAAAGTTGCTATACCAATAATACCAGTCATAATATTCGCAAATAAAATGGTTGGCTGTGCAGGAGAGGCATATTTTTTGTAGTAGACTTCGTAGAACCCATAAAATGCGGCACCTGAAGTGGCAACTGCAATGCCCAACCAACTATTTGTATTTTCACCACCACTACTGTTCCCATTCAGAAGACTGCTGCTATCCCCTTCATCTGATGACGAATCTGCCCATATAGCCATTGTAAGAACGCCCAACATAGATAAGATAACAGCAAACCCTTTGGACAGAACGAGTCGGTCGTGCAACATCAAAATGTTGAATAGATAGGCAAAGAAACAACCTGTATTATAGATTGCTGTCAAATTGGACATAGAAGTTAGGTTAACACTAACATACCATATATAAGACGGCAATGTGAGCAGCACTGCCAAAATTAGACACAGTTTCAATAACAATAGAATTCTCTTTTTGTTGCTGCTCGAATCATCGGACGGATTACCGCTGTTGCCTTCATGTCGGTATTGCAAAGCATCTAATGAAACAGTAACGCATGAAACAATCTCCTGTATCACATCATGCAATCTTTCATGAATGGATAAGTAGCGTCGAGACTCTTGTTCGTTTCCATCTTCTTCTTTGTTACTATGATGACAACTTGAAAAATATTCGGCGAAAAATTGTAATGGCAGCATAAAAATATAACACGAATGGCTTATGTACCTGAAAATTACAAATTTCAAATTTAAAAATCAGTCTGCTGTTTCGCTTTTTTTTTTCCTGATTCATTTGTGTGGGGTAGTTATCCTGATTTACAATATAAAATAGGGTTTTGCATAGTTAGTTGACCTTTGCACATATTGAGCGAGCTCTGTTTGTATAACAAATGCTATGATACAGATAGCCAACATAATGCCGGCTAGCATGGGTCGAGATCGCGCTGGCTTTTTGGTTACTTGCATTGATTCATGGATGACATTGTTATTGTAACGATCGGTAGTAGTAGGAACTGCGTGATATACAGACATATTGTAGCTTATAATAGACTGGTACAATAATGGGTATTGATTGATTGCTTCTATCTTTAAGCTTATGTGAATGCTTCTTGAAAAATCAAAAGCATACTAAAAAATCAATACACTTTTAAAATCTGCAACTGGAAAGAGAACTACAGATTTATAAACCCCGCATTTAAGCGGAAATACAGTGTTTTAGCTTCAGTTCTACACTTTATACATATTTTATTGGACAATATATATTTTTAATTTAGATAATTTTAAATTACTTTAGGATGAAATGGTATTTTAGGAATCCACAGTATATGCTTTCTGTTTTATCGATTTTACCCATCTCGAATAGCGCTCAATTTTGAATACAAATCAAAGACTCAAAAGCGCGGCAGCAACCTGTAAGCAGCTGGTAATGTTGAGAAATCTGTTGTACTAACCACATAT
The DNA here is from genome assembly GCF_025528875.1 of Mycotypha africana. Classification (NCBI taxonomy): domain Eukaryota; kingdom Fungi; phylum Mucoromycota; class Mucoromycetes; order Mucorales; family Mycotyphaceae; genus Mycotypha; species Mycotypha africana. The sequence continues at coordinate 1,005,222 of NW_026515736.1, read as the reverse complement.
TACAGTAACAAGTTCATTTCGAAAAAGTTTATATTTTTATTTTAAATGCTTCTTGCGTATACGTTCTTTTTCATATTTGAACTAGCATTACTTAGCCGGAAGTCAAATACTCTCATTGCATTGAATGCTCCAGTTGCCACGAGCTTTTAGGTTGTATTGAAGAACTGGAAAAGCACTTTTTTAATCCTATTCTGCGCAGCAAACAACCAATGAAGAAGGAACAGGTAGTAATAGCAACAGTAATAACTACATCAACAAGAAAGTAAGCTTGATTGAGCTGTTTGTGCTCTTTTTTTTGTCATTCAACGATCATCCACTTTTCTTCTTACTCTCTTTTTTTTTTCCCTTTTTTCTTTTCTATTTTTACGTTATTTTACAAATTGTTTCTTACATCTTTTGCCTCAAAGATCTCTTTAAACGAGAGTAAACAGGTTCACACACTCAACTTCCAGCTTATTTCAAAAAAAAAAAAAAAACGAACAGATCGGGCCCAAAATTCATTATGGAAGATATGAAAGGATTATTGCAAATGTACTCTCCTCGTTTTCAAGAATCATATTATCCAATGAATAATAATGCTGATGCGGTAATTACCCATTAACCAACAAGACCAACAGCTACCTGTATCCTTAAATCGACACCCTGGATCCTTGCGTATCATTTGTCCGGCTCTGAAATGCAGACGCGGATGAATTGGAAGACTTTGACTTTGGAAGAGTACTCTTTGCTGCAAATGAGCAAGAAAGATGCCTATTGCGTTCCATCTGACACACTCTTCAAAACTTTGTGTCCAAGTGCAGGTGTAAGTCTCCTATTATTCCTTCTAATCATGAACGCAGCTTCTTTTTTCGACAGGGTCATTGACGTGTTTGGTGAGATAATAACTACAATACTTGAGTACGTACAACCAGGTAGAGAATACATTCTACCACGGTCTATCTATATTGCATCTAATACAGGTTATGTACAACATAGAATAAGATACAGGTCTAAGTATAATAATCACTCAATAAGCATCTGAACCTGAAATTAGTGACTAGCATACGCGTCCTCAAATAATATAATTCCCATTAAACCTCACAAAGTAAATAATCCTTCTACTTCATCTGAAGAATAATAAAGACACCTAAGTTCATAGTCATCGACTTACAACTGTTATCAATCTTTAATTAAGCAAATACAACAGTCATGTCGATCATCAATTATTTCGCAGATAATAGTAACACCGTTTATTTTGATGTTAAGAATTGTTATGCAGCATGTTTAAATATAAAAAAAAAATGTTATTAAACACTTTTTACTTAACAGGAGATGAAAAAATGATAATGAGTCGTCAAGCTGTAAATTTATCAATAGCATTTCAGAATCCTAAAACCCGAATTGTGCTGATGGAATTAGATTTTCAACGATAACTCACGGCAAGAATGGGTGATTTTACCAGGGTATTAACAAGGGAAATAGACGACCATAAATGTTACATTAAAAAATGAGCAACAGTTTCATCTTGAGGTACTTTAACCAACTCCAACGACTCCATATCCAGCTGATGAAAAAGTCTATCTTGTTCAGCCATATCACTCTATGAAGGATTTGAGTTATTAGCAGTAGTAGTATATCATATCACTCCCTAAATACGCACCAGCAGGAAAGCGAAAAGTTCAAAGACTTTGGTATACTGAATGATGCCAGAGAAAGAGAGGGGGACAGAGGCAGAGCGGCATTCAACAACTTGCCATTGGGAAGCAGACTTGATTTTATATCGAACTAAAGTCATCTTATTTCGAATTATATGACAAGTGTAGACTCGAACCTTCTTCATCGTACTGAAAGAGGCTTTTTTGTACTTTGATATAAAACACTTCAAATTGTCTGAGCCACTCTTCATATTCTTCAAGGTATCGTTCAAACTGTGCGACAAAATGCTTGAATTGTTAAATCTCAAAGAAAGAGAATGTTAGTGATCACATTTAAGATAAAAAATAATTGATTTATCATACCCAGATGATTCAATAAGAAGATAATTTAACTCTTTGTCAACCAGTTTTCCGATACCATCAAGTAGCTTCAAGCTACCCTTATCTTTGACAAAGTTATTTGTCACAAGCCATACATAATCAGAGTCTTTAGCCTTTTTCTCACACCTAGAGTCCCCATTTTTATTAGTACGCTCCTGTTTAAGTATTATTATCGGATAATACCTACCAGACATACTTCAGCTTTTTTGTTGTATTTCCAAATGCTTTAAAGATAGGAATGAAGATTTCGCAATAAACAGTTCTTTCATCGTTTTGATTATATACGTGTGTACGCATACAATTCAAGAGGAAGTCAACAATAGTGAATTTTACAAAATTCAAAAACGGCAGGTCAGGGACGGTTCCTAATTTTTCAACATATCCTTTTCAGACCAATTTACAATTCTTACAACCCAATCCATGACATCGGATCCTAAGTTTTTCAAGCTTTGTAAATTGTTTTGATCTTGCATCATAGCTTCGTATTCAGCTTTGGTTTCATCGGAGGCTTCTGATTCACAAGTGCTTACACATGTATCGAAGTAATATTTGACAATTGATAGATCTTCAGCTTGTATGACGGATTGTGCGGTGAAATCAAGTGTTTGGCAGGAGGTTGAAATCTGTAAGAGACTACAGATCCTTATGAAGGTTAGAATAACCGCGAGTGATAGATTTGTCAGAACAATTAAACATTTTTTTCTTTTACAACAGCAATCCGTAAACCTAAACACAAGTGATACATTAACAAAGTAAGATAGGCCAAGTAGTGATAAATACATACGTCGTCTTCGGTGCTGAACACATCATCACCATCACTTATGGTATTTTGAGCACTGTCATCTTCAGTATGGCTTGAGGCAACTGGGGATATTGGGTATGATTTTTCGTTGTATTCTTCAAACAACATCTGGTTTACATTTCTCTAAAAGCTTAATTATACGTACATACTGTTGTATCCAAGATACAACTATTCGTCTTAAACTACAGAACGACTTCAGTACCTGCTTGACAATCTGATACACATCTACTTTGACACCCGCTTGCGGCTAAGATCTTATCATTCTCATGATAGTTTTAGTTCAGTTGTATTAATAGTTGAATACCCGTTAATAACCCCGTTTCTCATATAAAGGTATCATTCTCAACAAACTTGAATAAAGAGTATCTTTGTTGTGTCTGGTCATTTTACTGTCTTATTTTATTTTTATAAGTCTTTTAAAGTAACTGGATTTATCACATACCTTGTCAATTTTTTGCTTTTTGTTTGGGTCTTTTCTAGAGCTTCCTTCACCAACTTTTATTCTTTTGGCTATCACTTTGTTGCCAGCAGCAATTCTTGTTTCTGAGTCTAAAGTATTTTCGCTTCTCTTTTCTCTCCACTCTACTTCTTTCAACGCATAAACAGCCATAATTTGATTTTTGACGGATTTGTTACTAAGATAAGTTTCCAAACAGCCACAGTGATTTTGTACAGCTTTGATTACTTCTTCGTTCTCTCTAATCTTCTTTAGGAAGGTTGAGACAGCCGCTAACAGAGCATGGCCATTCTTTGCAATAACAAGTGATGCTTTAAAATAGGCATCCAACAACTCAGGCATCTTGAGCCAAGTTTGCAATTCCCCAGTAAATAAATAAGAAGGTAACTCCAAAGCCTGTCTTAAACTATTGGGTATCTTGTAGTCTTTGATAGTAGCGTATGGTTTGGGTATTTTGGGTGGTATTATGGGCATGTTTTGTTGAAAATAAAAAGGGTGGAAGTTCTAAGCGCGTTCGCGAAATTCATTTGAAGTGTTGTATTTGCTTATTAAAAAATTGATAACAGTTGTAAGTCGATGACTATGAACTTAGGTGTCTTTATTATTCTTCAGATGAAGTAGAAGGATTATTTACTTTGTGAGGTTTAATGGGAATTATATTATTTGAGGACGCGTATGCTAGTCACTAATTTCAGGTTCAGATGCTTATTGAGTGATTATTATACTTAGACCTGTATCTTGTTCTATGTTGTACATAACCTGTATTAGATGCAATATAGATAGACCGTGGTAGAATGTATTCTCTACCTGGTTGTACGTACTCGAGTATTGTAGTTATTATCTCACCAAACACGTCATGAAGTTCGACGTCATTGTCTGGACATTTAATTTTACTAGGTTCACAAAAAAAAAAAAAAAAAAAAAAAAAAAAAAAAATTCAATAAATCATGCTTTCATTTAATTAGAACTACCTTACATCAACTCATATGAATATGTTATGCTTTGTTTTCTACCGTTTGAGCCACCTATGGTGCTTGCAAAGTACAAGTATTGAGTTAGTGCACACTGTTCTAAGCAACCATTGAGGTTTGTTAGAGATTAGGCGATCTGAACGTGTGCCGATGTTTGTGTATGTATGCCGTCTAATTTTACACCGATATCCTAGTAAGTAACAACTTATTTGGCTTGCTCCCTAAGATAGATGAACTAACTATATTGATATTTTGAAAAATCCTGCAAGCGATAGGGAATTCGAGCGCTTTATGCCACTCATGTGAATCTGCTATGCTTTGTTTTCTACCGTTTGAGCCACCTATGGTGCTTGCAAAGTACAAGTATTGAGTTAGTGTACAATGTTCTAAACAACCATTGAGGTTTGTTAGAGATTAGGCGATCTGAACTTGTACTGGCATAAAGCTTAGTTTTATTATACACAGTAAAAAAATTGAAGCAAAAAGGAGATAATAAACGTTGTGGCTTTCCTAGTACATTTCTTTACTTCTTGCTGCCTTTTCTTACCTCCAATGTCAGTTTGCAACCCGGCTTTTGCAGTAGGAGATTCCACGATAGCTGGTGAGTCATGAGAAGGCCAACCTCTACTGGGATCCATATTAACATCAAACCCGAATTCGTCAAGAAATACGCAGCTTTTGAAAAAATCCACTTCTTGACCAATACAACACGCACTAGAAGAGTAGTATCACAATTTCTAACTTTTGGAAGATGTTTTCTTGATGCTCAGACCTGCAAAATTCTTGATCAAATCATCCGTTGCGTCCTGAATAACTGCCAAGGAACTATCGTCAAAAAACTTAACAAGCATTCCTTACAGCCATCGTTTAGTCGACTGATTGGTCTGTTTGAGGTGCGATTGGTTTCCTCAAGGGTATATTCTTTTCTGAATCATTCTTATAGGCTTGTTTCCATATGCGTGAGGTATCATAATTGGCGTTCGCGGCTTTGGCTGCTTCCTTGAGCGTCATTATTTTTGATTTCAAGAAATAGAAATATCGCATGCGGTTCTCATCAGCGTAGCCATTGTACTGAATAGCTCTTTCTTTTAGGGACAGGCTCTTTCATTACCACATCGCAAGGAACAGCTGCTTCTAGCTGAGCTTTTTATTTTTGACAACTCAATTGGAACGACTTCTCCTCAACAAAGGTTGTTGCTTCTTTTCCTTTGTCATCGACAATGTTAGCACAACCGCCTTCGTGGAAAAAACTGCTTTTTTTAAAACTATTAAATGTGAGAGAAAACTTTGTTTCTACAAAGCAATCAAATACAAAATATTTCCTTGACCAATTTATTTTCAAACATGCGGGCAATTGCATTTCTTTTTTTGACCAAGCTATTTTAAAAAAAGTACAGATAACAACATAATTGATCGCTTTTATATTGGGTGAACGTCATTAGTGGCCATTACATGTACTCTTTATTTCGACATTTATCCCAGCACTTGTAAGAATGCGAAACGAACCCTTTGAAGTGACTTTTTTCCAAACTTTTGCAGGCTTTCGTAACTCTTTTTGATAAAGTGTCCTCCTGTAAAAACCTATGGCGCTTAACCTTGCTCTTTGCCACTGCCCAGAATTGTTCTATTGGGTTAAGCTCGAGAGAGTAAGGAGGAAAATACACACATTTATATCGATACTCAACATACTTCTTTATGTTTTCATGTGTGTGAATGGTGAATTATCCATGACTATATAATGGTCTTTTATGTATGGATGTTTATCCATTTCATCGAGAGTCGTTTTTTGGGAAACTAATGTAGTGGTCTCTTACAGTCCCTGAGCTTATATATCAAAATCTTTAATTTGATGATGGAATTTTCCTGTTCCCAGGCAGCTTTTTTGTTTCGCTTTTCCTGTATATGCAAAAGTCCTCATGTCATAAAATCTATAAGTATTTACAATCGTCATTATTGTAACAGAGATATAGGCTATCTCTTATACTCCATCATCCTCTCATATTTGTAATATTAGTCCTTCCATCTCTTTCGCTATTCTAACATCATCTTTGAAAAGTAAAACCAAATAAAAACCCACAAATATTGAGCGCGCTCCGCACGGCAATTGCCCCTTTTTTAAGTAAAAACGTAATTGTCCTTTCCGTTTACACCGATGTTCATTAAATGAAGGATATAGTATGTTTTCTTTTTTTTCTTTTTTCGTTAAAGCAACAGAGGCATACAATTTTGGCCTGGAATTATCAACTTCGCTGTCAGAAGTATAGGGAAGTCAAATTTTGAGTTGTTAAGGCAGGTGGAAGGAAGAGAAATCATGTACTGCAACAGATAACTTTGTGATAATGTTAGGGCAGGATTCGACTTATCTACCTTTCTTTTTCGCGTCATTTCTAGCTATGGCGTTTATTCTTTCAACGAAGTTCGGAACCATTTAGTTATACAGTATTGCTCATAGTAAACCAGAACTCTACTCTTCCTATAGTTGTTGAGTTTAGCATATCATATAAACGATACAATTGTTTATTAGAGATTAGAATACGTCGATGCAGATACAGATTATGTTTCTTTACAATGCTGATGACTCCGCTTCTTGTGTTGTAAGCACTTGAATCACGCAATACGAGGCATATGTGCTCCTAATAATTCGTTGAATCTTGTTTCATCTAACTGTACTCCTTTGCGTCCCAAAATCTCATCAAAGAATGGATCCTCCTCCCCTTCAGTTATATGACCAGTGACAGCCAGGGCAGCTTTTACTTCTTCTCCTCGATGCTCACCGATGAAGCCCATGTTCAAAATTCTGACCGTTTCACTGAACCCACCGCCCCAGAGTAGAGGCTCTAGTAATTTGAGCACGACCAAACCTGTACGAAATAATATGATATCACCGTGTAATAAATAGATATCCCATAACCGTGATGATAATTCAAGTGGAATAATGGAGGCAAATACTGTCATGAACCAGTCAGGCAAATAATTCTCGGGTGTAAGGGCAAGATTTTTGAAATGAAGATATAATTTTGGCAAATTTTCGGCAAAAATAACATTGAAGATTTTGAAGAACCCTTGTATTTTCTTTTCGTCAGAGTTGTATAAGGCGGATAGAACCTGACTGTTGTTAATCATATTTACAAGTGAGACAAAGGCTTCACATGTACTCATATTCAGTAAAAGAGCACCGGCTAAGAATGAAGCACCTCTGGTCTAACGATAGTTGTTAGATACGTCAAGGTATTTTTATCGCAAGGTTGAAAGCAAGAGATTCTTAGTATACTTACATAAGTGAGATCATCTCGATAACCCACGAATGCATGAAGAACTTTCCGTAAGGAAACAAATAAAGGCCCGTCTGGCTATTTTGAAAACGTTCAGTCGATATATATGATGAAACAACATAGATATCGAATTAATTACCTGAAAGACACATAGACTAGGTAAAGTACGTAAAATGTCCTCATCAATAGCCTTGTTCAGAAAATTGATTACTGCTGGATCTGTGATAGTTTTATCAGAAACAATCTCTTCTTGACTACTGATTGTATTATCGTCATCGTCTACATATTCACCGTCCAAATTTATGACTGCATCATCTTGACTTTGTTCAGCTTGTAATTCCAAGGCAGCTCTACCACTATGTATGCCCTCTTCTAAATCATCCTCTAGTGGTTCATCTCGGCTGGTAAATGAATATATTGATGAATTCGCCTCTTCTTCATTGAAACTAGCGTTTGTAAAATTGGTAAACCCAGCGTAATGCCCATTTTCTCTTAATTCGTCATCTTCAACATAATCTCCCGTCACTGAGGAGCCTTTAGAATCACTATCCATTTTGGGTTCTCTCAAGACATCCAAACTACTTGTTCTTCGTTGTTTATGGATTGAATATAACGGTGAATCAGTATAACTCATATATGGTGAACCATTGTTATGAATGTCTGCAGTTATGGTATGTGGCACACCATTGTGTACAATATTATTCTGTTGGTTGGCCTCATTCACTTTTTTCCGGGATGCTCTTATTGCCCGAGGTATGCGCCGTGTGCATTCTGCAAAAGTCGTTTTCGACACATTGAGCTGATTGCCAATACTTAATTGCCAAGCTTTCCTTCTACATCTTGGCGGAATACCTTGGTCCCACAGATTCCTTGTACGCTTATCTTTCACACGCGTTTTCCAGTGTGGTATTATGTCAGTCTCCCAAATGTGAATAGCGTGATTCATTTTCTTATCTTTTTCTTCTTTTTTACGGTGAAGTTCTTTTTGTTTTTTAGCTTCTAATTTTTTCGCTTGTTTCATCATGAATTCATATTCTTGCAAGTGTTTTTTTTCTTCTTGAGGATCTTTAGGCGGTAGTGTTCTAAAAACAAAATGTATATATGAGCGCGTTCGAGAGAGTTATAGAGCTTATCGAAGTGTCTATATATTGAATAGTTTACCTTGGCCGAGTTTTTGATACAACAGTTTCTAATGGTGAAGGCTTTTGATTGATCAGTTTGGATCTTTTAAAAGGATTTAGTCTAAAAAAGTGCAGTAAAAATGAATCTGTTAGAACTTGGCCTCCATCGTATTTTCCGTCGTACAACTATCATTGGCTCCATAATTACGTTGATCTTCGTCTTATAGGCATAGAAACACCACCAGAGGTTACCACTACATCTGCTTCGTTGACATTCCTTCGAGCTGCACCTGGCGTAGGGGAAGTATGTGTTGGTTCTGAACCATTGGCATTGCTTAGTACTCCATTGCTTGTGTTCATTGAAACAGAATCATCCAACACATCAGAAATAGAGTAAAAAGGGCCGGAGAAATCTGATGCAGTTATTGTCATTTCGTTCAACTGATGACTGTCTCTGTTACTATCCGTGCTATTCTTATTCCTAGTGTTACTGGCCAACTTGCCTAATGATGGCCCCCGTCGAGGCATAAATTTCATAAGCTTCGAAGAACTTGTGCCGTTAGCATTATTGCTATTGTTGTTGTTGACAGAGGCTGGATCGTTCTCTCCTGGAAGATCTAAGGACACTTCTTCGAAAAATTGATCATAGTTATTTCGGTTCATTGCTGAGGACATGACATGGTAAGTATAGTTCTGTTGTTCTTGCTTGTCTTCTGACTGCTGCTGTACTTTTTGCTGTTGTTGCTGCTGAGTATGAGGCAAAGGTAAGTCTTCCAACAGCCTATTTGCTGTCAAGCTTTCTGCTTTATCGTTGTGCGAATCATTGCCATTATCATGTATATGTATTTCAGATAGAGTATCGGACAACTCAACAGAGTCAAATTCTGTATTTTCGTCATTTTTATTGTCGTTCTCGTTCATCGTCATTTAAAGTATGAAGAATACAGACAAAGAATATAAAAGTGAAAAAAGAGAAATTCAGAAGATAAAATGTTTATAACAGGCATTTTTAAAAAGAAAATAAATTTTGGCGAGAAAATGTATCACAATTCTTTCTCTCAGCATCGCATAGTTTATTATCGTTGTATCAGGTTGGACTGCTCTAAAATACAATTAGGGATACATTTCCTTACTAAAAATGCAGACGCAATTTATAAAACTTTCATCAGGCTGCATATGAGGCCGAAATTGTAAATCGCCGCATCATTGGGAGCGCCTATCTTAGAGAAATTCAATAAGACTATTTAAAACAAAAAAAAAACCGCAGAAGGTTAACTGCTATAAACCTTGTATATGTATTTTCTGCTTATTAGGTAAAGAAGCTCAGGGCAAAATCATCTCAATACCTAGGAAAAAGTAATTTAAAGATATTGCATTTTTGTCGTAGCGCATTTTGCATGAAACGCTGAAGCTGAAAAAGAAAGACAGAGTGACGTTTTTTTTTTGGTTTTTTTTTTTTGCTTTTACCATTTTATTCTTGCTTGTTCGTCCAGCTTCATTATTCAATTATCCGCGTTTGTTCCTTTTATCATTTTTTTCAAGCATATTACAATTTAGTTAAGAATTGCTGCAATAGTATCTGAAGCTTGAATATCCTTCTCTCTTTTCTTTCTATTTTAACCTTTGCTTTCCTATCTAAACATGTCGCGCATTACTCATAGAAGAAGCGGCATACGTCGTGATTCGATCGATGAGGAGTCGATCGCTCTGGATCTCACGTCTGATGAATATAGCTGTAGTGAGAATGAACATACAGCCGATGACGATGCTGTATCTCATAGTAGCGAATACACATATGAAACATATACCGTAACAGAATCAGTAAACACAAGCAGTGCTGCATCAGTTATTAGTAGTGGAGTAAACAAAGTAGAAGAAGTAGGGAAAGGAAAAGGCCATTCTGCAGAAGACATTGAGGAAATAGAAGAAGCACAGTCCAATATACAGTGTGAAGATAATCTCAACGAAGTGCCTGTTGCTGAGCAGCGACATTTTCTTAATGATATCGATAAATTATCAAGTCTTACCAGCAGTCAGAAAAACAATAATGCAGTACCACCACGCTCTACCACACTAAATGAGTCTAAAAAAGTAAAAGAAGGAACAGATACCGTGCTTGATAATATCAGTAGTTTGAAGAGGAAGCAAGAAGCTATGGCGTTAATTCCTGCAACAGAGCAGACAACAATAAAAAGCAACCGCAATGAGTATGTCCAACTAACAGCAAAAAATGCGGCAATTAGTACTGTTGCAGAACAAAGCAAGACTGAAGTTGATAAGAACAAAGGCTTAGAGGCGAAATCAAATACATTTGCAGCACACTATTCTAAAAAATGTCACAGCAGATTATCAAAGCAATTGCACAAGCATGACATAGAAAAGGGTGTTTCCTTACCTATTGCTGCATCTAAACAAGGACATAGCTCCATTAATCCTAGAATACACGCAGCTTCTACATCAATTCATTGTCGACAATCTGCCTCCTCCAATGACTGTGGCGCGAGAAACCATTATGCTTTCTTATCATTCAGCAAGTCTAGAATCTACAAATCCAACAGTTCCATACCGAATGGAATCTTTACCGCCCGGAAGTCATCTCGGTTATTCCCAGTTGAAACCTTAGAATTTCAAAGAAACAACACTCATATTGCAACCGGTATTTTCACTTCTCAAAGGTCTTTTAGCACGAGAGCGAACGGTATCTTTACAGCTCGAAAGTTGAACAATAATAACTTTAAATATACCTCGATAAAGGATTTACTAAAAGGCCAACCGTCGTCTTTGACTGCTTCACGAAAAGATCGAGTCCGTCAGCACGTTAATAGTAACATCGGCAATAAGCAAAGTAACAGTGAATCGCACAAAGGCAATATGAATTCATGGCACAAGCTAAAGGATGAGGGCTGTGGTAAGACTGCTGAGATAACTACTTTTGCTGCTGCTAGCCAGAAGCAGGGTTCTAATCATGCCGTACATAGTCCTGCAATCAGTGACGAAATTAACGAACAAAAGAAAGCTACTGCATCACTTGCAACAAATAGTGAGCATAATTCTCCACCAACCTCAACTAAAGGTAAGTTTAAACTTGGAGAGAAATGAAAATTTTTGATGCTGATTCTCTTTTCCATATATTTTATTTTTTTAACTTTGTAATCATCTAGCCAATGTTTGCTGGTCAATGCCATTAGATGATGAGGCAGTTGTGCTTGAACGCTGGAATCAGTTTATTCAGACAAAGAAAGAACGTGAACAAAACAACAATAGTAGTTGTCACAGACGGTCTGACAGAAATGACGGTATGACAAAAGTTCAACATGTTGATAGTATTATATCTTCCGATTCCACCGCAAATCTATCAAGACCATCTAATTCTTCCATAATGAAAACTGCTGCCGAAATTAAGCCTCAGCCTGATACGAACACTTCGCGTTCAGCAGATCAGATTATTGATCGCAATGTTGCCTATGATAATGCGATATTTGTCAACAATGAAAACGATGGCAATACTCACACTGCTGGTTCAACCCATTCAAAGCTTCAAACGAGCAATTATGATACTGCGACCAAAAAAACAATGGAAAAGGAGCTTGAGAATACAACTCATTCTACAAAAACCGAAGAAAACGAGCACATTCCATGGTGGGAGAAACCAGAATATAAAAATAGCAGTATTACGCAAAAGGTGGAAAGAGATGGCTGGACACCTGAACTCACAATAGCATCAAAAAGTATTAACGAAGAGTTTATACCTCGATATGAGGACACTACGTCTGCTATAGCAAGGTCACCTTCAACGGAATATACACTAATTGCTAGTAAAAGGGAACAGCGGCGAACTGACAACGATTCTGCTGTCCATGCTTTAAAGGTCCCTGCAGCCCATAACGATAAATTATCTTTTTCAGAAACCAATTCTGATCAACAATTGAATAGCAGCCAACATATATTAAACGAGAAGGCAGCAACTGAAATACAGCATGGGGCTGCCATTAAGGAGCAACCTATTTCTATATCATCTTCCAACAAAAGCAGTATGATAATCGATACAGCTGATGCAGAAGATGCAGCGTCACAAGATACCAGTACTATTCGTAAAGAGCCGCTTGCTCATAAGATAAATGACACTTCAGCCAGTAATGATACCATTGATACCCCCTCTACAACTGAATTATTAGCAGAAAACGTTGACGATACAAGAGCAACCAATATCAATAACAATGTTAATGATAACACCGTTTCCATATCTTCATATAATTCCCTTTCGCTGATCACTCGTCCTTCTAATGCACCAAACTTTATCCCAATACCTTTGAATAGAATTTCACCTTTGTTCAGTACTGTTAATGAACAATTCTACAGCCATAGAGGAGAAGAGGATGATTTAGACATAGAGATTATTATAGAATCGGAAGAAAGTGAATGGGCACAAGAAGAAGTTCTAGGCATGAAACCAGCTGAATATAGAAATCACAAAAGGAACCATCGCAGTATCAGTAATACTACTAGTACTAGTATCACTTCCACAAGAACTTATAGTAATAATACTAATCAGCAATCATCCTACCATCCATCACCACAAACAATAGCAACAACAGCAACTGTACCTATGTCCCTTCAAATACCATCTACAGCACCCGCTCCAACTACAAATTCTGCACAATATACCGCCGTTCCTTATGAAGTCAATGGAATGGTATACTATGGATATCATCCAGCCAATTATAATAATAACTATTACATATATCAATGATCTCTCTATTCACATTTAGAAATTATATGCTCTAAAATAAAGGTTGTCTATATACTGATAGAGTATATGAACTATGAGGCGTGATTTCAAGACAGATCAATGAAATATGATAAATGTATTTGCTATTAGTACGTGAAGAGGCGCAAAGAAAAAAAAAAAGAAATGCTGTAATACTTACACGTGAGGTGCAGTGCCAAAAGTTAGAGTTGAGCAGAATGACACATTTGACAGAAAAAGTAGTGTTACTGAGGGCTTTTGGCAGTCTTGTTCATTTCTTCATTTTTCTTACCCAAAAGGAGACAAAGGAATATACTAGAACCAATCAAGCTGAGGTTCTAGTCATAACTTGGCTTCCTTTGCTTAACACCCAATTAAGCAAATGGACAAAAAGTGTTAAGAGAGTCTGATAAATCAGCTTTATACATAATCTTGAGAGCACTCTTTTTTTCTAGCCTGAATAACTCTCCTCTCAGATGGGAGCATTTCATTGGACGAGTTCAAACTGTACTGAAATTTTTGTGAAAAAAACTCAATTAAGCTCTTTTTTCGTAAAATTCTGACATTTCCCTTTTACTCTTCTTTAACATGACCTCGATTAAACTGACAGATAACCAAAATCAGTCTTTTGAACCCATACATCAAACACTATGTGAAATGTAAGTCTCGTTCGTGGCAAAACAAAACATGTGATGAAGGTACCTTCTTTAGTTCTTATCTTATAATAGCTCACCGTTGAAATGACATGGTTTAAATTTTATTCTTTCCTTTTCGTTTTCGCACAGTTGTCAGAAGCAATTTTCCAACTATGTCTGCCCGCGCTGCAACTTACGATATTGTTCACTTGCATGCTATAAAGATACTCAACATGCCAACTGTACTGAGTCTTTTTACAAGGACACCATTGTAGACGAAATAAAAAATCAGCAACTCGATAGTGAAAGTAAAGCCAAGATGTTGGAAGTATTACAGCGTTTAGAACAAGAGAACAAAATTGAAGCTGCCACTGAGGATGACGATGAGGATGACGATGAGGATGACGATCTTGTTGAGCGTTTCCAAAATATCGACATTGACAATGCCGATCCGAATGTTATATGGAATCTGTTATCAGATGAGCAAAAAGAAGAATTTAGGGAAATGTTGAAAGGCAATCATTGGAAAGATTTGGTATCTTCTCATTTACCTACATATGTACCTTGGTGGACATTCCCTAAACAAGTTATACTTTCAGATGATAATAACGGCGTCAGCAGCAATCATACGACTATACCCGGGTTTCCCGTCTCTATACCTGATTTCACCGATATAGCACCACAACCCTCAACGCGATCGAGTCAACATATCCTTTGGAATTTAGCACATATTTTAGGCACCTACAGCTATTTAATGCGACATACTATGGGTGAATTATCGTTTAAAGAAGTAGGAAGTGAAGAAGAGGGAATAGAAGTGATTGATCTATGTTCTACACTTTCAGCACATGTACTATTCAGCCAAGCAAAAACTTGTCCTTTCAGAAACATCAATGATCTAATTGTCGACTTGGTAGAACAAATAAATGTTACTGAACAGCAGTGGCAGCAAGATGATCCGTTATCCTCCGTTATTCATATGAAACGATACGATTTGAAATTGCTTTTATTAGAAGATATCAAAATACTTCTCTTTGATTGCAAACGAGCTTTATACCATTTTTGGGAGACTTTAAATGGAATTGTTGTGGATAGCTTGAAGAAAAGTAAAAAGAGAAAAAGCGTTTTGCTGGCAACGCGTAAATTGTATTTTTATTTAGCAGCTGGTGGTTATTTCTTAGATAAAGATAAGGACAGGTTGGATATGATCAGATTGTCCATTGAAAACGAAATTATTCGAGTCAATACGGAAAAAGAAGAATTTCAAAAAGATGTAGACGCAGCGAAAGAAAGCATACGTCAACCAAAGCAGCATAATGATGGTAGTGATAGTAGTAGTAATATTAATTATAATAATAATAATAATAAAATAGAGGAATTGTCATAAGATATATTCCACTTGTGCATTTGCTGTTTGTTCAGAGCTTTGATTTCGAACCATCATCTACGTCGTGTGAAGGCTTGTCATTAATTCTATCTATGGTTTTTTTTATTTGCGGAATGATCAAGTCTGGCGCTTCATTAGGCACCATATGTGTTCCCTCAACAAAATCAATGGTAATTTTCTTTTTGTTTTCATTCACTACAGTGCCTGCTTCTTCTGGGGAGCAACTATACCATTGATCAGCGTTAGATTGCAGTCAGGCATTTACTTGGTTTCTTTGAAGGTTTGTAGAGTACTTACAAAGAGGATCCCAATGCATACACAAAATGAACAGGGATTTTCAGTATCTGTAAGGATCTGTGTGCAATGTAACTTTCATATTGAGACACGTTAAAGATATGCTACCGTCGGATTTGAAGTACAGTATGATGTGTTAGTGCAATAAATTATTATATTCTTTGATTAAGATGCTTACAAATTCCTGCTCTCTTGGGCACTTCAACTTGACAGTGCCTTTTTCAGTATCATATATGCCATAATTCTACCGTTAAAAAATGAGTTTCTAACTTCTCTTAGGTTGAGATTCTTCGAAGAAACCTACCACGTATAATTCTAGTACATCAGGATGTAATAGCTTGAAAAATTCTTTTTTTAACAAATTTTGTTTACACTCTTCTCTATTAAGCCATTCGTCACGTCTTTTTCTAGAAGACAAGACGGGGAACTGTTGTCTAATTTTTTCTGGAATCATAAAAGACGATAAAACGGGCTCGATAACACATAGCCCTGTGAAAGAGTTTGGGTAAAAAAATTCGCATAGAAGCCTTGTAAAACAGCCTGTTTTAGCGATTGATCAGAACATTGTATACTTTAAATCGCATATCTTACATTGAAGTTGCTCCAAAACTATGGCCGATGCCTACAAATTGATCATATTTCTCGTTTAATCCTAGTTCGTCAATAATCTGCTTTACGTCCATTGCATTATCAGACCATCTATCTAATATGGTTGCAAAAATGTCTATATACAATATTTCGTTTAATTTTTTGCAAGTTATTTTATTACAGTCTTACAGGATTCAAGAAAGGTTCCATCATTTAACCGAGCTGAGTCACCATGATTTCGTGCGTCCCAGGAAATGAAGGTAATATCTGTTGAATTATACTCTTGCAAGGTTCTCAGGTAAGCAATAAGTTGCCTCATTAAAGGATGAAAGGCCTCCTTATGAAACCCGTTGGAATGAGAGAAGATGTAAGCTATCTTTTTCTTTTCTTTGCTGCTGCTGCTGCTGCTGCTGTTAACGGAAGAAGGGAATTCATGAATGTTAACGACGAGCTTCTGAGTGTCATGACCAAAGGTGGATGGATGGACTGGGATAACTAGAGTCTTTGTTGGCGCAAGATACATGTTTATTAGTTAGACCAAAAAAACGAAAAAGTACTTTAAAAGGTGGCAGTCTTATATACTCCACAAGCGCAATCAAATAGGCAAATCGAAGATTTGTCGTGTGAAAAGTATTACAGTGTTTTTAACGTGAATTTTAGACGACTTGCAATATTTATTGGGCAATTTTCATTTTTGGTTTTAAACTTACTCACGATTTTATTAGAACAATTGCGTTTAACTTTAGACGGATGGAATCACCAGTTCATAAGGCCATGTTCTTTATGTAAGTATTTTTGCAGAGTGTTTCTGCATGCCTCGTCCAACCCAGGCCAATCATCAGGCATAATTGTCTCGTACGCTTCCTGAAATTGCGTTAGATATTACTTTTAATCCTTGATCAGCATTCTCAATAAGGTTAAAAATACGAGTAAGAAGGCATGAATAAAAGCTTGTATCCACGCTTATTTATACCCTCTACAACAAATTTACAATGGTAAACTCTACAATTGTCCATGACTACAAAAAATCCTTCTATATCGTGTTTATCCATTAGGTTTCTTCATTTTCTAGCGATGATTAAGTCTCCAGTCTGTATCGCATGTGAATCATGTAAGAAGTTTTAATTGAACAGTTTTGAGTTCGAATGGTGCTTGCTGCCTTACGCAGCAAAGATATCTGCATAGCATCGAAGCAACTTTCCAATGCCTGCGTATTTTAAACGTGCCATTAAACGCGTAAATCATCTCGTTATAATAAATGTTGTCAAACGAAAGCTTATGTTGTTAAATCTATTAGACATATTTATCTTTTCAACTTCTTCAACTTTCTTCTTCTTTTCTTCTTTTTCCTCTTTATTACCTCTCGCTCGGTGCTACCTCTATACGCTTGCATAAGAGTATTATCGAGAATAAAATCAATTCAGTGAAAGAAAAGTACACCAAGAAGGAAAATTCCGTTCGGTAAAGGCAAACCACAATACAATGTGTTGTTTGGGACATTATTAACCTTGTTGTGCACTTATTCAGACTATACTAAATGTAACGACTGTGATGAAATGGGTCACTTCAATAAAAGCTACCCGAAATGTAAATATTACAAAGCTGTATCCGCTGACGATGGTAAGTTGAGCATCGATCTGCTTTTATTCACACAAGCCGAGTAACAGACCGTCTCATAGTCATATACTTGGGAGTCGCAATAAGAAGAGAAAAACAGAGCACCAGTAATAAAGCAGAGAAAAAGGCAGTGAAGAAGACGAAAATGGCATCACAAGCTGTAGAGTGTCCAAGTCGTGGGAATGATAACCATGGTTATTCTCGTTCGTCTCTTAGTCCTAATCACATACAATCAAAGGAGGAGGCCATTTCATCAGTCCTTGGTCATAATCCTACTATTTTTGTAACGAAGCTTCCTATCGACCGTGCTGCAAGGCATTAGAGCTATAGTGTTCCGCTGCCAACTATTCGTCAATGCCTATCTTGTTCATAACAAGAATGACATTCCTTCAGAAGTCTTCACACAGCAATTTTGGTATTCCATTGAGCAACTCGTTACGGGTAAAAGTTTACTCACAAGAAGGCGTTGAACGACAGCATCAAAATTTATTTTGATGACTTTAAGCAAAAGCATCCGACAATAGTAATCAGTTATGGCTTCACCAAAGGTTATAGTCACTGTCTCACAGAAGCCTCCAAGAAAATAAGCTTTTCATATACTAAATCCATTCTTGAGCTTTTCAAGAAGCGAATGCTTGAATATCTAACCTATAAGCTACAAAACATGCTTGTTGAGGGTCTCCTTTCTACTGCTCTCATTTTAATTCTACCTTTCTAATTGCGTGTATTTGTGTTATTATACATGAAACATGAAGAAGGTTGATGCAGCAGAAATATCAAAAGCATACTGCTACCAGGTAATTTGCAAAGGCGAACTCAAGTGGCCCGATAAAATTATGCTTAATAATGAAGACAAAAGCAAGATAGAGATGCTGTGCAAAAGCTTTGAAGAACTTGTGACAGAGAAGGTTACACTGTTTTCTTATCATCCGATCCCACCAAGTTTATTAAAGCCTTATAGCACATCCAATCCTCGTATGAAAAGGAACATGACAAACGTGCAGCTTCTGATGTCCGTAGATCACCATTACCTAAGCACTTCTTCTCTTTCCCTTTACCTTCGCTACATTGGCGTTTCATCACGATAAGCATCAAATCGCTTGTCTCATTCTTGTTTCCTGGTACGCCTCTTAAAGGCTATATGAATCAACTCGAGAAGTTTCACCAAGTGTTCAGCTCCAAAACGATGGGATTTAAAAGGTAAACGGAAACAGTTTGGGCTGAAATACTGTCTTTGGTATATATTGACTTTCGTTTTTTATGGCAATAGTTTAAATGACCTTAAGGCAAGCCTGGAAACATTATTCCGTAATATTGTCCGTTCAGGTGGCTTCACTGTCGATTTTCTTTTCAGTAAGAAAGGGAAAGCAAAAGAAGAGAAGACCATCAAAACCATCGGTTGACTTTGAAGGACTTCGATTATGCCGAAATCGAAGCTGGTTATAGGCCCTGCTTCATTGATCCTAGGAGAGAAGGCGTCTTCACAGCAGCGATCGGGTTGGACGTTGAGAAGCATCAAGTGCGAAGCTGTTCTACCAAAGAGTACTATCACATGACTGATAGCACCAGATACTCTGCAAAGCTAGAGAAGAAGAAAGATGTTAAAATCAAGGGCATCGAAAGTGATATACCAACTGACAAGACAGGCTCCAATGCCCGATATCGCTGTTATGCAACATACATCTTACAGCACTTGGAGACTTGTTTTCTTTCTACGGTGATGGCACTGCCGAAGATCGATTCCATATGTACCAAGAACGGAAACGTGCTGCCGACAAAATGGTAAACATGCTTATCAATGCCAGTACAAAGTATAATCTGGATCTCAGATTGAAGAAGAGAGAAGAGAGAAGAACAAAACAAGGTCTCAAAGAAGAAGAAGAATGGCAAGATGGCTTTAAAAAGACGACGGAAAAAAAAGGAGAAAGGATAGCAGAGAAAAAGAGTATAAAAGAAGATACATTAGAAATTAGTGTTGAACTGAAGATGAAAGACAGGTAAAGTTCATAAACGATAATCATTAACTACTTATAGAAAGTAGCATGCTTTTTATAATAGTGCATCAAACGCCAAATGGAAGCCCGAACCCTTCAATGTGGATGATAAAAAAAAAGCCTCTCATCGTGTTCGGGTAATGGCATATTTGGTAAGGACAACGTCGCACTAAAGAGTCACCGATGCGGGTAGGTGTTTTGAGGCGTGCGCTTAAGCGACGCGAAGCAGCCGGAGACCTGCTAGTACTAGAAATCGATGAATTCGAGACGTTTAGAATATGCTCGTGCTGTTCCAACGATATTTTGGAGAGGTTGAAAGGCGTCCAGACCTAACGTATACTTGTTTGCAACACTTGTCATATACTATGGAACCGAAAAATCAACGCCTCAAAGAACATGATGAAGATCAGTAGTGCCGTTTGGAAGAAGTTGGGAAGACTGAAAGAGTTTACGCGACCAAAAATATAAGACTACCCCACCTTCAACATCGCTGGAATGAACCTAGTTTGATTTTATAGGTAAAAAGAACGAAAGCTTGTACTTTCTACTGTTGTGCAAACCGTCTAACATTTACTCTTAATGCTACTATTATATTAAATTCGTTTAAACATAATCTATTTATCATCTAAAAATTATGTTTGTGTTGTCTAAATCTGAAGTTATTAAACTGAATATGTCCATATTGTTGTATCGGGATCAAAATTTATTTTGAGGTTATAAAACCTTCTGTTACTTCACTGTTTCATTCATAAGGAACTACAACTAAAACTAAACGTCATCCATAGGTCTAGTAATACGAGTGCTCACAATTTTTGTAAAATTGAAAAAGACAATAAGTCGAAATGAAGATACAGTATCACAAAAAAGTAATAGACGAGGGGTAGATAGTTCGTGCAGCATTTTTTACTCAAGTAACAGTTCTTATACACTGCAGCATCTTGCATAGAAACAATGGTTGTGGTA
Organism: Mycotypha africana; assembly: GCF_025528875.1. Lineage (NCBI taxonomy): Eukaryota > Fungi > Mucoromycota > Mucoromycetes > Mucorales > Mycotyphaceae > Mycotypha > Mycotypha africana. The sequence continues at coordinate 984,359 of NW_026515736.1, read as the reverse complement.
AAAATCACGTGCAATTGATAATGATTGCTTCCTCTAGCTCTAGGTAAGAACAACGAGAACTTAATTTACGCCTTGACAGAACTTTGCCTCCCCTCTACCCAAAACATGCCCTTTTAAGATGCTCTTTTCCTGTCACTGTTGTGGTTAGATTGTTATTATGACCATAAAGGCTCAATCTCATTTGTTGATTGACTATCATTCGGACGAGATATTGTACAAAGATTTAGTAATTAAACCATGTAGAAAAGCCAATCATAGGATACCTGTTGTCAAATAGAAGGTTTTTATTTTCTAGTTGTACTGAGGTGACTAGGAAACGGATCCGTTGTCCGTGGCTGGTGAAACGTTAAACATCATAGATAATTTGTAATTGACAGTGTACAGATAACATATTTAAGTACAAATTGAAAAGCTTCATGTTCCTAATATTGCACGAGGAGTAAAATGAGCATCCGTTTGACATATTTTTCTGTTTCTTTCTCTTTTCTTTCCATCTAATTATTCTTATCTATTACTTCTGCTACTAGAGTTCTGAATAAATATACATGTCTCAATAAGTGAGAGGCATCTTGATCGATGCCAACTATAAAAAGCAGTCATAAAAAAGAAGGAGACAACACCACGTTAAAAAACACATCACCAAAACAGGGTCGACATAAACAAAAGAAAAAAAACCTGCTGAAATTCATTTTCAAATTAACCAGTAACAAGAACAAGAACAAGAAAAGAGAAAAAACAAAACGAGCCCAGGATGATATACAGCCGATGGAGGATTGGAGATATCTATCTCCTGATGAACCACCTCTACCCTTTCTACTATTGAATGAAGCTAACCAACAGCACCAATCTACTGCTGGGCGTAGCTTTACGGCATTTCCGGAAACCAATAGAATTATATCCGATGCAGCTCCGATATTCAAGGTACACAATTTTCTGTATGTGTGTGTGTGTGTGTGTGTGTAAATGAGCGAGAGGTGTGCATTTGTGTGCATTTGTGTGCGATATGAATGTCTAAAAAGATGTTCAAAGGGGAGTTAGACTTCATCGAGTCAGATGTTTATACGGATTTTACCTCTGAAAAATGAACCTTACATCAACTGTGCACATTATTTAAATGAGAAACAAAGGCGAAGGAGGGGGAAAAAAGCAGTAAAAAAATGATCGGGAATAGCCAAAAAGGAAATGAAGGAGGGAGGATTGTTTCTGTTCTATTTTATGCTTGAACAAAGAAAGAAAACCTGCTGTTTTATTGTTCTTTTTGATTGCATGTATTTATAAACTTTTCTATTTTAATAGGATGCTAATTTTTTATTTGAATCAAAAGCTTTTTCTTTTCCTCAACAACACCAATCTACCAACAATTTTGACAACTATTGTGGCCGTGAATTATACGTAATACCAGAAATACTAACAGAAGAAGACGAAAAAGACATTCAACCTATGCCGATACCAATTCCTATAACACGTACCAACGCTCATATCAATAGTAGCAGATATAATTATGAGATAAATGATCCGAGCTCATCCATGACCTACAGCAGCTTCTATGTTGATGATAATCTAGATACAGAGAAAAGACAGATTCTTGATGACATAAACGAGGAGCAACAGTTGGGAAATAATAATGATGAGATGGGAGAGAAGCAGGAAACCAACAAGCTTGTTCACAGTCATAGCGGCAGTAACACGAGCAGTAGTGGTAGTGGAATGATACTTGTTGAGAGTGACGACGATGAAGATGATGATGAAAATGACAAGCAATACCTTCATGTGCCTATCTCGTACTGGCCAACAAAGGGACGCTATTATGAACCCTACTTTAAACAATCACTGCAATATAATGAAACACCTTGCAAGATCAAGTTTGCTAAAATGGTGACAGCTGCTTACCAATATTATCAACACCATCATTTTCAGATTTATGATCAGCCTAAAGAGATGCATCTACTGTTTGATCAGAGAGATTACATCAAAGGAATTACGTTTATTTTGCATGATGGATCAAGAGAAGATTTCCTGGATTTTGGTGGGTAAGTAACTATCCTTGCGCATATTGATGGCAGAGCTTACGTTAGCAATACTAATTTTTATATTTTAGATCTCCTCAATACATTGCTCCAGAATTATCTGTTCAAACAAAATTCAATCCTGAAAAGGCTGATATTTGGGCACTGGGCATTTCATTATACCGCATGCTGAATGGTAGATACCCTTTCTTCGACAGCGAGGGTGATTATTTCATATCTCATAAGGAGTTGTTTAAAAAGATGTTGAAGTCAGAATTTGATATACCCAAGAAACAGATATCAGCAGGTAAATTCATTAGTATCTGTGAGATCCAGCTGGGTATTTTTTCCGTTTCATTAACATGCATATCTAAATATGACTTTAGAGGCAAGAGATTTGCTCCAAAGAATATTAGCACCAGCGAATATTAGAGCTTCCTTTGATTTGATTATGTTCCATCCATGGCTGAAATCATTCGTTGATTTTACAGCGATCACAACTTCTTCTGCTACACGTGACATACCAGATCGAATTACAGTCAAGAAGAGAACTCTGAACAACAGCATTGCATCATCCTTTCAACAAAGCTATTACCATACAGCTGCCAATACGGATATGGATGGTCGACGGCCGAAAAAGCATCTCCTTCCAAAGCCGACGAGTCAACAAGACGAACATTATTTTAACTTTAAAAGGAAAAAATCTTTGTCCTCTCTTTCATCACTCCACTTGTTTTCGAAAGTAAAGGCAGAGAAAAATTTGAAGAGACTGTCCAATACAGTCCAAAAAGCATTCAAATTTGTAGTGCAAGGGCCTTATCCACCACCTGCAAACATTCACGATTTGGTTGTCGAACCTTCCTATCGCCGGCAATCTCAGCATAAAGACAAAAAAAGAAGAAAATGATTGCCGCCAACCAAGTATCCCTATTTATTATTCTTCATCTAATATCTGTAAAGTTCTTTGCTTATTTATTCCCATAGTATACCACATCCAAATGAACATTTTGTCTATTAATCGAACCATTCTGTAAAAATAGCGAGATATAATAAAGCTTTTTCAAAAAATCAGTCGTTATCAATTGTATCAGCTCAGGATGATTATATGGAACTTAAGCAGTAAGATGCTATAAGATTGCAGACCAAACTCTTCGTTCCGGTCTTGCTATTGAATGATAAGTGATAACTCTAAGGAATACAACTGTCGCACCTTGATCAGTGAGAATATTGACCTTATTCATGTCTGCTATTCAATCCTTGCGACGGCTGCCGAGCTGTTTACTCGTGCTTAAACCGCTGGGAGTTCTCACTCTACATACAAATACCGTTTTTATTTTTTTTTCGTTTCCATTGTTTAGTAATGTAGATTATAAAGATATAGATTGACCGCGAAACCTTCTTTTGTGATTCCTCTTTATAAAGAGGGCCAAAAGAAAGTATTATTAAAGTCAAACCAGATATGGCATCTTGTTTCGTTCAGGAAAAGTTGTACCGATCAGTTCAGCAAACTTGCAAAATCGAAACTTGAAAAAATATGAGATAAAGAAAAAATAGACATTGGGACCCCTTTTCGATATTTATATTTTTTGACAGGCAAAAAAAAAAATTTTCTTTTTTGGACGGTTGAAGTCAAATATTTATCCACCGCCAGTCAGTTGTTGATTACTGCTAAGGTTGAAGCTTGCGGCATCCTTAGAATGCCCACTGTTGATATTAAAGTGCTGTAAAAGACTATAAAAAAAGTTACAGTTTAACCAAGAATAACCATTATAAGTATGATTCAGTCATAAGAATAGCATACAAGTATAAGAAAGCGTAGAAAAGGCGTAGTGCTGCTATATGCCACCCAACTTAGAATATCATTCTTAAGCAGTTATTATACAATGCCGGTTTTTTCTACTTGAATGTGATCTCTGTGATTCTTTGCTGTCCTTTCTTTTTTAAATGTGGTTAGTTCCTGCGTCTCCTTTTATGATGCGCCACAAAATTCAATGGAGTTGCTATTGATCGCACAGTTTTGGTCGTTAACAAATGAATTTCATTGAATATGTGTTCGAAGAATGATAACAGCAACAGTATGTACAATTTATCACTTGATTCTCGGTCATTTGGATTAAAGCAGATTATTATGCCCTCTTCACAGAAAGCCTGATTAAATATAAATTTCGACTTTGTCCTATATTGAGTAACGCACCGAAACCAAACAGAATCTTATAGCAGCCGTTTAATTTGATATTTTTCAACAACTGAGCGAAGCTTCTGTGAGTTGTCCCTAAATCAGCTGGGAAGAAAACTTGTAACTTTAACACACCATTGTGAGCTTTTGCCTTATTTCTGATCGTTTCTTGCAAAGTGTTGAAAGTTTATCGCAGGCTTATAAAGTTGATATAGCCTTTGCCTTATGGCCACGGCGTTCTGAATAAGATTTCTGCTAGGCATATCATCTAAATAGAGCCAGTCACCTACAGCAAAATGGTGTTAAGGAGGAATGCATAACCTAGAAGAAGTAGTATAGATATTTGAGGGAATATTTAACTGAGAGAAGGTTGGTGTTTTCCACTCAATCCCAAACGATAAACGATGAACAATTGCCAATAAATTCCTGTGGTATCGAAATAAGTCAATCGATGGAGAGCAGAATTATCAAACACCAGTAACGTTTTGTTCGAGCTTTTCTACTTGCTGCATCACTTCTCAGACAGTGCATTTCTCGATGGCATGTTTGCTCCTTTGAAAATAACACCCATTTCAAATGTTGAGAAACTAACGCATATATCTATTTGTAGAAATAACAACTTCATCTTTTTTTCAGTAAGGTCGGTTTTTGTCACGGATTTTAGCAATTATATCTCTGAATGCCTCTTGCTTTTCATCAGCAAGCTGACTGTAATTGTACTGGAGGGGGAATTTATAGATACATAATGTATGCCTAAAGTAGTATCAATACCATTGTCAAAATAGACATAGGTTAAGAATAAGAATAATGAAACAGTACAATTAATTGTGACAATCTGATGTTAGTTTGCTGTTATTCTACTGATGATACCAAATCATTGACGATCAGTTACATCGCAAGATAGTCATGCATACGATAATGCCACGCGAACGTGAAGACAACGAAAACGCTCTTCAAGGAATTGTTTACAAAGTTTATCGATGAACTTTTGGGGTAATATGAAATGAAACGTGGAAAAAAGGTGTTTATGACGTTAATTTGTATATGCCTTTCCTTCTACTATTCCAAGATGAAAGACGCTGAGTCTGATCAGCAGAGTTGAAGATTATGGTTTTTATGTATGAAACTGTTGGAAAAGAGTAGGAAATGACTGATCTTCTCAACCATTTGTACGTAGCATAGTTTGGTATATCCAGTATGGTATTGTGGGTTTACAACAATTCTTTTATGATTCAATAATACACAAAATAGAAAAGCTCAACCGTAGTATTGAACAGCAAGAAATCAACTATACTGATCCCATTCGCAGTCGACTACTCTCTTAAATTGTGTATACCAGCTCTTTTTGTAGTAAAGACGTCAACACAACACACAATTGTCTTTAGCGTCAAAGATACTGATCCTGTACCAACTGTTAGGTTGAAGAAGATACTATCGAAAAATCACAGGAATCAACGAGTGATGGCGGTAGTGCGCTTTTGTCTGAAAGAATCAATTAATTCAAAAGAAAGATTACATATGCTTGCACTTTTTATCCAGAACGCATGTTCGAAATGAAGGCATACTGCTCCCTTTCAAATAAATTTCAATGTCCTTTTTCGCTTCATGCTTACAAATATATAGATCAGCATACAGCATCTTCTCTTAACTGTACATGGTTACGTTGAACAAATGATAGTCTCAGCATCGTATTTGATTTTATAAAAGCTCAAAATCCCTTTATTTTCTGTAAGCATTAGCTGATATCAGAATGTGACGGATGGTTTGAAGCGTCATGGCTAACTCTTTTTTGAACGGGGTGGTAACAGACTGGAAATACTCTTTATCGAAGAATTTTAATTTTATATTGGGAGTTGGCCACTAAAAAGAGCTTTACGAATATCTACCGATTTTTGACACCGCAGATTTCTTTCAGTTGATCATTAAAAATGTTGGAAAAAACATCCTTTTACAGACAGGCTCGAATTTAAAAAACATTGTGGATAACAGTTTGTTATTATCTCCTCTTATGCGAATAATAATCATTCATTTAAGGCATTGTGAATTCACTGCTTAGTATCCGATTTGACACCGTTCCAAATAGTGGTAGCTATTCTTTAGTTTATTGAATGTATGAGAACGGTAGCTGTGAATTCTGAGGAATTCATAATGCCTCTGCACATATTAAATGTGTAGCGAGAAAAAAGTTGATAATAATACAGCAAGAATCAAAGTAGAGTGTCGATAAATTCCTAGATCATAAGAATAATCTGTTCGTATACCTGCCTAGTTGTTACAAGTTACAGATTCAATTCTAACAGTAATTACGCTTACTTTGATGCAATATGCATTTGCACTGCCAACCGTCAGTAAGAGTCAAATATGCCTATCTCTTGTGAGTTATAATAACGGACTGAGCCATCTTTTGTAACTATGCAACTTGGCAAATAAATCTGCGATAATTGCAAGTTAGAAATGCCAAGGCTGCAGAGACGGATATTGAATCTGAACTATTGATATTAACAATGGTATTTCTGATGACATTTTATGGATGAAAATGCTAGGTCAAGACTTTTTGCAATTAAAAAACAATCACACATGTTGAACGACTTTATACAATATCCACCAATTGTCCCTTAAATATGTTCCATATTGTAGGTTTCTAAAAGATATGCCTGCTAGGAATATCAAGTTCGCTTTGAAATAATGGGATTGATTTTATAGTAGGATTGGCTGTCCATTTTGAATCGAGCAATGGATTGTACACTACTAGTCCTTTGTTTGATGGTAGTATTAAGGACGATGCTTATATTGTTGAAAAATGCGCAGTTACTTGACAAAAAATAAAAGGATAAAAGAGATGGCAGAAGAAGCCTCTCCTCAGTCTTCTTTCATTTTACAACAGCCATGAAGAGCTAGTCACCTGCTGCGTCTTGACTGCATAAAATATCAGCCGGATGAAAGGGGAATATGCAGGCGTTAACTGGCATAATATGCGTTGTATAGTTGACTCAACGAAAAAAAAAAGAAGAAAGGGCGCTTTTCTCTCCTTTCGGTGATAAAAAACAAAGCTGCTCTTTCCAATACAAACAGGATTCTTTGTTTGCTGTTAAAGAAACCAAACATTCTTGTCAATGTTAACTTTGCAAAAAGAGGCGGAAATTGAAATATGTAAAAACCAGCAGAAAGAGAAGGCGTTTGAGTGACGCATTTTATACATATGTGCGTTCGCTTCCCTTCCCCCAAGCTGTTCATTTTGGTAACCTTTTTTATTTTCCACACCTAATTACTTTTGATTGTATCTTACTTATCTTTTTTTTTTTTCCTTTTATCTTTTGGAACAACGCAAAAAAAAAAAAAAAAAAAAGACTTATTACAAAAAGGAAGAAATACCTTTCGTTTCTTTCTCTTCTTTTATTTCTTTTCTTTTTTTTTTAATTTTTTCATACCATAACACCTCTTCATTCTTTAACGTAATTTATTTGAAACCATGGCAATAAATGCACGACAATCAATACAATATGAATTCCAACCACCTTCGAATATCGAAGCTATTCGTTCCAGTATTGTCCAACGTATAAAGCTACAGAGAACGTCTGCTCGAAACAATATCCTTCCTCTCACTCCTCCTAGTACGAACGATAAGGTTAATGATAAAGAAGAACAAGAGCAAGAGTTTTATCGACTTTATTCAGAAAACGGTTTGCCTTCCCCTCCTATCGAAACCTGTTCATTCGATTCACATCCTCAGCAGCAGCAACAACAACAAGACCATGAAGAAGACGTTCATATGGTACCACTGGACTCTCCTCCATCCCCTGTACTCTCCAAATCGTCAGTCGTCTCATCTGCAGAGAACTATTCTTCAACGGTTTTGGACTCACCATCACCAGTTGTACAATCGTCAGAGGCTATTCGTGAAAAGATCCGATTATTGAGAAAAGAAAAGCATTTATTGTTTCAAACGATGAAAGAGTTATTAGCTCAACCAGAAAAGCAAGAGCAGCAAGAGCAACAGCAACAGCAACAGCAACAACAGCAACAAGCAGAAATTCCATCTCCCCCTACATCAGTTTCCCTTAAGCCTTCTTATACCACTACCACTTCTACAACTACTTCTACAACTACTACTACTACTAAGAATAATACCCTTGTAAATAACTCTCTTGTTAGTAGTAGCAGTAGTAATGCAAAAAAATCCTTCAACTCACCTAGTACCACTACTGCTGCAGCACACCACCACTCTCCTTATCACCCTGCTTCCCATCCAACCTCGATAGAAAGGTCAAGGTCAAATCATTTACTATCAAAACCCTCTTCCTTCTCCACAAGACCTCTCCGATCACGTAGTATGAGTCAAACCTCCAGTAGTAATAGTGGTAGTATGAGTTACCATCCGCACTACCACCACTATGCTTCGCACTTTTATTATCACCATCATCATCACGCTCCACTTCCTCACCATTATCGACCCATTGAAAGAAGGTCCCCTACACGGTACAATAACAGTAGCACTAGTAGTAGTAAACCTTCTTTCCTACCTTCGTCTTCATCTGCAACTACATCAAATATGGTAAGTTACATAGCACCATCTCGAAAAAGAAATAGAAATCACGCTTATATATATATATATATATATATATGAATACGTGACAAAAAAAAAAAAGAAAAAAAAATCCAAAACAAAAACTCATCTCTTTATTTTTTTTTTTATATGCATGTCATATGTAGTCTCGTCGTTCAATTACTTCTTCCACTTCTTCTTCTAACATTCACGCTTCCAATGCGACCGTAGCAGCGTCAGCAAGGTCATCATTAAAGCCTTCTTCTACACTGCCTAATATTCATTCTAGTACAACCGCTTCCGTATCTAACGCAGCTTCAAACTACAAATACCATCGTTCAACGTTTATGCCTCGTCCAGACCGACATTCAAGAGCTTAAAGAAAGAAATTCAAAAAAATTCAAAAAAAAAAAAACAAAAAAAAACTAGAATTCTTTCCCTAGTATCAAAAGAATACATCCATAAAAGAATCCACTTTTATTTATTCGAAAATAAAATAAACTAAACCCCTAACCCTGCTTTAGCCCACTGCGAAACAGTAAAAATAGAAAGGAAAGCCTATTTACTGCTCATGAAATAACGTAAGCAATTTTTTCAAAAAGAAAAGAAAAAAAAAAAGTTGCCTATGCACCCCCTTCTTCTTTTTTGTCTGTTAAACCGAAATGGGCTCTGTAAGAAAGAGAAACCAACTAACGTCATATTTATTATAAAGCCCAAAAAAGAAAGAAAAGAAAGTTATTCATGTGTACCCCACGTTTAAGTTCATTATCAAGTTCAAATTATTTTGTGAACCGTAGTACATCTTGAATAACTCTAATACAAATAAGTTTCATGAACACCTTAAAAGCTTATGTGCATTTGAATAGGAAGGAACTAAAAGCGAAAGACTTCTTTTGGATATCTTTCTTTATTCTCTTTCTAATGCTTATGAAAACAATTGTTACAATGTCCTTTCTTGAACACATTGGCTGTATATTCATCACAACCGCATTCATGGCAATTTGGTATAGTATTATCATCGTTATTCACTGTTGTAGCTGCTATTGGAGGAAGTGGTGGAGCTGTGCGAGAGGTGGTTGAAGGAGTGGAGGCTGCTGAGGAGGAGGTACTACTGCGTAATGGCATAGGCGGAGGAGGTCCACGAACGGAACTATTGCTTCTCGTACGAGAAGCAGGTGGAGGAGGTGGAATTCTGTTCATTTTGTATGTGGGTTTTGATGGAGGAAGAGTATTGGTAGGTTGTCCTTCATTATCATTATTGGGTCTAATGTATGAAAATCCTCTATTATTGTTGTCGCTGGCACTGCTACTGCTCGTACGATTGGAATCACCAAACGGTGATGGATTATGACTTGTTTCTTCAACTTCGTCTTCATAACCACCTGTTTCATGCTGCTCTTCTTCTTCTTCTTCTGGTATATAAGCATGTTGCTGTAGTGAAGAGGAAGAGGATAAAGGTTGAGTAGAGTTGCTAGAGGAACGTGCACGCAGATTGGGTCTCGCTGGCATAGGAGGCCCCCCATTACTGCCATTATTGATCTTGCTTACGGCCTCTGTATAATTGACAGGGAATATACCACGACGAATCATGCCGTTAGCTTCAGTAATTTCACCGAGCCACCAGCCTTCATCTACCTCCTCCACTACAGTGATGATATCGCCTTTACGGAAAGATAGTTCGTCGGCACTTTCCCCACCAAATTCAAAAATTGCCTTTCTTCTATTTTTTGTATTATCTGTGTCAGGAATACTAGCAGCAGATTGAGCTACCATAGAATGTGCATCATGTAAGTACAAGTCTGTTTTCAACCCAGCAATAGATAGCATTCACATTAGAAGAAACAAGAAAGAAAAGAGAGCTTACATTGTCTGCGTGGCAGGGAAGGTGGGTTTATACGTGGACTATGACCACCACTGTTATTGTTCATAGGCATCTCATCATAGAGTGAATTTTTGCGTGGTGCTCCCAATCCACCAGTAGTAGTGATGGTGCTGGATGAAAAACTACGCTTTCCACCTGTCATAGGTGAGTTACTACCATAGTTGCTAGTATCACTGCTTCTACTGATAGATAGCCTAGGTGATGCCTGCTGTTGTTGACGCTGTTGCAGTAATTCTTCAGCAGTAGTAGCAGAAGTATTACTGATAGAGCGGGACAGTCCTATTCCACTACCCATAGTTGATGTACGGCGAAGGCTATTGCTGTTGCCTCCATTGTTCTGTGAGCGTGGTACAAGAGGCTGTGTCCAGTTATCTCTCACTTCATTTAATGTCTCTAGAGATCGGCTTAAATATTCGCATTGTAAATCTAAAAGATGTCTGAGGACAGCGCAATGTTCATCCTGGACATAAATAGATGCATAGATGTTTTTAACAAATGATGACAGCGGTTATTACTTGTTTCGATATACGGATAAGGTGCAGAAGAAAAAGGGTTATTTACCTCGAAATCTTGTAAAGCTACCATTTTTTGTATCAAATCATATTCAGTATCCTCATATTTCATTTTGGCTGCTTGCATTTCCTGTTCCAATTCTGGCTTTTCCTTTTTGGACTTTTGTAATCTATTCAATTTAGCGTCTAAATCCAATCGTCTAGACTCTAATTTCTTCTTTAAATTCTGATAGTCTTTATAAAGTGCCATGCCTTCGTCCAACTTTTCAATGTAACTCATGCCCACACTGTCTGCAAATTCTTCTTGATAAGCGGCTAAACGAGATTGAGCTTGACCTACGTTGATGGTAGCAATACCGAGGGGTGAGTCTTCGTTGAATTCGTTACCGTAGAGATTGAGGCAGACCCCAAAGACATCGTGAGGGGGACGTTTGGTTTTGTTATCTTCTGGGGATATTTTGACTTTCTTTAACTGGGATTGGAGGAGAAGGATCGAAGTGTGGAGTTTCTCAAATGCAGCGCGTTTACGGTCAGTTTCAACTTCAAGACGTTGAAAGTCTTCCGTTTGTGAGGTTGATTTGGCAGAACCAAACTTTTCACCCGTCCACTAAACATAATATAAAGTAAGACAGTTGGTCAACATTTCTCGGTTGCGGTTAAAAAGGAAAAGAAGAAGCTTTTTATAGACGAAGGACAGATGATGGTGAGGTTCTTCTCATGAGGCCGATGAGGTAGCTGAGGAACAGTAGTAAGTGAAATAATCCACTTAATAACGGAATATGTCAATATTCGTCTCGAATACTACAGACAATGATATTACCGTTCCTTTCCTCTTCTTCCCTCTACTACTGCTAGGCCTTCTATCCTTCTTCCAGTAAGATGTGGAATCCTTTTTTACCTGTTTTAGTTTGCCGATATTTTTAATAACCTTCTGACTCATGACTGCCCCTTTTGCTTAATGAATGTGAATAAGTGTTTTGAGTATGCACCGTAAAAAGGTTTAAAGAATGGAAAGAAGGTCAAAAAAAATGGGAGAAAGAGGAAGGGGTTTAGATATCAAAAAGGCTTTCAATAATTTAAAAAAAGAAAAAAATGTTGGGTGGTCTTTCCATATTATGGAACGGATTCAAAGCAGAGGAGGACCCGCACAAGGATCGAAAGGAAAAAAAAAAGCCAGACTTTTACCAGTTTTGGATGCACAAATTGTTGTGTCTCATTTAATAAATGGTCTTCATAAGAGCCCTTTTTTTTTTATTATCCTAATGTTACTGATGTCCACAAATCATGTGAGAAAAGTGCTACATACGTATCCAAGAGTCTTAATGCTTAACTACAGGTCAAGTTGGCTTTCAGTAATATAAACTCTGAGAAAGCTTTTTATCGGTCTCAACAACATGACAAAATCCCATAGGAAAAGCCTTTCCACTTTTAGAAACAGACAGTATCAGTTTGCTTTATCATTTTGAATTCTGATGAATCCACATTTCAATCCAGCTGATAATAACACAATGAATTCTGTTGAGATCTTAGTTTTTTCTGCTCATGTTTAAATACGACCAAATTATAGCATCCTTTTATCCCAACATATGCTGCATCATTATCCATTGTGCCTGGAAGCAGTTTATGGTTTTACCCCAATTATCGGCATAATCTGGGTTACCAAATTATTAATTGAATAATTTATACTTTTTTTATTCGTTTTTATTATTGGAGTTTGTAGTAAATTTTTTTCTTCGAAAAAAGTTGATAGGATAGAAAAAAAAATATATATGTATATATGTAAAAAAATATATATATATTTATATGTATAATGAATGCTATATAATATGCGGTTTATGCTTGAGCAAAGTTGAATCTGGAATGTCTACGTACCGGAGAATCTAAATTAGCAGCAACAGCAGCAGGATTTGTTGTTGTAGTTGTATTTGTAGCAGCGGGAGGAGTAGCAGCAGCAACATTAAAGAAAGAAGCGACTGCATTGTTAGAAGTCAACATAGACATGTGAGCGAAAGGATTGAAGAGACCAGTATATTTCGGTGTAGGCGTTGAATACGTCAAGTAATCCAAAACGGAAGGAATGGTCGACGAAGAAATGGAGGCTGATTGTATAGCTTCTAGATTTCTTTGCGCTGCTGATGGCTCCAATAACACTTGCTGCTGTATGTCATTCTCTTCTTTGATATTCTCATCATCTAATTTCAATGCTGAAATACCTACACTGAGGGTGTCACTGCTATACTCGCTACTGCTCATATCTTCATCGTAGTACTCTTCTTGTTGCTGTTGTAGCAGTACTTCTGGGTCCAACATAGGAAATACTTCCCGGTACGCTTGACCCAATACAAATCCAGTCAAGCCTTGTTCAAATATAGAAGGTGATTTCTTATTCTTTGTCTTTTCCTTCTTCTGGTTTTGAGTATCTTTCTTGTTGTCTCTGTCTTGTTGCTGATCATCTTCATTATGAGCTGAGGTCATCATCATCTGAGACCCTGTTGGTTCGCTAACAACAGAAGAAGCTTCAGATATTGTGGCTGCCGCTGCCGCTGCCTTTTGTTGTTGTTCCTTTCGTTTCTTCTTTTCACTTTTACGTTTAGGCATTGGTGGGAATTGCGCCTTTTGCTGAGCTGCTGCTACAGCATCAGATAAGGAAGGTCCAAAAGCATCAGAAACCGTCATGATAGGTGTAGAAGGTGTACTACCGTTGCTAGCTCCCATCTTAGCCCATGACGCTGTAGCGGGTAACGCTGAATCATCGGTGGCAGCGTTGGAAGATGCAGTAGCCTTATGAGAGCCTTTTAGACTAGCTGACACGGCAGGGAAATCTTCGCTCGATAGAAGAGGTCGTGGCTGATGTGAATGAGCCTGTGCGGCCGTTGTTGAAGATGAAGATACTGCTGGTGTGTGACCATGCGCTGCTGCTGCTGTTGTTGTTGCTGTTGTTGTTGTTGAAGAAGATGAAGCTGTTGGATAAGGTTTGCTACTCACTCCCTCATATTTATCGTCTTCAGTGAGCATGTCGCGCATGTGGTGTTTACTAATTTAAAAAAAAAAAACGATACAACGTAAGAATATGGAAGAAGGGGAAAGACATCGCTATTCGCATTTTACTGCGCGCTTACCTATTGGCCAGTTCCTCTTTTGAAATAGTATCGATATCATCTCCTTGCTCATGGAGGTAGAGACAATTCGGGTTTGGACATGTCATATTACGTAGATAATAAGTACAGTATTTTGTGGTACCGTAAGAAGCCCTAGAATTATAGTGAAAGGCTTCTGTCAGAACGCCGAACATAATTGACAAATGACTCACAATTGGCCGTTTCTCTGTCAAATACTTACCTAACTACTCGATCAGCAATCAAGCTTCCATCGACAGCAGCAATAGCTTTTGCTGCATCTTCTTTTCTGTAGTACGTGACATAAACAGCAGCACTTGGTAGAGCAGAATTTATACTGATTTGCGAGGGAGGAAGCGTAGGCTTCTTGTTGATGACAACTTTAGAGATTTTACCGAACTGACCAAAATAATCGTTTGAGCGCACAATCTATACGCATAGAGTAGGTCAAACCAAGAGGTCAATAAGCTTGAATTGTAAAGAGATATCATACTTATACCCTTACCTCTTCCGTTGCTAGCTTGGGATGAAGGCCAATGATATAAACCAGATTCTTTTGCACAACTCGCATATTGGATAAATGACGACGGTTGGCAGATTCCATATCCTTTTGTTGCTTTTCCTTTTCTTTCTTTTCTTTCTTTATACGCTGTAACCTAATATAACACAAGTTAAATATACTTTGAACAAAATTTTTCATCCCACAACACATTTGATCTTGTCTGAATTTGACATACTCATCAGCACTAACAGGTTTGAACTGTGCCATTTCCTCAGTATATTCTCGACGACTATGACAAGAATATGAAATATATATATTCGAGTTAGTACGCAACAATAGAGATCTTAAAGACCAAAATCAATTTTACCATGCAGGACAGCGACCATTCAAGTTTTCCCTAATATGGTGCCAACAAAATCTACAGATCTTTATGAAAATAAAAGTTTGTTTAATTCCAATATTTTCTCGTAAATTGTTTAAATCAGTAAATGCCACACTGTAGTAGTACCTGATAGCCACAGTAACAAGGTTTGAAGTTTCTATCAGCAATATCAAACTCCTCCATACAAAGAGGGCAATCAAGTTCATCATCGGATTCCATTGTTAATTGTTAAGACTTCCAAAGTGAAATAGAATCTTTTTTATTAACGGGAAAAAAAATGTCAAAAAAAGAATGAGAAAGAAAACTTTTGGCAGGACTTAGGAACGTTTTGTTTGTTGAACATATCAAACTCCGATAACAATGATTAGCAGGATTTATTGCCACTGTTTGAAATTTGAACCTAGAGAATATATTGCCGTATACCAAGGATAACCACGGAGCAACAAACACTAACCTGTGAATCCGAGGCATAATGAAGTAGCCGTGTTTAAAGTGTATCTTGATGGCAAGGAAAGGTGTAGATGACTTTATTGCTCTGTATCAAGACATTGATACGATTTGCTGTATCGCAGAACTTGTATTTGTTCGCTGCAAGGGATTCCCTTTAACCCTAACTGTATAATATCTCTACTTAGTATTCATAATTATCAATAACATGTATTTTTGCGGCCAAGATAACAGTCTGGCGTATGATGAATTGAGGTAATAGAAGTGATTTTCGAAAAAAGCAGACGCACAAAAAAAAAAGCCTGGGGAAAACTTTTAAAGTGACGCAATTGAATTGATTTCGTCTTTTTGTTTTTTCAAATATTTGCTTTGCCGCCGAGTTCAAATACGATTATAAGCAAGGGGAACTTTGTCTCTTTTCTCTTTTTTTTTTTTTTTTTTTTCTTTTCCGAATTTGAATATCTTTTATACACAAAAGGTACAACCTGAGAAAGATCAAGGATAGCGAGCCTTAGAGAATCACAACTAAAATAGTCACTTTGACATACGTAGAATCTTATTACATTAAATCATAATTAAAGATGGGTGGACCTGAAGGAAAAGCTTATATGGGTTGGTGAGTGATAATTGAGCACAATGTTGATGACTGCTGACGAACGCCCAAGATTAAGACTGACCCTATTTTTCTTATTCACGGCATGATAGGTGGGGTCATATGGGAGGACCTACACAAAGAGTACGTTCGTTAAGATGATAGAAGCGAGAAAAAAGCAATAGTTCAACATACTCGCAGAACAAAACTAACACCGAAAATTATTATGATAATAGGGTGTTGTAACATATATGATATCTTCATTTGAACAAAAGCCTTTTGCTGGCGCTCTTCACAATGCTGTCTTCAACACAGCTCGTCGTGTCGCTTCCCAGATCCCTTATGTTGGTGTTCCCTTCGCTTTTGGCTACTGGGTTTACTCTTCAGCCATTAAAGAACATGCTTACCTCAACTCCAAGGCTGGACATGCCGCTCATGAAGGGGCACATTAAAAAGAACTTATTTATATAATAATTATGCGAAAAATAATGATCAATATACAACTATAAACGCAACTGTTACGACTACCACATCATCACTTCACGGCTACTTTACATCTAGATAAAAAAAAATGGAACAAAATATGTCTCTTCTTCGATTCAATGTATAATGCGAGTATTCCCCATTCAATATCAACAGATGCTTTCTTTTTTTCTTTCACAAAAAAGCCTTGGAAGAAATCCAGAACGCTACTATGACCTATCTTCTTTTTGAAATGCTTTTTTGTATAGTATCGGGTCGTTAAGCTTTTGAGGGACAAGAGAAAAAGTCATTCGTTGGTTGAGTTTATACGAGTATAGTGAAAAAGGAACTGTTGCTAGTTATTACTCTATTCTTTATAACTGAAGGAAGTGCCAACGATAGACCGTTGGGCTGTTGTATTAACCAATAAGCCTGTTGTTAACTTCGAGCTGGATCCAAATGTCTGTGGAAAGATAAAATAAAAATACATTTATCTTTTGGTAAGACAGTCGCTGACTCATTATCATACAACGAGGCAATGAGCATAATGGATAACAAGCCAGCCAAGCCTTCATTCCACATTTTTAACTATGATACAAACGTTTTCATTTTCAATATATTAATTTATTTTATGCAAACTAAGAGTATAAAAAAAGGTCTATAAAAGGTTATTAATGAGTTAGAAAAAGAAATGTTATCCAAATTACTATAGATAGGGGGCAAATGCTTATAACATGGGATATCAATTATGTAAGTAAGTAGTAAATGTGTTTAGGAGGAAATAATATTAACGTTTTTGCTTTCTGAATACATAGACAAAGAAGCAAAATAGCATACAGTTAAATACAGTGTAAGCACACACAATACCAAAGTTACGCCATCTGTTGTTGATGTTCCAACCGAGCCTCAATTCGTAGTAATCGCTACCTTTGGAGTATTGACAATAGTTACATAAACCAGTAGCGTTGGGGTTGTCGAGGTAACCGGTACCTCCATTCTCAAAGTAAGTTTGCATGTATTCACCACAGGTTTGTCCAGGAGGAGCATACAAGTGAAGGTATTCATCATTGGTACAGCGAACTTCAACACCATCCATTAAATTGACGACCAGACCTTCAATCACATAATGGTATGGATCCAGCCAGTACATCCACGAACTCCAGAAATGTGGCATACCACTCGGAGGCTGCATGATACCAGCGAACAAAATCAAGATGGAGGTGAAGAAAGGATTGATGACGGCAGCCATAGGAGGTGTAGAAGAGAACGCGGCAATGTTGAAACCAAGGAAGACAGAGTAGCATAAGAATACGATGAAATGGATGTAGAAGAAACCAACGCGATCAGAGGTATTCTCTAAACCAGCTGTCCAGTAGAAACAGAATAAGAAAATGGTACCGAAGACGATCAGATAAGGAATTTCAACCAACAAACACGAGAGAGCGAAAGGTGCCCAGCCATAGTATTTACTGGCATGTTCACGACGGAACCACAATCTTTCTTGCATGAAACGAGGTTGAACCAAAATAATCATAGCATTACTCATCAAAAGGGTAGTGAAAACGGAGAACATACGGTTTTGCATATCAGAAGGTGCATTACCAAGCTTCCAGAAAGAGAAACCAGAGATGAGACCGATGAAAACGACATTGAAGAGACGACCCATATTATAGGTGGGACAACGCCACCAAGAGATGTTCATACGCATGTAGACAAGTTTCAATTGTTGGAAGAAAGAAAGGGCATAGGTAGAGGCATGACGTTTGTGGTGAGGATCAACAGCGGCATCAACTTCCTGCAATTCTTCTTCAAGAGCCTTGGCTTGAGCAGAATTAGCCCAAATATCAGCCCAATCCTGAGTAACCTTAGAAGCAGTTCCAGCACCAACGCATTCCAAAATGTATTCGGCGGGGTTGGCATTGGGAGAACACTTGGGGCCACCATTCGATTCGAAGTAATCAATCATAGTACGACAATTTTCACCAATTTCACCAAAGTAAGCGGTACGACCACCACGCATCTATACAGAGAAATAAGAAGGTCAGTTATCAGCCTTTCAAATGAGAGGAGAATTTAAAGCATTACAAAAGAAAAACTTACCAACAGCAAAAGATGATCAAAATGTTCGAATAAAGTGGCAGAAGGTTGATGAATAGTACACAGAACTGGCCAGCCAGAGTCAGCAAGTTTACGAATGAAACGAATAATGTTGAAAGAACTTTGAGCGTCAAGACCAGAGGTAGGTTCATCCAAGAAGAGAAGCTTAGGCTTGCCAACTAATTCAGTAGCAATGGTTAAACGTTTACGTTCTTCGACAGAGATACCAACACCGGCTTCTAGATCACCGACAAGGGCATCAGCAATCTTTTGCATTTCCAACAGTTCGATAATTTGATCAACATAAGTATCTTTTTCTTCCTTGGGAACCTCAGCAGGTTGACGAAGGTAAGCTGAGAAACGGAGAGCTTCACGAACAGTGGCATTAGGATTATGGACATCCATTTGTTCACAGTAGCCAGTAATACGTTCAAAGTCGTTACCAAGTGGCTCACCATTCAAAAGAATACTACCTTCGATTTTACCAATTGTCTTTCTTTGAGCCAAAACATCCAGAAGAGTAGTCTTACCCGCACCAGAAGAACCCATAAGCGCAGTGAGATTACCAGGCTTGACAATACCACCAACATCATTCAATAGTTGACGAGTGCCGCCTTTCACAGGAACAGTATAATTAATGTGATGCCAAGAGAAAGTAGTACCTTCAGTAACAGCTTCCATTTCTTGATCTTGGATAGTTTGAGTTTGATTCAACATTTTTTCTTCGTCTTCTTCCTTGGGAGCACAACCCTTCTTGTAGACCTTGGTAATAGAACCTTCCTTTTGAAGATCAACGTATTCCATAGCAAGACAGGTGAGAATTGTAAAGAAAAAGAAGAATAGAATAACAGCAACAAAGTCGATCCAACGTTGCCAGACAGAAAAACCATAGTTGTACTCCAAATAATCATCACCTAGAATGTAATTCACACCGGGGTTAGCACCAGGAAGAATACAGGTCTTGTAACGTTCATCAGTGTAAGTTGGGCCGTTAGGGACAGAGTTTATGCCTTCACAACTGAAGTGCAATCCTCTCATTTCATTAGAAATCAAAGCTTTGTAACCATAAGCGAGAGGGTTGATCCAATAGATCCAGAACAACCAAGGATGCATTTTGTTGTAAGGAATTTGATAACCAGAGTAAATTAAAGCAGCAATCAAAAAAATACTGGACAATTGCGAGGCAGTGAAGAAATTAGGACTGATGGCACCCCAAAAACGGAAGAAACCATTCATACATAAGTTGGTCACGACCGTTATAATGAAGAAAGTAAAGAACTAAAATACGAAAAAAAAAGCAATTGTAAGTAAAAAACTGCATTAAAGAAAAGAATAGTGCGAAATACTTACTCGTCCTGCTTCAACTTCTAAACCCATCATGAAATAGACACAGAGTTCAAAAATGATGACTTGAATGAGGGCCAAAGGTATATCAACAATAACAGTAGCAAGATAGTAGGCAGAAGGATGGTATAACGCATAATGTTTATGCTTTTCCAATACACGACGACCTTGCATGAAAGCTGACAATTCAGATTGGGCGATCAAAGCATTGAACAGTAAACAGAAAAGAATAGAACCACCACGGGAGAAGGCACCGCTAGCTGTAACAGGCATTTTGAAAAATACGGAAGCAGTAATAAGACCCTTAATGATGACACCACCGTAACGGGAAATAAGAGAGCCACGATCACCCATAACAAGTTCGAATTGACGGATAGTAAGGGACTTGAGTTGTTCAGTGTAGGAAGCAAGGAAAGGAGACTGTTTGGGAGCATATTTTTGATGAGCGTCATGGAAGGCTTGTCTGAAAGCTTCTTGTGGTTTATCACGATTAATTTCTTCTTCATAAGCACGTTGCTCTTCCATCATTTGTTGGTAAAGTTCAGAATTCTTGTAAACGTTTTCAAATTGGACAGAATTTATAGGCACCTTTCCGTCGAAACCATCACGGACCTCACGTTCATTTTGATTACAAAGACCAGTCAAGAAATCAGGAGTGGATTTACGGTCAGGACAATGGAAACCCATGTCAACAAAGAATTGCTTGGCTGTAGCTGTGGGACCAAAGTAAATACAACGTCCTTCATCCAAAACCATAACTTTATCGAAAAGATGGAAAATACTATCAGAAGCCTGATATAAAGTGGAGATTGTAGTCTTGTGAAGAATATCAGTCATAATACGAAGCGAACGAACATAATCAAGAGCAGAAGAGGCGTCCAAACCACGAGTAGAACAATCCCAACAGTTGATAGAACTACGAGTAGTCATTTGTTCAGCAATGGATAAACGCTTACGTTCACCACCGGAGAGACCACGAATGAAAGCATTACCAACCATTGTGTTCATTTGCTTTGTCAAACCAAGCATATTACCCAACATGTAAAGAACGTTATCGATGAACTCGCTCTTACTTTCTCCAGGGAGTCTTTTACCAGGCGTTTTATTCTTCAAAGCGAAACGTAAGGTTTGGCGAGTTGTTAAAGTGGGATAATGAAGATCTTCTTCTTCATTATAACAGACTTCACCACGGAAATGCTTGCCAAATTCCTCAGCCTCTATACCGCCATAAGTAACAGTACCTTGAATATCCGTGTAAGACGCACGCATATTAGCAAGAACACGAAGTAAAGTAGTACAACCGGCACCGGGACGACCAAGAACTAAAAGCATTTCACCAGACTTACAGAAACCATTGTTTTCTTTCAGAATGGTTAAATCATGACCTTCGTGCTTGCCCCATCTCCAGAATTTAAGCACAGGAATAAGACAGGATAAATTGGTGGAGATAACTTTGGCATCAGCACCTAGACCTTTCACAACCAAATTTTTCCAAATAACGCCCATATTTTTCGGTTTCAGACCTGCAGCCATAATTTGCGAATTTTGCTCGGTAAGGTATTCTGTCAAATCAAAATCTTGCTGATCTCCCTTTTCAACGTCAGCAGCAGGAAGTGTTGCGGCTGATTTTCTACGCGATTGAGCTGTCATTTCTCTGCGTACTGATTGATATTGTTCAATAGCATTGTCAATATCAACTGCGTTGCCTTCGGCTTCACCGTATCCGCCTTCAGTTTTACGAGTGTCAAATCTCTCTAAATCGTCGCCCTCTGACAAATCGGCGTTATTTCTTCTGGGATCGTCTTGACGTAAAGTATAACGATCATCACGATTAGGGTAGTCAGCCCTCAAACCTGGTTCGGCTGAAGGCATATCCATTTTAAAGAACGATTATTTTACTAACTTGTAAAATCGATCGAAAATTTGAACTAGGAAATAGTGGGAATAAAATAGAATAGAAACGAATAATAGTAAAGAAAAGCTGAAAGCAAAGGATCTATAAAACAGAAAAACTTTTTTCTGAACAATACACGATAATTTTTATGCTTTATTTATAAGTTCATCTCTCATAGAAAATTACGGGATAAGTTTACCCAGAATTCATTTTCCGAACGCCTTTGAAGCAGGATTTCGCATGTTTCAAGCAGAGTATCGAAACAACAGATAGCTCCAAAAGGGTAAATTTTGCCTAAACTATTCAACCTGGATTCTGGGCATAAGTTGAAGATGAAAAAGAAATCAAGCATTTCTTTTTCCCGGATATGATCTGTATCGATACCCAAATACTGCTGGAAATTTCGCTGCAGTGCAGTTGTTTCTCATTGAGAAAAGGATCCAACTTTCCCAATTGCTTTACAACTGTATCCATTATAACTGCTCACATTTTTCTGATCTACTTCTTTCGTTCATGTCTATTCTTGATCTAGCAGCTTAACTGCGACAAGCGGTAAAAAGTTTTACTCTTCCATGTGTACCAACAGTGTATATGAACGGTCTTTTATTTACAGCAAGTACTTGCTGTACAAGTCGCGAATACTCGTTTTCTGTCTTTTTTTACATGTTACACATGATCCAGAAACTTCATTGAACTTTGTGATACTGCACTTCGTGTTGTCCCATCAAAAATTTTCTCCTACCTCCCCCACAGAAAGACACCCAAGAATGGCAGGCATGTTACCAACGTTTTAATTACCGGTCAAAACCCGATAGTAAAAGAGCGTGGTGGAGATTAATTTTGTTATGACAATAAAACGGTATTAGAAATGGCAGGCCTTTCGGATTTTGTTGGCAGCTTTCGAAGCACCCGCCAGGTAGTGATCTAACGTTTAATTATAACTACGCCATCATTCGTATCATAGTATCAACATTTATCTATAAGTGCATCCTTCTGGCGAGATTAAGATGGAAAGAATGTTTTCTTAATGAAGCTTATTCAGCTGATGAATAAATCTACTGAAACACTTGATATCTATCTTTTTGAATATATTACTAGTAAAGTTTACGGATCTGGGACTTATTTTACCAATAGTATCAAGATAGCTACAAGTGGAGCATTATTGCTGATAAAAACTTTTCAGATCTTCTACAATACTTCAACCATATCTACTGTGACATTGAAAAAAACAATACTTAACTTATTGTTATAAATGATAAAACTCTATCGTTTCATTGAGAAGAAATCCAGATACATCCAGCTATTTGATGATCGATATCATGCTGCAAGAGTCCTTAAATCGGAGCATTTTGTAATCTCAATTGGAAAGTGGATCATCAATAATGCATTGAAAGAAGAATATTCGATCAACACAGCTGGTTAGGCAAACAGTAACAGTAAAACTAGTGGAGCAGAAAGTGGGGATACATAGCTTTTGCATATATTTGCTTTTGAGACTGTAACATCTTTATTAATGCTATTGTCGATGAAACTATATCTTCATTTAAGTTAAACTCTGTTGTAGAAGGTTCAAATCCGCACGAGTTGTACTTGACAGATTTCAATGTCCTTCAGATATGGATGTGCAGTAGAGAATACTAAGATGACTTTATATACAGTATGCGACTATCGCATAAGATGTTCTCCTCCATCGTTCTCCATCGTTCTCCATCGTTCTCCATCGTTCTCCATCGTTCTCCATCGTTAACTAACTGAATTTTATTGATGGCAAAGCCAACTAAGGCTCTCTCTCGTTATATTAGCTCGACTTATGAATCAGTCAGATTATCAACAGTATATATTAGTTTACCACCTTGCTCATTGAAACTCTATTCGACGTCTATAAAAACTTTTTAAACCGTCTACTTCTATTAATTACGCAAATGTCAAAGGAAAACTCAAGCCTTGTTCATTATATTGTTGTTGGAAAATCAGTAATTATACAACGTCAGGTTGCGAAACAACATATCGCTTGTTTATATAGTAAGTCCAGTCAAAGTATTAGGCCGAACATTGTCTTCTCATTGATTGCTAAATTTACACTTAATTTTCTCATAGAGGTATAAGTTTACTAGGTTCAGTGTTTTAGAAGATCTTATCCAATCTTTCTCAAACATTGGGTTCATTGACTTCCTTCTTCCCGTTTGGTTTCGTCTTTTACTTGCGTTTTTTCTTGGTTTTCTCATCAGCCTTATTGAGATTAAAAAGCGGTTAATCTCTAAGTTCAATCCAAGAAATACATATAGAAAGAGAGCAATGTAAATAAATTTGTTTATCTATCTCCTTAACATCCTACTGAAGAATTCTGGTCAAGGGTCAATTTATGTACAGAGACATCATTTTGAAAGGGATACATTTACTCCAAAATGCCTGCCATTTTTACTCCTTTACTGTTTGAGGATTCTTCCGTACAGAATTAACTCTCCGTCAAACTGCCAAAGTCTGAGTTTTGTTCCATTTAAACGTTCTTTAAAATTTTTGTGGC
This sequence comes from Mycotypha africana, assembly GCF_025528875.1. NCBI lineage: Eukaryota > Fungi > Mucoromycota > Mucoromycetes > Mucorales > Mycotyphaceae > Mycotypha > Mycotypha africana. Next base: position 959,880 of record NW_026515736.1, on the reverse strand, counting down.
GAGAAAATCCATTGCCTTGGAAATCACTCTGAGTGCGTGAAAATATTAAATGCCCGGAGCGAGAAAAATGAATGTCCCTTTTTTGAGTCAAAATCAAAACTATTGCACATAATGGCTCTTGGTTAGAGCAACAGATTATAAGTGTTCGTTTTCCCATCATACATGAACTGGAAAAGGTTTGCAACGTGCAAGTAATAAATATTTTTGGCTCATGCTCTACTGATTGATGACTGATATGCGTTCAGGAAATTCATTGTAAATTCATGAGTATTGAACTGAATACGGCAAAGAGAAATTGCTTTTCAAACATAGTCTGGAAATAGCACGTCGTATAATAATCACAAAAATCAAGTACGTAGTCTTCATTAAATTGGTTGCTGCTTAGGCGAAAAAAATTCTAATAAAATCTAAGATGCTCCTATAAGTAGCAAAGGTTTAATGTAATTGGGCGGTAAGAATTTGAAACAGCGTGCTGACGATGAAGCTATGATTATTTCTATCCTAAAATCGCCCAATTCCAAAGTATTTAGCTTGATTAGTATGGATATTGTTTGTAAAGGTTTTCCGAATTAGCCTGCTTAGTGTTTAACAACTCCAAGGATCAGTAGAGCTTGTTTGTTTGGTTCTTACTTTATCTTTTTTACTGTTACTTTACAGAAAGATTTGATCCAGTTTAACAGGTATTTCTCCAACTAACTTAATGCTGAGTTGTTTGTAACCAAATTGTTAAAGCTTGATACAACTCAACATTCTTTAGATATATTACCACTCAACATAATCGCTTTGACTTTTGTAAATACTTGACGGCATCAACTTATAACCTTTTTATTGAGTGAACCCAAGGTTCAATGATATATACAATACAAGGTAATGAATTTATTTGAAAGTCCACGTACGAATTAACGCGGAAATTTGATAAAGCAAAGAAACGAAAAGATTATGTAAAACGTAAAGAATATTAAGTGTTTGAAATATGTAAATATAATAATAATTCTATAATGGTAAAAAACTGATAGTTTAAATAAGATGTTATACTGATTGAATTTGAAATGGTATGAACATTTAGCGTCTGCCCTTTCTCTTCAAAAATACAAGCAAGAGGAAGACAAAAACGTTGAATACAAAGAATGCAACGAGAATACCAAAGTTACGCCACTTATGGGATGCGCTCCATTGGTTTCTTGTCTCGTAATATTCTGGGCCAGATTTGTAACTACAATAACCACAGAGTTCAGGCTGCATAGCATCAGGGTTGGTAATATAACCTGTATTGCCCGCTTCAAAGAAGTTAGCCATATACTCTCCACAAGTCTGCCCGGCAGGAGGGGGGAATTTAAGCAGGTCGGATTCATTACATTCAACAACAAGATGCTCGAGTTCATTAACGGTCAAACCTTCAATATAATAGTGGAAAGGATCCAACCAATACATCCAGGAGCTCCAGAAATGTGGCATAGAAGAGGGAGGTTGCATCAAGCCGGAGAATAGAATGAGAATAGAAATGAACAGAGGGTTGATGACAGCGGCCATAGTGGGAAGTTCAGCAAAAGCAGCAATACAGAAACCAAGAGTGGCAGCCCAGAATACTAAGACAACAAATGTGATGAAGAAGTAACCAGTCGCCTGCGATGTCATGGACATACCGGCTGTCCAATAGAAACCGGCCATGTAACAGAATGCATAGAAGATAATGTAAGGTATTTCGACAAGGATCGCTGATATACCGAAGGGGATCCAACTGTAGTAACGAGAAGCGTATTCACGACGGAAGTACAGTCTTTCAGTCATATACTTAGGTTGAGCCAGAATAATAACAGTCAATGCCATAAGGAAACTACTGAAAAGAGCGAATTCCTTATTAATCATATCGGATGACGAATTTCCGAGCTTCCAATAAGTGAAACCAGCAATTATACCGGTAAGCGTAATATGACAGAAACGGCCAATGTTGTAATCAATCGAACGATAGTATGCGAGAGCCATACGTTTATGAACAAGCCAGAACTGTGTTGTCAGAGGAGTAGCATAGGTCAAAGCTTTACGTGTTGGGTTTTTGTCAGCAGTATTTTCAATTTCATCGAGTTCAGCTTGAAGTGCCTTTGCTTCCTCGGATTCGGCCCAGACTTCGGCCCAATCCTTAGTGGCTTTACCAGCAGTACCTGCACCGACAACTTCAAGAATGTATTCAGCGGGGTTAGCGTCGGGAGAACAAGCGGGACCACCGTGAGACTCAAAGTAGCTAATCATTGTTTGAGAGTCCTTGCCGATTTCACCAAAATAGGCTGTGCGACCGCCTCTGACTAATAAGAGAAGATGATCGAAATATTCAAATAAAATAGCAGAAGGTTGATGAATGGTACAAAGCACCGGCCAGCCGGCATCAGCAAGTTTACGAATGAAACGAATGATATTGAAGGAACTTTGAGCATCAAGACCAGAAGTAGGCTCATCCAAGAAAAGAAGCTGGGGTTTACCGACCAGTTCCATACCAATGGTGAGACGCTTACGTTCTTCAACAGAAATACCAAAGCCGCTGCCAACATCACCAATCTGAGCATCAGCAATATCATCCATTTCAAGAAGCATAATAATTTGTTCAACATATTCATCCTTTTCTTCCTTAGGCACATCAGCAGGTTGACGAAGGTAAGCAGAGAATCGAAGGGCTTCACGAACAGTAACAAGTGGTTGATGGATATCCATTTGTTCACAATAGCCGGTAATACGCTCAAAATCGTTCATAAGAGCCTCGCCATTCAGATAAACGCCGCCTTCAACTTTACCGATTGTTTTACGACGAGCCAGCACATCAAGAAGAGTAGTTTTACCGGCACCAGATGAACCCATCAATGCAGTCAAATGACCAGGTCTAACAACACCACTGATACCGTTAAGCAGGTGAAGGGGACCACCTTTGAAAGGTACGGTGTAATGGATGTTGTGCCAAGAGAAAGTGGTACCAGTAGAGACATTATCCATAGCTTCAGTAACCTTCTGTTGTTTTAAGCGACGTTCGTCTTCTTCTTCATCAGTACGAGGCTTAGGAGCTTTACCAGGTAGGAACAGCTTAGTGAGTGTAGAAGATTTGTTGTCTCCAAGGATTTCCATGGCCAAAGCAGTACAGAAGGTGAAGAAGAGGAAGAAAGCGACGACTACGATAAAATCAGGTGCCCATACTTGTGATGTCTTGAAATCAAAGTATTCATATAGATAATTATCTCCTAAGATGAAGTTTTCACCATGTTTACCGCCTGCCATAGTACATACTTTGTGGTTCCAATCGTCATAACCAGGGCCAAAAGGAACAGAATTACCAGGTCCTTCACAAGAATACTTCTGACCTCGCAATTCGTTAGAGATCAATGCCTTAAAACAGTAGGTGAAAGGATTCATATAGTAAATCCAGAATAGCCAAGGATGCATTTTGCTGAACGGGATAGTGTATCCTACATAAGTAGTGGTGGCAATAAAAATAATACCCGTTATAACAGTAGCTAAGAAGAAGTTGTTAGTGAGAGCACCCCATACACGGAAGAAGCCATTCATGCACAAATTCATGAAGAACAGAGTAACGAAGAATGTAAACCATTTGCCAGCATCTAGGGATAGATCCATCATGAAGTAAGCACAGAGTTCGAATACAAGGACTATGACGAGCAATAAAAAGTTATGTTAGATATTACTAATCGGTCTCTTAGAAAGTGAAAAGGCGTAATATAATCCTACCTTGAACAAAAGCATATGGAATATCCATGATAACCTGTGCAATGTAAAAAGCAGACGGTCTATATAAAGCATATTGCTTGTGCTTTTCTAAAATGGGGCGACCAGTTAAGAAAGAAACAAGTTCAGATTGAGAAATCAATGAATTGAAGAGTACAGAGAAGAAAAGAGCACCACCACGAGAAAAGGCACCGGAACCAGTGAGTGGAAGCCTGAAAAAGCAAGAAGCCATAATTAAAGCTTGCATGATAATAGTACCGTAACGCGAAATGATAGCTTGAGTATCTTTAATTTGTAAATGATGTTGACGAATGGTAAGAGCTTTGACTTGTTGATAAAAGGAAGCAATGTAAGGAGAGCTCTTTGGTGCGCGCTTCTGATGCTCTTGATGGACAGCATCAGCAAATTGACTGGCTTTATTTCCTTGACTAACTGATGCTTGGTAATCCTCAAAGTCTTGGAGCATTGATTTGTATAGATCGGATTCAAAATATCTTGCTTGAAATTCGCTGGGATGTTTAGGAGCTGAGTCTTCGCAGCCAGCCTTAAATTCTCGTTCAAGGGGATTACAAAGACCGGTTAAGAAGTCTGGAGTTGATTTTCTGGAAGGACAATAGAAACCCAAGTCGTCAAAATATTGCTTAGCACCACTAGTAGGACCATAGTAGATACAGTGGCCTTCATCGAGGACAAGAACTTTATCGAAGAGATCAAAGACAGCATTCGATGCTTGATAAAGAGTTGCAATGGTTGTAATATTGAGAATATCTGTCATAACACGTAGGGAACGAACATAATCCAGGGCTGAAGCCGCATCAAGACCACGAGTAGAGCAGTCCCAGCAGTTGATAGAACTACTGGTAGTCATTTGTTCAGCAATAGAGAGACGCTTACGTTCACCACCGGAGAGACCACGGACAAAAGCGTTACCAACCATTGTGTTCATTTGTCTGGTAAGACCAAGCATATTTCCCAGCATATAAATGACACGGTTGACGAATTCTTTTTGCGATTCCTCTGGCAAACGTTTACCAGGGGTTTTGGTGCGAAGAGCGAATTGCAGTGTTTGTTTGGTTGTTAGAGTTGGATAGTGTTGATCTTCTTCTTCATTGTAGCAAACTTGACCGCGGTATTGAGATGCAAACTCTTTCGGGTCAATTCCACCATAGCTGACTTCGCCACCAACATGTTTATATGCGGCACGCATATTAGCAATAATTTTAAGGAAAGTTGTACAGCCTGCACCGGGTCTACCAAGGACAAGTAACATTTCACCTTCCTTGACACAACCGGTAAGATTATCAATAATAACCTTTGTACTTGTCTTAGGCTTTATGAAGAACTTCCAAAACATGCAAATTTTGAGAACTTCTGACACCAGAGTTGGAATGGTAAAGGCATCAGCACCTATACCCTTTATGCGTAAAAAGCGAGAATAAAGTCAGTAAAATATTTCTAGTTTTCATAAGCGTAGACAAAGAACAATTCATACTTCAACGTGCAAGTTCTTCCAAGAAACACCGAGATGTTTTCTTTTCACACCGTTGGCTTCCTGCTCGCGTGAAATACCGTTCAAATATTCGTCGAGATTGAATTCGTCGCTATTTGCTTTGCCTTCTTCAGCCTTGGAAATGCTTTCTCTACGACTGATACGACTGAGTTCCTTTTTTAGAGACTCATACTCATGCTTGGCGTCTTAAAATCAAGAAAGAATGTTCATGTAAGTCAAAAATGATGTACTCATTGAAATTTGCAACTAAAATCCTAAGTCAACCTTCAATGTCGACTTGATCTGCGGAAGGTTCGCCGTAAGTTCCATGAGGTAAGAACTCGTCCCTCACTGTACTGTTGGTCGACGGTTCATAATTGTAATTGGGCTGGGACACAATTGCAGCCGCCGATAGATCTCGTTTCTCTTCCATACAAGAAAAGAATACGTAAGTAAGGTAAGAGAAAGATTATCAGATTGAAAAGGAAGGACAAAATGCTACGTTTCTTTTATAACAAATCGTGATTGATAGCCGATTGAACCTGATTCAAAACACATATACTTCCGCCTATTAGTCGGATCAAACAAGGTAATTCTCCAGCGAATTTCATTCGATAAGAACTTTTTTCTTGCATTAAACATTGTCCATAAATTTTGCTCGTTACTTCGTTGTAAACTTTGTGCGAACTGATAACAATATTTTCACTATTCTTTTCTCTTTTCTTTACAAAAAAAAAAAAAAAAAAAAAACAAAAAAAAAACACTTCAATATACTTGTTTATGATCTGTATTGCTTTCTCTGGCTGCAATTACAAAGATACGAATACTTACTAATCAAACTGATAAGTTAAAAAAAGGAAGATCGCGGTTAAATTATGCCGTGCCTTACCGATATCGAAACGGCATTTTTTGGTGCTTCAGTTCGTGTCGGTGCTAAGTCTAGTCTACAATGAGCGAATCACGTCTGAGTTTTCTATTATAAGAAGAAGAATTCAGTGATACGATATATTTTGTTATCCGTATCTATTTTGACAAACATCATGGTTTACTTGAAATTTGAATTCCCTCTATAACGAAGAGACCTGAAACATCATATCAAAATGGTGTTGAGTTCGAGATTAGAAACAGAGACATCTGTTATGAGGATGCTTTGTTTCAGAGTATGTAAAATCCACCTTGATGCTAATAAGCTTAACAACAATGGGTAGGACGGCTGCAGTCGTTTTCCCGTTTCTTTTGCTCCTTGAAAATACCTTCACGTATATTTGAACTACTTTCTATTGATATGTTTGTTATAATCGAAGGTGCTACAGATTTATGTCGTAACAGCCATTCGTGACCAGGAGGTCGGTTAAATTTTACCGACTTGGGGGCGTCGCGTTCGAGCGATAAAGCTTTTTTTCTCAGTTGGCCTGATTTTGAAAGGCTGATTTAAGCGAACTGCGACCGCAGTAAATAAGACGAGCTTTAATCAAAACGTTGATTAACTCTATCTATCTATGGTACTCATATAGAAGAAGAACCGCGTTGTTATCAGTCACCAAGACTGATTACTATTTCTACTGAGGCAGCAAAAATAATTCATGATGTATACACTTGAGATACTTGGCATAGAAAATGAAGTACTTATTTTGACAGGAAGAAGGGCTTAGGAATGCATTGATACAGCTCCATACAATAAGTGATCGCTTAATGCAAACTCCAATATCCTTTAAAGTCGAAATTTTAGCTCGAAGTTTCCATTCAACCAATATTGTTTCGCTGTCATAATCAATGTCTGTAGATCTATGAAGTTACAGTTATTTTAATACTCCGTTTGAACTAGTCTTTAATTGATCTGAAACTTGCCATATGGAACCTTAACACTGTTATTGATCTGCTGAAGTCATGAATATCCAAAGAACAGCAGTCCTTATCTGTTCAGTAGTAAAATGCTCAAAATATGCAATTAATTGCTTCAATCAGGCTCTCTTGCGTAATGCAAGCCATTACAAACTTTGCGTTGTCAAATTTTCATCAAACAGAGACGTAATCTGACGGCAATGTAAGAAAAAGAATCGCCGAACATTCGAGAGTGCATTTTCCTTTTTTAATCTTATCCGGTAAAAAGGTCTAGAAACTTCAAATCCAGAAGTGCCTAAATACAGTAAAGCAGTAGTAACAGCTGTTTAGATAGTAGTGCGTTGGTAACTTCTTTCAAACTCTTCGAGTTCTTTTTCCTCTTTCATCCGGGCTTGAAGTGCCTTATCTTTCGCTCGCATTTCAAGCTCCTTGCTCATCCATAATTTTACATCAAGTTTGAATTTTGACTTCTCCTTGAATAAACCAATCTTATCTTTCGACAAAAGAATGTAACCATGTTTCTTAACCAAGATTTCTGCTAGTTTCGTCTGCAGCTCATCTGTTTCTGCATAGAGATAATCAATCTGATGTGCATGAGCCCAGAACGCAACCCTTTTCAGTAACACTGTGGACAATCCATTATCTTGACATTCTAACTTCACAGCCAAACGACGTACACTAGCTTCATTTGGTTTATGCGCTCCGTACAAGATTCTGGGTTTATACTTTGTTGTGTTTTTTGCGCTTCCTTTCAGCCGCATAATAGCATTTCTGACGGTTTCAATTAGACCAACGATTGTAAGTCGAATCATGTCATCCAATTTTATCATAAACGTGGCAATCCATTTCCATTTTGCCTGTTGTACTTCTGGTGCATCACGTGGATGTTGAGAAGCCGTCATATACGCCTTATTCAATGACGATCTGTCAAAAAAAGGTGCTGGTCGTTGATCCATACCAATACAGCCCACAATCTCGTTATTTAAGGTTAGTACCCAAAAATTTCCTTTGCGAGGAGCCTCAACTGTTCCGCGGTAATAAATATCAGGCTCTTTCAAATCATTTTCAATTCCTTCTATCACCCGATTTGTGATGTCGAATTTATCTGTATACCATGAAAGTCCAATAACTCCACCGATAAAAACGACAATCGTGATCAATATGCATGTGCCTATGAGCAGAGAACTTGGAAAACCTAGTTTGCTCAACTCGGTTGGAATGACCTTCATCATGATCGCATAAAGACTGATCCATGGTATTAGAATATAAGGTGATTGAGCACGGATACGGACTGCTTGGGGAACCAAGTTGTAATAAGTCGAATAAAACAGATAGTGTACATATTTTTTGTCGGTTTCTGCGAAATAAGGTCGTAGAGCTATGTCAACATTCGGCTTTGTGAGGGATGATTGACTTTGCGCATTTATATCCTCGACTACAGTTTTTTTCTTTGTTTGGGTCATTTGAAAAAGTTAGATCAACTGAAGGAAGGAACTGCATTTCTTTTTTCTAATTTTTTAAACAATACCGTCATAAAACAGATCAAAGAAGATAGTACGAGCTTTTCTTTATTTAAGAGCACGTGCGATAGGTTACGTTAGGTAAGGTGGAAGTATGTCAAATAGAGAAGCCTCCGTGGACAGGCTATTGGATATTTTTTTTCTGTGTTTCCATGAAACAGCTCAACTTACCAATCTATGAGAATGTTGAAAAAAAAAAAAAAAAAAAAAAAAATTGTATGTGCTAATTTGAATTTTAGGTGGTAGAGCGATGTTGAGCTTATTTGAATTGAACCAGTCTCAAAGCTTCTGTAATTATTGATTCCCTGATAGATACTGCCTTTGCTCGCATATATCTTAGGACTAATGGCTATGACGCCTACCAAGCTTATTCATCAGCTATTTTCTATAATTTTTGTTACGCCGGTTGAAACAAGCTTATTGGATCTTCTTTTGTTTGTGCTACATATAAAAAAATGTGTGGGCATTTCTGCCCTTTCTTTTAAACTTTCCCCGCGTTTTTTCTTTTTATATTACAGTGTCTCTGCTATCAGCTGCTATCAGTAATATAAAGCAATAATACCCGTATGCCCCTTGCTTCAACAACTAAATTGAGTATAATTGCCGATGGAGGCGATCAATACATAAAAGTAACTGACGATGTTTGGCAAAAACTTTTGCAACCTAATCAAGAAGATCCTGGTAGGTTTTAAAACTGAATCATGATGACAACGGAAGCTTACTTCCTCAAATACGGTAGACTGCATAGCGGTTTCGGTGACTATACCAAGTTTGAGTACAGTGGAAACATCTGGTAACAGTGACTGTAGATTATCAGCTTTCATAGCCTATTGCCAACCTGCCAACCATGTGGTATGACTAAAAAACCAATTCGTAACGGCTATTGACACTATTAATTGATGAAATTGTTGTAATTGTTGTTAGGAAGATGATGCTTGTCTATATATCAGTGAGCAGTTGTTAGAGTCGGTATATGGCGTAGATTCATTAGCGCGTGTAGATGAATATGAAAGTGAGGTCGACGAGCAGTATACATGCACTGCACGTATTAAAACTGTGGAACTGATAGAATTAGACGAAGTCATATTGGGCGCATTGAATCAGCAATCTTTTGAATTTGCTCAGAAAGGTAAAATAATGAATAGAAAACAAGTAATAATACGATGCTTGAGAGATCGACATTCGATTTACAAACGCTTGAAGGAATCATTCTATCATAGATCAAGAAGAGCTTGTCAGGAAATTCATTGACGGAAGTCCAAGAAAAATCATCCGTAGTTCAGGGCGATACAATTTTATGGAGGAAGGGCTATCGTACCGGGTATTAATGACAAACCCGGTTCAACAAGGATGTATAATGTCGAGTGAGCGTACAAAAGTTTTGGTGACGGATATGTCTGACACTATCGCAGTGGATAACAAGCGCTACCAAGCTCATGGAAGTAATGTAGCGCCTACACTAAACATGATATCTACCCCAGCCGTCCCCAATTTGAACGATCCTGTTGAATTCAATGTGAAAATTCTGTCAAAAAAAATATCACCGATTCAATTGTATCCAGCGCCGAAAGAGAAAGATGACGATGAAAGTCGGATATTTTTAAGTATCTCCAGTCTAGCGCAGTGTGGAATCTTTAGTGGTGAATGGGTACTGATTAGCGGTAATGAACCCAAGAAGTCTAGATTATGCAAGGTATTCGGCATCGATGTCAAGCAGAGTTCGTAAGTAGCTATATGAAGAGTGCACTGCTTCAGCAATTTTTATTGACTATTTTTTTCACAGGGACTCTGTTCATCTTCCAGCATCACTATATTTCAACCTCGGTCTGCCCCTTCCACCAGCATCTGCTGATAATAGTAAGGTTACAATTACAAAGGTGACCCCACCTCCCATTGAAGGGCCACCAGTTGCTCAAGCAGTGACAATCGCTCGAGTTGCTTCACCTGCATCGATGAATAAAGCATTACAAGCAGTGTGCTTGAATTCTTTAAAGTCTTGGTTTGAGGAAAGAGAGCGTATCGTTTGTAAAGGTGATATAATCTCAATCCATTTAAACGAAGACGAAGCTCACTTGAGTATTCCAGATGACGACAATAGCATTCAAAAGCACACTAAACAGCCAACGACGTTAGCTTATTTTAAAGTAACATCGCTCGAAGGAGACGACACGGTTGACGGAAATATACATCCTGCTTACTTCGGATCTGGCCGTCGCATCGTACCCAGTCAAACACAGATGATTCAGACTGGAGTTGAAAATTCGCGTATTCCCATTGGGCATATCTCACATTACTATGATTTTGCAAACAAATTACCTATAACAAGATCAGCATCAATAATTTATGACCAATTACAGGAGCTAGTGACTTCGTCTTTGCATCCTTTAGGTAGGGATCTAGAATTATCTTGTAATGCTTTGTTTCACGGTCCACGCGGTGCCGGAAAAGCGCTGTTAGTCAAGGAAGTTGCTGAGGAACTCGGTGTGCATGTTTATGAGTTTTCTGTATATGATGTGGTGTCTGATACTGATGCAAAAACTGAAGCTCATCTACGGGCCAAGTTTGATAAAGCTGCTGCTTTGGCACCTTGTATTGTGCTTATAAGACATATGGAAGGTTTAGCCACGAAAAGCGCAGCTGTAGAATCTGGACAAGGTAAGCAGTTGCAGTAGCGTATCGTTCACCGGTATATCGACTTACTTTAATCTGTAGAGCCTTTACTTGCCACCGTTCTACAACAGTGTATGCAAGATATAAACACAGCGCATAAGACTACAGGCTACCCAGTAATGGTAATTGCTACGACGGGTGATATTGACGCTTTACCTTCAAGTATTCTGTCATGCTTTCGACACGAGATAGCTTTGCATGCACCCGATGAAGCGACACGTTTGAATATTCTCACTAATTTGCTACATAATAGCCCTTTGGCTCCTGACGTTTCGCTCTCCAATATAGCAACTCAAACAGCAGCCTTATTAGCCAAAGACTTGGTTGATTTGGTCGGAAGAGCCGGTGTGTTAGCCCTTCAACGCGTTGATCGTGCAATGTAAGTTGAAGGAAATAGAGAATAGAATATTCTTCGAAGCACTCACATTATCCATTAGCAACCGAGATATAACCGAAAATGACTCTGAGGAAAGCCCATCCACTTCGTCTTTAGTGCTTCACACTGCTGCTGTCACAGTACAGGATATACAAGCTGCTGGTATTATACTTACCGCCGCTGATTTCGATACAGCGTTAGGAGAAGCTAGAGCGAGCTATTCTGATTCTATTGGTGCTCCTAAGGTAAATTAGCGATAGATGATCAATGTCGCATTACATATGTCATTAACACTTAAACCTGTAGATTCCTTCTGTCACTTGGGACGATGTAGGTGGTATGGCTCATGTAAAAGATGATATTTTGGATACTATTCAATTGCCCTTAGAGCATCCAGAATTATTCGGAGCAGGTCTCAAAAAACGCAGTGGTATTCTTTTGTATGGTCCACCTGGTACAGGAAAAACTTTGCTCGCAAAAGCTATTGCTACTTCTTGTTCATTGAACTTCTTCTCTGTGAAGGGTCCTGAATTGCTAAATATGTATATTGGTGAGTCTGAAGCCAATGTCCGTCGTGTTTTTCAAAGAGCGCGTGACGCCAAACCTTGTGTCATTTTCTTTGATGAACTGGATTCAGTTGCACCGAAACGTGGTGAAAAGGGTGACTCTGGAGGTGTTATGGACCGTATTGTGAGTCAATTATTAGCAGAATTGGATGGCATGTCGGAGGGAAAAGAAGAAGCGAGTGCAGGTGATGTTTTTGTCATTGGAGCCACCAACAGACCAGACCTATTGGATCCTGCATTATTACGTCCTGGAAGGTAGCCTACAATAAGTAACTATTGTACGTTTCTAATTACATATGACTAACTTTTTCCCTCTTTCGCTTTCTAACTGTTAGATTTGATAAACTTTTATACCTAGGTGTAAGCCAGGATCATGAATCACAGCTAAAAATTATAGAGGCTTTGACCAGAAAGTTCCGACTTCATCCCGATTTAGACTTACGAAAAGTTGCTGAGCGATGTCCCTTTCATTATACTGGTGCTGATTTTTATGCTCTTTGCTCTGATGCTATGCTCAAGGCGATGACTCGCGTAGCTAATTCCATTGATGACAAAGTCAAACAGTTAAACAAAGAGCAGAGAGATAATCTGCCTAATCCATTGACAGTCCAATACTACCTGTCCCATCTTGTAACGGATGAAGAACTCTCTGTACAAGTCCAAGAAATCGATTTCATTAAAGCTCTCGAAGAGTTGATACCTAGTGTTTCCGCGACCGAGCTGGCGCATTATTCTAAAGTTAGAGAAAAGTTCGAAAAAGCTAAAGACGAAGAAGAAGACGATGAAGCAAAAGAAAATGATCTGAAAAAAGAGCGGGAGTCAATTGAAGCCAAAACAAGGGAAGAGAATGAAGCAAATCAAAAAGTAATAGTGAAGGATAGTAAAGGCAAGGGGAAACAGCGCGCTGTGTAGATTTCAGGTTATTAAATTGCTCGTCATGATCGTCAAAAACTTGAATAACGTACAACCTAGTATGAGCATATGCTGTGTACTCAATAAAGCTAATGGGTGAACTTAAATAAACGCAGATCTTTCAGGTTTTGCAGGTCAACCATTTTAACATCATAAAAATCAATTCACACTGTGACAATATTGAAGGCTGAGCTTCTACCAGAATGTAAACATCGAACAAAAAAAAAATGTGCACGACCAGATTTGTTATATTCCATTCACATTTTGTATCCGTTGAACAATACGGACGTAATTGTCGACATAACAACTACAGTACTCAAGTACTATTATCAGGTTGAGGTTACAATTCGCTGTGATCTATCTATATTGAACCCAACTTTTTAAGTACATACAGCATTTCTTTTATCAACGGTGTAAGGAGGAGGACCTTCCAGGCACAGAGTATTTCTGGAATTTAAAATTTGGAGTATCTTTAAGATATGATATCCCATTGCTCTATGCTGCATTTCATCAACGAACATTGTCATTTGTAGCTTAAAATTGATAGCCAACAATATTACACTTCTAATAGAATCACTACCAGTAGTCAGCAGTTATATCTTATAAAACTGACAGTGGTAAAGAAGGCATGACAGTATTCACGCATGGGAAGGTGTGCTTTAATTCGCTTCAAGGGAAGTATTTATGTGGAATTACGATACCGCATTTCTAGGAAAATGCAGAATTGACAGTACCTGAAAACTATTTATTATCTTGTGATTCTGTAACGACACTTATTTACTAAGTTGACAGAGAAATCTTTGCCCAAAACAAAAACTAGAATTGACATTAAAATGAAGGAAACTTACATAAGACAGACGGTCAATACTTTATAAACTGGATTTATTATGAGAGAAAATACAAGGTAGTATTATAGAGAGAACAGATAGAAACACTGCTGAACAGGATTAATGAGCGTAGGTATATATTTATATGTGGTCTAGCTTCAAACGTAACCAATGATAGATGGCCATTACAAGTTCCTACAGAAAAGCGAAGGAAGACAAATTCCGATTTTGAAAATTGACGGTTCGATGTCATTAAGATATAAACGTGAACCATCAATTTTCGCAAAGTTGAAACTGCCACATCAAATTACAGATAGACTTTTACTATGGATGTCAGCTTTTACTGTTATTTTATTTCTTTCTTTGAAAGATTATAGCTCAGCTGTATAAATAGTTTAAATCCAGTTGAATACCCCGTTCGCACATGTTAAAGGACACTCTCAACTGTCATTTTCCACTGTCAGATTCTATTTTGTATGTGGTTGGTGGCTAGATATGTCAATAGTCTTAATTACTAACTCAATAGTTCAAGTCTTCCGTAGAGATCACACGAGGGAGAATATACCATTAGATATAACTTTTTTTTCCTTGGAATATCAAACAACAGGTTCCGTTTGGCCTGCGTTGGGATTCCATTTCAACAATGGATTCTGCGAACAGCTCGACCAACCCATAAAACTCCGTCCCGAACACTCACGTGCCTTATTTTTAATTATTTTGAATCTCAATTGAATTAAGACAAACAAAAAATGTGAAGCAGCATGGCGCAGCAGGAAGCGCGCAGGGCTCATAACCCTGAGGTCGTCTGATCGAAACGGACTGCTGCTACATTTTTTATAATTTTTATGGTCTCGGTCTTGGTTAATGAGACAGCCTTCTAAATTTCAAAGGCCTTCTTCTGTTCATTGATATTAATTTTGAAGGGAAGAAAGGATTTCTCCTCTTATTTATTTTATGTTATTCGTCCTTTGACAGCAATTACATTGTTACAATAGGCTTATCATTTTGATTACCCATTTTTTGTGGCACGACACTTGTGCAGTTTTGGTTCGTAGATCTGTTGTTAACATCAATTTCGTTTAACATCTCAGCGCAAATGTCATATAACCACGAATGCTAAACGGGCTGAGAACATTATTCATTATAATTGCTGTAATGAAAGAGTTTGCTTCTTTTATAAGATGCAATTGCAAAGTGTGCATTTTTAGTATCTTGCTATATTTTTATTATTTACGTTTCTCAATAAGACAGTATCCAAATGTACTCATAGACAACCGCCCAAATTGGGGAAATGAGACACTGTCGAGTTTTATTGTATGAGTTTCTATTTCAAATGTACAAAAGATCGCCAACTGTATAATGTAATTGTTACAGCTCAGATGGTACTAAACTGATCATGGGAACAGTTATTTTTCTTTTGGTGGCTTCAGATTCTCGGCTTGATTGTATTTTGGTAAACGTGAATTCTTAAGCTAGCTATTTTATTCTATCAAATGACACTCGTATATAGATTGATACAGAATTGTTGAATATGGAAGAGCTTAAACCAAGCAGAAAGCAAAGCAATCACAAACGGCACTTGCTTTACACCTTTCGTGCTGACGCTCAACTGTGTCCTGTCTATTCAACAATTAGTACACATCTCAATTACCTGCTGGCGTTAGTAAACAGACTGATCTATGATATAATCAGATGCTCAAGACCTCTTCCATAAGCATTGCTCTAATTACAATCGAAACTTCTTCGACCATAGGTCGCAGTGCATTTCTACGAGGCAGCTTTCCTACCCCCGGCTTAGTGTCAAGTTCAATATTCTTTACATTACACCTCCTTAAGTTCCTGACATTCCCCCTCTTTTCTGAAATCAGGCTATGGGCTGCTACAGAGGTAAGTTAGAAAGGGGAGAGCTTCAATTTTAGATAGCCGGGCATATTTTTTTTATTTAAGCAAAGGTATAATTCAGCATCCCTGCAATTTCAAGTCGATAATTACACAAATACATATATGAAAGCGAACTCGGCGTTTGTTATACTGGATTTGTTTATAAGTATGGTTTATGGTATGGAGCGGTGAGTGATATTCAAATGAAGACAGTTATGGACGGTTCTATTCCTGGCGTGTATTATCTTTGTACATTTCATTCCAGTTCCCTATGGACCAGTCAGCAACATTTCCAGTAAATTTCTCTTTGGTAATTTCTTCACCTGAAATCTTTATTGAGCCAACCAATGATCCTATTCGAAAATGCTTAGTATACATTGGTAGAAAATGGCAGTTTCTAATGCATTGATTACCTCCTATCCAACCTCTAATATTTCCCATGAATATCTGACCAGCACCTTTTTCATTAGAGTCATCGATGAAACCAACTGATTCAGACAATTGTAATAAGGATGCATATCGTTTTTTTTCATAATTTGTAGGGTTACGCATAACGCGCAGAAGCTCACGTTTCAACCGTAAGCGTAATCCTGGTATATGTGATATCCCACCGATAAGAAGCATAGAAGATAACAGTGGTTTACGAAGATCGACTTGTACTTTCAATAACGATTGTAGTATGCACTGTACTATACTGGGCTCATCATCGTCGCCCTCAAATAGCACCTCCGTTGTTCTTTCACGAATCCAGCCTGGGATCAATAATGTAGCTTTCGTACCGTCTTTCAAACTTATTGGGTAGTATAGATCCGTTGCATTGCTGTTTTCTCTATAAGAATCAAAAAGGGATTTCAGAGTGTCATGCTGCAAAATATTATCAATCGGATGCGGCGAACAAAAAAGAATCCTGGTCTTGATCTCTTCCAAAAGCTCTTGAGAAAGGATATTGTCGGGTATATTGTTACGAGGCGCCAATGTTAAATGCAAATTGGTAGGCGGGATATATCGTCCATACTGGAAAAGAAGCTCTTTGAGTCGTCTGGTTATTGATTTCCCAGCTAAGGGGGTAGTACAGATGTAAGGTATTAAAGGTCGCGATATATAAATCTAATAATAAAGCATACCATTCGATAAATTGCCCGTGCGCGATATCAGAATCGTTGCAATCATGCTTTCTATACTTACAGGTAAAACAGTTGTTTCCAGATTGCCAATATCAATAACTAGGCCCGATGTTAAGCCTGTCGTCAATAAAGCCATCAGATGTGTTGGTACAAATGATATAGAAGGAACCTGGAAATAATCAAAAAGGAGCCGAGCAACAGTTTGCTTGAAGATAACAGGTGCCAGCGGAGACTCGCAGATTATCACTTTTCTCGACTTTGGATCTGTCAATAGTAATCTGCCAAACGTGTCAGAATCTTTAATGTGAACCCCTCCTGAGAGTATACGTACGACCATACCGAAAATAAATAGTGTGCAATAGTTTTTTTAATCTCTCTTCAATTTCTGCTAAACTGTCTTTGGCTCTAACGTCCAAACTGTATAAGTCACCGAACTGTGCTTAAAGCAATTAGTTACTATATCATAAGTTCACCGAGTCTTTCGTTCTTTATTACCTCTTGATCAACTCTCGTGATCTCTCCATCATGGTTTCTTGTTCGACCTAGATTGGACCAAGTCGGGACTAAATGTCTTGGTACAGATTCACCTGAAAATCCACATTTAATGTATAGCGATCCAATGTCTAGAACGACTCTATCTTCTGTGCCGTAAATGGAGTGTCGCCGAGCAAAGCTATGAAAGGACGTCGAGGAATAATTCGACAAATAGTTGGAAGACAAAGAATCAGAAGACATCGATGTTGTGGTCATATTTGCCTGCGAAACCTTAAAGTTAGGTGTAATTGTATTTGGATAAAAAGTTCATTTCGGCTTACACAGGACCACAGAAAGGAAATAGCGGCAATCAAAATGTACGTGTTTCTTGTCGTTCAGGAACAACACTCATGAGGCCCGTATCTTTACGAAATCAGCATCTTCGAAATTACATTAAAATTGAATACTTGGTTTTATCATGGCTTATTAAGGAACGGGAGCACAACAAAATAGTTATGCAATTTCATTCAGATATTCTGTCATAGATACAGCGAATCTATTTGTCTGAGGACTAAACGAACATAGTAACATCCATCAAAAAAGACACATAGCTTATAAAAAAAATGGCAATGTCAAATTTTATTTCTCAAATTTATATCAGAAATCTTGAGATGTATATAACTGAAATATATTATAGAAAAAAAAACAAAAAGGGTGTATACATGTTAATTATGAGAGTATTGTAAAAAAGGGTAATGAAGAGAGCAACATAATAATGAAATAGGGAGTATTGATCAAATTTACAATTCATCGTGATCTCTTAAAGGTTCATCATCATCATAGGAACCAGCACCGCTATCGGCGTATAACTTAGTAGTAATGGGGTTAACAACAGATTCTAACTCTTCACGCTTCTCGTCATAATCTTCACGGAGAGCAGTAGGATTTTCATCAATCCAAGCAAGCTTGTCCTTGATGGCATCTTCAATTTGTTCTTTTTCATCAGCAGAGATCTTGCTAGCAAGAACACCATCCTCACCTAATTGACCCTTAAGGGTATAGATGTAGTTTTCCAACTTGTTCTTGGCTTCTGTACGATCACGTACAGCCTTATCTTCTTCGGCGAATTCTTCAGCTTCTCTGACCATACGTTCAATATCTTCTTCAGAAAGACGGCCCTTATCATTGGTGATGGTAATGGATTCGGATTTGCCAGAAGCCTTATCAGCAGCACTGACCTTCAAGATACCATTGGCATCAATTTCAAAGGTGACTTCAATTTGAGGGACACCACGAGGAGCAGGAGCAATGCCGTTCAATTCAAACTTACCAAGTTGGTTGTTATCCTTGGTCAAGGCACGTTCACCTTCGAAGACTTGAATCAAGACAGTGGGTTGGTTATCGGCGGCAGTAGAGAAGATTTGAGACTTCTTGGTGGGAATGACAGTGTTACGAGGAATAAGTTTGGTCATGACACCACCAGTGGTTTCGATACCGAGAGTCAAAGGGTTGACATCCAACAACAATACCTTATCAGATGATTCTTCACCAGAGAGGATACCACCTTGAACGGCAGCACCGAAAGCAACGGCTTCATCAGGGTTAATACCCTTGGAAGGTTTCTTACCGTTGAAGTAATCTTCAAGAAGTTTCTGGACCTTAGGAATACGAGTAGAGCCACCAACAAGAACAATTTCATCGACCTTATCCTTAGTGAAACCAGCATCCTTCAACACTTGTTCAACGGGCTTCAAAGTCTTACGGAACAAGTCATTGTTGAGTTCTTCGAACTTGGCACGAGTCAAAGTTTCGGAGAAGTCCTTACCCTTGAAGAAGGATTCGATTTCAATACGGACAGACATTTGAGAGGAAAGAGCACGCTTAGCATTTTCAACTTCACGCTTAAGTTTACCCATAGTCTTGAGGTCGGTAGTGATATCTTCACCGTTGTTCTTCTTCTTCCAGACTTTGACAAAGTGATCAATGACACGAGCATCGAAATCTTCACCACCCAAGTGAGTATCACCAGCAGTGGCCAAGACTTCAAAGATACCATCATCAATAGATAAAAGAGAAACATCAAAGGTACCACCACCCAAATCGTAAACGAGGACGTTCTTTTCACCATCCGTCTTGTCTAAACCGTAAGCAATAGCTGCGGCAGTAGGCTCGTTAAGAATACGAATAATGTTGAGACCAGCAATAGTACCGGCATCCTTAGTAGCTTGACGTTGAGCATCATTGAAATAAGCAGGAACAGTAACGACAGCATGGGTGACGGGTTTGCCGAGGTAAGCTTCAGCAGTTTCCTTCATCTTGGTCAAAACCATACCTGAAATTTCTTCAGGAGTGAAAACCTTGTCTTCGCCCTTAACTTCAACTTGAATGTTGGGAGCACCATTTTTGTTGACGACAGTGAAGGGGAAGTGCTTCATATCTTGCTTAACTTCCTTATCAGTATAACGACGACCAATAAGACGCTTAGCATCGAAAACAGTACGTGTGGGATTAGCAGAGTATTGATTCTTAGCAGCATCACCAATTAAACGTTCATCATCGGTAAAGGCGACGTAGGAAGGAGTGATACGGTGACCTTGATCATTAGCGATAATTTCGACACGACCGTTCTTTTGAACGGCAACACAAGAATAAGTTGTACCCAAATCAATACCAATTACTGTTTGTGCAAAATATGAAAATGATGTATAAAGGACACGTAATGGATAAAGGAAAATTTCATTTAGTGAACACGGTTTGTCTTCATCGCTTTCAAATATTCTAGCGCCTTCCATTCCATTCCTTTGACTTTTTACTTACCAGTTCCATAAGACTCTTTATCGTCAGCAGCTTTGACTAAAGGTGCACTAACGAATAATGCAAGGAAAACGGCGAAAAGGGCCAAAAATGTGGCCTGTCTCTTCATTTTGAAATAAATATAAACTGGAGAGTAAAAACAAGAAAAGGAAAACAATAAAAAAAAAAAAAAAAAGAAAATGTACAGCTTAAATTAAATACCTTTCGAACGAAGAACCCTCCATGTATCAAATTATGATTGGCCGAAAAGAGATACTATTTCTGTATACGTCGAATCAGAATTTCCCAAGTCAAGTACATAGCGGAGAAAAAGAGGCAGAATTATCACTTGCGTGTTAAACAAAAGACACAAAGACGAACACGATAGCAGTTTGTATGAGCCATCGATTATCTCAACCCTATTCGTCCAAGTATCAGGAATTGGATGTTTCAGGACGACCTATGCCTTGGTTAGTATTTCTCAGATTCAGAGTGCATTGTTTGTCATCCAGTAATTTCTAGAAACTTGCTGAGCTGTTCAGTCACATCTCAAACATTTAAAAATAAATTACGTGTTCGCCTTTCATTTTAGCAGAGTAATGAAACTACTAGAGCGCTATGTGAGAGATATAACTGTTACTAAGATGAAGGCACTGCATTTGTCAATGAAAGGGGACTCTACCCTCAATATATGCAGGTCTTTCTAACTCTTATTTCGTGCGGATTGAAAAACGTACTATACAATATCAGCAGAAATTTGCTGTAGAATTATGAAAGAGAACATTTGCTGCTTAACTCAAATACACACAGATCTACTATTCTTCACAATGAATGAAAAAAAAAAAAAAAAAAAAAAAAATACTAGCAATTGGAATACTTAGTCACTTAAATGACGATTTTTGTTTTTGTTCAGGTACAATGAAATAAGTACAATTAAATAATTGACTGTGGCATGAATAGCTGGCTTTAAACAGCCACATTAGAAGGATTTCCGGTCACTTTTAATGCGCTTGATTTCTTATAACTTTTTTGTTCTCAAGCGCAAACATTATCCTGCAACTCTAACGAAATACCAGTTTTTCAACACCATGGCCATCGAAGAGAAGAAACGTAAACATAAGAGCAAATCTGATAAAAGCAGTAAAAAGAAGCATAAGTCTAGTAAAGCTACCGAAATTTCTCCTTCAGCCGTGACAACCACAGCAGACTCAACCTCACCAGCACCAGCAACAACAATCAGCTCTACTGAGCCCACATCTTGCTTCTCGGAAGTCGTTGTCCAACTGTACCTTCATTTAGCACCCATGTGGTCTGGTAAGACTATGGAAGGTGTTAACGAACAACTGAATGCTTTCTTAATGAAGTAAAAAGGATTTAAAGTGTATTTTTACGCTCTCACTTGAAAAGGTTATTGAATATTTGTTTCTGGCTTTTACCTTGTTAGATATGTACCAGAAGTTGATGGTATAGTACTTGCTCATTCAAATGTTGAATTTCTTACACAAAAAGGAAAAGTATTATACGATTCTCCTTTCTGTCACTTCTTTATATCTGTCAAGTTCCTTGTCTGGAAGCCTAAAAAAGGAACTAAACTTGGTAAATTACATTGTGTATCTCAAACTAGGGTTTTGTAGATTAATGTTAACGATGATATTCTTTTTGTTAGTTGGACGTATCAATTTGCAATCAGAAGATCATATTGGTTTATTAATATATGGAACATTCAATGCCTCGATTCCCAGAGCATTTATACCAGTTTCTGAATATGAATGGAAAGTGAATGAAGAAGAGGCTGCTACAGAAGATAAAGACGACGAAGAAGAAGAAGAAGAAGAAGAAGAAGAAAAAACAACTGCAGATGATGCTGATAGCAATGGTGCAACAACGAGACAAAGAACACAATATGGCGAATGGGTTAATAAAATTACCGGTACAAGTATAGGAGGCGAAGACGGTACACTTGAATTTACAGTTGTTGAGTAAGTTTACTGTTTTTCTTTTTTTTTTTTTTTCATCACACAACGGTTTTCCTAACCTTTTTTGCTTTTTTCATTGTACTAGTATTATTGAAGCCAATGATATCTTGAACGTTACAGGTTCTTTATAATATTTTTGTGCATCTCATTTTTTTTTAATTCATTATTGTATTTTAGAAGTATTTGACGTTCAGTCAACCCCAAAAAAAAAGGAAATATATAATTGTATATACAGTACCCTCGGTATTTACATACTCGTTTCGGGATGGGTGTTCGTTTGAGTGGATTTCTTCTATTGCATTTAGAAGGTCTTTTTGACCGAAATTTACATATCAATGGTATTCTTATTAGCCAATACCTTTCTCTTCATAAATGAGGCAAACAGTTCTGGTATTAAATATTACGTAGACTTAGATAAACCAATTGTAGTGAGCAGCGCGAGAGGTGTTTAATACCGAGTCTGCAGAATTGGAGTGACGAATATAAATATCTACTGCCATTGTCATTAATTTTAAAATAACACCCTTTGATCCGACCAGGGAATGGTTACCTGTATTACTAAATAGCCAAAATCAAATGTTTATCTTCTTTCCTTTACAAACCGTCTGTTTTATACACTTATTATCAAGCATAGATAATATCTATGGTACACTTGTGAATAAGTTCCGGCGGTACCAATTTTGCTAAAACTTATTATGCGCATGATTGTAAGTTCCGATCGTATCGTATTGTTTTCAATCCGTTTATTTTTGTTGGCAAGTGTGGAGCTTCCTTTTAGCACTGTTAAGGCGCGGCTTCATCTTCTTGCGCCAAGTAATAGCAGCCATTTTATAATAGCTATTATGAGGAAATATTCGAGAGTATACACGAGCTTTCTGAATATACGAACGTTCATTATTCCCGCCATAAGACCCTCCCCCCCGCCCACAAAAAAAAAAAAGAAAAAAGAAAGGAACCGTAAACCATGTCACTTAGTTAATCATTTCATTTTATCATGTAAACTGGTATTATTTGCACAACTGATCTAATGTATCGTCCAAATTTTAAATAGTATCCAGTTAGTTAACCGGTAAGAACTATCTTTAACTTGTTTAATTTCGATTTTGTTCAAAGACGCAAACTCATGATGTCTTGATGCTCAAATAAACACAACCCAACAATAAGCGAAAAAAAAAACAAAGAGGTTATGTATGGATTGGACCAGCAATAAGTTGGATTTTGTTTATTCAGCATCAAGTACTGGAAGAATAATTTAAAAAGTGGTATTTAAATAAAAAAAAAATACATGAATATATGTCTGATTTAAATGAAATCAATCCATTTAAAGAACTCTCCAAGTGATATCACCTTGACCAATATCCTTATCGCCAACAACTTTGGTAAACAAAGCTGGGGTGAGGTCAAGTGAGCCATCATCACATTCAGGGCAGGCATCAAGGATGGAAGCACGTGCTTTACCATTGGGACCTTCGATTTCAATCTTCTTACCACACCAGTCAGAGTTACTACCCAAATCACCATATTGAGGAGCATTAAGAGCGACGATGTTAGAATCGTCATCAATGTGCTCACCATAACAAGCGGCTTTAGTACCACCATTGTGCTTGGGGGAGTACCATGTAGCGACACCAGAGTATTCATGCTTTCTCTTGGTAGCAGGAGCAGCAGCAGCCATAGCGGAGAAAAGAGCGACAATAGCGAAAAGAGAGGAAACAGACTGGAATTGCATGATGATACGATATGTAAAATTCTAAGATATGACTCGAAACTGGATTTGAATAAGAACGGCCCGCGTACTTTGATGATATATATGAACAAAGGATATAGAGTTGCAGAAAGAAGGAGAGGACACTAAACTTCTAGTCTTATATACATTTTGGTATTACCATTGTAATCGAACAGTTTTCTCTGAGTTCGGTTTTGCAGATAATGTCAAATTGAAGGAACGAGGAATAACAGTAATATGAAACCTTCAGATCTGTGAAAACAGAAATGGAAAGATGAATCTGTTGAAGGGTCCCCGATCCATTTGATTTCTTTTAAGGCAACCCCATTAACCTTGTGTTCACCGCTCAGGCCATCCCTTTGGCCAGTAGGAGAATTTTTAAACATGAAACAGTGACCAAGCGCTTTTCACAAAATAGCTCAATTGCAAAGAAAGTTTATTCCCAAAAAGAAGAGAAAAAGAAAAAAAAAAAAAAACGCAGGCAACAGGTCAATTGACAGCACTGACATTCATCATGGTCCACCATGTTTTTACTGAGCAAAGCTCTAGATTCGTCTGGTATAATTCGGTCAGATCGAAGACCAACTTATTCATTCATTCATATTTTGTCTCCAAGAAACATTGAGGGGTAAAAACACGTCTTTTCGAAGTGTCTCTAAATAAGACGCTATTAAGTCCCTTCGAGCCTGCCTATCAGCGTTGTGCAGAAATTATCACCTTAAACGCGTTTGCTTTTCCTAAAATACCATTGTTTACTATAAAGCGTATTTGAACATAATTTACTCTTTTCTAGAGCGTTCACTAGAGTAATAAGGTATGTTATTTGGACAGAAGACTATATGAGATATTTACACATAAATTTCCCCCGAAAAATTCTTTTACGTGCCTATAATCTAGACTGCCCATCTATAAGTAGGAAGGGATGCATTTTACATTCACTCTTCAGACACAGTGAAACGGATTTTATTTATTTGTAAATAGGATGACTTAATCAGCATCCCGTAAAATTTAAATACTTTTTGTGTACATATCATCCAATGTCATTAGGTCTCAGATGAAGAAAGATTAAGGTACCAAGGTTTTCGATTAACCGAGATAAAAATCGAAAATACAATCAACAGTATAGTTTGACATATGAAATTCAACCAACCATGAATATATATGTTGATTCTATAGTTTTTGATAGTAACTCCACTATATTTTCATTAGTATAGTTTTCTCTGGGGAGGTCGTGCGAATCGTAGGAACACATCGGGCCTCGAGCTGTCAGCCAGTGCATTATTCTCCGCAAAATTGCAGTATTATAACTCTGATAGGAAGTCCCAATTGCACCTTTGTTAAAGATTTTATTTCTATAAAACCTATCACTTTCGTTATCAGATATGCATTTGTGGCTGACTTGTGATTTGTTAAAATATTTATTTCAATAGTATACCTATACTCATGGTGCTTTAGCGTTCCAAAAACTGCAAATGTCGATGATATGTTAGAAAATGATCGACGATTGTCGATATAAATTGACTGAGGATAGCACAAACCATTGGCTTTTGTTTGTTCCCCCCTCTTTGTAAGTCCGCTACAAACAACAAGAAGACGTATCTTCCCGCATTAATTTACTTAATTATGTTCAGCGGAATAAAACGTGTGATCTTGTGGTCGGTATCAGTTTTAGGGCGTCGAAGAGCGAATATGGAATTCATCAGAGTTTTTATAAAGTTTTTACATTGTAACGTTCGCTAATTCGCAGATTTCATCGGCGAAGCAACCTTTCCTTTATCTTTCAACTTATTTTCAACCCTGGCCATGGAAGCGCTCATAAGGAGAAGGCCACTAAATTGCAGAATATGATTTCATTGACACAGACTGACGTGTTTACGATGATAGGTGTTAGAGAGACCGCTAAAAATAGATTATTTAAAGCTGAATAGATCCATCATTTATAGGTTCTTGACGATCATATAGAAAGAACAGATGCAGTTATAAGACAGGCTTTCTTACCTGCTTGTAAGTTTTTGTTTCAGAATGCGAGTAGTTTGGGGGAAGAAGAGCCGTATTGATCAGATAATGATAGCATGACATCATATCAACGCACAGGGTTTTTTGAAAGAATTTGTATTTCACAGAAGAGACCTTTCAATAATTAACAGTAGCGGAGATCTCCTATGCTCTCAAATGGATGTCTTAAACAATAGAAGTTTGATCTTTCATGCGATGCACGTCGAATACTTTCACTGTACCCAATATATATACAAAGCTAAGCTATTTTGAACTTTTATGTACAAACTCTTAAGCTCAAGATGCATCTTCAGTCATACAAGCTGCAGCTGTTTAAATATGGTCAATTAGAAAATGTTTTGCTGTTGGGCATACTATAACTGACGAGCAATGTATGAATTAGATATATCTGCAAAATTACAACTACTGGGAAAGAAAAAAACGTTCCAAATAACTTATAGTTTAAGCCTTTTTCCAGTATAGTTTTGCTAGCATGCAGTTCCTGGCAATTCACTATCATCATATGTAGATGCTGGAACATACAAAGTCAATTCTGATTGGGGAACTTTTGCCTTCTTAAGGAACATCAACACAGTTCAGATATTTCATGTAATTAATCCATTCTTCAAGACATGAACGCATCGAATCATTGCCTTTGCATCGAAGCACATTATACTAAAAAATAATACCCAAGTCAAAAAAAAAAAAAAAAAAAAAAAAAAAAAATTCAATGAAAATCATCACAAAACACGCGAACACTTTTCTGAAAGTGCAAAAAATATCGTCACCTGCAGGGTTTGAACCTGCGCACGCATAGCGTATGAGATTTCAAGTCTCACTCCTTAACCACTCGGACAAAGTGACTTTATTTAAAATTTGGAATAAATATTATAAATATTCATAATTTAAAAGAAACAGTCACGTGAACGCTCGGTCTGAGTATTTTGGTATTGCGGCTCAAATTAAAAGGCCGAACTTGCTACAAAATGTTTAATGAGCTTATATGGTTTGTGATTGGTATAAGATTGTTGTATTTGCTTGATTAAAGATATATAACTGTTGTAAGTCGATGACTATGAACTTAAGTGTCTTTATTGTTCTGCAGATGAAGTAGGTACATAATCTATATTAGATGCAATATAGATAGACCGTGGTGGAATGTATTCTCTACCTGGTTGTACGTACTCGAGTATTGTAGTTATTATCTCGCCAAACACGTCACAAACACAGCTTTCACTGATGGTACTGAATGCGATGTGCTTTATGTTCCTCAGTCTTCTGCCTTCTCTTCATTACCCCCCATAATCATTGAATTTCAACATTCGGTCACCAAGAGTTTCATGTGTCGTTGTGTTCAATATTGCATCAACGTATACAACCGATTCAAAACTCACCCTATTCTCCTCATATTTTGTATCAACAAGGTCGAATCTAAGTCACTTGCAAATCAGTTTAAGCCCAACTCTGAAAAGCCTTACCTTCTGGAAACACCATCGAACCATTTTGCCGAGTGTTGCTATATGATGACTAGCAAAAGCATTAACGCTGATGTTAATGATGTAAACGAGGAGATGAATCCTCTTATTGCATTTGCACACTTTCTATTTTCAGGCCGGCAAAGCATTATAGGAATCGATCAGTGGGACGATCCCACGATTTAGAGATTATACTCCGTTGCAAAGGAGATATTGACTCATTCCGATATTACAGAAATGGTAGGGATGCAAGCACTACAGACAATATGCAAGGCAAATCTAGAACAATTTGCCAAGATTTCTCAGCATACGACTGATAATCCCAAACGCGCTTACCAGTGCTCCGAAGCAGGACGTACATATAGCGAAAAATTGAAGCGAAAGTACGATCAAATGCTTGAAGTAGCGAATGCTGAAGAGAGTATAATTCCCATGGAAGAGCCTGAAATAGCTCACGCGGAAATAAAGCACGATCAACTGTCAAAATCCTCGTTAATTACCTTTGTGGAAGATTATAAGACAACGTTAACTGGACGAATGAACTGGGATCACTGCTGGGTAGTAGGTCAAAAGCAAAGATTATTCAAAGAATTCGGTAATGGAGCTAGTTTAAAAGCAATTTATTATCGAAGAAAAAAATTTGATGAGCAATAACTTTTTCTCTGTCATTGTATTTATTTTCACATGTATAAGTCTACCATTGCTACTTCATACTAAAGAAAAATTGGAATGCTTTTTATTCTTCTGTTATATGATAAATAAAAATCAAAAATTGAACTTTTTCATACTTATGTAATTTTCGTAAATTAAGAGTACATAGAAAATAAGTAGCTATGCTCTTCTTCAAAATCATCATCTATGTGTCATCATATAGCCTAAACACACCCATATACCTTTTTCTATAATATTACTCTACATGAATCTGGAAGATATTATGTGTAAGAAATGTAAGATTTCTCGAAATCGAACAGGTAGGTTAGAATAATAACATTGTTTATCTGACTAATTGCATACAAAAAGACATTGTAAAAGTATTAAAACAAATGAGTAATGTGGAATCAATTGCCCTAGTAGTAAAGGAAAACTTAATTCTTTGATACAATGCAAAATTAGATCTGTATAAATACATTGTCATAATTATTGCTGGGGTTCAGAATTAAAATTGAGATCATGCTCTACTATAGTCTGATGCTATACACGCATTGCTTGAAATTGGAAACGTGTTATTTTTATAATGATTATTGGCTGAGTAACCATTAAAAGAAATCAACCCAAGCTGTAAGGCTAATGCTCAATATGAAGATTCCAGATGGTATGCGAAGTAAAATATCCACTGTGAATAACAATGGATTGGATAGAGCGTTTATTGGTTTCAATGTCCAATTCAAGTAACATACAGCCTATAACTACTGCAGTTTATTTGTAGCAGTCTATTCTGTACTGTTTAAATATCAGTCCTGCTGTATCTCACAGTACATAACTCATTCTGTTACAGCTATTGATATCTGGTATTCATTGCATGTATATAGCACAATAACCGTCCTATTACTATGTCGAATCTACCTTATGAAGGCTACGCATCCATCTGGAGCAGGTGGACTTGTCAAAGTATCCACAGCTTGATCTAGTGATCATGCAACTGACATATTTCCCCGTTATAACCAGGAAAATAGTATTATTTGGGAAAATGATGTTCGTGCGTGGTGTTCGAGCAAAGTGAAAGTTATTATGAAGGTTATCTAAAACCTATTAAACTATTTATGCCAGCGGCAGTAACCAGTACTTACAAACTGATATACCTTTGATGACGGACAATATACAATGCATGTCTAGATATTATTTTACTATATATTCAATGTCTTATAGTAGTATATTATAGTAAAATAAGTAAACTATGTATCCTATGGAACAACCTGTTCAGCCTTATACGAGATAGCTAATTCCTTCAAAGAGTCCAAATTCATTTATTAAATTACTTTGAATATTTCAGCAATTATGAGGTGTGACAATCTCGTACAATTTGTGTGCAAATTCTTTACATCTCATGTGATCCTGTCAACTAAATATAACACTTAGTTCACGGTACTCATAAATAGAGTTTATGTAGTTTCTATTTATATTTTGGTCTGCAATATTGAATAATTCATCTTTACTCTGAATAGAGTGAAGTATATATTTGTATATCATCTATCCTCTATTAGGACACAACTCATACTGACATGCAACTCGCATATTATGTCGGCTATACCACCTTTATTCCGTGGTGGCACGCAAATTGAGGAGCCAATTTGTGCGTATTATGCATTCTACCATGCGCATTTCAAGCTAGGGTGGTTGGCATGCCTCTTTTTTCTTTTTAATGAGTAGTACACTGCTCTCAGTTGATCGAGCTCGGTAACAAAAGCCACATTGATAACACCGGTAACGTCGGTAACGGTTAGTCAGTAACGTTAAAGGTAACAGTTAGTTCATAGCATCAGTAACATTAGTAACATTGTAACTTTTAAGGATATAGCAACAGGGCTGGTAAATGCACTCGTAAGATATATTAGTTCAACAACCGGAACGTAGTAGATAACGGTATCATTCCCTGCTCTGGAATAAAGCATGGCTGGACGTTAGAGATTCAAACATTCTTTGTTAATATAATAGCTGTTTACGCAACGAACAACATCGCACACAAATATCGCTTCCTAACTAACATTTATAATCAATTCCACAATATGTGAGCTATATAAATGGTGGCCAATGATTGTAGATGCAACTGCATAATTACTCTGGGTTTTGCAGATAACACGTTATAGATCAATTTGCTTTGGAGTAAACTAGTAAATTTTTCACCTAAAGGATGGACTAGTTCTTTCACGGACACCTCTGACTCATTGAGTATTATTTGACCATAATACATTAGTGCCAGTCATAGATCCCGGTATATTCGTAGACAACAATCACAATAACTCTTTCTTTGGTTTGATTTCTTTAGGCTTTCGTGTTTATTGTCTCTTATTATTATTCTTTTAATTATCCCTGATATTAGAGACAGTCAACACATACCACAGGTTTACAATTTATATCTACTCTGGCCGCTTCAATTGCTCAAGTGGAATTCATGATTGTCACTATACTGAGGAAGTTAATGATCAGGAACGAACACCTGCGCTGCATTAACAATTTGACATTAGTTGTGCTACTGTTAACAATATAGATACCTAATATACCAGACGTAATATAATTAGATTATGGTATACTGTGTGTACTATTACAGCTGTACGCATTGGAGCATCAAAAGTATTACATCAATAAACATGTCAGAAAAGCTAATGCTTTTGTTCATCGTAGATACAAGAGATACGTTTCATTTCTTAATGGATAAAATCGTCGTGTCTTAGAAACGCGTTAAATGAGTGCTTTATTATTATTATTTCTGCACTGTACAGACAAGTCTAGAAGCCTATCTCCTTTAGCTACAGGATGCGGGAGTTATCTATTAGTATTCTTAGAATTTATATCAGAGAAATGTAGTGCAAGTTAAGAAAAGTAGTATCCTTTGTCCATTTCGAATTGAAGTTATTATTGAACTCTTATTTTTCTTGTTATATGTAGGAGTAGACAGATTTAATCATACAGACTTTAGAAAAGCATTTACAACGGAAATGATGCAGATGCACGTATCATTCATTCACGCGCCTTTTTCGATGCTTTTATGACAAATTTATTCTCGATTGCTTCTACAAAGATGTACAATGAGTACACTTATCTCTGTTTCTTCTTTTTTTATATTTGTAAATTTCTATCAAGTTTATATTTGGAAGATGATGCATAATTGAAAATGTTAGGCCTACTTGCACATTCACAAAAATATTGGCAGGCTTTGGTCCAGACATACTGTGGATAAAATTGCGAAATTAGAAAGTTAGGTCATTTTCTGCTTTATCATCGTTGATGTTATGAATACTTGATTGTGATGTTTCTAAGCAATGGATAAAAAAGAATATAGAAGCGAGTTGAAGATTTCGCATTAACAAAACCTCTCCAACGCAGGAATAAAACGAGTAATACCGCGGAATCGGAGTGAAAGTGTTGAAATGAAAAAAATTAAATTTAGCAAAACGGTGATTTTGAAAGCTAAAAATGGGAGTCTTTTCAAACATCAAAAAGTAACTAAATATACTGAAAGCTAACAATCGAAACTGCATACAGAGAATATTTATTAAGTTGAAAAAAAAAACGATTGTAAGCATTCATTTGTCATAGAAGCCTGGGTTAGTTTTTTTTTTAATTTTTTTGCTTGTAAAAAGAAAATTTCGACAAATTTCATGGTAACTGAGTTTTTGTTGGGTTCCCCTTTTTTTTTAAAAACTGTAAACCGTGTTCACCACAATTCACGACACCGCATCCTTACACTAAAGAGCGCCACTCTCAAGGCGGTCATTTAATACCAATGAAACATTTAAAAAAGGCTCCAGCTTTATTTCAGTTTCTTTTTTTTTTCTCTTTTTACTTGAACTCACAAACAACAACAATCCTATAAAACAAAAATGTCCTTTGATACAGCCGCCATTAAGAACAATATCATTCCTCATGAAAATGAAAACTTTGTCTATTCTTACGGTACAGCTGGTTTCCGTTCAAAGTAAGTATTGCTGTCACATATCGGCCAAGTGGATGCGAGATAAATTTCTAAAACGAAACTTAGAGCCGACGTGTTGGGCTCAGTTATGTACAAGGTTGCTATCTTAGCTGCTTTGCGCTCCAAAAAGCTTAATGGATCTACTATTGGTGTTATGATCACTGCTTCTCACAACCCTGAAGAGGTAATATAGATGAGTGAAAAGAGTACACAAATCCTTCCTTTTTTCATTTTAACCGACAAAGCCTTCTTGATGAATTTTATAAAGGACAATGGCGTTAAACTCGTTGATCCTCGTGGTGAAATGTTGGAGCAATCTTGGGAAGCTTATGCAACCAAGCTTGCTAATGCTAAGGATGGTGAAACTCTTGTTCAAGCAGTTGAAGATGTTATTGCTCAAAATAAGATTGACGTCCAGATCCCCGCTAAAGTTATTTATGCATATGATACAAGGTGAGTACTTCAGCATAAATTAAGTGGAAAAATGGAACCCGACACTAAAAAAGGCTGCCATTTTTGATCGTAGACCTAGTTGCCCTCACTTAGTCGAATGCCTCGAACATGGCTTAAAAGATGCCGGTGCTGGAAGTACCAACTTTGGTTTGAAGACAACACCTATGCTTCACTACCTTGTTCGTTGTATAAATACTGCAGGCACCAATGATGCCTATGGTGAACCTACAGAGGAAGGTTATTATAAAAAGTTGGCTGCTGCTTTCTCAACTGCTGTTGTAAGTTACATTTATGAAGGAATATGCTCGAATGTTTTGACACCCCCCATCTCACTTAACACGCCGTTTAAATTGAATTTTCGCCTCGACAGAAAGGAAAGCCCCGCTTGTCAACTTTGATTGTTGACTGTGCCAATGGTGTCGGTGCTCCCAAACTTCGTGAACTCAGCAAGCATATCCCCAGCGATGTTTTATCAGTTCATATTGTAAACGATGACATCGGTACAAAGGGTCAATTGAACAAGAACGTAAGTGAAAGGATCTTTTGACGTTGTTTTCATCAGGAAAGGACAGCATAGCTTACAACTGTATTTGATTTTAGTGTGGTGCCGATTACGTTAAAACTCAACAGCGTGCTCCCCCCAACATGCAGCTCAAGGCGGGTGATAGATGCTGTTCTTTTGATGGTGATGCTGATCGTATCGTTTATTATTATGTCACTGAGGAAGGAACCTTCAGACTTTTGGATGGTGATAAAATTGCTGGTCTTGCTGCGGCATTCATCGCTGAGCTCGTCAAGGAAGCAGGCATCGATTCTATCAAGGTTGGCGTTGTCCAAACAGCCTACGCTAACGGTAGCTCCACAAACTATCTTACTAAAGTATTGGTAAGTTTTCTTACCCAACCAAAGAATGTTATATTCAAAACTGTAAATCTCATATTATTTTTGGTGAATAGAATGTGCCTGTTTCTTGCGTATCCACAGGTGTTAAACATTTGCATCACGAAGCCGAAAAGTATGATGTGGGTGTTTATTTCGAGGCAAACGGTCATGGTACTGTTCTTTTCAGCCCTGATGCTTTAAATACTATCAAGACAGCTGAAGCGTAAGTATAAGTTGTTTTCTTCGTGGTATTTCTTGACATGCTTACCAAAATCGTGATTTTCGCATAAACATAAAATAGTAAGACACCTGCTCAAAAACAAGCGATTGCTCAACTCGCTGCTTTGACCGATTTGATCAATCAAACTGTTGGTGATGCTATTTCTGATATGCTCATGGTGGAGGCTATCCTTACCGGCCGTCATTGGAGTTTGGAAGAATGGGACCAAGCCTATACTGATCTTCCTAATCGTCTTGTCAAGGTCATTGTTTCTGATAGACATATTTTCAAGACTACCAATGCAGAACGTCAATTGGTTGAGCCAGCTGGTCTTCAAGCTGAAATTGATGCTCTTGTTGCCAAATACAGCAATGGCCGTTCATTCGTCCGGTAAGTGCTATAAACGTAAAGTGTGGGTTTCTTTTTTTGTAGATGAAGTGCATCCTTCTGAACCTCATCTTCCCTTATCATAGTGCGTCTGGTACTGAAGATGCTGTGAGAGTATATGCTGAAGCGGCCACCCGTGCTGAAACAGATGACCTTGCTTTCAAGGTCGCTCAACTTGTTTACGACCGTGCAGGTGGTGTAGGTGCACGCCCTTAAAATAGAAGTACAGTTTCACCAATAAATACCAAAACTACGACTACATAATCCATCTGTTTAAGAGAACAATAACATATTTATAGTACAGGCGAAACACACGGATACGCTATTATTACCTTCACTTTATCACTTTTACCTCGTTTTTCCACACTCAATTCATGCCATAAAATAATAAAATTACACATGTCTTATTCATAAATTGTTGTAAGAAAAATAAAATAAAATTACCCATTTGTAAATTAAGAAATGAATAGCTGTATCTACGATAGAAATATTCTACAACTCCCAGACTTTAACAACGGCACTTAACCATGTTGTTGTTGTCCAGATCGGTAATGCTTGTTGCATAGCAGATAAAACACCCACATTACCAATTTTCCGTTCTTCTCCACGGCTGGCGAACCCTTCTTCTTCTAAAGCAGTAAATTCAAAACGTATTCTCCATTCATCCTTTTCTGCCTTGGCTCTTTCTTCGAGAGGAACCTGCAGAGCCAAGTTCATGGACCATCCATCGTTGCCATAACCGCTTACATGACGCACAACATAACGAGAGGGTTGCGATAATGGTTCTTCGTCCTGAATGCTCCAATTAACAACCATACCATCAAAAGCGATGACGGTCCAGGTATAGGTAGGTGCAGAGCAAATAATCGAGAATGAACGGATGCCGGTGGAAGCATCGTAGCTGTCGTTGAATACCTTCATTTCCGGAAACGGTCCGTCCAAGGCGTCCAATAGTCGTTCGGGCAATTGTAGGCTGTTCTGTTGAGCTTGTCGACGTACGTAAGGCTCTGCATCAAATCGATAGCCGCCCAAAAAAGCACTGAAGGGGTAGATCGAATCCCAATCATTCATATGGCTGCTATCACGTTCTTCACCCGTGACACCCAACCTATCCTCGACAGAACGCACGATTTTCTGAATATAAGGGCCGTGATCCGCCTGAGCGACACCCACCGTCAACTCTCCTGAAGTCAAGTTTTTCAGCTGCTGAACAAAAAGTCGCTTGGGATGGTCTTCATCGTAAGGGAACGCCCACTTTCCATAGTCGCCTCCACCGATATAGACAGCACTCAAAACGAGCACTTCAGCTACCAACAATAGCACAATGATCCTTTTCAAAAGGTGCTTACCGAATCGATGGACGTGTGCTATGCCAGGCAGTCCGATCATGAAGACAACCATGCCGTAAATAAAAGCAACAATGAAATCAACAGGCGTTTGCACTCCCATGCGTCCTGTCAAAGGCACAAAAATGTCTACCAAAGCGAAAGCATAGGCAGAATACAAAAAGGACAGAACAAATCCACTGATGATGTAAGTGACAGTAGCCACTTGTGCCTTGTAAATTTTTGTCGTGGCTGGGCGCAAAAACTCGTTGAGGATGCACATGACGAGCAAGACAGAACCAAACAGCCAAAATATATAAGAACTCGCAACACCTGTTTGAGTGGTAAGGGCAGTGCTCAAAGCAAAAAATAACATCAATGACACGAAGGAGCCATACTCCATGTCAAAATGCTCAGGGCCTGGCAGAGAATAACTCAAGTATTGAACAATGTACGAGCCTGCGAGCCCCATTGGGCTGAAGAACAAAGCGCCGTACCACTCGTTTCTAAACCAACCCATATGACGGCCGAATGTATTTGTAGTGATCAAGAAAGCCACCGTCATGGGAAGGATCATGGAAGCAACCATACTAAGGAAGACAGCAAGCGTGGATTTCGCGTAAGAAAGTAAAATATGACGAATGGAACGATAAGGCGAGGAATGATGTGTTTTGATGACAACCCAAACAAAATAGACCACAGAGAGAGCCACTGTTGTCATCTGGATGATATAGGCTGTCTTCCATGAATACACAACGAAAAACAAACCGTGAAAATCGAAATAGACCACTTCGCTGGACGGCTCGATGCCTTCCAACTGACCGTTTCTAGCCAAGTGCTCTACGATGGCCAAGACATTTTCCCCCAGGTGCTGTATAGCTCCACTTTGGAGGTTTTTGGTAGTATCCAAATGAGTATGATACAGGTATGAGTTTTTGTAGATGGCCATATCAATACCCGTCAAATTGCCGTATTGTACGAATTGTCGAAAATCTGTATCGGACAATATGAGCCCAGTGCGGAAAACATCATTTGCCTAAGAATGTATGAGAAGAAAGGGATGAGTGTGACACAGACTCGCAAAAAAGAATGTGCATTTGAAAGTAAGGGACCCTTCGTCTCCTGTTATATTTACCATCACCGTTCCATGTGGATAAGGAACGTGTTTGTAAGCTTCCACCATTTCGCGGGAATTAGCCTGGAATAAGATTTCCTGTCCAGTGGTACCGCAAGAATCAAGATTGACAACTGATCGAATGCTAGCGTTCGGCGGGGAAGTGTAAAACCTTTAGTGTTTTTTTTTTTTTTTTTTTTTTTCTCATTCAAGTCATCTGTGTGTCAAAATATGTTTCTTACGTATCCTTCAATTCATGCAAGGTGATAAACGCGTGAGATGCATCTTGTAAAGATTCTTCTGCACCATTGAAAACTGTAGAATGTCGTTGGATCGATTAGTCACTTCCCTTGATAACAAAAAAAACCAAGAAAAAAGTCTGCCCATAAACTTACGAAAAACGATCGAGTTTTTGTATCCTGTCCAATCTCTTTTACTAAGTACACGTACAATATCCATCATGACCGCTATGCCGGAACCATCATCGCTGGCACCTGGAGAACCCAGTGTCGTATCAAAGTGAGCATTTACAAGTACTGCGTTCTTTTCACAGCTACGATCGTCATCGTTCGTAGGATCAACAGGGCAAGATAATCTGACAATGATATTTGTCACGTTGGTATATGCTTTTAAAACCACTGTTGACAATGGGGGAATGTATATCTGTAAGATTGTTGTGATTAAAAAACACATCCATTCCATCCTACTCGTATCTTACTTCTATCCATGATATCGAATCGGTGAGAGCTCGAGCCATGTTGAAGCCAAACATCAAACTTGGGAGAGCCGGCGATACTTTGAGCCTCTTTTTTATAATCGTATATAAGCTGAGTCAAGTACTCGTAGCTTTGTTTCTCCTCTTTCGTACCGACAATACCTTTTTCCGACCCAAAAAAAAAGCAAGTTAGCTGTCAAAAAAAAAAAAAAAGAGGGGGGCGAGGGAGGCGAGACCATAAACTTCTATGACTGTATTACAGACATGAAATGCCCATTATTTCACTTACGATAACCAATGGTATCCGATAAATGTGATATAATAGACACAGCATTGTTCTCTGAAAAGCTAGCAATGCCATTACTGTCATAGCCTAGGTGGTGGGCGGGCTTTGGTAACTTGTAATGGAGACGAAAAGAGATCGCGATGCCCAAAAGTAGACTTACGATGAGGGTCGACCAGGATAAACAAACCTTTCCAAAAGTCCGTTCCATCGAGCCCTCTCCACCAGGCCTTCGTTTAAATTGTCGACCTATCATTCTGCCTTAGCTTTATGAACGAGTAGGTTTATCTAGAATTAGATTTAAAACTGTCAAGAAAAGTTGAAATAGACTCTGAGAAAACAACCAAACGCCAAAAGCTAAAGTTTCTTTTTCTTTATTGGGATCGGCCTCCGTTGCCCCTCATTTTTCCACCACCACCATCAGTGCTTTCGGAATCCGAATTCGGACCTGAATACCTTTGATTTTTGTGATCGAGAAACAAAAGCGTATTAGAAAATAGGACTCGGTTGTCATATCTTTATGAAATTCTTTTAGATAAAAGCTACACACTTTGAAAAGACGGCTTAGCTTTGTCAGAACAAGAGAAGGTAGCAAGAGAGCCAGGGTCTTGTGACATCCAAAAAAAAAAAAATCTAACAAAAGAACAGCAGATTCAAACAGATGCTGAAGCCAGGAATTGATCCAAGGTCAATTTCCTTAACATTTTTTGCCTCTTGCGATTCAGCTGATGAACAACAGTTTAAGACTATCAGTTGCACATAAAATGTAATGTGCAATGAATAAGGATAAAGACTCCTACTATTTCCTTCAAAACGCTTCCCTAACAAGGCTTAAATCTACCATTGGAAGCTGTTGTATTTATAGGTTCTACGCGTTCGGTTACAGGCAGGTGCTGTTACATTCGTCTCTACAAACACAGGCGCACTCATAGTAAAGTAGCCTATACTTGATTATGGTGTGACTACACAAAGCTGGCCTCTCCTTCATGGACTATGTACTATTATTACTGTTATTTAATCAACTTGATCCATCGAAAATAAGACACATCTAAACGCGCCGCCCCCTTTCATTGCACTCAGAATTTTTTTTTATTATTTTAATTTCAGAGTCCTAGAGTTCCGTCATGCTTGGTATGGCTAAAAGATGATTCAAAGGTGTGTGTTGTTTATTATTGTTCGTTGACCTTTATACAAATAGTAAATAAAGAGTATGTACAGTAAAAGTAGTATGGGTCAATTTGTCCATCATTAAAAAATTAACTATAGCTGTTATAGAATACTGGATAAAGGCGTATACATCTTAAACGGGGGGTTGCCAGTTCATTCGTTGTTGTTGTTGTTGTTGTTGTTGTTCAGCGTTTGCTTTCATTCAATTTAGCCGCTGCTATTATACGACTTTATTGGCTTTAGCGTGAGCGGTATTGCGACGTTTAGTGACAGCAAAGTGAGTGATGGTGGTTTGTGATTTGGATAATGTTCGTTTAAGTGACGGTTGTTTAGCTGTGGTTTTCGCGCTGTTATTTCGGCGTTTCCTGACGGGCGTGTTTTCTTTTTCATCGTCGTCGTCGTCGTCTTCATAGTCGGCACTCTCTTGACGTTCTTTGGCAAGGCGTCTCAACTTGAGGGCAGTCTGGTTCATCAGCTTTTCATCGGCCAATTTCTTGTTGGTCCACTCGACCCATTCATCGGTATCGCCCAAGACTTCGTAGTCAAACACTTTTTCCCATTCTTTGGTGGGGCTGGTACGGTTGACAAAGACAACGATGCCGCCTGGCTTTTCGTGAATGATTTTTGCTGCTTGTTTGATAAACTTTTTCAAGGCAGGGATTTTGAGGGACGTGCCCATGACGATCATCAGGTCGGGCTTCTTTTTCAGATCATTGACTTGTAGTTGACCGATGGATTCGCCGTTGGGATGGTCTTCGTTGTACAGCACGATGGCCGGTCTTAGGGTGCCGACGGCTAATTGTCGTTTGCCCTGGCGAGCTCTTTCTGCTTCTACCGATTCGCATTGGGGACAGATAGGCGCTTCGCCCGTCATGAATTGTTGGGCGTAATCGTCGGTAAAGTCGTAGGTGGCGCTGCATAAGGTGCAGCGCACCTCTTTCATGGTACCATGCAGTTGAATAGCAGGAATGTTGAGATTTTCTTCTAGAAAATCAATGTTTTGTGTATAACAGCGCAAAAGTTGGCCCTTATGGGTCAAGGATTGGATAAATTGGTGCGTGAGCGTCGGGTTGGCGTTGGAAAT
The DNA here is from genome assembly GCF_025528875.1 of Mycotypha africana. Taxonomy (NCBI): domain Eukaryota; kingdom Fungi; phylum Mucoromycota; class Mucoromycetes; order Mucorales; family Mycotyphaceae; genus Mycotypha; species Mycotypha africana. Next base: position 920,251 of record NW_026515736.1, on the reverse strand, counting down.
AAGGGCTCGTAGTTCAGCCATAAAGGTATAGAAGCATTTAATTGTCTTTTCGTTGCGAAAGAGTGTCGCGTCGAACAGTTCTTTTCCACGAAGAACGGTATCAGGATGGCGTTGTTTCACTAAATTATATAAACCGTCTGAAGAGCGAAAATCCTATGCCAAAAAAGTGATAGTGTTGAGTCATGGGCTTGCCCATTGTTTCCATCTGGACTGGCCGAAAAAGCCTCCACTTTTTTTTTTTTGGTTTTTTTTCTTTTGTTCATCTTACAGGTATGCCGCTACTACAAGAGATGCCTGCACCGGTGACGACGATGGCACGTTTGCTCTTTGCGATATAGGACGATAGATCTGTTATAAAAGGATCGATGACCTCTGCAGGCTCTGAAATTGCAATTTTCACTTTCATTTCCGCGATGGAGTGTGTGAACAAGAAGGAGAGTGGGGGAGAAAGCAAAGAAGGGAGTAGGAGGAGCACCAAAAAAAAAAAAAAGAAAAGTGAAAAAATTTTAAGCACAAAATTGTCCGTTCAAGCAGTTTTTTTGCCAGGAAATTTGAAAATATGTGAAGGGGGGGCAAAAAACTTTATGCATTCAAATACAAAAAGAAGATGATGTATAGCCGAAAAGAAACCCACAAAGATTCAACTTTTACACATTATGTAAGTACAGCTATTTATCAAAAAAAAGTTGGAACGTTGAAGTGAATTGATGTGTCTATAGAGTCAGCCAAGTAATAGAATGGCGTTCAGATCAAAAAAATAAAAAAAAATAAAGGCATTTACGATTAAAACTATCGTCGGCCAATTAGAATAAGGAACCTAGGGCAAAATCAACAATGGCAAAAAAAAAAAAGACTCAAAAAAGCTCAACACCCATTTATTTTTTTCTGCTTATGATTGGATACTTTAAATGCTTTAGAATCAGCCGTTTGTAAGTATTCAAAGCATGGAATGAATAAAACTATCGTCATCTACCATGCAATGTAGCGACTCTCAGCAGAAAAAATGCATCAAACCAGTACGCTTTTTTTTTTTTTTTTTTCAATGAGAAAGAATATGCCCCATCCTTACATACGCGAAACCATAATGAATGCAGTGATAACCTATTCGCATTGCCTACACCGGAGTTTTTGAGACTTCATGAAGACTGCTTCTCACGGAACACAGACAGCAGATAATACTGCCTATACCTCTTCAGCTTACCGCGATGAATCGCTTATACCTGGGTTTTTTTTTTTTGGTAAAAGGTAAATGGAGAGGGGTACTCCTTTATACTCTAGACTCTTATCACAAGGATCAAGCGGGCAGCACAAACAATACAAGTAACGAGAAGAGTTGGAAAAAAAGGAAAAAAATCATATGATGCGGGTCACTTTTAGCCATCGATTGTACCACCCCTCGTTAAGGTTCCGTGAGTTGACTACCCTTAAGTCCAGGTTGCGTTACATGGTTACCTTTCTTTTTGCGGCCGCTTCATCACATATCAATGATCGCTCATGTCATTCATGAAAACTAATGTACCGACATGAAAGAGCATGATGTATGTACACAGACACACAAACACACTGTATATAGTTAAAACATGAAAAAAATCGAAAAAAAAATCGTATCACGCGTGCGTTACACTATTTCATTAAAAATGAGAAATATAGAATGGTGTGATATGCAAAAAGTACTAAATAATGGTTGCATTCCACGCTCTTTTGGTATAGTTAGAGTCATGAAAGATGTGGATGAGGGTGGCATTTCGAGGAAAACTCATTTTTTATTCATACACTAACGATTTTTTTCCCCACTGGGTAGATATATAATATATATAAAAATGTAATATGAAAGTTTTGCAATGATTTGTATTAAACAAAGATAGTTGTAGTAAGTAGTAAGTAGTAGTAAGTAGTAATAGTAGTAGTAGTAGTAGTAGTAGTAGTATTCATAGCGGTAGTATTATTGTGTAAAGAGTAGAACATGTTGTAGAGAAGCAAGATAATCATATCAAGTGACAAGGTGTGTGACTGATAGTTATTTGTTGTGATTCAATGATCTGAAAGATAGTGCAAAGTAAGAAGGATTTGAGTGTAGAAGCATGATTCCTTGTCACTACATTCCATCAAGGGGGTGGGATTTAAGCAGTAGCTTGGACGACAGGAGTTACAGCTGGAGCAGTAGCTGTAACAGTGGTAGAAGTAGTAGGATCTTGCTCTTCTTCCTTGACAGCTTCTTCGACAGGAGCAGCAGAGGTAGCAGCTTCTGTAGTATCATGAACGGTTTCCTTTTTTTCTTCAGAAGTGCTAGGGGTAGTACTATCAGTAGCAGCAGCAGCAGGCTGCTTTTTCTTATTAAAGTTACGGAACATTTGAGTGATACGACGTCCTAAAGGAGAACCAGAGCGTTTTTGTCCTTGAACAGGTGCATTGGATTCTGCAGCAGCAGCAGTAGCAGCTAAATAGAAAATGGATGGTCAAGCATTGTTTTCAGTATTGTTGTGGGTCAATAGAATAAAAATGCATAAAAGAAGGGGATGCAACTCTCCATGCTATGAGACCATTTCTTTTTTTTTTGTTCAACTTACCAGCATGAGTAGGTTCAGCCAAGTGGTTGTTGGATGTCTCATCCGCAGCGCTAGTCACAGCAGGTTGTTGCTCATCTGAAGAAGCACTAGCAGCAGTGGTAACAGGAGGATCGCTTGTTGTGTTACTTTCCGCAGCAGTAGTAGTAGTGCTAGGTTGTTCAGTTTCTTTCTTCTTGTTGAAGAATTTTCCAAGAGGGCCCTTCTTGATAGTGTCGATCATATTTTCTTTATGGTCCTTTGGGATAGCAGTGGTGCTCTCCTTTGTTTGACCTTCTTCAGCATCCGTCAAGTTATTTTCCTCGGGAGTTGCTTCAGCAGCAGTGGTGGTTCCTTCGGGAACTGAGTTTATAAGATGATTAAAACACGAGTTTTCTTTATTAAAAGACCCATTTTTAAACCATTTACCTTCAGGAGCAGCAGCGACAGTTTCTTCAGACTTTTCAGCTGTAGGCACCGGACTCTATTTATCATTGTGACATAATAAAAGTGATAAAAGGATGAGTAACCATGACACAATCTTTTCTTTTTTTTTTTTTTTTTTTTTTTTTTTTTTGAAGGCTATAGATCACAAAGACATAAAGAAAGGGAAATATTCTCTTTTGAAAGATGAGATGGTAAGGTACATTGGCTGGGCCAAACAATCCAAAACAGAAAAAGTAGACAGGTTACACCAATCTACTTTTTTCTGTGGATGGTGAACGTCCGCATTTGGATAGTTCTGGTATGCAAAAAAATAAGGGGTGTTTGTGTAGATGGGTGGTGTGCGTGTGTGGAGGGAGCGGTGTGTGGGAGCACAAAGTCCGAAAAAGGAAACGCCAAAAAACTTTTCTGATCCGACGGATAGGAGGAAAGGGAAAAAAAAAAAAAAAAGTTGATTTCTATGTAGAGGTGCACTACTTTACCTTACTGCGGAAGATACTACCCAAGCCCAAAATAGACTTTCTCTTTTCACTCTTGGAAGAAGTAGGTGCAGGCTTATTTTCCGTCTTTTTTTGTTCGGCTACATCAGCACTGTTGTTGTCTTGTTGTTGTTGTTGTTGTTGTTGTTGTTCTCCAATGTCTGTAGTGGCAGCAGCCGTTGTCTCGGGAGCCAGCTCGTTACTTTGTTCCTCAGCCGTGGTGGTTTCTTCAGGAACAGTAGCGGGCTGATCTTCGAGCTTGGGTTGATGTGTAGCCGTCGTCTCACCAGCAGTGGCAGTGGTTGCTTTCTTATCAGAGACCTTTTTATCGACAAAACTCTTGGCTTTGCCGATGAAAAGAGAGATACGCTTAGTGGCACTTGTTGACTTGGTAGGCGAGGGAGCAGGTGCTTCCTCAGTTGGCTTGGTGTCGGTAGGAGCAGATTCAGTGACAGGCTCGGTAGAGGAAACGGGTCCAGTTTCTTCAGGAACGGTAGCCGTAGCATCGGCTTTTTCGCCTTCCTTTTGCTCAGGAAGAGCTTCTGTGTTGTTGGATGCTTCAACAGCATCGGCAACAGCAGCAGCAGCAACAGGAGAAGAAGTAGTAGTAGTAGTGGTGGTGGTGGTGGTGGCAACAGGAACATCCCCTACGTCAACAGCAGCAGGAGTAGCAGCAGCAGCAGCGTCGGTTGAAGTATGAGTGATAGGTTCAGTGGTAGACATAGTATCAATACGTTGGAAAGAAATAAAGAAAAGTGACTTGAAAAGAAACGAAAAGAAAAGAAAAGAAAGAAAAAGCAACAGGAGATCAGAAAACAAGACTAAAATAAAAATAAAATCGAATCACACAATTCGTTAAAAAAAAAAAAAACCTTGTGTCAATTAATCTTAATTTCATGAATGTCGTGATTGCCCTCATTTTCGTGTTGTTTAAAAAAAACCAGAGAAAAACCAACGCCCAAAGGCGGAGCATCAAAAAAAAAAAAAAAGTCCTTTTTTAGTCTCTTTATCAAAAAAAGCAAACACTATTGATAAAAAGAAACCTTCATGTTATAAGCATGCATGTAGTTATTATAAAGTTTATGTCATGGTCTGAGTTCGTGCTTGCTCAAATGACCAGAAAAAATTTATGCATTGAAAAAAGAAATTGGCAAAAAATTCCTGCTGGCCAAAACGATACATCATACAAAGAAAGTCGGATCTAACTCTTTTTTTCTTTTTTCGCACTAGATCAGAAAAAAAAAAAAGTCAGTAGAGAGTACCTCAGACACAAAGCATCCACTCTAGCTACAAAACACTGTTATAGGATCAAGCAGGGAAAGTCCTTTATAGCATGACCCAAGGAACGAAGCGCCCAAGTGGACGATCATCATCAATCATTATTGTTCTGCCAACATACATGATTCTACTATCAACGAGTGCTACTTTATATAAAAAGTAACTTGCTTTGGTAGATCCGTGCTTTTCGTGTGTTCCTCGTTTGAGACAGAGTGAAATGAAGCCAATGAAGACGCTGTTCTCTATACCAAAAATAATCCATTTATTCTCTAGAGACGTAAAGCTGTGTTAAGATTCCTGAGAGTGCATATTCATGAATCACCACAAAGAAAGACGCACACACACACACATACACACAGTTTCTCCTTCTCATCATCCAGTTGTCGGTGAAGAAAAACAAATCGCAAAAGGACACTTTCATTTTAGCACGCTATATCTGTCACAATCTGTTTTTTTACTAGGTTTGTCTAAAAACATTTTTAAAATCAGACACGAACAACAAGCAATAATAAAATCCTTTCCTCCGCACATTGTTCGTCAAAGAAGAAGGTTGAATGACTGGTGGGGGGGGACCTCTCACAACAGTCATGGATGATTTACGAGAGGGTTCTCATGAAAAGAATCATTTTTCGCTAAAGAAGACGTGCTTTAGACCACGACACTCAACGTTGTTATTCACCGTCATAAATGAAAAAAGTCAGTGCTCACCCGCGCACATTCAAAAAAAGAAAAACTAATTTCCGTTTCGCTACCCCTTACAAGTAAATAAAGAGTGGGGAGAGGGGGGCACAGAATCCGCTTTCTTTATTCAGTCTTTTTGTACCGCTCTCACTATGGATTCTGAACGATCCAAACAACAGGTCGGCAATGATGACGGCCCTTTTCGGCTTTATTTCAGCATGTTTACCACATGTCTTTTTCATAGTATGATTCTTTTTGTAAAAAAAAAACAAAAGCCAGAAAAGAAAAAAGTGGAAACGAGGACTCTCTCTCTTTCTCTATACATATATATATGTGTGTGTTATGTGTGTATGCATGCATGCGTTTAAAAAAGAACAAGCAAATCATCTATCATCATCACTTGATGCCTTTTTCAAACATGACTGCTGCTTAGAATGAATAATAAGACGGGATACTATTTATATGTGAGAGATGCAAGCCCGACCTATGAATATCATTTCCATCACCACCACCTTCTTTAATGACTGGATGACTCTACGCATGTTTGATTTTTTAGGTTTTAGGCTTTTCGATTTGAAGTGTAAGAAATAAAAGGGCACTTTTGAAAGCTACTGTATTTGTTGGATGAGAATCTGAGCTTGGCCTCACATTCCAAAACTTCACAGGGGGAGGGGGGGGGGAAAAACAGAAACACTTTTTCCATGCTTTCTTTTATCATGTCGAGCCATATCAATCGAGTAGATAGGTATGACATGGTGGTATGGACTTCAAACTGCCGATGCAGCTCTTTCACATGGTTCTTTGGACGAGTGACTTTCTTGAGAAAGGAGACGCCAAGTCCCATGATAAAAAGATAGAGTAGCCCACACGGTGACAGGATGGGTTCCAACTACCTGTGCTATACGAATGAAGCCCTCTTCTTTTGTTTACCAATACGGCTTTTTTATAACTCGGTTAAATTAAGAAACCGATGGAGATCGAGATAGACACATAGGATAAACATGTGCAAAATCATAAAATAGAACACGTGAAATTTCATGCTGAAATTGAGAGCGATTTGATTGGCTACCATATCTCTTGAAGAAAAGGGGGTGTGGGACTTCTCATCAGAAAGGGGACAGACAGAAACCTTAGATCAGAGACATGTTGACTTCTTTTTCCTAATGTCAACAAGAAGAGGAAATCAATGAAATCGATAACATTTTACTCACACTGTAGTGGATGATGGAAAAACCAAAACAATGAAAAAAAAAAAAAAAAGGTGAAAAAGACGGAATTTTAAAAACATTCCTTTTTTTTCTTTTTCCAACTTAATAAAAAAATTCCATGAAAAAAGGACAATAATACATGGCCACAACGCGACTTGACTATCGCGATACGAAAGAACCGACAGCTGTTTGTGTGTATACCATATCGCAGGAATCACGGTATCTTCTTATCAAAAACGTGCCCCGTCTGGGACTAGAACAAGAATTACTCCATCGATGTCGAGCAATGGGAGATGTCGAAGAACATGCATTGTTGAATCCACAGACACCCTCCTCGGAAAGCAGTGATGCCACAGACACTTATTGGATCAAGTATAAAAATATTACTTTTGCTCGATTAGCGAAAAGGAAGCTAGATGATAAGCCGTTCTATTCCAGCCTGCTAAAAGTAGTTTATGCACCAGAATATGAAACCTTTGACGATATAAGACAGAAATTTCAAAATAGGGCAGAGGCGGTCCACCAACGATTACTTAAGCTTCACAAAGAAAAATATGCATTTCGAAGAAACAAGAGACCACGAGAAAGTAGTGAACAAAGAAAAGAGGAAGCCCCATCCAACATCTATGGTCCTTTTTTGTCAAATAACGAGAGAATGGATTCGACAGTGAATTCAACTGGTTCCAAGGACGGGGATCGAAAAAGGCGCAGAAGGATTTGACGTACATTTTGAGAAAATAATTCAATAGCCGCAGCCCCGATGATGGGATGAAGGGTGGAGAAGAAAATTCCATGCCTGGCCTAAGCGAAGGTTTTTTTCTTTTCTTTAGTGGAAATAAAAAAAAAAAAAAAAAAAAAAATTTTTTTTTTCTATAACATTAAAAAAAAAGGACATCTTTTTTTTTTTTTTTTTTTTTTTCTTTCACCTTTTTTCATTTTTTTTTCCCTTTTCTTTTTTTTTTTTATTCTTTTCTTATATCAAAAAAGCTAACAAAAGAAAGCAAACTAGAGAAAAGGACTCCTTTTTTTTTTGCGTTGGATTTCTTCTGCTTCTTCTTTGCCAAACAGTTTTTCTTTTACCCAAAAGAATCATTTATAAACTCATTCTACCTTTTTTTTTATCCTTTTTTATCGTTTTCAGGCCCTAGCGTAAACAAATTAAAAAAAAAAAGAAAAACACATCTACTTTTTGTTTTTTGTTATTGCAAGCATTATCTCATTACCCACCCACCCACCAACCCACCAGCTCCACGAGAACCCACCAACATCCATACCACCACCCACCACCACCACCCAGGCAACACTACTCAGACAACTACTCAGACAACTACTCAGACATCACCAGCACCCTTCGCCCATATCTATTTATTTCCAGTACAGTTCCTGCCTTTCTTTGCTTCTTTTTCTTTTCTTGTATACCTCTGTCTTTCTTATCCTTGTTCCAGACCATGGCCGCAGCAACCTTAAAGTGGACACAGGTAACATCCAAGAATAATAGCAACAAACGATCCAACCAGAACCAACAACAACAACAACAACAACAACAACAAAGCAACAGCACCTTTGACACGACTATGCGAGATCCCTTTGCTGGCATGAACTCCAATATCAATTACGAAAAGGAAATTGAACGATTAAAGCAGTTGTTGGTGGATAAGCCTTCCACTCCTTCAGCAACAAGTTCGACCTCCAAAAGATCAAAAAGGTCTCACACCCATACATCTTCTTCCTCATTCTCATCCTCCTCTCTTCACCACTCATCTTTGGCATCTGCTTCATCTTCCCATGTGCCATCTTCTGCTTCTTCTATTGCGTCGACGTCTTCTTCTTCGTCGTCTCTACCATCCTATTCTCGTTCTAGTTCTCCTACTTCTTCTTCCGCTTCCTCCACAAGTTCGCTTATTGATTTAGATACCACCTCTGCTACGACACATTGTCTATCAACAGACCCTCACCACCACCACCACTCCCATCCTCATCCTCATCCTCATCCTCATCAACAACCATCCGAAAAAGATCAAGCCGTCGTCACCGAAGAAGAAAAGTTACGATTCTTAGCATTTGTTCGTCATTGGACAGGTGATTATTATAACAAAAATATGATGATGTCAGCACCGACGCCAATGCCACCTACTCCTCCTTCTCCTCTTTCTCCTCCTACTACTACTACCACCTATTCCCTCTGGGCCGATCAATCACCGTGGAGCAGACCTATCGATCCTTCTTATCAGCACCAGCACCTCCCTTCACCGCAAAAAATGCCCTTCCACCCCACGGCCTCCTCCTCCTCCTCCTCCTCCTCCACCGCCTTTACCGACTTTTCAAATACCAGCTATTACTATAATTACCAACCTACTTGTATTGCCGTCAATCAACATGGTCAATTGCCTATTGGTATGGGCAGACGAAGACTTGCATCCTCTTAAAATCCCCCTCCCCCTTTTTTTCCGGTTTCTTTTCACCCGCACAAAGGGCCAACCCTTGCTTTTTATCTGTAATCAATATCTCTTTCTGCATATCGAATGATACTATTTTTTTTATTTTATTTTTTTTCTTTTCTTTTGGAAAAAAAAAAACCCTAAAAAAAAAAGCCAACCCAAGCCAACTCACCTTTGTATTTATCACTATTACTAATTTCAAAATAACCCTTTAAACAAACAGTTACAACGCACCTCTCTTTACGCAACCCTACAAGAAAATTTATTTATCTTTTATATATTTTTTTTTTTTTTTTTTTTTTTTTAATTCTTTTACACAACTAATACTCGAAAAAAAAAAAAAGAAAAAAGAAAAGCTTCTCATCTAATATACAACATGACCCCATTCGACACCATTTTATTCATTTTCTATCTATTTTTTTTTATTTTTTTTTTCTTCATCTAAACAACTTTATATATTAAAATCAGTTTGATACACGTTCGAATTTTTTTCTCAGTGTCACGTTCAATTCTCTGAGGGCGCGTACCTATTGGATTTCCTACTTTTGAAAATTGCGTGTTTAGTCCACTAACGCAGTGCATTGAAGAAATGCAAAACACAAATCAGCACATGGGCAGTTCGCGATCTGCAAAGCTTGGAATGGTTGATGAAAGAAAAACAAGCCATGTCACACATACGAAGAGAGGATCGTTCTTTTTGCTACCAAGTAACAACAGATCCTGCTTCACTGTACCGAGTAGGATTGTCTTTTTTACTGTGGATCATTCAAAAGAAAGGATGCCGTCAACTCCGACATGAAAGATAAAAAAAAGTTTTGCTATTTTTGATCATGACAATAAGATAAGGCTGCTGCTGCTGTCTTGGTGTTCATACCCGTGGGTTTTTCTTTTTTTTTTCCCAAGCAAAAAAAAAAAAAAAATGGAATGGAGAGGCTCAGAGTTCACAGACGGTGCTTTTAGTGTAACACGTCATGTCCCCCCCCCCTTTTTTCCTTTATTTGAAAATACCCCAATAGGTCATGACATTTTTTTCTTTAATCTAAATCTTGAGTGTAATTGGCAGGGAAATATCCTTTCTTGTCACCTATTTCACCTTCCCACCAAGCGTCTCTACTTTCTAAACGCTTTGTGACAACAATGTGATCACCCGCTTGAAACGAGATATCTCCCGGTTGGCTTGCCCTGTAATCATATTTGGCTACCACCACTGCTAATTCTGTCTCTTCTCTTGCTACTCGTTTCTTTTCTCCTAAAGCAGGTGGACCCTGCGCCATGACTTCCGATAAAGCAGTCGGTTGTTGACCATAGGTCTGTGGTTGTGGAGGGTGAGCATGACGACTCCTCTCGCTATGTTGGTGATGGTGGGTAGAGGCAGAACGAGGATGCGTGTTTGTGTTGTTGTTATTGTTGTTCTCGGACAAGGTATAAGGGGGTGGAGGCTCTTCGAATCCTTGATGATTCTGTGCTAATGGCATTGCAGAAGTAGGAGTAGAAGCAGAAGCAGAAGCAGCAGCAGACAAAGACGTCTGCTGTTGTAACTGATGTTGGTTTTGAATAAATTGTTGTCCCTTGGTTGTTTGAGAGCTCTTGGGACTGAAGGGCAGACCCGGTCGAGGTCCTGCTCCCAGCCGCGTCAACATGTCATACAGTCGAGCGGCATCAGCCACCGGTGGTACCATGCCTGTCAAGATCTCTTTGGCGGCTATCGGACGACCATAATAAGCGGCATTGGTATGGACGCGTTCAGAAATTTTCGATCCTTCAAAGGAATAACCCAAATAAAGCCCCTTGGATGCACTGTAGGCGTACGTCGCTGCTATGTATCTTTCCGTAGAGGCTGCGGCAGAGACATCCGCTGCACGGCCAAAAGGCCCAGCCGCAATCGAAGCCCCCACGCCGAGTTGAAGCTGTCCGCCCGAGTCAAAAAAAGCTTTCACGGCAGCACGGTAATTCATGACAATGATCGAGTCGATGATTTCACCACCTGCTTGATGACCAAAGCCCTAATGTATGTGTATTGTGTATATGTGTATGTGTGGGTGTGAGGGGGGGGGTGAGTGACGACGATAGGAAACTAGGTTGACGTAAGAAGAGGGTCACTTGACTCTCTCATTTTTTAATGTTTACCAAAGAGGACATAGATACTCCCGACGGCGCCGACCAACCTATCAACAAAAGTACTTTTTCTTTTAATACCCCCGTTCTCTTCTCTTCTTCTTTTCATGTAGATTGAATACGTTACGGCCATCAGGAAGCCTATGCCACGCGCACAAAAATCAAATAAAAAGGAGGGTTGGCTTTTTTTTTCATGTCTCGTTTCTTTTTCATTCTTATTGTTTACCTTGCAATAATGATACCCGATCCACTCTTGGCTGACAACATCAAACCCACTCTGTAAAGACGAATAAAGACAATACCATGAGCATTGGCCAAGACATTCGAAGGAATGAGCATCTTGACATCCCGACCTTGACTGGGATCTATTTTATCATGATGTTTTGTTACAAACTATGTTGTTACTGAAGGAGGAGGGAAGGAAGCTTCTCCTTCTCCTCTCTGTCCCATGTTCCCCTCTCCCTCTTTCCGTTTTGTTGAATTTTACCAGTGAATAACTCAAGGATCTGAGTAGCACGTTCGATATCGGCTATAGGTGGTAGAACAAAGGGTTAGTTTCTGGGAGAAACAGAATGGGGGTTGTGTGCTGTCGTTGCACCTTTTAGTTCTTTAGGACTTCTCTTGACCATCTTTATATATTTTATAGAAAGAATAAAATACAAGAAGAACAAAAAAAAAAAAAAAAAAAAAAAAAAAAAAAGTATTTTTCTTATACGAGTTTTTATCATGGTGGTTTTAGATATCGAATTGTTGGGTTCCTCATGACACTCTTCCCAAGAAATGCCCAAAAAGCAGGAATTGCACCACCACTACGCACGCATTGGCATAATTGAAACACAGCTATCATTTTTCATTTCCTTGGGTACACGAGCCACGATGTGGGCGCGGGTTACAATATATTGTACCTTAAATATTTCAATAACCTGATCTTGAAAAAAAAAAAAAAATGATACAAGCTCATCCATCATCATTCCCTTTTCTTATCCCTTTTTTTTTTCTTGTTTCCCTCTCTTTTTTCTGTTTTCTATTATATATTAAAAAAAAAAAGGCTTCACAAGAGAATATTCTTCTTTTGTTAAGAGAAGCTTTACTGTTGAACGAAATAAAGAAGGTCTCCTCGTTTTTTTGACTCTTTTTAAATTAAAAAATACGTCTCTCCTCTCTCTCTCTCTCTTTTTATTCTTTCTTTTTTTTCTTTTCTTCTTCTTGGTGTATGAATTCAGTGAGCTTGGATGAATGACAGACATCATGAATAATATAAAACACATCAAAGAAAAGCCTTCCTTTTGGAAAAAGCTAGGCTTAGGAAAGGTGAGCCATAAAAAATCAGAAGGTAGGTAAACGGGCAAAAAAAGAAGGGACCTAATTTTGAAACAAAATGGATTCAAAAGGAATGAATAAATCAAGTTTTTTTTTTTTTTCTTTGATAAAAGTAGATCAGACATCTGTCAAGAGCAAAAAGTTGAGGTACAGAAAAACAAGTCATGATGGCACCCAAACTATGTTTCTTCTCTAATGTCAACTTTCTATTTTTCCTTAGCCATGCACCCTCCCTACAACAGCTGTCTTCTTCTTCTTCACCACCCGCTCCTACACCCATCTCTACCTATTCCACCACCTTCATTTCACGGTATGAGCAGCAAACACCGCCCATGCCTGCTGTACCACGCAAAAGCAGTCTAAAGCATGCTGTTACGATCAAAAGCACCACGACGCCTCCTGCGCTTCCTGTGATGGGACAACAGCAAGGAAAGGGTAAGTTTTATGATTTTCAATCCTGTTTTTTTTTTTTTTTTTTTTCTTTTCATCAGGTCTTTGCAACTTTTTCTGTGTCTTCCCATTTGCATATAGACGACAGTGATTCCGAAAACGAAAGACTGAATGCACGTATCATCACCAGCGAGCAGCCTCAGGTTACACCGCTCACCACCCTCAAGCCTGTTGCTCGTACAAAATCATCGCTCTCCTCCACTTCCGCTGCTACCACAACCACTACAACTACCACGCCACCTTCCACGACCACCTCTACCGTCACTCCTTCCACCACCTCCTCTGTATCACATGATGATAATAAAAAAAGAAACCATAAACACAAAAAACAAAGACAACCACTGCAGCCTGTTGACAACCTTGGGCCACTCAAGACAACCATGGCCGTCATGACCCACGACAAGGACACCCCAACCGCAGGAAAAGAACAGGAAGAAGAAGAAGAAGAACAAGAAGGAAAAATCATGGCTTCCTTTGTGATGATTGAAAATGACACAACAAAGACAGTGCCAACAACAACAACAACAACACCCACGGAGCGAAAAAGCCATCCAGAAGAAGAAAAACATCAAGAAGGCCGAAACAAAGACAATGACGGTCTGTGGCAAATCATCGCTCACTTGAGAAAAGAGTTAGAAAATGAAAAAGCAACGGTCCAAGCACTACAAAAGCAGAAAGAGGCCGTGGCAAAAGATTTGGATTACTTTGAAATGACCGTCGATGAATTATATGCTGAAAAAACGCAGTTAACTCAGCAGCTGGAGGACGAAAAGGTAACCCCCTCTTCATTCACACTCATTCAACAAACATCCACTAAACAAAAATCAAACCTCCCCCAGGCCAAAAGTCAAGGTCATTTGGAAGAATTGAATATCGTATTAGAGAAAATGAAATCAAACGCAGATAATGCAAGAGACAAATCATTTGCATTGGATCAAGTGAACCTAGAACTCAAGGTAAAAAAAACAACAAAAAAACCAACCCACACAGGGCTCTACCATAGACAGCCACGAGTTTTTTTTTAACTGGAGGACGCTTCCATCTTAGAAAGCGCAAGAGGAGAATAAGGATGTGCACCAACAAATAAAAAAGAAAGACAAATCACTTTCGGAACTAAAAGTAAGCCCCCAATCACAACCTCCACCCCTAGCCCATTGTCCATTCCATAAAGCTAATTCACTTGTTGATAGAAACAATTAAAAAAATCGCAAGAACACACTGAACGTCTGAAAGAGACAAACGACAGTTTGAATAAGGAATTGCTCGAATGGAAGGATCAATATGGTCTCCTTCAAAAAGAAACAGAAATCCTTAAAGCACAATTGGAGCAACAACAACAAAAGCAGCAGCTAGAGCAGCAGCAGCAAGAGCAGCAGCCTGCGACCGCATCAGAAGTTCAACACTTGGAAATTGAACCTGACCAAAGACAAAATTTTGCAATTCATGGCCTTGACATACCAACCACACGTACGCCAAAGAAATCGAAACTGCTACAGAAGAATAAAAAGAACGCATCAGCAACACCAAAAGATCAGAACGATGCGTTAGATAACGAGCTAGACAAGCTACTGAAAGAGAAAGAAAAGGTAAGAAACAAACTACGATAAACCCGTTGTGTACAGCAAAAGCCCAACACACCTTTAGCTTCAATCTTCTTATTCAAAGATACCTTTGTCTGGAGGTGGTCATCAATCTCGTCGACGCAAAGAAGAGTTGGAAGAAATGCTAGACCAAGTAGATTCACAATTAAGTAGAGTAAAGCAAAAACTCAAACGATCGTAAGAAACAGCAAGCAAGAATTATCCTTTACTTTACTTTATTCCTCTCATCGTTACTTCCAAGCTACCCTACAATGAACAATGTAAAACTAAAATAGAGACACTCCCCCCTCCCTTCTATCATTATACCATTACAAAAGGACGACCACAGTACGCTTATTATTATTCCAAGTTTGCTAGCCATCATTTTGAAGATTCCAGCACTACTCCATGATCCTTGATTTGTTCCATACACATCTTATCCACTCATTTTTTTACCCAACAAAACGTTCTCCTCTTTTATAGACCTTATGATGTAATTAAGCAATACTTGACAAGTATTAAAATAGAAAAAAAGCAAAGGAAACATGGCCTGGTGATGATAACCCAAGTCGTAAGCTGTTATTTTTATAAAGATGTATCCAAGCGATAGAGGAACCTATGCTAAAAAAACGGAACACTCAATATTAAAGATGCCGTACATATTGTAAACAAGCATACTCGTCAATTCATAACTCTCCATCACACTTTAAAATGATTAGAGTAAGCTTTTTTTTTTTAGTTTTTTCTTCTAAAGTCCAAGATACAATGCTTTTGCGCATTGGATTTCAAAATTTGCGAGAGGCATATTTTGTATCTGCAGACAGACGAGACCTTCCCGAGTATCCATTGACTGGCGAGACAAGGGGAAATGACCTGATTGTATAATACCATCATCAAACCTTTTTCTTTTTTTATCTTCTTTCATCGCCCTTTGCAAGCTCAACTCTATTATCTTTTTCCTTTTCCCGATAAGGGTTTTTTAGGGATACCAAGTCTCTTTCTGAACCGGGCCCAGGCAAAAAATGGTTATGAAAACGCTGGTTGCTCGATAGGTCATGAATACGATACTGTTACAGCCTAAAAAAAAAAAAAGATCTCGTACGCAAAAAATGCGAAAAAAAAAGATAAAGAGACACTGTAAAAGGAAAAAACTAGATTTGTTTAATTGAAGATGACAGAGTGATACAGGTAGTGTCATCTTCATTAAGACTTTCTTTTTCTTTACTGCTGAACTTGTCCTTTCACCTTTGCTTCGCTCTCAAAATAGATAGTATTTATCCATAAAAAACTGTTGTATTGAAAGAAATGTCATTATACGAATCAACACCACGCTTGGATCTTCCATCCCTACCGAATTTCAAGCAGTTATCAAAGACGGTTTGGAGAGTCCTTGGTTTGAATCCTGGCAAGTTTACTCTGCAAGGTAACGAAATTCTAAGGCAAAGGTAATTCGAACCCGTCTCACCTCTCGTTTGCTGTCACTTGCTATATACACTAGGCACAAATACGTACATTGTTGGCTCGGGAAAACGTAAAATACTCATTGATTGTGGTGACGGCCAGCCAGACTATCTACCACTCTTGATGCATTCCCTCAAATCGATAGATCCCGATGCTTATATATCAGATATTCTTATCAGTCATTGTCATACAGACCATTGTGGAGGATTGAAAGATATACTATCATCTGAAATCAATCGTCCGCCATTGGACACATCATCCTCTTTCATAAGTAGCAGGCAGTACCAGCAGCAGCAGTTTATAAATATCCACAAGTACCCATTAGACACAGATAAAGGCTGGTACAAGGTGTTTTGGGAAAGCCTGAAAGAACTTCCTGATGATACCACATTTTCCGATCTAAAAGATAACCAAGTCTTTACTCTCAGAAACGAAAAAGACAAAGACAGCCCTCCATTGCATATTCGCGTGATGCACACACCCGGTCACGCTAAAGACCATTGCGCCTTCTACCTCGAGGAGGAAGACATTTTGTTTACAGGAGATTGTATTCTGGGGCATGGGTCTGTTGCCTTCGAAGACCTCCACGACTACATGAAGAGTTTACAAAGAATGGAAAAGTTGCAACCCGCTCGTCTGTTCCCCGGACATGGAGACGTCGTAGAGGACTCCATCCAAAAAATACATCAATATATAGCAGCAAGAAGGGTCAAAGAGAACCAGATTCTAGATATATTGAGACAGGACGTAAGGGTTCATTGGACACCGATTGAATTGGTTGAATTCATGTCTTCCAATGGTAGTCATAGTAGTAGTAGCCATAGTCAAAGTAGCAGGAAAAGAGAATACAGCGAACCATTAGCGGCAGTAGCTGTACGCAACGTGGGATTACATCTTATTAAACTGTATTTTGATGGGAAAGTGGAGTTGACCAACCTCGCTGATTACAGAAAAAGACATGGAAAGGACTTGGATCCTTATCATTCAGAAAACGTATATACTATTATGAATGAAAAATGGAGATACATCGACACAAATGAACACAACAATAGCAAATTATAAAGCCTTTTATCATTCCATAGCAATTGTTTACCCATTCCCAACACCTGTTAAACTAGATTAGATCTTTATAAAAACCGTATAAACCGTATAACCCTATGAAAGCCTGAAGGAAACTCTTTTTTTTTCTTCAAAACAATACGATGTTGCAGGCTATTTAACTGCAAATAGATATCCGTGACTATAAAGAAAGGTTGCCCAGCTGGTAAATTTTTTCTTTTCGGCTTTCAAATGCTGTCGAGAGAAAAAAAAAAAGGCTTCAAGTATTATTTGTGGCTTGGCGTGCGGCAAAGAAAAAACCACTCTCAAAGTGCAAAATTTTTGCTCCCTCTCTTCTTATTTTCACGCTTAGTACATCAAGCATGTCTACTTTCGAAAAGGTAATTTTGTTGTTCCAAAGCAACATCAACAGCATTGTAGCAATGCGCAGCCCACAATTTCGAATGATCAGCTTTTTGGACTCTTTTGTTTCATTTCATCTGACACTCGTTTTCATCGTTTCTCCATACATTAGACTCTTGTTATTGATGGTAAGGGCCATTTGTTGGGCCGTCTCGCTTCTGTCATTGCCAAGCAAGCTCTCAACGGTCAAAAGATCGTTGTTGTCAGATGTGAAGCCTTGAATGTCTCTGGTGAATTCTTCCGTAACAAGTGTATGTATTTTCAACAGGTTTTTTTTTTGAATTTCTTTTTGTCTTCGTGAAGTATGCAGCGGATACAAAGATATATTAAATCAGGAGAAAAAAAAAAGAGAATGCGAAAACCATTCATATCAGCAATTGAAACAATCAAAGTGTCAACTCGATATTCAGCATAAAATGTCAGCAATTCTGCGCCGGTTTTTTACGAAACACAACAACGACTCAGTAAAGTTCAATTTTGAAATTATCAAAAATTTGCTCGAGTGATCCTCATCAGTGTAGCCAGTTATACCTCAATTTTGAGCTTCTCCGTTTGTCTTCCTCTATCATAGTTGATGTTGCATATTTCAAAGGATGAAAAAAAGGAACAAAAAAAAAAATAACCAGCTTTACTAAGTTTGATGAATTTTCTATCCTTAATGTAAAATATAGTGAAGTACCATGCTTACCTTAACAAGCGTTGTATTGTCAACCCCAAGCGTGGTCCTTTCCACTTCCGTGCCCCCTCTCGTATCTTGTACAAGGCCATCCGTGGTATGATTCCCCACAAGACCGCTCGTGGTGCTGCTGCCCTTGACCGCATCAAGCTCTTCGAAGGTGTTCCTCCTCCTTATGACCGCGTCAAGCGTATGGTCATCCCTGACGCTCTCCGTGTCCTCCGTCTCAAGCCCGGTCGTAAGTACACCACCATCGGTCGTATCTCTCACGAAGTTGGCTGGAAGTACCAAGACGTTGTTGCTAAGCTCGAAGAAAAGCGTAAGGCCAAATCTGCTGCTTACTACCAACGTAAGGTTGCTCTTGCCGGTCTCCAAAAGAAGGCTGTCGAATCCAAGGCTGATGCCGTCAAGGATATCAACGCTTCTCTTGCTCAACTCGGTCACTAAATCTTTTTTTGATTTGCACTCATTTTGTTTCTTCAAACGGGGAATTACAAATTTATAGTCGATTGTGCAAAAGAGAGAAACAACAATGCGAGATATAGAGAGTCAAAATATATCAAACAATAAATATGAACTGACAACCAAATCTCTTTCATTAATCAATATATACTATGCTTTATGAATGGGGAGACGGGGTTGGGCATATAGAAAGAAGAAAGCTGGGAAAGGGAGATGGAGCGTAAAATAAGGTTTTCATTCATCTTGCATTTATGTTTATTGGCCAATGTTCTTTAACGTGTAAATAAGGAAAGGCAACGGCTAAATAATTCGAAAATCCAACTAAAAATGCTTTTGCCTTCCATTGGATGGTTTCTGGGTATATCTGTTATTCGATAGTCATGGATTGTATCTATTTGAGCAACCACATGCTTGGGTATGACCTTTAAAATTTCATGTATATTATGGTGGTCTAGGTCAGAATTCATTCTCCATGTTAATGCAGTCTCTTCATTGGTATTCACTGCTGTGCTATCCATATCTACCACCACTTGATCGTTGCTGCTATCATCGTCATGATATACAAGCTGTAGACCCAGAATATCTTTTAATAGGTGTATGTAAGATTCCATCGTTTCTTCATTATTTTGTGTCAAAACATACTCGCTCATATTCCATTCCACGAGATGAGCTTTGTGTCGAATTTGGAATTTGAGCAGGCCTGCTAAACCACGGAGAAAAGGTACCGATCCCACATCGACTGCATTTTCCTGGACAAATTGACGAACGAGCGATAGTCGCTGATGTTGGTCAATATGAGGCAACTGCGACTCTTGTTGTAAGAGTGCTTTCAAATGCTGCTTCAAGGCTACTTGTTTTTCAGCATGCCAGTCAGTTCGAATCTTACTTTTCGCTTGCAAAAAATACGATAACTGATCGGGTTGCAGTGTAAAAAGATCGCTTTTACTTCTATTACAACCTAATTGTTCCAGCATCGTTTGATATTCACTATCGCTGCTTTTCCATTCATACAACTGATCGTTGTTCAGTGTTTTGCAACCTTCGAAAAATAATACAAAATCGCTGGTATCGTTATCGTTATTGAAAGCTTTTGTGCATATTGTGTGCCAAAACTCTTGAGCTTCCAGGGGAACTGAATCCATCTTTTGTTTTGTGAAAGCGTATTAGAATTGCTAAAAAGACATATAGAGAAACAGCAGATACAGCATTTTAAACAATAAGCCGGAGAAAGCAAACAGAAAGAAGCCTTTTTTTGAACAAATGGGGTGAGAACGATACCTGAAATTTATTGAAGAATATGGCTATGTATTCTCATGCTTTTCTCTACTTTAATGATTGTCTAAACGACGCAAAGAAAGCATTACCATGATTTTGTTGGCGAAGGTTTTCTGCAATCATATTGTTTAAATTCAATATTTCTTCTGTATGTTACGTACTTCTCAATTATTAACTGGGGAGATATAGAGACCTTTAAACGCATCTATTCATCTTGCATAAAGCATTCCTAATACTTAGAGTTTTCCTTATGGTTAAAAGGTCCGATGTGTGCTTCAGAGGATGGTTCTATATATGCAAACAAGGTCAATGACTCTACCTTTATATGAATTCCGGTAGCATCACTTTTAAAAAAGCGACCATCCCAGGAGCCTTCAGTGGGGAAAGGTCATCAATAAGCAGCAGTTTATCGAACTAGCCAAGTGTTTCGCAACAGTAGCGCGACCTCGTTTGCGCAAGTTGAACAGGCTATGCTTTCGTATCCCACCATAGAAAAAGAAACACTCTAATTAGCTTAGTTAACGCGTTGGTCTATAGTAAGCCTGTACCTCTAATTGTAGGTAAACACGCTGTATATCCTTTATTCGGTGAATAATCTACACAAAAAATAACAAACTTTTGTTAAAGCTAACAGAACATACCCGTTGTCCAAAACTATTGGAAAGAAAGGCTTTCCAAGAAAAACTGGTGATGCAACTATTAACGTCAAATCGCATCCTGTAGGTTATATAGTATTTGAAAGTACCAGGATATTTATCAAGTGGAAAGAGTAGTTAGCACGTGCATTTGCATTTTGAAGCAAACATATGAGAAAGAGAAAAAGACACAAATACGAAGAATCTCATTTGAACCGCTGTTTTTTCTGTCTTGGAGAGACCAATGCCCCAATACTGCAGTGGTAGAAGCTGTAGAAGCAGCTGATGACAATCTATATATGATGAAGTTGTGTTGGCTGTTTAAACGTATCAGCTTAAATCGTAGTTGGTAGTTAAGAGCCAGAAGACCGAGTCATATTTCTACCGTAAATTCTTATTTGTACCTTTCTAATTGAGAGTATTTACTTCTTCGGCAAATTTACGATTTGGTTAAACGAAATAGAAAGTAGTTTATCACTATTACTGAGATTAGGTAACACAGTGTTCCTATGGAAAGAGATACAATGTAGACAAAGGACTCAAAGGCCATATTAATACTCTCGGAGTTCAAGTATCATGCTATTCGCCAAAACGGATTGATGTAGTCAATCAAACCCTGCGGCCGAAAAATGTATCACAAATATGTGGTTATATTGTTTACTTTTGAAGGAATATAGAAGGTAGTCCACAATTTCACTATGATCATGGTGCTTTTACTATGACAAGGTAATTGCAGGCCTAAACGTTAGCACGGTATTCATAACGAGCATAGTAGTAGCTGATAAAATAGAAGTTTTTTTCTTCTTCAAGACTCTATAGCAAGTAATGATTAACAGCTTATAAGGCTGATTTATTCCATGTGCTCAAAAAGGTATCATTCTGAAGTTCAGCGTGCGTTACTAATACATCGTATAACGTTCAGGTAAAGCTGACTTGAAAACTTATTGAATAATATTTGGATAGGTCAAATGTAATTTTAATAAATAAACTTTGACCAGGATTAAAATATTTTTTCAAGAAAAGATTGGAGTATTTATACACTTTCTATGAACTAACTGCGAATAAGTTCTTGGGTTGCGGTTACTGATTATCCTGGAAACCATTGTATTGCGGGATGTAGTATGCGGGAAAGTTGTTTACTTTAAAATCCCGATTTGTATGTTGAAGGGAGGCTTATGACCCTTATGTTTGGAAGCGATTCCACCGAAAAGGCTCGCAATTGAATCTGACAACATTATTTTAGTGGCTTATATCAGGTGGTTTATCCGCAGCCGTCCAGTTTTTCAGTCACAGTAGCAAGCGAAAAACTAACGTACCAAAATCTGCTAATATTTTTTTTTTTTTTCCCTTTCCTACCTTTTGCCAATACTATTTTTCTTTTGTACAAACAACCTTAGAGCTGTCTTCGTCCTCCTTCCTTGAACTACATTATCCTTCATTTACAAAAGAAAAATTAATATGACGAAATATATTGTCGTTTCTGGTGGTGTTATTTCTGGTATTGGCAAAGGTGTTATCGCTTCAAGTACCGGTACTCTTTTGAAGAGTATGGGTCTGCGTGTGACAGCTATCAAAATTGATCCTTATCTTAACATTGATGCTGGTTTAATGAGTCCTTTAGATCATGGTATGTATGATTTTTCATATCCTGGATAGAAAGGCTGCAATTTTTTGTTACATTTTTGGCAATGCTCCTTTACTCTCTTATCTTCGCTGCTTGGCTTGTTTTACTAATGCTTCGTCACTTTTCAATCATGCTTCGCTCGAATCATGTAGGTGAAGTATTTGTTTTGAACGACGGTGGTGAAGTTGATTTAGATTTGGGTAACTACGAACGTTTCCTTGATGTCGAATTGAGCCGTATCAACAATATCACCACTGGCAAGATCTACAGTGAAGTTATTGAAAAGGAACGTAAGGGCGACTATCTTGGTAAAACCGTGCAAGTTGTCCCTCACATCACTGATGCTATTCAAAATTGGGTTGAGAAAGTCGCCGAAATGCCTATTGATGGCTCTGGCGAAAAGCCTGATGTATGTATTATCGAATTGGGTGGTACAGTTGGTGATATTGAGTCAGCTCCCTTCGTAGAAGCGATGCGTCAATTCCAATTCCGTGTTGGACATGACAACTTCTGTTTGATTCATGTCTCTTTGGTTCCTGTTGTTGGTTCTGTTGGTGAGCAAAAGACAAAGCCTACTCAAATGAGTGTTCGTGATCTTCGTGGTGCTGGTCTCACCCCCGATCTTATTGCTTGTCGTTCTTCCAAGATCCTTGAACCCAGTGTTGCTTCCAAGATCTCTATGTTCTGTCATGTTGCTCCTGAACAAGTATTGGCAATCCATGATGTCTCTTCTGTCTATCATGTCCCTATTTTGATGCGCGAACATGGTGTCATTGATTTCTTCCGTCGCCGTCTCAATCTTGATGCCCTTAAGATCAGCGATGAACGTCGATTGGCCGGTGATGAACTTTGGAACAAATGGACTACTTTAGCTGGTAGCTACGAAGACCTTCATGAAACCGTCACTATTGCCCTTATTGGCAAGTATACCAACCTTCACGATTCTTATATCTCAGTTTATAAAGCACTTGAACATGCTGCACTTGCCTGTAAGCGCAAATTACAAATCAAATGGATCGAAGCCACCGATTTGGAACAAGAGACTCTCAACACAGACCCCATCAAATTCCACGATTCATGGCAAAACCTCTGCTCTTCAGACGGTATTTTAGTACCTGGTGGTTTTGGTAACCGTGGTATTGAAGGAATGATTATGGCTGCTAAATGGGCTCGTGAGAACAAGATCCCTTACTTGGGTATCTGTCTTGGTATGCAAATTGCTGTTATTGAATTCGCTCGTAATGTCTGCGGTATGGCTGATGCTGACTCCGCTGAAATGAACCCTGATACACCTACTCCTGTTGTTGTGTACATGCCCGAAATCTCTAAGACACACATGGGTGGTACTATGCGTCTTGGTCTTCGTGCTACTGTCTTCCAAGAAGGCACAGAAAACTCTCGTGTTCGCAAATTATATGGCAACAAGCCTTCTATTGATGAACGTCATCGTCATCGTTATGAAGTCAACCCTGAACATGTTGGTAAATTCGAATCTAAGGGTCTTAAATTTGTTGGTAAGGATGAAACTGGTCAGCGTATGGAAATTGTTGAAATGGAAGGTCATCCTTATTTCGTTGGCTGCCAATATCATCCTGAATATTTAACTCGTCCTTTGACTCCTTGTCCTCTCTTCAAGGGTCTCATTTTGGCTGCTGTCGGTCAACTCGATGCTTCCTTGTAAATAACTTATTGTATTTTTCTATTTTTTTCTTTTTCTCCTTCTCCACCCAATTTTTTCTTTTTTTTTGTAATAGAGATAATTATAAACCCCACCATTTATCATTTATTGTTAATGAATCTTAATAAAATAAAAAGTGTATATAGTATATATTCATTATCCTCCATCGGAAGTCAATAAACTCAGTATTTATCGCCATAGACTAAAGGCAAGCTCGCACTTATTTAACGTTTTAGTGACGCTCCTGACACCGTAATCAACGACTGCTGCCAACTTTATTATGGTATCTGAATTAACTGTTGCAATAACTGATTGGTATTCTTATTCTATTGCTCCATCACGTCGTCTTCATTGCTTTCTCTGTCTAGCAATGTTGTGCTTAGTGCTGATGGGGTTACATAATTCAGTGCCTGTTCAAGGTTGCTTTGTGTGATTTCATCCAAATTCTGCTTCAATGTGAGCAATCCAGCTTTTCGGACCGCTGCCCTAAGATCGGCACCAGTGTAACCCTCAGTTTTGGAAGCAATAAGATCAAAATCAACATTTGCCTCCACCTTGGTACTCTGTGCCAACACTTTTAAAATTTGTACTTTCTCAAGTAAAGTTGGTGCTCCCACATATACTAGTCTATCCAACCGTCCTGGCCGCAAGATCGAATCGTCAATAGATTCCGGATGATTGGTGGCTGCTAATATTATGACTTTTTGGTCCATCTTGTCAATGTGATCTATTTCGATTAAGAATTGTGATATAAGCTGTGAAAAAACAAAAAGAAAAAAGTTATTGATAGAACAACATAGTACCGCGCGTGAATGAGCTTACCTTCCTCCCAACATCACCGGATGAATCTCTTGATGCAAAAATAGCTTCTAATTCATCTAAGAATATTACGCAAGGACTACATCGAACGGCAGTTTGGAAAACTTTTGCTACTGCCTTCTCTGATTCACCTACCTCCCCTTTGATAAGATCAGGTATACTTATGGGGAGAAAGTTGGCTGCTGATTCAGTGGCTACAGCTTTCGCCAACAATGTTTTACCTGTACCAGGAGGGCCATAGAGTAGCATACCTTTAGAGGGTCGAATTCCCAAACGCTTATATGCATCAGCATGCTTGTACAACCAAATGACTGATTCTTCCAGCGCTTGTTTCGCAGTTGTTAGGCCACCAATGTCTTCCCAATAAACGGGCTCAGGCTTTTCCGCCATAACAGAATCTTGTAGACCAGTAACTCGAATACGATCAAAGACGTGGTCAAAGTTTTTGAGGTCAACTAATATTGAAGGGCAGCTTTATTAGCGAAAAACAAGTGTGACGCAGACTCGTATAAAGTACCTTCGGTTTCCTTGTTGTTCAAAGCATCTTCCTCAGCCAATCGAAACCATTGTACTAAATCAGCTGCTACAAAAGCGTGGGCTTTCGATGATAATTCTCGTATAGTTTTCTCTTGCAATTTAGAGTGAGACTTAAAGTTTGTGTGGCATATATGTTGCATTATTTTGAAGCGTTCATCAGGTGTTGGTATTTGCAAATGGATCTCATCTAGGAATAAATTTCGAATTTCGAATGCTAAATCATCTGGTCGACGAGTTGTAGCCACTAGCATCATGATATGGTTGCTGTCGCATTCTTCAATCATAGTTTGAAGGAGGTTTTTCAACAAAAAATCGTAATTCTGTCGTGGAAAAAACAAATCAATATCTTCTATCAAAAGGATACTCTTCTTCTCATTGTTGGCTCTCCATAAAAGGCGTTTAAGTCCTTTAACAATATGCCCGTGATAGTCGGCAGCAAGTTGCCCAAGTATTGCTGAGATTATTGGTACGTTGTAATCTAATGCTAACTTATGCACAAGATATGTCTTCCCTATTAAGCTCAGACACCCCATTAAATATATTTTTATAATAATCCTTGACCCCAACGAAATAAAGCTAGATTACCTATGCCTGAATCGCCTTTGATCAAGACTTTACCGGCAGACTCGCCTTCTAGAAATGTCAATCGGAATGCTTGTTCCAATCTACAGTTGATGAAAACACATCGATCAGTCCATTTCCACAGGATCTACTCATTGACTCTCAAAAAAATACCTAGCTCCTTCTTCTCCATAACAATCTGAAGCATATGACATGAAAATAAATCCCTACTCGGCTAACTACAATCACGCAAAGAACAGAAATGACAGATAAATACAGCAGGAAGCAGGAAAAAATAAATGATGAAAAAAAAAAAAAATTGATCGGCATAAACTAACTTTTACTTTTAAAATACAGTGTCTACGTTTATAGCTTTAAGAATACTGAATTATACATTATCCGTTATTTATTGACAGACCGCGGGTTCGTGTGCCAAATCTACATTATCATCATCGGCAACACTTGAAGCATACAAATAATCATTTATCTCGTCATCCATATCGTATTGAACACGCCCTTTTCGTCTTATCACTCCCTTGGATTTTTTGGTCTTTTTGCCAACAAATTTAGGTGCCGTAATACCTTTCAGCATAGGATTATAAGCATACGTCCCCGCAGAAACGCCATCGTCCTTATTCGTCTCCTTGTTTCTATTTGTTTCATGTTTTAGCTCTTCTTCATCATCATCAGAAGACGAAGAAGGAGAATCCACGTCTTCAACCTTCACCTGCTTCGTTGCAACATCAATAGTCATAACTTTATGTTTACTACTTCCACCTAATTTTTCTAAGCGTCTTAAATTTGATTGCTGCTTCTTCAGTAAAAGAGCTCGCTCCTGTGCTGTTAACCAAGGGTTCAACTGATCACTGGGTAATTCAAAATCGGTGGCTTGATCGATAACCGTGCTACGTTTGGCACTTGTTCGTTGAAACTCCAGTAGTTTATCTTTATGCTGTTCAGCTCTTATTCTGTCCTCGTTGTCCACATCCATTTGGTATGTATACATATTATTTCCCCCGCCAAGTTTCGACGCATAAGCAGGCATACCGCCACTATTTCCTGATACAATCGCTTTTTTGGGTTGATTTTGCGCTTGTTTCTGCTCAGCTCTTTTTCTTTTGGCTTCAGCAATGACAGCTAATTGTTGCTCTTTTGATAGCACAGGTTCGCCGCAAAATGTACATGGACCTATCCCTTCAGCTGTACAAATGATCTTTCCACAACTCAAGCAGTTGGGTGCCACTGTCAAAAGAGGATGCTTTGTTGCTTGGCACTGACATGGCTTCCTTTTTTTACCAGGTTTCTCTGCCTTTATGTCTAATTCTCTTAAAGCTGCTTCCAATGTCATTTCTTTTTTTGGTTTCTTTTCTTTCTTCTGAGCGGGCGGTTTGGTTTCTTTCGGAAAAGCCGCTTCACGGATATCCTGTGTAGTTTTTTTTGAACGATTTTTCGCCTTTCTCGCTTTACGTAAACTGTGATGATCATAAAGCAAGAATACTGTTAAAAAGAAAACCTTCGCATCATAGAATACAACCATTCATTGAGTTTTACCCAGCAACGTAATCGTCTTCCTTTTTGACACTAATATTCGCAGGCCACATTGTTTCGTAAGGCTGTTGGTTCGATGGTAAAGAAGGGAAGGCTGATGCTGGATTAGCAGCAGTGGATATTCCTGTAGACGACGATGCTGCGGGTATTTGAGCTGGTGATGCTTTTTCGGTTTCAACAATCGACGATGTAGGTGTGGACTTTGCAGGTTTTGAGAAAAAGCGCCGTTGTGTAAAGTCTTGAATGAAGTCAAGCGCCTTGTCACTGGTGCCTACCATTTCCTATTTCATTAATCGTAGTTAACGAGAAAGGTTCAGACGATTTCGCGCGATTGCAGAAGACTGTTACCATAAGTTGGCTTGAAAAGGCTTCAGGTGTGTCATTTTTCATAAGATACGGTATAATTTGTGTTTCTAGAGTTTCCGAGTCAAAACCTAGGAAGACACTGAGTTTGTCTATTGCCCAGCTTTCAAGAGACATGTCGAAGCAATATTATATGTGAGGGATCTGTAAAAATATACTGCATATAAAAACCGCAGTTGAAATGACATCTTTTACAAAAGTGTTTAGCAGCAGCAGCAAAAAAGAATCGTCTCCGCTCAAAGACAAATGATACTCATTTATGCAAAAAATAAATTTAATATCTCAGAAAGTGGAACTAAGTTTATTTACTATGTACAGGGTTTAAGTGATACACCTTAGAAGCGTCTGATCAGAGTTAGTCAGTTTGTATGAGGAAAGCTATTATTATGATAACTATTTCTTCGTTTCCATTTTATTGATTACGGCTTGCTACATCATCGTTATCCCTAGCACCTCCAGGTCCTGTTGTTGTATATTTATTGCCTCCTGGTTCATTCTCATCTTGAGCGGCTTCCATTGTTCGGTTACGATGGTCTTCAGGATCATGTTGAGTAGGTAAATCAGCACGATTACATTTTTCAGCAGCAGGATTGATGGTATTGGTTCCTTCAAAGTGTGTATCAGTTTTATTCTCACCAGGTCTAGGGTGAATCTCTTGATCTTGTTTTAGACTTTGACCGTGGCTTGTTAGTTCAGCTGCTGCTGCTGCACCCTTACCAAAGGCAGCCTTCTCACCACGACTATCTTCAGGGTCGTGTTGAGTTGGTAATCTAGCACGACTGGATTTCTCTGGATCTGGGTTGATAGTATTTGTGCCATCGAAGTGCGTATTGGTTTTGTTTTCAGAAGGAGTAGGCTTACCAAAGTCATTGCCTCTGGAACCATCTGTTAAAGGTTTTCCTGTCAAAGCAGGGCCACCAACATTTAATGCACGATCCTTCTTATAACGATGTTCGGCTTGATTTCCGGCAGCAGAAGTTTCGTCTTGTCCTTTCATACACAGCAGATATAATGTCAAAATCAACTGAATAAGCTCTTCTCAAAGTGCTAAGACTATTTTACATACCGTATTCATTGATATCCGCGTTTATAGTACTGTCAACGGCTGGTGATATCTTTGAAATACCGGATTGAAGCTTATCATTATCTTCTGTGAAGACACGAGAATCATTATCCTGGCTTGAAGCAGCTCTGGGATCACTCTGACTGGCCATGTTGTTATATGTCAAAGAATAGTTATGAAATTTTTACAAAAGAAAAAGATTAACAAAATGCATGCTACTCTAGCATATGGGCTTTTATAAGCTGAATAACCCAGCTATAATTATAATATCATCAGAATGATATCACCCAAACTAAATTTGGTTTTCGATAGAGAAGTAATAAAAAATATTTCTTAAAGCTTTTAAACAAAAAATAAATTGACACTAGCATAGTAATATTCTCTATTCTTTGACATTAAGGTATGTATGCTAAGTGTTACAGTTGAACTTGATGTGTCAAAGCGCAAAACGTATAAATGGAATACCGTTCCGAATTACACGTCTATTAGGAGAAGTGTTTGAGCTTTCACGGCTTTGATTGGCCATGATTTCGAGATTTATGCAACCCAAGAAATGTCAAGCTTGCTGTTGAACATTGGCACTTCTTCAGGATGTACCATAAAAGACATAGCATCAATTTTACTTATAATCTGATAACTAATTTATCAATTATAGATTTGAGTGTGCTCAAAAGTTCAAAATATAAATAAAACAAGAGCTCGTATCTTCATGATTATTATTTGGCGTAAAAGTGTATTTTATTGTGATATGATAAAAGATTCCTGATATAGTTGTTGTACTATTTCTTATCCTTATCATCCTTCTTCTTCTTATCCATATCTTCTAATGCTTTTTGAATTCGCTCATCATTCTTATCAACACCAGGTAAGGAGCCCAACACGGCGGACATCATTTCTTCGTCGTCGTCGTTATTGTTTTCACCGTTATCTTGCATTGACATTTCTAATGCTCGTTGAAGTGCATCATCTTCATTTATATCTTCCATATTTTCATCTTCGTCAGGAATAGCAGGTGCTCCCGCATCCTCCATAGACATAGCTAAAGCAGCCTGAAGTTCAGCATCTTCTTCTACATTGTCCCCGCCTAAATGTTGTTGTTCCGCTTGCATAGATGAAGATGACTCTTCTCCTTCCTTTGTATTACTACTGCTGGATCCATTCTTGGCTGCTTCTGCTTCTTGTCGTGCTTTTTCTTCTTCAAGTGAAATACGTAATGCCTATGAATGGGGATAAAGAAGGTTTAGTCTCCTTCGTCAAGAATCCTGACACGTTTTGTCTACTCACCAAAGCCAATTCAGGATCAAGGTTAGGATCAATGCCGAATTCAAAGTCTCCGCCGCTACTAGCACCAAAGTTGCCTGCACTACCATCTTCCCCAGCGACAATAGGTGTAGAAATCAGCATATCGCTTAAAAGATGAGGGCCAGGAGGAATGGTTACTAAATGGCTGTTATCGCTGTTATTGACATTGTTGATGAATGCTTCCAGTCGTGAAGTATTGTCGGCTTCTTCACCGAAGTTTATAACATCCACTGCTACATTATTCTTTTTCAGTTTTTTGGCGAGTTTGACAAGTGTTTTCTCGTCAGTTTCGATAGGGCTGGCGACGAATACAATGATTCTTTGACGTTGATTTCTATTTTGTCTATGTTTTAAAGCAAGCTGATGAAAAAAGCAAAGCTAAAGTTAACGAACAGATCTATAAAATGTCCGTCTTTTCATAACGACATACTTGGGCAATTTGAACACTAGTCAAAAAGTTTGGCTTTCCACTTGCTTTGATGCCATGTAAAGCACTGAGAATTTTGCCTACGTCTGTTGTTAAAGTAACTAAAACTTCTGGACCCTTTCCAGCCGCTGTCATAAGCCCAACTGTGTTTTCGGGATTAGATTGTGTTTTTGAAGAGAAAATCAGGTTGACAGCCTCGTTCTGTGCTACTAATCTGTTGGGTGAGTAATCGCCGTTGCGCATCCATTCGGAATTGTCAACGCTATGTGAAAATTGTGACAAAGCAAGATCAATACAACTCCTTCGATACGTTGCGAGACAAATCACATTCAGTATTTACACTATCATAGATGCTTCCATAACCATTTTGTTATATGTTCTTAATTGATTTATATGTAGTAGAAAGGTGATAAAGAATCGGAAATAGAGCTGCGTGCTATATTGAATTTACGCGTACACTAATTTCAGTTACAGTACGTCATCTGAGAAAAAAAAAACCAGTCATATCGACAATGTTCGGTAAAGAAAGATAATAAGCATGAACCATCAAAACCACTTTTTATCTGACTGTATGATCAATAATTGTCTAATGCTATTTATTACAGTAAAAATGCAAAGGAGAAAAAGAAAAAAAAAAAAAGATAACCTTTCATGAATAAAATATTCAAAAGTGCAGAAAGTGAAATCATCATAATTAATTGTTTCGTAAATCATCCATACGTTCCTTTAAACGCTCATAAGTATTGGTATCATCAAAGACATCTCGCACCTTGCCCATCAGGCCTTTAAGAATAAGGCGAGCTTGGTAGCGCCAATCCTCACAGACAGGCGCACCATCTTGAGTCTTGGAACCCAGGTTTTCATACATGTCAACTGTTTCTAGCGCTACAGTTGCAACATCCTGGAAAATGCTTTCTTCAGTTTCAATTCTAGGGTCATGCATAACCGCTCTATAAGCTTTTACAGATGTCTCCAGCGCATCAACATAACGGCCTTGCCATAAATAAAACTTGGCACATATCATCCAAATATCAGGAGAATTAGTGATACGGCTTAAAATAACTTCTTCTAATAGACGCTGGACATGTTGAGACAAACGAGCACCATCACGATCGAAAGGATCTTTCCAGTTTTGCACAACGCTTTCAACCAGCATACGTAAGACACCGATATCAACAGCTTGATCTCGCACTTTGTCCCATCTTAATTCTACTACTCTTTGCATAGCGTATATAGCATCGGCAAATTGACCAACATCGACCGACACGAACAAAAGATTTTGCCACATCTTCCAGCTATCGAATTTGATCTTGGTTGCTTGTTTCAACGCTAAAAAGGCATCTGTCTTCTTGTCCATCTTGATATAAATACTTGCCAAGTTATTCCAAGCTTCTGGTTGTTCGTTATCAAGCGACACCACGCGTTGAAAAGCACGGCTGCCAACTTCCCAATTCTCGGCAAACATAGCAGCGCAGCCAAGAATGTACCAAGAACCTTCAAACAGAGGGTTGATGTTGAGGGCCTTTTGATAACAATCGATCGCCTCTTCATAGTTTTCACGTTTATAAGAATAAGAACCAAGACTGCGCATTGCACGAGCATAATGATGATTGGAGAGTTCCCATGATTTGCGCCAGTGCTCAGGCTCAGCCTCTAGATCACCCAGGATACACCAATATTTAGGAGAGTTGGGATTTTCCTCCATCAAGCGTTTCAACACATCTTTGGCCTTTTCTGGTTGCTCCAACATCTGATAACAAGAAATAACATCTTCCCACATTTCTAATCGTTCAAAAATTTCCAAGGCAGAACGAAGTACACCAAGAGAAACAAAACGACGAGCCAGCTCACGTTCCATTTCCCATTTACTGGGCAGCAAAATATCGTAAAAATAAGCCAAACGCTCCTGCACCGTGGAATCTTCCACTTTGATTTGATCGACGAGGGCTTGTAACTGAAGGGCTGAACGCTCGACAGTACGACCTTTGTTGGCTTCTAAACGAGAACGCAAGAGCAGACCCATTGTATGAACCATCCAATTGTTGGCATTTTCAAGCACACGAGTAACGTAAGGCACCATTTGTTCTGTGGTTATACCATGGTCAGGATTCGTATTTTTCACATTAAGACAAAAAGCTAGCAATAAACATTGATCAATGACGTTCAAGTTGCCATGACGCTGATCAGCTTCCTCTGTATTTTTTTTGTCTTCTGTAAAGTTGATGCGCTCTAGCAATGTATCATCGTTCAGATCGAGAGTTTCAGGTTTTGCGGCTTCTTCCTCTTCTTCGCCCTCCTCATTCTTCTTGAAGCTAGGCGTCACGTCTTTCTTTGTACTTTTTGCTAAAACGACCAGCTGGGATACATCAAATTGCTGAAACTTTGTACGACGGCCTAAGGAGCCTGTCAACGACCACTCAAATCCAGATTCCTTTTGTGCTGATTCCATCTTTTCTAAGGCATCTTTATCACGTCCGAAAAAGCTGTTGATCAAACCTAATTCCAGCTCATGTCGAACCCTTAGTGCTGTACGTACATCTTCTTCCAAATCTTTGCTAGCGTCTAAATCTTTCGTGCTTTCGTCAGCGAGAGCTAATAGCTCGGATTGTAAAGAGCCTGTGAACTCATCCAAAAGTTGCTGTTGAATAAAGCTGGCACGCATGGCCCAGAAAGAGCCTGTCAACGTCTTTCCACGGACAGATTGTAATAACTCACGGGCAACTGCTAATAGGCCCAAATGTTGTGTTAAATGATATACTTCTTCACCGTCTACAGACAAGGATTTTAAACAAGCTTCGTGCATTTTCTTTTCCGTTTTATCGTCTTTCTCGCCGTTGTTGAATAGTTCTGATAAGGAAAAATCTAAAAGAGGACCAGTCCAGTTGACTTGAACAAAAGCATTCAAACAGGCAATACCTGTAGCAAGGATATCAAAATTGATTGCTTCGTTATTTTCAGACGAAAGAGAAGTGAGTCTGTCTTTTAACCAGCTTTGGAGATCGCCTGTTTCATTCACTGATTGACCATCGGTTTGTTGACAGTTCTTAAATACTATGCTAGTTTTTATCACGTCTGAATAGCGGCCTTGTTGGATATGGTCTACAGTGGATTGAATTGATCCATTATCAGTTTCAAATTTATTGAGCAAAATAGTAGCAACTTCAGCCTGGAGGATGGACATGATTAGTAGCCAATGGAAGAAGAGGGGTAAGTCGATAACTACAGCAGCTCATGCAACAAGAGTAAAAAGGTAGATCAAAATAAAATTCGTCGGTGTTTGATAAGCCACCGCTTATTAAAGCCAGCATGAATTTGTAAGACGAAAAGGAACCTAAAGGAACAGGATGGAACGCAATTTAAAAAAATTAAGGGCGCTGGTGTGGGTTTCCTTTAGGCCACAGAAAAGTAATATATGCAGTTGTTGTAGTAGTTATATGGCGATAGCCATCAAAAACATTCCACAGAAAGGGTGAATGTTCTATAATTTGACACACATTTCTCTTATAAGCAAACCATGGTCAGCTGGACAAGTACACCCAGTATGGGTAAATCAACGCTTTACGGAAAAGGGCGGAAATATTGTTCACTTGCCTTGAAGCCGTGTTTACAGTAGAATTACCCACTCTAATCAGGATTTTTAAGATCCGTAAACCTGGATAAGTAATTACAAATCTGCATGCGGTTTTCAATATCTTGAATAGGTAAAAGGGATATTGTATATTGTAGCATCCTATACGATTAGTAGGCTTAGAATTAGGCCAACTTAGGTTTTCACTCTGTGTATATGAACATAAAGTGAGAGTTTATCTTTCCCGTCGAACAATAGAAAGAACATCTTGTCACTTTTTTACAAAAATGCTTTAACATTCAAATCTTTTCTTTTTTATTTAAAACAAAGACTCCAATGATATACATTTTGTGCGTCTTTCAGACGGTATTATATCTGTTCAACCCTTGATTGAAGTAGTAGGTAACTGGGTGAAGAATATAGTGCCTCAAATCGTAATTGTTTAACCCCAGCAACGTAAATCTGTTAACAATTCGTTGAGCCGATAATGTTTGAAAATTTTCGATCAAATAGTCATCAATAATAGAAGCTTCAGTTGAGACTTATTTATTCATTCCAATTGAACAAATTTGAGAATAACAGAGGACACTTATTCATAATAGATATGTCTAGTCTCTCCGTGATACAGTCGACATGCCAATAGAAATACTTATCGACATCCGAAAACAGCAATGGGCATTATATTGGCACAGGAGCAAAAAGCAGGTAAGCGAAAAAACTAAAGTATTCATCCTTACAGCTGTTGAAAGTAACTTTTAATCACAAACACATCTCTAATTAAATGATCTAGCTTAATATTGAAAAAAGCAAAACAAAACTTAGACGGTGCACATCCACACATCAAAGAGAAAAATCTGAGACGGTAGACAATATGGAATGGGGGATATTTGATAATGGATATGAGACCTTACCGTTCAGAATCTGTAAGTACAGATTTTAAAAAATCTTATCCGCCATGTATATACCATGCTTTCCTCAGGGGAACAGCGAGTACTCTTTTCAGTATTCTTCAGCGACTTCATGACCAATGAGGCTTTTTAACGTCTTACATGGCGACGATTTGCGGATGATATTAGCTTGCGGTATTGCAGCTATCTTACACACGCAGACGCTCCTAGAGGATAATACAGTAGCAGCTATTGCATCTGATGGATCAATGTATAAATTTTGGTCCCCTTTCAAAAAAAAAAAAAAAAAAAAAAAAAAAACCAAAAAAAAACGATGAGGACACTGAAGGAACTCCTCGGAGAAAGAGTGACTCAACGAGTCAAATAAGTTTCATTTGACGAAAGGATGAGGTCTGGATTTAGACGCATAGAGATTGTGTAAAAAGACCGTAAAGTTTACTTGTTTATGAACTGGTCATTTTTCTAGACGGAACATAGTGAATTTGCCGTGCCTATTAGTAAAGTCACGTAATGGCTATTTAAGGACTGCTGCTCTACCGCATTGATAACTAAGGAGTTTTTAAGGTCCTAGTTGATAGTAAGATAATGACGCCACCATCTATAGAATTGCAGTTTGTTGGTGATGATAATAGTAGTAGTAATGGTATTGGAAGTGAATGGAGATGAATTACAATATGGCAATAAAGTCGAACAAACAAGGATAGAAGTCTTCCCATTTCTTTTTTACATCATATGTCTTCCTGATGTTAAAAACAGAAACTCAACCCTGATCATTGGAGAATTCCACAATGATATCATACTATTGCCAAAATAAGCCATTCGCTGTTTCTGTGTTGCATGATGCTTATTTGTATCTCAGCAATTCCACTTTTCCCCTTCTCTCTATAATACACCCCAAAAAGAAAATATCCTATAAATAGGCAGCTAAGAAAAAAAGTACGCATTTTATTCTACTTTGAGCAAAATCAATAAATTATTCCATTATCAGCCGTCACTCTTCTACATCTTGACTACCGTCTTGCTCGATCATCAAAAACAAAGCCATCGGTCATGACAAAACAGACAAATTCACCCAGAAAGTTCACAAGGGATCAAATCATGGCCATGGCAAGACACGAGTACGCTCGTCAATTAAGCATATACACAATGAATCAGTTATCGAAAGGAAGAGCCTCCTCCAGAGTAGTTACCTTGCCAACGTCTACCATGTCTAGTACTATTACCGCTTCTACTGTTAGTTCTTCCGCAAGACGGGTCCTTCACGATAATACCACTAACGATAACGCCACGACATCTGCTACTGCTTCAACTACGATAACATGCTGAATCAAATCAACGAACAAAAGTTAGACGTTACCCTATCAATTTTTCCAATTTTGTAAATATGCTTGAAAGCCTTCAAAGTACCTTTGTATAACAATACCCACACCTACATCTCTCTTATTCCTTTACATGTTAAATGCTTTTCTTTTTTTTTTTTTTTTGCTTTTGTCATCTTTACTCTATTGTCTACTGTTTATATAACACTGCTTTTCACTATAGAGAAAATAAATCCGTATTTAGTTATTTTAAAAAGATTGCCATATTGTATGAAGTTCAATTCTTTTTCGCATTACTAGACTCAGTTTAGCATTAAAACATATCATGACAATCCTTTTTTCTTTGTCATTGTCGTTTTCGTTTCTATCCACCGCAACAAGTCGATTTAAAATGGAGCATAACGGAATGAGACAAATTAGGAAGTCAATCCTTTTTTAATTCTCTGCATGCACAGTATCTATTTTGGCAAAATAGAATATGTTTGTTCAGGTACAATTTTTGATCCAATCAAAAAATTACAAAAGTGTTTCCATAAATGGCAGAATCCGCTTTTTTATCTCTGTGGTTCATACCAAAGGGCCCTTACTTTGCTAATGTCGTCATCCTCTTCATAAGCCTTGAGCACAACCCCTGGCTTTTCAAACTTCAAATTTATGGGTTTAAAAGGTTCCGGTAAAATGTGCATGAATGACATATAAAGACAACAGCATACTTGGAAAAAAAGAAAAGTAAACTTTTGGTAATAGTACGGGAAATAGGGTTTTTTTTTGTATTCAGACAGATTCAGCTCAGAGACAAAAAAAAAAAAAAAGCTTGCGCCTCTACGTTTTATCAGCTGTTGTGCTTGACGTCAATGCTTGTAAAATTTCATTGTTACCCAAGATCTACATCTCACAGCAGCAATAATGATTCGACGTTGATTGGGACTAAGAAAGCAACTAAATGCATAAAGCTTTTCCTTTGCCGCAAAGAATACTACGATTATATTTTTCTCAGTTTAATTTAAAGTTGATCAACTATTGTACAGATTCGCATTGAGAGGGCGCTTAAACCAATATGTGCCAAAATAGCTGCATATTCCCCCCTCCCGAACAACAACGTGACACTCAGAAGTCAAAAGTAGAGCAATAAAGGAAATGATTCCTAATATGTATAGACATGTTTATATGTTGAACGGAGAGCTCCTGTTAGCTTTATGATTCTATTCATTCAAATTTCGGAGACGGTATCGGAGCAGTTGGAACCGTTCCTTATGTGAAAGCAAACGACATGATTCCGTTGACATGGAGTAAAGCGAAACGTTTATCATTACATTTTGCTTCTTTGAACGAGAATTTATTCTTTGAAATGTATACATAATGAATTGTCTGTACACATCAGCGCAAATATGATACGAGACGTGGTTCAGCAATAATGACAATCCGATAGCGTTGTCGCAACC
This sequence comes from Mycotypha africana, assembly GCF_025528875.1. Taxonomy (NCBI): domain Eukaryota; kingdom Fungi; phylum Mucoromycota; class Mucoromycetes; order Mucorales; family Mycotyphaceae; genus Mycotypha; species Mycotypha africana. Next base: position 882,586 of record NW_026515736.1, on the reverse strand, counting down.
TTGATGGCAAAAACAGTCCTTTATAACGTATAGTTATAGAAGCAGCTCATCTGGTACAAAAGACAGACATACAAAAATTCTTTTGACTTTTTCAAATCATTGATGGTAGTTCAACTGTCAAACAGTAACTTCGCAAATGTACATCGCACAAACTCATAAATAAGCTATCTATGCCCTTTTTTGTTTAAACTTTCTTTGCAGTTTAAATTTAGATTTTCAATGACGAAATAGACCTAACTTAACTTTATTCTTAGTCATCGCAGCACACAGCTTCTGCAGTTACTTTGCATAATGTAACAGAACAATAAATAAGAAACGGGATCTTGTTCCCTGTTTTCTAGAAAGTGTGAGCTAAATACAATGTACTCGTCCATCATGTTCTTTATTGCATCATAATTTCGTACCTAGACATGATACTATTGTTCTATTGATTGGTACTGTGTGATGAAAGTTTGATGTGCAAAAAGGGAACCTATCACGTATTTTTGACTGGTGGATATAGTAAAACGTTTCAATCTTGATCTACAGAGGCTATATGTTCTCCATGAATCACGTTGTTTCCGCGTAATGATCTACAGGGAAATGGAAGAAAAAAGGGTCTAGATCAGAGTCTCTGATTTCCCAATTCATAAACCAACAGTGTTTTACACACTGTATCAGCTTACCCCCAAAAACGCTAATGTTAAGATTAACAACCTGATCTTCACGATAGCATTTCCTTCTCAGAAAGATTGATTGGCTTCATGCGGGTTATCAGCTGCGTAGTTTGACATCTCATACAATATCATCCAGAATCTAATATCAATACTCTATCGCTCTATTAAAACGCGGTTTTGCATCATAGACAATTTCAAATCTTATATCATCCTTAAAAGGCTCCGATGGCATCATACATATACATTGAAATAAACTTACCGGTATATGAATGGCGGAAAGAATGAAGGGATGCATTTTACTCTCTCATACGTTTTTCCTGCTTTGTGCTCTTCAAGCGAGAAAATAAACTTGCATCAAGTGTTACAAAGAAATCCCTTAAGTGCCTGCTATATAGTCACTGTTACAAGATGAGGGTATACGATCTTTTCCACGTCATATTAAAAGTAGGGCGCATTTGCAGTGTAAACAATGGCTTCATCCGTACCACTGTGAACATGATACGCCTGTATTCAAAGACTTCTTCACTATTAAGAAAGTGAACACCTGTTCTCTCTGTGTTTGTTTCCATTCTAGGCCGAGATCCGTGACAAGTAGGACAAACAAAAAATATTTACGTGCGCATGCTGTGGCGCTCCGTTCAAGAATGTCTAAAAAATTGATTGGTAATGTAGACGTTTGAATGTTCCTTATTCAGTAAGCCTAGCGGGCATACTTATACATTATTCAAGTTACCGTTTTGGAATAACCCCGCTCCTTCGCTTCCACGAGGTGAATAAAATGAATCTTTGCTGAAAGCATCTTTGCAAAAGAATCACCGAACTCGCTTTAAATGCATTGATTGTACTAATGAAAGAGATTGATCATCGAAACCCTGCTATCATCGTTACATTAGCATTGAAATCCTCCAATATAAACTCTGCTTTTCTTTCAATAATTAATCAAATCAAAAACATCAGCAACAATGATATAAGAGAAGAACATGTGGTCAATCAACCAGAATATTGACATACACGATGATCTGATTAAAAGATACTCACTCATAAGAGATATATCGTCGAGTGCAGGCCTACTAGGTTGGCAAGTAGGTCTCTTCTCTTCAGTTCAGTCACTGTTTTTAAGCTTCTATAACTTATTTCACTTTTTATTGATCAACCTATGCTTGGTATTATAAACATTATGGACAACTATCATTTACAGATTGAAGAACTTCTTATAAAAACATTGTTTCTATCAATTTCTAATGTTTACTAGTATAATGAAAACGCAGGAGTATCCTATTGCTGGCTTAAACATTGCGGTTTCCTCAATTTTTACACTGTTATTGTCCTTTCGTCCGTGAGTATTATTCTTATAAGCAAACCCTGCTGTGAGCCTCAGTTCCTATGCACGTTTTTCGCCAAAGTATCAAAGTGTTTTGTGCTTAACTAAGTGTAGAGTTTTTGATTGCACTTTTTTTTTTTTTTTGGACTGTTCTAAATACTGCTAAATGAGTACATTTTAGCCAACTGAAGCACTCAATTAATATACTGTTCATCACCTCAGGTAACCCATACCATCTTTCGCTTCGGCACGCTAAAAGCTATCTTTCGAGTTTGCAGTAAGGCTATCCTAATCGCAGCATTTACTAATCATCATAATATTTCTTTCAAAAAGAAAAAATAGTAATTGTATACTTGGTCGATCAGACAAGAGTATTTGAACACTAAGTAATATTATTTATTCAAGTCAGTAATTGTGATATTTAGTTGTTAAATTATGTGCGTTTCAAAAACAATTGCTTGGACAATACGCAATAAACGCTTTTTCAATTGGTTCCCATCTCAATATGACTCAAAATATCAGTTGAAGAGATAATAAGCGGCTACGGCTGCAAACCACATGCTTGCAACCATAGTGAGCCCTTGGCTACCATAGTTCATTGGGGAATCTGAAGTCGATGTGGGCTGATTGGAGGAAGAAGAGCTTGGTAAAGCAGCGCTTGCAGAAGCACTGCTAACAGGTGTAGCAGTTGCTGCTACGATGGATGAAACAGCAGAGCTATCATTCGTCCGTCAACAAAAAGATGTGAATCAGCGACATTTGGGTAGTGAGAAGTAGCATGAGCATGTATCAAGATTTATACTCAAAGCATGCACTTACGTTGTATTTGTATAAGTTTGAGCAATGGAGCAGTACGTATCCTTTAAGCCTTGCTGTGCTGGTCTTCCCAAACTACTGGGGCAGTTGTCGTAACATGACAACTTGGCTGTGTGCCACTAATTAATTCCAAAGTAGCAAAATGTCAGCTCGAAATGTACATAAATGACATTTTATAGATACTTAATGTATCTATGTATTTTCCCCTAATACTGTTTACTGTTCCAAAGTTATTTTTACCTTACAGAGACATGCGTAGTCTTTGCAAGTGTTTTGTATAGTTATTAATTAAGCAGTCGAAGAGAGAGGATATCACCATTACAGTATTATTTGTATGATTTACCTGCATTGATACAAGTTTTGAGGTAATTATCTTCATTGCTAAGACATGTATCCAAACTATAACATGAAAAGCAAAAACACAACAAAAACAGCTTTAGCGTCTGACCTGTAATCCATAAGAGTGAAATAATACTATCATTCACTTACACATTCTGCGCTGCACAAGCCGTTGTCGATTGAGCTGAAACCCATTGGACGAGGAAAGCAGCCAAAACCAAGACAGTGTAAGTAGACTTCATCTTTTCAGGAAACCTATCAGACAAAAAACAAATTTATTTATTGTGAACGAAAAGAAAGAGAGAAAAAGTGAAGGGGCGAAATAAGAGCTCGAGGTTCTGAATTTCGTTGTGAAACGATGCAGTCAAATACAGAAAAGGGAGGGAAACTGCGAATGCAATGAGAAAAGGGGATGAACACAGAAGAAACGTCAAACGAATATCAAAAAAGGAGACAAATACTGTTGATATCCCTTTGATCAAAGAGCCAACCATATACATTGGTTCAGTTCAATGAGCAATTCTAAACAGGAATTTTGCCTGTTGTTGATAGAAACAGGGCACATCTCTTACAGTACTTTTTTTAACCATGTAACCAATGAAATTATTCGATTTTATAAGTTCTGTACACGCTTTGCTTAACGACCATCGTCTTGTCTTTGAGGATTGAACACCTCTGAGGAAGCTACAGCATTATCGAATCCATGCACACATATACAATTCCTCATTAGATTTTTGCAGTAAAAACAGCAGTCTTCCCCCCCCCAGAGTTATCCAATTCCTTTGAGAGTAATACGGCTTCAACTCTAAGAGAAATGAAGGTCCGGAGTATCACTTCTCACAAAGGCGATGGATGAGCTGCTCCGTCCTGATATGGGGGGGGGAGGAATGTCGAAAATAACCTTATGCATAGGCCCTTTAAAAACCATTGAAAGTGCGTCAAACTTTTGTGATAAATGGTTGTCGGCGCTGGTAAAGGGTCATAGACAGCTATCTCCATGGATGTTTTTTGAAAACAAACTGACCTTGTTCGTTACTTACACTTCTGAACTTTGACACCGCCATTGAGACATAATGTTTAAGATTATCTCCTCAGATATACACCTGTACAGTCATTAATCTGCGTACATCACCTATATTGATGGCCAAGAGAATGAAGAGTTAGTAAAACCAGCTCACTTGAAAATGTATTGATTCGACATTTTATCACAGCCTTGAAAGAGCGTATTCGATCAGATACTACTAAATGCTCAACTGTCTACTGGTAATAGTATCAAGTGATCGTTGATGACCTGATGAAATGATCCCTGTATCCTGGATGGTTGATGAAGAAGAAGACACAGTCATGTAAAAGATTTCGTTTTATCTAGCGATGAAAATTCGAGGCCTAGTATATTACAATTCAACAAAAAAAAAAAGGCAAACATGTTACCGGTATGTATGTATCAGATGCTCTGCAGCTTTGCTCACATATACTAAAAAAGTAATGTCAAAGGGTGTCAACCATCTCGACAATTGCGTCTTTGTCGATGGTTCAGACTTCAATGCGTGCATGGTACCTGGTAGAGCCAGACCAAGAAAAAGAAAGAAGGCGCTCGTCCTTATGAAGGCTAAGCGAGCAAAAAACATTTTAATCACTGGTGCAATCACTTCAAAACGCATAATCTCCTTTAGGCTGTTATAGTTGACCATGGAACGGATAACGAGATATCCCAAAGTTTACCGACAAGCTATTACAAGGATTGGATGAACAATGTCCTAAATATCCGTTTTTTACCGCTATGAATAACGCGAGTTTCCATAATGCTCCTTTTATTACAGAAAGTTCAAAAATACTCAACAAACTATACCTACTTCCTCCTTACTGGCCCATGTACAATACAATTGAGTCTTGTTCAGCAAATTGAGGAACTGTGAAAAAGGTACCCAAAACAAGCAGGAAGCAAAATGCTCCAGTCATCACAGGAAAGTGAGAACGAAGCAATGCCTAAAGATTGCTATGGTTGGGTAAAACATTACATGAGTAACCTGACGAAATGTCTTAAGGAATTGTTCTTGATGATTTAAAATATACATGGATACGACTTCTTTTCTTTATGAGATCAATAAAAAAATAAAGGATTTTAATTCAGGCCTCAGGAAATTGCAGTGTAGGATTTATTGTCGATTTCTCGAGATTAGCAGAATTTTCCCGACTTTGACTTTGGAGTACTAATGTTGCTATTGACATTCCAACGTAGACAAAGAATAAATTAGCTCGCTATCACATTTTTTGTTAAACTAGCCTTGTTTCTTTCTTTTTCCCTGCTATAACGAACGAATTTTTTCTTACTTCAGCATGCGTTGTCTACCCTTCCTATATGAACACAGTCTGACACGCGAGAAATCAATCACTACTCTTACAGAAAACTTATTTGATATAGAAAGTAAGAATGACTACAGTTGACAATTGTACCACCTTTTCTTAACGTTCCTTTCCTTACTTTTCATCTAAACCGTGGTTACAGATGCGAAACCAGCCCTTCATGAAATCGAGGCTTACGAAAAGTTACAGAAAACGCTCATCATCCCTATGGAAGCAGCTAAGAAGAGAATAAAGTATCAATATAAACCAGCAACGGAGGACATTCGTCGATTCGTTAATTCACCTGAAAACACGCATTACGAAACGAAGGCTGAAAAGGCTGTTAGGCCAGCAGTAACCATAATGCATGTATTCTATAAAATAGCCAATGAAATAGGTCAGAGTTCTAAAAGATCTATTATAAATCATAACAGATATTCATTGACTCGTAATTTTCGCCATTAGATGTAGGTGTAGCATCTTTGCTACTTGAACTCTATAAAGGTGAACCTGATCCGATCAGTATCAGTGATCTTAGCAAAAATCCTGGTTTAACTAAATTGTTTGCCGATGTACTCAGCTATGCATACGACTTTGATAATTTTAAGGTAAGCGATGATAATGAAATATTATATGGAGTGAAAAGAAAGGAATGTCACTATCATTGATTATTTCTATAGCTTGAGCATCCTTCATTGCAAAATGACTTTTCTTTTTACAAAAGACTCTTACAGAGGGGTAAAGCAATAGTAACAAGTGATGTTTCGACGTCAATGGATGAAATTTTTCCATTTAATGGAGAAATGACTGATGATGACCTTGTCCACAGCGTCTCAACTATTACTGCACATGCTACGCCCATGACTTATTATGTTGTCAATGCGGTGATAAGGTATTCAAAAGTGCAGCATCAAAAGAGAAACAGTATTCATTTAATTTCAGCAAAAGACAGTCTTAGTGAATGGCTTCAAGCTATCTGGAGAGTATCGTTCGTTGCATTGACCGTCAAAAAGAATAAGTTAAAAAAGACAACAAAAAATAACCGAAAAGCTGTAGCAGAGGATGAACAAATTCAGCCCCACGTAGAATATTTGTTAAAGGTCATGATATTAAGCATTTTATTGTATGATTCTGTCAATCCTGGAGGAGCATTTCAAAAAAATACATCCAACTTTGTAAAGAAATCGCTAGATTTGCTGCTTCATTTCTATCGTCGGCAAAAAGCTGAAAACGGAGTAAACTCACTAAGAAACTTGATGACTATATTATACTACAATTCGAAACATATCCATGATAAAGCTACACCAAAATCAATCCAAACCATGATACAATTATTTCAGTAAGAAAGTAATGATTCGCAATAATGAAATATGTTTAGAGATATTGTTTTAATTCATGCTGCATTGTGTATGAACTATAGGTTACATTAAAGACACGAAACTCAAAAAACAACAATAAAATGCAAAACATTATATAATATATGCGTATTACAGGTTACCAAATGAAAAAAAGCAAAAGAGAAAGGAAGAAGCACAGTATCAAAACCCTGCTAAGTAAAAAATACTCCTAGGCATACAACATATTCTTCAAACAGCATCAAATGAATAGTAACAGAGATACACCTGTTACATACCACATACATTTGTAAGTGTGAACTTTTTATCCCTTAGGCTAACAGAAATAACTAGATACAGAAGAGCAACCTTCATAATATACTGCCATTGTTACATAAGAGCTGCTATAACAGAGTTTTCAGCATCAAAAATCTGGAGCTACCATCAAACTTACTAGGTCGTATATGCTATTTTCCTGTAACTAACTCCAAGCGTCTTCTTCCCTATTGTCACATCGCGTCTTGTATTTTCTCGCACAATGTTTAAATTCCTTTCCGATGAAGTTCAAGCGAAAGCTTTTTTGGCTCACGATATGTAATCGAACGCGCTGTGCTTTAACAGAATACATATACTTTTTGATTCACGACTTGTTATAATTTTTTTTAATCATGGCCTCTACATCTTATGACTTTGGGTACCTCATCTGTATTCTTCCAAACTTTTCCACATCTATTGTTGAAGAAATCATTAATAATAATTCTGCCTTTGAAGATCGGGTGAAAGAAAACTCTTCCCGTTACGCCAACTTCATCTCTAGTCACTCCTACATTCCCATTCCCACGGCATCAGATCTAAGTCTGGCTTGAACCACCACTCCACTCACACCTTGTCTTGATGCTATTTATTGCAGGTTTATTACCATACTTTTTTGACTCGATTTCTTATGAAACAACTGTATAGTTAACTTTTTTTTTTTTTTCTTTTTCTATTATAGGCGAAAGCAATGGGCGCCTTGAAGAATTCTATAATGCTACTATTTCTGATCAGTCTTTTTTCTTTATTTTCTTGGTACACTTTTGGCTTCCTAACCACCTCAGCAAACAAGATGCTTGTAGTAGTAGTCCTTTGGATGAACATCATGATACCAACCACTTGCAGTAGTAGTCTTCGGATGAACATCACTGGCTTGGGTTCTCATGCGAAGTGGAGGAAGCAGTGTATAACGATATGTTTAACTTTATTTTTTTTCTTTTTTTTTTTTTTTATAGACGAAGCCATCTCGAGCTCGCCACCGCCCCTCATCCACTTTGCTAAGCACTCTCATGCCCACCTACAATATTCCCGTTTCAAAGCCCATTGGCGCAAACTCCTGAAGACATCGTTATGGAAACAATGCACTTCGACCAGTTCAGAACCAACAACTAACAGTGAATTTCGCAAGCTAACATCTGAGTATCTCCAAAAGAATCTAGCACAACATCAACTGGGAACTAAACTACTCTCAACATGTCACAATAAATGTCAGATTGATCCAATCCTATGGCTACCCATGTCCTTTAGTGAGCATAGCCGGATGATTCGATGGCGCCTTGAGTGGCTACCGGGTGGCCTTCCTCTCACGATCCCATGCCATAACTCGTCTCAACATGCACGACCGTCTGTTCGTCCCTACCATCATCCCTGATCCTATGTCATTCTTACTGAATATGCTCCCCACAATAAGCCCCGTTGTACCCACATAATTGCTGCTTGGCGTAGACGATGGCCTGTAATGTGCTCAATTCTTATTGAATTAGATCACTTACAACTCGGCTTGACCCCCCCCACCACCACTCTTAGATTATCTCCCCGGCCAACACTTTATAGACTGGTTGTTATCATAGCTATTAATTATTTGACTGTTACCTTCTCCCTCTTCCTTTTCCTTTCCTGTTCACCTTTTTGTCTCTTAAAAGGGTTTTTAGTTCTATACAACCACTGGAACTGGCCAGAGCAGACCCAATGTGTTAAAGGCATTACGTGCTCACAGGTCATTAAAAATTTTATCCAATAAAATGAATTCTTTATGCAAATTTATCAATTTCGGTGTTTTTATTGTTTTTTTTTACAGACCCGTATTGAACTTTGACAATCAGAATTCCAGGTAACATCATTCGCGTTTGTACCAACAAAGTACTTAATTTTTTCTCCTGTTGCCTTTATAAAAAACCTAATCTCTATAACAATGGCTTTGAAAAGAATACAACGAGTAAGAATCATAAACGTTGGGAATCAGCAACATAATTAATCAATCTACTGACAATCACATTACAGGAGTTGTCAGATTTAACCAAGAATCCTCCTCCTGGTGTAAGTGCTGGTCCTATTGACGAAGACTTGTTTCACTGGCAAGGTAAATTAGGGTAAAGAGTAAATTCACTGACGGTTAAATTGATTCTAACTAACATTTCTCACTTCTACTTGAGGAACCTTGAACGGACCTGTAAGTTAATAAATCTTCAACCCTTGGATATGATAGACAACATCCGTCTCACTATAAATTCGTTAAAATATAGGAAGGAACACCTTATCAAGGTGGTCATTTCAAATTGGATATAGTTTTCTCGTCGGATTATCCATTCAAGCCTCCTAAAGTAAACTTGACCTTGATCCCATCTTTCTTTATATGATAAAATGGACGATACTAATACAATGACATAATAGATGAAATTCATTACCAAAATTTATCATCCTAATATCGACGATGATGGGTCGATATGTGTCGATCTACTGAAACCTGATATTTGGAAACCTGCCACCAAAATTATTCATGGTATGTTGTGAGGAAAGGTTTGTACCTGTCGGTGCACGATACTGATATATATTCATCACTATTTAGTTCTAGAAGCCTTAGCTTCCTTGTTAAAGAATCCCAATCCTGATGATGCCCTCGTGGCTTCTATTGCCGAGTTATATAATGCCAATAGAAGTAAATTTAACAAAATTGCTAAGGAATACGTTGATAAGGTAAGCTTTCTCTCTTGGACAGACATAAAATAGAAAAAGCTAAATAAATGCGAGTAAGAGAGTCGTTACAAAAATACTTATTGAAATTGCCTCGTTTTATAGTATGCTAAATCACAATAAAAGTAAAGGCAGAGGTACACAAAATGTGTTTGTTAAGTGAATGAGACAAAGATTTGCTTTTGTAAATAGATTTATTCAGGAAAATAAAAAGTTTAGTTGTATCTTTGAAAACGTTCTTTAAGCTAGCAAATGTGGTTTTGAGAACTGTAATATGGATAGGGTCTATCTGTGCTAAGACGGTCATTGAAAACTTTTTTTTTTTTTTTGTTTATTGAAATGGGGTTCGTGACCTTATTAAGCAGGATACTAATATTAAGAGTGATAAGTAGTAGAATAGTAAGCTTTCATAAAGCTGTTAACATATGGGTTTCTGCTGTTCAGAATAATCTTTGATTCGAACATTCTAAAAATAGAGAAGAGATTTACAAAATTAAGCACTTGTTTTTCTTATCCTTTCGATTCTTTCCTTTAAGGCTTCCCGGGTTCATTCCTTCACGCTGAGCTCTGATAGCTTTTACTACTTGATAAAAAGACCTTTCTACATTGACACATGTCTTTGCTGAAGTTTCAATGAAATCGCATGCCAGTTGCTTTGCCATAGCAGCACCTTCTTCTCTTGTCACTTCCCTCTCTGTTACTTTATCACACTTGTTACCAACCAGCATCATAGGAACATTATCAGCGTCTTTTACTCGAAATATTTGATTTCGAAATCGTTCAATGCGCTCAAAGGTGGAACGAGAGGCGATCGAATAGACCAGCAAAAATCCTTCACCATCCCTTAAAGTTGAAAAGCGTCAAAGTTTTGAGTTAGTTGTGATGAAAGCACCAATTAACTGAGTGACTGCAGCAAGCAATTGTTTACCTGATCCATTGATCTCGTAATGCTGTATATTCCTCTTGGCCAGCTGTGTCTAAAACCTCCAGTATGCATGGTTGATCATCAATTACTACTTGTTTTCGATAAGAGTCTTCAATAGTTGGATCGTAAGTCTATTTTTTTATATCAAGTTCGATTAACACACACACACACACACACACACATACTCGTTGGACATGATGCTGTGTTTTTCTGCTAACCATATTCAGATTGTACCTCTATATTAAGCATGTAGTTATTGTAAGGGATACTGGTTAGTTAACATGTGTTATATGAACTTTAATTTATGATATATCTTTTACCAACAAAATGATTCAGACAAAGTTGGATTGTTAATGCAGTCTGCAATTCCAAATCAGAGAATTAATTGATTAATCAATGATTTGCACAGATTTTATTCCTCGGCGTTACCTTTCCAACACCACCATCACCAAGAACAACTAATTTGTACAGCATCATATTTTTTAATATTTCCGTCTCAGATAACTTGCTATACTACAGTACACTACACATCGTAAAACAAAAGGAAGGTAGTAGTAACATAATATTACAATAAATGGTTTCAAGGTAGGACAATGGGACGAGGACCACGTTTTTTTTGGGGTTTTTTTTTTGATTTTGTTATCAGACACATAGAATCATAAAACAAAGTTTATAAGATATCGGTTGAAAGATAAAAGAAACACAATAGACAAAACGGTGTCGTTTAGTTCAGTCTTATTGAAACTGTTGGTGCTTCTTTTAATTTACCTTGTATAGCTGTAGCAGATATTGTCTGTAATTTTAATTATAAACGATCTGTAAAAAAGTTGAAAAGAAAAGAGTAGTTATGAATAAGGAGTTCAGTATTGCTAAATTGTATTTGATAAGAAAGAATAAGAAAAAAAGGAAGGAATCATTTACGGGAGGGTAGAGGATCCAACAGGAGAAGGATGAAATCTTGTAAGTTTGGCTATAAAAGCTATAAAAGCTGATATTGTGAAAATGGGAAAGTAAGAAGAAAGGAAGGAAGGGAAGCTTTGTGCTATCAATGAACAAACGAACAATAATACTGTTTTTTGAATATGAGTTTGCGTTGAGATAAAAATTGATTTGCGCGAACATTAAAAGAATATTTGCGTCGAGGTAAAAATAGTTTTGCGTTGCTTAGTAATAAATTTTGCGCCAAGAGATTAGAAAAAAAAAAATATAAAATATCGTAAAGGTTTCGACTCCTTTTTTCTTTTATTTAGTTTAAATATTAGAACAAACATGCAAAGCGTTAGTGAATTTATTACTAATAGTGAAATTATTTCAGATAACGATATGGACACTTCAACTGACGATTATATGGAAGATGACGAGCAGGAAGAAATGGAAATTGAGCATTTCAGTTTGAGCGAAGAATGGATGGAGAAAATAAGACGAGTTGGGAATGATTCTCTATCATATGTACGTGAATATATGGAAGTAGATTTAATAGAGGAAGAGAATGAAGATTTTTTAGGAGATGCTTTTCTCTTCGCAGAGTCAATGCCATTGAGAAAAAGACATACGGCTTTGAATGTTAAAACAAGAGGTTCTTACAGAAAATAATACTCCTAAACAAGTTGAGAAACTCTTCGACTTAATAATCGAAGAAGGATTCACGACAAAGGCTGCAGCTTTAGCCACTGGCATTAATGTACGCACTACCCAGAATTACGTTAAAACTTATAACAATGATCCTGAGAGACGACTTCCAGGATCTTATTCTAAACCTCGTGGAAGACCTTGTAATAAGTTGACTGAGGAGCATTCTAAGTTTCTAGTTGACTACATCGAAAAGAATACCACTGCTATATTAGATGAGTTAAAGTTAAAGACTTTGTGAGAAATTTGAGGGTTTGAAAATCTCTATTTCTGCCGTCCACAAACATTTAGTACATGAGCATAACATTACGTTAAACTTGAAAAAAATACCAGCAGCAAGAAATTTTGACAGAGTAATAGCATTACGAAAAGCGATTGTTGAACAATATAAGAGTGATGCAGATATGGATTTTTCTAAGAATTGTGTTTTTATCGATGAAGCAGGTTTCAATTTACATACGCAAAGAAACCACGGCCGTTCATTAAAAGGTACACCTGCAAAAGGCACTGTGAAGGATGGATTAAGCATTCAATGTCATTTCTCCAGAAGTGTTTGAATGAGGAAAAAATCTTTAAAATAGTCAGTAGGAGTGTAGCTTTCAACAGACGCACTCTGAATGCTCACTGAGATTTTAACATCATGAAGCCAAAACTATTTTTACCTTGACGTACAGGATTTTTCCTCGTTTTAGGCGGTCCATTTTTTTCAACATGGCGCTACCGAGATTTGCCCCATATGTACAACGGGTAATCAGCAGGAAACCAAATATCATTAATAAATGATATAGTAGGATCCTCAGAGACTTTACGCGTGTATACATTTTATCAATAATATATCCAAAAATATTGTTCTCAGAATCCCAATTTTTTGGTTCTTTCATCTGAAAAACAATTCAATGCTGTCCGAAATTGAACCGAAAAGTGTAACAGCTGTAACTGGGTCCAACCAACTTGATTGCGTTTGGTCCTCGGTTTGGTCCTCCAAAAAAAAGCATAAAAATGGTACTTTTTCTGTAGTTTAAAAGCTGCTACAGTTTTATAACATATATAAGTATATATTTTTTGAATTATATTGAAATCTATATATTCGTTTATATGTGAGAAGGATAATTCATTTTTCTTGCCTTAAGGCAGGTAAAAGCTATTTGAGACACACTTTTTGAAATTCTGAAACACAAAATTTAAGATAAAATTTTTACATTACATTAAGTTTTTGAGATATCTTTTAACTTTTATGGTCTCAGGTAAAAATTTTATTTTTAGATATTATTTTTTTTTTCCTGTTTTTTTTTAAACTATTTTTGTTATTTTTTGGATAAACTTTATGCATTATGATACAAGCTGCAATTGAATAAACCAACCCACCACCATTTTAAACTCTCTTAAAGCATTACAAGAAACAATGATTACTATGTAATGTCTGTAGTAATGGAAAACTTCCTCTTCTAGGTTCTTAGAACAGTTTCAAAACTAATTTTTGCGTATAAGTATTCTGGCGGTCTTAATTTTCTTTTGAATCACTCAATTACTCGATCAATGATAACAAATTACTTACATAATTGTCGCAAACTGATGCATTACTTAAGTAACAGCGATAATACTGTAGCACATACAGCCAGACAGCATACAGTCCACCATAGCTTATTTATTTTTGCATTTTAATGACTTTTTACATAACCATCACAAAATTATTGTAAGAATATTTAATAACATTTAATATCAAGCCCACGATGTTGACGTAATATAATAGCTGCTTACTCCTATAGATGTAAGAAGAATTGCTGCTTCGTTTTCGCTCAAATGGTGGGCTTCATTGGATGTTTATCTGTGGATCGGGTTCAAAATATGGAGGACCAACGTCAATCAATTTGATTGAAAAAAAAGCAAGGACCAAACAAACAAGTTGATTAATTTTGGGCCTTCGGTCCTCGATTCGAGCTGCTATCGTTGTTACATATGAAAGCGCCTATGAATCTCAATATCGTTCATTTATAAGGTTTTTATATACGCTATAATAATGTAAAAACACTTAAACTGTAGAAAAAGTACCATTTTTATGGCGGCCCAAAGTAAGGCCCGAATGCGATCAAGTTGATTAAAAAAATGCAATGATCGAGCAATCAAATTTATAAGTAGCTGATTGAGCGAGTGGCGTGTTTGGTGAGATAACACTTACAATACACGAGTACGTACAACCAGGTAGAGAGAACATTCTAGCACGTCTATCTATATTGTATCTAATAAAGGTTATATACAACATATAACAAGATACAAGTCTTAAGTATAATAACCACCCGCCCAAACACCCGAACCTGAAATTAGTGACTAATTTCTATACGCGTCCTCAAATAATATAATTCCCATTCGACCTCACACAGTAATTAATCTTTCTACTTCATCCGAAAACCAATGAAGACACTAAGTTCATAGTCATCGACTCATAACAGTTATCAGTTTCAATTGACTAAATATCTCAGCGAGACGTCGACGCCTGCGTTTAAATAAAAGTCAACTCCCGATTCAATAATCTACAAATTTCTTCAGAATAAGGAAAGATATCAAGTTCCTAACTATCGATTCATGTAATCTCCATAAACACCATAACGGTAATCCATCCATGCAAACAAGCAAATATTGCACACATTAATGAATATTAAGGCTGTTTTTTGCTGTCTTTCGGCTAATGATACTTCCCTTCTGTTAACAATCCTCACAGCATAATGTCTCCAATTTGCCCCATATCTGAAGTTAATGATAACATTCGTTTGAAACTATTGATTGAGAAGGTTAATGATGCTTATGAAGAATATACCAGATTGCCTGAGGCAGATATTCAAGCTGCAAATGTAGCTATCATGCATTCTGTTCTGAAGCTAAACCAGGATGATGTAAAAAAAGTGGTCCACAAAAACCTTGGCAGAAAGCAGCCAACTGATTATTCGTTGATGCTGGGCCACTTTTGCCTTGAAAGATTGATCAATTTGACCAAGATCGCCCCAAGCGAAGTGAAGGAGGCTGTTCAGGACCCCAATAATAAGGAATTGGTTGAACAGCTTAAAAAAAATTCTTTCACTAAGCGTATTCAGGCCATTCATCCTTCTTCTTATATTGCCAAGGAATATAAGAATGATCTCAAGGGATTGCAAAAAGCCATTGATGATATGTATGTTAAGTATAAAACGAACATACTTATTGGCTATTGCACCAAAACAGAGACAATTGCCACATTCCCTTCTGGCACCATGCATAATTAAAAATGATGAGGACACATCAATAACAGTTTATTTAGTGGGCTCAGCGAATGCCTTATCATTCGTAGAAAAGAAACTGAATGCTGATCTTTCCTTTATATTGTGGAACAAACTTCCGAATGGCGCCCCCTATACTGGTAAGTGGAAACCCTGTAAGGTATATATTACGACTATCCTGTTGTTGACATAGAATCGTAGCTGTGTCTGGCAGTCTACCTGCAGTCGAGTTTGTTCCAGCAATGCAACCAGTTTGTCGGTCGGTTCCCCCTCCTGTTCTGCATCATCCCGCTGCTTCCTCAAACTCTGTAGAACCTTATCGAAAAGGTTCGAGAGACAAGCTTAAAAGAGAAGTTCGAGGAAGGATGTTGGGCTTGTACAGTAAGTCATCAAATATTTGCGGGTTTGAACAATGGCAGAAACACTAAAAAAAGTTTCTGATAGGAGAACAAACTGGTGAGGCACAAGCTGATCATGTGCCATATAAACAGTTGTTTACGGAAAAGCATCCTACTTATAAAATTGTGGGATGGCCGCGCGATGTTCGTACCACCGTGCCATCTTCCAATTGGAATTTATCAGAAGTAAGATCAATTGAAGCTTCTCTTAAATTCCATAAAATAAACTTTACTCGTAAATGATGTTAAAAAAGAATTTCAAGTCTCATTGCACAACTATGATTTGAATTTTCATCTCCGATGTTGGAGAGGTAGTGACAGTGTTTAGAGCAGTCAAGTAAAGAATGTTTTCATAAATTCGTATGATACCGGATTATAGTATTGACGATGTAAAGCAGAGAAAAAGTATAAAAAGATCGCGCTTCAATGGTTTATGGGATGCAACCAAGACTTAAACAAAGGAAAGCTAAAATGTAGCGTCGTCAAAAGACTGATTACTGTTGCTTTCCGCTCGAATAATTTGACGCTTTACCTCTATTTCAGACCGACTTTCGCCAAAGAAGCACATTAGCATAATTTATTACACTTCTTCGAAATTCAGACTTCCCTTGTCAGACCAGTTAATGCTATGACAGTATCTGATTCTTGCTCTAACAATTGCTCTTGATAATGCTACAATTCTATGTTACCATATTCAATCGGAAAGCAACAATAGACGAAATAATTATAATGGACGCCCATTACTTAAAAGGATCTATCTTTTACATATCCAAGAAATCCCTTATTGGCCGTCCATAAATGAACCAGTTTAAAAGATCGAAATTCATGTTGATGGTGATGCGATAATCTAAGTAAAATATATTTCATAAAGATAACCTGTTTAGTTTTTATGTTACGTAACTAATCTCACCTAAGAATTATCTATATTCCATATTCTCTCCTCTTTAATCGAACTACTTATTCAAGCTTTTTAAAAAATCAGGACCAAACTTTACTAACGAGAAAAAAAAAAAACTTTTTTGAATGCTCAGCCAATTGGCCTCTGAAGTTGTCCTTAACTGCTAAGTACTACTTTTTGTACCGACTAATCGTAGGTAAAATTTATGACGTGCCATTGCTGGTATCGACATCAGTTGCTTATGTATTTATTACTTTTAAACATAAGTTTGAATATATACGTTGCTGCAACTAGCATGGTCGGAAAACTCCATTGGTTTACTTCATTTTTTCCTCTTCTGATCAATTCACAGTAGCATCTTTGTGGATGAGATACTTGTTAATTCTCCTTATTCGATAACGGTTGGATAAAGGTCCTTCATGTTCTTACTTGTGTATAATAGCTCAAAGCTAAACGTTGATAAATGCTTTATAAGAGAAAAGTAACATAATTCAGTTAATACGAAAGATCAGTTGGTAAAGTATGAGAATGCTGGATTGTGAAAATGATTGGTATCTGTATCAATAGATAATTACTATGAACATAAAATTGATATTATTTATACATAGTAGAGCATGCTACTGCAAATTGCATCTAAATATAAGACTTCTACATAACATACTTTGATAAACGGTAAAGAGAAGTATTCATTGTTCTAATAGGACTTTGCAGTAATGTTGTGTTCAGTAAACGTCCCACGCAATAGTACACAATATTTCTGAAATAAACACATCCTCATATCAAAATGAAATTGAAGTAACTGTTATTTCTAATACTGTGTCGAGAGACTGTTTTTATTGTTTATTATTATATGTAAAAGCTTTTGATTTTCATTCCTTTAGTAAAGCGTATGCTTGAAGATGTGGAAGGTTTGTTATTCACGACTTATCAACGTGAGAATTATATAATGTGCCGTTTCTATGCCTGACACGTCGGTTTCAACTAGGTTTCGTAGTGACAGAATTAGAAGTCGTGATTCGAGCATTTGTTTTCCCCAAGGTGATAAGACCACAACCAGTATATACCAGCGCCATTCTTCATTTGATATTATTTACGATCAAATAATAAGTAGCAGTAAACAAAATTCTTTTCTTGGTTTACAGATAATATATGTAGAATTATATAGCACGCCTTGCAGCAAAAGTAGCCATAGAAATGCAGTGTGGAATTTTTATTCAAAGTAATACAAATAAGTACGCCTGGCATAAGTGATAATATACAACGCTAGTTTAGTAGCTTGTAGACTTTATAGGGCTGTTAGACTCTTAGACAATCTATTTACAATTAGTAAGTGTAAGGACTGTATAGTAAATGCAAGCCATCAGAAGGTTGAGCCAAACAATAACATTTGTTTTAAAAGACTGAAATGCGTTGAGAAATAACGTGCTGATATAGAAGGCTGGCGTTTGATAACAATCGTTTGGTAATGTAAACGCTTCATTCCGATGAAGAAAGATAAATACAAGTGTACCTCGTTGCTTCAAATTTTTAATACACTCTAAGAGCAACCAAACGTTTAATGCCATACAGAAGTGCTCATATTGTGTTCTTTCCTTAATACCGAATATTGTAGTTGTACTTTGCTGGTAAAGAGTATTTGAACAAAAGGGGTATTGGGCTAGGAGCAAAACAAAAAATGGCCTGCCTCTATTTACTCAACTGGTGTCTACATCGAATTTTATTGGCAAACTGGGTTCAAAATACGGAGGACCAACAGACAATGAAGTTGATTGAAAAAAAGCGAGGACCAAATAATCAAGTTGATTAATTTTTGGTCCTCGGTCCTCGGTACGCGTCGAAAAAATGCAAGGACCGGGCAATCAAATTTATAAGTAGTTGATTAAGCGAGGCGTCGGTACTGGGTCGTAACAATATCAACAACGAAATGCAATAATGAATAAAGAAGTTTGCTCTCTTTACGTGTACCAAGTAATGCCTTTCTTTCTGCATTGACAGGTTCTGCTCATTCTTCTTCAATTGTCTCTGTTACCAATATCAACAATGAAATGCCTTTATTTTTGTGGTATTTGACGACTTGTAGAGTTAAATATCACTTAAGTAAAACAGTAAAAAGTTAACGAGATCAAACTAGTAGGTCTTTATTTTGAATCAAGTTAAGTTCAAAGAGAAGAAAAATATCTACTGCAAAAATTTAAATATCTTCTTCATATTGCGGAACCTAGAAACTGACAGCTGAGTTATTCTACTCAAAGAAGACGTACGTCTTCTGAACCGTAAAAGAATAGAATTCTCCCTTGAGGAGATTACGCATCTACCCGGAGCGGGTGGACTTGTAAACGTATCCATGGCTTGATCTACTGATCATGCAACTAACCTATTTTCCCGTGCTAACCATTATGTAGCACTGCTTGCAGGAAAATAGAATTAATTAGGAAAATAGTATTCGTGCGTGGTGTTTGAGTTGAGTGAACAGTTATTGTAAAGGATGATCACAAACTATTATCTTGTGATCATTCTTTATGCCGAAGGCAGAGAATAGTACTTATAACCTATTATACCTTGGTGTTGAATCAATATATCCTGCATGTCCATATATTAATTCTACTATATATCCTATGTCATATAGTAACGTATTATAGCAAAATAAGTAAACTATATATCCTAAATGACAACCTGTTCAGCCTTCTACGAGGTAGCTAATCTCGTATAAGAATCATCACTTATTCTATATTCGTTTCCTACTCTGCTTTATATTATTTCAGCAGTAATGAGGTGTGAGGATCTTGTATAATTTGTATACGAGTTCTCCACATCTCATATGATGCTGTCAACTAAACACAACACTTAATTCACGGTACTCATATATTAGAGTTTATGTAGTTTCTAATTATTTCTGGTTTGCAATATTGTATAATTCATCTTTATCCTTCATAAAGTGAATTATATCTTTAATATTTGTATATCATCTACCCTCAAATACGACAATTTTAACTCAACATCCCTTTTAGATGAAATGCAGAAGGAAAGCGAGCTTTTGCATTATTCTGAGGTAATTGTGCATAAATATTTACTGTGATTCTTTAAGCCTTTCCCAACCAAATATATGCGTACTTGAACGTAAACTGCTAAACGTTTCATAGAAAACAAAATAAAGTCGCTTAAACGCTTAAAATTGTTTTAAAGCCATATAAGTAGGCTTAACAGTTTTGTAGAACCTCAGATGGTTGTGAAGAGCAGCAACTCTGGCACGCTGTCGACCTGTGTGTCCGGATAAGCCTTACCCATTTACTTGTTAATCAAAAAAGCTGATACTTTTTATAAAATAACAGTACTTGAGAAGCTACACGTATACAACTGTTGTATAGCATTGACCAAAATTTTTTAAAAAAAATCCTTTTCTCGTCCTCAAACCACGAAAGAAAGCGAAACTGACATTTTTAAAGGAGCCGAACTATTTTTGACGTACACCAGATTCGCTTTTATTACATTTCTGTAAAACGAGGCACTGCAAAGAGAATTTAGTTTACCTTTCATTCCTTAAAAAAAAAAACCCCAACAAACTGAAGGACAATTCATCACATCTATGAAGAGGTGCAGGTTACTTTCTTTAGTAAACGGTGTCAAGTACTTGAATGCTACGTCGCAGCTGTGAGTGGCAGATGCACCCTGTCTACACCGAAGTAAGGACAGTCTCTAAGAAATCAATAGCTTTAAAATTGATCTGAATATTGTTACTTAATTAGGATCTCATTAATTGTTCATTTTGAATGATCATGAGAGCAAGGTTTCGTTGAATAGTGAGGGGATGATCAAGATAAAGAAACATGAAAATCACAATGGGCCCAAATACTGGCTTTCAATGGTTTTTTGGTGAAATCTGATCCAAATATCAGCCAAGTGTAAGCATTTGTGCCATTGGTAGTCAACGTTTCAGCTTGGTACAACTAAAAACGAAAAAAAAAGAAGACCGACAAAAGGGATTCTCTAGCAAACTTATAAAAGAGAGAGAAGGTTGTGATGAATAGAAGTGCTCGGTAACAAAGGTGCAGGTATATAGCTCCGTGCTATCCATGGATTGTTTCATTTCGGGCATTGGCTGACCTTCATTTCTGGTGATCATCCTTCACGAGTACGAAAAAAAAGAAATATTAGAGCAACTGCTTTAAGAAGCTGTCTCATTCTAAAGCACCCCAAATCAATCTTGCGAAAGAGCTCTGGTGGCAACAAACAGCTAAATGTTGTATATTAGATGGCTTATTGACTTGACTTGCTGTAGCCACTTTTGAGTTCAAGTTTATAAACGAACACGGTATAACCTAGTAGAATATGTGTTACTTACAAAAGTAGCCAATATGAAGAACTATAATGCCTTCGGATAATAGTGTCCATCTTTTGAACGAAAAAAAATCAGAGCGCCTAGACTCAACGCTTCCTAATTGAGTATATCTACTCTATTGTCATATTATGGTTTTTTTTTTCATCTTCTTTTAAAATATCACATATCCCCCCCCCTCCCAAAGCATGGTTCCATTTATTTACGTAAGTACTTTCGGGGAATCTCTCTCCCAAAAAAAAGGCGCCTAATGATTGGCAGAGTAATGCGAAGATAAAGGTCTAAAAATACTTGGATATACTATAAATGCCATTCATGGATAAAGTGGTTATAGTCATACCGAGATCCAATCTATCATCTTACGGCAAAGTTATTGTGGCTTTCTATACGATTTTTTCCTTTACAAATTATGTCCCTTTTTCAGCAGGGCTTTCCCCGGACATTCCATTTGTTTTGTCCCGCTACTTGCAAACAAAAAATGTGTTGTGTACCATTAAGTATCTAGATAAACATAAAACCCGAACAGCCGCAGCCCGCAACCCCCGTTTAAAGATTATTAAAGAAATCCCGAATAACGGGAACCAATGACAGTACGTTGATTTGTTATTTAGATGTGGCCCCCCCCTAATGAAATGAGTACTACATCTAAAGATTATCTGTAAAATACCAAGTGTATAAGCTAGGAATTCCAGAATATTGAAATAAACTATTTACTTTTGCTTTTCTTGAATTGATTAAACAGAAAATCAATAACCCGTATTCGAAGAAGGCTTTTGGGCCTTCTTCAAAATCAACGCTAAAAGATATTATGAAGTATTTCCTCTTACGTAAAACAAAAAACAAGGCGATTAAACTATCATTTCCGCAGACACTGACTTTGAAGGTTAGAAAACCAGTTTCTTATTAGAGAAAGTCAACCCTATGAACGCTCTTTATTCCTGGTAAGCTGTAATTCTAGCTCTAACTTTTTAACCAATAAGACATCACGATCAAGCTCAATTTCTGCCAAACGAACCGCATATTGCATTTTACTGAGCTCATGTTCAGACTTCAAGGCTTCAAATTCTGCTTGTTTTGCTGCATAGGATGCTTGTTTCGCTGCATAAGATGCTTGTTTCGCAGCATACTTTGCAACCAATGTGTTCGTATTCGATGGGCTATCTTCTGAGACTGGCTTCCGTCTCTTTTTTTTAGGTTGTTGCTGTTGCCCTGAATAAGCTGTATTAATATGCATATTGTTGTTATTGCTCTTGTGAGTGCTTTTAGTATGGGGTTGTAACAGGTCTACGGATGGCAAATCCACTGATTTCACTGGAGGTAGCGTCCTATATTTGCAGACACATTAAGATGTGTTTAGTATTAAAGTCTTCATCTGTAAAAAAGAGGTGCAGAGAGAATGGCATGGATCTACTAACCAGAACGTTCGAGTAATAGTTGAGGAGTTTGTTAAAGATCTTAGTCGGTCATCGTGCAAGCGTGGTAACATAGTATTTGAAAAGGAGTTGGACTTGGTCGAGTTTGTTGGTTCATCATAGGGTGCATGAGTATCATACTCTGGACTTGTAATGACAAGGTTACTTGGGATATATTTTTGATTATCATTGTTGGTATGAATGTTGATACTACTTTGAATCGGTGAATAAGGGTTGGTGGATGAAGAGGATGATGGGGGAACGGATGTGATTGGTGTTGTTGGTGAACCAGTGTTAGGTGCAAACGCTTCGATTGTCTTTTGCCCTCCAAACAGTAATCTGCATTCTTTGTGAAATTTACTACCTTCTTTGATTTTTTCTGTCAAAAATAGAGTAAGGGTGGGTGTGAATAAGTTCCTTGAAGCTCAAAGGACAGTTAATATCTTTTGCTATCCACTATTTTACCATGAATAATTGCTTCATCTTTTGTACAACTGTTCAGCTGTAGTCTTAGTTGTTCCCCTTCTTTATAGTTTTTCTCCAACGACATCAACTTTGACCTGACAGAAATTGCCATATATTCATCACCATCAAAAAGCTTCTTTGCAACTTCACGGCATGCTTGTGCTTTATTGCGCGTTAGTTTGCCTTCATTTTCAGGTAACGTTAACCAGTCTAATATCTTTTTGACTTCCTCGTCTGACCAGTATTTGTAATTACGCGGCTTTTTGGATAAGTGAAGCTGTTCCTGTGGCATATCACTAGAAGATGCTGATATATCGGGTGTTTCTGTTATGAACTTGACATCACGAGCAGGTGAATTCGATGCTGTCATGTATTATCTCGGTTTTATTACTTCTATTACAGATTTTCACGTGATTTTGTTTTTGATCTGCAGTTTATATTTCAATTGATTTACTTTAGAGATGAAGCAGTAAAAGTTATCTTGCTTAAAAAACGTTTAATATTTTATTTTATTTTTTTCAAGAAAAAGAAGAGAAGAAAGAAAGAGAAAAAAAATACTTAGTGAAATCAAGATTTTTTTGAACTTTTCTTTTGTTGATTTGAAAAACCGAACTGTACATCTCTTTTTTCTTAAAAAATGACACCAACTGTTAGAAATTTCGTCAGATACGCCGATCATGGGCCCTAGGTTAGAGGTCGAAAAAAAGCAGATATGAAAAGAAGTAGAAGTAAGCAATAAGCAGACTAGGTAGCTGCGTGTAGTCGGACATGAAATCCAGGTTTTGCCCTCAGCAAGCTCCACTTAGCCTAAGAACTTTTATCGCGTAAATTTGTTGAAAGATGGTTTGCATGCGGCTCAAGAAGTTATTGAGTTCAAAGTGCAGAGTACCTTACTTAGAACAGGAAATTACCAAGTCGGATACTCAATTTTGCCGCCCTGATTTGCATGTTTTGAGTTTTACTTTTTTCTCACCAATAATTCAATTTTTGGGCTTGAATAGAACAATGATACTTGATGAGTAGTTTGAGTTCATTGGCCCAAGAATAAATGATAAAGACAAGTGACAGGTTCGTTGCCTTCAAACAATGGAACAAAAAGAGTTTGAAAGAAAAGCGGATCAGCCATTAGAGCAGTTTCCAGTCACGACTCGCTTTAAATTCTGATCTAAAATGAGATTCAAAAACATTGAGCGGGATTTCACCATTTCATGCAAACAAAAGGGAAACTGATAAGGTGAAGCTAAGCTTTTCGTCTTTTGGAATCTTTTGATACATTTGCTACTCATTCCAACAAAATGGACTTTTCATATTGTCTAACAAAAGATGTGCAAATGCCGGTTTCCGTTCGCATGTAAACTTGAGTACACACAAACAAAGGAACGCCGTTAGCCATTGAAGTGATTTAACAATTATAATTTTCCGCATTTTGGCACGATTGAATCATGTTGATTGCACTTTAGAGCTACATTAGAAGGGAAATATTGCTCTAGCCAATCCGAAGAGTGAGTTTATCTGTTTTACCACCCTTTCGCGCAAAACAAAAGTTGAGAACTCAGAAAAATAATGTTCTTGTTTGCTTGATTGTTCTTCCGTAGTTCTTTACCAGAGTTGTTCGTCTCAGTTCAATTGTTTGGCGAGAGTAAGCCTCTGACCGTTCCTGTTAGAACTAGTTATAAGCATTTCAAAAACCACTATAGGTAATATAAGGAAACAATCGTGACCTATGTAAAGAAAGAAACTGTATTCCAGATCAAACTCAATTCTTTTTCAAACGGGGTTTTTTTGCCCTCCCAAAAAAAAAGCTGGAACGAATGGCTGACTTTACCTATTAAATACTGCGATGTACCTGCCTCCGCGCAACTTGCCATAACTGTATGGAATACTGCCGGACCTCGTAAGACAGTTCCTGTTGGAGGAACTACGTTACGTTTATTTGGAAGGCTATTGTACGTGGAGCGCGCCGTTGCGTGAAAGAAACTTGAATTACATTCATTCTATCTTTTTTAATTCATGTTGTATTTCACTTTATAGCACCCTTCGAAAAGGAAAGCAAAAATTGTATCTATGGCCGAATCGTGAAGCGGATGGGAATTTTAAAACAACTACCCCAAGCAAAATTAAGGCAGATAATGATGACGATGATATGAATAGATTGGAAAAAGTATAAAGGAGATGAAACAAAAAGTTTCAATAATTTTTGTTAAACTCATATCTAACTATCACTTTATATTCGTACCTTCTATCTCCGCAACTTTCAAGCTTGTCAAAAGGTTCGAAAGTGGCGACATTCAACCTGAAGAATGGCTTGATGTAATGGCTTTTCGACAAATAGAAAATATCCATAAGGTTTGTGTCAAGATTAGATTTTTAAAAAACCCTTACAGAAGCCAATAACTCAATCATTACTGCCATTTTGTTGCTCAACTATGGACCTACACCCAATGCCAGAAAGTCAGCTCAACTTCTACTGATTCGTTTCTATATATCGACTTGCCTAAATTTGATTTCCCAGTTGTTTACGGTGAAATGGTAACCCGTTTCATATCAAACACAAAAAGAGAATCAATTTAGCTCAGCAATGCTCCATTCTACTATTAGGAATATGAATTACCCGGGCCGTTTTCCTTGGTTAACGCGAATGGACAAACCACAAGTGAACAGCAGCAACAGGCACTGATGATGACGGCTATGAACCAGCCCATTTACTCGTATACTGCTACTGAAAAGGATCATCACCATCAAAAATCGGTCAAATACGCGGCTATATTAGACATGGATATGCAACGCGACAATCCAGTAGAAGCTAAACATCGGCGACTTGTTCGCAGTCATCGTAATGGACCGTTGGATCGAGACCTTAAGCCTAATCCCAAAATACGTGATGAGTTGAATGTAAAGTAGATTATTTGTAAAATACAATAATTACGCAGACTAACCCCTCTTTCATCTGTCCCTTCAGAGTATTATGTCTTATCCCCCAACGCAGACCTTGACTCCTGAAGAGAAAGATTTAGTTTGGAAATTCAGGTTCTATCTTACGAGAGAGAAAAGGGTATGGCAATCAGGGTGTTGTTAGGATGTGTTCGACAGAAATATGTACCACAGCCAATTTTTTGTTTTGTGCATTGCTTTACTATCTCTCCTCGTTTATTCATAGGCATTGACGAAATTCTTAAAGTGCGTTGTATGGACTGATCCCATAGAAGCTAGACAAGCAGTTGATCTTTTGCCCCTTTGGGTAGACATTGATGTTGATGATGCGTTAGAACTGCTAAGCAAGGATTTTGAGAATAGATCCGTTCGCTCCTATGCTGTGAATCAATTGAAAAAGGCGGATGATGATGTAAACCTAAGCAAAAAGGCAGAAGTCAGATATAATTTTACGGATATTAACTCTTTCTATTTATCTAGGATTTGTTATTATATTTGCTTCAACTTGTTCAAGCTTTAAAATTCGAATATACAGATGATAATGACCCCAATCCCAATAATTCATCGCTTGTTCAATTTCTGATTGATAGAGCCGTTAGTAATCCCGTCTTGGGTACTTATCTGCATTGGTACGGCTCACTTCTTGGAGGATGAGGAAAAAAAAAACGCATAAAGGAAACTTCTCATTGTTTTATGTCCTTTTAGGTATGTTATGGTAGAATGCGCAGACAAGGTGCATGGAAAACTATACGCCAAGGTTGCATACCATTACTTTCAGGACCTTCTCGAGGTAGGAAGCCCTTGTAAATCTAGCTTGAAGTGGAAAAAAAAAAGGTTTACTAATCTGACACTATAAGCAGATACCCAACGGATTTAGTAGACGAAACGAGTTAAGAAGTCAAGGCGAATTGATTGCTCAACTGGCAGAGTTAGCAGCCGATATCCGTACTCTTAAAGACACGCGAGCCAAGAAAGTAAGTGATATGCTCGGCAAGTTAATTACGATTCCTTTTCTCACAGTTTTTGTATTTTTAATGATGCTGTAGATTGATTATCTACGAACCAGACTCGCCGATCCGAAAAAGCGGTTTCATGATTTTCAACCTTTAACGCTCCCTCTTGATCCTACCAAGACGATTAAAGGCATCATTTCATGTGAGAATTATTCAAAGGAAGAGAAAATATTGATTACTTTTGGTATCAGAACGAAGAGCGACTCATCCTCATTTTCTGTTCGTCTTTATAGCGAAATCAAGCATTTTCAATAGTAATTTGCAGCCGTTGCGAATTACTTTTCAGTGCGAGGATGAAACGGAATATCCCATCATTTTCAAATTTGGTGATGATTTACGGCAAGATCAGTTGGTTATTCAGATCATTTCGTTAATGAATAAGCTACTATTGAAAGAAAACTTGGACTTGAAGTTAACGCCTTACAAAGTGCTAGCTACGGCTTCAGACCAAGGAATGATGCAATTTGTGCCCTCAAGTTCTCTTGCTGCCGTCTTGAATGAGCATCAAAATAATGTTCTAAGCTTCTTTAGACAGCATCACCCATGCGCGGAGCCAAACAATGTATATGGCATAGATCCCAAAGTTATGGAAACCTACACTCGCAGCTGTGGTAAGATAACGGAGAGAAGTTCGAAAGATTTTCATGCACCGAAAACTAAGAGCCAAAATATTCTACACGATTAGCTGGTTACTGTGTCATCACGTACTTATTAGGCGTGGGTGATCGTCATTTAGACAACCTTTTACTTTCTCCTGATGGCCACTTATTCCACGTTGATTTTGGTTATATACTCGGAAGAGATCCAAAGCCCTTTCCTCCTCCTATGAAGCTATGCAAGGAAATGATTGAAGCAATGGGAGGGGCAAACTCTAAGCATTATCTGAACTTTCAACAATATTGCTACACAGCGTTCACAACTCTACGTAGAAATGCAAATCTTATACTTAATCTGTTCTCATTAATGGTGGATGCCAATATACCAGATATCAAAATCGAGCCAGAAAAAGCAGTAATGAAGGTAACAGAGGATCTCTTTCAAATTTTGTTTTTGTTCTTTTTCTTGACTCATATTGATATTATGGCCTAATCAATGCCCTTCTTAGGTTCAAGAAAAGTTTAGGCTCGACCTATCAGAAGAAGCTGCAATTGCCTATTTCAGAGGACTGATATCAGAAAGTGTGAATGCTCTATTCCCGCAAATTATGGAAACAGTTCATAAATGGGCGCAATACTGGCGAAAATAATGATTTACGCCATCTTTTCTACTTGCTGTGTCGTTGTTCCTTTTTCCAATAAAGAGCATATATTCAAATATATATGTATTCTAAACATGCATAAAAGAATCAGATTGATCTATGGCTCCTGATAACTAAATGTAGATACGTCTTGCTCACGAGTTAGAAGAGCGAAAGCAACTTTAACCAACAGACTGTACACCAGTATTGTACAAGATATGTCATGATTCATTAATTTACTATAAAGAGAAGTTTATGATATGGCTTTTAGAACATGAGCAAACAATACATTTTGTTTCTGACAGATTAACGTTGTTGCTATCTTTCATGAAGTAAATCAATGAAGTTGATCTTATAATAGTTCCTAATCACTTAATAGCCGCTTGTAAATGCCAACTTGGTATTGCTTTTAGAAATCGCTACCCAAATTTTGATGACAGTCTTGTTCCATCGTTACTTTTGGACTTGTAGTGATCATTGTTTAGGTGTCATATCATGTCTTTTGACAATCACAACGCGTTCCAGCAGGCTTATTTTGCTCTAAACTTATCGTATTGATGATGTGTATGCGATATTTTACCATTGATTTTAGCTGATCAAAAAATGTCAAGAACATTATGCTCGGTAGATACACAGTTTGATTATGTTTTTCTTCTTTTAAGAGTTTTTACTTCAGCGGCATTTTCACTTTTTTGTTCAACGTAAAGGATACAAAGTGCTGTCTTAATGACCGTTTGGAAGCCAGGTTCTTCCCAGATCAACACACTGCCAAACCGCAAGCGGTGGCAGTAAGTTGATTTCGAATGCAATTATTTTCTTCTTTAACCTCTTGTTGAAAGCAAAAGTTGTAAATCACAGCGGCTTTAGAAAGGGAGGAAAAAATATGATAGCATTCACGAAGATCGCTTAAGGGAGCAGACCAGGCGATAAGCGTGCTATTTTGATAGTTGACTTTGGGTGTTACAAAAGCAGCACATGATAAAGGTAACTAAAATCATTGATACTGATAGGTTTGTACATTGATAAAAATCACCCTATCGATATGCATCATCTTTCATTTTGTACCAGAGTAGAGTGATTATGTCATGTAATAGTCCAGAATTCAATAAAAGCCCTAACGAGGCTGGCTAGAACATGATGTCGTGTTTTAGCGCAAGTACAGTAGTTTACTATTACTACCCTTAAAAGTATGCTTGACTAATATCAATTCATGAAACTGTAATGGGCAATTCTGTTTACCATGATTTTTTCTCACAGTCCATTGGGCAATTTGGAACATATTCCTGTGCTACAAAAATCAGGCAAAAACGCCTGTAGTCAGTCTTCACCCTACATTTGTTATTTATAATATGAAATGCAGCAGGGAAAAAATAAAAAAGCTGATCCTGCTATCCCTTTTTTTTTCGATAGCTTTTCTTCCCTCTCTTTCACATAACAAAAACAACAATCAATGGTATTAAGAACAAAACTCACGCAAATGCTCGGCATTAAGCATCCCATTGTTCAAGGTAATGGGAGTGGTTTCGGATGAAAGAAAGATTAGATTGTTCAATCCTGTAGAACGAGTCACTGAAAGAAAGAAAATTATAAACTTATTTAGGTGGTATGCAATATGTCGGCACAGCTGAAATGGCTTCAGCAGTTTCAAACGCTGGCGCTTTAGGCATCCTCACAGCATTAACACAACCCACACCTGATGCTCTTCGTGCTGAGATTAAACGCTGTCGCACTATGACCGACAAACCATTTGGTGTCAATTTAACATTTCTACCAGCCATTATACCACCGCCCTATGAAGAATATGCCAAGGCGATTATTGATGAAGGTATCAAAGTAGTTGAAACGGCAGGCAACAATCGTAAGTTCACTCAAAGGACAATGATTTGTAAAACAACCAACAACGGCGTGAAAAAAACTGATGAACTTTTTTATTTTTTCTGTTTCGGGATACGGCTTATCAGCTGGAAAATATATCAAAATGTTCAAAGAAGCTGGTATTATTGTTCTGCATAAATGTACGTCTATTCGACATGCTTTGTCCGCACAACGTTTGGGTGTGGATATCATTTCTATGGATGGTTATGAGTGTGCTGGTCATCCTGGCGAAGATGATATTACTGGCTTAATATTGTTAGCCAAGTCTGCCAAGACACTTAGCATTCCGTACATTGCTTCTGGTGGCTTCGGCGATGGCGCGGGATTAGCTGCTGCGTTGGCCTTGGGAGCTCAAGGTATCAACATGGGTACGCGATTTATGTGTACTGTAGAAGCACCTATTCATCAAAACGTGAAAGAAGCTATGGTCAAGGCTGACGAACGATCCACTGCACTTGTATTCCGTCCTTTCCGCAACACATCTCGAATTTTTAAGAATTCTATTGCTGTGGAAGTCAATAAGAGAGAAATTCTGCCCAATGTTGACTTCAATAAGGACATCAGAGAACTTGTGGCTGGTTCTCGTGGTAAACAAGTGTACACTACAGGTGATATAGAATTCGGCGTGTGGACGGCTGGTCAAGTGTTGGGTATCATTGACGATATTCCTACATGTCATGAGCTTGTTTCACGTATTGCTCAGGATGCAGAAGCAATTATTACTCAACGACTAAGCAAAGCAGTAGTTCCCGAAAGTAAATTATAAGGATACAGTATGTTATACCATTTATCGC
Organism: Mycotypha africana; assembly: GCF_025528875.1. NCBI lineage: Eukaryota > Fungi > Mucoromycota > Mucoromycetes > Mucorales > Mycotyphaceae > Mycotypha > Mycotypha africana. Next base: position 851,616 of record NW_026515736.1, on the reverse strand, counting down.
ACACATGGACACAGAGGCAAGGTGTCTATAGGAACATATAGTCGATACGTATAAAATGAGTAGGATGAATAAAGATCATTATGTTGTCCATTTAGCATTCAATGTTCGTCGCGTAATAAGGATGAAATTGTTGACGTCGAGAACTCATCATAATAAGTTTTTATGGATTTACTGACATGTGAAGTTCCTCCTGTCTTTATTTTGAAGGCAGCACAACCCATCATTTGTGACAGGTTTCGTGACTCATAATCATACAAAAAGAGAAGTATACTTTCATTTCCCCTGTTCGACTCGTTTATGGAGCATAAGAAACAATTTATTCGTCTGTATGTCCATATTTCTACAATAAACGTCCACACTCGAATATCTTGAAATTGTTACAAGCTTCTTCTATATAACGTATTGCAGTAGGGCAAGGGGCTGCCTTGTCTTTGCGTGCCCTGAGTTTCTATTGGGGCAGTTTTCACTTTCCGTCCTGGCTGGAAAAAAAAAATAAAGTTTTTTAACTTATGATTTGGACGTTCATACTGCTTGCTTCAGACGAACAGAAAAATAGATTTTGGAAATACCATAAATACTTTTTAGATTTTGGTAAGTTTAATTTGAGATGAATTTTTTAGAATTTGAACTCGGGGCACTATAAAAGCGGAGGGGTGACGAGGAAGCAAGAGCAATAACCAGCGCTCTTAACTATCCTGTGTAATATATTAAGCATACTATAACATCAAAAAACTAGCTGAGGAGCAAAGATACGCCACTGTCTGTAGATAGCAATGATATTTCAGAACTTTGTAAGAGCCGTCACTTATTGAGTCAGTTGATCGTGATGTTGTTAATGAAGCAAGTCTTGGACAACAAAAGAAAAAAAAAAGAACGCGATATACAATAGAACACACAGTGTTCTTTTCCTTTTTGCTTTCTTTCTTTTAAGTAAAGGTGAAAAGGCAAACAACGCCTCCCAGCTCAGAACGGCCCTTATAGAGGCCCAAGCTGCACATAGGTAAGACTATCGTATTTATGACTCTATCAAGAAATCATCTACGTTGCCTCAGTTACCCACACACTAATACCAATGGCATACAATGACTCTTCGAGTGCTTATTTGTCTAAGCCAGTGTTGTCAAAAATGGTGTAAAAAAAGAAGCACTCGAGGAATTCAAAGCTGATAATAAAACAACGAATATGATTACGTATCCGTCCTGTAAGCAAGCCACACATGCATGGCCTACAAGCAATCTGTGTCCGAACAAGAAGGCAAAAGCACCTATTGATGGTGAAGATGAAAAGGTGGAAATCTGCTTCATTAATGAATATATGACTAGCTGTAATAAATGCAAGCATTCGACATTTGGAGAATGTAAAGATAGCGACGTCAAAGCGAAGAGTACATGCTGTATTGCAGTATAAAACTGTAATGCAATTTGAAATCGCGCCGTCAATGCTGCCAAAAACATCTTTTAAACAAGACCTACATGTGTGATTGATATCACTCCTTCACACATCCTTACAGTGTAAGTTGTAATATATTCATAAAGTAACCAAAGGCCGAATGCTTACTGTTTCTACCTCATTTACTCAACTCACAATTCAATAACAATTTGGGTAATTTTTGGTAAGTGCGTCTGAATTTATTATTAAATTTATCTAAAATATGTAAATATTTTTTCTCATGCGAATATTGCATTTTTCCAAAATTGCTTAGTAGTATCTCCGATTTTAATCGAAAAAAACTGTAAAGGCCAGAAACCCCAGGAACATAATGTTTTTGCAACTTGGTTTTTTTCCTGTCTTCTTTTGTCACTTGTCTTCTCCACAAAAAAAAAAAAAAACCCCAAGAACAACTCATAGCCCTCTCCTTGTAGAACTCAACGATAAGAATGTCTCCTCCCATTGCCTCAGGACAATCCGAATCAGGTACAGCTCGTTTTTTGGGCAGTGCTAGTTCTGGTATTTTAGAACTTGTCATTTTCCATCCTGTGGATACTGTCGCCAAGCGTTTAATGAGTAACCAAAATAAGGTCGGCTAGTCTACAGGTTGACATTGGTTGAACTCAACGATAAGCTAACCAGAAGTTCATATTCTCCCCCTTGACCTATTTAGTTATGGGAATCTAGCCGTTCCTTTGCTGAAAACTGTGCTAGTGTAAACAAAGTCATTTTCAAGGTAAGATATCAAAACGGACATGGATGAGAAGACGGGCTGGGGGTAGGGTGGAGGGAAACATGGATTCAAACATAAGAGATCAAGAATGGAAGAATGAAAACAAAAATGAATTATATTATAGGAAGCAGCAGAAACAGGATTTTTCAAGAAATACAGATCATTATTCCCTGGTCTAGGTTTTGCAGCAGGTTATAAGGTTGCTCAGAGAGTGTACAAATTCGGAGGACAGCCGTTTGTGAAAGACTATTTGAACAAGCATCACCGTGACTTGTTCACCAATACATTTGGAGAAAAGACGGGCAAGACAATAATGCATGCTACGGCGGGTAGTCTGGTCGGCATTGGTGAGATCGTCCTTTTGCCATTAGATGTTCTCAAGATTAAGAGACAAACCAACCCGGAAGCATTCCGTGGACGTGGATTTTTAACGATTGTCAAAGACGAAGGCATGGGACTTTATCGTGGTGCGGGCTGGACAGCAGCCCGTAATGCACCTGGCTCTTTCGCTCTCTTTGGTGGCTCTGCTTTTGTAAAGGAATATGTCTTTGGCTTGAAAGACTATAATCAAGCTACATTTTTCCAAAACTTTTGCTCTTCTATCGGTGGTGCCGTGGCTTCCATTACTGTTGCTGCTCCTTTGGACGTTGTAAAGACCCGTATTCAAAACCGCAACTTTGAAAATCCCGAATCCGGGTTGAAGATCATCAAAGACCTCGTGAAAAATGAGGGTGTTACTGCTTTCTTCAAGGGTCTGACACCAAAGATCTTAGTGGTAAGTTTCTCGTTGTAAGGAGGGGTTGAAGTTGATACAAAGTCTTGTATCTCAAAATAGAACACGTTAAGAGCAAACGATGCACGAGGATGCGAAAGAAACAAGATAGGAGACGTGCGGGGAAGGAGGAGGGGAGGGGAGGGGTTCATAGATCGATGAAAGCAAAAAAAAAAAATAAGGGTCCTTCAAGTCTCATGTTATTTTCATCGAAAGCACGACTGATCGCAAAAAATTTAATTTGTCTCCTCTTTAGGTTGGTCCCAAGCTTATTTTCAGTTTCACTGTGGCTCAACAGTTGATCCCTGTATTCCATAAAATGCTTAATGACTCAAAATAATTACTTTATTTATCAATGGCCATCTGTAATACCTGTGATAGAACACACACACATACACGGATTGACATTAACTACCAATCAAATCAAATAATGCTCATCCATATTTGAACACTGTACTTTTTGTCGGCCAAAGCCAATCTATGTAACATAATAAACCCGTCTATTGAAGTATTCCGATTGGCTCTACAGAGTAGTGTAATTGTCATTGTTCATTTTGTTTCCTACTTGTATGTTACTATTAATAGATTGCGCATGACGTTCAAGGGTAAAAATGAGATCATTTTTTTCTCTATGACGATGCTTGACCCATTCGTTTACACACCTAATATGCCAAGTCCCTTCATAAGAAATCTTGCAGTACATTCTCAACTAGCGTTTAGCATCTTTCTTGATTGAATAATGAAAACGCTCACGACATGGGATTTTTTCTTTTTTTTTGGTGGATAAACGTCACATTACTATATGATAAAATGTAGGCTTTAACTCATCGTCAAAGATTGGACGGTTGTGAGCTCAACGGTAGATAAAATGTGTCCTAACAATAAGACATTATCCTCTCAGTCTGAGCAAAAAGAAAAAAGAATGGAAAGAGAAACAGCAAAATGAGTGCCTTTTTATATTTATTTGTAGGTTTCAACTCAGCGAGGTACTTGACCTTTTCAACAAGAAATATATATGGAAATTGCAGCAAGTGCTCTTACGATCCATGATGCGATTAAAGTAACACATGTAATGAAACTTTGAAGTCGGGGTGGTTCGTGCGTAAGATATCTGCACCCTTAGTGCAAAAGATACGCACATGCTATGAGAATTCGAGCTTAACCAAAAAGCGTAATAAATTTCATCATATAAAGTAAAAATGATTCAGGAACAAATGAAAAAGACATTAACCCTATTTTGTGTGTGTAAAATTAACTCTGAGAGCAGCGCATTCAAACGTCGTTGCATTTATTCTAAAAATAAATTTACTGAACAGCTAAAAATAGTTTCTGGAGGTTAGGTGCATATTGCGCGAAAAAAGCTTAAGCGCCAAACGATCCTTGAAGTAAGGAAGATAACAGAACAACGATGGCGTGGATTTGGGGATAGTAAGAAAACGCGGTTCTACGTCTGGGAAACGAAAACAGCCACCCCGATGATTTGCACCATTTTTTTTTTTTTTTTTTTTTTTTTCTTTGGCGCTTGTGTCAATGTTGGCATCACAAAGAAGAAAAACCTTAAAATCTTAGATTTTTGTGTATCCATGACAGCTTTAACGTGCGCGAGTGCTTAATATTAATATCGTTGGCACTTTAAGTCTATCTCTTTCTAAAAAAAAAAAAAAAAAAAAAAAAAAAGAAGGCCCCCTCAAAGTATGTTAATGTGTAGTATAACCAAAAAAGAAACGGCGTTATGAAATGGTATGTATTTATACGTGGGATGAATAGGGAACACAATGCGAAAAATGAAAAGAGCAGTAAAGATTTTTTTCTTGTGTATTTTCAGGGGGAGCCAATCAAAAATCGTAGATCAGTTCTAAAAATGGATATGCACCGTTAGCGCACATCAACTGTCTCCTGGCTAAATCGGAAAACTTATAAATACAATTGAGTTTTTACCGTCTTCCCCACTTTTCCCTGTTTTTAATTAATTTCAAATCAACAGATCAGAAGTATATATATACAAAAAAAAGCTATTCTTACTTTTTATTCATTCATCTTTTACTTTTGCACATCATATCAATGACTATATCTACTACTGCTTCGACTAACAATAACAAAAAGACATATAAATGGGCTTCAACCAATCAGAACAAAACCATCTCCGACATAGGCAAGCGTAGCCATCATATCAAAAAGCGTACAACATCAAGAAATGCACATACGCGCACAGTAATGACGACAGCTTCTGCCATCATGACGACAGTGGTAGCTGATATAGAAAAACACAAACCACAAGATCCTTTCACGGAAATCGAGCAACTTCAAAAAGATCTCTCTTTCACATACGATACAATCGCCACTATCACCGTACACTTTGACAGTCTTCACCATGCATATATTTCTAGTAAATCAGAGCTGGATAAAAACAAAAATGCTACACGCTTATGCGAAATGGAAAAAGAACTTTTAACAGCTTACGACGATTTGGGGCTTCAAGTCACCCATTTGGAGCGCAAAATTGTAAAATATGAAAAGCGTTTAGCTCAACTCAGAGACTCGGTCAAATTCTGTTCACCTATCGGAACGACCGCCTCTTGTACCAAAACCAGCACATCATTTCGATCCTCTTCAGTAACAGCATCCCCACAAAAGCAATCGCCTCCTACGGTGGAAAAGAAGTTTAGACTACCATCGGTACCTCGAGAAGAACAACAACCTCTGCAGCAGCAACCCCAGCAACAGCCACAGGATTTTGAACAATCACCTTGTATGTGTAATGATGCTCTACATTACAACAGCAGTATACCTTCCCCATGTTCATCCACTGATTCCTTGATGGCAGAGCTTAAAATAGAGAGTCCAGACTCTCTTTACAACAGCAGCCATTACTCCTATAGCAACGGTTTCATTGGAGAAGATTATATGTTACAACAAGAAACCGTGATATACGAACAAGAGGCGCGTTTGTACGATCCCGGATTTTGGTGTTTGTCGGATATGGACAATTATGGACTCTGCAGTGACACGAACAATAATAAGTTGAACATTACGTTTACTCCTCCATTTCCTTCTTGGTGTCAGCAACAAGACTATTTTCAGCAGTGTGGCAATAACAGCTTCAACTATTACTATAACAACATCAACAACAGCACTTCTAGCATGGGCAACGATATGTTTGGTTCTTACTACCCTACCTCATCTCAATATTATCAAGCTTTTTAATGCTCAATTCATTATCGCACATTCCATTCGTTCAAATCGTCGACCCCTGTAATGTTATACTGATCTATACACCATTCAACTTACTTTATCTATATACAACAGTTATTATACTCCACATTTGTTTTGTATGTCTTTTTATACCTTGTCAAGATTCCCAGTTATGAATATCTCTTATCTGCATCAACAATTTATAGATACTACTAGTCTAGCAATCACCTATGTCCTTCCATGCTCCTTTATAACTTGGTATTATGCCTCACCATATGCCTACATATTCCCCTTCTATACATATACTTGTCTATATATCGTCTTTCTTTCTTTGTAAATAAAACAGGGTTGGTGTTCTCTTCCCACATGTCTAAAATAAGATGATCTTCAAACGTTCTTCTTTTTCTTTCTGTCTGAAAATGGAATAACAGTAGAACGCCCATTACAGTCAACCAATTGTACATTATCTGTTGTCCAAAATCTAGGAGAGCCATTATGTGCAACCTAAATCTTTGCATTGAATAAAACGTTGAATAATCGGATGATGTTTTTTCTTTTAGAATGTATGAATTTTCTATCGTTGAGAGTAAACCAAACAGTAGCACGATTCATTCACGTGTAGTAAAACAGTAGACTTGAGTTTATATCGATACAGTGAGATGATGTGACAAGTGGTGATCTTGAATCCTTTTAATTCAGACTGCCGTGTTATAATACGGTTTTTAAGCCTTTCCCTTTTAGACACCTTTAACAAAATTTATTTTCATTTAGACAAATTTTATATGCTTTAGGATGAGATGGTATTTATTCTTGAGCGATTTCACTGGAAAATCAATTTTTCAGTAACGTCGCATACAATTTAACCCTAAAAATGAGTCTGCATCAGTAAGAAAGTCGCTAATGATTAATAAACACGGTTTTCCCTTCTTCCTTTAAGGATTCATATCACTCTGGCTCTATTTTTTTTTTTTTGTTTTGCACCACGGACTTCTTTCTAATTCGAATGTCTTTTTTCCTTTTCTTGGACGGTTTACATTTTTCATCTGAAAAACTGTTGTCATTTGTCGAAAATTAAAAATGTTTACTGTCCAATAAAAATTGCAACTTATCTAAAATGATAATTATACTTAGAAGCACAGGTTTAGTCTTTCTTCACTTCTTTTTTTTTTTTTTTGTCTTGGTGTAACAGTTTCATTTACAAAAAGTTTAAATTTTGACGGTATCGCTTATTTCACGCTGCTTTGTAATTATGTTACGTTTTTGTAAAACGTAGTACAAAGTGATAGCATGGCAAATCGAAATTCCTAAAGAGTACTTTTTTCAATTTTCCATAGACTTGGGAAATGAGTGATACTTCTGTGGATAAGTAGCGCTTTCTGATTTGCTCATTTGTGACGCGACGAGTAAATGGGAGCCAGCATAACTACCATAGCTTCCCATAAAAGAACATTAGCTTATAGACTTGATATCCTATTGTATTGTATTGTGGTTTTTGCAGGGATATTTAAAGTTTCAAGGTTATTATTTCCATTTGTCATCATAGTCAGAAAGGAAGGTGCGTTAAGTACGCTCGACTTTACATATTCATGTATGTACATGCTCTTGGCGTGGCATCAACAGACGTGATTGCTTCTCCAATGTCACTTTGCAAATAAAGCTGCTTGGCGTTTTGTTCTCATTTATAACCTAAAATACACACACTATCGAAAAGGAAATGGAACATGCACTAAAAAATACCTACTCAAGAAGCATCACGTGCGATTCATTTGACTACATGAGATCGTAAAAAAGGGGGTGTCGACTAATGTATTGATTCTTTAGCCTTACCAAACAGTATATGAAGTGTCCAATCTAATTATAAAATGAGCGCCTTATTGTCGGGTAATAGCATTACCAACATTTCAATAAATAATCATTTTGAAATAGAGTTAAAATGTACTCTTTGCCATGAACAACCAAGTGTGGTGCCCAGCAAAGTCGCAAGCAGCTACGGCAATCCTATGCCACGACTTTGATATACAGCATGAATAAATGTGGCTCAAAATATGAGAGACTCACTTCAAATCTAGCAGCTTTTATCAAAACAGACTCCTCGGCGAGATTGTACCGTACGTTTATTGATTGATTTGATTTGTGCATAAAAAAAGACAATCAAGGAGATGGTTTAGCTGCATCATATTAGAAGTATCGTAAAAAAAAAAAAAAGATCATGGCGACTGGTCATTTCTTCGAATGAGAAAAAAAAAAACAAACAACAACAATAAATATTAGTCCATACAAAGCTACAAATTTCTTTGTGAAATCGACAGAGTATTCACCTTGTGTGTTGTCGTAAAGACGGATTTATCGCTATCTATTTTCGTAAAAATGAATAGCAGACTATTGAAGCAATATCCATTGGTACCATCTAATGCTTCCACATGGCAAATGTATCATTCATGTTGTGTCTTTTTCCTCTGTAGAGGATGTCCTATTAGCTGTGTTGTCGCCACTGCCAAATTATCCATAGCAGTCACCAGGCTAGTTTCAAAATACCAGCCTGGATTTACATCTGAATCCATGCTATTCAATATCTCATAGATATCGTTTCTCCACACGTTGGATTTTTCGTGCAGATAAATGACGTCCATAGTGAACATTGGAGAGTTACGTAATTGTGCTCGATAAAACTGATTCGTCAAAGGCGTCGGTTTCGCTGTTCTTGCATATACAAGAATACATTGGTAAAAAAAGTCTTTGGTTTCCCGAATGTTGACGTTTTGGTCAATCACCGAGTATAGACTTTGCAAGTCTACGGTAGTGCAAAAAAGCGCATTTGTGCTTCATGTTATTGTCTGTCATAACTGATACATAGTAAACCTCCTTATCTTACCAAATGTGCCATATTGAATATTATCAATCACTTTCTCGTGTAATCTATCCAACTGCTTCAATATGGCATCCGTATCAGATGTTAAATCACACCACTGTTCGAGTGCAAAAAGACCGCTCAATAACTAAATTTTCAAAGTTTCTACTTATTCGAATTACAGCGGGGAGTAATATTTTACCCATTGGGCTTCGTCTTCCAACAAAATGATGCCATATTCATCATTACTTCCAAGCATGGTATTGATGTTTACATATCGTTTTAAAAACCTCTGGACTGTTTCGATCACTGTATTAAAGTATAAGTTGCTATTGCCAACACCACCGTTAGCTGACGGTTTTAAAGCACGACTCATCTCATTTGACACATCTATACAGAAGATCTATTATTTTCTTATCAGTGATAAGCTATCGGTGTTATTGGTGCGCGCCATTCATGAGAATACAAATAGGCTCAATTTACGATTTTTCTGGGTATATTCTTCTGAAACTTTATGGATAGAGATGGCTTCTTCTCAACATCGTCATGTTCCAATTCAATGAGCTCCATTTTTTGCTGCAAGTTGGCTTGTTTCTGAGTGAATTGACAAAAAGGACAAAATAGAAAAAGAAAAAAAAAAAGAACTTCGTGCAGCTTTGCATCATTGTTTGCATTCGTTTTATTTACAAGTCAAACAAATCACGTAAGCTAGTAATATTTCATTGATGTTAAAAAAAAAGCAACATGGAAAAGGGCAAAGCAAATAGTGAAGAACGAATATTAGTAGACATTCAAAAAAAAAAAAAGACTGGAGGGGAATAGATGTTCTTAGTAAGAAATTTGGGAAAGACAAAAAAAAAAGAAAGATAGTGTGGGATTAGGGTGTCAATGAATGAAGTTAAGAAAGGGTTATCATAGATATACAGATATAGGGAGGATCATATAAATACTTATATACTTATAAATAAAGCAAAAGAAAGACTGCACTACGCATATGGAGCAGCATTTCTATATACAGGACTTTTTCCAATCATATCCCGTAAAATATGCCTCAAATAAGTTTTATACATAACCACTGCACTAGGCCCTGGTCTTGTATATATCTGTCCACGCGTTTTTGCCTCGTTTGACCGTAAACACCACTGATCATATTGTCGGAAGAATTCCCGGTGAACATGTTCTAAGGTATCTTTGACTACTGGGAATAAAGCAACAGACCAAACTGAGCTATTGGGCTGCCCAATCACTTCAATGATATTATCGTGTTGGTCTGCGGGCCACATTCGTGTTTCATCATCCAAAATTAACGGTAAGCTGGTGCCGCTTCCAAAAGAGTTATCTGTGAGATTGCAATAAGTAAAAAGTGCGCGCAAGTCTTTTGGAGGTCTGGAGGGATCAATTGATTTTCTGATATATTCGTGTTCATGACGAGCAGAGTATATAGGACCTTTGATGCGGGTTTTCAGAGGGTCTAGAACGTCCACCACATTAGTTACATATTCTTGGTCACTAATTAATCAGAATGAAAGTTAATTTAGATAAGAGAACAATTTTAATCTAATGACTGTTTATATAAGCAACCACTTACCCTAAGGAGCAAACAGATATCTGGAATAGATTCTGTGCCCAGTCGAGGAATTCTTGTACTCTTTCTGCCAGAACGATTCTTCTTCCATCCTTTAATCTAGCAACGCGATCTCTACATTTTGGCAGGTCTGCCTCGGGTACAAATCGTTCATTCCCTTCACCCACCAATCGCACCAACGTATCATCCAAATCCAACACAAGCGGGAGCCTCCTGAAATGAAGTAACTCTTCTACCGAATCCCTCATGTTCTTTTCAAAGACATCCTGCTTGACGATGTAGCCAAAGAAATAGGTTTTCTCTTTTGTAGGCTTCAAATGCACTTCATAAATTTCATTTTTAACACTTCGCATACAGAAATAAGCTGTTTCTCGAAGACCGTTCAATTCATCCATCCAGGGATGGTTGTTCTCGAGGTTTTCGGGTTGAAATACAAAATGATGATGGTTTTGGTTGCATTGAGAGATAAGTGCATAGTAAGATCGTTTATGTTCACCCATTATTTCATAAGAGTCTTCAATGACTAATACAGGATCATCCTTTCGTAGACGTAATTCATGTAGCTTCAACTGCATGATGGTGTTTGATTGTTGGTTGTCGTCTGTTTTCAATCTTTTGGTTGGGCGCAGATGAGATTGTGGGGCTTTAAAAACATTAGCAAAAGAAATTTTGGGCCTCCAATGTTCAATACAGTCAGGGCCAAGTGTCTTTACATTTTCTAAACCTACAAATTCAGTTTTATAGTAGGAAGATTTGTATCAATCTCTAATACTGTATCAATATGGCTTACTGGATAATTACCTGTTGCACCGTTTATAGGAAGATCATTTGCTTGATAAACGGTTTTCTTAGTGGCAGTATCATTGGCCGTAGAACTGGTAGGAGTAGTGGTAGAAGAAGTGGAAGCTGTAGTGTTGATATCAGCGACACCACTCTTCAAATGGCCATTGTTATTTGGATAAGAATTTATAGCATCTTTTTCAATAAGGTATTGTAAAGAAGTACTAATTTGATATACATTCTACAAGATCACATTATTCAAATAGGGGATGTGAGGTAGTGCAATAAAAAAGAGACAAAAAACCCAGCCCATACAGAAAGAAGAAAAAAAAAAAAGGTTAGTCTATTTAAAACTCCCCCTGATTTTTCCTCTTTTCAAAACAAAAAAAAAAATAAAAAAATGAAGGAACTTACAGCCCTATCTCTTGTCCGAGGATCATTCACGTTCATAGATCCGTATCTAACAGGAGTATTACTATTATTCATAAAATTATTCAGATTACTATTGCTATTATTTACTGCGACGGTAGCATGTTGATATGTTTGTTGCTGTGGACGTGGTGATTGCTGCTGTTGCTGCTGATGTGGTGTGTACTGTTTGCTGTTCACATAACTGTGTTCGCTACTGATGTGCATGGTATGAGCATAAGTGTTATTAGAAAGACTGTTATTTCTGCTGGTATTGTTGTTAGCATTATATTTCCTGTTCACAGGAGGCGTAGAAGGCGACGGTGCCGCATCATTTAACATGCTGGATAAGTCCATGATTTCGATAAGGTGTGTATTTAGGGGGTGTATATAGTGACGAATAAATGAAGATGTTTATTCCGCTATAGAAATTTTTTTTGAGCTTTTTTTTTTGGTATAGATCAGCGGGGTGCGAAACAAATAAGGGTTTTTTCTTATCAAAGCCCTGCAATTTTTTTTTTTCTGAAAAGATTTTTGAAAGAGAAAAAAAAAGAAAACAAAATGCTGGGCAAAAAAGAAAGGTTAAAATTTGAAAAAGTTTGCGCGAAAATTTAAAAGATTGTACTGATTTTAAAATTTAAAGTTTGGCCAATGAGAATCCGTAATGTGATTGAAATTCACTATTTGATGTGCCAAAGTTTAGGGAGTTGATCCTGAGTACAAATAAAAGTAGGCCTTTTCTTACAGGTCAACTACATTCATCTTTTTTCCGTACAGAATACGAGAAAGCATAAAGAAAACGAAGGCTCGTTTGTCTTATTACTATGTTTTATTGGCCTGTTTATTACTAGTAACATTGCTAGTAGTTGTTGCTACAACGAAGCTTCTACATAATTTATTAATAGCCCTTTCGTACATCAAAGGAGAATGATCCATAAACATAGTACGACTAAATATGATCTCAGAAAAACGAGCCTCTACATCTTCACAACGGGATAAGACAACCTTGTATTGCTGTTTTATTTGAGGAATGGTTTCGATCAGGTAAACTGTGTTGGGCGGATACATCTTTTCAGCTGTCATATCTGCTCGCATCGTCTTGATCATGGCCCAGAACCATTTTTGATCTTCTTCATCATCTTCTTCAGCAGCCTTCATCATTTGTCGTTCCTGTTGCTGCTGATTCTTTTTACGTTGTTGCTGGAATTGTCCTGCCACCCGCGAAATGATCTCTTCTATAGCTTCAGATTCAGCATGCAGACTTGTTGCAATATTTTTTAAATCTTTCAGTATGCCAAAACTGAGACTACTGACAATGTCATAACCATGGACTACACTTGTCACAAGACCCGCGCAATATTGGCTCAGCTGCGACGACATGACACCAGGTGGGCCATAGGCATAGCAATGTATAGGCCGTCCCGCTGGTAAACCTGATAGTTTCGATGTGACGAAACAATAATGATTGTCTCTTATCTTCTTCTTTTCACTCCATAATACACACAGTAAACTCGCTACACCCCCACCCAATGAATGACCACAGAGGACCAAACCATAATCAGGGTATTGTAGTAAGCCTTGTCTTATCTTTTGGTAGACCTGCCCTTTCTCTTTGGCTAGTAATTGAGCCGCATCCAACATGCCACTATGGGCCTTGAAAGTCTTTTCTGTATCACCCGTTTTTTGACCAGCATTTTCTACGTTGGATGAGGGCAGTTTAAACTCGGTATAATCAAAGCTCAAGTCTGTCAAGATGTCACTCAACCCCAAGGTGCCACGACAAGTGAGAACGATGGCTTTGGCTGCATGGTCCACAGTCACATAGTGTACCAGCGCATGCATCGAGGGGTTGTGAAGGTAAAGTAGAGAGCGATCCGTATAGCTCGATAACAAGATATCTTCAACTGAGTTACCGGTATGATGGGCAAAAGCATGGTGATTTGGATGATGATGATAAGAATTGGGAAGAACAGTTGGGATATCGCCAATACCGAGAATACGCATAAATGATTCGCCGTACGCGGCACTTGCGTATTTCATAAAGTGAGCAATATTGTAAATGATGTGTTTTCGGGGAAAGTTAGCATCACAATGATTGTACTCTTCTTCTTCGTCTGCTCCTTCTCCTCCTTCGTCGTCTATGTGTTGATTTTCTTGTCGCTCGTCCTTTTCATCTGCTTCTGCTTCTTTTGCTGTCATGGTAAAGGCAGCGGGTATCATTTTTCTATTATTTGTTTTTGGTATACTACAGGAGATAGAGGCGTGTCGCTTCACCGATGGCAGAAAGTCTTGTGTTTGTAAAGCTCCTAATGTCGCTGATGGCGTCAATCTGTTGCTGCTGTTGTCAGTCTTTTGCGACTTTGAGATGGAGACAAATGAGGCTAAATCATGATAATCAGGTGAAGAAAATCGACGAGTAAATTTGATTCTTTGAGTTTTGTTTCTTTGATCGTCAATGTCTACATCGAGGTAATCAGATTGAAATGGCGGTTGCCTGAGCTTTCTTCTTTTGGGAGTGGTTGTTGTAGAAGAAGAGAGTAGAAAATTTGAATAAGCGTCTTCATTTTCGTCAGCTGGATTCTCTCCAGCCTCACAAGTTTTGCGTATGACGATGGATCGCTTATTGGTTTGATGATGGTGTACCAAGGAGTCTAATGGATAGATAGTCGTTGTTTTCGTTGTGAACCAAGTAGTTTTTGTAGTAATTTTGTAAGCTGCAGGATGTCGTGCTGCTGCTGCTGCTGCTGTTGTTGTTGTTGTTGTTGTTGTTGTTGTTGATCTACCATTTTTTTGGCGTCGACTGGCTGCTGCATGTTGCTTCTCGTTATTTTTGCTACCATAAGTATTATTATTCTTAAACTGAATGATATGATTGTTATTATTATTTTCCTCTTGTTGTTCTTTTGAGTTATAGGTCACGGACCCTTCCCATAGAACTGTCATGGGAATCTGTTTCATCATACGCTTGTGTGTTACATTTTGTAGTACAGCGAACACTGTTAACGCTTTTGTTAAGCTTGATAAAATTGAAATTTTCCCTGCTTTTGCCACTAGACTGAAATCGGGGTCTTGCACTAGTTCACGATGGACGAGCATGATAATGGACGCAATCGCACGAGAAGTCTCATTCGATCCAAATATACCATCAATGATTCGAACAGACTCCTCAGCTGCCTATTGTTTATAAATGTATATATATACATATAAAATATTGATTCGAAATTTGCATGATGAAGTTTAGCCTTGTTAGTTTCTTTTTTTTTAAAATTCCTTATTTTACATACATATCTTGGAAGGAAACTTACTTACTTTAAGACTGGATTGAATGGTTCTTGAAGTGAACTGTAGACCAGAAATAGCGAATAATTCAGCTAAAGAGAAAGTATGGCTGACAACTGACAGACCCATATTTGTATATTTATCGAGCACTTTTGCGAATGAGTTATTAGAGTCATCGATCGTTGCTACAGTTGCTATACTTTCATTCGTTGAAGAAGACGCAGCAGCAGCAGCAGCGGCAGCAGCAGCAATAGTGTGATGATGCAGTTTTCTGGCTGTCGATATAGCATTGGTGATAGCGTTTCTCGAGATGCCTAATGAAAGTGAGGTGCCGTATTTTGCTGCTTCAAACATGACATCGAAAAATAATGATGAACATCTCAGAGACACTCTTGTTGCAAAAGATACTGCTGTAACAATGTTAGCTACGTTTTCTGGTAGTAATGTAGGCCCTTCCTCTTTCAATATAGTTGTTGTAGTAGTTGTTAGTTCCATACAAAATTGACGATCGGTGCCTGATTTTTCAAGAAAATTTGAAGGAACGAAGAAAAAGCAAACTAAGGAGAAGGAAAAAAAAAAAGAGGATTTTCTGATCCCTTTATAAATAATAGTTTGAAGTCAACGACGACTGCCTCAACGTGCACACGGAATGCTGTATGAACAATACGCTGTGGCAGCTAAGCACTGCTTGTGGCAAAAAGATGACGATACTGCGTATACAACGTATTTTGGGATGCCAAATAGACTCTCGATTGCTTTTTTGCAGCTGAAGTACATTGTATGCAGCTGAATTACATTGTACACTTGATGAAAAGAAACCCCAATCATTTTCTACTCTCTCCACTTGGGAGTCACATGAGCCATCATCGTCATTCATTCTTTACCGTCTTCTGTCGGATGAGAGAGCTTCAGATTTCTATGGCATCTTTCCATAGTTGTAAGTAAGCCCCCTCCGTTCTCACAGAATCTATCATTGTTTGTAAAAGAATTGAAAGAGTATTTCGATCTATGGAAGGTGGAGATCTAATGATTTTGATGGTTTGACAAGACGGGGGAGGGGTCGCTATCTTTTTGATAAATGGACAGTTTTTGGGTAACCTGCATTTACTGCTATGTGCAGTCAGCTTTAGTTTGACTGTAGAAGGACTCTCTGTTCATCGAGGGACCTACCCCATACAATTTTCAATTGTTGTATGTGTACACAAAGAAACTTTCATGCTTTGAAATGTCAACAATGATGCTTCTCTCTATTCTTATTTGAACTTTAAAGCATCTCGTTAATTACTTGACAAAAAGCAAATTTCATTTGGACTGGGCATTTGAAGAATGAAGGCAGAATTTCTCTCCTTCGAAAGAGTTATGATTTATCACAAAAACATCCGAGAGCTCATGACTTCCACATCATTTTTTCAAATTTTTTTTTTTTTTTTGCGTCTCTGTATAATGAGACTGTCACTCAAAAGGCGAAACAGCTTTTATTGCACAGCCATCATATACCTTTGTAACCAAAAAAAAAATGTACAAAGAAGGCTTTAGACCAATAAGTGACCTACTTTGGACAGTATTGAGACTTCATATAAATGTCAAACTACTGGTCGCTTCTAAGCATTCGATGTCAATAAATGTTCTGCTGCTGTTATATATGAGCACTATTGATATATAGCCGTATACATAGAACATGTATATGTCAATCCAATATTGTTTGGTTTATTTTCTTTCCAGTATTTATACATAGTGCTCACATACCTTGTATGTTGTATCAAAAGTAAGTGCTGCATAATAAAAGGAAAGTGATGGTTCACTCTGCAACTATCCTTTCGGATGCTCCTATCTGGGAAAACGTACGAGGCAAGAAATAAAAACCTGTACCTTAATGTCAAATTGTTCCGTCTGCATAAATCCCTTCTCCAAAACTTCAGGCTCCGTACCTGTGTTTCATCTGAACTAATTCCAACCAATACACTTTACGTACCCACCTTCAAGAAAAAAGAAAAAAAGCCTGAGTAAGTAAGTGTGTGTATGTGTGTGTGTGTGTGTGTGTGTACGACAATTTCCCTTTCCTTTCGCTCAGTTCTTACCTTTCTTTTTAGTCTGTCGTAATAGACTCTATACGATTCTTTTAACAAGCACTCAGAATGGCTACACCGCAAATACCATTCATTAGTGCACCGTTCAAAAAAACGGATGATGTTGACTGGGTTCATCCCCTAAAAAAGTACATTGCTCGCGTTTATCAAGATGATCCCGAGAAATACAAAGAAGAAACACAGGCTTTCAATAGATTACGTCAAGATATTCGAGGTGCTGGAAAAGACATGACAGGACGAGATCTACTTTACCGTTACTTTGGGCAATTGGAATTACTCGATTTACGTTTCCCTGTGGACGAAAAACATGTGAAAGTTATATTCACTTGGTAAGAGAAGCATTTGCTTTTATGTGCATCCTATATGATACGGTATTGACGGAAGTGAGAGTTGTTCTACCCACTTGTTAGGTATGACGCTTTCAATAATCGCGCTATATCACAGCATTCCTTAGCATTTGAAAAGGCCAGTGTGATTTTTAATGAGGCAGCGACCTTATCAGCTATTGCCAGCTCTCAAAACCGAGCTGAAACAGAAGGACGTAAAAAAGCCTTCCATTATTTTCAAGCTTCATCCGGCATGTTCCAATACATCAATGACAATTTTCTCCACGCTCCTTCTGAAGACCTTAGTCGAGAAACGGTCAACTTGTTGAGCGAAATTATGTTGGCACAAGCGCAAGAATGCTTTTTAGAAAGCAGCATTCGAGGAAAGTCAAAAGACGGCTTGATTGCAAAGCTGGCCAGCCATGTAGCATGGGTCTATGGTAATTTGAACGACGGTATCAATGATGCTATACAAAACCGCAATGTGCATATTGACAAGTCCTGGTCATTACTTTGTCAACTGAAGCAAAAGTATTATTCAGCCACGGCTCAGGAGCATAAAGCAGCCGCATGTGAAGCAGAAGGCAAATATGGCGAATGTGCAGGCCGTTATGCAGCCGCAGAAAATGCAGCCAAAGAAGCAGTCAAGTTGGCAAATACATTCGCATCCGCTCTGCTAATATCGAATCATGCGAATGGAACGATCCCCTCGGAAGCGGGAGCAGCGGTACAAGAACTGTGCAAGACAAAGAGTGCACACTGCACAGAGAAGCTGACTACCGCCAACAAGGACAATGATATGATTTATCATGAAACAGTGCCTCAGGAGTCCATTTTGACGCCCATTGATCGCTTGAAGGCTGTCAAATCTATTCCTATTGTCGAATTGTACGGTCCTGACGAAATGAAGCGGGTCATAGGAGCTGACTTATTCTCCAAGCTGATCCCTCTCAGTGTTCATGAGAGTGCCTCCCTTTATTCGGAAGAAATAGCTAAACTATTGCGTGCTGAAAGTGAGAGATGCGATATCGCTAAAGCAGAATTGAACGCTTCTCTGGATTACATGAAACTGCCTGGTTCACTGGCTAAATTCAAAAATCAACAGGAAACTTCCACTTCTTTGGATGCCTTTGCTGAACCACCCTCCAATGTGAAAGATTGGGCAGATCAGATAGCGGTTGAAGAACGTACTGCATCCATCAACGATTTGATCAACTCGATCACCCTTTTAAAAAAGCAGGCCAAGCAATCATTGGATGAAGCCAGTATCAATTTGGATAAAGAAATGAGAGATTGTGAACAAAACCGAGTACAGTATGGTGATCAATGGACACAGCCGCCTTCAGGTTCTCTTACAAGTCAGTTCAGACAGGATATCTCGAACCATCGCCGTACTTTAGACAGTGCAGCCCAATCAGACAATCAGCTGATTGCCAAATATGAATCTGCTAGGCGTAATTTGGATATTTTGCGGGAAGGAGGCCAAAGTTTAACTCTGGAAAAGACGTATACTCAAACGCTTACGTCTCTTATATCGAATAATGAACATTCATCAAAGCAGCCAACCGAAGCCAGTCTGTTGGATCTCGACTTTGAATCAGAAGCAGAAAAGAAACAAAGTAGTAAGGAGAATATCAACGAAAAGGTGCAACGTGTAGAGACTACCATAGATAAATTGCGTAGAATTGAAAAGGATCGTGACGATACCTTCCATGATTTGAAAGAAAAGGTAATAAAGGAATCATTCTTTGCTTATAATAAAAGAAAGGGAAAAGGGATGAAAGTTAAACTGATGAGGTTATTGATTATGTTAGACAATGCAAGATGATATTTCACAACTGTTGATTCTAAACAAAAAAGCAAATGTTGAGCAACAAATTTTTGCTTCTGAATTGGAGAAATACCGAGCTCATCAACAGCGTATTTCAGCCACTATTCAGCATCAACAACAGGCCATTCAAGAATTGACAATCGCTTTTAAAGAATTGATGGAAGGTGATGAAGCCAAGACGTTACAGTTGCAATACGATAAAGCGGAAAGATTACGTCGTAACTTGACAGATGAATTGAACGAAGCAAGGGCGATTTACTATGAGGTGAAAGACGGTCTTAATCGTGGTGTACAGTTTTACTCCAATATTCGAACTACCATTGACTCCCTTCAGGCTAATATAAGTCGCTTTGTTTCTGAGCGAACTAACGAAAGAAATCGCTTGATAGAAGAAATGGAACGGAATAAAAGCTCCCAAGAACAAGAGATGCTTCGTGAAACTCTGAACAAGTATACAAGTGCTGCTAGTGCTCCTCCTCCACCCGCAGTGTCTGCTGCTGCACCTCCAGCAGCCTCTTATACACAGGTATCTCCATCACATGCTGCTCCTACTGCTCCTGCTGCTGGTCCTCCTCCTCCTCCTCCTCCTTTGCAATCAACGCTATCTGGATCATCAATAAACTCCAGTATGGCACATTTGACATACCAAGCACGTCAATTATCCATCAGCGAGCCTACGGTGCCGTCCTCTTATGGCGGCTACACACCCACTCCGCCACCCAAACCGCAAGGTATATTTCAAACCCCAGCACCTCATCAGCAGCAACCGGCGCCACAACCACCTATGAATTCATCCCCGTCAGCCGTTGGTTATGGTATGTATAGTCAGCCTGCCTATGCTCCACCTCCGTCTGCTTATGGACAAACATCATTACCTGTTCATCAGTCACCTATGCAAACTCCTGTGACCTATAATACCAATCCACAGCCCTCACCCTATTCCTCTCAACCTCAACCTCCTATGCAAAATTATTATGGAGTACAGCGGTCACAGCCAACAATGCCTCCACCAGGCCAACAGCCTGGGCAATATCCCTTGCCCTCGCCACAAGTACCGCCACAACAGCAGCAGCACCTATCTTTTGGCTACTCTGGTCCTCCTCCTCCGACAAGCCACTCTCATGGGGGACCACCACAGCAACCTCAATATCCTCAGTATCAACAGAATAATCCGGCAGCCCCTTCTTGGCAACAGCATCAACAACCACCTCAATTACAACCTCAGCCACAATATCAACCATCGCAGCCACAATGGCAGCAACAACCTTACCCAATGCAACCAATGCCACCAATGCAACCGCAGCAGCAGCAACAACAACAGCAGCAAAGGCCGCCTACGAGTAATCTATTAGATTAAGAAAGTCAAAAAGGCCGTCCTCTAATACAGTAAATTCATGATAATAAAGATATACATATCAAAATATTACCCGCCCCTCCCCCCCTTTTTATAGTTTGCTAAAGAGACAACACGTCGTATAATAACGAGGGTGATATCATCATTGGATTATATAGAGCTAGACTAAAAAGAAAAAAAAAAAACTGAACAGCAGCCTTTCTTTTCTTGAGCAAAAATGCGAATGTAGTACAGAGTCTAATCGATTGCACTTTAAAAATGGCCACTGCTTGTCCTAACTCCCCTTTCTTTTTTCTCTTTTTTCCTTTTCCCATCGTAATTATCATCATTAGCTCACTGTACATAGTGTATATATATATATATTTCTCTGTTTCTCTCAGTTTAAATCTTTAAATCTTTTTAACTTTTTATTTCAAATATCAAGCTAAAAACATGGCTGTAGAAAGGTTTACACGTAAGCGAGGCTTTACTGTGCTACTGGCAGCAATACTACTCTTATCTGTTTTGATATTTCTCACCAACTTTGTGCCAAATCGATCATCTCAATCCAAATTGTCTATAAAGGAAGACAGCCATCACGTACCATTATCAGATACGGCTATTCAGAAATCAGAGCAGAATGATGTAGCAGGAAAGGAGGAAGAAGAAGAAGGCGAAGAAGAAGATCGAGTGCAAGTGTCCACAAAGCCTAAAGACATGAAAGAATGGAAACCAAAACCATGGGGTCGTCTTAGTGATGAAATCGAGCAAGCCATCCAAAACAACATACGTCTTCATCTTCATGTCCCGAATAAGAAGAGTAAAAATCAAAAAACCACAGAAGAGCGTATTTTACTAACAGCAGTAGCAAATCAAGGCATGGCAGAGTATACTCTTAATTGGATTACTTCTCTTAAGAAATGCGGCCTTGATGACAAATTCCTTGTCTTTGCCATTGACGAAGCACTTGTCAGTACGTTGGCAGAACACGGCTATAAAGACCATGTTGTTCTGATCCCAAATGAATGGTTCCATAAAGAGCTTTCCAGTACTTTCGAAGCCTGGCTATCCAATGGTTATACACCCATTACTCATGCCAAATCATTAGTAGTAGAACGTTTGCTGTACACCGACGTCACCGTTTGGTTTTCTGATGTCGATATCGTCTTTACTTCTCCTTCCATTTACGATTATTTGGTGATGAAGTTGACAGCTCGTAAACAGACAGAAGTACTTTTTACACAAGAAACAGAGCAGCGATTGATCAACTCTGGCTTTTATGTCATGCGACCTACCATGTCAAATAAACGATTATTAGATGCATCCATTTATATTCAAGATACAGAACAAGACAAGAAACCGGAAGTGACGCAGCAAAGAGCCATGAATCGAGTGATTGAAACGATGGATTTAAATTATCAAACAAGCAGTATTGTATTGTTGGATTTGATGCTGTTTCCTCATGGTAGAGCTTATTTCGATCAAAACATGCCTTCAAAATACGGATTGCAACCCATGATGGTGCATGCAAATTATCGAAAAGGAGAGAATAAAATGAAGGATTTAAAGAGGTTCGGTCTCTGGTATATTTAACTCGACATAATAAAAAAAGAAAAAGCCCACAAGTTGTGCGGTAAAAAAATTCAAAGATTTCAACCCAACAGTGACTGACGATGTTTTTTATTTCATTAAGCTGGTTTGTGATGACTTTAGCGTATGATTTGAGCGAGTTTTTCTTCTTTTATGAGTTAAATGAGCTATTTATACGCTCCCTCTCACGAATCAAATCAAGAACAAAACTAATTTTTCGTTCTTCATTTTTGTTAATGAGTTTGGAAAAAATGCTAAAAAGCCGGGTTTACTGAACATGCGCTGAAATATTGCAAGTTTGAAGATAAATCGACTTTGGCATTGGACATTTTTTTATTTTTATTGTTGAATGATGAAAACGACAAAAAAAAAAAGAAACCAAAAAAAAAAACGGGCTATTTTTACATACAAACAGATCAAAAACTTGTATTTAATGAAATGTTGCACAGAAGATCTTGGGTTTATTTCTTTCAGCCAAATCAAACAGCCCCTTTTTTATAGTTGCTGTGCTCAGTTGCCTTTGTTTGTGTTTAATGAAAAAAAAAGGCGATTTCTTTTTGGCCCCCTTTCTTTTCATACTTTTTGCTCTTTTTTTTTGTTTTTTGCTTTTTCTTTTTACTCTTCTCCCTAAGTTATTCGCATTTTCTTTATTGTTTCTGTTCAAGCCCAGAACATACCCTTTCCTATACCAGATCAGAAAAACGTATAACGAAACTACAAAGTAGAAGAGAAACAAATTGACAACATTCATTCATGGTGGATATAACATATAAGTTTGAAGCATTCAGCTTCAATGGTATTTGCCAAACAGTCGCTTTACCACTTTGTCCACTTATTGGACAAGCCAACGGTATTGAACCCGTGTGCTATTCTCGAAATGTTGATTTAGCGGGGAATTTGATATTTCAGCCAGGTAAACTACCTTGTGGTTGGAGTTCCCCTTCCTCAAGTTGGAAAAGCAACTAAAAAAGTAGTATTCCTTCTTTTTGTGTGATAGCAACTTTGGTGATTGACGTTGTAGCTATCATTATGGCAGCCATCATGATTTATCACATTCGATCTAAATATACAGCTGTCGGTCGTAAAGAAATCGTCATGTTTTTCTATCTGTACATGATCACGACGTTCTTGGAAATGTTACTCGTCACTGGCATTATACCAACTTCTTCACCTGTCTATCCATGGTTCACAGCCGTACATATTGGCTGTATGTGCGCTACTTTCTGGTGTTTATTGCTCAATGGTTTTGTTGGCTTTCAATTCGCAGAGGATGGTACACCTTTATCCCTTTGGTCCATCCGAATCAGTTCTTTCGTCATCTTTTTATTGACGGGCTTTATTGCTATTGCTACCTTCCAACAAATCGGCCCCTTTTCGTACACTTCGCCAGGTGCTTTATGGGCCTTTTATTTCATTATCAATGGCGTCGCTTTCATTGTCTATGTCATTTCTCAAATCATCTTGGTCGTCAATACGCTGGATGACCGTTGGCCTTTGGGTGATATCTTGTTTGGTACAGCTTTTTTTATCGTTGGCCAAGTTATTTTATACATCTTTTCTGTCGTCATTTGTGATCAAGTGAAACATTATGTCGATGGTCTCTTCTTTGGTACCATCTGTACTTTATTAGCTGTCATGATGGTATACAAGTATTGGGATTCTATTACAAAGGAGGACTTGGAGTTCTCTGTGGGTTCCAAACAGAACGTATGGGAAGTCAAAGAATTATTAAAGGACGATGAATTATCACAGAGCTATCCTCAACAACAGCAACAACAACAACAACAACAACAACAGCAACCAATGTATGGTCAACAATATCATCATCATCAACCACAACCACAACCTCAACAAGCCTATCCTTATTAAGACGAGACACCCTCTTTGTTTTCTTTTTTTTTTTTTTAGCGGGGAAATAAAATAGATGTACAATTGCCCAGTAATCTTTTTTGGTTTTTTTTTCTTTTCCTTCATCCATTACTATCTTATTTTTAATACATGTCACTCACTCTTCCTAAACAACGCGTAGCAACTACATTCAAAAGCTTACTACAAAATAAATATAACAAAGTAACACAGTTCATTATTTAAAAGTAGTAGACAGACTAAAGGCTGTACTTATTGTATACTGTTGAAACAGGCATGCTTTGATTGTAATGCAAGAAATCCCACTTGGGCTTCTGTGACATTCGGCATCTTTATATGTCAGCAATGTGCAGGAATCCATCGTAATCTAGGTGTACATGTTAGTTTTGTCAAGTAAGGGTACAAAAAGTACTGTTTCATTGGACGATGCAAGTGTTTGCCAACACTTCCTCCATTCTTATTTGCCATAATGTAGATCTATTGTCTTGGATAGTTGGATGCAACATCAGCTTGACATCATGACCGTTGGAGGCAATAAAAATGCTCGTGAAGGATTCGATGAATCTGCATTGAGCCTAAAGGACCTGCAGACCAAATATACCACCAAGGCAGCATTACGTTATAAAGAGAAACTACAAAAGAAAGTAGAGCAATATCAGCAGGAACAAGAGCAAACAATGTCTTCTGAAACGACGGCTGTTCCCAAAGCAGACTCAGTCCAAAATATCAGTTTGATTGATTTTGAAGAAGAAGAAGGCTCGAAAAAGGCGTACCCACCAGAGACTTCATTAATTGATGTAGAAGACGATCAAAGTGATGTCCAACCAACGACAACGAGGTTCAATGAGTTGGCTATTTTCAAAACAAACAAAGACACAGATACCCCACCCTACATACCCAAACCGGAAACATCCGTGTTGGATGATCTATTGACTCCATCTGAGGCTAATGCTTCTACAGCCAACCATCGTGATTCTGCGATGAATGATTTGCTATCCTTCGATATGAACAATCAACAAGTGGTAAAGAATCCGTTGGAGGATTTCCTATCACCTTCGCCCACGACAACATCACCATCACCATCACCATCACCATCACCCTTATCACCGCCCATCGTGACAACGGCCAATGCTAAGGTGTATGATGATTTTTTTGACCAGTTCGAAAAGAAGACACCCGTATCACCCAGTCCGTCAGCGAAAAGAGTCGCTGTAAAGCCTATACCACAAAAAAATCGACATCATAAATCCTCCTTGGGCGTGCGTAAAGTAAATCACAGTATTTTTCAGCAACAAGCTCAGTTGGCGAAAAAAGAAGAAGATCTCAGAGAGCAAGGCATGTTGGACGAAGAAAGCATCGGTCGATATACCCGAAATGAAGCATTGAAAACAGACCCCACTTCCGTCAACATACCCACTTTGCCCAAGCCTGGCAGCATGACCATGGACCGTACGGCTACTCCTGTCAAACCACTAAGCGGACGACTCGAATATGTGTCAGAAGTGAGTAGCCGTCAACAGGAAACACGAGATGTAAAGCAAGATTTAGTAGAGCAGGATAGATTAGGCATGATGTCACTTTCATTGAATGATAAGAGTGGTAGTAGCAGGAAAAAGCAACCTGAACCAGAGCAAGATACGAATGAGGAACATTACGCTCGAGATAGGTTTGGAAATGCAAAGTCTATTTCTTCTGATCAATATTTCAATAGGGATGTGAATGATGACGGGATAAATACTGCACGTCTCTCTCATTTTCAAGGATCGAATAGTATCTCTTCCGATCAATTCTTTAATCGTTTGTCAAAACCTCAGAACAATACGATGAATCCTCTATCAAAAAAGCTACTGAAAGCGGCGACCAAGGGAGTCAATAAGTTACAAAATATGTTGGCAGACCTGGAGTAGTTTGTTTCTATCCATCAGTTGGAAATAAAAAAAAAGTTATTGTACAAATTGCATTAATTTTTTGGGAAATAATGAACTTCCGTTTCTTGTAAAAAAAAATAGAGTCCTCTTTTTATACTTTCCCCAAGTTTTTAAAACTTGCCATCACGAAAACAGTTCCAATGTTAAGGTAATGAGCATTGCTGTTTTTTTTTTTTTTCAACAAAAACCAAAGGAAAGCTGTTCATTGACCCTTATGATGAAAACCAGGGTTCCTATGATGAGACGATCCATTCTTTGCTTCACCCAACGATCGGCAACAGCAGGTTCAACAAGCCAACGAATACTAGCAGCCAATAAAAGACTCTTTTCGAGCCCTGCTTCGAACGTACCTTCTACAACGTCTAAAACATCCAAGAGTCATACAGGACTATCAACAGCAGGGAAAACCTGGAGTGAATTATCAACGCCACAAAAAGGTAGAAAGACTTTTATTAACAAACCAAGGCAGGGGTGGGAGGTGAATTATCGCTCAGCTATGCATTTAACAACCTTTCTCTATTCTACGATAGTGGTGGTAGCTTCAAAAACTACAGTGAATTTAGGGGTTATTTTAACTGGACTGGGACTTACAGGTGCTATTGTTTACTATATTACCAGCGAGCTATTCAGTTCACAAAGTACAACCAGCATTTTCAATCGTACAGTGGATCTTATTCGAGAGAATGAAGAAATCAAAGATATTTTAGGTGAGCCCATCAAAGGACATGGTGAGCCTAGCCGAAGTAAAAGAAGACGCAATCGTCGTATCATGTCGCAAGAAGTGGTAGATTTAGAAGGCAAAGATCATCTATTGATGCGCTTTTATGTAGAAGGGCCCTTAAATCAAGGCACTGTTTTGATAGACATGATAAAAGATGAGGAGAATAAGAAAAAATGGATTTATAAGAAACTATATGTGGATATACCAGGTCAAGGATTACCTTCGAAACGTATTTATTTACATCAATTATAATAACAATTGTTGCCTTTGAGAATTAAACATGCCAAAACCGAAAATGAAAGTGTTGTTCCGTTCAATGTGTCATAGTATGTTGTGTGTGAATATACGAATGAGCAAAAACAAAGGTAAAGGCAACAGTATTGCTTTTACGGATCCATCATGGTTTGAGTGCTAGGTGCTACAATTGAACAAGTTGCAGCGGCTTTTGGTAACTTCTTCTCGAATGTAATGATAAAGAGCTAGATATACAAGAATGAAGAATATAAATGAAGTATCATTTTCAAACGTCATTCATAATGAAACAACAACATCGCAACATACTGCGCTATATTCTTCCTAATAGTTGCGATTCTTCATTTTCAAAAATACGACATATTATTTCTCAAATGTGCGCGACATATTAAATATGAAATTGTGAGAGAAAAGCATGAATAAATAGAAAAATAAAGAAAAAGTGAACAAAGTATAAGAGTATTTGGTAAAAATTGTAAAAAAAGAAAAAAAAAAAAAGGTATTAAAGCTATATGTTTTATACTAACGTGTAAAATTAAAGGAAGGATTGGATATTTGTTGCGTGTATGATTGTCGTGTACTAAGTTATTGCGTTTTGTCTTGTTATAGAAGCTTTCTATTTATTGAAGGAGAAACCCTTCTTTTTAGCTGTCTTTTCAGGTGTCATAGGTCTACCGGACTCTAAACGACGTTTCTTTTCTTCCAAATCAGCTCGCTGTTTATCCAATGCCTCCTTCATTTCCTTGTGACGAGCGTATAGTTCTTCCTCAGATTGTTTCAATTTGGCCTCCTTTTCTTGCACCTTAGCTTGGAAAACGGATCTCATTTCTGCCTCCATCTTTGCTAATTTCTGTTCATGAGCAATACGTTCTTCTTCCATCTTTTGAACAGGGTTGACTTCCTTGAAGACAGAAGGATCTTGTTGAATACCCATAGCTGTTAACTTCTCGGTTCGGTAATTTTCATAAAGGACATCATTTGTATATTCCTTTAATTCTTCCATATGGGTACTAGATAAAATAGGCATATCAAATATCAGTATACAAGGTGCATATGAACAAAAAGTGCGTTCGTGCGTTGTTTTTTTTTTTTGGGGGGGGGGGGGGGGTTTTTTTCCTATATCCCTACCGAATCAACATTTGTCGAAGCTTAACAAAATCGCAATGTTCTTCATTATCCACCTCAATAACACCCCAAGGATATTTACGTCCTCGAACACGTCGACCCCCTTCTACCTCGAATTCTTTATCTGAACCGACAACAGCAAAGGGAA
The DNA here is from genome assembly GCF_025528875.1 of Mycotypha africana. Lineage (NCBI taxonomy): Eukaryota > Fungi > Mucoromycota > Mucoromycetes > Mucorales > Mycotyphaceae > Mycotypha > Mycotypha africana. The sequence continues at coordinate 823,384 of NW_026515736.1, read as the reverse complement.
TCTTTGACATAATTTCACGGTTCTCTGCAATAGTTTCTTGATCGTCATACTCATAAACAGGTGCTTGGTATATTTGAATTTTGTGATAAGCAATATCAGCCAAGATGCGCTCTTTAAAAGCAGCCACCTCTTCTTCCGTTAGTGTATCAGCCTTAGCAATAACCGGAATAAGATTGACACGCGTATGTAAACGACGCATAAATTCAATATCTAAAGGCTTCAAGGCGTGACCAGTTGGGCCGATGAAATAAAGACAGGCATGAATACGATTATCAACCATACGACGACGATTGACACGATTTTCTTGCTCAAGATATGCATCAAAGCGAGCTTCAATATTGTCCAAGATGGGCTTCCAGCTAGTAAAGAGGAGGGTATAAGTAAAATAGATATCAGTGAATGATCAAGAAAAAAAAAAAAAAAAAACAGGGAAAAAAAATAAAAAAAAAAAAATGAAAAAATAAAAAGTCGTACAGAAAAACGTGTCGAGTTACCTTTCTTCGTTATTCACAAAATCACCAAACCCAGGTGTATCGACTACTGTCAATCTCAACTTGACGCCGTTTTCTTCAATATCGGATGTAATAGACTGAACTTCAACAGTTTGTGTTGTCTTGTGCGATAATTCAACATTTTCTTTTGGTGGATAGAGCTGTGTGTTGAATAAGGTGTTGACCAATGTTGATTTACCGAGTCCAGATTCACCTAAAATTTTAATTTAAAGGAATTGAAAGTCAGTATTCAAGAACTTGTTTCCTGCTAGTTCACTGCAAACCACACCAAGACCCCGTTCATCCTTCAACCTCCTTACTGTAAGCTGTGCCTCTCTCTCCTTGCAATAATAACAACAACAACGTTATATGCACGCACCCCCTTCTCTTTTTGAACTCCTTCCCATCAAACAACCCCCCCCCCTCCTTTGGGTTCTGGTTTATCTCCTGCTTTGAACTCGTCTCTTGATGTAAAATTCAGATCTTTACCTACTACCATACAAGTGAACTGAAATCCTTTCTTTACAGATTTACGATGTACTTGGTTAGGAAGGTTGGCAAAACCTACATAACCTTGCAATTTTTTGCGCAAAACAGTAATCTATGTAGAAAAAAGATATGGATAAGTTATTTGATAATGTATTTTATCTATTGATAAAGAGATATTTTATTACTCCAGAAGAGGGACTGAGATTTTGGTCTGAACGGATAGTAAGAAAAGAGAACATTAAAGAATTTAAACATCTCATGATTGCTAACAGTTGATGATTGGATAAAAAGTAAACTCTTACCAGACATATGAAGATGGAATAAATAAGGGAATAAAGAATTGTATATGAAAAAAGTGAAAAAGTGAAAAAGAAACGAAGAAGGAAGCACTAATAATTGCAAAATAATTATATTTTTGCTTTTTCGGTGTTAAGCATGCACGACCTTTATTACGCCTAAATTTTTACAGGTACAAAAACTTTGAAATAAGGGGAGGTCAGATAACTGTGGGCTATTATAAAACTCAGAGCAGCAAACAAATCAGGGAATTCAAATCGCGTATTTTTTTATAAAAGAAAAGGCATCTCTACAGGAGTTACTGTTTAAACAAAAGAGGCTACTACTGGAACAAATAGACTCAATCTAGTATCATTCTACATAGAGATAATACCCGTCAAATTTGGAAAAAATATGCATACATGCATTCTTTGAGGAAAGAGTACAATGAGTACTACACTCAGCTAATTTGCTACAGTGTTTGCGATTAAAATCCGACCTTTTATACTCCTTCTCTTAGTTACCTTTTTTTTTTTTTGGGAATAACTAGGATTATTTTTGAGAACCAAACACAATCAAACATTAAGACTTTTTTAATCACATTTTTATAGACATCTTTAAAAAGAAAACAACTTTGTAAAAGAGCCTTAACTTTGCCACAGCAGCCAAGATAGCAAGAGGAAAATGATTATGAAGCTTTCGTGAAAGCAAAAATAGAAAAAACTAACAAAAGAATAGACAGGTTCAAGCATATGCTAAAGCTAGGAATTTTGTCTGAGGTCAGTTTCCGTATCATTCCTTGCCTCTTCATCTGAACTGATGAATAGCAATATGAGAATATCAGTTGTCTGTAAATTTCAATGTTCAATGGATAAAGAAATCAGTCATTAAAGCAAATGGAATTCTTTTCTGACATCGTAAATACAGACAGAGACCTTTGACACTTATTAACAACTCAAATCTGTTGCCGTAGGATTGCTTTCTATTCATCATCCTCTAACTGTTCTCTTTTTTTTAAAAATAGAGTAGCCTTTCCATCATCATTCAACACAAAAAGTTCCGACTTTTTATTCAATTTAATAGATCTAATCAGAATCAGTGTCATTTTCGGAATCGCTAACTTTGTTACTCCATTTCTTCGTTCGTTTGGTATCTAACTGCTTCATCACCTATAATGTTGGGCATGTCTGATGAGAATCGAGCTTTTTTGAAACTACAGAAAGACCATTAATGTAGTCGCTTACCTTTTTGTGGATTTTTCTCTCTAAATCAGTCGACCTTAGTGCGTGTTTCATTAGCTGTACATTCCACTTCAACTGTTCCTCAGCTGTTAATGCTTCCTCATGAAGTTTATCTATAAATAAAGTCGTTTCAAAAGATGTCATGTCCGAGATTTAGTTTTATGTTGGTGTAAAATACCATCCCAATCAGTTTCATTACCTATGGGATTTTCTCGTTTTTGCTTTTCCTGTTGTAGTTCTTTTGCTTTTTTATGTCTGCCGTATCGCATTTCGTATTTGATTTTCTTAATGCCTCTGTTGGTCTTTGGTAGTTTTAGTTTATCCTTTCGATCTTTCTTTTCTATAGAGGATGTTGCTGTTGAATTATTTGCAGACGCTAGTTTTTTGAAGGAACCAGTGCCTGCTAATAAATCCAACGATTGCTTTGCTAAACGGGATGACATTTCAATGAATAAATTTTGTTTTTCTGCGTCGTGCTAGGAATGGTATATAATGAGTATATCGTAGAGGGTCGTATATTTTACTATGAAAAAAAAAAGTGGAAAAACCGAGCTCTTTCTGAGAATTTTGTGGCTTTGAAATTCATGCGAGGAATAGTATTGGCCGGTCCGAACATTAGGAACACTAATGAAATTGTCACAATAAGGATATACAATCTCTGTTTGGTTTAGTATACGCTACATCACAGAATTGCAAAAGTTCAGTAAGTCTGGTTGCAATGAAAGTATAGGATGACCGATACTGATGGTTTATACAATTAGAAATATGGGCTTAGAAATTTCTGGGAGCTGCAAGATGGAGATCGGAAGAATAAGAACAGAAAGAAATTTAAACCATAACTTTGAATAGCCGTTTTCCGTAAAAAACCCAGCAAATGGTGGATAGGAAGGGGTGAAGTTAAACAGAACTCAAACAAACTGCTAGATGTGTTAAGCTGAACATCTGATAATGTCAGGCTATTCCTTTGGAGCGCTATAGTGTCTGTAGTGCATTGGTTTGCTGCTTTTCATACTACCTCCTAGTAACATAGTATTTCTCTATTACTGAAGGAATCGAAGGATAAACAAAGGGGCACTCTTATCAGATTTTTGGGCTGTTTTTCATCCAATCAAATGCAACGACAAAAATACACGAGCACTAAAAAGATCTGATAAATATTCGGCGTTTCATTGGATGGAACCAGCAATCCGCCTCTTTTTCAAAAACAGTCTATGACACATCCGTTAAGCACATTCATGACTATCACAGAGGTCTAAACACGCATGGTGAAAGTAGTCCTTTGAATAAAGACGTGAAAGAATGAGATAAATTACTTTTTTTGGGCGGTGACGTTTCTATTATTGATAAAAGAGGCCCCACATTGTCGTCAAGTGAACAACTTGAAAGCGATATGAATCCTGTTTTCCATAATAGCACTGTAGAGTATTGCAATTCAAATTTGTTCAAGCGTGCAATCAAATGGTCGAATTGGGAAACGTTGCTGCTGGGATGAATACGCTCGTTGTTTCAAAGGAGAAATGCCATAAGATCTACGCAAAATTTTAGGTCAGTTTTTACACCACTTTATTTTATTGTGCCGATTATCAGATTGTTTCATTGTGCAAACAGGTAAATGATTAAACTGAATACAGTTCAGATTATTAATCGACAGAACTCATTGGACGTAGATTAACTCATGACGAGTAATGTGATCCTTTAAAATACTACCATTGGGTGTTTCTTGCCCCTCCCCTGCCAATAAACGCCATTTAGATTGTCACCCATGAATCCCTGCTTGCCATCTAATTTTTTATCGCGCAACAACTGAATAGACTGTATTCTCTTCAAATGGAGTTGAATGCTGAGGATAGCTACGTTTGCATCATAGCTGATGTTGCATTTTTGAAGCAATGCTTATTTCCCTTACTAATATTTTGAAGTTGCGCTAGACATTATGATGTAATCTCGATCAATTGAAAAGAGATTGAAACATGTAATAATGCAAGACAAAATTCGAGCATGAGTAGGGTAGTTCCTCAATGACTTTGAAATTTTTGTTATGGTTAAAAAGGATCTGATAAAAGTGTAAATTTGTGTAAAATGATATGAAACAAAGGAACGATGTATGACAAATAATACAATTACCCGACCCAAAAAAAAAGGCTAACATTAAGAAAAAGAGAAAGGTGGGGAGTGGGCGGGGGGGAGGCCTGTTATCCAGAAGGCACGTTATCTGATCCAAAAATATCTTTGTGTGTCTCTTTCTCTGTCTAGGTACAAAAGTAGTTTTTTGAGTGGAGGTCAAACGGTGTTTGCTTGGCGGAGAAATCAAATCTGATAAGATGGAATTCTAAAAGGACAGATTTTCTTTGGTTCGGAAACTCTGAAGAAATATAAAAGTGCAGGCTTTCTTGTCCGTGCTTATTCTCTCCCTCTTTTTTTTTTTTTTTTTTTCTCTCTCTCTTCTTTGGTGTTGTTGTTTTGTTGCAAATACTAAAGTTCTTTATTTATAAGTTACTATTTATTCTGTCAATTATAATTACTGATATATACCTTATGTTTGACCATCATCTGAAATCACATACTGAAGACCCAACCATGGACGACACTATTACTAATAAAAGGACAAGTCATAAAATCGATAAATTAAAGTTCAATTCACATAAGAATAAAAATCTTATCCACTCTTCGTCAATAAAAAGACCAGCCAAACAGCAACAAAAAATTAGCCTTGTATATCCTGCCAGTCCATGTATGTATGTGCCTGCGAGAAACAAGTCAAGCAACGAACATGATCAGAATGACTGCTCCACTGGCCAACAACAACAGATGGAGAATACGAATGCCACGTCAACGGAGACAGATAGCCGAGATCAATCACTTTTAACACCGCCCAGCTCACCAGAGTCTATTAATACATCGCGTGCTCAGAGACCGACGGCTAAGCATCATTATAAACAATCAAGCCCAATTATTTCTGGAAAAAGAACCACGAGTACATACGAATACAATAACCGGATTTTGGCAGCCAAAAGAAAGGCCGATATACGTAGTGTTATGAACGAATTCATATCCATGAAGAAAAATTCCATTCATATGACTCAGCACACTTATAATCTGGTTCTCGAAGCTCATGCTATCTTGCGTCGAGAAGGCACTCCGTTGAATAATATGTTGAAAAGTAAATGACAAATCAGAAAGACCTTGGGTTCTTGTGAGCAATTTAGCGATGTATTACTAAGTTTGATTTGCTGCTTTTTTTTTTTTTTTTTTTTTTTTTTTTTTTAGTTTACAATGAGATGATTTATTCAGGAATTCAGCCCAATGCTTATACCTATGTTCTTATGATCCGCACTCTTTGCAAGAGAGATGTGGAGGTTCAAAAAACAGTGGCTATGTTGCGACGTCAATCTGCACGTACGGGTCAAGAAAACGAAGATATACAATTGCTCGAGTCGGAGGGTAACCTTAGCAAAGCACTCGCCATCTTTCATTACGCCATTGCCGATGGCGTATCAGTACAAGCATTCGATGTGGAGATATTCAATCAATTACTACGCGTCTTATCCCACTACGGCGATACAGTGGATGCTACCTTTGTTTACAGTCAGTTGGAGCAGCCTTTTGTTCGCGCCAAGCCGAACTCTGCTACGTATGCTGCTCTGATCAATTTATTTGGAAGAGCAGGTGATATCAACACGGCTCTTTATTACTATGGTATTTACAATCAAGTGAAACAGTCTCTTGGTCCACACGATGCATCTTACATTTACAATGCACTCGTCGATTGCCATCTAAAGTGTGGGCTACTCGAAGGCGCCTTGCACATCATTGAGCATGAAATGGTGCAGCACCAGATCAAATTGACTTGTATTCCCTACAACTCCATTATTCGTCATTACTGCGCGCATGACCAGATGGAAGAAGCGGAAGCGCTTATTCATCGCCTGGTGAAAGATCACAACGAAGACCCAGACCGACATCCTGAGCCTGATGCCAGCAGCTATGGTCCCATTCTCGCGTCTTATTGCCAACATGATCATTGGGACGCGGCCACGCGTATCTATGAAGCTCTTCGGAAAACAGACATCACAAAGGCGTACGGAAACCTCGCTAATTATGCTTTACTGTGTTTGGCCCATGGCGATCGTAAGAAAGCTCTATCGATCGTGTCTGATGATATGAAAAAAGCGAATCTGGAGCCCGACCCTATTCTTGCGGAGCGTATCATTGCCAGCTTTGCTCAAGAAAATGAATTAGCAGAAGCCACTGAAGCGATCCATCTTCTCCACAAGTCCATCTCTGTTCGTACACTGACAAAGGGCGCCCATCATCTGTTAGACGGCGCTCTTGAGATTGTGCTCCATTGTTCGTCTGTGCAGCAAGTCTTACAGGTGATGCATGCTGTTCAGCCCTTGGTGACCATTATCTATAACCATCATACGACTTCCCAGCATTCTCACCATCGTTCTCATTACTCCCTCCAACGTGTGGATAGTGATGATAACGATCTCTCTTCTTATAGAAGCATGTGTAAGACCCTGCTCGACTCCTATTTTGACCCGTCCACCCCTGACGCTGGAGAAGAAGAAGAAGAAGAAGAAGAAGAACAACAACAACAACAAAAGCAATCACAAAAACATATCTATTCTACGGAGGATTATGAGCTTCTGTTTCATGCTACTTTTGTTCTTTACGGCTATCAAGAAGCTCATCCACGACATGACTCTTTTCCTTCCTCTTCTCTGAGCGAGCCTCTTTTAAGGGTTCTCGGCAACATGCACAAAGACGGTTTGGTTCTCCCTGATCGGCTTCACACACAAATACTCTCCCAGTTACAAGAATATGGTGATGCAGAAACTGTTTTCCGCTGGAAATCAGCTTGTTTCCAACAAAAGAAAGAAGATGAACCTTCTGTTGCTGATTGTCTGACAAACGATTCAACGTCGCCGCATCCACTGTCTGTCAACAAGGACTACTTGGACATGGATCAGACCGATGATGAAGACATTATCATTCAAATTACCAAAGAAGAAGAAGAAGAAGAAGAAGAAGAAGAAAAAGAAGAAAAAGTCAACGGCCTGGAGAACTTGGCATCCCAAGCCTGTCCTGCTACTGCTTGTAAGGTAAAGAAAGCAGCTTCCCCTCCTTGTGAAAAACCTACCCATTCTGCGACTCATACAGCGGAATGTAACGTTGCTGCTACAGCCATTACGAACGACATATTAAAGGCTGTGATGCACGGTGATCATCAAAAGGCCCTACGGATTTTCGAAAACAAAATCATTTGTGGTCGCCTCATTCCCCATCCTGAACTCATGCGTGATGTCATTGCTCTAGCGGGTAAACAAGGCGATCTTCAGACCGCGCTTACTTTGTACAACAATGCCATCTATGCTTTCAAAGATATTGCGGATACGGCTACGAAGAACAATGCCATCGCCATGTCTACCAACAGTATCCTTATTAGCTACGCTCAAAGTGGCGACATGGAGCAAGCCAAGGTGTACTTTGATCGCATCAAAGCCATGGGTCGCTTCCCTGACAGCCACGGCTATGCCAGCATGTTACTCGGTAGTGCCAAGTCGGCGAGCACGGACGAAGCCACCGATGCGCTGGCTATCTACGAGGAAGCCAAACGCCACAACGTCAAGCCGACGACGTTTTTCTACAACGTGATTATCTCCAAGTTGGCCAAAGCGCGCAAGTTGGATATGGCTTTGACTCTGTTTGAGGAAATGCGACTGTTCAAGGTGCCTGCCAACTCGATTACGTATGGCGCTATTATTTCAGCGAGTGTGCGTTCGGGGTCTGAAGCGCATTCACGCCGTCTGTTTGCTGAGATGCTCTCTTCTCCGTCCTATCAGCCGCGCGTGGGGCCGTTTAACAATATGATGCAGTTTTACGTACGCCAGCAGCCCAACCGTGAGCGTGTGTTGGAGTATTTCTTGGAGCTCCGTCGGCGTCGTATCAAGCCGTCGCCTCACAGTTACAAGCTGTTGATGGAAGCGTATACCCACATTGCACCTTACGACATGCCTATGGCTCATAAATTGCTGAAGGACATGGTCCATTGTGATAAACTGCGTCCCCAAGCAAGCCATTATGCGACACTCATTTATTCGTACGGCATCCTCCAACGGGATGTGCAGAGTGCTGAGCGTGTCTTTAGTGAGATGAAAAAGGCGGCTATTTCACCCGATGAGGGGGTGTACCAAGCTCTCGTGGATACGTTTATTAGTAATGGCGCTCTTGCCAAGGCGGAGCATATTTATGCAACAGAAATGGCTTCGGAACAGCATCATGGGTTCCCGTACATTGAAAATCTATTTATTCGAGGTTATGGCGAGGAAGGTCATCTAGAAAAAGCCGAGGCTATTTTTGAAGCCATGTCGGATGATAAAACACAATTTCATACTTCTGTGATTCGAGAGCCCAGTACGTACGAGGCTCTGATTCGAGCCTATCTGAAAAATGACCAAGTGGACAAAGCCAAAGCTGTATTGGATAGAATGGTGAAGCGAGATTTTCCACCCAAAGTTGTGGGTGCCGTTGCTGATCTACTGGCTGACAAGCAGTCAATCCAATAAAGGAAAGAATCACCACTTCTTACTACTACTCTACATGATCCCTTATTTATCACGCTTCTATATTAAACGCTCGTCCAATACTAGTCAAACAATAAAATTTGTCGGTTTCGGTCCATGACGGAAGCAAATTTACTTTTGTTCATCACTGCTTTTTTTTTTTTTTTTTTTTTTTTTTTGCTGGTCCCTGAAAATAGGGCGTATGAAACAAAGCAATTAAAAGTTATTCAATCAAGTTGAAAAAAAGATTGTTTATACTAGTAGTGTTTTCCTTCCTTTTTCGCTAGCATGTCAAGATCCGTTCAAGCAAAAGCTTTAGGTAGTACCAAGTGTCAGTACAATCCGATAATTAGAGTATAGATACTCACTCTATTACAATATTATAGTTGAAACCTTATTGACGATTCCTACTGTTCGAATTCAAAACGTGCCACGGACAACAGAAAAATTACAAAAGGTCATTCAAGATGGCAAACACAACCTTCATTTCATTAGCGGTAAGAAGTTTATATTGAGCGAATTTTTCCCAAGAAAAAAAGCGAAACGAGAATGGGCTAGTGAACACAAATAGTATGTTACCATAGACTTTGACATGACCATGACTCGCCATTGGATTCGTAACCGAATCACGGATGCTTTAGAACGCAATTCGTCCTCCCACGGCATTCCGGCCAGATCAAGTATCATGACACAAGAGGTAAGTTGAGTGATGAATGGATTTTATTCAAGACTTGAGTGGAAACTGACATGGACCGGCGATGCTATGATAATAATGATAGTATAAAGACGAAACGCATCGTATATATAACAAGTACTATCCTATTGAAATAGATCAAACCATGACGTTTGAAGAAAAAGTACCTTACATGATGACTTGGTGGAAAGAAGCGCACGCTAGTATCGTTCAACAAAAGTTGAAGAAGCAAGGTAAGCACTCCCTCTACCATGCTCCTTAAAACAAATAAGAGTAAAAAGGGGGACTAAAACCATTCTCTATGACGCAGATTTACAGGAAATGGTCAAGCAAGTCAGTATGGAGTTACGGTCAGGTCTGGACCGTGTGCTAGCCCACTGTAGACATCATAGTGTGCCGTTTCTCGTCTTTTCTGCGGGTATTGGCGATTTGATTGAAGAGATATTACGACAAGCGGATCTCTACTATGAAAATATGCATGTTGTATCCAATATGATGGTCTTTGACAAAGATAATGTTTGCATTGATTTTAAAGAGCCACTGATCCATGTCTTTAACAAGTCAGAATTTCAACTGGAAACGTCACCGTATCATCGATTGATTGAAGAACGACGCAACGTCATTTTGATGGGAGATAGTCTTGGAGATCTCCAGATGAGTCAAGGACTTAAGCATGATTTATGCCTAAACATTGGGTTCCTGAATCACGATATAAAATCGTTGGAACCAGCCTACATGGCAGCCTTTGACATTGTCATTGAAGGTGATGCAAATATGAACCCCGTCATGGAAATTCTTGAGCAAATCCAGTAGTCAACCAAGACCTGAATTTTTGCTTTGATTTATGATAAACCAACCCCTCCTTTGATGTCGATCGACAACTCGTTTGTTTTTTTTAATAAAAATAAGATAAAAATGGAGCAGTGATTTGTTTTAAAGCGGGTAAAATGGTGTTTATTTATTTCTTCCCGACTGCATGAAGAACACTATGCTTTGAGGTAAAAATTTGATGTTGGGATTATAGGAATAAAAATATAACAAAAGAAAGTATATATGAAATAAGTACGAAATAAGAAAAAGGAAAAAAAAAAAAAAATATGTATAATTTGTTGTGTAGTAAGAAAAAAATAAAAAAAATAAAATAAAAAAAAAATATAATAACTATACTATATATATTCTAACATCTAAAGATGAAAAAGATGTTTTTGTATAAATATATATATATATATATATCCTATATTCTAATCCTCCTTTTTTTTTTCTTTTTGGTTTTTTTGGTTTTTTTTTTTTTTTTTTTTTTTTTTTTTTTTTTTTTTTTGTTTGCCTTTTTTTTAATTTTTTCTCCTTTTTTTTTTTACCCATACTTCAGCATTGCTTTACTACAAATATGGTATAGGTAAAAACAAATAGTAGATAAAAAAGAAATGCGTATACATAAGAATAAGACGTTTTTAAATAAACTACAAGATCAAACAACCCTTCTTCTTTTTTGGTCGTACAGGAGGTGACAGAACAGCCCTAATAGCTTCATCAAACACGTTCTTAAGACCCTTTTGAGTAAGTGCAGAGCATTCAAGGTATTTAACAGCTCCAATATCCTTTGCCATTTGTAACCCTTGGGGATAAGTTATAGGTGCCATACGTTTTTGTTTCAATCTTTCAACTGTATCACGATCCTCACGTAAATCCAATTTGGTGCCCACCAAAATAATCGGAATATTAGGTGCATGATGACTGATTTCTGGATACCACTATAGTAATAATAAAAAGGAAATATGTTTATATGTGGGTTAATCAAGCAGCTTGAACAAAAAAGCATATAGCCAAAGAGAGAGAGAGAGAAAGAGAGAAACAGGGAAAATAACAAAAAATCACGTTTTTTTTTTTTCCTTTCGTTTGGCGTGTGCATTCCCTTTTCTTTTTGACAAGCTTCTTTTTTTGGATAAAATGATACATAGACCATGTTATTAACTTACCTTTGTACGAATGTTTTCAAAGGAGGGAGGGCTTACAAGTGAGAAACAACTGAGAAAAACGTCTGTTTGCGGGTACGATAGAGGTCGAAGACGGTCATAATCTTCTTGGCCGGCTGTATCCCACAACCCAAGGTTAATGGGTTTGCCATCCACCATGACATTAGCTGAGTAATTGTCAAAACTACAAATCGTGATGGAGTCAGTTTTTAAAGAGGGCCCCCCTTTAGTCGACGTTGAGTTTTGGGATGCTTACACTGTTGGAATATATTCTCCAGGGAAAGCATTTGTTGTGTAAGATATGAGTAGACATGTTTTTCCAACGGCACTATACGCAAATAGAAACGAGTTTAGATCGTGTTTTAGCCATTGTCCTTCATCATCATCATCTTTTGGTTGGTCAAAGGTTTTATTGCAAGATTCCAACGTTTCGACTCTTTTGGTTCTCGACACCCTTTTCTCAACACGCACGTACTTACCCATCGCCTACTACAACGCATTTAATTGATTGCATCTTTTATTAAAGTGTTGACTTTTTGGTGATAAATAGGAAAGATGAAAAAATAAAAAAAAAAAAGCAAACTGCAAAAGGAAAGAAAAATAAACAGTGAAAAAAAAAAAAAGTAGGGAAAAAAAGTAGTAAGGAAAGAGAACCTGCACCAAAAAAAAAAAAAAAAAAGTCGAAAAACGAAAGGCAGCCAATTCGTTTAAGTTGTGCAACCCAAGAAATTAAGTTTCTTTTTTTTTTTTTTTTTTTTTTTTTTTTTTACAGTCAAAAAAAGGCCCCTATTCAAGCTATATTCTTTATTCTTCATATTCATATAAGAACAAAGAAATCACAGACACGTTCAAATAATGTCCATGCTGTTTACACCAAACTGTTTGTATTGGCTTTTTAATGTACGTTGATGAGACTATTTTTTTTATTTGATGTTTCTGGCTGGAGATAGGAGTCTTTTTTTTTTTTTTATATTTATTTATTTATTTTTTTTGGTTTAGCTGTATTCAATTTGAACTAGCAGAAGCGATAAACAACTTTCCGCCATTGTAATTAATACAGTAAAGTGTCTATACGATCACTACAGAGATGAAAGAGGATAGAGTGATTTCTGTTCTATGCCAGACAGTTTCAACGCCGATCCTCAAAAGCGCTTTCTTTTTTCATGTAGGCCATCCAATATATCTGCGCACGTACTCTGAGTAGTGTCTCAGCAAACAACATAAATTAAGACATCAAATACGTCAACTTGAGCAAAATACACTCAAATCATCGACGCGTACAGCTATGTATTGCAATATAGCTTAAAGCTTGCTAACTGCATTTAATGGTTCACTTCAATCTCAGATGGGCGCGCGATGGTTTTATTCTGCCCTTTCGTCTTACGGTTCCTTGATTTCAAACAAGTCGCAGGTTTGCTAACTTTGTTCTCCATTTGAATCTAGAACAATGATATATTATACTTCCAACGCATCGCGGTATTGTTGCTGACGGGATTTTGTTGAAACTCTGTGCTTTTCGAAAACTCTCACTCTGTCTGAAATATGCAAACGCAATAACAAAACTGTCCGGATCCTAAGGTATAGTGCTGGCTCTCTTATTTTTTATTCGGCTTCTCGAAAGAATTATTAGTCAGCATCGATCCTCTCTTTACAGCTAAGAAAAAAAAAAAAAAAAAAAAAGTAGACAAGTACAAAAAAACAACAACACTATGCGCTGCGTTGCTTTTTGAAAGGAGGCCAAGCTGTCCGTTGACTTCCATTAGTTATACTGGAATATTGGCTTGGGAATTGTCATGCTGTGTGGCCAGCCTATTTGGAAAAAAAAAAAGAAATAATTTTTTACTGTGAGAAGGGCCTAGAATGATGCGTCTTATTCACATAAAGATCACAACGTACTTTCTTACTTCCCGTCGCTCTACGATGAGGAATAGGTCTTGATTTGTGTCATACAGTTATGGCATTTAAAAGCCAGTGTATTCGCCAGACTGTACTTATTCTTTGCATGCGGTCCTGCACCAATATTATACTGTCCTTTTTCAGTAGCCTTGAGTACTGTCTGAACCTCTTCTTCAGCTTTGGTATAGTTCTTCTTCATCATATAAAGTAACACCATCTCATACCGACTAAAGTAATAAATATAATGATCCAATTCGATTCTGTCAGCATATTCAAACACTTGATTCAATGATTCGGTCGCCACATCATACGACTGGGTTGTATTGCAGTTTTGCTCGTAAAGCATTCTACAACCGATACCACGGAAAAATTGTGCCAAGCAATAATCATCATAAAAGTGATGTACGTTGCGTGCTCGTGCTGTATCATCTAGCCTGTCTATCTCTACGTTGATTCTTAAGATGTCGTTCTCTAATATATTGGCTGGTATAAAATCGAATGCTGTAAAGGCGTTCAATATTTCAAGGTCGGGTAATAATAAATAGTTATTTTGACTAAGGAACTTTCTTGCTTTTCTCGCAAAGAATTTCTATTCATTTGAAAAAAAGATATTGGGTTTGACTATGTGTGTTCTATCACGGAGGATCCCCCATTTCGTATGACTTTTTTCTTTTTTTACCTCTACTGGAATCGACTTTCCGGCAATCTTCTGTTTCGCACTTCCGACTTGGCCCATCAAAGAAACAACTTGCGACATATATTCTGTCTTTTGCGTACTCTCATTCAAATCATTGGCCAACATGTATAAAGAAATCGCTCTTAAATAAGTATAGACTGCTTTCGACCAGTTACTCTCTTTCTGTAAAACACTATAGATATCGTACGCTCTCTGCCAATCATGCTCGATCAAATAGATCAGGCCGAGTTCCCAAAAACACATGTATTGCAATTGTTTCCAGTCTTTTTGCTGTGAAATAGCCAGCTGATATTGATCCTCTGCTTCTTTCAGTAGCTTCTTGTTCGTCATAAGACGGCCATTGAGATATAAATAAGCAACTCCCTTGGGGTATTGTTCGAGACAGTCCTTCAAGACAAGTTCAGCAAACGGAATATTCACTTCAGATAAAGGCACCAGCTTGGAAAGGATGATATGATACGCAATCAGAAATATATTACATAACGGTGTACGTAGTCCATGGATACCCGCGCCCTTCTTCTTTGTTGGGTCCATGGTCGAATAACCACCTACAGAAGCTAAAACCGAAAGGCCATGCTTACGATCTGAGGTAAATCCGATAAATTCCGCCAACTTGATGACTGAGGAAGGTAACATGGATAAAATGATGCTGAAACAACCCACACCAAAATAGACGCCAGAGAGGAAATCATCATCCAGAGGCGTCTTTGCTGACTGTATATATTTTTCTAGGGTCATATACGTGTTGTAACTACTGCGAATATTCATACTCTCTCTTAAAAAGGCCATGACGCTTTCATCATGAATGATACTGAGTAAAGCTTTCAGCAAGTACGCTTCAGCATACACGAGTTCCTAACATGTACAGAAACAGTTACTTTTTTTTCAATGCAATACCCTCCCCTCCCCCCAAGTTTCCTCTCGTTTTTATGGTAGAATGCTACTCACGGCATGACGTTCGATAAGGGACATGTGTTTCACATCCTCTACTGTTGTGCCTTTGACCCAGCTTGCTACGAGCTGCCATCCATTTTTCTTATTCCTGAGACTAGCGGCAATTCGAATCGTATGTTTTAACGCATCCAACGCTGTCAAAATATCTTGTACTTCAAAAGTCATGACAGATTTCAGATACAAAACGAACGAATAGCCCAGAGACAAATACAAAGAGTCCTTAGAGTGAGGCTTCAATAGACATTCCGCTTCATGAATATTGGAATTCAAGAAATGGTCAAAAGCGATCCGACATTGCTGAATATCTTCTTTCAATTTCGCTTCCGTCACTGCAGGTGGTGGTATATCCAAGCTACTTGTCGAGTTTTCTAAAGTCGGTGTAGTCGTTCCACTACTACTAGCGCTACTGCTGCTGCTGCCGCCGCTGCCGCCACCGCCACCGCCACCTAATGTGAACGGACTGCTTAGTTTAGAAAAGAGCCCTTTATTCAATCCTGACGGTGAATGATGGCTATTGTTTGATTTTGTGTTGTTGGTGCTGTCAGCTGACGATTTCTTCCCAAACGAGAAATTTTTGATGAGTTTGGAATCCATGCCTTGTCAAGGATATCAAAGTCAATGAAAGTAAGATAAGTTGAATAAAAAAAAAAAGTAGTTGAAAAGCTTGATCGTGATATCTATAAACTTTTTTTATTTTATTTTTTTTATTTTTTTTTTGTCTGTATCTCTTTCTGATCACATATTTAATTGTTTCGAGAAGAAACAATGAGTAGACGGGCTTCTTTTTTTTTTTCGTTTGTAAAGATTAATCTTTATGCTCTCATTGGATGGAGATCTATGAAATTGAATTTGAGTCTGTTATAATGCTCCGATCGCTCAAGTGCATTTTTCCAAATTTGAACATCAATGGGGGGCCATTTTATAACAATCATTGGTTATATAGTTTGTTCGTATTGGATATAAAAGATCCATGATAGGGTACTATTGTATACAAGCATCCTACCTCTTGTTGGCTTTTCTCCCCCGAGTTAACAGCAGGAAATTGATGTCTACTAGGAAAAAGGAAACACTATTTTGTAAAGGTTTTTCCGCTCAGACTTAGGGTATCGCACGGTCGGCAAAATAGATTTTGCCGTACCTGAATTAGCATTCAAATGCACCCTTTTTCCATGGTCATTTGTAAGCAATGACGAAACTTTAAAAGTTTAAACTTCACTTTATCATTTATTGGGGACAATAACAAATATCGAACCTTCTATGTCTCTGTTCAAAACCATCTGGCGTAAAAAAGACCGTGGAACAGGTCTTCAGTAGAGATTTCCAAACCGCAAGCACCCAATATTTCTGTAGTTAGCTCATTGGAAGCAGAAGACAGGCGAGAGTAAAATACGGGCTTACCGTATTTTCTCCCATTCATGGCTGATAGCGTCGTGGCTGTTGATCCAAGATAAAAGTCATCACAGTGGGTCCATAACAGAAGAGAGTTTCATTCCTTCTTTTTGCATTCATAGAATGCACATCGCCGTTTTTGTAGAAGGGCACAGACAATAAGCAGAGGATGGAAACTAGAGTAATCCATACGAAAAGAAAATAAATATCAAGAGAAAAAAAAAAAAAGTGTTCTGATGCATTGCTGATACACTCTTTCCAAACACTTTTTACGCATACTTTGTGTGTAGCATTTTGAGCCAAGCACAAGCAATGATTTGCAAGTTGCTAGAAATAAATTTCGCCTAGTGATCAGAAAAGACTTGGCACGCCACAAGTTTTATTTTTGGCGTATGTCACAACTGCAGCTCTTAGTATTTTTTCTGCAATATATATTCGAAATGATATCGTTCATTCATAAAGATGGGTTGGGAAATAGGATGAAGATGGAAAAGATGTCATTATAAATAAACCAGTTTACGGTTTAACGAGCGCCTTCCACAGAAATCCTCCTCTACGTTGAATCTTACCATTGACTTGAAAAGAGATGATGGGGTGACCATTTTTCTGGGCGGCATTCCTTGATAGGACAGCAAGCCTCATTGTGTCTATACAAAGCGATTGATTGGTTGTACTGTCTGTTATATTTGTGGTTATTTGTAGTTGTGAACGCGACTTAAATAACGCGTCAAATGCTTGAAAGTGTGTCTAATTCGTCTTTATATATTATAGGAGGTATGGAAATACCACACTCTGGAGCCAAAAAAAGAACGTTGGCCAAAGCTAGGATTTCTTGAACATTGGGCTCCAGTGGACAAGGTTTTTGAATACTGGCAGCCATGCACTGATACTGCCGGAATTTTGCAGTGACGGGGCCTATCATCCAGTCGTTTTGTATGTCTGCTTGCTGTTGAAGTAGTTGCTGACGTTGGCGCTAGGGAATCGAGCTTGTCTTTGTTTGGTGCTGAAACAGGTGTGTCTGCCTTTGAGGGTGACAGTGATTGTGAGACAGGTGTCTTTGAGTGGCCAAGTGGCGTGGTAGGTGCTTGCAGAGTCATGGCTACAGGCGCTGGTTCAAGCGCGATACTTCGCCTTGGATGACTTGAACTCTTGAGAATTGGAAATCAAAAGATAGTTCGCAGCCTCTGAGCAGTTGTCATTTGCTTCTGTTAAAGCTTGGGCGCGTCGTTGATTACGCCAAAACTCAATACAATCTATGGTTTTACGCCATGTTTCAAATTCTTCTCAAAGACGACTTCTGTGTTCTTCTGGTATACGAGAAACCAGCAATTATCGACATCAACCAGAAAGCGAACACACATTAAAAGCTGCTGATGTCCAATGGTGCATTGGCAATGTAGCCATTCTGTCTGTCCAAACATGTGCGACCATGATTGATGTTGGGAGATGATAAATTCTGGAAGGAGCGTATTTTATCAACAAAAAGAAAGTAAATCTCCAAATTGCAGTTTGTCCTTTTTTGCCTGTAAAAGACAAAAATAAACAAAAATTTGGAGCGGCTTCTTCAGGAACGTTTGTCATCAAAGCGCAGAATTGGTTGTAAACATGCAAAAGCGCTCGTTGTTTGTTAGCTATATGTATATATATATATATAAGTACCTTTTTCCCCAAAAATAAATGCTTACCTTTCTGTTTCTTCTTTTTTTTTCCAATTTCTTTTAAACTATATCTCGCTTTATACAGTCTTATCGAACATGTCGCAAAACATCTTTGGCGTAACACCACTGCATGATGAGTCAGCCATCACTGAAAAGCCGGCGCTTTTTAAACCTTTGTTTATCAAGGATAGCAATAACGAAATATGGAAAATATCAGATCCACGCAATTTTAGAAGAAGTACTGTGCCCAGCTCTTTGTTCCAACTTCCTAGACAGCGACAGCCATCAACAACATCGCTGTCATCAAAAAGATCAAAGAAAGCATCTTTACCACCTCTACCAACACCACCTGTAGGAAGAGGAGCGGCGACGAGCAATAATTATTCGCAATATTTCAACACTGTTAGTACTGTCAGTACACTTGATAGCTATCCAATGACACCATCCACACCCACAAATGCTCAAAGCATGCCACCACTGTCACAGATGTATCCATCTGTAGCGTGTCCTCAGCAGCAACAGCAGCTACCATCACAACAGACATTACGAGAACTATATCTTCCTCAACCATCCATAGCGCCTGCAACCCCACCACCTTTGTCCCCGATGTTCCCCCCACAAGGGTATCTGCCTTTTTCAATGCATCCAATGCACGGAGATCAGCAAGCAATTTCTGAGATAACCAGCGAAACAGAAAACCAAGAGAAATACAATGTCAAGGAAGGACAAGCTGACGGGAATGGCGATAACGGTACAGAAGAGGTTACACTGCTCCGAGAAAGTAAATTATCCAGTCTCCCGTTGAGAGGAGATCAATTGGAAAAAAGCGAACGTATTTAGACACTCATTATTCTTAAATTTCATTAATTAGGATCTGCTCATAGTGGTACATCAAATGCTGCGGATAAGTATGGCAATAAGAAGATCCGTCAAATTACTGTCAAGTCAATCAATAATGATTATAATGTGTGGATTAACGTGGACCCTAAAGATACAGGCGAGTCGATCGCAGCCAAGATTTTTACGATAGCCAGCTTTAAAACACGTAAAGTTCTATCCATAAAGACCGCCTCAGGCCGCAAGATACCTCTTGACAAGACACCTGTTTTTGCAGATTGGGAAATCATGGAGAATTTCAAAAACGGAGAGATATGGACAGTAGAATGGGATAACACAAAGCGATCTTTTGTTGATAAGGTGTTGTCTAAACTGCTTTAGTAAAGGTAGCATTTTTATTTTCGCTTTTTCTTTTTGTTTTGTTTTTAATCCAAGAATGATTTGGTTGGGCATCATTTCATGACATTTACTTGGCGGCGACCTATACACATCCTCCAGCTTTTATATTGTGAGGGTTATGTCTATCGTTAAGTGAATCTGTATGCTGCCTCTGTTCTACATTAGGATTAGTAGTGGTAACCTTATTTTATTTTATTTTTTGCTCCTTTTTTAACCGTATTTAGAATCAGTCGAAAAGTTCAGGTGCTTTTAAGACATCTTAATAAGGGGTGGGGGCCTGGAGCTCTGTAAGCGATATCATAAAGACACACACTCCTTCCCCCTCTCCTCCTCGATTTTTTGCTTTTTTGAAATTGAACACTAGTACTCTTTTTTGTTGGCATGAACACAGAATCGTACTTGCTGCAGTTTCTTAAGGACAAACAAGCATGCTACACAAAAGAATAATAAAAATATATCTGATGGCAGAAAATATAGAAAAATGCTGCTTTCCACTTGTAATGATAATTTCCTGTTTGCTTTTGAATGCTTGTTGATCTCATGAAAATGTCCACTTCTGCTGCAATGTCAACTTACACGACCATGATGCGTGTCAATTCCGAAGGTCGCCCTTTTGCTAAAGTATAGTACTACTCAAATAGATATCAGCATTTGGCCTATTCCCTCTTATTTAATAGAAAGAAATAACCTTTATGCCTGTTGTTTTTTTTGGGTTTTTTTTTTGGTTTCTTTTTTACGATTTTCTTTTTTCATTCAGGACTTGTATGATTTATTTTCAGCTCTCTTGATCCAGTTACCATTATCACAGCATCGCTCTTTATTTAAAACATATCCTTCTACTTTCACAACAGATGAAGCCGTAGAGAAATTAGGACACTTAGAAGTCACCAATCTTGTATACACACCCAACCCGTTGGATGTCAGCAACCCTATCCTTACACGCACGACTACCACGTTCAGTATGTCAAAGGACATGGCAAAGGCACTGGCACAGCATTTCATCCATGCGCGACTGTTCGAAAGCGTGACGGATCCTCAAAACCATAGAAATATACTTAAAGATAAAAGAGGAGGTAGCATCTGGACACTAACGCCAAAAGGAAAGTTTATGATCCAAGATTTTAGCCATCGTGCTCGTGTACCTATAAAGCACATGCATGACCACTTGAATCGTGTTCAGTTGCACTTTCCTATTGTTCAGTTCGAAAGACTCTACGATGATGATCAAATTTCTTACACCAGACAGACCATCGTCGACACTTTCAAACGAATGATGGACTGTATATCCACTGACACGATTTTAATCGACGATATTGGCGGATTGAACAATGTCAATTTTATTGAATATCGAGATACCTTTTACGGTTATCAGAGCTTTGAGTGGATCAGCGAATATACTAGCGTCGTTTCCCAAAGAGAGGCTGAATCTGTTGCCTCTGAATTTCTACAAAATGGCTGGATGGCCCAACTTATTGACAAATCAGACAGGGAATCCTACAAAAGAGAGGATGTAGTCAATTTCAAGTTAGATCGAAGAACACAATACTACATGACAGACAAGGGGCGCCTATTACTGCAAAAGAACAGTAGCCAAAATAGCCACCTTTGTCCGAATGGCAAAACTTTAGCGGCTGCTACAGCAATACCTACTGTAGGATTCACAGACTGTGTTCAACGGCCTAGAAACCAAAGCTCCACGACAGTAAATAGTAGTAATAGCAGTATAAAGACTGCCAACAGCAAAACCAGCACAAACCAGCAACAACTACTTACGTCTCCACCTAAGCAGCATTCGTCATCCCAAACACCAATAGAAAATTTGAAGGCAGAGGATACTGCCGGACCCGGCTATGCGAGCCGCTTGCAATCTACCACTAACTACAGTCTCGCTGAGCTGAAAGATCTGATCCCAAAAGCCTCCATTACACAATACAAAACAGTTGAAGACGGATATGCCTCGAAAGAATCCTTAACAAAGGAAATCAATTCTCTACCAACAGATTCTGTTTTGCAGCTAGATAGTAATTACGATTTTGGATTCTCTTCTATCTCCTCAACAAGCTCAAGTATGACTACGTCAACCCTACGAACAAAGCCATCTCACATAGCTGCGGAAAAACAATTTAACCCTGAGCACCTTGAGCAAACAGGCGAAGCATGTACACAACTGAAAGAGCAGCTACAAGGTCTGGAAGGGACAACGGATGTATCATTACGTAATAACAATGTCCAACCCACCACTAGCACTACACTTTGCGATTATCAAAACAATGCAGTCTTTAAATCACACGCCAGACAAAATTCAAACTCTCAGAACTCCAAGCTACAGAGTATCCTGGAGGACCCTCTCACTCGCATGTATTTCCGTCAATTTCTAAAATCATGCTTTTGCGAAGAGAATATAAACTTCTGGGTAGATTATACAAGTTTACTAAAAAAAGTACAGAGCTCCTTTCTAAATTCTTCTGCTGCTTCATCGATGTCTACTTCTTCTTCTTCATCAACATCAACAACACTGTACAACATAATAGCAGTAGATAGTAAGATATTACCACAGTCGTATTCATACGAATCATTACTGACGCACTGCTATGCCATTTACAATAACTACTTTTGCTCTGACACTGCGTTCAATGAGCTTAATATTGACCATGGGTTGCGCTATGAGATCGCACTATACATCCAATCGATCTTTCCCAATAGTTATAACGATGACAGTTATAAAACTATGAACAAAGAGCTGGGCGACAACAATGGCAGTAGTAGTGATGAAGATATCAATAAAGGTATAGCAGATGCCGCCTATGTACCTTTCGGGTCTATTTCAGTTTCTGCTACTCAGCAACAGCATCATATCATCTCTTCGCCACCAATGAGTAAAAATAACAGCAGTAGTAGTCATGGTTTCCGAAGAAGCAACAGCTATCACCGCAATCGACATAGTAATACTTTTCAACAAGGAATACTGTCACTGAAGGGGACGACTAGTGACACTACTCTGTTGCATCATCATTTATGCAATATACTTCGATTATACGATCATGCAAATGAGCATATTTGCTCAATGATGGCAGAGGATTCTTTACCAAAGTTTCTAAAAACGCAAAAATACAAAGAGTTAATCTCGAAAGCACGAAAACCATCATCAACAGCAGCATCGTAACCATCTCAAAACAATGGAAATAGAAAAAGTGTGTTGCGAATAGCAATGCGCCAGCATTACATTTGATCATTTTCTTATTTAGACAACGCCTCATCCATTTTACTTAAGCATATACTCTAATCAAACATTTACAATTATGATTGCATATTACATGATATCTTACATATGCCACATCTTCATATTATCGTCTAAGAGATAAGAATCACTCATTCATAGTTTCCTCCTTTGTCAGCAACTGTTATAAATCGGTCACTTACATTTTGAATATATTAACGATATAGCTATCCTGTTATCGTTTTGTCTCTATTTATATACTATGGTTGCTCTTCTTTTGGTTATTAGTATTGTCGAGCAGCATATAACGGCCCCAATACATGACGGATTTCGCGGAACTTTGCTTTACTAGGATGATGAGACTCTACAGCATTTAAGAGATTCACTAATAGTAATTCTCACTTTATGTCCAAATGTCAACCTAAATTACTAAGTTCAATAACATACTCATTCAATCTAAAGCATGATAAATCATTAGAATACTCGCTTTTACGAACAGTTTTACAATTTAAGACACTGAATTGATCAGAATTCATTGTACGGATATTGAGTAGATCCATGTAATCTGCACTTCCTACATGCAATACACACTTTTCACATACTAAAAACTTATCCGTTTTTCCATGCTAGGGCCAGCATATGTGACCTCTGACCATAAGCAACATATTGCATAAAAAGAGACCATCTTCTAAATCACTGAAGTATGATTCCGTTTTTTCTTTGTTCTTACTTGCAATATATTACTAGTAGGATAAATGCTCGATTGGAAAGCATATTCAAAATCAAGGTTTCTATGGAAACCACCTGTTACAGTTGACCCACGCAATCAAAGTCGGTTCACCAAAGGACTAATACTGACTTGTGTATCTATAAGTGGGAGTATGTCAGGTTTTGCCAGTACAATTTACTTTCCAGGTACAATACTATTTTTCATGGGATGGTTTGTTGTAAACAGCTAGACATCCAAATAGGTTGATTGAAGGATAATAGTGAAAAAAACAAAAAAAAAAAAACTCAGCATCATTCTTCATAATAGGACTACCGTACATCAACTCTGAATTGAAAACCCAAGCTATAGCTACAACATTGACAGCTGCACTTTATGTATTATTTATGGGATTCACTCCTATTGTATGGGCGTCCCTTTCAGAGGCTCTTGAAATTCGCCGATCACTATTAATTACGTCCATGATAGTATTCGGATTCTCAAGTCTTGGAGCAGCGCTAGTCAATAACATATGGGGTCTGTTAGTTTTGCGGATCATACAAGCAATGGGTGCATCCGCTGGCTTATCAATAGGTGGAGGTACATGGTTAATACTTACGCAGATATAATTAGCTTTACAATTGATACCTTGAGCTTACTTTAATTCTTTAATAATAGGTGTAATAGCAGTAAGTATCCTAATTAGAATGTCTGTTGTAAAATCAGACAGTATGTGTAAACTTTCTTCTACCATTAGGATTGCTTCCCAGTTGAAGAGCGAGGTGCTGCATTTGGTAAATTCTATTTCATGTCTTTTATAGGCCCTTTGATAGGACCTATCTTGGGAGGATTTCTTATCGTAAGCCCAATCACTTGGCGGGCTACATTCCTATTCACTTTTGCGTTTGGATTGTTCATTGCATTAGCCATATTTACTTTATGTCCTGAAACATACCGAGACAATAAAAAATGGGATCTTCAACTGCCAGTCATTTCGCAGAACATGTTCCCTAGAGCACAAACCGTGGTTGAAGAGACTCACCAGGTCGATACATGCTCATCTTTTATCAGTAGAACGGGTAGTGCAAATGGAAGCAGTGACAAGGACAACAACCTAATCAACACAAGCACTTTGATTGCAGATAAGGAGGACGATAAAACACACCAGTCACCGCCTCTTCAAACCCAAGAGAATGGGAAAGCGCCATTGCCCAAAAGAATGAATCCTTTTGCAGGCATGGCCTTATTGAAGCATTCATTTGTTTTACTAGCAGCTCTAACGTCAGGCCTATCTTTCGGTTGTATGCTTGCTGTAGAAGTCTTACTTCCCGATTTATATGAGAAGAATTATGGTTTCAATTCCTGGCAGACAGGTAAAAACCCAAAATTTGGTTTATTGGAGCTATTTAACCAACAATTTGTATGTATATGTAGGGTTAAGTTACATGGGCGGAGGCGTTGGTAACGTGATTGGCTCAGCTTTGCAGAGCTATCTGTCGGATAAGCTATTGCTACGTGCGCGCCGTCGCAGGGGAGGTGCAGCAGTTGTTGAAGATCGGCTATCTGTAAATCTCTGGCCAGCTTCCATTGTTATCATTTTGGGCACCTTGGTATGGGGCTGGTCTATCGAACTTAAATTAAATTATTGGGTACCTATTGTAGCTTTTGGTATACAAACATTTGGAATGAATCAGATAATGGCAGCAACATCTGCTTATATTGTCGATGCCGTGCCTGGCTCCGGTGCATCTGCTACTGCAGCAGCTAATCTGCTACGCATGGTCTTAGCTTGCATTCTCACAATTGCTGCAGAACCACTTGAAGCAGCCGTTGGCCCAGGTTGGACATGTGTGTTAATGGCCGGTTTGGGATTTTTGGGCTTGATCTGTCTAATTATTATTAAAATTTGGGGAAAGAAGCTTAGAGCAAATAGTGGGTATCCCGATATTGATTTTATACAAACCGAAAAATAATGCACCTTCTACTCCTGTAATTTTACCCTTCAAACTCTTTAAACATACTATTATGCATTTGTAGAACACATCTATTAAATATTATATAAAGGGACACAACTAGAATGCACGTAGTTTGAGAACAATGGTAAAATCAGTACACAGATTCATGGTGCTATTGAGCTTGAAGGCGTTCCCACAGCTCTCATTAGCAATTATAATAGTTAGATCTCGAAAGACGGATAGTCTGAAAGAGCACATATCATCTGTTAAGCCTATAAAACGATATATTATGCTTGTCAACGAAGATTTTTCCGCTTTACTTGAAATCACTGCTTCACACATAGAACTGAGATTGGTATTATCTTAGCAGCGCAGGATATCCGTTCTAAACGTACTTTTCTACAGTATTAAGTTATCGTATACTATTAACTAATGGTTGTCTCTTCTAATATCAGCAGAAACAGTTTGAACAGTTTCCAAATAAACCTTCAGAGCTTCAGGGTCTACTGTAGGCAAAATACCATGCCCCAAGTTGGCAATATGCTTAGAGTCTTTTCCAAATGCATGTACCATTCGAGTAGCAATTTCACGAATGGCATCAAATCCACCATATAAAACAGTTGGATCCATATTTCCCTGTAAAGCAACCTTATCTTTCGTCATTTGACGTGCGTATTTGGGGTCAATAGTCCAGTCAAGCGATACAACTTCATAGTTCGATTCTGATAAATCCTCAAGAGCATACCAAGATCCTTTGGCGAAAATTGTCATAGGAACAACATCCAAGCCTTCCTTGGTTAATTGTTCTTTCACTCTTGTGGAAATTTGCCTGATGTAAGGAAGTGAGTACTCTTTGAAATCTTGAGGGGAAAGTTCACCACCCCATGACTCAAATACTTGTAGCATCTATGAATTTTGTACCTCTATCAGCGAAAAGAAGATTATATATTTTCCTTCTGAACGACATACCTGCGCACCAGCTCTGACTTGACCAACTAAAAACTCAATTGCGATATCCGAAATACGTTGTAATAAAGCATGGGATTCTTTGGGGTATTTCCATAACCAGCTTTTTGCTTTGGATAGTGTTTTACTTCCGCCGCCCTCAATCATATATGCCATTAATGTCCAGGGGGCACCAATAAATCCAAAGAGAGGCACACGACCCTCAAGTTTGTGGCGAGTTAAAGTAATGGCCTGATAAACGTACCCTAATTCCTTTTCCACATCAATATTATCAGACAAACGAGCAAAATCTTCAGGCGTCTCGAGAGGTGCAGGAAAAACAGGTCCTTTTCCAGCCACCATTTGAACTTCAAGACCCATGGCTTGTGGAATAACAAGAATATCAGAGAAAATAATCGAAGCATCTAAAAGCTTCCCGTACCGCCTAATCGGTTGAAGTGTCAATTCACAAGCAAATTCTGGAGTACGGCAAATCTCAAAAAAGCTATGGTTCTTCCTCACTTCTTGAAATTCTATGTGTTTTGAATGATAAAAAAGCAAAACAAAGGGCATGCCAAAATATGATGAAGACCAGTCAATAAATAAGGCCTAGCAGCAGCTTTTTCGCGTATAGTTCTCTTGATGGAATCCACAATCAGTTACCAGGTAAATAACGTCCTGCTTGTCTCATGATCCATATAGGTACTCGTTCTACTTTTTCGCCTATAAGTGATCAATGACAATACGAGTCAGCTTGGTGAATCATAACCGAATTTCTCCAACACAATACAATAGAGTATCTTACCCCTTGAGGCACGCAGAATGAGGTCATTTTGAAGTTTAGGAAAGTTTTCAGCTTTGAGATTCGTCATGGGGAAAGAATAGTTTAAGCTACTTTAAATTTAGCTAGGCAAATTGCTCAGGCCCTTTTTAATTTGAATAACAGTCAGTACACCTCGGAAAATACAGATAAACTCTATTGTGAAACAATCGCGTATGCAAACAAAGTACACTTCTAATTGACTTGACAGGTTAAAGCACTTGACCGTTTCTATTACGAAATTCAACGGAAGGCATGAGGCACTTTATTTCAATTAAAATCAAATAGATTTTACGTATTTTCCTTTTCAACAGATTAAGCAACGATAATGCTTGCCATGATTGAGAACAGCAGGTTAAAATATACTGAGAACGCTTTTTTAATTAGCAAACAAATGCAATAGAGTATTTTAGCTTATATTTTAGATCATTTACAATTTAAAATGAACAATATGTATTTTATATTTAGATTTATTTTATAAAATTTTTAAATAAAATTCATAGGTTTTTGGATATTTGGATACTCAATTATTCTATGATATCCAAGTAGCATTAAGGATGACATACAATCGAACCCTAGATGAGTCTCTATCAGTAAAAAGATGTCAATAATGGTTTTATTGACGTTATCTTGCAATAAACCAAATTACAAAAAGCTTGACAACTTTTTTATTGAATGACGATATCATCCAAGACCAACTAGATATTCGTCGATACCTTTTTTGGACGTTTTCAAACCAGCGAAGAAGAAGAAGGCATCGCCGTAATAAACACGGTTTTTATCATTACAGGTAAGGAATAGTCCTTTTTTTTGTTTTTTTTTCGCACTACTGACAAGTTTTTAACGATTTACATTTTCGTATACAACACAATTGCAATTCGTCTAAAAAAAATATTAATTGTCCAAAAAAAAAATTGTATTTTATCTAAAATATTAGTTAAACTACTGTAGAAGTCCGGGATATATTCATTTTCTTTGACATCATGAAATTAAATTTCTCCTTTAATAAAAAGCATGGTATAAAATAATAAACACGGAAAGGAAGTAACGTTGTGCTCTTTCCTAATATTCTACTCTATCTGATTTTGACACCGATGAAAAAATTTCTACTAATAACATCTGCCATTATTACTCTGCTATCAACAGTAGTCTTTGGAAGACCAGGAGAAGAAGAATATCTAGCCAATAATAATGAGCACACATTTATACAAATTCTCAGTTGGGATGAGGCTTATGAAAAAGCCAGGCCCTTAGTCGAGCAAATGTCTTTGGAACAGAAAGTCAACATAACGACTGGCTTGGGATGGGAAGGTGGACGGTGTGTTGGTAACACCGGGAGTACCATCAATCCAGATTTTCCTGAATTATGCTTACAAGACTCACCGCTTGGTATCAGATTTGCCGACGGAGTTAGCTCCGGCGTGGCAGGCGTGAACGCAGCTGCCTCTTTTGATAAAGAAGCTATCCGTAGACGCGGCGAATATATGGGCGCCGAATTTCGTGCTAAAGGAATTCATGTTCAACTAGGTCCCGGTGTCAACATGTTGAGAGCGCCTGAAGGTGGTAGACTTTGGGAAGGTTTTGGAGAGGACCCCTATTTGGCTGGTATTGCCGCAGCGGAAACTATTCGCGGTATTCAAAGCCAAGGAGTTGTAAGTTTTGCAGCTTTATTTCTATATAATGAAAGACTATTTTTAATTTTTAAAATATCTTATGATAGATGGCTACTGTGAAACATATCATTGGAAACGAACAAGAAATCAATCGTGAAAAGGTAACTCCCAGATTTATACTTACGAGTGGTGCTTCGATGTTGAAGGAACCTTATTAAAAACACATATTATCAATCAGTACTCAAGTGAAATAGATGAGCGAACAATCAATGAAATTTATCTATGGCCATTTGCAAGAGCAGTCGAAGCAGATGTAGCTTCAGTTATGTGTGCATATAACCAAGTCAACGGTCAATACGCTTGTGAAAATGATTATGTTCTAAACCAATTGTTGAAAACCAAGCTAGGGTTCAGAGGCTTTGTACAGAGTGATTGGGCAGCGACACACTCGACCGATCTTAGCGTACTCAATGGATTGGATATGACAATGCCAGGTCAGTCCTTCGCTTACATTTAGCAAAAGTTTACCTCATTTGACCAATATATATTTAGGCGACATTACATTCCATTCTGGAGATTCATACTTTGGAGCCAATCTGACTAAAGCAGTAAAGGAAGGAAGAATTGACGAGGATAGGGTTACTGATATGGCAATGAGGATAGTAGCTTCTTGGTACAAGGTAAACTCTATCAAACTGGGATTATATATACTGTTATTCTCTGTTAGTGATTTAGAAATTTCTTATTCAATTCTTAAATAGTTAAGACAAGATGAGGTATGGTCAGTTTTTATATATGACATTCAACTGGCTTCTTACATTTTCTATTTATTATTTGAATTAGGGCTTCCCCGAAACCAACATTGACAGCTTCAGACCAGAAAACGATAAGCATATTAACGTTCAGGGTAACCACCATATTGATATCAGACAACTAGGCGCAGCATCGACTGTACTTTTGAAAAATGATGATAATATATTGCCCTTGAGCATTTCCAGAAAAAGGAAGCTTGCTGTTATTGGATCTGATGCCGGGCCCGCCAAGAAGTAAGCTTTACAGGAAAAATTAGTAGTGCTTACAATTATTTATTCAATGCATTACCATTTTATTATCGTAGTGTATTAAACTGCCCCGATCATGGTTGCAATGATGGAACACTAGCACAAGGCTGGGGCTCTGGTACAGCAGCTTATCCATATTTAATCACGGTAAGTTAGGTACGCGTATAATGAAACATCTTTTGGATCAAGCCTCTTATCAAAACATATATGTTTTACTCCAGCCTTATGAGGGTATCAAAAGCAAGGTTGGAGACCGTATGACTGTAACAAAATACCTTGACCACACGAATTTGAAAAAAGCAGCTAAAACTGCGTCCGATGCCGATATTGCCATTGTATTTGCTAATTCCAATTCAGGCGAAGAATTCATCGTCGTCGACAATCATAGGGGCGATAGAAATGATTTAAATCTGTGGAATAATGGTGATGAATTGGTAATACCGAAAATTGGGAACAACGTCTGCTGAATTCAATTCCATTCATTCTATTTTAAATATCTCTAGATCAAAGCTGTAGCCGATGCTAATGAAAACACCATAGTTGTTATACATTCTGTTGGCCCCGTCAATATGCCTTGGGTAAGGCATCCAAATATCAAAGCTATTCTATGGCCTGGTTTGCCTGGGCAAGAATCCGGCAACAGTTTGGCTGATGTATTATTTGGTGATGTTAATCCATCAGCAAAACTACCTTATACGATCGCTAAAAACCCTAAGCATTATCCTGCAACCATATCGCTTGGGAATACCACTGAACACGTTGTAAGGACACATATATATGTAATAACTTGGCTAATACTGAAATGAGTAAAGCTAATGGTAAAAATAATAACTTAGATTCCTTATGAGGAAGGGCTATATATTGGCTACCGCTGGTTCGATAAAAATGATATAGAGCCTCTTTACCCATTTGGTCATGGTTTATCTTACACCAAGTTTCAATATTCTCATGGTCGAGTACAAGTTGTACAAGGTAGAGCAAACAATATAACAGTTTATGCAAACATCACTATAAGTAATGTAGGTCATTATGATGGTGCTGAAGTCGTCCAGCTTTACTTGACATATCCCGCTATTGCCGAAGAGCCTCCTCGAATACTTCGTGGTTTTGAGAAGGTATTCATTCCTCGAGGCTGTGAGGAGACCGTATCTTTCAAATTATCAAAGGAAGAATTAAGTTACTACGCAGTCATTGACCATGATTGGGTTGTACCAAGAGGCGATTTTGTTTTACATGTTGGCTCTAGCAGTCGCGATATTAAATTTTCCAAAAGATTTACACTAGATTAAATTGCAAATTATGTAAATATGGTTTTTGTGCAGTGTTAATGACTAGCTTCGACACCCTCATGATGAAACTATAAATTAATCCATAAAATGTTAAATATTTTAAGTTAAATTAAAAAGCTTCTGGTAACTAACGGATGGTTATAAACTGGATACAGTTTACTCTGACCGACAAAGGAAATAAGAGTGCTGTGACACTGTTGTTCAATTTAACTTACAAATTCAATTATAAACCATCACTCCTCTAGTCACATTGAATTAACAATTGCATCGAATGGAATTGAAAATACTATCCGAGATGAGTTCAAAGTAGTTACAAATGACACGGTATCTTTTATTCTTGGTTTGAAACAGACATTATAGTGGTTCTACCTCGTGAGAGATATACTGACTAAGGCAAGCAAGCAGACAATTGGCGTAATCCATTACAAACATGGCTAAGGCTGAAAGAATCTAGGGTATAGTTCGTTTAAATTTCTTCAGAGGAATATAAACATATAAATCCGGCTATTCCTGGCTGTAACTTCTCAGCTTGGCTCAGAATAATTTTGAAATCAGCCTTATGATAAAGAGCCAATGCATTCATACTTCTGTCAATCAGATCTTTATCATCGTGCTGTTTCGAGATCGCATGACTGAAGGGTAGTAATAATTAATATAATAAAATTCAAAGAGTAGGTAGAGCAATAAACACACTTACGTTTCATTTTGTACAAATTTAATCAGTGCTACTGCTTTCCGGACCACAAGTCGCTTCCATTGCCTCATATATGCTTCCCTCATTCTCACTGGTAATTTTTGTGTTTCTTCTATCAAGCTTTCTACCATAGGTGCTATGCATTCCATTTTTTCCAAAATGATGACGCGTTTACTATTAAAAAGTATGTCAGTTATCACGCATGCAATGCCAGTGATTTGTTTCAATTTACCTCCAGTCATTTAGATGCGTTTCTATTGATTGCGGTTGAGAAGAAGGCCTTTCGGCATAATTGGCGAGCTTTTCCTCTAATCTGGATGCTTTTAAATTAAGATATTTTGTTCTAAGTCGAGCGTACCCATTATACAGTGGTGTCCTTCGTACAGTTAGTTTGGTAATATCAACAACAGTAGTAGGGATCAAAGATTCCAAAATTGCAACCTGTATGCGAGGGTCCATTTCTTCCAGATCCTTAATATCAGAGAATATACCGTTAACAGTTTAATCGCAACACTGTAATAATGTTAGTTCCTACCTGCGTTAAGAGCCCTTGTAGATATAAGTCAGGCATATAATGGTGATGCTTTCTTGCATGGCTTGATTTACATCTTTCTTCTATAGTTAGGAACAATGCTAGTGTATTTATAACCTGTATCGTTTGAGCACAGTTTCCCGTTACCATTGCATTCACATGTTTGTCCTACCTGATTCATGGTGATCAAAGTGTTACCAACCAACAGTGTGGAGCCAAAAGTTTGCAGATGTGAGGTGATAACCCTTTTTGAAATTGAAAATTAAATTTTCTTTAGTTCAATCTGTGTAACAGAAGAACTATAAACAATTTCACAAACTTCGCCATAAATTGACTTTCCAGCATGTTCTTGGAATCATTATCTAATATCGTTTGCCCAATCTTTTATGAAATTTCGAGAGTTAATAATGGATCATACTGACACGGTTTTGAACACACTCATACTTTCACACATTCGATTGGTAATGAGACTGACTCCAAATCCATAATTGATTTGACAAATGGTATTAAATACTGAATTTGGTAGTGGTTCAAAACCGTCGACCATGGCTATTAAGCAACACGGTTGGTGTTAGGAGAAAAACCAAACACATCACCTCAGCTGAATTGTGAACGAGGCTCTATATTGCTTACCAAAGATAATTGCTGATAAACCTTGCGTAATTTTATTAAAGGTTCTACTAACTGTAATGGTATTCGATCGCATAAAAGTTGAAAATACCGGGAAAAATTACGCAGATAACGCACAGGCACCACAAACACAAGCGCGCATAGCAACTCTATCGTAGGATCATAAAATAAAAACCCTGCACAAACGATGGCTTCGTGTCTATGCGATAAGACAATCCATTTAGGCTCTGCAATTGCTTTTATATTTCTTCCCACTTCTCCATTCAATATTTGTCGTGCTATGAGTGTTCTAAGCTTTTTTCTCTTCTCATCTACTGATACATGGTTTGACCATACTTTTTCTACCTTTGGGCCCATTACATATGACCATTGTATTAAAAGAGCCTCTGAGAAAAAGGAAGAATCAAAAATGCTCAACCCATCATTCAGTGCTGCTGATGCAGATATGGCCGGGATAGACTTTTGAAAGTTACTATTGCTGGCTCCCCTCATATTCCTTTTGCTACTCGTCAACGTCATTTCTACGCAAATCATCGTTGTAAAGTTTAGCATTGATATACTATTATCCTGTAAGTAAAAATGCAAATACCATCTGCAGCAAGTTGGAGTGCGGCCACTGCTTCAGAAGGTGCTGATTTCACTAGAGGAGACGGTAAGTCGACTTCAGTTGAACGAGGTCTTGCTCGACCGCTTTCGAATGTCGGTGATGGTAGAGGAGTATCCGTTGAGAATGGTGATGGTTGTGCTTCAAAAGCTGGAGTTTTGACATGGTGATGATGATGATGCACAGAAGGTGTACGATGTAAATCACTCAGCAAAGCGTCGTTATCAGCTCCTTCCGAAAATGAACTACCAATATGGCCATGACCATCGGTTTTGTTCAACCTTGAAGTGGAAGTAGACGACACTGATAACTGGTCCAAGTGCGAAGCTGCTTTGTCGCTGTTTGTGGTTACACCTGTCACAACAGCCGTAGTCGTTATTTCCAACGTTTGTATAGCCGTTGTTGAAGTCAATGCTCTTGCCATTTTCAAACGATTAGGTTGGCAAGGTGATGTTGGGTCAGTCATCTTCAGCTATTGTCGATCTAACTATCTTAACCTGTGAAGTGAGAAAGACAGAGAGTAAGAGAAAATTGTAATCCGCTTACTTTCTCAAACGGATACTCGGAAAATCAAGAAGCTTAATGAAAACTATTTCAAAATATCACTCTTTTGTATGTAGTCACAATACTACAACGTGCATGATAGATGTTACATTAGGTATTTTTTTTATACATGGAAAAAGCTATTCAATCATTTTACAATACCAGCTTGGAAAGTTGAACCCAAAACCAGTGGGGCAAAATTTTCATTATACTGACAAAGTCTTTTCATTCTTAATGCTAGTCGTACAGAACGCCTTAACCTTCTCGTAATTCCGCAAAGCTATCAGTTTCTTCATTATAAACCCAACTGGTAAGTTCGACACCATAAGGTTTGGGTCGTAGTTCATAAACACTATTTTGTTACAGCAGGGAATGAGAGATTACTCTTAAGATCATAACGTGCTGAATTCATTCAAAAGCTAACTTACGTGTGTATTGGTACAAGCATATGAGGCATTTCTTGTCTAGACCATTCGAGCAAATAACCCAGTAAGATACGCAATACAACCCTATGAGTAATTATCAGACAAGAGTTACTCATCCTCTCCAGCTCAATAATCATTGACTGCAATCGATGAATAACATCTATGTATGATTCGCCCCCCATTCCAGGATAACGATAGTAGAGTTTGTCCTTTTGTCTTGCCTCAAATTCGCCTGGATATTGTGCTTTAATTTCTTCGTAAGTCATACCCTCCCGAGCCTATACCCAGCATACATGAAAATGTGGGCCAATAAGTACCCATCTATCTAATCGAGTCCCAGTACTAGGCTTAAATACTTACGCCTGAGTTTATTTCGTTCAGAAATCGTATATGCTATAAGATGAGGTAAATAGTAAATATAGTGTGTGAGCCTTTCAGTTCGAATACAGAATCCTTAAGCATAAATTATGAACAGGTATAATAGATTACCTTAATATCATACTCATCCGGATCAAATGCAGCTGCTGTTTGCATGGATCTTTTCAACATACTGGTCCATATTGTAAATTGAGAGCTGTTAATTGCTTCTGCTGTCGCTTGCACTGTCTTCTCTTCTACATATCGACTTTTCGCTTCTTGTTCCTCATCATCTGAATCTCTTAACGGGTCCTTTGATTCCTTTTGCTCCTTCATTTTCCTACGCGCTAAATCCAAAGCAAATGCAACACGTCGTTCCTTCACAAACCTTGCTAAAGCTTTTGAAAACTTTTTACCCAATGTTGACAAGGGTGCGTCGCCTCCAATTCTACCGGTCAGGTTATCCTCACTTTCGCCATGACGTGTGACGAAAATCTGACGCTCTAAAGTAATAGATCGGATGATATGAAATTAGCACTAGATTTTATGCATAACAATCATGTAATCGTATACAGTAAATGGATTTACCTGCCAAATTGAAGTTCATTAAATAAAATACACATTGACCAGATAGATAACCAGAAATATTAAAAGCGATCACTTTCTTGCCTACATTAATCAATTTGCAGTATTGTATATCATGCTCCTCTTCCCATTCGCTTATAGTTTGGTAAGCTTTTTCATAGTTGAGAACACGATGCCTGAAATCAGATAATGCTTTGGTTGGGTCTTTATCCTTATAATCTGGGCCTGAGAGCTTTAATCGAAAATTTCGTTCCAAGACCTGTATGTGACGTCACCCAAAAAAGAAAATGACTATTACGTTCCTTTGCCATAGCAAATCTCATCAATCACTGTTTTTCGTACCCTTGCGTCAGTACAAAGTGATTCTAAAAACAATACTTTCATATCTGGCTCCTTTTCTAAGCGATCAATAAGCAGTTGTCTATTTGAGATTCAATAGATGTACTAAATAAGCCTTCTGTACTATGTCTGTCACACGATAAATGCATGAACTAACAAACCTTCTTTGACGGGTTGAATTTGTCGCGTCATGAATAGCAACACGCCCTCCTCCATTTCGTAGCCAGTCAATCAACTGTTCCAAAACTCTTAAGGCTAAATCATCACGTATTTTCGAGCCATCCTTATTTTCCGGGTCGAAGAACTCGGCTGACTGATTATGATGTTGGGATGCTTCATCCGCACGACGCAAGTTGCCAACGTTAAAGACCTATGAAAAAGAGGGAGAGACAGAAAAACTTTAGTCAAATTAGATGATACTTAAACCATAATGAAATTGATTTATTTTTTATTTTTATTTTTATTTTTATTTTATTTTTTTTGCTTTTCTGACGTACCTTTGTTTCATATTGAAGCCAGTTTAAATAGCGTCGTAATTTTTTCACGATATAACTTTTTCCTCTTGCAGGTAATCCGACTATTTTAAACAGATGAAAAATGAGGAAGGAGGAATATAGATATCTCCATAACTGAAACGCGTTTAGTTTTGAATATCCTTTTACCCATGATTACGACAAGCTTACTGTCCAATTGTCTATTTGCTTTGAGGTCTAACATAGCATAAAGAGTACAAGTCAGTAGATGTACTATGAAAGATAAAGTGTGTTCTAGGAGCATGAATTACTTGGAGTGACGATAGTGTGTACTGCTCCAGGCACATCGAATCCAACGCTATGCCTGTTCACCAGTGTATAATCATCCAATTTAAATGGTGAAGCTGCTTTTAATGGCTGTTGCTTCACTTGTTGCTCGTCTTTATTGCTTTCTTCAACCATTACGGGTATTTCTGGTTCTATTTCTTGTTGCGGTGATTGACTTAGCGATAGACGAGACCAGTCCTCTGCTTCCCAATCTTCATCTTTCTTTAGCACAGGCAAGTGCTTGTCTTTACGCTCATGATATTTAGCAAACATTCTACAATTATTAACGAAAGGAAGGAAAGATAATTAAATAAAAAAAGGAAAAAAGAAAAGTAAATAGAAGTACACCTGCCTGGAAACATCTGCTAAATGTGGAGTAACAATTATACCCCCTTTTTTCGCTTGTTCAAATTTTTTATTTCCAGTGGCATGAATTACAATGTTTTAGCTTCAACTTTACACTTTATACAAATTATATTGGACAATATATATATTTAATTTAGATAAATTTAAATTATTTTAGGATGAAATGGTATAATATTCTTGGACGATTTATTGAATGAATAATTGTAGACATTACTTTGAAGGTCAGTGGACATTTTTCAATAGATAGTGGCATTACGTTAAAGTACTACGAGACGTAGTGAGTATTATAGTGTGACACAGGTCTTATCAGCAATAGATATAGGGTTGTAGTTTACGAGACTTTATTTATGGATCATATGAATTGATCTACGCGTTAAACTAATCCCAGACACGTTCTTCCGCCACGTAGATAACGGTTGTTGTTGTCAATCGTAACAAAAAAATAGATGTTGTCAAACTCGAAGCATTTACAGATAAAAATATGTTTGACATCTTTCCTTTGATTTCCATCTTCTTCTTCTTATTCTTCTTTCATCTTTCTTTCCTCATCCTGATAGCTATTACTTACCATGTACAAAGCCCAAATCTTGCAAAAAATTAAATCGGTGGCAGAAGCCCATAAGAATAAAGTCAAAGATGAGTCCTTCCGTAAGTAACACATGAGCGCGCTGCCACAAATAAGTTATAGTGGTAATCCTCAGATTATGTTTTGTATGACTAGTAAACATCGAGTGCAAGGATTGCAAAACACTCGGACATTTCAGCAAGGCATACCATGAATGCAAGTTTTACAAAGCAGTTTCTGCAGCTGATGGTAAGTATCATGCTCTCACTGCAAGACAAGTTTATGTTTGCTTAACGGAAATTTAGTTGGAAGTAGCGGTAAGAAACGTAAGCAATCAGCTACAATCAAGGAAGAAAAGAAGCAAGCAAAGAGAAAGAAAAAGCAAACAACTGGAGATATCAAGTGTATCAGTTGTGGCTTAAAGGGTCATTCTACTTCTCGTTCTCTCGAATGTCCCAATCACATTGCTTCAAAGGAAGAAGTTATTACCTCGACGCTTGGAGAAGGCTCCACTGTATTCACGAGGAAGCTCCCTCTTACGTCTACTGTGAAGCCAGCGTTTCGCCAACAATTCCAAGAAAAAGTCATCTCTTGCTGCGCTGACATAAGGAGAATAGTATTCTCTAGTCAATTATTCGTTAACTCGTACCTCATTCATTGTCAGGAGAATAAAAGGAATGCAAACAAAGGCGAAAAGAAAGACACTGATAAAAACAGCAACAAAGGCAGTAAAGAAGCCAACAAAGAAGACAGCAAGAAAGTCAGCAAAGAAGCCAACAAAGACAGGTCTATTCCTGATGTATTCTGCCAGCAATTCTGGTATTCAGTAGGTCAGCTAGTAACGGGCAAGCAAGTTACTCACAAAACGGCATTATCCGAGAACATAAAACAGTATTATACAGACTTCAAGGCAAAGTTCCCTACTATCGAAGTAAAACACAAGCTGACCGTGGGATATAGCCATTGCCTTACAGAGGCAGCAAAGGAATTGAGTGTCTCTTACACGAACTCCATTGTAGAGTGCTTCGAGCAGCGCTTAA
The DNA here is from genome assembly GCF_025528875.1 of Mycotypha africana. NCBI lineage: Eukaryota > Fungi > Mucoromycota > Mucoromycetes > Mucorales > Mycotyphaceae > Mycotypha > Mycotypha africana. The sequence goes on along the minus strand of NW_026515736.1, from coordinate 784,738 downwards.
CAAAGTTCCTTACTTACAAATTGAGAACTATGCTCCCGGTAAGGCTGTAACCGAGTACCTTCTTAATGCTCTGCTGTTTTATTCATTTTATTTCTCTTTATACACATTCTAGAATATCAAACGCACTGATGTACAAAGAATTGTACAGCTGTATTGTTACCAATCTGTCTGTCATGGTCGTCCTCATTGGCCAGAAAACCTCGAGCTGGCGGCCGTTGACAAAAACCGAATTGAATTACTCTGCAAACAATTTGAAGAGTTCATTCCAGGAGAAGTAACCCTCGTTTCTCTTTCTGCTGCTCCTGCAAAGTTTGTTAATGCGTTATGGAACATACAGTTTACGTACGAGCAAGAACATATACAGCATAAACCGTACGATGTCCGTGTCCTACCACTTCCTCAGCGTTTCTTTCTCTTTCCTACTCCATCGCTGAAATGGCGTTTCATCGTGATAAGTATAAACGCTCTTACACCCTTCATGTTTCCCGGAAAAGTTGCCAAGGGTTATACAGCCCAACTCGAACAATTCTGTAAAGTCTTCGACTTCAAAAAGTTTGGCTTTAAGAGGTAAAACTATAGAAGAACTTCTTCAGCAAAATTATGCCTAATAGTAAACACACCCCTATTTTTGCTTCTGTCATAGTCTAACCGCTTTGAAGGAAAGTTCTGATGTAATGTTTCGAAACATGGCTAGGTCGGACGGCTTTACTGTAGACTTTTTGTTCAGCCGCAAAAAGAAAACAAAAGAAGACATGACCATTCATAATCACACCGTGACTTTGGAAAATTTTTCTTATGACGAAGTACAAGACAATTACAGACCCGCTTTCCTTGATCCAGGGCGAAGATCTGTCTTCACAGCGGCAATCGGACTAGATCATAACAAACTTCAAGTACGCAGCTGCTCTACCAAGGAATATTATCATATGACCGGAAGTATCAGATACGCTGCAAAGCTGGAAAAGAAGAAAGCAGGCACAATTAAAATGATCGAAAGTGGCATACCAACCGCCAAAACTTCTATCATCGAACAACATGACCGTCATGTACAATATATGTTGCAGCACTTCGAAGCCTTGTTTTCTTTTTACAGCGAGAGAACTGCTGAAGACAGATTTCGTTTATACCAGGGTCAAGAGCGTGCTACCAACAACATGGTCAATTTGCTTATTAATGGAACCACAAAGTACAATAAGCAATTGAGGTTGAAGAAGAAGAAAGATCGAAGCAAGTGGCCAAAGAAGAATACCGACAGAATGGCTTTTTGTAAACGTAAAAAGAAGAAGAAGAAGAAGCAAAAGGTTCCAGAAGAGAAGGAAGAAGCAGATGCGAGAGAAGTAAGCGATGTTCTCGCTAAGAAAGATAGGTAAGGTTTTTAAATGATAAGCAATTCATCCACTATTCGCAGAAATATTGATAGAACTCATGCTTTCTACAGTAATCCCCTGAAGAACAAGTGGAAGCCTGAACCCTTTAGTGTAGGCGACACTAAAAAGATCCCTTTGATTGTAGTTGGTAATGGCATGTTCGGGAAGAGTGCAGTGCCCATCAAAGGCCATAAGACTGGTGTCGTGGGAGTTCTTTGGCGTGCCTTGAAGCGAAGAGAGGCTGCTGGCGATTTGCTCGTATTAACCATTGATGAATACCTAACTTCTCGAATATGCAATAATTGTCGTTCCAACAATCTTGAAGCATTGAAGACAGTTCCCGGCCAAAGTATCCTTGCCTGCAAAACCTGTTCGATACTTTGGAACCGGGACGTCAACGCTGCTAAAAACATGTTGACAATTAGCGTTTCGATCTGGAAGTCAACGGGAAGACCTGCGGAGTTTTCTAGAAAACCAAAATCACCCACAACAACCACTTAAACATCATCCTCTAATCGCCAGCACGAAGCTGGTTTGATTTTTACAGGTAAGCGTCTCAATTTTGTGGAGTTTGATCCTGAAACTATAACTTAATGATCTCAAAAATTTACTTTTTTCGTCTAGTTATATTGCGGCTTCGTCTAAACCCAAAGCTAAAAAACTGTAGATATACTTCTTAATATTTGTCAAATGTATTCAATAGTTAGTTTGTTACATATTTTGCTATGAACCGATTTCGACTTCAATCACATATTCAATGAAATATATCGGCATAGTAAGTAAAAACAGCTTCTCGCTTCCGCTGGCTAAATACATGCCGCCTCATATATTATCGCTATGGTATGCACTTTAAACCCGCTAACTATCTTAGTGGTACAATCACATCCATGCTTCGTATTAGATAGATTTTTGGAGGCATTCACACTCTTGATTACACGACTTTTAAGACTCAAAAACGATAGAAAATATGAATTCAGTTTATGCTATGATTCTTAAAAAAAAAAACTTATGGTCTAATACTAATGTACACAAATAGTTTGAGATATCTGGAATTTTTTACTTCTACGGGATGTAAAGCTATGAATCCAAATGAATTAGGAGTGACCTATTCTCGTCAACGAAGCTCCACCCATCTGCGCATACAAGAATTAGGTGTGAGATCTATTCAATAATAAGGGTTGTGTAAATACTATAGCCATTCATCCGAGATCTGGTGGAAATGATTTAAACCATACCAAAATTATCCTCTGCATTGCAATGGCATTTCAATTGTAATTCTCGCGCAACTGGACAATGAATGAATGGATCATGTTTGTAACCGATATCGTTAAAGAATTGAACTTCTGATTTGTTTAAGAAAAGGCCGACAGCAATTGAATGGACTGGCGCATCACCCCATCTATATATTGAAACAGATTGGTACCATTAGCAACCACCTGTTTCAATAGACTATAAATTATATTGCACGCGTACCTTTCATAGAAGAAACCTCCGGACTTATCCAAATAGTCAAAAAATGCAGTATACTCTGGGCTTCTCAAAAACTTCAAATCACCAATTTCAAAATTACTCCAAAAGTGGCATAAATTATAGCTGTTACCGTTATCGTTTGATATAAAGTCTATTAGGTTGTTCTTGGCAATCAGTTCACGGTTCTCCTTTATAAATTGCTTTGTGGTTTCCCATAGGGTAGGAATGGTAGCTTCAAATTCAATCAGAGATATAGTCCAGCCATACTTCTTATTGTTCTCCTTCATGTATAAAAATGGATCGTAATCAATATCACAATAAAATTCAACACTAGGCTCTACTCGCCAATAATATTCATAATCTTGCAATAAAGGATGTTTGTAAAAGAAGCCACTGTTGAATCTGTTGGGTAAACATTGTTTATAAATCCGTTAGTCGAATTACAAATCAATACCTTCTACGGCTTTGCTTATCCTTTAGGTACCTGCACATGTGTCTGTAAGATAGACTTCCACCATAAATGATACCCTTCTCTTCCATCTCTTTACGTAGTCTGTCAGCTTTTTCGATATCGATCCAGTCAGGATAACTCCAGTGCTCTTTGGGAATGAGGCCTATTGTTAAAGCATCATTAAAATTTATTTTTCTCTATTAAAAATAAAGCCGAGAATTCGGTTATGCTCTGTGCTACTATCGATACCATATTTAGTTTCGGCATTCGTTAGACTTGAGGTCAACTCTATAAATTCCTCAGTGAATTCTACATCGTTTAAAAAGACATAAGGGTAGTTGAATTTGTGATTGAATCTTGCTTCTAACTGTTGAATTGTTTTTCGTAAAGCATCTAGTTCGTTATTTCTTGTCAAGATAACAAAAGCTGCTTTGACTCGAGTGGTATTTTGCCATGCTGGTGGATCGTTGACATCGGGCAGATTTGGATGATGTAGCATTGACGGATGTGACACTAAGGAGGATGATTTCCTCGAACCATTACTGTTGTTGTTCGGTGCTCTTAGCGGCCATAAGAAAAAACATATACAAAAGAAGAGAAAACCGATATACAAGAATATCGGTTTCCTTTGATTTGAATTAATAACAACCATGTTATAAGAGATATGTGTATTGTTCTCCTTCCGTTATATAGAAGAAGAACCAAAGGTATCCAAAAAGCAAAAAAGAAATAAAACGAAAAAAAAAAAAGCACAATTACGAAGGAAAAAATGGGTTCAAATTTAGACGTGAAATCTGCGATCTACCAGCAAATGATTTTATTACGGCTAACATTGCAAGAAAAAAAGCTTTTAATGAATTACAGTGGATCCTTGAGCAGTTGGATTTTGACTAGGATATTTTGTATCGTCTTTAGCGTTCATTGAGGGAGGTGGAGGTGGCTGCTTAGACTTCAAATCTGTTGATTCTGTGAATAAGACATCAGTTTCTGCGCGCTATGTATTATATTCTGAAGACAACTTACTCTTATTAGCATTCGTTCCTTGCGGCTTTGGTCTGGCCCACACAACCTTTAAAGAGTATCCCTTCAGGTTTAACCCAACCTCTGATACTTTCTCTGCTGCGAGTTCTGCTGATGTTCTCGTCGTAAAGTTAATGAATGCACACTTTGCTTTATGAGATACAATAACAGATTTGATATCACCAAATACATAGAAAAAGCCCCTAGACAAATTTTAGCACAAAATTTAAAGGAGTATATGGAATCAATTATCTATTTCCGCTGCTAATCATATTCGATAATCCCAACTTACCTGAAGTCCTCTTCAGTTATATCACTATTAACACCTGTTACAAACAATGTTGTTACAGTTTTATCTTCTGGTGGCACTAACGAAGGCGCACCAGTACGAACTCGGCTTAGCATTTTATGAGCTACTGGATCATTTACACCATTATAACGATCACGAATATTTTGTTTTGCTGTAGCTTCATTTTCAACAGGGAGTTCGTGTCTATACGGACAGGCATCTCCACGTTTACATTCTCCCTTCAAAAAGAAAGAACAAATGTGTGCTCTATTACGTTTGTAGTATGGCTCATTTCTTACTAGTTGATCCAAGATGCCTCTACTTTCTGGCGTAAGCCTACTGGAGTCATATACGGCGTCACCTTCTTCAGTCTAGAAAATTAATGTTAACAAGACTAAGCCATCATGAAAATGAATAAGAAGAACAACCGTTGATAATAACAAATTTTACTTGTTTGGCAAGATTTTGAGCAAAATACTGTCGATTTATATCTGTCGAAGGTGCTTCGGATTTCAAACCTAGAGCTTTGTCTCTCACTTCCACCGGTAATCCTATCATAGATAAAAGATAATACTATAATCAGAGGTCTCCTCTCAACACACATCGATTCCTTCACCAAAAATACCATATTGCAGATCGAGGATACAAGTTTGACAAACATTCTTGACTTTTGCACAGGTTTGACAGATCTCGGTCTTTTTATGTCTCGCATGGCTCCCAGGTTGCCATCGGAATACTGTATAGGGTCTTTGGCAAATCTAACATGATCGTATAAAATGGTTAGTGTATAATGCACAGCACACTTTTGCTGTTCATATTGAACAAATTACCTTGCACTCTTTTCCATATGGTAATTTAGTCTAAAAAAATAGGAAAGTTAGCAAATCGTATTTGGAAAGCGCGAAATGACGGCAGCATACCATTCGCACATAAGGATTCTCTCCAAGACATGTTTCGCATACAATAGGAAATTCCTACATCAGCAAAAATATTCTAGATATTAATATGTGAAATCAAGGGATATTCGACGGTTGTATGCAATTTACAGAATCTTCCCAGCCTTGTTTGTTAGGATCAGCTTTTGTTAAACTCATCTATAAATCGTTGAATGATATTTTTGAAAAAGGAAGCATGAAGGCAACGCTATAAAACGAAGAATACGCAATTTTAAACTCCCGCATCGAACTTTTTTTTTGACTTTTTTAAGCTCGATAGATGTTTACCAAATGCAAATAATTTGAATGTCTCAACAGGATAAAAAATAATGGAACTCTTTTAAGCCATTTCAACAGCACAAGTGCTTATAGAAGTGTTCTTCACCGAGGCCTGCGCAGTTTTTCAAAAAGCCATTTTTAAAAGAGATCTTACGAATAATTTCAATCTAGATAACGACTTACAGTACTGCATAAACGAACAAAATAAGATCAGTTTTTTTGTTAAGCCGCTTAGATATTCCGGCAAATCGATATTACCGTTCTTACAATTTGCCATGTGAGGTTCTACTAAGGAAATATTGAAAAGGTTATCAGTAAAGAGAAGAAATCAACTAAAGGAACGATTATCAACAGTTTATAATCTCTAAAAAAAAACGTTTGGTAAATAGCGGAACGGTACCTCCAGATGTATAACCATATGTTGCGGACAAAGCACGCAGCGTTGCATCTGCTATGAAAATTGAATTGGGAGCTCTATACCATGTAACGGCTTTTCGATAGAGAACAATATCTATTATTAATAGCCGGAAACATTTTGATGAGCTTGCTAGGGAGACTATATTACTAAATGAATAAATGACTTTACAAACGTGTATCTACTGTTTTCTAAAATCAGACCACCAAAGAAGAAGAGTGTGATTGATGGTAAATGAGTCATGGAGGATATGGAAGAGTTCTACTCTGCCAGAATTTCAAACATTGAGACTCGTAATACTTTTTTGTGTAGCAGTATGCTTACCTATTCTAGCACAACGTCGGTTTATAATGGCTTTTCCCGCCTTCAGTTCAACTGAACAACGTGCATTGTCCATCTTAATCGGAGTGTTGAAGAGATAAGATCACTACTATGATATATGATTGATAAGTATGAATATGTACCTGTTTTTTGCGTTAGTATTACTTTATACTTTTCTTACGATGGTTGCTGTCCAGATTTTAATGCTATGGAAAGCGAAAATGTATGATGCAGTTGACTTTCGCACCAAATTTAAGACCTGTTTGTGAAGATATTATACTCATTGCACAAAGAGGCTTGCTGATGTCGTATGGTGTCAGTACTCAAATCACTGCTATTGCCATTTTTTTTTTGTATACGTATTTGTTGTACTGTCTTTTCTTCTTTAGCTATATTATTGAATTTGCTGATTACGGCATCGCAATCACCTGAAGTTTCTACATAGTGAAGGGATATTTTGATTAGCGAACGAAATTTGGAAGCTTTCCTTAAACAAAAAGGAAGTTAAGGGAATGATGAGTATTTCTTGAGGTTCGAACAGAGAACAAGCCTACTCCTTTTTCCAACGAGTTGTCAAATAGCAAACACTCCAAACCTTTCGATATTGCAACCTTGAAGCACAACTAATACCAAAGATCTAGTAGACTTCCAGGGTGTAGGCATGGATCAAAATTTACTTTGCCTTTAAGTAGAATAGACAAGATAAGATTTAGAGTAAACAGATCAAATTTGAATTAGACCACTCTACTTTTTGCTTCGTTTTCCTTCAGATACCAAAATACTCAAACTCTTTCTTGATCGGTTTTCAACAATCGTTTGAAATCTCAATTCTCTGCAAGAAGTAGTCATAGTTTATATGAGATTTTTCTTTTTTTTTATTATATAAAATTTATGCAAGCCCTTTGTAGATTATCAGACTTAGACTACGAAAAAGCTAGGGGATGTATGCAGAAGGATCTTACACCAAAAAGGTTCTTGTGTAATTTACCAAAAGAGGAAGTTCATGTCGGGGAAGAATTACCATTCATTGTATGACCACGACGGAGTTATTATTTTAATGCAACATTTCTGCTTTTTTGCGCTTCATCAGTTTACTACAGTTTTTTAGCTCAGGGTTTGAACAAAGCTGCGATGGACGGAACGAACTAGAGTTTTGAAACGTTTTACTTAGAGTTTGGTGACCCAACTACACTAAATATCTTCTTTCGATTATATACAAAAAAAGAATGTCAAATACAGTAAAAAAAAATTGCCTATTTTGTCTAGAAAAGAGCTGCGAGTGATCTGAACATGAATTTTTACTCTGTTTAAAAACAGATTAGGAGTTTGTCTAAATCTAACCAAAAAAAAAAGTAAACAGAAACTTTATACTTGGTATTCCTCTACCTTCATAAAATAAATTCAAGGCCTGATTACAAATGAAAACTAATCTAGCGTATTGCATTCAGAGCGCTTGGAAGCCAAGCAGTGTCGTCAATTTCGCAATGAAACCTACAAAAAAGTCACGTCCCTCCATCCTCCGCTCGCCAAACTATTTGAAAAAGCGAACGTTTGTTTAATAAGAGTTTCCTTTTCGTGCACAAACTTTCTTCTTTTCCCTTTCTTCCAACTAAAAAGTATCAGATACTTTTATATACCACTAAACTCTTTATTTTTGCGAAAGCCATCGTTATAATGGTAACGAGTCATGTTACGTATGCTTGTCAATGCTTAAACATAAAAGTACATCTTGCCAACAAGTATTATCTTGATGGTCATCAGAAGTTCCGAAAAGAGAACTTTATTCGACTCAATGATTTGCCTATTTCAGGTTGGCAGTTTGAATTAAGTATGAATGGCGTTGAAGTAGTAAGTCAGAATGCTTGTGTACTGGCATTTGACTGAAATTTCTAAGTGTTTCTCTACGTAATAGGAATATGCCAGTCTAATACGATCGACACGAAATAGCAGCAAGCATGGCGACTGGATCACATTTAGCTGTCAAAATTGTAATACGGGTGATGTATATTCCATCAAACAATCAACTGAAGAAGATGAAGATGAACAGGAAATGAGAAAGAAGTTCGACACCATTCATTGCCATCGTTACAAGGATCAAGAAGGTCAAATTTCAACAAAACAAAAGACTACAAGCCCATTAAGCGATCTGGATCAACCTATTGTTATTATTCACACAGGAACGGTTGTAAGTAGTCTAGAACAACAGATGGATCAAGGGCTCTTTCTTACTGTTTTATCTTTCTTTAGTTTGGAGCAGAAATTGACAGGATCAAAGAGAAATCCAACTTCTCTCATACTTTTCATATTGTCTTGAAACCGGATTTACCAGGCAGTCAAATCTCATTAGAAGAGCACAATGGTAAAGTGTAACGAGCAGGAGAAAAGTTCACGAAATGCTTTAACTATATTAATCATTATGTTGATTTGACTTTCAGGTGCTGAGGAAGACAGTGAATTGAGAGCCCAGCATCGCCAAATACAACATCTCTTAAAAGAATCCTTAGTTGATATGGAAATGGCTACCAAAAACCGCGTTGAGGCATATAAAGCCGAACAGGAGATGCTTCTACGAAGAGCAAAAGAAAAAGCCATGTATGACGGTGCAATTCTATGGCAAACTATTAAAGAAGCCACGAGGACAGTACGCGATAAAGAACGTACACGGTATTTAAGCCTATCTCAACAGCAATTCTTGAGTCAAAAGCTAAAGAATAATAATAGTATGAGTGATTCCGCCTTAATGAATGTATTGAAAGAGAATATGATTCAGCAATTGCCCTCACCATCATCCTCAAGACGAAGTTCGTTGGCAGCATTAGGACGCCGGACAAGCCTATTCAATATTGATAGAGCTACATCAACTTACAGTAATGGTGTAACCAGTGGAGGTCCCCAAAATACAACAATGATCAGACGGTCTAGTTGTATTTTAAACGAAAGCACCATCACGAATAGTTTGAGAAGAGGAGATGGAACATCAGATATTGTAAATTCAGTACAGCAGCAGCAGCAACGGCAATCTGAACTAACAATGCCTCAATTTTATAGACGAAGATCGTCTCTTGCGCCAATTTCAACTATTCCCACCACTCCTACAACATCTAATTCTACGGCCAACAATCCTCGTGATATTACTACCACTACTACGCAACCCTCAACATACATTTTTAACAATGATTTCGTACACCCTTTAGCTCAACAACCGATAACTGCAGCGGAAAGATTGGAACCACAACCAGAATTAACGGAGCAGGAGGGACTATTCCAAGTTACAACCATAAATGCCTTTCAAAAGGAGGACGATAAAGAGCATGTCTTTTCGTTGGATGAAGAACACCCCAAGAGAAAGCATGAATTTTTGAATGGCAGCATTAAAAAGGATGAATTAAGGGGAAAGCCTTCCGTTAACAAATACATAGATAGTGATGATGAGGAGGATGAAGAGAATGATAAAGAAGAAAGTGAAGAAGAGGACGTCGACAAAGTAGCTTCGAGCGAACATGATCTGGACGAACCTGCAGAGGAACAAGCGTCGAGATTTGCAACTTCTGTCCCCATAAATATTCAAGGCTTACAACGCCAGAACTCGTTTTCTTCGTTACATCTGTCTGCTTCTTCTTCTTTAAGTTCTTATCGTCAACCCGACGCTCCTACTATTACTGTTGACACTGAAAAGCTCTCATTTACGACACTCTCATTACCTCGGTTTGGACATTCATTTAAGGAGCAGCGCGAGCAATTGCAACAACAAAAGCAGCCTACCAATAACGATAAAGAGCAACAACAAGGAAATCAAGCACGACGCAGATCCTCCATATTTGGCATTGATCACACAGCTGAAGCAGATAGACGCGCGTCGTTGAAGATCATTACTTCGACGGAATGCAATGAAAGGGGAGATGATAATCTGCCTCCTCACTTAAGGGAACGAAATGGAAAGCGTCGATTTTCCAGCAATTTGAATTTTGGTACGGCATCTACAACCGCAGCATTACATAATCAACCCCACTACTATACACACTACAAAGATACCCAACAACGAGGACGACGGCGTTCAAGCAAAATTGGTAAAAGCCAAAGATACGACAGTGATGACGAGGGCACAACGGAACCATTCATTCCACCGCATATTTTAGCGGCGAACACATATATAGATGAAACAGAGGCTTTGTTTGGTTCTATACCTAGACATGGTACCAGATATCGGCCCTTAGAATAAAAGAACTGCATCATTTGCATATCGTACTTTTGTTTATTCTATAAATAAATACGCTATGTTAAAAAAAAAATAACGAACATAACGAAATAATGCGAAAAAAATTGAACGGCTTAATCATATATTTTGAGACAATGTTCTTCAGTTATTAAATGGATATATGAAAAAACCAGTATATTAGGAAGGTAAGTAGTGTGTTTACATTTACGCGAGCTTGCTAGTTGCAGACAGGAACTTTACATCAAAATACAGCCACAACAGCCTCCACCCTGACCTTCAGTCATGTCAAAGTTATCCTTTCTTTGCTTTTTATTACTTCCATTGCCGTCTTGTTCTTTATTCATACTACGAATCTCTCTTACAACTTCATAAAAGCAATCATCCACTCGAATACGCTGTTTGGCTGATGTTTCAAAGAAGGGACAGCCGAAACTTTTGGCCAAATCTCTACCTTCTTGCTGCGACACTTGTCTATCTCTGTCTAAATCACATTTATTGCCGACCAGAACCATAGGAAAAGCATCGCGGTCTTTTACACGTCGAATTTGCTCGTAAAATGTGTTGACTTCTTCGAAAGATAAGCGGGAAGTGATAGAGTAGACTAATATAAACCCTTCGCCATTTCGCATATATTGTTCTCGCATAGCACTATATTATTTTTGTGTGTTTCATAAAAGCAGTATGCCATTAGTATTCTTTGAAGCTTAGCCTTTAGATCCTGTTGTGTGTGTTTTGCTGATTAACATGTAGGTACCTATATTCTTCTTGTCCTGCTGTATCAAGGACATCCAATAAAGCTGTTTCTTCATCAATGACGCATTGTTTTCTATAAGAATCTTTTCCGGAAAAATAACAGCTGACAATAAGCAATTGAGCAGAATACGTGAATTCAAGATCACTTCTGATAAGTACTGTACCTTCAATGGTTGGGTCGTATTCGTCAACAAAATGTGATTGAATGAATTGTATTGTTAAAGCAGACTTGCCGACGCCTTACATTCAATATTTTCCAGTTAGAAAACGATTTTTCTGTCCATGAAGTTTAAACAACTGTAAGACCTACCACCGCCTCCAACAATTACAATCTTGTACCTGAATCACAGAATAGTTTATTTATTTATTGTTTGTTTGTTTCCAAAAAACTCAGTTTGATTAATACATTAATCACCATGTACAACAATGATTAAAATTGCCTAATATTGAACTTACTCTCTAAGAAATGATGAAGATTTTGACATTCGGTTTTGAAATAGTATGGTGTAAACTGATGTTTAAATGTTCAAATATGAGGCAAGCGGTCAGACAAATGGTCTTGAGACAAAAAGAAAAGGAAAAAAGAAAATGAGGGGAAAAAGCAAGCTTTTTCTGCTTTTTAGGTTGTTCGTCATACCAGAGAAAAATCATTTAATGAAAAGGAACTGGGAAACAAAAAAGAAAAACAAAAGAGGAGAGGAGAAACTGAGAGAGTAACAAACATGATGATGGCGTGTAACAAGTGTTTCATGAGCTTAATTGCCGTTAAAGGGCAGCATTTGCCATCTGATTTTCTTCTAACATAGAAATAATCTTAAGCAGCACAGCGCCTTGCGTAGTTGAACAAACAAGTCCTCAATGATTGGCGGGAAACACTTTTTCTGCTCTCCTCATATTCTATATACAAGCTTCTCCTTTTCAAGGCATTCAGATTTTACAAGTTTTACTGCCTTATCGTCATAACCCAACGTTGTAAAATCAGCTTTTACATATTATACAAATTGCTCTTCAAACTTTTCCCTTTACTCGACAACCCCTATTATTCCGTTCATTTGATTCCATTATTCCTCTCATTCTCTATTGTTTTCTATCTTTCTCTCTAAATCTCTAACTCTCTTTCTGATAAAAGACGGCTTATATTAACGCTCCCCGCGTTATATACCACTGCCATATCCCAAATTCTAACTTTCCTATAAACCAGCGCTAAGGTACACCATAGAGAACGGAAGATACATAGCAATTTTCCCATAATTGAATAACTCAATTAAGCAAAAATGTGCAGTACCTGAAACGATATTGTATGTCTGCGCCATTTTCCTACTGTTTCTATTGAACAGATATGTATTATATACATATGGTCTTCCCTTTAATTCATGACAACAATAAAAGTGAAAGCTTTAAAAATAACGAAAATGTTGCATTATGTAGAAGTATTGTCCTCTGCTTAGAAGAGATCAGTGTTGGCGGGGAATTCGAAAGCAACATCCTTGCCAGTAAGCTTCTTGTAAACGGCAGAGAAGGTGTCGAGCTTATATTCGAGGTTGGTGGCATCCTTAGCATCAAGGAGACTATATATGCAAAGTTCAAAGAGGGATAAAAATAATAGGTTTAGCTTAAAAGACATCTCTTGAAATTTGTTCCGTTGATAATCAGAAGTAGAATACTTACACCTTGAGGGTCTTGGAACCATCAACCTTTTGACGGAGTCTCTTACCAACAATTTCGGTAGGGTACACCATATCGTCCAAAATAGCATCGTGGACAGCAGTCAAGGTACGAGATCTGGGACGAGGTTGCTTACCTTGGTTACGACGACCGGGAACAGACAAGATACGGCGTTGAGCAATAATGACAACGTGACGATCAGAGAATTTCTTTTCAAGTTCACGGGTAAGTCTAAGTTTTTAAAATTAGGATAATTTGTTAGATTTCAATCATCTAATCGCTAAGCTATTATGATCGTTTTTTGTCAGTTGCGTAGCTGCTACTCGATGCTTACTTTTGTTGAACCTTGTGGTAACCCTTAAGCATAGGGACGGGAACAAAGATGACAAGAGCCTTCTTACCAGCACCGAGCTCAACCTAAACAATACAAACGAAAGAGCCGTAAGTAACAATGTACTTCGTTTCTTTGCAATCATCTTTATCGTCGTCTTATCGACATTCTTACCTCCTTAGCACTGGAGATAGTAAGAGCACGAAGTTCAGGAATGCTGGATTCTAAATCAACGAGAGCTTGAGCAACAGAGAGCTCGAATTCATCAGCAGGAGCGGCACCATTGGCCTTTTGAATCTTGTGCGAAGCCATTGTCGTCTTAAAACTATAACAGTGTCGTTTAACAGATCAAACGATCCAGATGCCACATTAGTTCGCAATGTCAATTTTTGATTCGTCTGATATTCCTCCCCTATCCATCTATCTATAGATTCAATCCATCTATTATCTCTTCACACATCCAACCCTTTCTCATCTCTTTCCTAGAATGTTCTCTTCTTTTTATATATCAAATATGCTTATGGCCAGTACATACATTTTTGACCCGGAAAAAGAGGAAGTACTATATAATTATGCTTAATCTTTGTCTTTTTCCCCTCCTTTCAAAAATTAACCACTGCACACTCTTTTCCAAATTCAGGAATTGCCCGCCGCACCTGATATTTGCTCAGAATTGACTCTTTGCAACTCAGTTCGCCGCTACATCGATCAATCTATACAACCCTATGCCTACGCCATGCACGGATATGTAGAGATCAATTATCAATTAAAGATGTATATAAAAAATTAACAATGATGGCTAGAGTTTATTCCATAAAATTAATTAAAAGAATGTTTAACAGATAATGGGAAGATTAAAGAAATGGTAACAAACTATATCTAAGCTTCAGACTTGGCAGGAGCTTCTTCAGCCTTGTCAGTGTTTTCACCTTCAGAAGCGGCCTTTTCATTCTCGTCTAAAGACGTAGCAGCCAAAGAGGCCGTAACCTTAGCAGTTGCGTCGGCATGAACGCTAAATTCAATAGGAATTTCTTCATGGAGACTGAGGGCTTGTCTAACCTCAGATCTATCAAATTTTGTTGTTCACAGTTAGTTTAAAAAAAAAAAAAAAATAGCGGACGAATTGTTTGTAGTAGTCATACCTGAGTGCTTCAATCTTTTCTTCGTCTTTGGAAGTTTTGATCCACAAAGCAAGTCTATAAAAACTCTTACGAATAGAAACAACAACACCACAAATTTCTTCTTCAGTGGCTAATTGTTCACCGACAACGGACATAAGCTAATGAAGGAAAAAATAAATCCAACGAAAAAGGAGATGTGGTTAAGAAACATTATGTACTATAATGCAAATAACCAGAAAATTTTTTGGCTGAAAAATCAGATCGTACAATAGACATCCAATATTCGTTGATGGCTTCACCTGCTTTGGTTTTAGGAAATTGAATAGTGAATTTACCACCTTCAGCATTAGCGGGATCTTCCCATTCAGGACGAACACCTTCCTTAAAGAAATGGTAATTGGCGTTAGGAGTGAGGTGATTGACCTTAGCGACATTGTTGAAGGTGCTGAAAGAGAGAGAAAACGTTAATGTAAATGTTAGCTGTTTAGCATAATTGTCAACCCTTCTTTCGAATTTATGTAATACCTCCAGAAGTCTTCTACTGTATCGACGGTAATGATCTCCTTCAAATTATCGGCCCAAGACTGGGCATTAGTCTTCTTGCCAGGATTATCAAACCATAAAGTCCATTTGTTCTGAAGAGGATGCTTATTGGTGTAGTCGATAGTCTCAGTCAACTTGAGGACTTCAGGAGTAACAGCAGCAGCAGCCATAATTCTACTTTTGAAGTAATAGCATAATTATATGGTCAGAGATCTGTCTTTCAGAAATGCAACGAATCCTCATCATTCTTAATTTTACCAAAGTGATTTGAAGAAAATTTTACTTCGTCCTTCTTCCTCTATTGTATATTCATTTGCCCCAACGTCAACGCACCCAACTCAATTCAAATCTTCCACCACGCTTTTTCGAGACACATAAAACTCCGAGCCGGCGATGACCCGATCGTTTGCGGTTTTGTCCCCTAAACTCCCAGAAGCCCCAAGCGGAAATAGATTTGGTCGAAAATGACCCAGAGTGCTTGAAATGCTTGTCTGTGAGGGAATAGGGCTCTGTACGGGAGGGTGCGATAAAACGAGCACTACAAGTTTACATGAACCATCTTTCCCATTTGACGAGTCATGAAGGTAACGTATAAGGATGGATGTTATCAAATAGATGTATATTTGCAGGACAGGCGTCAGATATTTATTGCAGAAAATAAGTAGATCATAGATGGATCGATAATACATTGATCTGTTAGGGTTTTAAAGCCCATTATATTCTCGGCTTCTGTCAATTTTCTGAATGTTAAATGCCATTGAATCAGTTAAACTCACATTTGCTCTTTGTATACGTAGTTGAACATTGCCAACCCAGCCACTGGCTGTCAAAAATTAATTGAAATCGAAGATGAACGTCGTCTGTAAGTAACTCAATAATTGTAGAATAGATATGGAAAGTAACGATTATGCATGCAGCTTCCCGGCCGTCGAAATCTATAAGATCAGTATCAGTGTAGAACAGTTTATGCTCAATTGTTATCCTTTTATGGCTGTTATTGTTTATGCATCAATGCTGCCAATAAGCGAAAGGTCACTTTTTAGAGTGTAATCTTCAAATTCGAGTAGATATTTAATTGTTAGAACAGTCGGGTTGATTGCATGATTGATGTTACAACGATTGATGTTGCTTTTTGGTTGTGAAGTCCGATTATTCTAACATATGTATGATGTTGTAGTCGTGGCTTCTACGATAAGCGTATGGCACAAGAAGTCTCCGGTGACTCCCTTGGTGACGAATTCAAGGGTTATGTTTTCCGTATCACCGGTGGTAACGACAAGCAAGGTTTCCCCATGAAGCAAGGCGTTCTTTTACCTCACCGTGTTAAGCTCTTGATGTCCAAGGGCCACTCTTGTTACCGTCCTCGCCGTACTGGTGAACGTAAGAGAAAATCTGTCCGTGGTTGTATTGTTGGCTCTGATCTTTCTGTCTTATCCCTTGTTGTTGTTAAGCAAGGTGAACAAGATATTCCTGGTCTTACTGATACTACCGTCCCTAAGCGTCTTGGTCCCAAGCGTGCCTCCAAGATTAGAAAGTTCTTTGTAAGTTTGTGTAAACGTAATAAACTTAAATCATCAATGTAGTCTAACCCAATTTTCCGTAATTCTATGAATCTTCTACTTTTTAGAACTTGAGCAAGGAAGATGATGTTCGTAAGTACGTTATTCGTCGTGAAGTTCAACCCAAGACCGAAGGTAAGAAGCCTTACACCAAGGCTCCTAAGATCCAACGTCTTGTTACTCCTCTTACTCTTCAACGTAAGAGACATAGACAAGCTATCAAGCGTAGAAGAGCAGAAGCTTCTCGTGAAGCTGAAGCCGAATATAAGCAATTGCTCGCTAAGCGTGTCAAGGAACAAAAGCAAGAAAAGGCTGAACGTCGTCGCACATCTTCTATGCAAAAGTCTGCCTCTGCTTGAATGTAGTTCTTGATTTCAACTTACACATTTGACATACTTCCATGATATATATACACGCTCCTCTTTCGACTATTTTCTCCATTTGGGATAAATTGCAAAGACCTACTACAGTAGCATAACTTTTACCTTCTCGCTTTCTGCTCTTCTCAATCATCTTTCACATAATAAAAAGTATTTTATTAGGAAAGATACAGGATCAAAGCTTCAGCATTTTGAAGAAAACCGTGCAGTGGGCATAAGCAAACTGAAAGTGAATCAAGCTGGGAGTTAGAAACCCGATTTAACGATAAAGAGCGGACTATATGCATATACTACGAAAGGAACATGATCAACAGAACAAGCTGAAAAGATACGTTCAAAATTCAAACAGGGAGCCCGAAAATATCAGTTTAAGATTGATGCAGCAGCCTATAATTGAGATATAGAGGAGAAAAGGATCGTATGTTGAGCATCCTCCACTTTGGGCTGTGTTTGAACAAAAAGTTGTTGAGATCAAAGCATCAAGCGGGCAATCATTACAGACAGTTGAGAAAACGACAGTTGATGATTTATTATCGGAAGCAATCAAATGCCTGATACCTCCCATTGATTGCTAATGAGCGGCCTCGTTCTGGTTGTCCTTTGTTAGGACAAACAAATAGAAAAATAAATTGTGATCGCTAGACTTTATTCTTGATTCTTGCTTTTCGGAGGAAATACTAAGCTGTCCTGAACAGATGAAGCATGTTGGTTACATCTTTTCGTAGTTGTTACTTCGTATCTGAAGAAAGGGTGGATTTTCAAATTAATTTTGAAGAGCATAGTCCAGAAAAAATTATAATAGCTTAAGGCGCAAAACAGGAATATACATGTAGATGAGAAATTCTGTACAGCATCATAAGTAATGATTATCTAGTTGAGTGTATGATTAAAAATTGCCATGAGAGCGTGATATAGTCTTCTAAAACGGAGCCCCAAAAAAAAAAACCAAAGATCTATCTACTTTATTTATTTACAGACTTTAGATCTGATGAATCATTTTTTCAGGGCACTTCTATTAAATTTTATAAATGAGGGACTTCATCGTCCAGTATATGATGTACAAATAATATAAAGTAAGAATAGAGGAATAGAAATCCAATAATAGAAATATTCATGCTAGTTTTCAAGTGCTTGCATACGATACAGCTTCAGAGGTGTAATTTTATAGATAGTCAAAGGACATGATATTTCCTGTATTAACAAAGAAATATAGGTTGCAATCATTCTAGGAGTTTCTCAAAATCGAACATTTGGCAACAATCAATTACCTTTTCTTTCTATACCACGCTTCGTAATTTAACTATACACTTTCATATTCAAAGTCGTGACATTTTCTCAATCACTGTGCCTTTGCCTCTTCGTAAAACGTGGTTTTACTTTTCTACAAAATTAATGGACATTACTCAACTACTTGCATTTGCATAATTTCCTTGCAAAATAATGCCCCTCCGATTGAGACTCAGAGCTAACGTACTGCAAACTTTGTTTCATTTTTTAGCATTAGACTGGATTCAAAGAACATTCGCCAAGGAGCAAATGTTGCGAATGACCATAAAGGCCAAAAGACACTTTTTATAGAGTAGTCCGAATAGTGTACTTATTAACCTTAGAGCTTTGATTTCCGGAAGACGTTTAAGTAAGAGATTTTCAGGTTCGTTCAAACAAGGTATTTTTGGCTTACAATTAGCAAAGCTTATAAAAAACCTTCTTGCTAAGTCAAAATTCTATACTATATGGTGTGACACGAATAACTAAAACTATTTTTGGAAAGCAATGGAGTGGAATCGAGAATATGCTTTTTTTACAGTCTATACATCCCTTTCTTACATTTAAGGACCTTAAATAAATCATTGGAGCTTGACTCCCTTACAAAAAAAGAAAATATGCTTTTCAATTGAAAAAATAGTTTGAAAACTAGCTCTTCCGCTTAAAATCTTTGTGTACATATTATTTTGTATTTGGTTTAATGATATTTGCATTGCTGTCTAATTGAAAGTTGAATCAAACAATTGAATAATGCTACAAAAGTGAGCTAAAGACTCTGTTGTGACGGCATATGCTGGGGCCGTACTCATCATATTCGGCCTTTGTATGACATGACTTATAAAATTCACCCTAGGTTAAACGTAAATCAGTGTCAATAACGTATTGAGTAGACCAGCTAATGCTTTGTGTCTCTTCACTTACAGTAGAAGCTAATAAACTGCCACCAAACCAAACCGCATGTCGTTGCTTTTTATGTGAAATAACATTAACTTCCATAGGTGTTGCCTTCATAGCACCCCCACTCATCTTTTCACTGTCTTGAATACGCTTATCGACAACGCGTTTGATGTCACGTTGAAGTCTCTTATCGAATCCTTTGAACATAGTAGATCCACCAGATAACACAATATTTTTATACAAACCTCTACGAACATCAATAGGACTGGTTTGAATAACTGTGTCTACTATTTCTGGTAAAGGTGTTAAGAAATCAGAACTGGCAATTTCTGGGTTGAAGAAGATTTCCGGTGCAAGGAAGCGTTCAAAACCAATATCAACTGAATAACTCTATTTGGATGAGCCTCAATATCAGCATAATTTGTCATGAAAGATTTTCCAGTAATTACCCCATACTCACCTTGCCAGTTACTGAATGTATACCGTCATATTTTTTGAAATATTTACTAGGCTCTTGATCGTACTTTTTGAATTCTTTTACAATATCCGGGCAAACGTAACTGTAATCTTCTTTAATAGCTTGTGCAATACGGAACGAGTCTTCTGGAGGGATACTTGTTTCGCCTCGTTCACGAAGCAGGTGCTGGACAAACGAAGTAATGTCGCTACCTGCAACAGGTACACTTTTGATTGAACTAGCAATAACATAGCCTTCGGCCTAAGAAAAAGGGGGATTTATGAGCGTCAACAACTCAAAGATTGTGCGCCATATACAATCTAGCTTATTCAGGCCAAACCCACTTACAACTGGAATGACGTGAGTAACACCATCACCAGAATCCACTACAGTACCGGTTAGAGTTTGCTCGGTTACTTTGCTGGAAGTCCAGGATGCTGCTAAAGCCAAAACAGCTTGAACAGCAATATAAAGACCTTGAACGTTGAAGGATTCAAACATGATTTCTGCTGTCATTTCACGGTTTTCTGGTGCATTCATAGGTGGTTCAGTCTTTTAACATAAAATTACAAGCATGATAGTTAGCATGTATTGAGTTTTTATCTGTTGAAAGTTATTATTCCCAATCGAGGCTTTTACCAAAAGGAAGTGATGGTCTTCCGGTTCACAGCGAAGATATTTGAAGATAGATTGTTCCCAAAATCTTTCCATGTGATCCCAATTGCTGATTTGGCCGTGACGAATTGGATAATTCAATGCCATTGTTTTGGCTTGTGCAATTGCCTCATCTCCGATGTAGAAGTCGAGGTCTTCAATACCTCTTTTTGACGCTAAGTTGCTAGTCAAAAATGAGGGTTTACTGGGAAGACTCGGTCTACCACTGCCACCGGGGACTTCACGAGTGGCAATGGCAGTTGGAAAAACGAAGGATGGTTCATTATTTCCACTAAAACCGAGCTTGGTATACCTAGATTTCGAGACTGTGTCAGTTATTTACTTTCGAGTTCTGTTCAAAGCGCGCGTTGACGGTTATCGTAGGATAACATTTGAACGGATACGAAGTCAATTTAAGGGGTTTATTTTTTAACCATACCCGGTACCGTTGTCCATTACCACTACTGGAAGGTTAGTCATTTTCGCTTATTTATTGTCTGAATTGGTGTGAGCAATGTTAAAAAAGAAAAATTGATTCACGATATGGAGGAAAGGTTCAAATGGAGATAAGGTGTAATGGTTGGCGGCAGTTAAATTACAATGCAAAACTTAGCAGTTGCTGTTGTACACATTAGATAGCCGCTGCAATAAGTGACATGTCAACTTTTGCACGTCAACAACATCTCCTGAACTGTGAGACTGTATGTGTAGTCCCAAACAATATGTATGAACTTAATCCTTCAAACTGCTGACACAACATAGGTTACAGTAGACTTAGGATTATGTATTGAGCAAAATTGGTACATTTTGTCTGCACAAGTATAGCGATAAAATAGATACGTCACTAAATTGTGGAATAGGAATCCTTTTCATATTGCCCACATAAGCTCTACAGGAACCAAAAAATCCAACCTTTCAGGGCTGTTGTGCTACGTATCGGAAGGTTAACATGCTATCTCTGAGAAATATGAGAGTTGTCATTGAATAAGGATTCTTTATCTGAATTTTGGTAGTGGCCTCTTGAGTATATCCATAGTCAGTTATCATTTGAATGGAGGGTACAGTGGAATCGTAGCCGTAGAGTTGAGTGTCAATCCAATATGTAGATTTTAAAAGCTTGATGTTATAAACATCGTTGTTAACCATAGTTTGACAAAAACTGGGAACAGCAAGCTGAAATGTTCGCTCTTTTCTATCAATATATTTTTCTCTCCAAAAATTAGAGCCTGTATCAATAGTTTCGGTATGTTGGGGACAAACAGTTACATCTTCAGGTAAAACTATTTCAATCGTTATGAAAGTGCTGAAAGGCATAGCTATATGTTATGTGGAGTGGCTGCTAATTATACTACTCAATAAAAGTCTTCACTTCAAAGAAGGAAAAAGAGTGATAAATTTTATCATCAATAGTTAATCTACTTAAAGGACTATCAAACAAGTTTTTAAGTTGTCACAGGTGAGATTGAACGAACTTATATACTACTTTGTAAGTGAACTGTAAACGGAAAGTTCGAGCCAGATATGTAAATAGATGCAAAAAATAGTATCTCGATTTTTCTTGCTAAGTATGTCTATTTTACTTGCTCTCTTCGCTGCTTGATATGACTATGTTTATTGCGACTGAACAGCCGTATGCCCTTATCAGTTTCAAAAGTATCGAAGGCAAATAACTATGAAATTAATTTTCAACTTTGCAACTATACAAATAGGTACTCCAGGAGCCACCGTGTTAGATGTCGGTTGATAGACAAAGAACGCATTGAATATTTGTCATGTGCAAAAAAATTTTGATTCTCCTATATCACAGATTACTAAATTATAAAAGTCCACTTCATCCACGACTGTCTCATTGTTCTGCCTTTAAATTGGTTTAAGGAGACCGAGTGGCTATGCTTGCCGTCCATTGACGCTAAAACAGCTTTTTATGAGGATTACATTATCGTTCATTTGCTCAAACTTGATACCATCAATCAGTTTTAAGAATATACAAATTGGAAGCTTCAGAGATAAATATGTCATGACAAACACCTCTTATTCTACACCAGTTATTGCAGTCTCATTTGCATATTTACTATTAACCTTTACACGCGTTCTTATAATGTTAATGATCGGTAATCATTCCTTTTTACCGCATTTCACCAACGTCGTCTTTGCGATACCAATACCGTATAATTCCCTCGCCTAGTACCTAAAGGACACTTCTAACAAGATTAACACACTAATCAATAAAAGTACCATTCCCATACGGAGGTTGACAGTGGAGTTGGTTTTCACCAGTACATCTTCGAAGATTGTCTAACTTGCGTTTACAAATTTTAATTATTTCAGCTAGTTTAATTTTTGAAGTACTAATTATTATATATACTATAAATTATATTTAGAAAATTAATAACATTTATATAACTATAGAATTACCATTGAGAACAAAGTCTAATTTTTTCTACAAACATCTATCGCTGAGTATCACTAACAAGCAGACCTAACTTTTATACCCTATTTTGTTGAATATTCATTCGTTATTTCCTAGACTGCTTGCCTTTTTTTCTCTGTTCCAGCTTGTGCTGTAGAGCATACAGTTTTACATGTACGATTTAACTTCCTGTCATGTTTTTTTTTTCTGTCAGAAAAAAAAGACGAATCTACCAACAGCCGTGAAGAAAGACTTCAGAGACCTATGCACTGATCGACGTGTTATCCAATAGAATACAGTGAGAACGGTAAATTTTGTCACTTTGAGAAAATCAAACGTCCATAACCAAAAAATAAATGTCGCTTTCCCAAAAAATTAATGGCATTAAGCCAAAAATAATTGTCCCTGTATGTCTAGAAATTTTGTCCTTTTGAAATAAAGAAATTTCACAAGGATCCGAGCCATAATAGAGACTAGGAATTTAGGGTTAGAGCTATACGAGCGTTCTGAGGGATTAGGACCTGTATTTTTTTTAATTGGTGTATGACAATCTTAACGGTGTCGATGTCGGTGTCGGTGTCGTCATTTATTTTGTTTTAGTGTCTGTGTCGGTGTCGATGTCGATGTCTGTGTCGATGTCGGTGTCGGTGTTGGTGTCGGTGTCGGTGTTGGTGTCTGTGTCGGTGTCGGTGTCGAAGTCGATGTCGGTGTCGATGTCGATGTCGTTTGTCGTATTTGAGGGTAGATGATATACCAATATTAAAGACATAATTCACTTTATGAAGGATAAAGATGAATTATATAATATTGCACCAGCAATAATTAGAAACTACATAAACTCTAATATATGAGTACCGTGAATTAAGTGTTGTGTTTAGTTGATAGCATCATATGAGATGTGGAGAACTCGTATACAAATTATACAAGATCCTCACACCTCATTACTGCTGAAATAATATAAAGTAGAGTAGGAAACGAATATAGAATAAGTGATGATTCTTATACGAGAATAGCTACCTCGTATAAGGCTGAACAGGTTGTCATTTAGGATATATAGTTTACTTATTTTGCTATAATACGTTACTATATGACATGGGATATATAGTAGAATTAATATATGGACATGCAGGATATATTGATTCAACACCAAGGTATAATAGGTTATAAGTACTATTCTCTGCCTTCGGCATAAAGAATGATTACAAGATAATAGTTTGTGATCATCCTTTACAATAACTGTTCACTCAACTCAAACACCACGCACGAATAATATTTTCCTAATTAATTCTATTTTCCTGCAAGCAGTGCTACATAATGGTTAGCACGGGAAAATAGGTTAGTTGCATGATCAGTAGATCAAGCCATGGATACGTTTACAAGTCCACCCGCTCCGGGTAGATGCGTAATCTCCTCAAGGGAGAATTCTATTCTTTTACGGTTCAGAAGACGTACGTCTTCTTTGAGTAGAATAACTCAGCTGTCAGTTTCTAGGTTCCGCAATATGAAGAAGATATTTAAATTTTTGCAGTAGATATTTTTCTTCTCTTTGAACTGAACTTGATTCAAAATAAAAACCTACTAGTTTGATCTCGTTAACTTTTTATTGTTTTAATTAAGTGATATTTAACTCTACAAGTCGTCAAATACCACATCGTTAATTTCGTTTCAGCCAAGTCAATTGAAAATTATATTCAAGACTCCATGGAACCGTTTATGGCACTTGCCTATTTCACCTCATCGCAAGCACAAGACTTGAAATCGCTAACGTTTGCTGCTCACTCGACGGTACGCTTTCTGTGGTCTATCTGTAAAAAAAATATGACGAAGAAAAATCAGAATGAAATATATCAGGTACTTGATCAAGCTACAAACAAAGTACAAGAAATAATCGAAATACAAGATGAAGATCCTATTTTGATGCTGGAAAAAGCCAAAAACTTTGCCAAAGAGTTTCTAGGAATCATTGAGAACCAGAAAAGAAAGTTAAGTGAAGAATATGAACTAGATCTACAAGCCTACACAAAAGAAAAAATATACAGCAGACGATTTTCAGTTTATCGAAAGCATGTCAGTACCAAACAAGCCGAGAAACTGGAAAAAGATTTATGATGCAGGAAAAATCAAAGGTTTATTTAACTCTTATACCTCAGCAGACTCGTTGAAAAGTTCTTATCACCATGCCATTAAACGTACCAAAAAACAAAAATAACTTTTTATTTATCTTTCAAATAAAGTATTTTCATTCCTCTTTTTAATAATTGTCTCGCTCAGTAAACTAATAGTTTGATTTTCTACGTTGGAAGAAAAGGAAAACATCTTGTCTGGATGAGATAAAAACTGACATAACGCAAAGAAAGCATTCAAAGGTTGATCGTTTATAGGTGTGACATCCAAATCGGAAAGAAACATCAGACATTTTTCTGCCCAAAAATCAGATTTGATCTTTACCAAATGGGAATTTGTTTCGTCTACATTTGAGCCAAGACAGTCTTTGTGGGCAATAATTAATACAATTGGTAAATAATTGAATCTTTCGTAAACAAGTGTACAGTATTGCATAATTTTCAGAATCAATACTTGATTAACTTCACTTTGAATAGTTACAACTATTGGTTTGAAACGTTCGTCGCTTTCATTCTGAGATTTGTATACATTGAAAAAACCTCCAGCCTCTGGCCATCCATTCTGATGCACCACATAGTTGTTTTTTGGAACGTGTGTACCTATAAGTAAAGTCATGTGTTATATGAGAGCAGTGAAGTTTATAAGAGGGCTATGATGTATCATACCGACCAAAACTTGAGCGATCAAATTTATTATTTCTTGTTCGTTCAGTAGAAGCTGAGCTATAAGATCAGTGTTTGACTTCCATTTAAATTGTAGATTAGGAGTATCCATACTCTCGTCTATTTTCTATCAAGGACAGTGGGTTTCTGCTTACTTTTTTTTGTAGTTACGAATTTTTCTAGCGGGTCCGGCTCGGCACCCCGAGTATGGTGAATTTTTACTTACCTTTTTTGTACACCACCGACGACATCGATACCGACATACACCAACACCGACACCGACACCGACATCGACATCGACACAGACACCAACATCGACACCGTTAAGATTGTCATACACCAATTAAAAAAAATACAGGTCCTAATCCCTCAGAACGCTCGTATAGCTCTAACCCTAAATTCCTAGTCTCTATTATGGCTCGGATCCTTGTGAAATTTCTTTATTTCAAAAGGACAAAATTTCTAGACATACAGGGACAATTATTTTTGGCTTAATGCCATTAATTTTTTGGGAAAGCGACATTTATTTTTTGGTTATGGACGTTTGATTTTCTCAAAGTGACAAAATTTACCGTTCTCACTGTAGCGTTTTTTAGGTTCTCGAGGAAGAATATTTAAGCGGACATAAGAACTTATGAAAGATGGATATTACTCCTATTGCTCTTTTTTGGTTTTTTTTTATTTTTCAAAGCAACGGTTTTAATTAGGCAATCGTCGTCAATCGTCAAGGAAGATTTCAAATATGGCACAAGGTAAAGTAAATAAATATTTGCAAAACACCCTCTTCCGTACTGGGTGTTGGAAAAGGAACAATTCAAAGGTGATTCATAAGTGGAAATGACAACCAAAGATTAGTGCTTTGTATTATCTGGGAGAGAACTTTATCATTTTTTTACTTTTACCAACTCATCTCTGTCCACAGTACCTCGTAACTTTCGCTTGCTAGAAGAATTAGAAAAGGGAGAAAAAGGGCTTGGAGACGGTGCCTGCAGTTATGGTTTAGCTGACGACGATCTTCTGATGCACAACTGGCATGCCACCATTCTCGGTGCTCCTCACGTAAAATATGCTTCTCATTGTTTTTTTTTAATCAAAGCAGACATAAAATGGTACAGGATATGCTAACTTCTTTATTCATAAAGTCTGTTCACGAAAACCGTATTTACAGCTTGACAATTTATTGTGGTGATCAATATCCCAATCAACCACCTGTCCTTCAATTTGTGTCAAAAATCAATTTACCTAGTGTCAATCCTCAAGACGGAAAGGTACTTTTTCTCAATGCTATTATGGCGTAGAATACTCTACTGTAGCAGTAGTTACTGATGATTTACAACTATCTTTATAGGTTGATCCTAACCGTTTACCTTGTCTCGCACATTGGAAGAGCAATTATACACTTGAAACTGTTTTAACCGAGTTAAGAAGGTAAGATTGCTTGAGTTTATACATCGAAGAAATTGTAGCATGGTATAGTCGTATCAATCGTTTATTTGAATATAGGGAAATGGCTACGGTCGGTCGTAAATTACCCCAACCTCCTGAAGGCACCACTTTCTAGAATTAAAGAGACAAAGTCTGATCCTTGTAACTGCATTTTCAAACAGCAACAAAACTCATATATAAAGATTCAAATAAAGAAACTTATTTATCCTCATATGGTTGAGATTTTTATACAACACTTGGACTGGTCACCCACGCTGTTTTGAAGAAAATGGACAATCCTTTTCAGCAAAATCTATCTCGTTACTAGCGTACGCGCACAGCATAAGTCTATGCAGGAATTAGTAATGGTTGGGATTTGACTTTATTTTGAAGAAAAATGACAGACGATTGGATAAGAATAATCAGGTTGATAGACCGCAACATTTGCGTAAAAATATCCTCGAAGAGTCTTAATGGCTAAAAAGTGATAGGGATATGGATCTTTGAAGTACGAATGTCAAATTATGAATATCTTTTTACTATTTACAATTGATATACACAATCTCGGCACATGCATGTAACAGAACTTATTCTTTGATTAAGTTTCCTCTGCTTGTTTGACGAGAAATAACATCTCAACCATTTGTGTATACATCATTATAGACAAGCGGTGTTGATTTTCCTCCGCGATAATTGATACGGGTGTCATGTATCAAAGGACTGGCCACCAATTCAACGTCAAAGATTGGTAAAGATTGACTTGGTACGATTGCAACCAAGAATAAAGCGAAAACAATAGTAAACTGCTTCATTAGTTTATTTATTTTTAAAATTGTGGGGCAGATTGCTGAAAGAGACAAAAGATTAAAAGAATCATTTTCAAAGAAATGTGAATTTTTATGCCTGTGGGTTGCTTTAGGATTTCAATATTTCCACGAGATAATGTCGACGTAAGTGTTGATTAGGATATACTGAGTATAAAAAAGGCTTTGGTCGGCATTCCGCGCATTAAAGTTTCGGTAATTTTGCGGAAGACCCCTACACTCATAATTAGTATTGCAGCCGGTACGAAGAACGGCATCAAGGGCATAAAACAACGAGCCAATGAGAGAACCCTTTTAAAAACAGCAAAATGATATGCCCTTTGGATCAATGAAAGTATTACCAACTAGTCCAAACGCTGTTAACAACTGAGAAAAAAGAACCCTTTTTTGATTATTAGAATGGCATCAACAGCAGTCGAACCTTGCAAGTACCAATTCTTTGCTAAATGTTTCGCTAGGATACTTTCCTTTCAGTACTACGTTCTTGTTATACTGAAAGTAAAATTTCTAATATAGCTGGACGTACGGCTATCAATTAGCGCTAACAGTAATCACAGTATCCAAAAAAAAACTGTGAACCTTCGATTAGGGTCAGTCCAACTGTGATTGAATTTGTCGATTTATTTTCGAAAAGGAGACAAAGTAATAGTTCTAATAGCTGAAACATATGGTGATTTCAAGAATTCTTTGACCTTTGGATACGTAACAACTCGACCCAATTGCAATTAATGAACCGATTTTGCTTGCTTTTTTGATTCAGCCTGATTTCGATACATGTAATTGATTTGACCAGCCTTCTTGGGAATTGTCAGAAATTGCTCTGGGACTGCACAGTTCAGTAAGCACGTCAGCTGCCTGTTGTCACTTGTGAGGAAAGGCCTGCTTTGCAAAAACTCAGTTATCATCTCTACGGTAAGCAGTGTAAATGCATATACATCATCCCTAGCGCATTATGACCTCCGAGCGACCGTAGTCACAGTTGGTCAGGTAAAATCCGTAGTACAAGATCAAAGAATGATCCACATAAATTAAACGGATCTGCGTGTTCGCCGAGAAGCCTCAACATAACTATGTGTGCTGGAAGAAATAGTGCAAGGATGTTTAAGAATACCACAATATTCATGTCTATGATTTTTTTGTGTCATTGGTTGCTTTATTTGAGATCTCCAACCTTTAAATGGCCTTTTGATTTGTAACATTTCGTACTTTATTGTATGTCATTCCTCTCTGTATAGACTTAAGGTTTCTCTTTCGATATTTCTTGTCAAGTATAAAAATATTTCAAAATCAGTCTATAGTTGAAACCAACAAGTAATTGATACTTTTGGGTCAAGCAGAACAGTGCATTGTCAATAACATCTACATGGTTTTGAATGCTATAAAAGAACGATTAAAAATAAGACATGTTGTACATATTAATAAACCTTATGATAACTAAAATAAAACATTATCTATAAAGCTAGAAAACAGTAAAACAATATTTTACAATTGTACACAGCTTAGGATAAAAGATCATTAATAAGTTATAGATCGGTCCAGAAGCGGGTTCACTTCCCTATCAGAAAGCATAAAGAAAGCATAAAAGTATATGCGAAATTTAGTGCGCTACCAGCTATTTGCAAGAGGCCGTTTGAGAGTTGTTTTTAAGAATCATACATCTAAAAAAAGACATGTTAAGAATCCGATAGCTTAAGGCAAATGTATTCAATCGATCTTGAGTATCTTCCGATTCATTCAACGAGCAATTAACTTTTATATAGTTTGAGAGAAAATTACAGTTTTCTTTATTTTGGGCGAAGACCAGATTTTGGTCACTCTCAGCAATGTTGGTGTTATCTACCTATGTAAATTTCTATGTGTTCAGCCTAGAGATCTGTCATCTTCTATAAAGCATATTGTACTATCCCAGGCAAGGTATGACTGAAATATGACTAAGCGCTTAAATGATCACCAACTGGTCATAATTACAAAAGCAAGCGTATTTTTACTGATAAGCGGTACTCTTTATCGATTAGAAATGATTAATGGTCTAGTTTAGAGGATAGCACAGCTACCATTATGCTGCTTGATATAACTGAGACGCAAAGTACGACAGACTGGGTGATTATAGCATCATTTGGAATAAATAACATTAGTACATGATAACTGCATGATGAAATTACATAACACATTGGAAGAAGCTATATCAAAGCGATCAAAACAAAGGGTATCATTTGTATTTCATCGCGTATGCGTGGGCAATCCGAAAGTTTAGATTACTATGCCTTAATCCAGGGCAAAAAAAAATAAAAATCAAATGGCACAGTAGTGGAGATAACTGTGCGTGTCTTTTCATGTTATTTTTGACTTGAACAGGCCTGTGCAATTCTAATTGGAATATCCTATGCTTGTACAGTACTCTTTATAATGAGTTTTCAGACTTGTGTTGTTATCCAACTAAAGATCGATGGTAAAATCAATGGACCTTTTTTCTTTTTCCCTAAGCACTTCGCTCGGTCTTCTGGAAAGCGCTACGTAGTCAATAAGAAAAAACAAGAATAACAAGAAACTATAGGATAGTCAATCCATGTTTAGCAGCCCTCAAGAGTGAATACAAAGATATACTTGAGTTATATGAAGCCTACTGATAGATTTATAATAGAATGTAAATAAAACCACAAAATACTGCAGAAAGATAGTGCAATAATTAGCAACCGTACATTCTACACACATAAAGAAAGAATTTGTTTCAGATACTCGAACACAACTGATATATGGTCAGGCGAGGCCATATTGAGGGAAACTGTCTAATGCTATGTTACTGGTAGGTTCTTATTCGGAATACATACTCTATTTACAAAATCGATCTGATATGGTTTACGATAAACCCTCTCCCACTGACAGAAGCTTGTATCAGACGTCAGAATACTTTATTTGTGGCGTGCAGTCATTTCGTCTTCATTAATTTTCAAAACACGAAATATTGTGATTTCCCTTATTGGAATCAAAAGGCATTTTCAAATCTGTGATTCGCATTTTACGACCATTTACTGTCATGGGTAGAAACTGTCAGGCCCTGCGTGTAACGCGTACCTCACCATGGGATAATTATTATGATTTTAAAGGGATGTGCAGTGACATACATGGTAATGACAGTTATTCTTTAGTATATTTCATTGTGAATATGAATATTTTGGTTAGAGTAGATACAAGTAGAAATTATGGCTTCATCTTTACTACTATGTGGCAAGGTCAAATTATCATAGAACAACAGAATAAGGCTGAATCGCATACTCAAATTCACATAAGCGCAAAAATATAACAGAAATGAGATAATCTATTAATTAGAACTTAGCTTGAGAACAAACTAATCTCATAATCCTAAAGCAAGGATAGACAACGAAATTGAGCTCATATACTGTAATAGCTTGATCCAGTTAGATGACCTGTAGAGTTGTTCACTTATTGCTAAACATTACCGACTATAAGGTAAATCAAAATTGTGATTCCTCCTCAACTATGCTTGAACTTTATTATCACTTGTAAGCACCCTTATGATAATTCACCAATGACTTATCGAGAAATATTGCATAGGACTTCATAAGGACATCGACAATCAGCATTTCAACACATTCGACGAAGCTTCTCACCATAGTAAAACAATAACTTTTGTCGGTATCAATTTTCAATGGAGAAAAGAAATTATATTTATACTGTGTTAATTTGGCTGACTTCATTAGGTAAAGAGGCGAGCCGAATGCTGCCCAATATAATGGCAATGATTTGGTCACGGGGTAAACTAATTTGGTTAATATTGGATGTGACAATTTTATTGAATATGTACCATTCAAGCGGAATTGATTTGACAGATGGAATTGTAGTACCAGCAGCAACAAGATTAGCATAATGGTCACCATTATAACGATGGTTTCCGTCAATAATGATAGTTTCTTCAAACGGAGAACAACATATATGCTCAATATGAAGTCGATAACATGAAAAAGTGACTGTGCGAAAAGAACATTAGATCAATTTACTCTCCACACACATGTACAGTACGGTGCTAAAAGGGTTATCGATAATTTGAGACTACCCAAAGCTTGAAATGTAATATTTTTTTAAACGAAAATCCATCAGCAGAACCAGCTAGGGACAATTCACATGAGAAATGATAAATATTCTTTTTTTCTGTTAAAAGATGACATACTTCAAAAAAATGAGAATGCAACAGTGACGAGAATTGTAAGACGACAAGTTTTTCAATAAAGAGCTTGAAGAGGCAGAAGAATCAGGAAATCAGGGAATCAACGAGGGGAAAGTTACGACTGACTCAACATAGCCTTTAGAGAATAAATTAAGGCGTTTTCAAAGTTTGTTGGTACTACTGACAACGGCTATTCGAATCCAATTTAAAACGTGGATTTCTAACTTAGGAGTCTATTTCTCAAAGCGCATTATTATAATTTAAGGATGTTAATGATGTTGAAAATGAGCTAACAACAGGAAGCCAAAACACAACAGTCATTAAAAAAACTGTAGGTGATACCGGACGGGAGACGAGGCGATGCTGGTGTGGTAAAGTTACAAAGACGTTTGGTTGATTAGAATCGGAATTTGAATATGTTTGAATTACTGCGTTAAATTGCCGTGTAGTATGATAGAAGCGCAATAAATTGTTCCTGGCCTTTTTTATTCCACATAAATCGAGTTTGCCTACTTGGCCTTCATCTAAACCTCGATTTGCACATATCAATATCCAGAAGAGACACATATTTACAGTTTCCTACTTATTTACAGGATTGTATCACAAGCCATATACGAAAGGTCTGTCTGTCCCCGCGAAGGGTTCAACGAAGAAATAATGAATGGTGTAACAGCGTCTAGACACTCCGACATGAGGGACAAGCGCCTTTGATCTATTGCTCGCTTCAGCTCGGAAACAAGCTGCACTATTATATAGTCTTTGATTTTCAGACGAACAGTAGGAAGGGAAATGAAGATTGATATTGCATCAAGGAAAACGAGATTTCACTGCAAAAAAGACGATCGTAGAGATACTGTGTATATACCCTTGGCATGCGTTTTCACTCCTTTCTCAACTACAGAAAATCTTAGTTTGACTTACTGATTATAATAAAAAGCCTGTGCGTAAAACTTAACGACTGGCCGGCCCTTGGCAGTTGTTATCATCCCGCCCTTGACCCCGACCTTTTCTACCGTAATTATCAACTCGGATATGCACGAATAGGTTTGCACTTTAGGCGAACGAAACTGGTACCGTCTGCACAAACATAAAAAGAATAAAAACTTAAAAATAGAAGAAGCAATTTAAATTAGTTTTGTGTAATTTTAGTTGCACAAAGGCACAAAAATCCAGAACGGACAAGAGGATGGAGGACAATAAAAACGACTAAATCAACTGCCTTTCGTTCGTCCTTCTTCCTTTCTCCTCAATTTATTTTTCTTCTTCCCATCTTCACTCCCTTTTTGATATGAAATTGACATTACTCTTAACATGTTTCGCAGCTCTTTTAGCTGTCACTTTAGTGCAAGCTGACGATATGGCAGATGCCTTGAAGAAATTCTGTGGAGGTATAGATCCCTTTGTCTGACTAAAAGTAGACAAAAAAACCCCCAGTACACTTACGCTCCCAGCAACGTTACCCTTTAAACATTATAGGTATTGCCATCACAGCTCCTTCAAAGGGACAGACATTCACCAATCCTAAAACAGTCAAGGTTACAGTTAGTAAATATCACGCCTCAAGTCAAACTTTTTTCTAAACTTTCGAAAATCGATTTGTCTGACTCACATCTAAATTTCAACAATCAAAATAGCTAGAAAACCAAACGCCCAAGCCAAAGTTATCAATGCTGTTGATGTAAAGTATATTGTTTGATTGCTAGTTATTGCTTTTGTTGTATATAAGGAGTAGATAATTGACAAATAACTGTTTATCCTCGATCCAATAATACCTGCAGGCTTATTCTATCGATAGTAAAGGCAAAGCAACTTATCTTCAAACAGTCTGGAAAGGAAGCTATAGCTTAAACAAAAAGGCTACTCTAACGTAGGTGGTTCAATCTTTTTATGAACACATTTGTTGGGCATTTCTTTGACTAGGTGCTAATTAATTAATTCCCGTTGCCTGTTTATTCATATAGTGTCGATTTAACAAAGGCCAAGCAGGCTAAGTTTCCTGGACAATTCGAATTCCGGTGAGATTATATGACAATTTCTATTCGTCTTGTAGATTAAAATACTTACCTGTTTTGGTTTTCAAAAAATACACTTTATAAACAATTATAGTGTTTGGGTCCATAATAAGGCTGGTCCTGATTGTACCTTAATGTCCAAGGTTTTCAAGGCCAAATCTTCATCTCACTCTAACGCTGTTGAAGAAGCTGAATACCAGAACTTGAATGAAAATATTGATCGTGGTTGTTTTGGAGTTGAATTAACTGCTCCCAAGTTGGGTGGCGAAGTCTCAGCAGACCAACCTTTCACTGTTCAAATTCAACGTGATAGTGCCGCTCATACTGATTCTCTTCAGAAACTTGAACTATACAAGGTTGAATTAGACTCACGCCAATCCACCAAAGTTCACGATACTTGGAGTGGTAATGAAGACATTCAAAATATGATAAACTTTAAGGATACCATCCCTGCTTCTGCCAAGGCTGCCAACACTGCTTTCTATTACAAGTTGTCTGCTAATACTCAACATGACGAGACTTGTGAATTCTACTCTCATCCTTTCTACCTTAACTAAATATAATACCATATCCTCGTTAGTATGAAAAGTCCCTCATTATACGTTTTCTGTTTGATTTCTGTACCCTTCTCTGTATTATTATCGTGATCTATAAATAAAATCAAGGAACCTTTAACAAATAGAGAGCAATTGATCAATTTATTCTATTTACTGATATTGTACTCTTATTAGTCATGGAAATGTACTGTATGTTTAGTAGTAAGCAAATATAATATAGGGTAAAAGTATAAGTTAAAATAAAGTAATAAAACAGCTACTATCGATACTGCTACTTGGCTAATCCCAAATTAATTGACCATATTCATTAATGCCCGCGGTTGATTGTGGTACCTTGGATGACGAGGACTTCTGTCCATTTTTACCCCAGGGCGTGTTTTTGCCTCTACCTGTTGCATAATAATCTTGGATCTTGATCTTCTCCAATTCTTTCTGATGTTTACGTAATCTTTCCTCTTGAAGTGCAGCAGCAGCCTGTTTCTGTGCTTTTTTCTTGGCATTCCGTTTCATATTTTCGCGTTGCTTTTTATCTAATCCTGGAATATATCTTTCATTCGCTTCTATAACAGCTGCTGTGATGGCAGCATTCTTGTCAACATGAGTATTATTAGAAGCGGTATTTGACTTTTGATTAACACGTCGGCCTATTTTGAGAATAAAAGTAAAGGAATGGACACTGAATACGACTGTTGCTATTGTTTTTTTAATGAAGCGACTATTCAAACTTACTTCTAACTTGACTCCATCCTTCTTCGAGAGGAACAGGTTCGAGTTCCACTTCTTCTTCTTCCGGTTTAATGCGTAAAACGCGTGCATAATGAGTTGTTGGATCCATATGCTCATCAATTTCTCTAATAGGCTCATCATTTTCCATATCGTCTGATATTTTTGCTTCTTCATATTCATCTTGCTGGCTTCCATCTACATTACTACTCTTGTTGTTGTTCTCATATTTAACGGAATTAGGGTGATTGTCGGTCTTCTTGTTTTTGTCAGATGTTAACTTTTGTGAGCGTTGTTGATTTTGAACAGAATCGATTTTCAACTGGTCATCAACTGCTGTATTCACTGCTGCTTTATTCTTTTTGTTCTTTTTTTTATTCTTACTTGTTTTTGTTGCTGTTGCTGTGGTATTGGCTGTGGATTTTTCTGCTGCACGCTTCCTTTCTTCGGCAAATTTTTTAAGTCGTTGTTGTCGTTGATATTCTATATCGTCCAGTAACGGTTCCTGTTCAGGACCACCTGTTTTATATATTACCCAAATTGGGAAAAGGAATACGAGGATCCAACCTATTAGCCGCAAATAGTCTTTGATATCCAGGTCGAGCATTGTTATGCGTCAAGTAGCTAAGGAAAATATACTTCTAGAAGACAAACGAGGGAAAAGCGAAAGAATGAGAGAAATCTAGGACAAAATGAATTGGTGCTTGATTTCAATAGCCGAATCGTATATTGTGCACACTCAAGGTAAATTAAGTTTTGATAGTGCATCCTCTTTGAATTGAAGTGAAGAGTATAACAAGTTCTCAAAAGCTTTTATAATTGTTCTTTATCCTTTTATTCTACTGATAATCAACAGTTTACTACTATTATTATTAAACATGCCATGAGCACTCCTAAGCGAAAGGTGTGATCATCTGCACATACTTTGCTAGACGCAGAAACTAGCTCTCTGCAAAAATGATCGATGGCTAGTACGTGTGGCCCTTCTCTCTGTGTGGCTTGCACACCTTGAATCTATAGCATGGAAAATGTTGCTAGCTTTCCACTGAACATTGATAGAAATGGTGCAACAGTAATTCACGTAACAAGTCAAATTTACTGGTCAGAAAGACTGCTCAAGATGGACACTCTTTATACACATTCTGTTTGATTAGTGTGTTTCTTACCTGTATTTCGTCTTTTTCGCACTGTCATGGCGTAAATTTCAAAACAGTTCGTTTTCTGAGCCAATTTAACCTCACACATACAAGTAGGTTTTACAAAGTGATTCAAGTTTTCCAAAGTATCGCTGAAATGGACCAGAAGGACTGTATTTAAGTGTAGTCATAATAGACATCGCTATGCGCTCAACATCATTCACGAACGTTTTTGAGCTCCAAAATCTGCATCATTTTTGGATATAGTTGGATTTAAAGCTAACAGAAAAAAAGCACTCAAGATGTCTCTAACTCAGAATACCAGTTACGTACTACATGTTAATAGGGCCCTTATATGTGCTGCTGTCAACTTCCTCTGGTATCCCGCTGCTTTACTTCCCATATAACTTTGATATCTAGCCCATGAGCCACGAATGAGCGGTATGTAAATGAAGTATTCTTTTCTTTTAATTATGGCACAAGAATTGAGTCAGAAGGCGCAAATCTCTCACTAACCTTATACTGACATGGCTTCCATTCATTCCTACATTACCTAGGAACTCATTTCTTATCTTTCTATTGACTGCAGTTTTTACTATAGAGGAATGCCTGAGTTTAATGCAAGTCATAGCTGTCGGCATAGATATTAGCCACCTATAGGCATCTAGGGCAGTTAAATATGAAACCATTTCCAGATGAAACTAATGGAAAATGCTTGAAAGAATTTGGTGAGGCAACCAGGGTTTGTGATTGCCATCGAGCGTTTCATATCTTCTGCTCGTTCGAGATACCAATGTAATATCTATTGGTGCCAATAGATGTGGTATCTTCAGAATTTTATCATTATTATTTATTTTAAATGATATAATAATATTAAATCGAAAGAAGCATATGAAAAAAAAAAAAAAAACAGAAACAAGGAAAAATGCGTGATGATATGACAATAATAGTAGTATTTGATGCTGTAAAGCGTCTTGAGAAGTAGGTAGGACTTGGTTGAATAGCAATGAGTTTTTAGCCTGCAGAATTGTAATTAAGGACTTGAGGTTCTACTTATAGTATGGTATACGTCTTGATAACCTGTCATAGAATCCCAGTTACCCAGTTGAATGCTTTCCTCCTCAATATTTTGCAGAGAACTTAGGTCAGTGGAACTGGAATTAGCAGTAGTTGACTTGCTGCTAATATTTGTATCTGTACTGGAGGCAGTGGAAACACGATGCTTGTTATCATTAGTAGCCAACAACTTGGAGAATTCGGACCAAGGTAAATCCATGAAGCTAGAGTTCTTGGGAGTAGTTATACTTGGGTCTTCATTGATGAGATTAGGGACAGTCTTGATATGTTGAAGCAGCTTATAACCAGGATCCATTTTATGCACAAGTTATGCGTTATCTAATTTAATGTAAGAGTGAATAATGCACTAAAAATGATCGCCTAACTTTCGGCTCTTTTTATATGAATTTATGAGCCGTGGGACTTCTGATACCATAATTGTGTTAGTCCGCATGAATAAAACGATTGGATGTGTACTTGAACTGATTGGTGGAATCTAGGCAACCAAAATTCTGTGAACGGAAATAGCTGAAAATAGCTCTTCAGATAAACAAGTCCTCCACAATAAATTGGATACCGAGGAAAGGGGGAGGGGGACCTAGAACTTTTTAACCTTTCCATAATTGGTTAGGAGTTGATATACTCAGCTCAATCTAAAGAGTGTTTATTGCCGAAAGGCCATAGTTGGCTTAATTTTACAAAGACATGGCAGCAAAATAGTAGATTTGGATCCCTCATCAACAGAAGAAGAGCAGAAAAGCGAGGGAATTACTCTGTTATTTCCAAGCAGGTAGGTGGATCTGAGACACGAAGGTGAAAACGCTTCCGACGAAGCTAGGACTGCACAATGAATCAAAGTGCTATGACCATATAACCAACTGACTCTCTCGCTATGTTGATTACCTGTTTGGAAATGTGCAAACACTGAAACGCAATTATCATTCTTCGCTTCAGAGTGCTTTGAGCTGTCAAGCGGAGATGGCCACTGAACAAACTATGTGGTTTGTAGTCATATCATTCTTTTGCAGAAGTCTGCTTGTGGGTTAAAGCTTGACAAATAACTCAACCCCCAGTTAAATGAGCAATCTGTTTCTCATTGTGTAGCTAATATGTACGTTGCGGACTATATCACAGTTTCATCAAGAACTTAACCATCTGCAATGAATAAGTCCTTCCATAGCTTTGTTCGCCGCAGATATTGCTATTTTCAGGCTTTGAGAAATTTTGATATTGAAAATGGGCAGTGGAACGACAGAGAATAAGCAACAATAAAGCACATGTAGATCATAAAAAGAAGGAGAATGCTTAGGTTACGAAACTCCGGTGACACCTGAAACTTTGCCCAAAAGTTGACATATAAACGTTTCATGGCAACATATGAATCAATCCTAAAATAGTTAAAGATACATTTATAAGGCATGAGGGTGGGCTGTAATCTAGCTATAACGGTTCCAGAGTAAATATTGTAGCAGAGCTTCTTTAAAGATAAAATATTTTGCGAAGAAAGAATATCTAAATTCACCTAGTAATGTTTATGAATGTTCTCTTTGATGATATAAGATTAGACTTAATTATCGTATTGTTGCCTTACTGCTTGATCACATCTCGATTAAAGCATTTGTTTTACGCCCACATTTTAGCTGGTTAAAAAAGAAGTTGCCTGAAAAATGAAAATCATAGTAAGAAAATTGGGACAATAGTCTCTCAGTATCGAATCAGAACTATGCTGCAATTAGCATTGAGGACAAAGTATACGTATTTTATCATTCTAATAGCAATACATTACGAATTCACCGAGTAATATCTCTGCAATTCTCTTCGACTTGCTTTCTCTTTTAACTTACAATAATATTTTAATATGTACTTATTACTTATGCAATAATAAAGTAGAGTCATTACGAACATTGGCTATGGCAGGTGTGTCCTTAATCTTCACAGTTGAAAATACTATGAAAGAAAAAAACAAGTTGTTTATGACTGAATACCTAAATGAATGGCTTGACAATACGTGTAATCACTTTTTAGTAATCATTACACTTGAAGAATCTCTAAAATGCCATCATGCACAACAATTTTTGCTTTGACAGTAATATAATGATAAATTGAAATTGCCGTCATTATAGGTAATTATAATGATAATTACATCGCTATTTGCTGGAAATCCCTAAAGACGTAACAACCCAGTTCTTTAACTTCTTGAGAACGGGTAAATTTGTTAAGTATGTACAATGGGTAATCAGCAGGGAACTAAATATCATTAATTAATGATAGAGTAATATATTCTGATGTCTTGTAGAATCTAACAAATGTATGAATTATTTGATCCTTCTAGCAATCAAGAACGACTATTACTTACGTCCGTTACGAGCATTTTGTTAATTTTATCTGCACTATCTTTTGTTCTTTCAATACTTTATCTTCTTTCGAAAATGACATATCTCCCTCTTTGAGAGCGAGTCTCAGCTTGACTTGAAAAGATTGTACCAAGAAAGTGAGATACCAAGAGGAATATATGTGAGTTCGACTTTTATTTGTAATGGCTTTACTTTCCGAAAAGTTTGATAGTAAAACAATAATTTTAGGTAATTAGCCAAGTAATCTTTAATCATGTACATAATGCCTTGATTAAAGAACCCTTTCAAAATTTGAGATCTCATGCCCCTATATAGGCCCAAATAACCATTTTCGTTCACAACTTTTCTATATGTAGCTACCATACTACTACTTCCTACTTTTGCAGATGTGTTATGCTTCTGTTGATGCTGGTCATTAATCATAGTAGTACGCAATAGTATAAATGGATAAGTGATTATGGTAGCTATACTCTTCGATAAAGCAGGCAGTAAAAATATTTGAAAACTGTTAAGTGTGTGACAGTTGTTGTTAGTATAGATTCTTTTCAACCTTTCAAATACGAAATAGGTAATAGAAGGGTTTGTCACCAAAATGATAGAGGCGCGGTAACCTAATGTAATTGGATGAAAAGGGTCAATTGCAATAGTGGTTATATACTATAATATTTACTTTTTTGAAAAGTTTCTGATATCGACCATAGGCATGGCATTTCCTTATTCCGATAACTTCATTAACTTGTTGATTCTTTACTCTACCTCTCCAGAATTCTTTGATGCCCTTTTGTTAGGATAATTGTGTTGCAATTTCTTTTATTCCTCTCCTCTGTTGTACTTTTGAACAACTATCAGCACTTCTACTGGCACTGCTACTCTGCAAATGTATCGTCATATTGGATACAGGTGTGGTGGAAAATCTTGAAATTAATGCTGCTTCTGATCCTAAGAACAATTCCTGAGCAATATTCAAATCGGCATTTTGCTTGCCCATAGATCGATTTAGCTTCTCTTGTAGATTACGGAGTGCTGTATAACAATAGAAATAAATGAAGTTAGAAAGGACAGTAGCAACTGTGTCAGAGCCAAGACCAGCGTAAAGTGCTTTGAGGCCACCCTCTTGTTGATAGATATCATAAATAGTGTGTAGAATTCCTTTTTTATCTTTTTTATCGTTATTGAGTTGCAGTCGAATTGTTGATCTATAAACAAGATATACTAATGGTTAGTTTTCTGTGTTTGCCCTTAATTCTCGACGTAAATCGTATACCAATTTCCGTATAATTTACATATCTAGCGGATAGATAAACAAGCTGGCAATAGTGGAACCATCAGCACCCGAAATAGCATGTCCGATAGGCTGTAGCTTAAACTCTTCAAAGGACTTTACTTTAACTTCATCGTTCCTATTCATAATATACAAGCACCTAAGATTAGCTCCAAAATGTGTTGCTAATGAAATTAATCGCAAAAGACAGCAGTTGGAAGAGAGAAAATTAAAGGAAAGTATATTGTTAGCCTAGGCGTTATTTCCCTTTTTTTAATTCATATTAAAAAACCAAGAGTTCTCAGCATTTATCATTACTGTATTTTCGCTTCAGATTTGGATTATTGAAAAAATAAATAAAGCGGCCTCTTTTTTTCAATATGGAACTAATTTTGCAATCTGTTTTGAACGCTTTTTAAAGATAAAATTGGACTGATGGCAAATGTTCAGTGCATAACACCTTTAGGAATGGGAGCATAACAGTCTGACCAACCCTTCTCTCACATATTTTCTCTTCACAATCCCTCTTGAAAGGATACAATATAGATCTTATTGAACTGAAAGCTCTGCAATTGCAGATTCCGTTCGAGCATACGAAAAACAGATAACATTTTATTACAATGAATGACGATCTAGAGAAAGTATATGCCTGAGACCGT
Organism: Mycotypha africana; assembly: GCF_025528875.1. Lineage (NCBI taxonomy): Eukaryota > Fungi > Mucoromycota > Mucoromycetes > Mucorales > Mycotyphaceae > Mycotypha > Mycotypha africana. The sequence goes on along the minus strand of NW_026515736.1, from coordinate 742,963 downwards.
TATAATAGATGGTATGAGAGAATAGGAAAATACACATAATAGATTAGGTAAATACTGTGTATATTTGGCGCAGGTGATCATTAGAAATCTCACACTATCCGTACTCTGTAAAGCCCACAATGTTATCCCTTTGAACCTATCTTCTCAGCTCTTGCGGGAAGCGGCTGCTCTTGACTGATTGCCAGCACAAATATTGTCTTCATCCTTTCCATGTCCCACCGCTATGTGATATGTGACTAAATTTGTTACTTCTCAATAAAGAAATCTTCAAAAAGAAAACTATTTCCAAAGAAAACTCACACATTGTAGAAGACTTAGACGATGTTAGCAATCGACAGCCTTCAAAAGTAGTTGAGCCGGACTTAATAAAATGGGCCAATATAGTGATAGCCAATTTATGTTATCAAGGACTCTAATTTTGATCCATTTGATGCTCTTAGACTATTCTTTAAAGCTAGCTACTTTACTACATCTTGCTTCAAGAAATATCTACCCGACATTTATTGTTTTATATCGCATATCTCCTGATGTGTATACAAAAATTCTCAATCAGGAAACTTATCAAGTAAACGAACAAAACGATTGTATATGTTTATTGCGCTTAATACGGACAATCTCGAATCTTTCTATGGACTAGAATACAACGAAAAGCAACGTTTTGGAATATACACTACAGTTCGCTATACATGACAAGGAGGGAAAAAATAATTTTTTTTTTTTTTTTTTTTTTGATAAAGTTAGTGCGAAGGCCAGCAACAAGAATTAATCTTTGACTATGAAGAAGGAATGAAGTCTATCTAGAACTTCATGCAAGATAAAGCCGATAGATAAGGCATTGGATTCGGAACTTTGTTTAATAGAAGGTAAGCAGAAGTGAATAGCAACACAAAAACACCAACAGTCTTAGTGGGAGCATTCGCAAAATATGCCAAAAGGAAACATACTCCTATTATTTTGTTATAAATACTCAATAATAATGAGCCTACACGTTTATACATGAGAAACATATTTTTTTTAGTAACACTCTTGGTATATATCTGATCTATTATTTTAGTATGATATGAGAGTTTCGAATATAATGTAACGCTTGGTCAATGCGTATGATAAATATTGCACTTTTTTTCGCTTGTCTACGTTGAGGAATTATTAAGTGTGAAATTTGTTTTTAACACTAGATTGTAGGCTTGTAATTCATGTAGACAGGAGACTTTGGAAAACTTAATTGCCGCCAACGGACAGACGATCCATGCGATATTGATTTGCAACAATTGTAATATTTATTGGAATCCTGACGTCAACGCGGTGAAGAATATGTCTAGCATCTCTAAAGCCATCGGGGTAGGAGAAAGAAGGCCTGCTGAGTTCACTCGATCTCATCCTCAGACCACTTGACAAAGCACCATCTCCAATATGGTTGTCTCTCCTTGTCGAGAGACAAAAAGATTCTACAGGTGAATAAGTCTACATTTTATCGAAAATCTATCCAAAATATTGTACTTAAAACTCCCAATAGTTTTGTTCTTTTGATCTTAAAATTAACTCAATGCTTTCCAAAACGGAACCGAAAAGACTGTATTAAGCACTTTTTATCAATCAAAATTAACACTTCCCCAGTGCTCTTATCACATGCGGCTAATGGCAAATCGAAAAATTGCGAATCGTGTAACGAAGCAACTTGTAGTACACAGGGCCTCCTTGTGCAATCCGAAAGTAATGTATACATGTAGTAAGTCGAGTAGAGACAATCAAATATCTTGTTGTTGATTTTGTATCCGCAATGAATAGTATCCTAGTATAGACTTCATAAATTAATACAAGCATGAAAACATATATCAAATTTGGTAGCTCTTTTTCATCATTTTTTAGAATGTATTTCCTAACAAGAGGTTGAATTTGTTTACAATAATTTACACAGGCTATAATCAATGCTTTCTAATAACTTTTTACAGTAAACACCTTTTGCACAACGTATGCTGAATGTTTTGAATGAGACAAATGATTAATAACATACCTGAGTGATAGGTATCAAAATATACGGGTTATATGACAGATCGACTGGATGAATTACCAATTTCATCCGTACATACAGGATTTAGCGTAAGTTTGATCAAGATGTCTGTATCAAGTACAATGTGAAATTGAATACTTTAAAGTTGTTACCGGCTTCAATGCCCAGTTGTACTTGAAGGCGACATTTTTTCTGTTTGCTTCACAATTATGCGGCTTCTCTAAAAGGGCTGAAAAATGACGTTGACGTGCGTTTGGACGGTGAGCAAAATTCATACTCAGAAGCTCTTTACTTCTGCTTTAACGCGCGTCACTTCCGCTGGAAGAGTAGTAATCAGTCAATCAAACAAAGCAAGTTCTTTTCTTTCTTTTCTATATATTTCTTTACCAACAATAAATCTTTAACACAATCAAACGTTTGATTTATAATGGAAAGACTTCAACGTTTATTTGGATCTGCAGCAGCCGGTTTAGGACAGGTACTTTACGCAACAGCTTACAGATCCGCTTGTCTCGCCAGTAATTTAATCGAACCCACACATACCATTATTTGCTATTAATAGGGTATGCAGCCTGGTATGGATACACCCACTGTCGACAATGCTGAAATGGTCTATATCTCTTCCCTCGCTCTTCTAAAGGTAATTGACAGATAAACTCAAATTTGAGGAAGCACTCAGATAGTTAACCCATCGCCTAAATTGCATTTAGATGTTAAAGCATGGTAACGCAGATTCACAGCATTGGAGTTACGCCAATGTATCATCGTATAGATTTTTAACAGCTAAAGCCCAATTTGCTTATAAATTTAGGCCGTGCTGGTGTTCCAATGGAAGTCATGGGTTTAATGTTAGGCGAATTTGTTGATGATTATACAGTTCGTGTTATTGATGTGTTCGCTATGCCTCAAAGTGGTACTGGCGTATCAGTAGAAGCTGTGGACCCAGTATTTCAAACAAAAATGTTGGATATGTTGAAGCAGACTGGCAGGTATGATTAGGAACGACTACCAGCGTGGTTTTAACCAAATTTTGAAAAGAGCGAATCATCATAGATTACATATGAAAGATGAATAGCGTGTACTTACAACTACTTTAACAATATAGACCTGAAATGGTAGTAGGTTGGTATCACTCTCACCCTGGTTTTGGCTGCTGGTTATCCAGTGTCGATATTAATACACAACAGAGTTTCGAACAACTTAATCCTCGTGCAGTTGCTGTCGTCGTGGATCCTATTCAGTCCGTCAAGGGTAAAGTCGTGATTGACGCTTTCCGTCTCATCAACCCTCAAACTGTCATGTTAGGCCAAGAACCTCGTCAAACTACCTCTAACATTGGTCACCTCAACAAACCTTCTATTCAGGCTTTGATCCATGGCCTCAACCGCCACTATTACTCAATCGCTATCAATTATCGAAAGAATGAATTAGAAGAAAAGATGTTGTTAAATTTGCATAAAAAAGATTGGACAGATGGTCTCACATTAGATAACTTTACAGAACATACTGAATTGAACGAAAAAAGTGTGGGACAAATGCTGACATTAGCAGAGGCTTACAACAAATCCGTACAGGAAGAATTAACAATGACACCAGAACAATTGAAGACAAGGCATGTGGGTAAACAAGATCCCAAACGTCATCTGGAAGAAAAAGTGGAGACTGTGATGGGAAATAATATCGTGATGGCATTAGGCGCAATGATTGACAGTGTTAGTTTTTAAAATGCAAAGTGAATAAAAAGTAGTAAGATTCCAGAACCAATTCATTTCTATAAACAATTGTTAAAGTCAAGAATAACTTATTTGTACGATATACGATTTTATAACGATAATGGAATAAGGCCAGACATTCAATACTCATGATTCTGGATTTCTTTTTTTATTTTTTTTTTATTTTTTAACTACTACTACTATTACAGTTGTAATTAGATTGCTGATGTTAAAATAAATATTAGAACTTCAAGAATTGTTAAAGTTAGAATTTAACGGAAACGAAGATAGAAATTAACCTGCATTACAAAAACGAAAAAGAAAAAAAAAATAAAATAAATTAGTGAATCTAGCAGAGTAAAAAATTGTTAAAGAGTGATATCATCTACTTACAATAAGAGCAATTACTAGTAAAATACACAAAACTGCAGGTCCCCAAAGATCGTCATACCGGCCATCTATACGACGATTAATCATCCAAGCACGTTTTTCAAATCGATATAATGCATAAATAGCGATGCCTGCTGACAGACCGATAAAGATACCACCCACAGTACGAGAAACCATATCACCAAAGTTCAACAAATTTAAAGCCACCGTTAACAATAAGGCACAAAATTGTAACCAAGAGATAAAAGTACGTTCATTGGCAAAGAAAACCTTGGGCTCCACTCTGACTTTGACTTTCTGACGTTGTGGTTTTCCATTACCATTACCGTTAGCCGAAGCAGCATTGATGGTGCTGTTATTGTTAGCAGATAAAAATAGTTCGTCACCTGTAACGGGAATGCCTAATTCTAGATCAGCGGCAGACTTATGGCTATTGCTAAGACTATGATTGCTAACACTGGCTTTGGGCATGACTGTATTTTGATGAAATTGTTGCTGACGCTGATTAGTGGTTGTCGTATTATTACCGTTAGTTGTGGAAGGGAACTTTTGCAGATTTTGAGGAAAAACAGAGGAGGAGGAAGAGGAAGATTCTTTTTGTTTCGATTGCTGATAATTATTGGGTTTATCTTCTGGCGGGATAGGGGGTAATGCACTACTTCTAATATCTCTTTTTGCAGAGGCAGAAAGGTTTTGTTCTGTAGCACTTTCCACATGTACTTCATGGGCCGAATTTGATCTCATCAAATTATGCTCACCCATTGCGCCGCCTGCTTGCACCACTGCTTGTTGATTCAGTCTTTCTTTTTCTTCAATCATCGCTCTTCTATACTTGCCATCAATTAGTGGTTTAAAGCTTCTGGACCGTGTCAAACCAATGTTCTCTGCTCGAGGTTTTCGAATATCCACGTTCAATTCAGCCAACCACCAAGGTAAGAGAGGCAAACGTTCCCGGTAAAAATGACAAGCACCATGCAAATATTTTGAGAAGCGAGGCACTTCATGTACTAGATGCGATTCAATCAGGGACGTTAACCAGGAAGGGGGTTCTTGCCCTAGGTGTGTCTGAAGTTTAGTTTCCAAAACTGCATACGGGAAGCGCAATATATCGGATTCTTTCACATAAGAGAACGGGGTATCTATACCAACGTCATTACGGCGCCAATTGTAAGTAGGCTGTCTTCGCCATTGTCCATCCAAATGATCCTCACGAATAAAAGTGAGATCAGTGTCCAACGAAATACGTAACCGTTGATCTCCAGGTAACTGAAAAGCAGTTCGATTATAAAACGCACGCAGCATGGGTTCCAACCGTCTTTCTCGAAATGATTTCTGCACGCCTTTAGCAATGAAACGAACATTTTCAATGGTATTTTTGTCAACGGGTTGCTGTTGCTGTCGAAGTTCCTTAACAATTTGTTCAGCTGTATATAATCCCGTCATGAAGTTGTTGACTTGGTTCTCCTTTACACGAAAACGATCTTTGACAGACGCCCCATCAAGCCAAGAAGCATGATGAGTCTTACGTTCAATAAAGATATTTGTCGAATTCATCGGACCGTACCTACAAATGTCATGTTTAAAATGATTGTGTGAGCCTTAATTGTATTAGGAGACCATTAAGTTCCATAAAAGGCTTTTCTCGGGGATTGAAGGAGAAATGGACAATGAAAACCAGCAAAGAAACAAAAAAAAAAAAAAAAAAAAAAAAAAAAAAAAAAAAACGAAAAGGGGAATTGTCATCTGTCTTAGAGTCGTTAGTAAAATACATATGAATAGGAAATTTCACAGTATCATCAGAGAGTATCTATAATTAAGCTTTCGCTTCGTTCCCCGTTAGTAACAACAAGAAAAAAGTACAAAAAATACTTTACCATCTAAAACGTATAGCTTCTGCACCTTCATCTCGTTGTAGTCTACCAGTATACAAATCAAAATTAGGATTATCGAAATAAACGCTAGAAATAGCTGAATCCGAAGGTTCCCATTTCTTATTTTTATCAAAAATCAGCACTGGTAAATGCAACATAATGATAGACTTGACTTCAGTGATATTATCAGGATGAATCCAATATTTAGCTGTCGCACGTTCGAAGGCATTTTGATCTCCTCCTGAAGCACTATTACCAGGTGATGACTTTCCACGATTACGACAGATATCATGCAATGCAGAGATATATATAATCGCTACGTCAAAACGTTGCTTGTCCAAAGGCTTTTCTCGAAGCTTGCCTACAAAATCATGCTTGAGATTCAAGCCTGTCCATTTATCATGCTTTTTGAGGATCTTTTGAATGGCGACGAAGTTGACGCGCGTGAAACGAGAAAGGTCGTTGACGTCAAAAAGAATCTCGGTTAGGGCTTCATCCATGATACTGTAATTGACATCTGATGCCATTGTGGGATTTTTTTGAAGGGTTTGTATGGTGCGTTCACAATAAAGAATGCGAGCATCTATTTCTGATAGTTTAGCGTTGACAAAGTCGTATACTTTGGTGAGCTCATTTTCGAGAAGACCAACAAATTCGATTTCGTCCTTTTCTGACCAGCCATGATCAAGCTGCCGAGACTTTAATTCATGTTTGAGCACATCATAGGAAATGTATGATAGCCGCCAAGGGGCAAATATACTCTGCTGTAGCTCTTCTCCATATTTCATGTCTGTGTATCAAATCCTGCTCAGTTATAAAGCTGTATTCAATGTAATTTGTTGCCTTTAAAATTCTATTCAGTGGAGTAAAAGAGAAAGATGCTTGTAAACAGTTTGTTTGTTCTTTAATACACCCTAGAGGTTCTTCTTTAAGATGATACAATAAAATAATCGGGTTAATTGGAAAGAAAAAGAAGAAAGAGGAAAGGTAACAACACTAAAGAAGAATAAAGAAAGGTAAAAAAAAAGGAGACAAAGGAAATTGCAAGTATACAATTTACAATAAAATAACAAAGCGGCTGCTGCTTGTATAGATAACTTTACGACTGCAAATTTCATTGATGCAAAAAAAGTTAACATTTCTATGCGGTATCACCAAAAGGATCTTCTGTACTTAATCGCGCTATTACTTTATGTCGTCCCTTTTCAATGCTGCACATCCAAGTATATCTAATCGTGCTTGTGTGCCCTCCTTATTGTTACTGATCCTTCCGTTCATTTGCCGTTCTATGATTTGTATTTCCTCAGCTAACAACCAGCGTTTTTATCCTTTCCAAGCAAAGTGATCAAGGGAGATATATGACGTTGCCACTGCACATTTTCAGTATACAGATTACAGATAGAAAGAGGTTCCCTATCGTCTTAACATTTTACTACTGTTATAATAAAGCATAGTTCTCCTTCAATACGACTGACTAGGCTTTATAATAGAAAAGCCCCTTAGTAAAGCAGCCCCCTTCTATCCAGTCAAAGAGTCATTCTATTAATAAAGCAATGTGAGTATCAGGATAGTTTTTCTTTCTCTCAAGGAAAATTATCACCTACAGTTAACTTTGTTTACATTGCATCCCTCATGCATCATATATCAAAAGTTATCAGCAGCTTTGCTTCTGATCCAATCATTATTAAGACACTCGACATCACGAGTCACTCCAAATTTGATGTGACAGAATGCATACAGTGTTCGTCCATAAGCAATGCCATGGCCAATCAAAATCAATGTCGTTGGTTGCAGGGCAATCAGAAATTCAATTTGATAAAAGAAGGGGCATGTGAAGGTTGTTGTTAAGAATGGCGGACCTGAACCTAGAAAATTCAATTGTTGATCAAACTTAGTATTGTAAACTTGAGGCGCGGATAAATATATTGATAGAGAACAGAGTAAACAAAATATTTGTATAGCGAGACCCAGAATGAGAAAAAGCAAAAAGAGGCAAAAAAAAAAGCTATATAAAATGAAGCAAGCGGGAAAGGAATCATGTAGCCATTGTTTGAGAGAAATGCAGTCAGTGTTTATTAGGGCATACACTGCGAATATCTTTATAGCATCAGAACAAGATAGTAAAGTATTATTGTAACAAGGGAAAAGAAGATTTGAGGCCAATCAGTACTTGCTTTTGAAGTTGTAAATTCAAGCAAACTTACCTGCAAGAATTAATTGGACGACGGGTCAATCTATAAAAGACCGAAACGGTGGGTTCAAACTCCATAGTCCGTGGACCAAAATGGTGTAATATTCGTTTGGTGTGGTAAGGTGTAGTATTCCCGGAGAGATAGGTATAACAATGATGTTGTTAGGTGCCATCACCGTAACGCATTAATACGGTCTTCAATGAAATTTAAGGTTTACCGAATAGTGGTAATATTATATTGAAGACTGAGCCTGCGGAGCGCGGTGTTGATTAAAGCAGGAGGGACAGTAAAAAGAGCCATTGTAAGAAAGTGTGAGTATTTTACCAAAAGTTAATAAAGACTTAACTCACGCTCCAATAATGACGATGCTATCCACATGTATTTCAGGTCCACAAACAAGAAAAAGGAGGGGAGACTGACCGAAAAAAGGCTAGTGTGGTCAAAGCTATTTTAAAGGAGTATGACACTGAAGAATTATACGATTGCTAATAATCTATCATTTTCTGTAGTAAGTAAAATAAAACAACAATAGTGCATCCTTATATTTAGGCCTGGAAGAGAAAGGAGAGAACAGAAAACAAGATGTAGACGTGAATCGACAATACCAATTTTCAAAGTGCCCTTTAACGTGTTCATGGGATCGTTTCTTTATGCGCCATTTGGTTTAAATTTTTCAATTCAGGGATTACATAGCATTAGACTAAGTTCAGTTCATATACTAAGTATTTAGAGCATCACCGCCAATGATTCTTAAATGACTCGCTTATTGTTGGCAGAAAATCAGTTATTGGAAATACTCAAATGAAGGTTACAAATACAACACGGGCTTATGTGCATTACATTATTCAGATTGAAGCTAGGTTTTTATCTCTCTTAAACAAATGTATCAGTGCATCAATATATACTTCCATAAGTGTGGCTATTGTTACCTATGCTCTGATAGTAATTTGAGAAAAAAAAAAGTGTGGAGATTTGCTTATTTCAAGTATACAGCAGCTGTTATTAACAACGATACCACTGATTCATATACTACTGTCGTTGAACTGAGAAGGAGTTTGTTGAAGCGGTAATGCATATTTCCATTTTCTTGTGAACAATTGTTCGGCAAAAATTATACCATCTTATAGTTCCTTATTAACACTCTTACTATTAAACTCCTCATAGATAACTTTTCTGTACGTATTCTTCTTCTATCTTATATTCAATTCCCTTATCATGCTTCCGTCTGTTTTTTTCCACAATAACATGCAATATTCAAATTAAATGTTTTTATTTAAAAAAGACAAAAAGGGACTCGTATTCAGTGATGGCTATAAATTTGTAAATGGAATGAAGATGTGAAAGAACGTCATATAAAGATGATGCAACAATATGTGTTTATTAATACTGATTTCAACCTCTATAAATCCTACATCCTTTTCGTTCTTCACTTTCAATATGACTACCAAGATCAGTTTTCCGTGTATCAGGGTACTAAATCTTTTTTGAATAAAAGCGCGTCTTCTATGGTTATACAAGTTCGAAATACTAAATTTTCGCCCATAATTTAAAGGGAAATCCAAATTCAGTTAGTGAACATTACATGTAATAAATGCCTCAAATAAGCTTGAAAGCAACGGTCTATTTACAGTTACTATTTCGTCGCTATCAAAGTTATTACTGGAAGCCAATAAAAGATAGAATATCTCAAAATTTAAAGCGTCCCACTGCTTACCTCAACAAATAAGTTTAGCAAACTTATATCATTGTATATTTAAGTTTATATGCTAATTTTAATATAAGTTAACGTTATTTATTATACATTTAGCAAAGGATATAAAGAAATAGTATACTAATAGTAAATGTCGTCAAGCTATTGCATAGGACGACGAGTAGAGTTGTATTTGATAACAGCTTCTTCGATTCTCTTGAAAAAATCTTCTCTACTATTCTTGTCCGTGATAATAAAGAAAGGCTCCCAGCTCATATTACGCAGGTAAATCGCGATACCTGTTGGTTCGCGCTTGATTGTTTGAATTTCAGTGAAAGGTTCTTGCCATTCCACGGATAAGTTACGTGTTCTAATTAGCATGACCCGGTTGTTTGTCAACATCGCTACACGTTCATTGTTTTGAACATGACAATGGGCCAAGTAAGTGTCATTCAGGTATTTTCCACCATCAACATCCTTAAGCCAGTGCTGACCAATTGCTTCACGTAAAGAGTATGGCTGAAGAATTCCATCTGAGCCTATGTAACGAGGATATCGGACACGCTCTATCATATTGATATCTGTGGGTGTAGCTGTGTTTCTGATACCTTCTGTAATGTTGCTGGTAAGGTCAAAGATACCAACAGCAGGCTTGGTTACAGCTCTATCGAATTGAGCAAATCAAGCGTTAGGAAAATCTAATTCGACTCTAAAGTGTTTGTTGACAATAACCATACCCTACAAGGCCTTTTCCGAAGCCTTTAAATAAGCCTCCAACACCTTCTCTAGACGCTCCTTCAAGTGGACGTGTCTTTGAGATAAAGGAAAGATCGTTTAATGTTTGATAAAGATCTGTAAAAAGTTAACGCTATTCAATGAAGCTTGTAGAATTATACTTACCACTAGTCCTGAAAATCCACTGGCTACACTGTTAGCAAAAGACGAAGCACCTTGCGCCACACCAACCAAAGCATGTTTAGGTCTATTTCTTGCCAAATTCTGTCTTCTACGGTCTTGATATTCTCTATCCATTGTGGCGGCCGATAAACCTTTACCTATACTACCAGTGAATTTAGTGAAGCTATCGCTAACACCAAATACACTCTTTTTCACAAATCCACTAAAGCCCTACAAAGAACTAATTGATTACGATCATTATTCCCAAAGTTGATCAACTTATATGGTATCTTACTTTAGCAATTCCATAACCTAAATCCTGAGGACGATCACTCATTATCAAACCTTGCCAAGGTTCGTAAAATAGTTCCGCTACACCAGAACTCAGGTTATTAAACAACCCCACAGGATTACCTAAGAAGTCAGCGGAACCCAAAATACGATGCATTTGGTAAACCAATTGATCCGTATAATGGAAATATATACGGCTTGCTAAATCGGATCCGTCAGCCATAATATTTTCAATAACCAAAGCGTTGAAGCGAAGAGGAGCTTGATTGATATTGCCAATAGTCATGGTAAGGGCATTGACAAGGTAGGCCAGAGCAGTGTTCGAACGCTGAGCTTTTTGCATTTTCTCGTCATCATCGGCAGTACCCGTATTCTCCTCACCAGATCGCAGAAAAGACAAGTTGAAGCGAATAGGCTGTATACTGAATGTTTCAAAGTAAAGTTGTGCAATATTATCTCCCGGCTTTACATCAGGTATATCGGCAGAATAGTTGGTCCATATTGTTGCTTCATCTTCTACTTTGCTGTCCTTATTTTGTTCTTCGATATGAGCAAATTTCATAAGAGCATAAATAAACGTTTCTTCAATTTCAATACTCATCTCTTGTAGTAAAATAGAGAAGTACTTGAAGTAAATAACACCGTGCGAGTTATCCTTAACTCTGTCTAAAGCTAGCTGCACTGTTGGTAGAATCTTATTGCCTGCACTGTTATCTTTAACATTGTTCCTACTATTGCCATTGTTGGTCGAATTTGTAGGATAAAGAATTATAGGAAATGCGGAAGATCCATACATCTGATTATCAATCTGTATCCAATCTATATTGCAACGCAAGGAGTGATACAGAGTTGAATCTGTAAGCCTGAAATTTATACCTTTGAAAGTGGCATATGCGAGTTCCTCAACAGGTCGTTGACTTATAATTGATACACCTACTTCTTTGAGCTGAAGTTGGAATACAGCGTTAATGGAAAAATTAACATCAGCGGCTTCAAACCCCTCCTTAGCGGCACTGTCTAAAGATGAAACTGAAGCAGTGGAGTCAGTTCGGCGCATGGATGTGCTGCTGCTGTTAGTATTAACCCTATTGACAGGCTTAAAATGACTTTCGTTTTGTATGAATGGTTTCAACTCCATAATACGCTGTGTACCATAAATCTTTGTATCGATCGATGTAATCGCAGCTCGACCGTCACGTGTGGCATGTCGGAAAGGCAACATACTGCCAATTTCTTGAGGATTAATGCTTCTTTCACGTCCATTAATATTTAGAATGATCTTTTTATCCTTATAAGCAGGAAGATCCCAAGAGTATGGAACAGATTGCTGGGCTGGCAATCGATATCGTTTAAGACGAGGATTGCGGACAGGAGCCGAACTGTAGTCATCCTTAATAGCAGCAGGATCTTCCTGATAGAATATGACATCTTCATCTGTATGATTCACCAAAAGATATGGCCAATTGTCATCTGCTTCCTTCGTCAGAATAATAAAGATAATTGCTTCTTGAATTTTGGTAGTGATCCTCACCAGCGTATCTTGATGTTGATGGCCATCGTAGTAATCAGTGGGCAGACGAACGTGAATATCGCCTATTTCCTGAACGTTGAAGGGTGCAGACCAAGAATTACTGTATCCTTCCAGTTTAATAGACAACTGTTTTTCGTTCTGTATACGAATATTGTATAAAGGCATACGCTGCTTAGCGTCCAAACCATAGTCTGTCTTGGTCTCAGGGAAGCGATATCGAATATTTTCATCAAGTTGGTTGCTCAGCACGAAACGAGGCGTTATTGTAACTGTCTTGGTCAATTTGAATTTTCCTTGCCCTTCTTGTATATTGATACCTAAATGAATTTCTTCTGATCGGCGCTTATTTGGTAGGGCCACATCATAGACACTACCAATAGCTTCGAAACTAAGGGGTTGACTCCACTCAGATGCTGCTGCTTTGATTAGAGAACGATTGCGGTTATCCATGGTTGGGTATGAATACATAAAAGGTTCAGGTCTGGCGTTCGGTTGGCATGTTTTTGCAGTATCATTGGAAGAGTATAGAGCTTCTGACCAAGCAGGGTTCGGCCTAAAGGTAATAGGCAATTGTGTCTTATTTATAATAATATAGGGACTGAAAATACTATACCGCTTGGCACCTCCAGAGTCAGGAATGTCCACAGTATTAATATGAACATTTAACTTCGAGTTATCCTTTTTACTAACAAGCTCGATGGCATGATCTACCTCCAAGTCATCTGATCGTTTTGTACTAATAATAGCATAATCGCTGCGTTTGTATTCCGTATCTGGCATTTCAATATTAAAGAGAACCAGATGATTATTCTCAATAACGTGAATTGGAGTGATACCTCCTTTTCTCAGAAAGGAGCTGAAATCTTGTCCTGTTGTCTTGTCAACAATACGGAAATTGAAGTCATATGGCAAAAGGTTTTCAATCTCAATAGGAGCACTCAAACGAATTGCCATAGCTGGATACTGACCAAACAATATACTCTTCCTGTCCAGAATAGCGTTAATTTGGAAGATGAATGGGGGCATATTTTGTTCTTTTTCATCACCAAGACAACCAAATGTACTAGGAGGCTTGATAGGGCTGGCGAAATCCTTCCAGTAGAATGCTTTATTAGGCCATCTATATCCGAAGCCAGCTATAGAAAAAAGATCATGAATTGTTAAAAAAAAAGAAATCCAGTCCTTCCTTTTGTAAACTGTGCTCAATCAATGAGGCTTACCATCAGGGCGCATACAAAAGCGATTGGTAAACGCTTTTTCGATAGGAATAGAATAATTCTCTCCGGGAGCAATTTTCACCGCAGGGCCATCCATTTTACCATTGGTATTGATCGATGCCAAATCAATGGATAGCAAGGTTCTATTTTCAATTACCAGTGCTGATCGTATAGTAACTACCTTAATATTATTGATCAACTCAACCTGAAATACAATATGGTGTTGTATGTTATCAATCATAGGTCGAAGTGGATGCATATGTTCTCCTTCCCTATCGAGGTTTATGTCTCTTAGGCTTTCCCACAGAGCACCGTCGATTTGCACATTCAAATTATTACTGACAAAAGATGTAGTTTCACGGCGCTTCTTCCAGTCTTCAAACCACCATGGCAAATCGGCACCATTTTTAATTTCTTTGATAACAGGTCCTTCCTTTGAATCTGCAGTATTCCATACAAGAATATTGTAACCAGTCCTATTTCGCAATTCATAAGGCGCCACAGTGCCTCTTTCACCGCTATAGATAGTCTGTTCAATGATGAAAGATTAGCTCAATAATCATACAGCATTTTCCCTTTATCTCTTATCGTACCTGGCCTTCCTTATCTAATAGTCCTATAGTAGAGACTGCACTTTCCAAGAATGATTGCGATATATTTAAGTTCAAAATGGATGATGAGCTAAGTTTCACATTAAGGGGCTCTGATTTATTCATAGCATCCCGTGCGAGATCCAACTTAAAGTTCCAAGGCTCCAAAATCGGCTCCCAATGTGAATTCTTAAGATTGAAGTAATTGATATAAGTTTGAAATTCAACAGAAAGAGATAAATCTCTTGACCAATTTGCTATTTCAACGTTAAAAGGTTGCAGATTCATATCTATCATAGGTGTTTCGTGCAACTCTTCAATAAGAATAACTTGTGCACCATTGAAAGAAATACGTAATAATTCCTGGGCCAGCATCGCTTCGTTCAAATAGTCAACTTCAGTCTGTGCTTTGGCTGTGGAAGAAGTTAATGCACTAGCATCAGTTAACCTTTCCTCAGTTAGCGCTGAGTCATACGCCGATACTTTGGTCCCTCCTGCTTCTGCGTTCACACTCTTTTCATAAAGAGCATATGCTTTGTTGAAGATATTAGTGACTAACATAGCATCACGATAAGACAATCGCAGAATAAGGGGATCGATATTCATAACTAATTCAGTGAGAAGACCTCCTTCTTCTGTATGAGGATTTCTGTTCATAGACAAGTTAACATCAAATGGCTGGAGGAAGCGTAGGGTAGATTGCTGACGCATGTCCATGCGACATAAGAACATGCCCAATTGTTTGATAACTAAAGCTGTTTTGTTCTGTTGAGTGATTGTGAGTTCATCAGTAACTAATACTACCGCTTCCGAATCTTTTTTGTCGGGATCTGCTAATAGGATGAATTCAGCATGAATGATGTTTAACAAGTAACTTAATTCTATTCCTGGCTGCTGTTGTGGTTGCTTCCCTTCTTTCGATTGAGTATCGTTATCAGATTTTACTGGCATTGTAGAATTGCTTGGACCTCCAATTGCTGGTAAAGTGAAAAAATTTCCAAGCATGAAAGCGTGGTCCAATGATAAAATCACCTTAGGATCTCTAATAGTCATAATCATGATACCTGAACGAGCAGGATCCGGAGCTTTGACGTCCAGTTGGAGCAGGAATTGGTGTGCATCTTCAATGGCAGGCACAATATGGGTAAATTTGCTGTTGACACCGGGGCGGGTATCATCAACAGTTAATGCATGAACCACCACTTTGACCATCATAGATTCATCCGTGAACATCTGGAATTTAACATCAGTGTCAATAAGGGCGATGCGTGAGAGACTAGGAGGATGCTGCACTTCTTCCAGCTCAGTAGAGGGATTCATGTAAATCTCTAGCCCTATGGTTTTCGTCTTTAATGTAATTTGTATGTGAGGAGTATAATTTCTGTTCCCATCTTCTTTCATTGAGACGGTACTATCAGACGGTTTTTGAAGATTTTCATTGTCATTGCCTCGAACTTTGGTTAGTGGAAGGTGGCGGTCATCAAAGGGTTTGCTGCTGTCGTTTTCAGTGGAAGTAGCAGCAAAGGTTCTGGAAAACATATTGATTGCTTCCATCAGAAATATGTATTGCCGTTTGGTTAATCGCAAGCTAATATCCCCAATTTCTCCTGCAATATCCACGTCTGGACGCGCAGTAGATGCTTTTAGTGGTATACAAATGTTAAAGTTCAAATCAGTATCATCTACCATAGGCAAGGTTTGCAATTTATCTTGTTGAGGGAAATAAAACTTCGACGTTAAACTGATAGCACGGAGACCACATTGAATATGATTAATACAGTTGTCTGCATTATCTACAAATGAGTTAGATACCCATATTTCTCCCAAATGAGCAATCACTACATCTGAAGGATGATCATGTAGTTCAGGAAATAGAACAACAGGGCTTTCAATGACAATATCAAAATGCATTTTAGTAGCGACCTGCGAAAGCTGTTGAGCAGATTCCAAAGCAGCTTGACGGGCCATATCGTAAGTAGTCTTCATTTCAGCAAATTTATTGAGATAATCCATGAATTGGTGAATAGGCTGTTCTAAAAAGTTAAATTGAGCAGAACCCATACGAATATACAGAGCATGATCATATCCAGGGTAATCTTGACGTCCATCGTTGATAAAAGAGTCGTACCTTAAATCGATGAGTTCTTCACCTTGAATGGTAAGAAGTTGATTACTGAATAAATGTTGCTGATTTGGTGTCGTCAAATCATCCGTTAACGTAAAGTTGGCAAACTTAGCAGCGACTTTAACTTGGCCATCCATAACAACTGTGGATAAATCGCCAAGGGAAAGTTCGCCTGTAGCTAATCGTACACCATCATTATTCAAAATAAAGTTGACACTGTCTAAGAGCAAGCGAACATAAATACTACTACTTTCAGAACCGTTATTGTTAGATTGCGCCTGAACCTCGGAAAGTTCCTTAACGTCATTTTTTTGAGGATTTGCAGCCATTAGCGTATCTGAAAGTTTTGTAGCAGTAGTGTTGCCTGTGATGATATTGCTGCTATTAATCTCTTCCATTATATCGACAAATGTGTGCATAATGTAGTTATGCATTGTTAGTATTGAGCTACGTGTGACGATGAAGTTTAACGTTGATAGAGTGACTTGAACTGTCTGATCAATTCCCTTATACTTGGTCATATAATCAGGATTAGATTTATCACAGCGTACATATTCAACATCTACCAAATTCTTCGAATTTAACTGCTGTTGTTGATGCTGATGCTGGTTATGCTGTTGGACCACAGAATAATCTGAAGTGACTAGATATTTAAACTCGTTGCCATGCTGCATACGGTCTCTTACATCGAGGGACTGCAAAGAAACACGCACTGTCATATCTAGTGGACGAAGACTGTAATCCAACACCAAATTCTGCAAATCAACCTCGCATAATAGTTTTTCAGCTGGGGCCCCTTCAATCTTCGTGTGTGGCTGTTGCTGAGCTTCCAAAATGTTGGCAAGCACACGATCCACCTTAAAGTTTAATTTGAATGTTTGCTCTTCTGCATTAATAACTTCCTTTGAAGCTTTCTTTATCTCTTTATCTGCATCAGTAGAAGCCAAGTCATCTGTTGCTGAATCATCTTTTATAAGGCTGGGCTCACTTTCTGTGTCTGCTATGAGCAAGTCATCCTGACTTCTATTCCAAAGAGGTCTGTTCATGAAATCGAACCAATTCTCGTCAATTTGACTAATCTTTTGCTGTTGCGCGTCCGGATTTTCAATACCGAAGTTTTCATTACTAGATGCACTACTTATTAATCCTGAGGCTTCAATCAAGTGCGGTATTTGCAAAATAGATCGGTATTTTGTGTCAGAGAAATTGACTTTTAATAGAGGCAAATGACCTGTTATTTTGAATTTAGGCATATCGACTGATTTAGGCAAAATACAGTTTTCCACTAAAAATGACATATCGATTCGATCGACCAAATGCAGGTACTGAAGCTCTTGACGAGGATGACGAACTTGTTCTAAGCAAGCTTCAATTGATTCGCCAATTAGAATTTTGGTTTGAGTCAATTGAACTGTAAATTTATCATATAGAAGTTCTTTTAGTTTCATATTGTCTCCTGTTGTCATGTCGTTTCCGCGCTTGGATTTGATCAAAGCCAGTGTTTCCGGCGGAGCTATGCTACTCTCTACATTGATGTGGCCAGCATCGACCACAATACCGTGCGAGGTAATAGAAGTGCAATCCTCAGGAATGATGATGACTGGTGCATCCATATCGATTTGTAAATCTAGGGTAGTATGCTGTTCCAGAGCAAACTCCAAAGTAGCACGTGTCTGGTTTTTTATATCTTCAAAGGTATCTCCAGCAACCTCAATTAGTGCATTGATACTATTAGCGCTGGTTTCTGGTGGTGTGAAGAATTTAACTATCTCTCGAATAGTTATCGGATTATATACTATATCAATATTGCGCATGAAAAGAGCCATGGCATTATCTGCACGGTTATCAAGTGGTTTATGCTCAAATTTGATGGTAAAGAAGGGGTCCTCGATAGCAGTCTGTTGAAGCATCTCAGCTGATGAAGATTTCCTTCTGCGTTGTCGTACAATGTCTTTTTCATCTTTATCGTTAGCTGCCATTAATTTGTAATAAGGCGAGTCAGCTCTAACACCATCATACAAGCACATATCGCCTAGAATTGCAGTAGCTGTTAAAGATTGAACGTACTGTATCATACCGAGTGAAACATTATCAAACACAAGTGATACAAGATCAGTAGGTTGTGATAACGGATCTTTTCGTACTGTAAATGAACCCTTTGTCAACGATATGCTAAGCCTAAGTCTCATTGTATCTTTTGGTAGGTCAATGGATGCTGCAATGACTGCTTTGTCTGCATCATAATCAATCACATCGTAAAATTCTAACTTTTGTTCTTCAGTAATCACAAGATCCTCGTCTTTATTCTCGCTCTCGTCAGTTGCTGAGCCACCATTATTACCATACCACCACTTACTAATACTCCAGCCCTGTTTTGCTCTAAGTGCTGCTTCTTCCTCCTTTTGTTTTTTATCAATAGCAGCTATCAACAAAAAAAGCTCATAAGAATCTGTGCTAAACCTAATATATAATAAATTGTAACATGTAGATTTTACCTAATCGAGCTTTTTCTTTTCGCAGCTTAGGCTTGGCCAAACTACGATAAAATCTAAGATCTTCATAACTAAGGTCCCACTCTAGTTGCCGTAAAATTGCTTTTTGCTCTTCTGTCGCTCTATCCAGTCTATGCTGCACATAACAATCAATATACGCCTTTCGATTTTCACTACGCTTTTTGATTCGTTTCCATGTCCAACGCTCGTTGCGCTCATGAATCTCTGATAAGACAGCCTGTGCAGCGAATTGGAAATATTCCAAGGGATGAGATTTGGGCGTCCTGTCAGATGGCGGCCGCAGCTCCTTGTACTTTTGCTTTTTGAGATAGGAATGGAATAAATCAATCATGAGTATGGCATCGCGATATTGCTCGTTATCAAGAGTGAAACAAAGCTCATCGAATAGAAGGGAAGCGTCGATCTTTGGTGTTTCCCCTCCGAAATTTTTGCGCAATTTAATCTAAAATCAACAAGGAAAAAGGGTGTAAAGGGATTAGTACACAATTCAATGCTTTTTTGTCTTTTTGATCTTCATGACATTACTCTTCCAGTGCCCGAAACGGGCTTCAAGATATATTGATGCTCAGCTAAAATATGGCTTTTGGTAGCAATCTAGCAAGATTTTTCGTCAGTTGAAATATGCATAACCGTATTCATCCTTTTCAACAATTTACCAATTCCTGGAACTTGTCATATCCATTTAATTCTGCCAAAGTAGATGCATTTGTATCCCAATAAACTGATAATGATTCCAAAGTAGCTAACTGATGTTATAAATAGACCCATTAGTGTTTCTTACCTTAAAAAGAGAGTTTTATACGGCTATTTCTTACTTTGTGCACTGTTTTCACGACATCACTAATTGTGTTCGGTATCCACTTTTCATCAGTAGTGATGGCTGATAACTCCTTCAATGTGATGCCTGCTGCAAATCTATGATCCGTAGAAATATCATCTTCGTATCTAATATGAATATTGGTGATAGAGAACTGAAGATTATTCAAGATCTTCGTCATAAGTTGAGTAACAAAAGTTTCATTTTTAGCGTCTTCATCTGCGTTGTGGTGTTGTGATTGCGTATCGAGCATAAGTTCTGCATTTTCGAGGCGCCTCATTTTGTTTTCATGGTCACGCTGAGCTAACTCTTCAGCTGACATCTATATAAGTATGAAAGAGAGGGTTAGTAAGTGATATACAGTCTATTGGTAAATACTACATATACGGTATTTGTTATTTACAGTGGACTCGTTTCGGGGGACTGCCAGAATGTATGCATCTTTTATATGAATAATAACAGGCTTTCCACGTAAGTTATTCCAAGGAATGGTCAAAGTTAATTCCCCTAGGTAACCTGCATTGCCATGGAAGAAGGATGTCAGTCTAATGTTTAACTTACAATTGTTTGAAATATTTGAATGGAAAGCCTTAATTCTTACCCTCCAAGACGTCAATAGGTAAGTTGAATTTGTCCAGGGCTTCTCGTCTTAATTTTAAATGTCGTAAGGTAACCTCTCCTATATCAACTGCAGTGTTAAGCTTCAGGTTGAGGTGTATATTTTCACCTGATCACTTACCTGACCATATACCAACTTTCAGTTGGCTGTAATTCAAGTTAGAAACATACGCGCCCAATACTCTATTCAATAGAGTAGAAACAACAGATTCTAACATAATACAGGCAAAGGGGTATTTGATATGTCTAATAAGTGCAACAGGAAAGAATTTATGCTGCAATTATGCAGTGACATAATGACGATTGTTACTGTTACGCCTAATTAGAAACTCAGGTGTTGGGTTAAAAGAAATTTCAAATGCCCTTTTCCCCTTTTTTTTTGATTTCTTCCAAAATACGGATTTATTTAAATCAAGTTTCCAAAATTATCATTAGAAATTGCTGCTTCTTCGTTTAGAAGATTTGTTGGAAAATTGATATCTTCATGATCATGGCGGCATTCCCATAAACTAAGTTGATATAATGTCATTATGACTAAGAAATGTAACAAAAGGGAATAAAAGATAAAGAAGTATCTAGACCATTTATGCGAAAATAAGATTCGCGTTAAATTTAGCGTTAGTTTCTCAAATGGATTTAAAGCGTTGTAGCGTCGATTTTCCTCCTGCAACAAAAGATCGGAAATTAAAAGTGAGGGTTAGGCATCATTCTTATTAACTTCAATAGCTTGAGTCCAGCAATACCTTTCGATGAAATTGTGTGAATGGATTCATACTTTCTTCGTATAATTTACCGTATTTAACTGAAGGATCATCTGCCTGTAATGATGGCTGTCTGAAATGGCTCTTTTTGAAACTTCTCACCGAGGAAGAAGGTTCATTGTCCATGTTGACAGATACGGAACGATTCTGAATTATAAGGATTTAGTAGGAGCGATAGATTCCATCACTTATGATAAATTGTTGTGCTTACAGTGATTCCAGTATTATTCTGTTGCTGGCCCTCTTTCCAAACATGAACAAACTTTAGTCTTTCGTAAAGTTTCAGATTATCTGTTCTCAAATTTTGTATTTCTGTTTGTAAGTCTTGTACAGTAGATTCAAGGCTTCGTGTTCTTTCTTCTAATTCAGCGTTTCTTTGTCGGAAACGATCTCTTTGACTCATGACGATGGGCAAAATTGTTTTATCTTCTTTTCCTCCACTGAGCGCATCTGCCGTACGAGGTGTCATTGATCCAGATACTTCTACTGATGTTCTTGGGTCTGATATTGAATAACGACCTGTTGAATTTTCTGATACGCTAATATCGCCACTGTTGGCTACTGCTTTTTGCTGACCCATACGTAGGAGGTCCTCTTCTAATCGTTGATTCAACTGTATCTTTTCATCTATTTGCTTTTCTAACGCCTCAAGCTTTTGTGTTTTCTCGTCAGAGCTCTTTTTAAGGTCACTATAAAGAACTTTGATCTGCGTATATTCGCTCTCCAGTTTTTTGATCTTTTCCATAAGTTGTACTTCCAAGCTATTGACTATGGATTCGTCCTTCAAGACGTCATCTGCTTGGAAATCATCCTCATCTTCGCCTGTTGAAAATTCAACATACTATTGTATTGTTAGCCCGAATGCAAGGTTTTTTATTATACTGATTTTGTACCTTCATAATATGCAATTCACGCTTAATATCGTCGTAATCTTCAAATTTCTTCAAGCTCTTCTTCAAAGTGTCACGTTCCTCCATCAATGCCTCTGTCTCTGCCGTGAGATCCTTTATCTTCTTATTAAGTCTCAATTCTGTTTTATTCAGCATCTCCTTGTATGCCTCAATATCCTTGATCAATTTTGTAGTTTCCATAACATTCTGTGCATGATCATTCCTAACAATAATTTGACTTTGAATGAGCAGACTAGCAACCAGTTTGTACGTTGTCCATGTTTACCTTTCGGTTGTGCCATCACGTAGTTTTTTATTTTCTTCTTTCAAATCATCCTGTTAGAAAATGCTCTTTTCGTTAATTGTTATTCCTTGTTATTGAGTCGTGTATCTGCAATCGTCTTACATTATGCTTCTCCAGCTGAATTATTCTTCCATTAGCTCTTTCCAAATCCATAGTAACAATATCCAATTCTGCTAATTTGCCAACCACTTCCTCATCTAATCGAACAATGATCTTTAGTCATTGAAAATACTTCATTTCTCACCATCCGTAGCTTCATACCATATTTTTGGTCATGGCCAATCAGTTGCGCTTGTGTGTCTTCATGAGATTGTCTCAATTCAGCTAACTGATCCAAGGCTTGGTTGAGTTTCTTTTGCAAATCGTATTCCCTAAGATTAAAAATCATTGTATTTTGTTAAGATTAATTTTTCCTCAACTACATATGCTTTTGGCAACGTTACCGTTCTTTATTTTGTTTGATTTTATCGCTATATTGATCTCTCATTTCCTGCTCCAACTTGCTTATTCCTTTCGGCTGATTGTCAGCTAGCTATAATGTATGACAGCATTAATATAAGTATATGCTATGAACAATCTTGTAATTCTTTCGAAAGCTCCACCAACCTTTTCTTCTAACTGGCTAATCTTTTGAGTCAAATCCTTATTGTCCTTCTCTAAGATTTCTAGCTTTTTGTTCCGTTTCTCAAGTTCCTCTTTCAAAAGACTGTTTTCATTTTGCAATGCACTAATGTCGACCATTTGTGCACTTTGATCCTAACATACAATTTTGGCAGTTGGCTCAACCGATCTAAATAAAGTGATATATGCAAATGGACTCACAATGGCAGCTTCAAATAAAGGCGCTGGATCAGGAGCGTCCGCCAGGAGCTTGTAAATAGTCAAAAATGCGTTTTCTGCGAACTTTGTACGTTTGGTGATACTGTCAATTTCAGACTGATACCCTTAGAAGCCAAAGTCTGGTCAGCAAGATATAAGAACCAACATCACCCATATAGCAGCTTCTTAGAGTTTTTTTTAAAAAAAAACAAACAAAAACTTAATCCAACCTTTCAATAATGGCTTAAACTTCTGTATTTTTTCTTCGTCAGGCATCTTTTTGAATTCTGTCAACGTTAATTTTGGTCAATGTAAATTGTTTTCATCTGTAACCTACGTTCCACCATCTGTACCTCTTGTTTGTTCTGCAAGTTTTTTTCTCGAAACTAAACCATCTTTTTGGTTTTCCACAATAGTAAGGCCCTGTTGATCTAGCTCTTTTTGAAGATTGACAAGCTGAATGCCTCTCCAATATTGAATCGCAGAACCAAAGCTGTCCTCCATTTTAAACTTCAAGAACAAACGTTATGCACAAATGCGAAATCTCGGTCAGTCAAAAAAGTAGGTTAAAACTTTGAGGACTTTGAATAACCGGAGTATTCTGAACTCGTGGTGTCCAGTAAGGTGAAAGCGCCTTCCCCCCTCAACTGTCAAAAAAAAGGGGCATCTGCATAATTTTGAACCACCCTGAACGTTTGTGTAAATACATTTGACATGCCACGCTTATTGACACCTAATCAAGCCTCTAAGTTGTTACCAAGTACAGCAAACATACTTAAACGTGCTTGCTTCTCTACAACTAGTATAGCGCGTGAATTACAGCAACAACAGCATCAAACTGCAACCAAAACGACCCACTTTGGCTTTCGAGATGTCGCCGAAGAAGAAAAAGAATCTCTAGGTAAGTAATCGAAAGCCACCACACATAGTCCGAAAATACGAACTCAAGTCTCTAATCATGTACTTAAATCAGTTCATAATGTCTTTGCTAACGTTGCTGGCAAATACGATGTCATGAATGACGCCATGAGTATGGGTGTGCACCGTATTTGGAAAGATGAGTTTATTCGCTCTATGGCACCAGGCCCTGGTACCAAGCTTTTAGATGTTGCTGGAGGAACTGGTAAGAGCAGCTACGTTTATTAGTGTGTACCATTGAGAAGATATTGGGGTCTCACGCCACTTTTGACCTTTAAAGGTGATATCGCTTTGAGATTTTTAGAATATTGCAAAAGAGTCCACGGCGACAACACTGCCACGGTCAAACTTGTTGATATCAATGAGCACATGCTGGCAGAAGGAGAAAAGCGGTTTAAAAAGACACCATTTGCGAATAGTAAAAATGGAGCTCCTATCAACGTCCTACGCATTGTCACGTATAACTGATTGCCTGTTCCTTTTCTCTTTCCTTCTTTCTTTTCCGGTAGCCAATCAAGCTAGCTTTTTAGTACAAAATGCTGAGAACCTCACTGATATTCCTAGCGAATCAGTAGATGTATATACCATAGCTTTTGGTATTCGTAACTGCACACATGTAGATAGAGTTGTGAAGGAAGCATATCGCGTTTTGAAGAAGGGTGGACGATTTATGTGTCTTGAATTTAGTAGGGTTGACAATCCATTAATTGGAAAGTATGCGTCATAAACTTAACATACACGCACGTCAAGAGATGCGATGAGAGGCCTATATTTTGTATCTGACGCTTATTTGACAATTAGATTATACGACATATATTCATTTGATGTAATACCCGCAATCGGACAGGTAATTGCTGGTGACCGAGACTCTTATCAATATCTCGTAGAAAGTATTCGGAAGTTCCCCCCTCAAGAGAAATTTGCAGAGATCATCCGTGATGCCGGGTTCAAAACAGTAGGCAAAGGTTATGAGGATCTTACATTTGGTGTAGCTGCAATACATAGTGGATTCAAGATTTAAGAAGCTAATTGAGGGATAGATACTAACTCTTACTGAAGACATATTTCCAAGAAATAAAAGATATCTGTTTCGTGAGTGTTCACCGAAATTTGAGATTTAACATACAATAATAATTTTCTCTTTGCTCAATAACAAACCACCATAGTATTTCTTTGTCTGTTTATGAATCAATATTCAAAAATAGTTTACTCACCAATTAAGAAAAGTCAGTACAAACTAGCAGATTACGTTGACTAACACTTAATATAAAGTTGAAAGAAAAAGAACATCAACCTTTTTCTTTACATTTCATTTTATTCAAACTGTGCATTATTCGAACCAATTATAAGCCTACAAGCACCTCAAAGACGTAAGAGACCACCATAAGTTTAACAGTGGTAAAAGTAGAAGTTTGTTCTGTCATGGGAGAGATTTATTATAAAGGAGTAGAGATAATGTAAAAACAGAGACAAAGATAGAGGGGAAGATAAGAACGGAATTGAATATTGTCTCAAATACCTATATAGTAATAATGGTAGTATTGGCCATAAGAACTAACAGGCGCTCCGAAAATAGTAGCAGTACTGTGCAGACAGAAGCAGAGACTGAAATTTGATACAATTTATTCCAATAAGCAAACGGGTTAAGTTCTTTGTAGTAATATTTGTTGATCATTGAATTAAATATCAGAGCATAGAGTGTACAGGCATTACAAAAAAGGATTGGTAAATCATCTTCAGTGAAAATCGCTACATGTTGCAACGATGGAAATATCGTCTCCAAATCAGAAGGCTTATAAGTGCTTCCTTTAGTGTATGTTCCTCCAGGAATGGGATTATGTCAGAAGGCACTTCTTCCAAAAATTCTTATCTTAATTATGGAAAGAATGAATACTGTATCAATTCATGGAATCCAACGATAAAAGTTGCCGTCGTTATTATCATAACAGTATCTTGAAAAGCTTGATCACTTTAATATATCAATATTTTGCTGCAAACGCATAGGTGTACCAATTACCAAATGTGGTTCATTGGAAAGAAACAGTTCTTCAACACTGATTTGGCTGCTTTGAAGACTTCAGAATCGTTCTTCTTTGAGAAATTGTTAGACGGCCTTCTCGTTTTTACAATTCACAGCAAAATACACTCCGGAAAAGGTAATAATGGAAGCGTTCTGAACTCGCTAAAGAAGAGAACAATATCTTAGCATT
The DNA here is from genome assembly GCF_025528875.1 of Mycotypha africana. NCBI lineage: Eukaryota > Fungi > Mucoromycota > Mucoromycetes > Mucorales > Mycotyphaceae > Mycotypha > Mycotypha africana. Next base: position 716,599 of record NW_026515736.1, on the reverse strand, counting down.
TCATCGATATATTATCACTTTAAAGACTTATAATTCGCTTAATAGCTGTTTTTATTCCATATAACATTACTCGTACATTTATTCGTACTATCATTTCCCACATCCATACTTAAAAGGCTGTAGAAGGCAAAAGTAATGTTTTAGAAGTAGCCTATTGTTGAAAGTATGACAATAACTTTATTACTGCTTAGGATCTAATGTAGGATCTGATCTAATCCTAGCAATGTGAATGTTTTCTTCCAATGTTATTCTATCCACATCAACTATCAAATTGTCATCTATAAAAACGGGTGGTATTTGCTCCTCATCTGAACTTATTTTAACGTAAAGTTCAGCCTTCTTTGATATATACGGCTTCTTCAAATAGATATAGATCACATTCTCTTTCTTGGTTAAGCATTGAATCTCTGTACCAGGAACAATATGTAAAGTAGAACCCATGAATGCATCTTCTTCATTCAAAGAACTGAAAGGAATTGTCTTCAAGAATAACCTCGCTTCATGTGGCCTTAAGTCAAAGGACTTTTGAGGAGGGTACCAGTCAACCTTTGTATTGTTGTATAAAGGATTAGTATATTCAAAATAGTAAGTCTTCTGCTTTTGCTCAGTTTCAGCCGGTAAGCGTAATTTTTGAGGAAGAGGTGACAGATTGGTAAATAGCACGTAAGCTCGGCCGTTGCATAAAAGTGTTGTTTGATATATATCATTACCAATTGTTTGCACTTTTTGTACTTGGGCATTTGGCTTTGGAAAAATGGAACTAAACAAAAGATGTTCTTGTGGGCTATAAAGACCTACATCATCGGACATGAGTGTCAGGTCACCAAATATTATATTTGTCAACAATAGCGTGTGCTTCTCATCTGCGGTCAACTTGTTATTATTAGATCTGATAAAGAAGACATCTGGGTCACTGCCGAAAACCGTGCCTGCCATAGGCCATCGATTCATCGTAGACGTCATAGCATTGTTGGTCGATACACGTTCACGCACGTTAGATGCCCTAAGGATAGCATCATCCCACCAAGGTGAGGCATCACTACTGACACGAGAATAATCAAATCGTCCCCATACAGAAGGCAGTGTAACACCTGAACCTAATAGGATAACTCTACCCGCAGATAACTCCTGTATAAGATTTATGGCGTCCCATGCAATTTCACCGCGGGATTTTCCAAGACGAGGTATCATAGCTGCTGCGAAAAGAAAGTCAAGCTTCAACAACTTATAGCCCCATTTATCAATTACTTCGTCAAAGACGTCAGTAAGATATCCTCTGGCACCTGAATTATATATATCGATGGCATAAAACCCACCCCAATTGGGGCCTGCTAATACAAAAGAGCCATCTTCGTGTCTCAATAACCATTCTGGGTGCTCCTTTACAATTTTGCTCTTGATAGATACGGCATAAGGTGCTAGCCATAATCCGGGGATATAACCTTGTTCTTTTATATTGTCGGCAAGTTTTTCCATACCACTGGGAAATTTTACACGGTCCACATCTAACCAATCACCCACAAGTCGTTGATAGCCGTCATCAATTTGGAAAACATCGATAGGGTAATCATATTTTTTGAATGCATCCAAACTAGATACAATGTCTTGTTCTGTTACTCGTTCGTAAAAGTTATACCAAGATGACCAGCCTGTCCTATGACGCGCGCTCTCCGCTATTGGTTTTTGCTGCCCTTCATTATTTTGGTAGTAGGTTGCATACTTCTCCCAAATAGATCTCAGCCCTTTACCGTTATCATCTCTTCGCGCAACAAAGAATTTCATTGATAATGAGTCGCCCTTTTTTAGCCTTTTCCCTTCAATATCCTTGTAGAGCGAAAATTGTCCATTAACAAAATCTGCTTGGTAGTAGGTGTATCCAGATTGCTCTGAAATAGAACCCAGAAACACAACATGATTTGTTTCCATGTGCCTCATATAGGTATAACCAGTCGAATGAATATGACCCGGCCTTCCTGAGTAGTTAAAAAAGTCATAATCACTATAGTAACATAATGGCAAAGTTATTGTATCATGATAACTAATAGCGTCTCAATAAATAAATAGATACGAATTCGGTAATGCATCATACCCTTGGAGATTCATTTTCGTAAACCAAGCTACGGGTCGAGGGATAGCAGCCAATCTGTTATGTCTCCCCATTTCTTTCGATGTGCTCCAACACTGAAATCCTTCTGCCATCATTACGTACTGTGACAAGTCATACAGATTAGCAATGTCAATTTGAATGTGCTTTAACTGTAGATCGTCTTCCAGTGACTCAAAAGTGTATTCGAGTTCGTATTCTTCATGTTCACATATAGTGTGAATTGTTTTAGTTACTTTCACTTGATTAACAGACACTGAACCGGTCGCTGATAATTGAAATTGCAAACTCTTCTCTGTACCGTTAGATGAGAGAAAATTTATATTTGCAATAGAAGGCTCAGACTGTAACTCGTTATAAATATCAGAGGCAGTTACTGCCATTGTTGTTAGAGACAAAATGCCTAGTGGGTTAAAGAAGATCTGCAACACAAGCCAAGCTATTCGGCGGGCTTTAAGTAACATTTATAAACAATTTGCTGCTCCTGTATATTATGGATTTAAAGGTTTTCTAGCTGCATAAATGCTTAAAAGAGGAAATCAATCGATTTTGAAAAATGTGAGGCGCTTTATGGTTCGGTTGAGTAATAAATTTGAAGCCGTCATTCCTATGCATCTGTCTAGAAGTTCAGTAAGAGTCAGCGAATATGCAGTTTTCTTGGCTATAACATACACTTACCAGATGACTCTCAAAAATAGAAAATACTCAGAAAGTAAGCAAAGAAGGAAGGGAGCAATTGGCGGGTTTGCATTGTGTGTGATATGGTGTTTTCAACAATTGTGACAACAGAAATTTGGAATGCATAAAATTTTGTCTGAGATCAAGCATCATTGTTACCTGAGTTATTTTTTAAGTTTTTTTTTTTTTTTTTTCTTTTTAATTTTAGTCTTATGCTTTATGCCAATCAGGCCCTTAATTAGTTTACATGGCTAACCAGATCAATAAGCCTGTACACCAGGCCTTCTCAGATTATGATCTCTTGGAGGTAAAAGCATGTAAAATATGTCATAAGTTCTCTAAGCTGACATAAATGACTATGACGCTTTGCATAGGTGTCAGTCTTACAGAATCAGCACAAGATCAGCTTGTCATCGCCTGTTTTATGGGTAATAAACAGTAAACTCTGATGCAGTTTTGAACGCAATGACTAAACTTATCTTTTCAGCGTTTGAACTTATGTGCAGCCAGTAAAGAAATCCCATGTACTTTTTTTATAGGTGAAAATCTATTTACAGAACATACTCTCAAACACACTCCTAGAAAGTCGTCTAATTGATTTGATTATTTTGCAGCTATGAATTACAAAGTGAAAGTCTACCGTTTAGATACTATCAATTCATGCTTCAAAGATGCTATAAAAACACTAGCTAGCCCTAATGCTTTAAGAACAGGAGGCGGACCTCATGATTCAGTAGCTATCCATCATTTGATTCATTGTCTTCTTTTGCACGCTTTTGACTTGATCTAACTGACAGTAAAATTGCCAACCAAATATCACTTTTACTACTAGCCTTACATCATCAATGCAATCAAAGTTGATAAATTATTAAATGAAGAAGTGCTAGTTTCCGTTGCTGAAAACGGAGAAATATGTATCTGGCGAACCGAACATCTTGACGAGCCACCTATGATCTTCAAGTAAAGTTAGCGCAATAATAAACCATCCCTAAAGATCACAACATAAGGTAAACTAATTCTCTCGTCCTCATTTCTTAAGTAGTAATAATGGCGTATCAACCTGGGGCATTGCTCTCCACAGTGAACAAGGACTTTTAGCAGTCTCCGCTAACAACTTCAAAATCACTGTTTACAACATGCTAGAATTAACAAAAGAGAAACCTGTGTTTGGAGCGGCATCAATAGCAGTCAAATACTGGTTAAAAGACACGGATAAAATCGAATTTGAAGGGCATAACCATAATATCCCAAATATCGATTTTAATGCAACAGGTAGATACATCGCTAGTGCCTCCATTGATTCAACATGTAAAGTCTGGGATTTGTACAGAAGACAGCTTGTTTCATCTACCAAGGTACACGGTAGCGTAGAAAGAGGACTTCGTGATGACCGAGTTTGGTGTTGGGCCACTAAATTCATAAAACCAGGAAATTTTAAATACCTGGCTTGTAATGATAAAGAGTTGACAGCAAAGTACATGGAAAGATATCATCAAGGTAGATCAACTTCCTTATCGAGTTTGGATTTGTGTCATTCTGCAAATATACCGGCTTTTCCCATGAGCGTATCGCTCATATTTGATCTCGACGATGACGATGTTGATTTCGAGATATACGAAGGGGAAGGCGACGAGGAGCTTGAAGCAGGAGACGATGCCTGGGATGATATGGAATTGCAACATGACGAACAACAAGAATCTTTTGCACGTCAAATGGAGACACGACAAGAGGATAATGTTGACCAAGTAGATCAGTTTCAAGACGAAGAGGAGGATAGAAGGAGATTTACAGACGTCGGTGAAGAGACTGTGTCTATGGTGCAAGCGGAGGAAAGAGGATGGGGCGATTCGTTTCAGAATGACGAAGCAACAGCAGCAGTTCGTGACAATGTAAACAATGAAGCTCAAACGAACGTCGCTATACCTGTAGAGCAAGCGTTACAAGTAGCTCGGCAGGACATGTCATCAAATAATTTAAGTAACATCGACATAGATCAACTTCGAAATTTTCTACTTAGGCGAATCAATCTGCAACAGAATGATGCTAGGCAAAGCAATAATAACGATGCAGGTTCTCCCGGCTGGCTTAGCGATAGCGCACAAAGTTCTACAACTATAACCTCATGCAGATCCGAGGATGTAGAAATGCTTACGCAGTCAGCAGAAGAAGAAGAGAATGATACAGAAGACGCAGCAGCAAGTAATGACCATATCATTCCTAAAATTGTAAGAAGTGTTTCCAGAGATAGCAGTCTTACACAAGCAAGCAATTCTGCAGCGGACAGATCTGACAGAAAGAATAAACAACAACAAAAGCTGAACAGGCTACAAGAGTTTTTAATACATACTACAAAAAATGACGTTTTCCTTCACGACGTAAGAATACCTAATATGAAGAAAATACGAGCAGAGCATGACATTATTAGTCGAGTCGACATACGAACAGAAGAGCTTTTAAGTTTGTTAGATCGCATAAGCATGGTGGAATGGCTTCCGGAGCTGGAACTAATGGTTGTAGCCAGTCAGAAAGGAACGGTAGCTTTAATGCGTGTTTTGCAAGTCGAATTTGAAAATGGATTGCAAGGCTGTTTCTTCAACAATGAATATTATCTACCCCACCAAGTACTTCAAACTAGCCCGCTATACGGAATCACTGTACGAAAGGTAGAATCAGAAAGATTTGCACCAACTGCATATGAAGTTTTTTTATTTTACCATAATGGAAACGTGCTAGGATATACCATATCATGCAAAGAGCCATATTTTCATCTTTGAAGGCCCTTTGATTGTCTTTTAACGATTCGATCATAATTAATATATTGATGTATTCTGATGTCAAAGCACTCGTCACCATGCCTGTAGTTGATTGGCTTTCTACTATTCAATGTTATAGCTACATAACGTACCGAGGACCGATGGCCCAAAATTGATCGACTTGATTGAACGAGGCGTCGGTAGTGGGTCCCAAATTTGCTGCGAAGTTACATTATCGTACCTATTCAAATAACAGACGTATAAACGTTCTTTCGGCTAAATTGCAATGGGCGGTCCGCTGACGATATATGTATTTAACTAAGGAGACAATTTATAGGGTAAGAGTCAATAAAACAGAGAAGAAAATCAGCAAAGCAATAAGATGGTGTTGTTCCCTCGAGAAACACTATTGCACGAAAGAGTAGAAAACACGTCCCAAAAACAATGCTGGGCCAGATCAATCTCCTGCTAATTATTTACCATAAATATCAATTGCTTGTGGGCACTACTTCACAATTCACTTGTCATCATGAAAGTACAAATTGCCATCCTGATGTATAGTCGTTCCACTCTCAATTCGAGGATTTTTGAAATAAATTCGCGGAGGTTTTAAAAAAAAGGAAGGGGACTAACAGAAAAAAATCAGTGATTGTTCGAAGTTAATTTCGCGTAAGAGCTCTGAAAGAGCCCTAAATATCGTGATTATAGCCTCTCCACAAGAGAGCTTTTGTTTAAAAACAAGATCGAAAAGCTGATGTCAGTCAGGGCTGCTGCACTTCAGGCAGGTGTTAAAGAAAGCACTGCGCGCACCTGATGGAAAAAATACCAAGAAAACCCTGAATCATTTGTTCTCGGCAAGAGCACCAACCGCCAGAATAGACCAAAAGCACAGCTTCAGGAAACGCATAAGGAATGCTTGAAGCAATTTTACGACGAGAATCCTAATGCATATATCCATGACGCTGTTGAAATGCTCACGAGCAAGTTTGAAGGCCTTGATATTAAAAAGTCTAGAGTGCATGAATTCATGAAAAACGAATGTAACTTGACCTTTAAGCAACGACTCTCTGGTCTGAGGCAAGAATGAGTTCGAGCATAATTAAGAAACGCTACAATTGGGCTGTTGAATGGAGTCAAACGGACATGGAATATTCCCAAAATTGCGTATTTATTGATGAAGCCGGCTTTGACATTAACATGAGGTCTAGCAGAGCATGGGCACCAAGGCGCCAGATGGCAGTAACTACTACATCTACGACAAAAGCCCCCACTCATACCATTCTTGGTGCTATTTTAGTAGTTGGTGTAATAAATTTGAGTATACGTGTTTCAAGACAGCCACCAAAAGTGAGAAAAATAAAAGGTGGTACATGGAGAGGGACCATCGTTACTTGTCACTACAAGCATATGGTTTTTGGAAATATGTTTTCTTCCGTCGTGAATGCCATTCGAATCGACAAGGCATGAACTTGACGGCCAACAACATTGTTGATAAGGCAAGAACTTACGATAACTGGATGGTAAATACTTTGTTTTTTGGTTATATATAGGTAGTTGTAATGACTAGTGTTCTGAACTTTATATTCTTTTATTATTAACTGTAGAAACATCATTCAGATTATCATGAGCGTATTGCCGGCCGTCAATGTGGTTACGATGCTCGTCTTGAGTTTCGACTCAATTGTTCTGAGGCCTTCTTCATTAATAGGCAATGTTACTTCGCCGCAAACACTGTATGTATCCAAAATGTCTTCCTTTCGGTGAATATTCATAGAAAAATACGTTCGGTAACACATTTCTTAACTTTGCAAATAGGGCCAAGATTGAAAAGTGTATCCACTGATATACTAATGGTGACATCGTTGGTTTGTTCTATATCGTCTTTGTGCCTTGGATGCTCTAGTCCGCGTGTGATTGTCAGTGAAGATCGTTTTACAGGCAACACTTTCGTAATGGCCATTTCTGTTTGCAAGTACCACAAATGGACGTCCGATGGTAAACCCATTTGTGGACACTGCAACAATATTGGTCACCTATCGAAACAGTGCCGTAACCGATGTCCTCTGCTCCTTCTTATGCTGCTATTCCTACCGAGGATGATTCTCTTGCCATCTTTTATATTAACAATACACAGATGAGCCATACAACCAAAGCCACGACCTCTAAAGCGACTCCTAAAATAAAGGTAACTATCCAAGGTCATATGGCTTAAGCCCTCGTTGATACTTGTGCTAATATTTCTGCAATTCGGTCAAGCCTTTCTGTCAAACTAGTTCTGTTCGCAGACGCTTGTCTTGTTGGCCAGTTTTCGTACCAACCGATATAAATATAGTCTAAACCCATTATTCTTGCTCAATAGTGTTTTTATCTGTTCTCTTCGTATTACTACCTTTTTTTTTTTACTTGACTACCTATTCTGTTATCAAATAAAACATACGCTTTACATATTGTTGTAACTCAACTGTTCAGTTAGCACTTATTCTTAATCTTGTTTTTTCTTGAGCAGAGATCTCTAGTCAGCCTCGTAGATCAATTGTCATTACATCCACCTAATCAATGCTTGCATTTTCCCTAATCTGCAGGTGATTTTCCTTTGGTATTGTGTGTATTTTACTTATTCACACTTGTTGGATTGACTAATCCTTCCTATTGTCTTTCGCCACGATTTTCTTTTATACAGCATTTTTTTGCTATTGATATGAATACACCAACAGTGTCATGAAAACATCGGTTTACTTCAGGCTTTTTGCTCATGGTTTGTTGACTTACAGATTGTTGTGCTCGTTTTTATAGCTTTTCTTTGTTCAGGTAATCATAAAATGCGTTTAGCAGACTGAAAAACGAAGCCTTTGAAATCACTAAATTATTTATGCCTCACTGATCCTAATTATGGGCGATTCTTTTTGCCAAAAACTTGCTTCGTTTAACTTTACTTTTGTCGACTGATCAAAACTGCTCAATTGGGTTCAGTGCAGGAGAATATGGAAGATAATTTGCATATCGATATCATCGAGAGTAAATTATACTTTCTTATGTCAGTTGAGCTACGAATAGGAGTCATGGAATAATGTCCCTCCATTTCTGGATACATGTTCGTTTCGTCAAGAGTAGCTTTTTAAAAAGCTCAAGTAAAGTCCTATCAATGTTCTTATGCTATAACCATCAAACTCACTTACGATCGTTCTCTGCTTAATGGACTTGCAAAGTAACATTGATTAAACTTATGGCAGAAATTGTACAAAAAATAAAAGTTGCTTCGGCTTCAGTCATTGACACTGTAATTACTGCAGGAGTAGCTTTCTTTGACCGAGCCGTACCCCGTTTCGCGTTAATGTGAAAGGTCAATTCTTTGAGAAAGACACAATTTGTTGTGAAATCTAGGTCAGCTTGTTGCCACTTTTGAGTCCAATTGTATCTTTGCTAATGCTTTTCTTCACTGTTTTTTCCACAGAATGAAACTGTGCTTACTTAATAGACAGATTACATTGAGTTGTCATGGAGTTATAAACAGTACTACGAAGATGTGATCCTCATAATTTTGTTTCCAACTCTCCACCACTTTATTGACAACGTCAGAAGGATTCTCATCGATATAATGAAGGGAAATTGCTTAAGCTCATTCCCAAGAATACCGACGGTGCCTTGAATTTTTCTTTTTTTTTTAAAAAAAAAACGCATTTAGTGTTTTCGAAATAACGCTCTGCCTACCTCTACGCTGCCCGGCTACGAAGAACCAATTGTCCCGCAGTAGTAGAAGCATTGAAAATTAATGAAAAAAAATCTACTGTTGTCTTCACCAAAGTACACCGTTAGCGTCGCTTATTGCATAATTGCATGTTTCTTCATCCCCCAATGGAAGTATAACGGGATTTGATGGTCCTTCTGGAGGTTTATTCATTAAGAATTGAGTGAGAGAACGTATCGTTCAACAACATACGACTCTTCATCAAGAACAAGATCCATCGGTTCAACGCCTTGCTCACCGACAGCATGCGCTTGATCTTCATAAAATTCGACATATTAAACATTAATATCTGTAAAATAATTGTAAATAGAAAGAAGAGTGCAAAATGGACATAGAAAAGATCGTAACCCCTTCTTTATACTAATTACTACCAAAGAATTTTATTTGGATAATTACTCAGTGATAATTAATGAACGGGATTTGTAACACGTGAGCAAAAACGTACAATTTTTTTTTTTTTTTTTTTGCACGACATTGAACTCAAATTCAGCGACTTTACTTTCTAGATATGACTGTATTTACAAGCATGTCTTTCTCCTTTTTTCTGTACGACCGAATGGAAGGCTTAATGTATAAAAATAAACTAGAAATGCGGCTTTATAATCATTTAATTAAAAAAAGCTTATATAATGCTTCGTAAACCCTTTTGTTTTCTTTACAGCATTCCTTTCCTCTTCTTTCTGCATCTTCATACTTGTATCCTTTGGCTTTTAGTCATTTTTCACTTATAAGCTTCCTACAGCTTATTTTGATTTTTGTACATATCCAATCTATACCACTTGCCTTACATTATTATTCTCTACTGTTTGTAAATGCCCCTGCTCACAAAAATCGTTGACCGTGTGACCGAGACCAAATGGTCAAAACTGTATATATCAATGGCATGCTGCCAATGTATAATCATTGTGGCACTTCAAGCCTCTATCTGTTTTTTAAACACGTATCAAGCGCAACTTTTACCAGAACCTTCGACAGATAATGCTCTAACAGCAAGCTCGACGAGTAATGACTGGATTCCATTAAGAGCGGCAGACCGGCTAGGTCGAATCAAGTGGGAAAATATCGCTTTCATAGGCTTTCAATTTTGGTTTTTAGGCATGGCTTTTGATGCTGTAAATATATAATTATACTTGAAAATTGTTAGTTTATAATAGGCCTCCATTAACCTTATTCCTCTTTTGTATTATTCTATATAGACTGTTTATCAAAATACGGCAGAGATCTTAGCTTTAGCTATTTTAAACGTAGTCTGTGCTGTCTTGGGTGCTCTTCAAGTGGTAGATGGTGTGAAATGGCTTACGAGTCTGTCTACTACTTCTTATTCAGTAGCGCCTTTATCAATTGCCGAGAAAATCGAAATTGCTCTATCAGTAACGATTATGGCTTTTGCTATCATTATGTCATTTCTCAGTTATCAAATGTCAAAGCAATTTGGTTGGAATATCTATAAAAAGATTGGTGCTGATGTGCAGATTCAAAGTAAGAGCGCAAATTACCCTACTCTATTTACCTATTTTATTCATAAACTAACATTGTGCTTTATAGAAATGTATCGCATCTTCCAGTTTTTTGTTCTATCTTTAAAAATTGATATTTTCGCGCAGTTTATGGTGTCTGTCTTTTACCTGATTCAATTTGCATTGAAGCAAGATGTAATCATGTGGGAAACGGTTATTCAGTTTATCGTTACCATTCTCCTGATACCCATGCTTTACTTTGGCCGTATTGCAGTGAGTAATACATTTGATCTTAGACTCTGCAAAGTACAACATCTAAAGAACGGTTTTTTTTCTTCCATTACCATCCATAGGGGAGCAAGGAAAGTAAAATTTACATGACTATGTTCATTACCTTTGAAATGTTGGTGTTGTTTGATTTTGCCTTGATTTTTTCACAAACATTACAGCCTAATAATAACTGGTATACTTGGATTTGTCTTAGTAAGTAATCTAGGCCTCTTTTATCCACAATTTAAGAAGCCATATCCTAAATTTCAATGGCTGACTTTTCCTTTTTTTTTTTACAGTTTGGATTGGAGTTGCGTTTGCTTTGGTATCATCAAGTTTAGGTATTGTGTGTATGCGAAATTTTGGAAAAGGTCTGAAGCCCTTCGTTCAGAGAGGAAGAACAAAAGCCAAAATTGATCTAGAGAAAGGTTTATCGAGAAGAGATGCCCACAAGAGTTGGCAAATTGATGATGACTAGGGCTCTTTAGCTTTTGTAGAAGCTATCATTATAATCGCTCGCTGGACGAACTATTTAACTCCTTCAATGGCTTTTTTTCGTGTTTCTTCTTTCAAAGCCCTTTTCAGAGATAGTTTTTGTAATTTATACGAGATAATCACCATCTCGCTTTTATTTATTGGCCCTACTTGTTATTCTCATCGTTACGTTGTACCACTTCGACATGTTTACAAGTAAAAGGAAAGGAAAGTAAAGGATGGCTGGTTCATCAAAACTGCTTCCCTTAAAAGTCATTATCTATGAGTCCACATCACTTTAATTCGTTACTTTTCTTGGAAAAGCCGAGGAAATGCAAGTATAAAATAACAACGGATTCGCCGTAAATGGTGGAGACAAACAGTGGCTGAATCCATTTACAATCGAGGGGTTAAGGAAGTAGCACAGTAGTACTGTTGACTTTCAGGAATGTGCCCGAGTCTTTCTCAAAAAACTGTGTTTTTAACATCAATTGAATCGCAAAAAGGGGGCTATCCCTTCAAATCAGAAAAAAAAAAGCAGCTTACATTCTTTAAATTGTACTTGGAGAGTGCTAAAACCAAGCCCGACGGACCGGTTGGCTGTTACACGTATTTATATTACACTTAATACGCCTAATACACTTTGTATGGAACACGCTGAATACGTTTTGAAAGATTTAATTTATGCTAAGCCGAAAAATCTTTCAGGTCTAGAATCCAGCAAAAAGTCTATCGGGGTATACTCACTGAGTATAAAGCACTTATTTGCACATAATTTTATTGTATCCCTATTCCATCGCTAAATTAAATAAACTCGAGAAGCCGACATTCTACATAAGGAAAAGTATGTCTGACAATAACCAGTAAGTTGCCATCACACTCATTGGACACTGAGGACACAGTTTCAATGAATGAATCAGAATTCTTACATTTGAAGGACGAAAGAGGAAGATGAGGGTCTTTAATAAACAAGACATCACAGATATTATTATCTCTTCGTGTCCCATCACATCCACTTGCTCTATGTAGGATGATCCCGTCCTTATTCAATAATTGCTCGTCTTGCACCTAATCTTTTACACAACGCCTTAATTACTTAATCAGATGATTCAGCACTTAATAAAATCTGACGAGCAGGCGAAAAATGCCGACCTTACAGGTGCTCGCACTTTGGAAACTCTTTCGTCCATAAATTATCCAAAGGTGCCATAATTTGAATTATGTCTTTGTTAGATCTGGCAAATCTACTGGCTTCGTCATACTCTTTTCGCCTTAGCGATTGGCATCAGTTCTCTCAAATACATTATTTGGCTTAACGATTCTTGTGTTCGTCACCTTTAGAATTCAGTCAGCTAATAGTGAACACTTTACAAATCTTTCCAACAACTTTTTAACCGAACAGACAAATTGACAGTAGCGAAGCTTTAACGGGACATAAGGCAATTGTACCCTATCTTTTTCTTTTAGTTTTGTGACGGACTTCAATTTTTGGGTATCCAGTGTTGTGTGTCCTGCTCGCATTGGCACCCCTGAAAGTCCTGACAGGTTCCGATTCTTATTGTTTTTGTTGTAGTGCGAGAAAATACAAAGCTTCCTTTTTCCTACAAATTTAACCCCCCCCCCTCTCCACCTTTAGTGTCCTTTAACATTTCCATTTATTTTGATATACAAAAATGGGCCTTTCTGAATTTTTCTCAAATTTGATGCCTACTGTATTCGCTGAAGAAGAGCAGCCGGTTGAAGAACCAGTTGAAGAAGTCGAAAGCGAAGCTCCAGCCGAGGAAGAAGAGGAAGAAGAAGAAGAACCCGAAGATCCCAAAGAAGCTATATTTGAAGGTAAGACTAGGAGCATTTGTCTTGATACTAGCATATAACTGATACTTCACAACGTTTAAGCTTGTACGGAGGAATGTTCAGCATTGAAAAAACATCTCGATGAATGCAATGAGCGTGTTGAAAATGGATCCAGTGAAAACTGTAAGGTTCCGCATTGTATAATGTCATCGTAGTTGTGGTGACTGACTTCAATTTTTCTACTATAGGCATTGAAGAATTCTTTCACTTTATGCACTGTGCTGACGAATGTGTAAGTTTCTATTGTTTTGACAATGCCATGTTATTCCGCCCTGAATTTTTCTGATGAACCCCATGCTTTATTTTCTGATTTATAGGCCGCGCCAAAAATCTTTGCTGCCACCAAATAAGCTACATTAGCGCTCATTTACACACACGCCCACCACATCCGATTGATTATCATATATTTATTACTTATGAAATGAAAATAATACAAGGAATGAGAAAAGATATGAACTATATCTATAGAAGTATCTATTTGAAACGTAGTGATAAAACAAATATAAGCTTTATCCTTCGCTGATTCTTTCGCTTTTCGCCAATTTCTACTGTACAATATCCAAAGAAAATAATTAAAGAAATTAGAAAAAGTTGGAAGTTTTCAGTAATGGACTGTCTACCAGAAATATCAATGTATTGTACGGTTAAATAATTCATTTTATTGGATAAAAGTTTTAATGACCTGTGAGCACGTAATGCCTTTAACACATTGGGTCTGCTATGGCCACTTCTAGTGGCTGTATAGAACTAAAAACCCTTTTAAGAGACAAAAGGTAAAAAGGAAAGGAAAAGGAAGAGGGAGAAGGTAACAGTTGAATAATTAACAGCTATGATAACAACCAATCTGTAAATTGTTGGCTGTGGTGGGAGGTCAAGACGATGTTGTAAGTGTTCTAATTCGATAAGAATCGAGCACATTACAGGCCGTCGTCTACGCCAAGTAGCAATTATGTGGGTATGACGTGGCTTACTGGTGGGGAGCATATTCAGTAAGAATGACATAGGATCAGGGATGGTGGTAGGGACGAACAGACGGTCGTGCATGTTGAGACAAGTTATGGCAAGGGATCGTGAGAGGAAGGCCACCAGGTAGCCACTCAAGGCGCTATCGAATCATCCGGCTCATGTATTGTACGTTTAAAGAGATATTTTATTACAATGAAATTTTACTCAATGAGCACACAGATTCTACGTCCATCTTCCTTGTATTTGTATCAGAAGTAGATCTTTAAGTGCCTTAAGAATAGTCATTTACCACCAAGAACGCTTACCTGCATAAGTCAACGTCTTCTTTTCTCTTCGGCTCCTCTTTTATCGTTTTTTTCTTTTTTTCTTCTTGAGCCTCCATACGCTCCCGTTTTGTCTTTTTAACTTTGCTTCTAATTGTCTTCTTCTGGCCATTCTTCAGTCGTCTTTTCCTTTTCTTGTTTCTGTTTGTATGTTTTCTTTTCCTCCTATTATACTTGCGACCGCCGTCAATTAGCACATTAGCTACCTCAGCATCTGCCCGTTGTTTGCCTTGGTAATTGTTGAAGTTTAACTGGGCCCATTTTGAAGCTGTAGAAGTCAATAGTGTCTGCAGATGTTGCAATGTGTATTTCAAGTACACAATATAGGTCTCTTTGGACATAACCTTCGGTGAAGGCAACGACGACTCAATGGACGTTATTCCTTTCCTTTCTTTTAATTTCTTCGAATAAGTGCTTCTCCTCGTGTAGCCCGCAAAGTTGGCTCTTTCACTTTTGCTGCAACTGCGTATCTCGTGATTAACATTGTTGAAGCCAACCGCAGCTGTAAAAATTTCATGCTGCCCAGGATCAACAGTAATTGGGTGAAAATACTCACCTACTTCCACGAGATTGAAGTCGTCTAGTTGTAGTAGTGCCTTTGTATTACCGGAAGTAGCCTTTCGTCTGACAAACTGTAGTGTGATACCATGTCCATCGCTTTGGGCAGTGCAGTTTAGCTTTATTTCACGATCGTTAACAATATCATCGACGGAACTGTATCTAAACGTATACAAGTTAAAAACGCGGTGAAAAACCTCAACCTGTTCTCTGTAGGCGTTTCCAGGATACTTTTGGCTCGTTATAATAGACAGCGTTTTGTGGTTGATATGGATATGGCGCCATTTCAAAGAGGGCATTGGAAGCAAAGAGAAAAGTCGTGGCTTTTTTTGCTCGTCTGTAGTAGCTTCGGAAATAGACAACACCTTCTGCAGCATCAAGCCTAACGCTGGTAAGAACATAGACCCATTGGCAGTAAGATTTTCTATGTTCGGGATCGCGGGCAGTACGTCTTCAACAGCTTTGCATATGGCATTAGCCTCCTCTAACCGCTCTAAACCGGCCACCCCGTTTGGCCATTCGTAGTCCCCCTTCATTATCTTTTTGAAGCAGTATTCGTTGACGATTCTGTCGATTTCTCTCTTCTTATGCTCCTAGAACATAAAATAAACAGAAATTCGTGAGACACTCTGCTACTACAGTTGTTATGGATGCGATCATGACTTACAGGGAACAGATGCTTCAAGCATGTTCGAGCGTAGTGCTTGAGCCTATTTTCAGAATTCTCTACTATAAAGTTTGAATAAGTAGTGGCCAGTGTCACACAGGCCGCTGCCATCGAATCGCTGTATCCTTTCTTCAGACTGTAAACGATTGTAGGAAATTTGCTTTTAAAGTCATCGAAGGCAAGCGTGACCGACATGTCCATGTATTGTTGATTTCTGACCTGCTTCCCTAATATAAGCTTGCAGATGCTACACCAGAAGTTCTGCTCATAGAGGTATGGATGACCAGTCATTGTTTGGTAGTTATCAGTAATGTGGTAATTCACAAATAGTTGTGCTCTATACACCACTTGACGGGTAAATTCTGCTAATTGGATGATGCTTTCTGTAGCGATCTGTGCAAACGCCAGTCTCATCAGTGTGGTTAGAAGCAGCTTCCTGCTGTAGACTTCATGACCATCTTCAAACAGCTGGCGGAGTAAGACATCCTTTGGGGGCTTGTAGTTCAAGCATAGTGGTAAAAATGACCCACTATGGCCTGCTTTACCGCAAGAGGAACAAACAACATCTTGTTCTGCTCGATTCTTGATTTCTTCCAATTTCTTCTTTTTTCCTCTAGCCTTTGCAGCCTTAGTCTCGTAATCATCCTTCGCTCCTGCTTTTCTTTTTTTGGCTTTAAAACGGGTATGGTAAGAGATCTGTTTACCTTTCATTCGGAAAGTGATAACACGGCTTACATGCATCGTAAAGCTGGCATTTGTAACTTTTTTTGTTGATATGACCAACTTCTCCACAGTCCTTACAAATTCCTACATTCGTAAGGAGTATTGAATTGTAAAACTCTGTAACTGAACATAAGATTGCAAGGACATACCTTCAGCAATTTCTCTTTTCTTTCTTTCTAATTTTCGCTTGAGATATCTCTTAGTTTCTCAAGAAGGCATAATCACATAAGCTTTTAAAGAGGTAAATAATATTAGAATGGGAATATTTTCCCTTGTAGAAAACAAAAAAAAAAGTGATAAGGTTCTAGATGAATAAAGATGCCGAACAGTCAATGAGAGTGCCAAACTATGAGTCATTTACGTAGAACACAGCTGGTCGCCTAGTTGTCATGGCAATTAAGAAAAATGTACGTAATCAGTTCCAGACAATCACACTATGACTACTTGAAAGAAAAGACAGTCTGTTTTGAATCAGATACGTAGTAGGACGTCACAGCCTGTTCTTATATTAATCCAATAGTACGTTATCGTTCAGAAGCTTATGAATAAGGAGCTTCCTGACAATGTATGGTCTCCAACATTTAGACAATTTATAATGGTAGCAAAACAGAAAGAAACGGATATCATGACCATACCTCACTTATTAAATATGCTATCAACAAAAGCAGATATAGGCCGCTTTTTCATCTATCTTATTTACCAGATGTTGATCCTGTAAGTACTTACAGTAATCTCTTTTCGTAATGCTTGATTTAGTAATACTCTGGGTTTAGTGATATCATTTTGCTTTTCCGAAGGTAGGAATAGCGTGCCTAAATCTAAATCAAACATTCAATAATAGTATTAGAAGTTTCTACGCCAACATTACAAAATGGCATATGTCTGAAACTCTTCGTTGCTTATTTTTATTATTAATCCCATTGGTCTTTCTTCTTTTATAAACTTTTGTTATATCTAAGCTACTGCAGATCTTCGGGAGATAGTTTTGCAAAGTTTGTTCCATACAGTTAAGACCTATTTTTTGTCAAATGTCTATCTTCAATAGCAAACAAACCTTGGACTTTTAGACCTAACTTCTTGAATATATTTGTTTTCTTCACGTGCTTTATCAGAAATATTATCCATGAGGTCTGCCTTACGGCAGCATGCGTTATTCACTTTTACTCTTTTTATTCATTCACACAGATGCTGCTCATGGTTTATTACTGTAAGTCACAAAGCTTCTCAATTCTCCCAGTGTGCAAAACCTTCAGCTCAAAAATTATGGCACATAGCGTAATGTTCCGATTAATAACAGCAGTAAATAAGCAAAGCATATGAAATAACGTTAAAATCGCTGAAAAGTAAAGCAGTAGAACAAAAACAAAAACTAAATAAATAAATAAATAAATAGGAAATATCGACGTAATGCAGCAGCATTTTATTGTTGTATTTGAGTATTTGAGTATTTGATGGTTTATCTGCATAAACCTCATACTGCATATATTGTTAATAGCTAAACAGTATCCATAATCTGCTACCTTAACATTGTATAATGGTATCATTTTGTTTCATTTTAAATTAATCACAATTCGATCAATACAAAAGGGTGTCCAAAAAAGCTCAATAAAGGCTCCATACTGTCTTACATTGAAATTCATATTTACCACAACCAAAACATATTTCTAAATCTTGAAATTTATAGTACCATAAGGCTTTATTTTAGTGTAGATATATATAAGCCTCTGTATGGATGAGTCAAAATTATACTATTTCTGTGCCAATTAAAATTATGATGACATCTAGTTAGGTTTTGAGGGGAGTATGTGGTTAAACGTTGAGCAATATATTGCTAAAGAACTGTTTAAGAGTGGAGTCAGTCTTTTTTACCTAAGCTTCAGTTTACATAGTGACATTATTGCTATAGATAGCATGTAAAAAGTTGAAGTACAGTATGAATGATGGAAGATAAACCTATTGAAACTCCTCGTTGGATATTCTCGGCTTCAAACAAGGAAGCATGTATGAGAATCAAAGTGCACAGCAACATGATTGTGAACCTAAGTACAACGATAGTAGTTACTACTTACAGCTTGAAAAAATAACCAACCTGCTAGAAATATTGGAAAGAAAATAACATAAAACAATTTCAGTTTAGAATAGCCCGTACTTTCCTTAATCTTGGTGTCTATACACTATGAATTCAAACCTTTCATTTTATTGTTATTGTGACATTATGTTGGCTTAAATGCCAGGATTCTTTATAATTCTATTTATTCTTAACTCTTGACAGCTTCAACCTTAGTAACGTCGACCCAGCTACTATTTAGTCTGAATTTGCTATCCTCTACTTCCGTATCAGAGAAGTCCAATTCAGTCTCACTCTCATGTAATCAATTTTGAACCTGCAATATATCCATTGATTTCACATTGCATACACTTTATATGCATTTTTGACTTTGTTCGTTATATCTCTTAGAGATAAAGAGCCTTAATCACCGTAAAGTCACTTCACATCTGTGGTTCTTTGAAATTTTCATATGGAGCAAATTATTAAGTCTGATAGCTTTATTCTAATGTGTGCTATACTTGCATATTATGACTGGGTGGTCTGTTTTGTCAGTCTCAAACATGCTGTCTCTTATTTTCATTTTTTTTTTTTGCGTAACAAACATAAATAAGCTATTTGAGAGTTATTATATAGCTACTTTCAATTTATTAACAGATGTAGAACTACTGAGTAACAAATTAGGAGAATGGGGAGGGTGGTTATGGCTGAAAATGTATATAAACGATGTGTGTCTTCAGTAGAGCGAAGTGGCGGGCAGATTCGATATATTCCGGTTATAGGGAGAGGGGAGGATGAATAAATATGCGGTGCGTGTATTTTCAAAATAAAAAAAAGTGCGATATGTATAAATATGGTTACAGCTCCATTCCAGCAGCTTCATCCTCTGAGGAATCATCAAAGTTTACGGAACTCATATCGTCATCATCATCACTTTCATCCGCTGCAGCGTCAGCAGCTTCTTTTGTAGCATATCTAGAAACGTAATCTGTTGCTTGCGTCAGCTTACTTTCTATGAAATGAAATAAACATGAAAACAATAATAAATGTATGAATATATACCTTTTACTTTGATATCATATTTAGCGGGTTCTCTCATTAATAATGCAGCTGCTTCACCATTTAGAGGATCTGTTGGGTTGGGATATCTGAGTAGTTGAGGAAGAAAGACTTCAAAAATATTAATCATATCTACAAGTCAAACTTTTGATGAGTATCCGATGTTTTTCATGTGGTCCTCCATGATCTTTCGCAATACTTTACCAAACATTGGACTCCAGGTTTGATTGATGACGTCCAAACAAACAGAACCACTCCTGTTATGATGATTAATCGAACAACAAAAATAAGGAAGAGAGGGGTTTTAGATTAATCACCAAAGGTTTCAATCAAGATCCTCCATACAGTTAACACTTACACTTCATCGATATTGGGATGAAATATTCTGTTCATAAAACCAATGCTAGGTGATTTATATGGATACTGATCAGGTAACTCTACATGTACTTTCCATACCCCTCCACTGAAAGGCGCTAAACAAATAATGCATGTGAGCGACTTTTTCTCCTAAGTGTTGTTCTTTCTATGAAATAGCGCTATGACACTTTACTATCACTAGGTCCATGAAAACGAACATAGAATTCTTGCATATTATCGTTAACTAACGTAACTTCATAGTCGCTCATTAAGCTATATATGATATGTATAAGCAATAGTAAGCCAGTGTAGCGAATCTCTTTCTATTGTCATCCTTTAATTCCTTACAGTTTCATAACGTCAGTTTCGATTCTTCTTCTGGGCGTAGACATTGTTGTAATGTATTTTGTGTATAGAATGTAGAAATAAGTAACTTATGTTTGAGCGTTTGACGAATGTTGCTCCCTTAAATATTTCAAATATGTTCTGGAAAAAAAGAAAAATAGAAAAACCATTCAAGTGGAGAGAGATTTCTTTCTTTTTTTAACTTGTCTGTGTGCGTGTGTGGAAAAAAAAAAAAAAAATTGTTCGGCAACAAAAACAGAAATTAATGCAAGTGATTGGTTGACGTTTCATCGTACCCATTTTCATCATCTCTTTACTACAGTTTTTTTTTTTTTTTTTTTTTTTTTTTTAATTCACGAACTTTATTAGAAGTAACTGGAAAATTAGAGATGATATATGGCAATAAAAGAAATGAAAGAGGCATAAACTGTAAAACTGCTGAAAAAAACCATTAAATGTATACTACAAGCTCGTACGGAGTGTTCTGAAGCGAACCTCGTCTTGGTAGACGGTACAACTACAGTTTTTCTTCACCAAAATCAGAAATACTACTAGGCAACTTCGGAAAATGTAGTATATTTATGAGAAAAAATATTTACATATTTTAGATAAATTTAATAATAAATTCAGACGCACTTACCAAAAATTACCCAAATTGTTATTGAATTGTGAGTTGAGTAAATGAGGTAGAAACAGTAAGCATTCGGCCTTTGGTTACTTTATGAATATATTACAACTTACACTGTAAGAATGTGTGAAGGAGTGATATCAATAACACATGTAGGTCTCGTTTAAAAGATGTTTTTGGCAGGATTGACGTCGCTGTCTTTATATTCTCCAAATGTCGAATGCTTGCATTTATTACAGCTAGTCATATATTCATTGATGAAGCAGATTTCCATTTTTTCATCTTCACCATCAATAGGTACTTGTGCCTTCTTGTTCGGACACAGATTGCTTGTAGGCCATGCATGTGTGGCTTGCTTTCAGGACGGATACGTAATTATTTTCGTTGTTTTTATTATCAGCTTTGAATTCTTGGAGAGCTTCTTTTTTTACACCTTTTTTGACAACTTTGACAACACTGGCTTAGACGAAGAGGCACTCGAACATCATTAGTATGCCATTGTATTAGTGTGTGGGTAACTGGAGCAACGTAGATGATTTCTTGATAGAGAGTCATAAATAAGATAGTCTTACCTATGTGCAGCTTGAGCCTTTATAAGGGCCGTTCTGAGCTGGGAGGTGTTGTTTGCCTTTTCACCTTTGTTTTAAAAGAAACAAAACAAAAAGGAAAAGAACACTGTGCGTTCTATTGTATAGCGCGTTCCTTTTTTCTTTTTTCGTTGTTGTCTAAGAATTGCTTCATTGACAACATCACGATCAACTGAATCAATAAATAACGGCTCTTACAAAGTTCTGAAATATCATTGCTATCTACAGACAGTGGCGTATCTTTGCTCCTCAGCTAGTTTTTTGATGTTATAGTATGATTAATATATTACACAGGATAGTTAAGCGCGCTGGTTATTGCTCTTGTTTCCTCATCACCCCTCCGTTTTTATAGTGCCCTGAGTTCAAATTCTAAAAAATTCATCTCAAACCGAAACTACCAAAATCTAAAAAGTATTTGTGAAACTTCTTCAACGCAAAAACGATCGCTAGCAATTCACGCTTGGTGACCGGATAGTTACGTTATTTATGATATTTCCAAAATTCGTTATTCTGTTCGTCTGAAGCAAACAGTATGAAAATCCGAATCATAAGTTAAAAACTGTACTTTTCAAAGAAAGTTTTGAATAGAATTTTCATCCCTCTGCTTCATGATTGAAATGATTTTGTTCATTGAGTTTATAAGTAAAAATGCCCAATCTCAATGCTTTTTGTATGCTTAATTGTGCAAAAAAAACCAAAAAAATGCGCGTACACAATTTGAAGAAAACAAAGCACGCATGAAAACTCATCATCTGACTTTTTATTTTTATTTTTTTTTAAGCACTGAACAAACGCCCCACATTTTTCTTTTTCCATGTTCACTTAGCTGGGTGCATGTTTCCATACACCCTTCCCCTTTAAACACGTAAAAATTTCAAACCGGCACTTTTTTTTGAGCCTACATCTTTGATCTATTCTTAAAATCATTTCAACCATCAGGCACTAAATTCTAACATAGTAAATTCTTTTTACAAACTGATGGATGATAATAGCGCAAATCAAAGTTCGTTTATCTCTTATCAATTATTGTTACAGTGCTGCTGTTGCTGCAACTCCCCTGATTCGAGATATGGAAATAAAAACTTTATATTAAATTTTCAATCCCTTTCATTTTCATTTTCCTACTCTTTCATTATTTCTTTCTTTTGAACAGTTCCCGACAACAGAAACTGTCTTTGACTCATTCTCAATCGAAAAATTAATAAATGCAATCGATAAACTTCTAATTTCAATATACCATGACTCAAGAATATATATTTAAGAATAAAGACATCTGGACGGCTACAGATTATAAAGAGGAAAGGCAACGCATCCGAGATTTTTGGTTGCAATTGTCAGAACAGGAAAGAAGATCCCTCGCTGAAGTAGAAAAAGATACCATCATACGTCGAATGAAGGAACATCAGAAACATCACTGTCATTGCACAATATGTGATAAAAAGAGGTATATTCTGTACATTAATTGTAATCCTCCTATTATCTAGCCAAATTTGTTAAGAATAAAAAGAAAATAAAACAAAAAAATGAATAAATGAACGTAGGGCAAGCATTGATATTGAATTAGAACGTCTTTACGATGCTTACTACGAAGAGTTGGAAGAATATACCTTTCGTCAGCAACAGAAAAGACAATTATACAATAGCTCTACTACCACTTCGACTACGACAACTACTGCGTCAGTTACATTTGGCGTAGAAGAAGTTTTTGACGAGGAGCAAGAGATGACAGATGACAATGACGAAGATGACGACGAGGAAGATGAAGATATGATGAGTGATTCAGACAACAATAAGACAGATGATGATAAGATAGCTATTAGGCGAAATCTAACTAAAACAGTGAGAATCAAAGGAAATATGCTGGCTTTAGCGAATGATTTTTTGAAAAACGATGGCAGAGGGTTTATCAGTATGATTGAACAATTGGCTGAAACAAAACGGAAAAGAGAAAAAGAAGCAGAAGAAGTTCTTCAACAAGAGCGATGTACAGCACACGAAGATAACCATTATGATGATACTGAGGCTCAGCGCGATGACGCAGCATCAGATAGCGAATATAACGAAGAAGATGAAGATCACGACCAACAAGAGCACGATCATGAGGAAGAAGAAGACGAAGAGGACGACGATGAAGATGAGGACGACGACGAAGACGAAGAGGAGGAGGATGAAGAGACCGCTGAACTGAAAAAGAAACAAAGAATGGAAGAAGGTCGAAAAATGTTTCAGATATTTGCTGCGAGGATGTTTGAACAAAGAGTTTTAAGTGCTTACAGAGAAAAAATTGCTCAAGAAAGGCAGAAACGTCTCATTGAAGAACTTGAAGAAGAAGACCGCTTAAAGCAAGAACGAGAGGCTAAAAAGCAACGTGAAAGAGAGAAGAAAAAAGACAAGAAGCGGTAAGGAGTAAAATTTTGAATTCTACGTTTCATCAAGTCTGTGATTTAGCTAACATTGTATTTTTAATTGCAGACAACTGAAATTGCAGCAAGAAAAAGAACGCCAGGAGTTAGAGAATAAACGAAAACAAGAAGAATTAGCAGCTAAGATGGAACGTGAAAAGAAATTAGAGAAAGCGCGTTTAAAAAGGGAAGAAGAAAGACGTCAGAAAGAAGAAGAAAGATTACGAAAAGAGGAGGACCGTCGAAGACGAAAATTAAAAGAAGAGGAAAGAAAGCGTAAACAAGAAGAGGAATTACGTCAGCAAAAGAAGAAGCAATTGGAAGAGAAGAAGAGACTTGAAGCAGAAGCAGCAGCAGTCGCAAAAGCTAAACAAGCTGCTGAGGAGAAAGCTGAAGCTGATGCAGTGGCTAAAGCGGAACAAGGAAAGACAGCAAAGGAAAATGAGGAGAAGGAGCGTAAACGTAAATTACAAGAATTCACTTATGCACAGCAACAACAGCAACAGCAGCAACAGTTAGAAGAGCAACAACGGATACCAAATGTATCTACTATTGGAAGTCCGTCGAGGAAGAAGAAAGCTAATGATGTTAACAAAGTGAACAATGTCAGCGATCAAGCACAGCAAACACGACAAATAACTTCCTCAGTAACGCCATCCAACGTTTGCCAAAATAATAACGACACATCTTATTATTCTTTATTCTCCAATGTTCTATTCAGACAGCCTATAACTAATATTTCTAAACCGACCTCTTCAGCGTCTAATCTCACAAGTAGCAAAAGTGCTTCATTCATCGGCAGTAGTAGACGACGACGACAAGGGTTCACAGGTTTATCAAATGATGTGAAATGGACAAATGGTAAAAACGAAAAACACATTGTTATTGAGTAGGGAATAGTTGAACATTCATACACTTAATTCTCACTGTATTTAGGCTGGACACCCTTAAATGCCTTCTCGGATACTGTTCACGATAGGATCTTTGGTGATGTCTTTGTAAGTTGCTTGTGTGGGTTTCGTTAAAAAGTATTTCTTAACCAAGTTCGGTTGACTACTCTAGGCTGGAAGGTATACACTAATACTGAAAAAGGCGAAAAAGGCATACCTAAAATTGAATGAATTTGCACAAGCCCAATTGTATATGACGCCTGAATACCACACTTTTGAGCAGCTGCATCAAATGATTCAGCAACTAGAAAAAGAAGAGGAAAGAGAAAATAAACTGGCCGTTACTACGACAACTACAACCATTTCGACTAAAAAGGTTACTTTTGAAGAATTGTATGAAGCAGTGACTCAATTAGACAGCGGTTTTCAATGCGTCAATCATCCTCAGCAAGGCTTTATTGTACATTTACCGTCAAGTCCCTATAATTCTACACCGCTACAGTCTACTCGGCCGATATTATCTCAGTCCATTTTGTTACGGCAGCCATCACCGCTTTCACAAAGTAGACAAGTCAACCACATTAAGCAACCAACTATTACTCAATTCTCCGCATCTGTTCCTCCCCCAGGGAATACTATTTTGGACGTCTTATTGACAAACAATACCACACCATCAGCCGGAGCCATGTCAACTAATTCTCTTGCAGCAGCCATACCGCCACTGCCCCCAACTACGTTAACAGCATCATCTTCAGCTTTCTCAAATTTCTTTTGAGAATTGCTCTGTTTTTTTATGTGATAACTCATCAAATGCGTTAGCTGTCTTGTACTAACGGAAATAAAATGATTAGTGTGCGGTTATGTTGCAGTATAAGTTTCCCCTGAGCTGAATTAAAAAAAAAAAAAAGCAACAGAGCCTTTTTTTTCAAAAGAAAAACTCTTGCCTTTTGTAAAATGTCGTGATCGGTTGGAAGAATGTCTTTGCCAGAAAGTATACTTAATATTAGAAACAACCAATTCTTTACTCTGAAAACTGGACTGAAAGACTATATCATAACCAGAGTACGTCATTATGAAAAGTTGCATGAAGATTTCTTTCAAATGATTATTGCATCAGTTAGACATAGATTCGTGACGAACAATTGCCTTCTCTTAACTTTTGAATAGGCTTCATTTGCGAGAAATGGAATAAACAATAGTAATATAATAAGCCTCCTATTAACAGAAGTCTCTGATGGTGTATACAGCATACCAGCTTTACTCATACCCTCTCAAGTTCAAACAAAATTTAAGTAAAGAGCAGTAGCACTGGTTGATTATCATTTCATCCTAGACAACGCAGGACACTTAATCTTTCTTCCTCTGTGTTATTCTTACGTGCATAGATTGAGCGATTCCAATATGAATGATTGCCAGGAGTTGGTTGGCAGAATGATTAATATCGACCAGTACATGGTGTCAGCCTTTCGAAAAGAATCGCAGTTCCAGCCTTATTTGATTGTGCTAAACTTCGATATATCTTCTCAAGAAGGGATCATTCAGGAAGAAAAAAACGTTCCCAATATATCTAGTCACCCAGATGTACAACAATGGTTAGAAAAATTGCAATTGAGTATACCCGACAAAAGCAGGCCATTGTCATCCTACTTCAAATTGAAAGGTACAGGAGGAAGTTTCTTCGATACCACTGGCAATGGCGCTTTTAATAACCAAGCTTACATCTTTCCTCTTATGCCCTTTATAGTTTTGGAAGAGAAATTTTCAGCACCTTTCGAAAAAGTAGAAGCTGCAATTGAAAGTATATCATCGTTCGACAATGCTTCTCAGAAGAGCATCAGTAGTAATGCTTCAATAGCATCTATCAATACGTCAGTTGAATCACCTTTGCCTTTGCAGCCATCACCACAACCGTTAAAGCAGAAGCAACAGCAAGAGCGAGTATCGTCATCTTTTGTAAATAGTCTGTTAAGCAATGTTAGTAGAAAAATTAACAAGTGGTCCTTTTGGAAACCAAGCAGTAATGAGGATACGCACATACCTACAGAGAGAAGCCAGCAGCAGAGGTGGACCCAGCAACAAAGGTCTGGAAGCAATAACTATCAAAAAGAAAAGAAAGAGAGTACTCTGTCATCATCATCATCTACATTCCCAAAGGAACAGGAACAGCAACTGTCAAAAACGAGCATAGCAATAAGCACAGAATCTCCTTTATCAAACGACTATAAAAACGAAAGAAATATGAGTGAGATTACGGTTGAAAATCCAATTGGAGGAAAGAAGTCGAATGCCCATGATACAACTGCAGAAACAGACATGTTAGAAGAGTTTGAAATTATGAAACATTTGTCTGAACCTTCGGATAGTGAGAACAACCCAAACGTAACTAAAAATCAAAAGAAGACAATTCAAGACGATTATAGGTCGAATAAGAAACCAGCTGTTGCAAATGGCGAAAAAGTCGAAATGGAAGTAATACCAAGTAAGGATTCAGTTGCAGTCTCAGATAAACCTATTGATACGGTTCAAAGTACATGTGATACTCTTATAAATGAAGCAACCGCTTCGGAGACCGTTCATCATAATGAAATGCTTACATACAGCGATACCGAATATATACACACCACTGAGTTTGGTATTACTCATGAAAACGATAAAATATATATGAAAGACGAACCGTTGGTGCAAACGACAACTCAATCACTACCATCTGTTACTACAATGAGTACTACCAACAAAGCTCAGCATAAACACTCATCTGTAAAGAGACGACTATCTAACAGCGAAACACCTATGAAGAGATTGAAAACTAACCGAAACACTATCAATCGCACGAATATCGCCCTTCCTTCCGCAACCGCATCGGACAGATCAATTGCCGTGCATAAAGTTGCTGAAGAATTGAATAGTACAGCTGCCAGTCAGAGACATAAACCTACTGTTTTTAGGCGTCCTACTGTTCAAGAGTACCAAGTTGAAATCAGAGATAAATTCAATTCTTCAGGCAAAGCATGCGACACATCAACGTGGTTGCCAAGCTTTTCCTCTGGCACAAGATATTTAATTATGAATGCTACTGATAGTAGTGGGCTACAGTATGAAAAAGATGAAGAAGAAGAAGAAGCATCAATATTAAACCAAAAACAAGTTATTGAGAGTTTGTTAAAAGATAGTTCGACGGACCCATTTATGAGACGTCAACTTTTAGACAAGTATAAACGCATATCTTAGTATACTGTAATAAACAATTCAATCATTTAAAAGGCAAGCTATTCGTCAGTTTAACATGAGTATATATATATACAACTTCTAGTTTGACTTTCTAACTGTTATCTGGTCTCATCTGTCATCGGCTATGCGTACAGTTACTTTTATTGCGGAATACTTTCCTTCATGGAGTACTTATGATTTTTCGTTTCTCTCCCAGAAAGCATAAACTATCCTCTCATTGAATGCTTTGGTACTGTAATTGATTTTGATTTCTATTCGTATCCTCAACCCCAAACCTGGTATCACGGATGACCGGTTGTTTGCCACATTCTTTGTGAATCTGACTACTTGCATCATCAACAGGAGCTTGAGGTATTTGCCATAGTTCACAATTCTTTTTCACTTGAGCCGTTCTTTCATAAATCTAATACATTTGTATCTGCTCTAGGCAATTTGGATAAGTTTTCGTGTCCATTTGGCTTTAAAAATATTTGTGATAAAAAGCTTGTTTGAACGTAAGTGATTTTGGATAACAAATTCAGCGCTACAATAACAGAGGAGGATGCAATAGACTCAAGGTTCAAAATCCATTAGTTGAAGTTGCCTTAACTACTGTTCCAAGCGTCTACTGTAAATCTCTGTTACACTTGCGGATGATTTGAGAATAATAACTGAGAGAGCAGTTCTCTTGTTGCCGTTACAAAATTTCAGTTCCCGTTTCCCAAGTCTTTTTATTTCTGCTTTCATTTTGATATAATTCAACCTCTTGATTAATTATGAGCACAACTGAATCATCACAATTTGAGCTTGTTAATCCACCTGAAGATGGTGTCAGCAAAGTTATATTTCACCCAAGTGATCCGAATCTCTTACTAGTATCCTCTTGGGATAAGGTAATTCTTGGCAACAGTTGATTTTGCATCTGATTCCGATGATCGATCTTTACTGAGCAGACTCACACTTGCATACCTTCCTCAATAACTTTAGACATTACGGTTATATAACGTGGAAAAGAATGAATTAATGAAAACAATTGATACAGGAGCTGTAGCCCTTGATTGCTGTTTCGGCGAAAACAATACTGCATTTTACGGTGGTTTAGATCACAAGCTAACAAAGTAATTCTAGAAAAGCTTTTGAAATGTTCGAATTTTAAGTGGACCAAGCTGATTTGCAACATTCATTAACAATAGAGTAGACCTCGAAACGGGAAAGACAGAAGTTATTGGAGAACAAAATGGTCCAATAAGCACCATATGTTATGAAGCAGAGACAGGTGAGTTGACCAAGATTCTCTTTCATTATAGAAATGATATGAACTTACGTCTGCTATTTTTCTTTTTATTGTAAGACCGGGTATTCGTAGGCTCTTGGGACCACACACTCTGTGTTTGGAACGCATCTATGAAGAAAAAATCGCATGAGGTTAGCGTAAAACACAAAATATTCAGTATGGATTTACGCAATAAGATACTCGTTGTTGCCACCAGTCAACGCAAAGTATTTGTATATAAAACAGACGACATGTCAGAAGTATGGCAAGAGCGAGAAACTGGTTTGAAGTATATGTTGAGATGCATCCGATTGATGCCGAACGGAGCAGGCTTTGCTTGTTCATCAATTGAAGGACGTGTCGCGTTTGAATTCTTCGATTTATCGCCCGAGGCGCAATCTAAAAGATACGCTTTCAAAACACATAGACATATTGTGCAAGATACCGAAGTTGTTTATCCAGTTAATACCCTTGCCTTTCATCCGAGGTAAGTCGTAAGCGTAGAGCACTTATTGTTATGTGATAAGCGCTAACATTCAAATCCTATACATCACAATTAAACTGAAGGTATGGAACTTTTGCTTCTGGAGGTTCAGATGCTGTAGTTAACATATGGGATGGAGAGAATAGAAAAAGGATTAAATCAATGACAAAATTCCCGGATGAAATAGCATGTGTCAATTTCA
Organism: Mycotypha africana; assembly: GCF_025528875.1. Taxonomy (NCBI): domain Eukaryota; kingdom Fungi; phylum Mucoromycota; class Mucoromycetes; order Mucorales; family Mycotyphaceae; genus Mycotypha; species Mycotypha africana. The sequence goes on along the minus strand of NW_026515736.1, from coordinate 686,546 downwards.
ATTACAATGGTACAAAACTTGCTATTGCCAGTAGCTATACGTTTGATGAAGGACAACGTGACTTTAGTAAAGTAGCAATTTATATCAAGAACGTTGCGGATCATGAGGTTGCACCCAGAAATCAACAATCAAGATAAGTATATTTGGATGCTGTCGTCATGATCACCATAAAAAGTACCGCTGTTAAACGATGGATAAACTATTTATTGATGTGTAATTGCACGCAGAGCAAACTATCTATCATTATCTCCTTGCATTCCAGAAAGAAAATGAATAAATAAATTTGATTTTTATCTATAAAGGCTCTCATGCTTTGTGAAGGTTGTGTTTGCAGTAAATCCTATCTTATCAATCAAAAACCTCACGAGATGCTAACCACAAAACACGAGCATCGGCGTTTCAGGAAAAAAACGACAACAATTAAGGTACAAAATTGAACGCAGGGCGAGAAACGACGTTGATTGGTTGCTTGCTGCAAAGCGTTTATTCCACGAACTTTCACAGTTTTACTCTTTGTTCCCAGCTTGCTTTATTCTGCGAACTTGATCGAGCATTAGCATATAATAGACAAGGAAGCAGTTGAAAACTGAAGGGAAACTAACAACATTACGTTTATTAAGAAGCATAAACCAACAAATACGAATTCAGCGCGTTCATTTCAACCTTTGATACTCACAGCATCCCCAGCTTTCTTTCATCTATTGCTTGCCAAAACAATACTGAAATTGCAAATATGAGAAGGGACGTTCGCATTTTACTGGTCGGCGATGGTAATACTGAAACTCGAACTAGGTCATACGTTTCTGGGTTATGGAAATAAAGAGCCTTAACCCTGAAATTCATCTTAAAAAATTTGTAGAGGGAGTTGGGAAAAGTACATTGATTGCCTCATTGATAAAAGAGCAATTCATTCCAAATGTACGTATACTTGTTTTGAGGCAGTATATGAGGATGTGTGATAAAACAAGTTCAGCAGTTGACGGCTAAAAGCAAAATTTTATAACTAATCTAATCCTCACAATAGGTTCAGCATCTCATACCTGAAGTAACTATTCCACCAGAAGTGACACCAGAAAATGTAACAATGCATATCATGGATTCATCTGGTATGTTTAAGACAGTAAAACGTAAAGTAAATGAGGTTGATATTTGCTAAAATATCGCTGTACGTTTATACAGCTCGTACAGAGGATCGAGAGCAGTTAGAAGCCGAAATACGCAAAGCACATGTTATTTGCATTGTGTATGCTATCGATGAACCGAATTCGTTCAACAGACTGTCACTCTACTGGCTACCTTACATCAGATCACTAGGCGTTAATGTAAGATAGGAGCTCAATGCCATGCAGTGATGTCTCACTTACGTATTATTTTTCTTTGTACTCCAACAGGTACCAGCTGTATTAGTTGGAAATAAAATTGATCTACGTGGAAATGATGTGGCCAATCAAAGTCTAGAGGATGAAGTGATACCTATAATGAACGAGTTCAAAGAAGTTGAGACATGCGTAGAATGTTCAGCTAAACAATTACTTAATGTCTCCGAAGTATTCTATTTCGCACAGAAGGCTGTTTTACATCCTACTGCCCCATTATATGATTCAAGGGAGCACGTATTGAAACCACAATGCGTGGAGGCCTTAAAGCGTATATTTAAATTATGCGACGCGGATAAAGATAACGCATTGAACGATAAAGAATTGAATGAATTCCAGGTACAAATACGGTGAGGTGTAGGAACAAACATTGGCTAGGTTTTATTAAAATCAAAATCGTTAAATAGAGAAAATGTTTCAATGCGCCTTTACAACCGCAGGAGCTGGACGGTGTAAAAGATGTAGTGAGAGAACATGAACCAGCAGGCGTGAGCGAAGAAGGCTTAACAGAGATTGGTTTTATCTTCTTGCATTCACTATTTATACAAAGAGGACGTCTTGAGACGACGTGGACTGTATTACGAAAATTTGGCTATGGAGATGATTTATCACTCAGAGAAGACTTCTTATTGCCAGTGTACATATTAAAAACGAGAGCTGTTGCTATCAAAGAATACGGAAATCTTTCGTTTCTAAACTAAGATTTTGACTTTATCATTACTTATAGGTTTGAAGTTCCATCAGAATGTTCAGTGGAATTAAGCCCTTATGGTTATCAATTTTTTGCTGAATTGTTCCAAACTTTCGATAAGGATAAAGATGGTGCACTAAACGAAATAGAATTGGACTCTCTTTTCAGCACTTCACCGGAAAATCCTTGGACCAGTACTGGCTTCCCACACACGACTATTACTACAGAAACAGGAGCCGTGACATTGCAGGGTTGGTTAGCTCAGTGGAGCATGACCACTCTTTTGGATCATAAAACGACTTTAAAATATTTAGCTTATCTTGGATTCGAAGGCGACACTAGAACAGCACTCAAAATAACAAAACCAAAAAGAATTGATCGTAAAAAGGGAAAGATACAGAGAAACGTATTTTCCTGTTATGTCTTTGGTGCACCAGGTTCAGGAAAGGTAAAAACTCATTGCTCCACTTATCAATACTATTGCAATCCTCGCTCATCTCCTAACCCTTGCTTATTAAAGACTTCTTTGTTAAAAGCATTTGTTCATAAGCCATTCTCGGAACATTATCAACCAACAAAAGAACCTTTTCAGGTTGTAAATTCTGTTGAAATGAAAGGAGCAGAGAAATATTTGGTGGTATAGTAACAGCAATGTTATACTATAAATCGCAGAAGCTCCCAAATGAATATACCGTTTAATTCGATTTCTCTAAAACTTATACAATAGATGCAAGAAGTCGAACAAAATCAAGTAGCTGACATTCTATCTGATAAAAAGAAAATGGAACAATGCGATTTATTATGCTTTATCTATGATACTAGCGACGCAAACTCCTTTGAATATGTGGCTAACTTGAGAGTAAGTTTATTGTTGTTATGAGTTTTCGGGACTACTTCGCCTTTCTAACCCCACCCTCTCTATCTTATAAATAGGAAAGCTACAGAATAAGTCACATTCCTGCTGTATTGGTTGCTACAAAATGTGAATTGGACTTAGTAACTCAACGCTATGAAGTTCAACCAGATATTTATTGTAGGAATTTGGGTCTTGCTGTGCCATTGAGTGTGTCTGTGAAAGAAAATCAGATGGCAGATTTATATCATATACTGACAGGTGTGGCTATGAATCCGTAAGTTCTTATTTTATTTTATTTTGTTCTTTTTGCAAGCAGGCATTCTCAATTTGTTTCTCAATCGCTCCCTTTTCGTATAGTGCAATTGCTACACCTGGTTCATTAAAAGAGAAGGACAATAAATCCTACTGGACTACAAAGAACTATTTGACTTTATCGCTAGTGGCAGGTGTGGTAATTTTGACAGGCTTAGCAGGTTATAAATATTTAAAATCACATACAAATTTTACACAATCGACTATAAATGCTGCCGCTTCTGTGGCGTCAAAAAGAAAAGAACTATAATCTAATAAATACATCAGTGTACCAAACAGTATTCATTGCATACGTTTCTCTGGCAATAGTCGGGCCGAATAATGTCTGGCGTAGCGCAATAAGATAAATGAACAACTGATCGATTAGCTTTATGCTTCTAACTGTAATTAACCGCTCGCTTCATAAATGTTAGGATAATGAACAATCAGTTCAAAGATCCATATACGTTTCCTTATTACAATAGCACAGACAATTATTTGTGATCTTCACGCTTTACTGTGGCGGATATTACAACATAGAGTCATTACCGAACGAAAAATCATGCATTTGCCGAATCTATAAGAAAAGAGTTACAAGCTTCCTGGAGTTCTCATAATTTGTAATTGATTTTTACCCATTCTTTTCTTTTGTATTTTATACAATGCAATCAATCCTCGTTTGGTTGCAATGTCATTTTGCAGGGACAATGATTTGCGAAACCAAAGTTTTGCAAGAGTAGAATTGGAGATTCTGGGCCTTCAAAGCAAAATATACCGTTTTAATATTGTATAAAAAGAACTAGATAGTGTACTTTTATCATATTTTCAGAAGGAAAAGGAGTGACCGGAGAAGCCACATATTATAATGACTTTTCCAGTATGAACATAAGCATTGCTCGAAGGATGATAATACAATAATCATCAAAGAATTGTGAGCTTACTTGGCTTCTATTGTTAGAAGAACTCTATACTACAGTTTTTTTCTCAATAGTTATGGCAATAGTTGGAGACATAATATTGTTTGAGTTAAGCTTTGTAGTAACAGACACCTGTACCTTCAAGTTCTAGCATCCATGTTTCCCAACATTGTTATGGGAACCAGGAGATACGCAATTTACCTCTATTCTATGCTGATAGATTACTATTATCACTGTCCGCATCTTGATAGGATCTTAAATCATTATAAGGACGTGATCCTTTTGCCTCAATAGTCAAACTGTACTGGAAGGCTCGGTAGCAGTTTCTTTCTTATATAAATTACTTTTGACCAATCTGTGTCGGTCTGCAAGGATGTAAAGTAAACAGTAATGCTGGCTCATTTTGGTATTTGTCATTGAGAAATGCAGTGAAGACATAGCATGATAAGAGTTTTGAGCAAAATATAAAGTGGCAAGTCGATATGTAAACGAGTAACAAATAAGCCTCATGCGCTTTTATAGTGAGAGCTACGGACAGTATGGTAATCATTTTTGTAGCTTAATCAAACGCGCTATTTTTTTGAAGAACAGCGTTAAAGCTCTCGAAAATTATATATGAGCAAAAGATTAGATGTTATTGTATTAAAATTACGCGTAATGGGATACCAGCAGTGGCCTCTCAGTACATATAAATTGGCTATTTACGACTGCGCCTTTCTACTACTTTATGCTTTGATACCAGGTGATTTACTAGTAATAATCCATGTCAGCGACATTTTTCTTATTCCCCTGCTGGCTAGCTTGTCTATAATAAAATTCGACGACCTACAGAACAAGTTATTTAGCTTATATACTGATAGTTGGCAATACACATTCACGATCATTACCTGCTCACTTGTTGTAGCTGATTCCGGATCCTTATCATCACGGATACGAATGAATCGAGGAAATCTTAAGGAGATACCTTTACTAGGATCCACTTGACCTACACCTGCCATATACCTGGGACTTACTGTCAAGTCGGCACATTGGATTTCCCATACTTGCACAGGTTCTAACCATACATCAGGCTTCACTGGATTTTCACCTAGACAGTAGAATTTTTTCGGTTGTTCAATGATATGGTTTTTGAAAAAGTCATAGAAATTTTGTAGGTTTTCGTCAGAGAACCCTGTTGCTACTTTCGAAATGGTCTGGAACTCTTCGGTTTCAGGATCATAACAAGCAAGTAAATAGCCACCAAAGACAGCAGTACGTCTGCCTCTGCCATGGAAAGCACCAATAACGACCAAATCCATACTATCGCCTAAACCAGACAGATAATCTTTCTTAACTTTAAGCCAATTTCTGGAACGCTTGGACGGTTCATATGTTGCTTCAGGGCTATCGAATGCTTTCACCATTAAACCTTCACAATTGTTTGTGATAGATACATCCAAAAAGTTCTGTATATCATCTATATTGTTAGAGTCCATATGACGAGCAAAATAAAATTCATTTTCTGTTTCTTGGAACGCTTCTTTCAGTTTTTCACGACGTATTTTCAATGACTCTTGCAGTAGCGATTGACCGTTGAGATAGAGACAATCAAATGCAAATACAGCAACTCTAACCTTGATTTCTTCTTCTTTCACATCTTTTCGCTTACGCGTGCTTAAAACCTGAAATGGTAGAATTTTGCCTTCGGCTTTATCCCAGGCTACGGCCTCACAATCCAAGATAAATGTCGTTGTGGTAGGTTTGATCCACTGTAGAACGTAAAAGAGAAGTGGTTGTTTAGCTTTGCTAAAAACACTTTGCAGCAATACATTCTGACTGTTGTAGCCTCACCTTTTTAATGGCGTTCATGATATCAGGGTATCTAACAGACATATTTTCAGAGTTACGACTATACACCTTAATAATACCATCCTCTAAACAATGAATCTATTCCATAATATCATTAGATGTATAGCCTCCATCATTTTTTGATTCGTTGCTTACCTGAGCACGCTCGCCATCATATTTAAACTCACATGTAAAAGTTTGATTTTCAAATCTATCGAGTATTTCTGTTAAACTTTTTGTCGGATGCGCCAACATAGGTTTAAGGGGAACACCAGGGTGCATTGTACAATTCTCTAATAATTCATCGATAGGGTATTTCAACAAAGCAGGGATAATGATATCGTAAGTAGGTAATTGACTACGAACATATCCAAGTATTAATAATTCGGTTACTCCTGCAAAGTTTTTCTTTCTATACGTAATTAGTATTTACTTGTAAACATATTTCAGGGTGTCCACTGCATGTGCCAGCAACTTTTCTTTTTCAGCGGTTGACATCTTCTTATTTCCTAAGGAAGTATATTGGCAACATATGTTTAAATTAAAGGAAGCCCTCATATCCGTTAGGATAATAAGATATGATCCTTACCAGGTTTACTGAGAACTACAGCTTGCGCTAAGGCGGAGAGTATTGTTTGTTCAGAAAATCCGACACGCAGCCTGCCTTCCAAGTGACGTATAATGTACTTCGCTTCTTCATCTTGACATGCAACTAATAAACTCTTGATCTTGCCGACCTTTTTCGATTGTGCCTATTTACAATGATTCAGTATTTTCTTTCATTTACTGCGGTAGGTTGCTCAAATACATTACAGCATTGCCTTGTATAAGGGCAATCTCTTTCAATGTTCGAAATACATGCAGGACAGTCAATGGCTTCGGTTTGAAGAGCGTTTTTTGTGACCCTTTACTATGCTAGTAAAAGTAAAGCAACTGTAATTAATTCTCGAGTTCTCGAATAATTGTTTGTTATTATTGTGAATATGGAGATTACAAACCTTTGCTACAGTACCCAGATCACCGTAAGTCTTGTAGTCTGATTTTATTTGATTCACATTTCTTCCTGTGGTTTCTGCTATTGACTTCATCAATAAAGACTCTCCAATGCCTAGTTCCAGGCCTTCAAAATCAGGACAGATCTATTGTGCGATATATGACATGCTGAAAATGAGTTTCTGCATACAGTATATGATAACACTTGTTCGTTTTCTTTGAATGCAAACCTTATTGATACAAAGATATAGCAATTCTAATAAACTATGTGGAGACAGTTCAATCACCTTGAGAAACAATTTTACAAGATTTTCAGTTATTTCCAATCGCTTGGTCGTGCTCTCACATTTTTGAAATGTTCTACATAACACAGCGTATGGTACACTATCATCTCGATTTAGTGGCTGAGTGTTATTCCATTGAGATCATTTTCTAGTTTATAACTTACGGTTGACCTTGCTTCCAAGAGATATCCTTTTCAGCGTTAGGGTTTACAGCAGCACTGTTCGCACAAAAAAGAAATTAGTCCTTGCTTCCACAATAAGCTTTATTTTTTTAGCACTTATTTGTAGTCCATACATGGTATGAATGATCTTTGTCATTTCGACTTTTTCTTTTTTAGCTTCTTTTTCTTCCACAGCTGCAATTTCAATCTCTTTATCGAAAGCTTCATCCTTTTCTTCTTTACTGATTGCACCGTCAAGATCCATTTTTTCTTCAGGAATGATCTTTCCATCATCATCCCTCTGTGTTTTTTTTCTCTTATTTTCGTGTACTGTTGTATCATCTTCTTGATCCGACCCTTCATCAGTATCCGATAAAATGATTCGCCTTCTCTTATTCTTGTCTATATGTTTGCGAGACACTATTCAATAAACTGTCCAAACCGAAGCCATATTGCTTCTGTTTTGCATACCTTCATCCACAATAGCCAAGGCGCTCTCTTTTGTTGACTTTTCGGTCGGATCAATTGAGTAACTAGTTATTGTATCAGTCATGTCGCTTTTTTGTGAATTTTCTTCAGAATGTGTCGTAACATCACTTCGATCGTTCGACCGATCTGGATCTTGATCGACATTCTGCTTCAAATGTGCTGGTTTGCTGGCACTGTTACTGCCGAACATAAATCTACAGTAACATACAAAAAATAAACTGTCAAAAAAACTGAACACATCGCTATCGTAGGCTCTATCCTTACTGTAAGGTTGTTTGTTTTTTCACAGTTTTCTTTTGACTGGCCATAGGGTTGTCTTGATTATCAGAAGGGCAAAAATTAAAAAGCAAATGGACACGAAAAGTTTATGCTGTCTGAAACTCCCCGCGTCGCGCCAAGTTTATTTTCTTGATTTCGCACTTTGCATAATTTGCATTAGCACTAAGAAATACTATACTTTTCTTTTCATTATTACATGCAATTTCATCTGGTATTTCCATTAAATGTATAAAAGCCAAGGCATTTTAGAGTCATGAATATTCTTATAGCAAGTCTGCCCAAAATAATTTCAGGAAGAAGGAAATTTCATAATATTGTTAAATAATTTTAATTTAATAGATGAAAGGAATAATTCTATATTTGACGATAGAGCAATAACGGTTCCAGTCATCTCCATACTTGTTACGGCATTTATCGTCATCGCGACGTTCACGATGAATCAATAAGATTGCAAAGTAAATACTGTAGAAATAGGGAATCCAGGAATTGAAACCACAAGGTAGACACCAAGCAACCGACATTAACCAATCACCAAAATAATTGATATGTCTAGCCTTACCCCACCATCCAGATGTAAGTAGACGTGTACCAGCTCTTGTTTGAATAGATTGGAGACCTGCAACACTTGGATCGTTGGGATTTTTACGGAAAGTGTCCTTTTGAGAATTGGCTGATCTGAAAATCCAATAACCAATGAGTTGAAGCACAACAATGGCAACCAAATAAGGTGTACTTAAATCGACAGGGTGATCGGCGAGATAGCGTGCTTGTAAACTGTACATCATAGGAACCCAACATAAGTTACCAAACGCTAGCATAAAACCAAAACCATCGGTGGTAATGTCCATTGTTGTCAATATACTAGCCTCATTCAGTAAAGCGTCAAAAATATACCAAGCTTGGAACACATTCACCAAGACCATCGAATAAGTAAGCCTTCCCAGTTCAACCCATTGACAGATAGCAAAAGTGATATTTAAGCATAGCCACATAATCAACCCTGGGCGTAATTCACAGAAAAATTTGATATCAAAGTTACCAATACGTGGATTGAGTTCGCGTCCAATCATAAACTGCAAGGAATAACGTATATTAAGTATAGCATTATTGTTAATGAAAGGTGTAATGTTACTTACATCGTAAATAAAATTGCCTGTGTTTCCCCCTATAGCTAACATTTTTTTACCAATGAAACTGCGTGCATAAACAAAAACTGAAACAAGGAAAGAGAAGAAGATAGAGAAGAGAGCAATATCTCCAAAATGTCTTCTAACCCACAAGAACAAAAACCATCCTTGGCCACGTAGTGACATAATTGCCATGAATGCGAATGTTTGAAGAACAGCGATTGCTAGGAAGGAAGAAACAAAGTGATTGATCGTTAATAATTAAGTCTTTATGGTGTTCTACTCCTCATCTATCCTCTTACCATTTATTTTATACTTTAGGCGTGAGCCATCACGAAGAGGAACACCCTCCACTTTTTCTCCTGGCATAGCAATACTGTAGACAGCTAATTGAGTGACAATTCCTAAATAGAATAAAGCTGCCCCCCAATGCCACTTCTTCAAGTAGTCAATGATTTGTTCCATATTAAATCCAATAACAAAATTAGAGTAAAATCGTTGGAAAGGATTGTATCCACCGATTCTGTCACAACCGTAAGCAAACATAAGTACAAGAATAGGTAAACAGATTATCATAGCTAATGCTCCTAAAACACCACCAAACCTGTCATACCCAAGTGTAAGCTTGTAAGTATATGTTTGACAGTTTACAGAACAATCTTTGATTGGATTCAATCTCACTCTTTGTGTGTTGTTTTAGGATTTTCGAAAGTAGTTTGCCTACCGTTGCTAGTGGCAGTACTAGTTGGTCTACTTGCTCGAGCATTCCGGGTGGTTCGCTTGGTGGACATGAGCGCTTTCGCTTTCGCTTCTTTCTGCTCTTTCTTTTGGGCAGCGCGGCGAGCAGCTCTATTGGGCGGTAGTTCGTTACTTGTGGGCTGATCAACAGCAGGATCTTCCTTTTCCTGAATCTTTCCAGATCGCGTCTGCACGGTCATTACAATATAAACTTTGACTAAAACGGACGAAAAGAAAAAAGAATGTGTTACTTGACAGCACAGCGGACGACGAATATCATATTTTATTTTCCGCTATATGTTTCTACTCGTGGTGGAGACGAGTAAAAAAATCGGAATTGTTTGAATTCCAAAACAAATTTACGAGCCGCACCTACAATTTTCTGTAAAAATGGAACCAGTTTTGTGGTGGCAATTGGTAGGATGCTGTTAAGCAGTCGATGCGGGTGTTTCTCGAAAGCAAAAAGCAACGCCAGGGAACAATACTTATCCCTGGATATTCCTAAGTGCTCAAAAATTCAGATTGATTTCAAAAAACATGTAAGCAATATGATAGCAACTGATGAGTTTAAGGGAAGAGGAGGGTTTTTGATCAAAAGCCATTTGCTGCAAAACAAGCAGCTGGTAACAGAAAAAACCAGGTAGAACATCATTTCGGATGACCCCTATGGTCTTGACACACAGATTCCCCACATGGACAGAGTTGCCGGCCCGTGGTGTTGCGGAAGGTAAAGCCAAAGATACTTCTCGATCTATTGAGTCTAGAGGACATCGATGTGCTTATCGTCCATCATACTCACCTGAACTCAATCCTAATGAACAGTTTTGATCTGTTCTCAAGAGTAAAGTTAAAACGCAACAGGTTCTTGGAAAGCGAGACGTTGGTGACACGAATCAACAAGGCATCAAAATGTTTGGAATTGAGTGATTTTGAAGGATTTGTTTCTCATTCTCATTAATGTTTAGATAGCTGTAGCAACGGAGAGCCATTTTGATATGATGTTCAGTTTCCTTGTACGATTTATAATAACAGCAAAAACACACCCAAAAAAAACAAAAGTCGAACATCGCAGGTGTACAAAGAAAGTTGAGGCAATCGAGCAGGAATTGAAGACGAGAGGTGTCGTCTAACATCAACACTGGGACCAATATTATGTTATGGTGATATCGTTTAATGATAATATGAGTACTATTGAGTGGACAAATCATTGCTCAATTAGCAATGATGGGGTGCGCTGGGAATCTTTCTGCGTTCTGATATTTTTTTGCCAATTTGGGATTGTTGTATTTGCTTAATTGAAATTGATAACGGTTATAAGTCGATGACTATGAACTTAGTTCTCTTTATTATTCTTCAGATGAAGTAGAAGGATTATTTATTCTGTGAGGTTTAATGGGAATTATATTATTTGAGGACGCGTATGTTAGTCACTAATTTCAGGTTCAGATGCTTATTGTGTGATTATTATACTTAGGCCTGTATCTCATTATATGTTGTGCTGTACATAACCTATATTAGATACAATATAGATAGACCGTGGTAGAATATATTCTCTACCTGGTTGTACGTACTTGAGTATTGTAGTTATTAACTCACCAAACACGTCAGCCATTGACTAATGTCGCTTACACTGAAGGAGTCAGGCATCTTGCTCTTTCAAAATCACTGTGGAAAATATGAATTCTCTCCATATTTTCTGCAGATTGTGTATGATGTACTTGTCATTTATAAACCTTACCAATCTTTTTTTGCGATAACTTCGCTTACTTCTCTCGCTTCACCTTCTTCTTCTTTCTGCATTTAGAAAAATCATTCTGTCGCTATTCTTCTTTGGCCATTTGCCTCGATTCTGCCACCGGTTTGATTTTTTTGCAAAATTTTGGTTTTGCACATGGATAAGTAATAGATAACAGGAGGAGGAAAGAAAGTATAGAAGAAAGGACAACAACCGTTATTCAAGTGGCGGAAGAACGCGTTTGGGATCAGTTATTGCCTAGATCAATTCATTTGACCTTTATTTTATTTTATTTTTTGCGGGAAGAACCAATAATGAAGTCTCATAAACCAAAACCCTGTGTCTATTGCTAAAAAATCTGTACCCCGCTAAAATATTCAGTACGTCTTATAGTACCTTAGACGTAGTGTCGCTATCGATTGAAAAGTATCTTCTAACTGCAAAATAATGTCTTCATTCAAAGAGTAAAGACTAGTATTATATCAATTTTAAATTATTCCGGCTATAATCTCGAATTATCGTGTTCTTTTAATTACATGTCATCAATATTGATTTTATCAAAAGCTTTTGTGGCTGGATAACTAAAGGAGCATGATTACGTTATGAATAAATAATTTGCAAACAGGAACACCCGACCACATATTCAATTTCAGGAACAACCTTAAAAGGACAAGTACACCAGGATTAATATGCTTTTGACTGAGCACGTCATACTTTAACTACAAATGAGTATGTCCAGTCAAAAAAAGAAATCGTCGGTACAGCCAAAGCCAACGAAAGCCTCTTTATTGCGTTTACAAGCGAAACAGCAACATGAGCTACCTTCATCCCTCGCTCCGGCAATGACAAAAACGACATCTTCACAGATGAGGAAAGGGTTGCAATCGCAACAAAGCTCTTCAACATCTACTACATCTCCTTATACTTCGGCAGGACCTTCTGCTGGTCTAAAGGCTTTTATGGCAAAACAAAGAGCTCGTATGGCGAACGATAAATCCAAGGCATCAGAAATCAATACAGAAGACAATCATTGGCAGCCGATAAGTGCTAAAAACTATTCTAACCAGGATAGTAGTAGGCCTGCAGTAGAAGCAGATTCATTGCATTCGCAACGAAAATTAGCAGTAATAATAAAGCAAGCCAAGGCCTCTGGTAGATTGGATATTGCAAGCCGATCATTAACTAGAATACCGAAAGAAGTAATTGAAATGTACTTATAGTAGCTGTACATGTATTAGCTCGTTGTAGATAACTTTTACTAACGTTTTAAATCATACAGGTATCATGTGGACCCTAACGCTATTGTCATTGACTTCAATGCCTCCAATGATGCCTGGTATGACATGAATGAACTGATAAAGTTCAATGCAAGTAATAATCAAATAACAGCAATAGATGAAAGAATTGCTGATGAATTCAATGCTTTGAGGTATATGGATGTACGTACTTTTTTTTTTCTAACGAGTGGATGAGAAAAATATAATCACAAACAATGAATCTTTTTGGTCTATATTTAACAGTTTCGCGACAATCGACTCACTTCACTTCCTGAAAGATTTGAGAAGCTTCAAAATCTTACAGCACTTTTTCTTCAATATAATCAATTTAAAGAGTTTCCTCGCATTTTATTCAAACTTCGACAACTCAAAGAATTGAATCTTTCCAACAACGAAATAGAAGGTGATGTTAAAGTGGAGAATATTCAGCTAGAGCAACTTGATCTTAGTCACAATAAAATTAGCTATTTTGATATGGCAGAAGATAGTTGTAGTAGCTTGGTCAAACTCAATCTCAGCGATAATCGACTTAAACAGTTACCGTCTATACATATAATGAAGCATTGGTTGAAATTGCAGGAGCTTTTAGTCAGTCAAAATAAATTGAGAAACCTTATATCAGGTAGGGAATAAATATGCTAGTCTTTGATATAACAACTAGCATTAATTGGTTGGCACCTTAGTCGCGAAGAATGAAACGCTTGATTTACCGTCACTCGTTCGGCTCGATGCAGGCAATAACGTAATATCTAAGGTCATTTCCAAGGACGAAGAAAGTGTAATGGTAAATGAAGAAATCAAGGTGGTCATGCTACCCAAACTTCTGGAACTTACGCTCAGTACCAATAACATCAATGAGTCAGACGAAGGTCTCAGGATATTATTCACCGGTGCCCCAGTTATTCAGATTTTAGATTTGTCATCGAATCAATTTGGAATGATCCCAGATATAATCATTGATAAATTAGAACATTTGGAACGTTTGGATATACGAGGAAATCAGTTACGCACCCTTCCTTATGGTCTAGGAAAATTGTTAAATTTAAAGGTTATTCATTGTGAGAGAAATCCTATGCGTTCGTATTCATACATGAGCCAAACGCAACTTATTGAATCTCTAAGATGTAACTACCAAAAGCAAGTTGAAAAACTTGAAGAAGATCAGCAACAACAACAACAACAGCAGCAGCAGCAGCAACAACAACAACAACAACAACAACAGAAGCAGCAACAAGAGCACAATCAAGAACAGAAAGAATCATGCCTACAAGAAGCTACCGTTAATGTTCGAACGAGGAAGCCAAATGATGGTGAAGACAATGTAGAGCGCTCCTTATTAGCATCTGTCCCGGTCAACCCGATTAGAAGATTGGACTTTTCTCGTAAAGAGTTATCGGATATTTCTGACAACTTATTACAGTTTACCTATGACCAAATACCCGGAATTATACAGCTAGGTTGGTACAAGAATTTGAAAAATCATTTGTATGATTGTAAGCCCATTTTCTCACCAGCTGTTATTTCTACATAATTTGACAGATCATAATACCCTCACTGCATTCCCCTTGAATTTCAATAACATATCCGATTTCATTGTTGAGCTTAATCTTGAGCACAATCGAATCACTCAGTTCAGTTTAACAATGAAGGGCCTCAGCTTTGCTAATCTCAAAAAAATCAAGCTGAATAATAACCGTCTGAAAAGTTTGGATAGCAATGATACTATAGCTATTTCCTTTCCAAAGCTTTCAGAGCTAGATCTTAGTTTCAACTCTCTTACTTCGCTTCCAGAGAACCTTTCAGGAATGCTACCCTGTCTTAGATCGCTCCATATCAGCTCCAATAAGCTGGATAACCTTACTGGGAAGCATTTTGATGCGTTCAAAACCCTTGAGGTGTTGAACCTCAGCAACAATGACATAGGATATCTCCCACCAGAGTTGTCAACTATTCCTAACCTGAAAGAATTAATAGTATATGGAAATAGGTATGTGCAATCGTTAACTCCACAAATATTTATTATCACACTGACTTTTCTTTAATATTGAAATTGTAAACAAAGATTCAGAGTTCCTCGCCCTGCGGTTGTGGATCAAGGAACACAAGCAGTACTGGATTTTTTGAAAAGGCGTTATTTGGCCTCTTTGAATAACAACGATACTGTGTAGCTGTAAAATGAAAATATTACAAAAGTAGTATGTATAGAATATCTGTTACTCGCACCAACTATACATATAATAAAAGATGTAATAACTCTGATAGTTTAGCAACCGAGATAAAACCCACGCTCATTACTGTAGACTAATGCAACGTTTGTTTCCTAATTCTAAAAAGTATATACATCTTGCAGTTTTACGTTGGCTTTTCCTGGTTTTTTTTTTTTTTGTCTTTTTTTTTTCGCTTCTTCTCTTTCAAGATTCATTTATGGCTCACCTACTAGGCCTTTCTCGTTTTAATTGTTTTTCAGTAAGATGTGCTTTGCCCCGTACACGTTGTAGTGTAAAACTTCTTGAGGGTTTGTCTAGTGGTCCAGCCTTTCTTTCCCTACGTTGTTCCAGAGGGTTCCTAATCTGGTCATATTTTTGGACAAGGGTACAGTTTTAAATATACGGATGTAAGAAAATTTGACGCTACCATTTCTTTTGTAATGCTCCCTCATAGCGAGAGCAATTGTCAGTATATTGCCCTACAGTAGCTCATTTAGAATTCAGGTCTTGAAAAGGACCCTGAACCTCTACTTATTTGGAACCGTATATTGCACTTACGGGAGTGATCCCGCAAGCTCGTACTTTAGTACGATAGACGTTATCGGACTATGACTAGCAGCTACTAGAGTCTAGATGGTATATATGTTTTGGATTGGCACTATAATTGTCGAATTGTTGCGTTCTCTTTGTGGGATCGTATGCATCTTGGAAATTTGGCCAGTGACCACAAAAATAGCCTGTCCGGCGTTGGTGTAGTTCTCTGCGTAGGTCACCCACCTTCTTAGCAAAGGAGGGATGGGATACTTTGATCCATTGCTCAGATTTTTCTGAAGCTTCGAAGCCGTATTGCTAAAGCGAATGGAAAAAATGGATCATTGTCTTACTTCTGTCGTAGTAGCTTCAGCCAAAGGGATGGGAGCCTAAAGTTATTTTTTCTGGGGACACATAACTTTCTACTTTCTCACAGTTGGCCCTATTAGTGGTTAATGTTATTTGCGCAATTGATGGAGCTAAAAGGAAAATCTTCATCTTTTAGCCATTTTTCTACTTCTACTTTTTTACTGTCATATCCATTGAAATTAAAAGCTTGTTAAAATGCAAAATTTCTTCCCTCCATTTTTGCACAATCTTCAATGTGAATTTCATGCTTTTGTTGAAATAACAACTACAATACTCGACCACGTACAGCCACGTAGAAAATACATTCTACTACAGTCCGTTCATATTGCATTTAATACACATCATGTAAATAAGTAACGAGATAAAGGTCTAAGTATAAATAATAACATATAATGCGACTGAACTTGAAATCTCTCGAGTATCCCCACTAGATTTTACATAGTAATGATATCGCCACTTCATCTGAAGAGTAATCGAGGCATTAGAGTCTTATTTATCGATTTCACGAATATTAATGTAAATAACCCTAAAAAATAAACCAGAGTTTCATCAAATTAAAATGCATTATTTTTTCTACGGTTTTTTCATAACCATATTTATTTGAAGATTTTTTGATTGAATAGGCTAGCTGCATTATATATAGAGCTTGAAATCCATATATTCAGTAAAATTTGCGAAGTATAGTGACACGTATTCCTAAATGACAGTGTTGCTGAAGCTCTGATAGTGAGCTAATGCTCTCCTACCATTAAGGGCCCTGAAAAGTGACCATTCAGTTCTTTTCGTAAATGCAAATATTCTTCTCCCCCAAAGCTATTATAATACAAATGTTCATAAGTTTCACCGCCAAAAAAGGAACATAAGAAAAGATTCGATGGAATACTCAACACATTACCTTTCCCATAAGAAATTGGTGAGCAAATGATACACATTCTGGTTAGCATTATGATATGAAATTCTGTGATTGCTATCTGTGAAAAAGTGTACTTGGAAGTTGTGAATGTTGGCCTGCGTTAATTTATCTACCAAAACAGCTGTGTTTTGAAAATGTACATTATCATCACCAGTACCGTGAATCACAAGGTAACGAGCATTCTCAAATCCTGTCATATTGTTGACGGCACTTTGAGCATAACCCTGAGGATTAAGTTCGGGTGTAGACATATATCTTTCAGTGTAAATTGAATCTACAAAGATTTATCAGAACGAAAGAATGCAAATCAATATGAGAGGAATCATGTGGCCGAGTCAGTCAGATCATTTTGAAGTTAATACCATAAAAACGCCAGTCAGTAACGGGTGCAACAGCCAATCCTGCGGCAAAGAGTCCACTATTCGCTTCTATTACTTTGGTAGCCATGTATCCCCCGTATGACTATAGTGATAAGCATTTGAGTGATCGGATACTTCATTTAGCAAGCATCACAAAACTGTTTTCGTTATTTACCCAACCCCAAATAGCAATTCGTGCAGGATCAACATACTCTAACATTGACCAGTGTCTATTGCATGTTTATCATTTTACGTTAGCAATTCATATTTTTCAATTTCTCGCTTATCAGTATTCCCAATACCTTGCGGCATTGATTTGATCAATTGTTTCCAATTCACCTAATCTGCCTCTAACATTTGAACGATAGCCTCGTCCTCGGAATCCTGTCCCTCTCCCATCCACCTACAAATAAGCCTTTTGAGTTTCTCTTTTGAAAATTATATTATACTGGTATGATGCTTTTCTTACAGTGACAATAATATATCCTAGTTTGCTTGCTAAAAATGTACTCCAGGATAATTCGAATCTGTAGGAGGCCAACTGTGACCCTGGTCCACCATAAACATGGAATAAAACTGGATATTTCTTGGTGACATCGAAATCTGGTGGTACTATTTCCATGGCTTCCATTTCTATGCCTCCACTTTTTACAGGCACCATTCTAGCGCGTGGTAAATCGAAATCTTCCAATAACGACCTAAGATTTTCGTTTCCCTCCAGTTTAAATGCAAATGTGCTATTGTCAACCTTCTTAACTACTGTATACGGAACATCTGGTCCTTGATACTGTAATATATAGTATGTCAGTTTCGGTGAAAACGACGTGATTTCATAGTAGCCGTGACTCTCTGGATCATCCGGACAGGTGAGACATTTTTTATTCTTTTTCAATAGCTTTTTGTTCGTTTTCCTGCTGCTGTTACTGCTAAAATCAATAACATAAAGATGGCGTTCTAGTGGAGACCGCTCGGTAGACGTATAATGGACAAGCTGCTTTTCATTGTCTACTGTTACTGTTCCCGGGATCACTTCCCATTTTCCAAATGTGATCCATTGAGGGCTTTGCTTCTTATCTGAGGTAGCCGTCAATATAGCTAAATGCATGAAGCCGGACCCGTCATCAATAATATCTAGGTATCTTACATGGCTACTAGATGACGTATCATCATCATCATTGCTACGATTAATGTAAACCATGGTTTGTGAAGAATCTATCCAACCTCCATCTGTTGGGCTGTACGTTCGAATAGTCTCGACAACTGTATTACTGATTGGCTCACCGAGGATAACAAGATTTGTATACTCGACAGTCTGGATACGATTTGTTTGTTTGAATAAGAGATGGCTATGTGTCTCGGTTGCCCATATGATATCTGTAATAATTCTGTCAGATTCTCTTAGATGAGAATAAGAATCTTTTGAAAATGTTGCTGAAAACGTAGAATTACTGGTATGTAATGATGATTGCAGTATCTCCTCATTCTTGGTAACTGAAACTGTGGTATTGGATGTGAGTGAGTAAATCAAAAGAGAAACTATAGGGTTTGGTGCGCCAGCCTAAATAAATTTATACGTCAGCAATACATCGCAGGATATACCGCATATTTCTTATCATACCTTGGGGTATTTGATTGGTAATTGGATGGGATAACTATCGTTCAATACCGTGTATAGGGGTATGTCATAGACTGGTACATGTGTCTCATTGTATCTGATGAACGCTATGTGCGAAGAATCAGGAGCCCACCATAAAGTATTGTCACTGGCGAACACTTCTTCCTCGTAAACCCAGTCTGGTATGCCATTAAAAATAGTACTAGAACCATCAAAGGTTACTTGCGTTGTTGCTTTGGTACCAACATTGGTGATAAATAAATTATTATCTTGAACATATGCTAATTTATGGCCAGTGGGACTCCAAGCGGCATATGCTACAGAAGGTACAAAATTGACCGTTGTATTTTCGTTCAAAGGGTATAGAGACTTATCTGCAAATTTATAAATGTATATGTTAAAACGTGTTGAGTACCTCCATAGCTACAAATAGGTTATCGGTTTAAACAGGTTAGTAACCTACAAAGAGTATTTCATCTATTTTTCAAACCCACCTTTGTGACATTGGTTTTTATGAATAAGAATTCTCCATCTTCTGAGATTTCGAATGAGTCGACAGTCAGAAGGTTTCCACCTATTGTCTACATTGATATTGATATAATTTAGTTATATAGCTCATGTATAAGATATCAAGAGCGTACTCACCAAATCACTTGCTTTTACAAAGAGTTCTGATTTTCCGGTTTCTACAGATTTTAATAGAATGTCCTTGGTCTCAGGATCTGTATAACTGAAAATACCATCTCTAGGATCTTAAATCAAGAACGAGCACTAATGCATTAATACCGAGCTTTCCATGATATAAACGTAATATATAGTTTTACCATTTTTCACCCATACAAGTTCTGGTCGTTTAACGAAAAAGGATTTATTGTACAAATCTGGCAGGTCAATGTGTCTGTTGCCGGTCTTGCTGTTATCTGCTTTCTTGAAACCACCTTCGACGGCTAATAAGTCAAAAAGCAATGAGTTAAACAATGACGTGAGTCTTTTCATAGATACTGCTTATTGTCAACATTTACCTGGCCCTAGCCTGTTCATAATTATAGTCCATAATAGCCAAATTATCAAAATCATGCCAAGAAATCCAAAACATAAACATTTTCTTCCGTTTGCATAAGATAAGTAGAGCTAGAGCAAGGTTTAAGTGCGGTTAATTTCACTTCCTCCGTTTTTAAAGTCTTTGTATATTTACATTCAATTTCTGCATTTTTATCATTTCTTTCGATTTATTTTTGCTGCCCCTTTCAAGCAGATCAGCATTACTATCATAATAGTTTGACTCCGCTTGTAGCTGATTTGAAGAGGGCATTACAAAAGGGGTAACTTCATCATCATCTTCCTCTGCTGTTATTATTGTTGCTTCGTCTTGATAGTTTGTATCAGGACCCTTGATATCTATAATATTATTCTTATTGTGCATAATATGAGTACTTTCACTGCTAAAGCTGCTATCGTCGTCGCTGTTTTCGGTCAATGAGTCGTCGTCACTTAAATTATGTCTACTATCCATAACATTCAGCAAAGAGTCGAGATCAACAATGTGTGACATTTCAGTTGAATCAGACGGATGCGATTTAGGTTGTTGTTTAATGAATAAGTTTCGAAAAGTAAATTGTGAGCGATAAAGAGTTAGTCTCGGCATTACAATTACAAGAAAGCACAAAGAGAGTGATTGAGAAAGTGGGTTTTGACTTTCACAAAAAGTTAAATACCTTTTTTACGACCTTTTTATTGGCCACTAATCCGGATTAAAGCAAGGCGTATAAAAAATTAAGTGTGGTTTAAACAAAAAAAAGAAGAAAGAAACAGTTGATTAGGAAGGAAAAAACGAAAATGAGGTACCTTGAACAAGCCAAAGATCAAGGAGAGAAAGCGAACTTCTTTCTTTTTGAATCTAATTTAACGATCCGCTCTTGACAGCTTCGCTGCAGTACATATATATGCGCATGAGGCAGCTGCTTTGTTTATACACACATTCTACCATAACAATTATACAAAATTCAAATTGTTTCATCTGCTAAACTTGTTTTTATTCTGAACGTTTAACGAAAAGCAGATATATTCAATATAGAACAAGAGACAAGGTTTTAAGGTACCATGTCAGTGTGATTCTCCCTGAATTCAACCATAATACTGTACACTGTCTCACTTAGTTCGACGATCCTAAAAATGTTCATTTTTTCCATCTGCAAACTCTCTAAATCAAAGAATTGAGTATTGCTAGAAGAACCTGGGTCCCTTCTACCAGTCGTATAACTATTGTAGTGTGCATTCAAGTTAAATCAGCCGCTGGGTGATTCTTTTATAGCAGTTAAATTAGTAGTAAGAGTGTAATTTCACTTGGATGCATCCAGCTATTCTCTTATTGTTTTCTGACTTCATACTGAACGTTTCTATATCTAAACCATGCAGTAAATCCCAATCCATCAGTTACTTATTCTAGAAACATAAGCTTTTTTAAAGATACTCTTTACCATTATGTATACCAATTTTACGATCGTGTATAATTGTCACTAAAGATACCACATCAACTACTGCATTGTCCATACCAACCACTGTAATGGTATCGAATTTGCGTAATGATTTTTCAATCTATAATCTAAAATGTTAATGCAACAATTCGTGTGTATTAGGGTAAACTTGGATTCGAACTCACCCATCTGATATACCTCTCATAACCGTGTTCAAATCGGTGTCCATCATTTGTTACGGCGCTGATGGAGGTACAGCTACTCCCTAAATTACTATTCCTTGTACTTGTTGCCGCAATTCGATGTATAGGATCAATAGCAGCTTCAATTGTTATGAACTTTGTTTCTTCAGAAAACTGATCGGTTAACGGTGTGATTGTGACTGATGTAGTATTTTGCTGCGAAGATTTTCGTCGTGAATGTTGTTGTTTTTTTAACGATGGAGATACTGTTTGAGTCTGTTGTGATTCACTCTTTTTGTTTGACTTTTTGTTTAGTGTGGTTGAGGAGAGAACTATCGGCTTCTTTTTTTTCGCTTTCAGATCATTGTTACTTTGAGAAGACTCAGTTTCCTTAGTAATTGTTGCAGTCCTACTGCTCTTTTGCTTATCCTGCTGTTTTTGGCGTTGTCGTTGCTCGTCAGACTGTTGTTTGGATGTTGAGCTTGTTGTTATAGCGGTTTCTGTGGGCTGTGTCTGGAAAGAAGGTAATGGTTTGAATTCATGAGCGAAGGGATTAAGCATAGTATCATCTGTCAAAGATTGTGAAGAATTGAAGAAGTTCGCATTAATTTTGTCGGGCTTGCCGGCTGGGTTAATTGCAAAAAATGGGAATTTCTCAGTTGCTTGCGAACAAATCCTGTCATTTTGATAAGAAGTATACTTGTCTTCTTTTTTTTTTTGTTTTTAATTCACGAACTTTATTAGAAGTAACTGGAAAAGAATTAGAGATGATATATGGCAATAAAAGAAATAAAAAAGGCATAAACTCTAAAACTACTGAAAAAAAAACCATTAAATGTATACTATGAGCGCGTACGGAGTGTTCTGAAGCGAACCTCGTCTTGGTAGACAGTACGAACTCCTGCTAGGGACCAAGAGATGCGGTCAAAATGGCAACGCCAATGATATTTCCAAATACGCAAAAGTACCATACTAACCTGGACGATACTTGTCTTCTTTTCGCTTGGCCTTCGCACAAGATAATTAATAAACTGAGACAATTTTATAATTTAAATTTAGACATACTAAAAAATAATTTTGGATGACAAGCTTAGTTTTTGGAGTTATTACTTGTCTGTTAAAATGCTCAATGCCAAATGTTTCATCCCATATCCGTACTTTGTGAAGCCCACAATATTATTTCCTGAGCCTGTTTCTTCGTTGCTTTTGCAATAAGCGGCTGCTCTTGATTAGTTACCAATAACAGATTGTCGTTGTCCTTTAAATGTTCACCCCTCTGTGATGTGCGACTAATTTATTATATTTTCAGTGAAATAACCTGCAAAAAAAAAAAAAAAAAAAAAAGAAAAGTTCAGAAGCTAAATATTCTTCAATGTAGTATGTATTTGCCCGCACTAACGAAAGCTGTTGAAATAAGGATGATTTTTGGCAGTGAAAGAATTGCCATTAGTTTCAAGCATGTGTAACAATTGAATATCGGTATAACTGATTTCGTCACCCATCAATAAGGCTCTTTATTCGTCTGGGCTTCCAAACGCATTCCCATTGCGAAAGGTAGTCAGGCAAAGCTGTTCCTTTGTAAGCCTTCACATCACCTCCCTTAAAAAGAGCAGTAGTCCGTTCGTTAGTTCAATCCAAAATGCTATCAGGCATCAATCAGTTAGCTTTCGTCATCTTTGTTTCCTTCATATTGGCCAACTTTACGAGAGATGTATCTCACCATGGATGCTGTCTTAGTCACATATATTACATTGACGTACATAAATGTGTGAAAAGGGTTCAAGGCTCCTTTTGGAAAGCAATTTATTCCTCCATTTTGGCCATTCTTCAATAGATATTCTGATATTCTTGAAAGCCATTCGAGCATCGGCAGGAGTAAACATAAAGGTTCACCGCGCCCGAACACGCACGGATTTACTTTGTGCCAGTAGCATATTTTTGTCAATATGTATTCTATGTCTAACAAGCGGAATAAATACTTATAAGCCTGAACAGGAGGTTGAATATAGTGAAGTTCAATCTCACCAAGTTGTTGCACCATTTCTGAGTGAAATAGAAAAGAGTTGAATACTGAAAAGGGACATTAACTTTTTTTTTTTTTCCCCAGTTCTCAGAAGACTACAAAAAATAGCACTCGGTGCTTAAGTCATTTCTAAATCAAAATTCTATCGAAGCAGCGAAGGCGATATACGCAATTGGGATTGTCTTAGAAGGAAGGAGCCTCGAGTGAGTAATCGATTTATGCTTTCGAAATAGTCTCATATTCAAACATAGAATCTTAACATTTGAAGATAGAAATCATTTAGAGAGTTAACTTACAAATAGTAATCAGTCTTTATTATGTAGATCTTGGAATATACGCGCCCTTGCTTCTTCATAAGCTGCTTGTCTTTCTTCGTAAGTCATATTCTTTCTATCTAGTTTCGGTTTGTTATCATTATTGACACTTTCACTGCCACTATCTACATTTGATAATGATGTACGAGGACTATTTGTTCCGGTCTCACGACGCATGATTTTGAATTGAGGCGATTGATTCCTGCTGTTAGTGTTGGTGCTGGTATTAGTATCACTTCCGTCGCCATTTGGTGTACTGGTCCCTGTATTTTCCCCATAATTATCGCCGGTTGTTTCGTCTTTTAACTGAACATCTTGTAAACGAACAGAAGGCCTGAATAATTCCAAGAAAAAAAAATCAACATAAACAAAACAATAAAAAGCACAAACTTCGTTATTGGCTGGAGCTTACATTTCTGTCAAGTTGGTTTTACAAACGTACACTCCCTTTCGCATAGCATCATGATAATGATTTAGTTTATAATAAGGCGCTAACTTATGGACCATAAGACGCTGGTAAGAGTTCATGTTTGGTATGTCGAATCTTAGCCTACTACAAAAATTCGAAAGATTCAGGTCAGTCACACTCCCCTGGCAACCTTGAATAGACTTGAATGTACGTTACGTTTCATCATTAATAAAAGCCTCAAACTGTAACTCTAGTTTCAACAAAAACAGTCTCTCTTGTGGTTTCCTCAGCAAATCCAAGATGAACTCATCTGGTTCAGTTTGAATGACCTCATCATTAAACTGCTGCAAAGTAGGTGGAGGTTGATATACCTGTTGTTGTGCTTGAGGAACTGTGTGCGGTCGATTAACTGGCTGAAAACCAGCAGTGAATGGCGAAGGTCGGAATGAAGCTTGCTGAGCCATCAACAATAATTGTTGTTGCTGTTGCTGCTGGTAATAATTTAGATTATCGGAAAGAGACAGTGGGTTACCGCTATAACCACCACCACCACTGTAATAAGCATTCTGTAAACTATCGGATGGTATATAAGATCTATTACCACTATTATATGCTTGGTAAGGTGCAAATGGAGGTAAGTAAGAATTCTGTTGGGTCATCGTGAACTGATGTTGTGGCGGTTGTCTAGAATATGAAGGCCCAAGTGGCTGTTGCTGTTGTTGTTCTTGTTCTTGTTGTTGTTGTGGTTGTTGTTGTTGTTGCTGGTATTGTTGCTCATCTCGATTACTATACATTGTTGGTAGTAAGAAAGACTAAACTGATAGTTAACAATTAAAACGCGTTTTTTTTTTTTTTTGTCAATTTAATAATCTTTCTGACTGGAACATCGGAGAAGTTCAATAATTACCACTAGTTCACTAAATTAACATAGTCCTAATTCTGTTTATATGCCTTTATGCAGTTTTTCTTCCAAAATATGCTACTTAAATAGAAAATAAAAGAAGAAAAGTCGTACAGCCTTATAAGTGCAAAGACAATAAAAGAAGGAAGAGCCATTCTTCTCAAAGTGTATTGTAGTGTTTATAAGCCACAGTATACACCATGCTTGCATTTGCACTGGTTAAATTAATGCACGCGGGGTTTCTCTGGGAAAAAGATCGAATTGTTCTATTTTTGTTCTTCCTTTTTCCGTTTAGTTTCATCAATTTGACTGGAAGCCATCTTTCTTTCCTTAGTAAAGTTCCCTTTCCACTTTTACATATATACCATAAGAATGCCTGAAGACCTGCAACAAAAGCCTATACAGAGATGGGTGCCACTGGAAGCGAACCCCGAAGTAAGTGTTATCACACAGTTTTTGTAGTCTCGTCTAACATTTCTTTGCCCTTTTTTTTTTGGAAGGTTTGGAATAAGATTATTCATGAACTTGGTGTAGATAGTCGATACAACTATGTAGATGTTTTGGGTAATTAAAAGATATATTAATGGATTGGTATTGCATAGCAATGATTGTTGATACACTTCTCTTGTGACATACACTAGGCTTCGAGCCTGAATTATTAGCTATGCTACCTACTCCTGTAGAGGCCATAATTTTTTTGTTCCCCATAACAGAAGCCTATGAGAAATTTAGCGCAGAAGAAGAAGCACATTTAGCTCGTCATGAGCAGAATATCAGTCCGGACGTGGTTTTCTTCAAGCAAACCATAGGCAACGCGTGTGGTATGATTGCATTATTGCATTCGCTTGCGAACAACGATGATGAAATCATTGGTAAATATGATACCTCAAAGCAAGAATGTTAGGATAAGGAAAGTCAAATTTTTGATGGATTGATTGTTAATAATGTTATAGGCCCTGGATTGTTCAACGATATTATTGAAAAGGCAAAAGACATGTCTGTTGAGGAGCGTGTTGAACTTTTGGAAAATTGCGAGAAGCTTGCTCAAGTTCATGAAACAGCAGCGGGTGAAGGGCAAACTGAGGTAAAAAAAACATAACAAACCTCACATTGTTGTTTATAAAACGATGTAAGTTAGACCTGATAAAATTAATTTGATTTCTCTCTTTCACAGGCACCCGATAAAAACGATTCCATTAATCTTCATTTTGTATGCTTTGTTGAAGTTGATCAGCATCTTTATGAGTTGGATGGTAGGAAACTGTTCCCCATTAACCACGGTAAATGCACAAACTTGGTGGAGGTAAGAGTAGTAGTTATAGCTCGAGTTAAAAATCAACGTAGTAAATTATTAATCACTCCAAATTCTGTCCTCTTAAAGGGCGCCGCCAAGGTTATGAAGCAATTTATGGCTCGAGAGCCTGATGAAAATAACTTTAGTGCCATCGCATTTTGTAAAACGGCTGAATAAGCGTTGACATCTCTCTCCTTTTTGATGAACATTGATAACCACATATACAAAAATTATGATACCGAATGACGAAACGGACAATAGTATGTGTTATTACTATTTGGAATAAAACAGGAAGAGTTGTGAATCATATGATTATTATTGATAGACTATAAACAGATTAGATTAGTGCATACAGTTCGCATTACTATGCTGTCGTACCTCATCAAAACCAAAGGTGCCAGCGAATGGAATAGAATGCCACTCAGTGTAGGTTGGGGTTGTAATGATATTAGGTCCTACTTGATGGTTTCCGATATTGCATATATGTTGTTGTAGTGAGAGATGATTGGAGCATTTGATGTTTGGACACTCAGATATATTGTTATGTCATTCGATGTGCCGGTCCTGTACTACGACAGAAACCTATAGAAAAGGCCTTGTGTTAGGATAATACGAAAAAAACGTATCCTTTAAAAGAAAAAAAAATATCTTTTTGGAAGGCTTTAATTCTGCAGTCTTTTGTTATGGGATGTTTCGAAATGAATTGATAAAACGGCACACATTGACCGAAATGTATTCGCATCTTATCAAATACTCAGATTAGAGTATTTCAAATGTCAGTCAATAAAATTGTGCCTAAAACCGTTTGAATAGAAGTGGAAAGTTTACGTCGAAGTTTGTAATAGATGGTTTTTATCAGATGTAGTTATCGTCACTGAAGAATCGAAATAGATTGGGCCATTCCTGATGTTCCACAAACCGAAACTTTCGCTGTTTCTTATCAGATGTGCAAAAAAAATCTAAGATATTCTCAGCTCCCACTTTCCGTTTTGTCTTGGTTAAACGCCTGGTCTATTGAAGTCTTCACTCTCTTTTAATTTAAAAATACTCTTAGTAAACAGAATAAATTCTCAAGCGATCAAAAGTAACCGAGTAAATATAAGTACACCGCATTTGAAAAACCAATCCATCCATAGCGGTCGTTGCTCCAATTTTGTATAGACTTTAGTGAAATCCCATTCGGAGTCCAGCCTTACTTTTCAACTTTTTGGTTTTCAGTTTATGTCGTAATTGAACAAACCACAAAGAGAAGACTGGTTATGATGAGCAACAACCATAGACATAACAAGAGCACAATACTACGCCCTTTGAAGGCCAAGCCTTTCAATGGTTTTGTATAGCTCATAATAGATGTCTCCGCCCATTCACTACCAAACCCCCACATTCTTATCTAATCTCTATACTTTGGATCTAAAAATTGAGTTCATCTGATAAATAAAGTTCTACAGAAAAAAAATTTTTCCCTCTGTTACATTGTTTTGTTGGATATCAATAAAAAGATAATCAAACTCCCTTTCGAATGGAGAAGTGCCCGTGTCAGTACGTTTTAAAACTTGTCTCTTTTACCGAAAACCGTGTAACTTTTTTTTTCGTTTCTTTTCTCAATATTAAAAGTATATAAAGGCCCCTTGCCGATCTTTTACAGGCAGTTTCTAGGAAAAATTTCAGCTGTCATCTGTCATTATTGAATGTAAGCACAATGCGCTCTAATTTATTAGCCTCAGTCTGTATTATATTACTTCTCATTATTCTTAATACATGCATTGATGCTGTAAGTGATATTTACCTCCAAAAAAAAACCCAATATACTATGTATAGTAATCATTAACTTCTTATTTATAGTTACAAACCGAACGTTTAAATCTACAGCGTAGAGCTGATGAAGACGAGGCACGTCGAGATGTCTCTCCCGATATTCATTCATCACTAACTTCCACTATCACGAGCATAAGCGCAGCGGTATCTTCCGAAATCCCTACCATTACAGCAATAACAGCCTTAGAGCATAAAGGCATCAAAGACAATTTATCGAACGCGAATTTCAATGACCCAGCTACAGCTCCTTCATCTCCTCTGGCTAACGCTGAGCATGACAAAAGACAAATTGGACCCAGTGGACTTGATGCACCCGACGGACCCGGTGGACCTGGTGGACCTGATGGTCCTGGTGGATTTGGTGGACCAGATGGACCCGGCGGTCCTGGTGATCTTGGTGGTCCTGGTGGACCTGATGGTCCTGGTGGATTTGGTGGTCCAGATGGATTTGATGGTCCTGGTGGTCCTGGTGGTCCTGGTGGATTTGATGGTCCTGGTGGTCCTGGTGGTCCTGGTGGTCCTGGTGGATTCGGTGGTCCTGGTGGTCCTGGTGATCTCGGTGGTCCTGGTGGTCCTGGTGGTCCTGGTGGTCCTGGTGGATTCGGTGGTCCTGGTGGTCCTGGTGATCTCGGTGGTCCTGGTGGTCCTGGTGGTCCTGGTGGTCCTGGTGGTCCTGGTGGTCCTGGTGGTCCTGGTGGTCCTGGTGGTCCTGGTGGCCCTGGTGGTCCTGGTGGCCCTGGTGGACGCGGTGGACGCGGTGGACCACCCGGTGGTTTTGTGTTTGTTTTTAAAAGCCCTGAACTTTTACAAGGAGGTACATTATTTTATGTTGGTATCGCTGTGACAACCTTCCTTTGGGCTACAGGGAAAGCTATTGATATCCAAACGGAACGACAAGAAAGATATGCTGAAAGTCACGTCCATAGTATTTAAACATCCAACATCTTTTATCTAACCATACACACCATAGCATATATTTTCCCTACATTGTTTATTGCATTATAACCTACAAAAGCTAGCTAATTCCATTTTTAAGCACCTAATTTTGTACACATACCACTATTCCCTAACTCTTTACTCGCCATCGTTGATGTATCATAATCTTTTTATTTAATCTATTCCATAAAGTATATACCGTTTAATTTGTGGTTTTTTGTCATAACTTCTGTTTGAGAGTTTGGATCATGCATAAAGCAACAGCTAGTCTTAGCTGCTCAATGTGCCTTTTTGGGCTTGCATGCTTGACTGAAATCTTCTGCTTCTGAACTTGATTCAGTATGTCTCAGATAATTCCCGTACTTTGTTGAACAAAGGGACATTAGTACTATGAGCCTTGTTCTACATTGGGAATTCCCACTATGATGTCGTGTGATTTAATGGTCGTTCGTATTCTTTTGCCTCTAATATTGTTATGCTGATTAAAATTAGATATCTAATGTAGCAAGAATATGCTGTAGATTTCTACATAAAATCTGGCTTTTGGGATTATGAAATCCTTCCCTGTGAATACAAATCACAGCGGGATCTACCTATATCATTATCTCCGCTGTTACCACAGCTGAAGTGTTTGACCTTTCAATCGTCGGCAAATTTGATAATATTACATGACGTGTTCGGTGAGATAACAACTACAATACTCGAGTACGTACAAGCAGGCAGAGAATACATTCCACCACGGTCTATCTATATTGTATCTAATATAGGTTATGTACAGCACAACATATAATGAGATACAGGCCTAAGTATAATAATCACACATCGAGCATCTGAACCCGAAATTAGTGACTAGCGCGTCCTTAACTAATATAATTCCCAATAGATCTCACAGAGTAAAAATAATGACTCCACTTCATTTGAAGAATAATAAAGACACTTGTTCATTGTCATCGCCTTATAACAGTTATCAATTTCGACTCAGCAAATACAACATTATATCTAAATTTGGTCTAATTTGAGACATTTCCAAGAAGTTTGCTTTCAACTAACGAAGTTCAAACGTAACTTTATTGACTAACACAACCAAAACCCCCAAGTTCGACTGGTACATGCTGACCAGGATCGCAATATTTCTCATCGTCTTCAAAGATGAGACTTATAAGTATCGAAGTCAGCAGAAATCTGCCAATTCATGTCTAGAAAAGCTCGAAGGATAGAAGCATTATCAAGTATTTTTTAACGCTACGTTGCTGAGAAAATATGATCCTTAAGTTCCTTTTGCAGGACGAAAGAGCTTTCTCTTAGGATTTATTCTTTGAAATCAACAATCCTTTCCATTGCACAAATAACATGGTCCCCCTTTCTTCATTTAGTTTCAAGGCATTTATCGCAAGGTGTAATATCTGTTGGTTTTTGTTCACCGTATCAATTGTTTCCAAGCTCTCCTTATCCTATTCTTGATCTTCTCAAACGTATCTTTTTTTTCTGAAAAGAAAAATACGAAAATAATGTGAACGCAGTTTAACTAAAGTCTTTGCCGGGAACTAGCCCTGAGGCACGACGTTACTCCTGTTTTAGCCAGTGCTCATATAGACACGCTTCGTTAACGTAATACAGTAGGTAGCGTAAGCGAACTTTCTCTACTGAGAGAATTCTAACAACCTACAAGAGTATGTTGTGAGAATAAAATCCCAGGAACTTCCGTATTGTGTTAAGCATTTATCACTCGATAAAAATATAGTAATAGCAGAGTTTTACACTTTATTTTAGGGATATTATTCGAAGAGCCGCATACCAATCCATATCAAGTCGGCATAAGCAACTGAATACGATGTCCCTTGGTAGAAAGATGAAAAAAAAATAGTGTGATCAACCGAGTCGCACTCTAATAAACAATGGGCATTACTTACGCTACATCTAAATATTTCTTGTATTAAACGATATCGAGCAAGTTAACGCCATTATTCTTAAATACGCAAGGGCAGTTTTGAACGAGGCTTATGGCTTATACGTATAAAATCAACAACAAGAAATATGACATGAAAGTCTGCATATACATATTTAAGTAGAACTAAGAGAATCACTGTATACCCTTCTCGTTTAATTCCTTTTCAGAGGTAGTCATTGCTAAGCTCAAAGACTTTTTTGACTGCTTATCATGACATTATGAACGTTACTGCGGGCTTACTGTATTAAATTCAAAAAAAAATTGAGTTGAAATTCTTTATAACGGCAAGCTTCGGGAACTATTCTGATACGGATCGGTGCGCTCTCAAATTAAGAAACAATTGCGGTCTATGAATCACAGCATAATCCTGCTCCTCGAATTCAATAAGTGAACTTCTTTAGAATTTGCTGCTTGGGAGTTAGCTGTAGCGAAAAATATTATTAGACAAGTCATCCTTCAGGTACTCCGGTAGTTGGAGATAATAAGATTCTTTTATCCAGTGGTTTGAGGATAAGACAAGCACCTAACGTATGATCTTACAACTCTTTAAGTCTTTCATATTCTAATCTGGAAGTTGAGATTACTTGTAAGCGAATAAATAGTATCGCACAAAACGACTCGATAGACACTTTATTTTTAGCAACATGCAATTCGGCTAGAAACTAAAATAAAGATACTTATTCTCACTTGATTTTTTCATCCTACCTCAATCCTCTAAGGACTTTTGCAACGCTGTTCCTTCATGACAGAAGTTGACATACAGTAGCCGGTCTAAGTTGATATTGTACACGACAAGCAATCAAAATAGAATATATGCAGATACAACATATAATGCTTACTTATTGGGCATGAATTCATTTGAAAGATTATAACAACCCACTGATATGAGTCCTTCTACAACAGTATAACAAAAAAGCAACGGAGAGCTCAGTGAGACCATTTGAAGGCGATGAGTAAGAGAAGACAAAACAAAGCGGTATACATGTACATACTTGATCTTCACATTTGAAAGGATTTTAAGCCATACATTTCCAAAAGGAAAATAACATTATTAAATTTTATGGTATTGTAATATCTATTAAAACTGTATTAGTCTTATTTAAAATGCTTTTCTGCAGTTGTAAAAAAATGTTTCTGTTTCATAGAGACATACAATCTATTAATCCTACTAAGGCCTATATTGTGATTGTGGCATTTATATTATTGACACAGTGCAGGCTCGAACGGCTTATCCACCGGAACTACAACAATATGGCAAGAGAGCTACATGGTTCAGTCCTTTTACGCCACCTGCCAGAACGGCTATAAAGATTAACCATTGCTTTAAGTTCTCAGCGTTGTTTTCAGGTTTTGGCTACTAGTCAAAGGCACTTTAAAAGTCAAAGAGCATCCAGCGAGTAATAGCCGAAAAGGGGATAGTGTTATCAGTGGGCGAGTTTCATAGGTATATAACCTTAGGGACATTTTTGAGACTAAGAATTTCTTGAATATAAAGCTCAAGTAACTATTCCATGGTAAGACTGATTTTCGTTAAAGAAAATCAAAGTGTCGCATAAGAAGAACAAATGAAAGTGAAATAATTCTTTATAGAAAAGTAAATGAGGTAAAACGCAAACAGGTAATACTTTACAAGCTTTTTGACTATACATACTAAACTTCCTCTTCTCGTGCTTTCCTTTCAAAAAAGAGAGAAAAGTCAAGGGACTAAGCATCGCGCATATGTATCCCCAGAATATTTTGAATAATGACAACTCAATGGTAACTATCAAACATACAATTTGTAAATGAAATAACTCTAAGCTTTATCATCCAGCATTGGAATAGCGTCACGGATGCTGCAGCAGATGTGCACTCAAAGCTCTCTGAGCAGATATGAACAGGATTTAAGCTAAAACCTAATCTAAAGATTGGGAAATGTTTGGTTATCCGGTTCGCCGGGTTAGCCCAGCGTTTCCGACAGTACGAGGGTGCGGTGTGTGATTTTCTTTGTTAAATTTTTTTTCCCGTCTTCTGCATACATTTCATTTTCCTTTTTTCTTTTCCCTTTTATCTTAAAAGGTAAGGAGTATTCAACCAGTACGTTTTTTTACACGTTTAAGGTAAGGTATATTACTAGTCATATTCATAATAGACTTTTGTATTTTGCTAGATAATAACAGAGTTAAGATCCCTATCTCACACAAATCGTTTTTTTTTTGACGGCACTTTTTCAGATTAGCAAGTAAAGAGCCTCTCATTACCTTTGAAATCAGCGTAAAAAGAGTACCAAAAAAAAAGAAAAAAGAAAAGAAAAGAAGAAAGAAAAACTTACTATCGACTATAAAAGCGAGAAAAGGAAAAGAAAAGAAAAAACGAACCAGGAGCCAAAAGGATTCCAAAAGAAAAGAATAAACCATCATATTATTGCAACCTTTTTTTTTTTTTTTCTATTATCATCGCTTCTTTTTTATTGATAAAGTACTTGTTTGCTATACTTTTCCCAAATTTTATTTGAAAAAAGAAAAAGAGGACTGCGCTCAAAATCGACATCAATGAACACAATGAATACTGATAGACAACACCAGCAAATGCAACAACAACATCCAAACCATCACCTTCATAATCAAGGGCCTGTGACTAAGGACATTGAACAAATTCGCACAAATTATCGCTTAGCATTGAAAGAATTAACTTTTAACAGTAAACCAATTATCACAAATTTGACAATTATGGCTCAAGAACATCAAATGGCTGCAGGTGTCATTGTTGGCGAAATCGAGAATCAATTAAGAAATGTAAGTTGATATTTTACAGTAATGAGAAATAATAACCTCCCACTTTTGTATTGGCTATTTTCCTCCCCGTATATACTTTACCTTGCATTTCTATTTTATGTCATACCGTTATAATTTATATTATAATTCTCGTACATTTATCTACGATTGTATAACGGATAAAATGGGAGACAGTTTTGCACGTACAAGGGCTAGTAACTGGACGCACATTATTATAAAGGTAAGAAAAAGTCGGACCTGGAGTAAACACAGGACAACCATCTCAATGTTGGATGGAAAACTGTGATCTAATAATTTACTCCGGAAGACGTCATTGCCTTGGTGTCCGTGCTGTCTGGTTAATGAAGCTCTTGTAAAAATATTGCCTTCGTACGTGCTATATGTCGGCTACCGCTTATTGATTTTTTAAATATTGTTGCGATCATAAAAAAAAGAAGCCTCATTTCTATCATAATCTATTAGATAATACTACTTCAAAAAACGCAAATTAGTAACCTTTATTTTCTCTTTTCTTTCTCTTTGTCTATACTCGTTTTCAATGCAATAGAATGCTCCGGCTCAGAAACTTCCTGTATTATACTTAATTGATTCTATCTGCAAAAATATCGGTGGCGTTTACATTGTTTATTTCGGAAGAAATATGGTCAATCTCTTTCTAGACGCTTATACTTTGGCAGACCCTACAGTTCGCAGAAGCTTTGAAAGGTTATTACAAACATGGAAAAATGGTATGCCTGGCGGTCAACCCGTGTTTTCTCGTAATGTCATAGAATCCATCGAAAGGTCCATTATCTATATCCGCGAAAAAACGCCAATCTCAAGATATCCTCATCACCCTTCCCATCCTAATACTACTACTAAGAATAAATATTCTTCCCCTCATGTAACCAACTCTTCTATACATGTTAACCCTAATTTTATTAAGGTAAACACACAAAGACATGATATAGAACCCTTATTAAACGTTAGAAAAACCCATGATGTAAAGCTGAAACTATTTTGCTCACTTCAATTTACCTATTGACCGTAGGATCAACACCATCGTTTAGGCGCAAATACCTCAAGAGATCCCCGAATGAAATCGAGTCTTGCTGCACCGCATGCTGCCTCTGCTGGAGATAATGCCTCACTACAATTACTCTCTCAACTACAATCAATGCTTCCGTCTTCTCAACAAACCATCAACTCTCCACTCTCCAATGCTACTCCGCAAGCAAATATCCTAATTCCTCAATTGATCAATCAGGTAAAGGTTCAATACTGTTTGTTAATTTGGAAATATACATAGGCGATGATTGCTAACATGCCATGATTCACTTTAGATTAAAGCAATCTTGCCCACTTTACCTCCCGCTCAAGCCACATCAATCGAACAGGTTTTATCACAAATTGTGGCTGCTTCTCCCGTTCCACCTACGTCTACTTTACCGGCAGTAACCACAGTTTCTACAGCCTCTCCATCTTTAGCAACAGCACCTAATGGGCTGCCCCAATCATATGCAACACCGGTGTCAACTAATGCACCCACACCTATCATATCAAATATTCAAAATGCCCCTTTAAATACTATTCTCTCTACCTTATCTAATGTAACGCCCATCAATACAGCAAGTCCCGTTATAACTAGCACTTCAAATCTCCCACAACAAACACAGCAACCTACAGCAGCTCCTCAGGTGGACACGGCTGGTCTACTGAAGAGTTTGACTTCACTGGGCTACCTAACACCTACACCTCCGCCTCAACTTCCTGTGCCTTCCGCATCAGTAACACCATCCTCTACTTCGACTCCACCACCGCCTCCGCCTACCGCCACCACTGAGACCGTTGATTTAAGCTTAGATGCTATGGGCCCTTTCATTCTGGAATCAAAAGATTTACAGCGCCTTAGACCAGGTGCCATTGAGCTATTATATTCTGCTGAGCCTTTACAATGCAAACAATGCGGTTTGCGATACCCTGAAACAGAAAAAGGACAAGCAAAGATGGATGCTCATTTAGATGCTCATTTCAGACAGAATAGAAAGATGAAAGAAAGAGTGAAACGCGGGTTATCGCGTTCTTGGTTTGTTTCTGTTGATGAATGGGTTAGAGGCGAAGGTGGTGAATTGACAAGTCAGCAAGCACCTACATTTTTACATGACAGTCAAGTAAAGAAGATGCAAAAGAGCAATGGCCAGTCAAACTCTCTGGAGGAAGATGAAGCAATAGACCCGAATGCTTATACAGTTGTCATGCCTGATGATACGGAAAGAAAGCCGTGTCCCATCTGTGGAGAGCGTTTTATTGATTTCTGGAATGATGATGAAGAAGAATGGATGTTTAAGAATGCTATTTTGGTGAATGATAAGATCTATCATGCTACTTGCCATGCAGATGCAGTTAAGAGCGGGTCGTTTGAGGATACGAACACTTCGGAACAAATACAAAATGCCAATGGATTAAAAAGAAAGTCAAATGAAGAAGGCGATGAAGAACAGGTAAATTTGCGAACATGGCTCTTTGTATCTTTAAAAAGTAGCTTTTTCTAACCGCCTTTTAATTTTTTTGTAGTCTGCACAAAAACGTCGCCTAGAGTAACTAGCAATCATTAACAATAATTCCCGTTTGCGCTATTATCAGTTTTCGGCACAATTGATAACAATGATTTTTGTTTTATAAAAATAAAGGAAAACTAAACGTTGAAATGTTAAATAAAAACGCGTTTAATTTCAATCTAATATCGTAGAGTAGCTTTTATATCTGAAACAGCTATGTCAATTAGAATCTTGAGATAGAAAGTAGTATTACGGTTTGCTAAATTTTGTACATAGATAATGATAAATTATATTTACAAAGTGTATAGAAAGAATAAGTAAATCTTTTGAACGTTGTCCCCAGATTTGACCGTTAAAAATAGATTCTTCTTAAATCAGCAGGTGTAGTGATCTTTTGACACTGAGGACACAATTTCTTCGACCCAAGCGTTCGTAACCAACACTCTTCACAATGAACATGCCAACAAACAATAGATGTTAATGGTGTTTTATACGGTTCAAGACAGATCAGGCAGTTATTGGATTTAGACGCTTTTTCGAGTTCACGAATACGTGCTTTTAACGAGTCGATCAGCAGAGATGAGTGGTTGTCGTCAGAAGCCAAAGCATCTTCGCTTTTCAAATGTGCTTCCCAACCAGCATCAGATACAGTCTCTTCAAATCCTAATCTTCTGCCATTACTAAATAGATGAATTGCAGATTTAATTATGTCAGAGCATTTCAATAAAACGAAATTATTTCAACCGTTTAAACTACCTTTCTGCTGATGTACTACGAGTAATACCTCCAGATACCATTTCCCTCAATGCGTTTGCATCTTCATCATTTTCATTCACTAAAATATCTCTTTCTGTGTACTGGCTTTCACCATACTGAGCTGCATCATCGTCTTCGACATCCAAATCCTCATCGTCATCATCTACTTCGACTTTACTTGCAGTTGCAAATCCTGCACCTCCGTAACCACCTTCCATCAAAGCCGTTGCTCTCACACGTCTATGTCCTGCCCATTCATATTCTTCCCATGCCCCAGTATCATTGTTTGAACGAAGCTCTTCTAACGTATTATCACCCGTACTTGAATCTTTGCTATGATTTCCTAGACCAACATCCTCTTCCTCCTCTTCTTGTTCATCGGTATCATTGTTATTTTGATTTGAAAGACAGTTGTCGATATGTAAATTGATGGCTTCCAAATCGCCATAAAGACGTTCATTACATATGAAGCAAGTTTGTATCTCGTCTCCACCTGCTGCTGCCGCTTCTTCTTCTTGCATCATCTGTAGAGCAACTTCGGAATCACGGTCTGTTGACTCAAAATTCACATGAAAAGAGGAAGAACTGCTGCTGCTACCATTGAGTTGTATCTGATTTATCCTTTCTGCTCTTTTGCTTCTATTTTTTCGAATTCTATCAATCGTTTCTTCGTGTGCTGATGGTTTTTTGGTACGTCCTTTGCCTTCTAAATGCTTTCTTGCAAGAACAGCTGCTCCTCGCTTGCCCTTACTGTGAAAAGACAAAATGAATGTTTAATAAACTACTCTGCGTTATTTATGTTTATATATTTACTTTTTGTTCAATGGATCAGTATATACTTCTGAAGTCGTTTCTGCCAAGCGACTTAGTTCATATTGATAGTGTTCTGCCCAATACTGAGGTTCAATACGATATTCGCAAATGGAGCATTTTGGTAAATCTCTTCGAGCTGATGGAACAAGAATTCGGTTAGTACTAGTTGTTTGGCATCACTTTGAGAGTCAGTGGAGACTGAAAGTTTCTGTTACCTTTTTTACTATTATTGTCGTTCAGAGTTTCTAACTCTCTTCTTGATACTTTCGAACGCTTCTTCCTATTTGCATAAAAAAAAGAGCCCAATTATAAATATGCTCCGATATACAACGAGCTATTATTTTTTTGTCAGTCTGAATGAGATGGGATGTCATTTACGTTGATGTCCGTTGTACAGGAGCTGTACTACTACTTGGTGAAGCCATTAATTTATTGGAGGTATATGTATAATGAATCGAAAAATGTGTATATCGTTTATTAGTAGACAGTTGAATACTTGAACATGATGGATGCAGATCGGAGCATTTCATTGGACAACATTTTCATAAGGTATTATTATGCTGCTGCTGCTGCTGTTGCCTCAACAACCAAAGAGAAAGAGCGGCGGCGAATTTTTGTCTCCACGCTGCTCTCGGACAACAGCCTTTTTGCTTTGTGGCTTATTGTTAAAAGCTTAAGAGGGTCCACTAAATTGTTCAGCACAAGCTTTCACATAAGTTATTCATAGAAAAATGAGACTCATTACACATAATATGTTGCAATGCCACGTTAAAAACTGCAACAACAACAATTTCCCTCTTAAATTTCAGAATGTGCAAGTCGAGTTAATAGAAGCAGATTTCAATCCTGAATTCTTAGCAAACATGTTGAATAAAGTTGAATGGGACGCTTTGTATTCTACTGCTATTGAGGTTAGTTACGATTAACGTTGATCGGTTTAGAAACTTATTTTTTGACGTAAGCTGTTACTTTTGAATGAAATACAATAGCTCGGCATCAATACCCTTCCTGCACAAATTCCTGAAAATGCAGCTGAAAACGAAGAGTTTTTGAAAGCTTTACACAACGTCTTATTGGAAGTAAGTAGATATTGTAGCAAATCTGCATTGACGTTGACGATTTATAAATAGCTTTGCAGGCCTAGTTTGTACTTATTGAGTTGCTCGCTTGCATTTTAGACACATGTTCAACAAGGAGAGATGGTTTGCCCCAACTGTCAACATATCTACAGAATTAAAGACGGTATTCCCAACATGCTGTTGGCTGAACATGAGATTTAAATGACTATTTATGAATTACACCGAGATACACTCCACAGTTTAGCATACAAAGCGATACAAAGTAGCCCAGTTACTACAGTGTTATAAGCTGACACTAGGTTCTTACAATCCAAACTTTGACACACCTGAATTTCATGTTACCATCGTTAAACAAAAAAGATGATAGTACAGAATAAATAATTGTATATAAGCATAGCTAACATAACACAAAATAGACTGGGTTTTTTTTCCGGAAGAGTATGGTAGAATTCTGATTCTTAAAGTTGCGTTATGTTAGATATTGTACAAGTAAGCAAGTGATCAATATGTCATTTCTTAATAACATGGTATCATTATCATGCTCATTACTAGTTTGAGTTTACGATTCTTTTCCCTCCCAGGCTACAGCAACTTCAAAGCTAGGTAAACAACAAGTTTCTATATTGTAGCAAGCCAGTAATTATCAAGCTATTCATTATTAGAATTCTAAAAGTTGACAGAGTTTGCTTTCAATCTAATATTCCTCTCTAAAAAATTTTATTCGCGCTATGCAACTTCAAAACCAAAGAGTAAAAATGTATTTGGCAACTGTTAATCAGGCCTTTTTTTTGGCAAGCTATATGACACTGATGCAATTACTAAGAGCTGAAAGGGTTAAGTTTAGTTTCATCTCTTTCTCGAGCCCGCATAAACGATAAATGTGTCAAATGGTGAATATGATAAACTGTAAAGTCTTTAAATTCTCTTGAAACAAACGCCTACAACCTACAATATTCAACGATTAAACTGACATTTTCTTTGAAAGAAGAGAGAATAAAGCTCAAAATGGCGCTAATGCCAATCAAGTTTTCTTCCCTGGACTCGTAATAAAAACCGAGCTGAAGAAGTGCTAATAAAAAAACCTTTCAACAAAGGCAAATACCTTGAGTACCTTGTGATCTCGTGTACACCGATAGGCATTGTTATAACTATCTTTTCTGGTAATCATAACAGAAAAGTTACAGAATAAGGAGGGCATATAGACGAATCATCCAACCTCTTCTCAATAGAGTAACATCTCTTGTCATAGAGATCAGATATACTGATGGCTCACAGTTCTTTTGTCTCCGAGGCGTACAAGCAACAATGCCACTGTAGAGCAAACGGCACCGAAAACATTGCGAGAAATAGCTTCAAATAAGCTATAGTATAACGGTAAATCAAACGTTTACTAGAGGAACTAATATCGGCACAAATGTATACTAACGGTCTTATACTTTAAGCCTATTATTTCATGTAGACAATCGAGTGTTAAAACGCTTTCATTTTATGAATTCAATGTAAACCTTTAGTGCTCAACGTGAACAATAACGATACTATGAACAGAGTACTTTATTATATGTAACTTAAGTCTTTCCATTTTTTGGTATTTTTTATTATACTTCTGATGTAGTAAATCCAGCCTTTTCACTCCTCTCAGCTAGATTTTCCTGCGGTTCTGCAATCTTGTTTCAGTAGGGAGGTTGACAGTCAAGTTAGTAATCATGTGCACTTCACTGATTTATAAACTCTTCATACAAACTTTTGTTGATGCATGTTTAACGAACCATGTCGTATTTTCCTCAACTTACGCTTCAAGAAACTATGAATGCTCGTCATTTGGCTGTGTATAATATCCCTTTCCCTCTGACCTAATACTGATACATAATCCTGGTGTGTTGTGCACCTATTCTTCTTCTATTGAGTGGAAGTTAATAGGGCAGCAGAAGTCATAATGCCAGTTTGAACGACTGTATAGGCCTTGACTTAATCTTGTACTAGAGTAATTTGTTTCGACTTCCATTACGTAGAGATTTATACCAAGTTGGGTTGACAAATCAAGCCTAGCTTACTTCAACCTTAAGTGCATCTTGAGAGGCTTATGCTCATTTTCACACATACTATCGTTTGCAGCAATGAGGTTTATTTGGTGCAGACGATTGATGGAAAGTTCCTGGTTAGTAGCATCCATTGAATTGCTTTCGGGAGCGTCATAGATGTAATAGTCAGAAGAATGACAAGAATGAAATTAGCTTGCATTGGAACTTTCCTTCTTACAGTTTGCAGTGTTAAAGAATGGGTGTGTAGCTTAGGGTAGCTACTCGGCTGACTCTTATCGGAAAGAGTGCGAGTTACGTCTGTATAAGACAAAGTGAATCGAAATAAATATATAGACCATAAAAATACATGAATGGCTCAAGGCCTTGACAGTTGTCATTACATATTATCTCAGCTTATGATAATCGCTCAAGATTTACACTGTTCAGAACGAATTTTCTGAACCTCTTGAAAATTGCACTCATGCAAATGAAATATCGTATCTTCCAAATTGCATTTTTTAAAAATAGGAAAGATTTTTCGTCTTCTTTCTTTTTCTTTGCTACATAGGAGGTCACCCACAGTGTAATCAACCTACGGGACAGTACTCGGCGCTGATCAAATACTGTGGTCTAAGCATGGTAATGTGGTCTTCAAAGTTGCCTTGCAAAAGTGGTGTTGGCTAGGGGCTGGTAGGTCTCCAGGTCTATCGTCTAGATGCCTGAGTATGAATGGTTTGCCACAACAGTTAATACAATATGTGGAAAAATGAACACCATAAAGATGTTTTCATCTTGGAGATCTGGGGGTTTCTTCGAAGTCAGATGAACTTCCACCTTCTCGTGGTTGACTCTGTTAATCAAGCTGTTATTATTATCACCTTGAGAACTAAGAGAAGTTCACGATATTTTTTAATAATTTCCTAAGTAATAACGCGTTCTAATTTGCTTTAGTATATATGACTGATGATCACGACATTGTTAGCATCACACTTTGCTAAATAAAAACCTATTGGTTATTTTGCACCATAATCTCTAATTAAATTTTTCTTACACGGAATTTGAGGCCGTGGAACTTGATTTATAAAGTTAACAGCAAACTCCAGAACTGCTTTTGTTTTTCAGGGCTAACGTCATCTATGCTGTTAAAATCAAGGGGTTGATCAACTTATACCTCTAGACCCTTACTGTTGCAGTTCCATAGAAAGTCCCTTTTTATTTTCTGTCTCATAAGGCTATCCTGCTATTGATGATTCCTGTGTGCAAGGATAATATATTTTCTCTAATCATACAGTCGGCTCTCAATCAGCGCAGATAAAAAGTTGATTTCCAACTGTCTTCGGTCATTTCAAAGTGGTTGCTTTATCTAAGGCGTTAACATATTGCTCAATATATTTTTGATATCATATACAAGAGCATTATTGCATGCTTTATTAACTTTTGAGAATAAGTCCTGTTTATCACCATACTTATCTATGCTTTACTTTGTTTTTGATAAGAGCCAACAACTATTTAACTCAGGCGTGTAGTTGGGTGGCGCGCAGCAATAGCCTCCATTGGGTCATTAGCTTTTCGGTTTTCTTATTATATGCGTCGGCGCATTGTTCATAATTTGATAAAAACTCTTCTATTCACGGTTCGATAAGAAATCCAAGTAATGCCCAGTAGTGGTCCCCTTTTTTTACAGCTTGTGAGGAATGGTAGCCTTTCTTTTGCAAGCACAATCACTCCCAACTTCCTTGTTCATTTGTGCAACTCACACATTGATGTCCACGATCATTACATTTAAAAATCGCTCCTTAGATAGTATTCGATTCAGCCTTTGTCCATGATGTCACGTATAGCTGGCGTATTAGCAGCTGATCAACCAGAAGAAGGTCTTATAATGTTATTAAAAGCAGGCTTGCCGGAGAGAACGCAGTTCTGAT
This sequence comes from Mycotypha africana, assembly GCF_025528875.1. NCBI lineage: Eukaryota > Fungi > Mucoromycota > Mucoromycetes > Mucorales > Mycotyphaceae > Mycotypha > Mycotypha africana. The sequence continues at coordinate 643,313 of NW_026515736.1, read as the reverse complement.
GAAGGTCCATGTCCGACTTACCGTACTGTATTATCCATTCGTAACCTTCTGTCAAACATTCAGAGTCGTTTCGAACTACACGATGACGCGTTGGTACTTCGGTGAACCGGTTATTTGACACCAATTACTATAAGTTCTTCCTGTGATATTTCCATACCTCCTGTAACGTAAAGCGTTTTATGATTCCTCACTTACGAACTTGATTCTGGCGATTAGTGCAGACTACAACACTGCACCTACCAAAATATCTTTGTTCGTGCTCCTGTCATGGAACATATATGTCGTGCTCGGCTGTTAAAACGTATATGAAGGCTCATCCTTCGTATGACTGGATGTTTATCAGTAACCCCTTTTTATTATAAAGGCTACGTGCCTCATCATCCTCTCCACTTCAAGAGCGAAAACAGGAGGCTGCTTCATTATTACTGACGACCTACAGATCTATGAATTACGAAAAAATTGAAGAAGCAAAGTAGAAGATTTCGCGTCGCAAGAACAAAAATGACACATCTGCAGCCAAGCCTATCGTCAAAAATAAAAGACTTCAGTTGCAGCGACGAGTTGAATCTAGAGATGTATGGTAAAAGCGTTCTGAAAGCAAACATGCTTCAAATTTGTTAAAATATTCTTGCCGGAGCCATTAAAGGAAAAAATAAGGCACTGGCAGATAAAGCCACTAAAGGATATACAGGTGCATCAGGTTCAATTTTCGATAAAATAAAATCAAGTATTCATGTTAGACCACTTCCAAAGTATAATATGATACAGTTCCAATAAACTGAAGATGCAGAACTACTGCGAATACGGGAAAATAGGTTGAAATAAAACATTCTGGTAAGATTTTATCGCTCTCCGTTGGATCGGTTGAAGATCAAAGAATAGAATGAGATAAAGAAAATAGACAATAACAAGTCTTTAGAAACTCAGAAAGCTTGGAATTTATTTTCCATATGAAATTTCAGATGAAAAGCTGATAACGTGGACAGAAGCCGATTGATATTCATACTTTACGATATGGGTATCCAGGCTTACTCACCATGGAATTATGAATGGTTCTGACTTGTAGAAGTATCCAGAGGAACCAACCCAATAAATTAGAGCGAAAGGAACACCGAAAGAGAGAAGCGGAAGTGTAAATTTTACTCAGTTTTTAATTGTTCTGAATTAGTAATTGCTGTTAACATGAAGGCTGCTTATGATGAATATTTTGGATAGTTGGCTAAAAAGACCTGTTTATCGTCTGGAGAATTTCAGAGTTCATCATAGAAGCTTTTTGTGCAAGCAATCGATGCACGTGGATACAGACCTTTTTTCATGGCCATAATCGCCTACCTTAAATCCAGTTGGGAAGTGCTGGACCAAGATCAAGAGTATTGTAGCTGAAAGCGCTTGGATTTTAAAGTATTTTGATTGCTAGAATCAAGAAAATTTGCCTAATTGCCATCGTTAAGGAGTGCTTAGATTGGATTAGACATTCAGAGCCTTCCTAGATAGATATTCAGATAAAGAATTGTCCTTAGTATGATTATGTGAACTAATCTCCTAAACAAAGCTTTATGTCTCTTGTAGAGTCAAAAAAATCTGACAATTGTGGTACTGTTATAGTCAACTTGAAGCTTGTACATGTTTCTTATCAATCAGTCGGGATAACGTAATGTCTGAATTATGAACTTCGCCAATTTTTATCCAATAAAAATTGCTCTAAAAGTAAACAAAAGGGAAAATCTGTTGCGTAAATGTAGAAAGGAAAGGTTGCCCAGAGACATTTCGCAGTTAAGGATAACGACGCGGTTTGCATATCAAACGAATTAGAACCGTATAATGTAGGTAATTTATATTTCATGCATAACATATTTGGTATAAGAAGTGTAAGCCGTTTTCCGTTTTGCAATTCTTTTATAAAATATAACATCTCAGATGTGAAATCCGCCCAATAAGCACAGCTTAAGTAAAACAAGCAAATTTTTTCTCTGTTTTGCCATGTTCTTGAACAATAAAATCGATGAAAAAAAAAAAAGGGACGCCGTCTACCAAATCAACATAATGCCGCAACCCAATCTCGCAGCGATAGCATGCGTATGAATTCCCCTAAAAGAAAAGCTGTATACAATTACATCTTTATTAGAAAATCATCAAATTGTAGTAAATTTGCTCGCTGGCCAAATGCCTCGTTTGGGTTGTTTGTCTCACCAAAAATGAGCACCAAAATTGAGAGAATTGCACTCAAAGAACTCCGACTTTGACCTGAGCAGACCATGCCCTCTTCGCTCCCTTTCCTTTCCTTTGCTTTTATCCCACTAGATTTAACGGAAACAAAGACGTTTTTCTTTTATTTCCTTTCTTATTTAACTATTTCCATTAATAAGAATTCAATTACTAAGCTTTACGACAGCTATTACGGATAAAACTTTCTTGCATATTATTCATATCATTTATCTGTAAAAAAATTCTTGTTACTGAACCTTTCTTATTGAGACGATTTCTTCAGTTCTATAACATCTTTTATTTGTACATTATATTACATCTTCCCCTTTGGGGACAACACATCAATCAAGCACAACAACTTCAAATAAACCATGATGAATTTACATCAACAGTTAAAACAGCAGAATTTCGGATCTAACAACAATAGTTCCGATCAAAGTGCAACGAATTCAGTCTTTTACTCTTCTGATGCTTCAAAATCCTCACCAGTCCCACAGGCTCATTTCTCTATGGCACAACAGCATCAACAAGTATTGTCATTATCAGTAAACACAAATCCAGCACACATATACAATACCACTGATCTTGGTTCTTCACCCTCTGTGGTAACATCTCATCATGCTGATTTGGCTTCTTCAGCGTTGCCGATGATGAACTCACCAAATACTTTGACGCAGACCTCTATACACAACAACACAAATACCAACGTCAATGATAGTACACTGCACTTAGTATCCACGGTAAAATATTTATTACTAGAGATAGATCAAGAACTCGCATTTTTCATGCTCATAACTTTTTTCTTCGTTTATAATTAGAACAATCAGTTACCTGAGTCTATTGCCACCGAAAACACGAACAACACAACTCCAACTGCTGCTACAGTAACAACAACCATTTCTGAACATGCCAACAATACAACTATGTTCGAACAACAAATGACTATAACTTACAATGCTGAACATCATAAAAATTCACAATTGCATCAGTTACAACAACAGCAGCAGCCACAATTACAGCAGCATCAGCAGCTACAATCGCCACAAGAAATTCAGGCACAAATTCAGGTACAACATCAACAGCAGGTTCAAGCGCAAATGGAAGCACATGCCCATGTTCAAATGCAAGCTCTTGCTGAAGCTCACCATGCCCAGTCTCAAGCGCAAGCACATGTTCGGGCACAGGCACAGGCAGTACAGCAAGCCCATGTACAATTGATAGCTCATCAACAGCAGCAAATTCGGGACAGTGTGCAACAACAACAACAACAACAACAACTGATAAACGGTATGCTAATTTCTCAGCAGCAGCAACAACATGCTCAACCAATTGTACCTTCGCAAAATACTACTGCTGAACAACACCAACAACAGCAATTATTACAACAAAGTATAGACGAAGAAAACGAACGTGTTGCTGCTGCAGCTCAGCAAGTAATGGCTCAACAAATGGCACAGCAATATGCTTTGTTGCACAAACAGCAGCAGCAGCATCAATTGCATCAACAGTTATTATCTAGCCCATCTAATAACAGCAATGAGGCTTTATCGCAACAGTCCCCGGCAACCGCAAATACTCCTATCTCACACGAGCTGATAACTGATGGCAATCCTAATGATTTACTCTCCCAACAGCAACAGCATATTGCTGTCGGCTCTACTGGAGGTACGGCGTCTGCTGCGACAGTATTACCAAGCCATACTGCTGCTGCTGCCACCACACAAGAAGCTCCCCACATCGTTTTATCACAAATCAATGCAACAAGTCTTGGTAACAATAGCAATAGCAGTGGTAATAGCAGTGTCGCTACAACGCCTACGGCTGCTGTCATAAATCCACTTCCGACTACAATGCAACATCAGGTGGTGAAGAGTGACAATATCTCTTTACATAATGCTATTGTTCAACAACAATTTCATCAACAGCAGCAGCAACAACATTTGCAAAATAATATTTATTCTATAAACGAGAGTACCACATCTTTATGTGGAACAAAACGGAATGTAACTGACACTCAAGCTTCAGGAGTTTCTCTTACTCGTAGAAAATCAAGAAGGCATACTGTCTCTAGCTCTCATCCACCCACCTTGAATATTGACACCCATAACTTAATGAATATGAATTCTCCTCGGTCAGCCGCTGCATTATCACAACAGCAGTTTTTTCAACAACAATTACAACAGCAACAGCAACAGCTGCAAATACAACAGCAGCAGCAGCAACAACAACAACAACAACAACAACAACAACATCAAGCTCAGCAAGCATTGAAACAGCTACAAGAACAACATTTTATTTCTCAGCCTTTACAAACCACTCAGTCCTTACCCTCACAAATATCACCGCTTAATTCACAAAATTTGCAACAGCATCAATATATGAAGGGTAATATTAGCAATAGTAGTCTGAGTAATGATACTTTGCTGATGGAAATAGATAGCAACCAGCAAGAGACAGTAGCCGTAAAAAAAGAAAGTTTTGTTAGTCTTCAACAAAAGCCTGTCGTAGGTAAAATTTCTTTGCCGCCAAAGCCCACACCTCAAGAATTAGGCTTACAGCAACAGTTCTCTATGGTACAATCAGCTCCAGTAGTTGCAACAGCAACAGATAATAATATAAAGCTTAACAATAATACATTCACTGTCGATCAGGAAGAAAGTAAATCAGCGGATCATCCCGCGACTAATTTGGAAGGCAGTTCAACAGGCACTTCTGCGAAGGACTACGAAAATATGTCAAGAGAACAGTTAATCGCGCGGCTTATCGTTCTTGAGAACCAAAAGAAGAGAAATACTGATGAGAAAATGGATGAAAAAGCTATGGATATTGAAGAAGACGCAGAAGAAATTAAATTAGAGACAGTAACAACAACAGCAGCAACAACGGTTAGTGCAGGTACTACTAAACAAGAAACAGTCACTGAAGTTGCTGATGATGATGAGGAAACACCCGGTGAAGATGAAGAAGACGAGGACGACGACGACGAGCGGTCACTTTCCGCAGCTGATGAAAACTCTATAACAACAGCAACAACGAACACTACCACGACACCACCTGCTCAAAATGATAACAGCAATATTAATAATGCAATCAGCAGTAACCCTGCACAGCAGAAAATTCATTCTACTCCAGATGTTGCTACTGAAGATGATACTAATAACGGACCTAAACAGTGTAAATGGAAAGATTGCGGTGAAATGTTTGGTGATTTAAAACAATTGATAACTCATTTGAACGATACGCATGTTGGCAGTGGGAAGGTAAAATGATACATATTAACCTACACATTCATTGCGAAAGCATATTATATTAACGTTACCCATTAATACTTGTATAGCCTACTTACTGCTGTCAATGGGAAGGATGCGCGAGAAATGAGAAACCTTTTGTAAAACGCCATAAAATGTACAACCATCTTCGCACACATACTGGTGAGAGGCCGTTTGTCTGCGATAGACCCGGTTGCGGCAAAAAGTTCTCGCGTCCAGACTCGTTAACAACGCATATTAAAACCCATTCAAATGTTCGACCTTTTATATGTTCAAATAAGGGATGTACAAAAGCTTATTATCATGCCAGATCCCTGAAGAAACATGAGAAAACACACGAACTAGAAGAAGCTGCACGAATTGCCTCTAATAATATTGCCGAGAATGCAACAGTGATTGATGGCAGTAATAGAGCAGCAATAATCAATTCGATGCTACCAACATCAGATAATAATGCGATTCATCAACGACTCCAAACAGATTCAGTAGCACAAGTTCAAACACAGATGCAAGTCCAGGTACAGCAAGCCCAAGCTCAAGCGGTGGCAGTAGCAGCAGCCCAGGCAGCCATGACCAACTTATCACCTTTTAGTACGGCTAGTGCACCGGCGACTGTTACTCCAGCTTTACTTTCTAATAGCAATGTACCTATGGATTACCTAAATAGTCAGCTAAATGCTAACACCATTGGGAGTAATAGTAGTACACTTCAGCAGCAGTTGCCGATAATGAGTAACAGTCATTCATTACCGAATACACCGCTTACCGCTAGTACTCCTGCTTTACAACAACAATCACAGCAACAAACAAACTATACTTCAATACAATCTCAAACACCATTGGCTACGGCAACTCCACCTTTACCACCATCAAATTATACCCAGGACAATAATAATGCTACGTCTATCAATACTACTGCTCAATATCATACTTCTGTTTTAACATTTTCTCCAGCTGGTTTGGTTGAACAACAACAGCAAAGTAGCATCATAACTCAGCAACAGCAATAGTTGAAAAAGACGTTTTGCTTTTTTCTCCTTCCTTGATTCTGTGAATCGCAAATGTATTTGTATACTATCTTTTGTTATTTCTCCTTGGTTTTTTTTTTTTTTACGCTGAAATTCTAGCACGCGTATCTTTATAAACACTGTTATCCTTATTTGTCTAAATATATATTTGATTTATTATTAACGCTCATTCTATATTATTCTTATAACTATGCTATTATACTTTTGACTTATTGCAATATCAACATTAATTTATCGCATGAATTATAAACAAATGCTGGTCTTCAAAAAGTTCTAAATTCCACACTTGGTAAGATAAGCCTACTGGTTCAGTATGTGACTCGTTTTCATTTCACATTTACAAATTTAGCAAAGTTGGGTGTTGAATTTAAAAATTGAACTTTCCAAAAATGTCTTTTTGACATTTTTTTATTAAGAAAGCTGTTAACAGTACCAGTCAGACAAATCAGCATGGTTGTAAGTCCTCATCATTTGAACTAGAGGGTAACGCTAGAATATTTTCAGTGAACTTATAATTTACTTGATTCTCTATTTGATACTCCATAGAAAGTCAAAGTTTTATCCAGATCTTCAAACGACTATGTTAGAGAAAGAGCCCAAGATATTCATAAAATACAACGCAATTACGATCCCAGTGCCCACCCATTTGAACGAGCCAGAGAATATACCAGAGCATTAACTGCAGCCAAATTAGATAAGATGTTTGCCAAACCGTTTGTGGCATCCATGGCCGGCCACATCGATGGCGTTTATTGTCTGACGAAGCATCCTACGAAACTCAATTCTATGATTTCCGGCAGTGGTGATGGTGAAATTCGTATTTGGGAGTTATCGGAACAAGCAACGACTTGGAGAGTGCAAGGCCATCGTGGTATGGTATCTGGTGTTTGCGCTGCAACGGAAGAGGGAAAATTCTTGTCTTGCTCTACTGATAAAACAGTTAAAATTTGGGGTGATGGAACTGACGCATTAGAAGTATATAACGGCAAATTCGCTTTCACAGGTCTCTCTCACCATCGCTCAGAACCGCTTTTTGCTACCTCTGGTGGTACAGTAGAAGTCTGGGATGAAAATCGATCAGAACCCATACATGATTTTGCTTGGGGAGCAGATTCTTATCAGTCTATCAAATTTAATCAAGTGCAAGAAAATATCTTTGCTTCTTGTGGCACAGATCGCACAATTGTATTATATGATCTAAGAACGAGCACACCTATTACAAAACTTGTAATGGCGTTGAAGACAAATGTGATTGCATGGAATCCTATAGAGGCGTTTATATTCTCTACGGGCAATGAAGATCATAATGCCTACACTTTCGATATGAGAAATATGTCATCTGCACGAAATGTTTTGAAAGATCACGTGTCAGCAGTAATGAGTGTGGACTATTCACCTACAGGACAAGAAATTGTAACTGGATCTTACGACCGTACAATTCGTTTATATGATGTGGGATCTGGCCATAGTAGAGATTGTTATCATACCAAGCGTATGCAAAGAGTTTTCGCTGTGCAATATTCTATGGATAGTAAATATGTGTTATCAGGATCAGATGATGGTAATATACGTATCTGGAAGGCACATGCAAATGAGAAGATTGGAGTGAAGGACTGGCGTGAAAAGAACAAACTTGAATACTCGGCTAAGTTGAAGGAAAGATATGGACACTTGAAGGAAATTCGCAGGATCGAGAAACATCAAAGAATACCTAAGGATATTAAGATTGCTGATAAGAGAAAGAAGGAAATGTTATATGCAGAAAAGAGAAAGGAAGAACTAAGGCGTAAACACTCCAAGAAATATGACCAGGAAAAGCGACGCGTTCCTGAGAGAGAAAAGTCTATTATTGGTGTTGCTAAGTAGTAGATCTTTCCTACACATTCTTTACGTAAATAGCCTTATCTAATATATATCCATCTCCACACCTTTTTCAATGTCACTGAATAAAAATGCTATATCTTTGTGGGAAGCCATTTAAATTTTGTTTTCACTATGTCATGTGCTCTGTTTATTTTGTGTCTCATTTCCCCCACACCAAGCGATTTGCACAGACGCAGTTCGAGTGAAAAAACAACGAACAAAGTTTAAAAATCCACTTCAAAACCCGTTCTTTCGCATAAAAACCAATTGCACAATTCAACGTTTTTACTCTTTTTCAGATCCTCTCACCTTAAATACCTATATGTCCGATAACAATATACCTGAAATAAACGTTAGCACCACTGCTGCTACAAATAACAGATTGAGACCAACTCAAACTAACGATACGACAGAGGCGACCACTGCCGCCAATACGTGTACTAATATGAAAGAGGAGTCTTCATCACCAACTATAACAAACACTAATGTTCAGCAAGGCGCCGATGACAATTTAACACATCTTCCGGAGAAATTGCGAATTTTGAAAGAAGCATTCCCTAATACAGATATAGACGTAATCGAGGCTGTTCTTCAAACTCAAAATGATAATGTTGAAAATACCTTTGAGTTGTTGTTAAGTATGTCCGATACCGACTATAAACCTCAAACAGTGTCCAGTCCTAGTTCTACAGATAATTATGATCAAAATGATACACCACCTATGCCACCAAGGCCTTCTTCACAAGAGCAGCAATCAATGAATAATAGCTCACATCCGCTATACACTTATTGGCAAAGGCAGGCACCAACAACAGTGGAAGAACAATTACGTATGGATGAAGAATTAGCCAAGAAAATAGCAATGGAGGACGAATTGAGGGCAGAACGACGTAAGAATCTTTGAAGATGGTGCCAAAAAACCGCATGATTTAAATGATTAATAATTCTTATTGATAATTAGGTCGACAAAGACATTTACAACATCAACAGCAAAGACAAAGATCACAGCAGGACGAAGATGAAGATTCTATTTTTAATTTTCAAGGTAATAAAGCGAGCTAAACGTTCTTATATGGGAGAGTAAAAGGCTTGAAATAATCATCTTTACGTAGAGGAATTGCCCATAATCAAAGAGAAGATGATCGAAGCGGGCAATGCAGCCAAAAAGAAGATGTTGGATTTCTTCAATCAAATAAAGACAAATACGCAAAAGGGGAACAATTCACCACCAGCAATAAATAATCAACAATCACATATAAATGCACGTTATAGAGGTCTACCTACTATTGATGACGGCGATGACCTTCTGATAGGTGATATCTCCGCAATAAACTTATCAGATCAGGATGTGTATGCAAAAACAGGAAGGAAATTCGATAACGACTCCAAAGTTACAGCATCACATCAAGGTAAACCTTGCCTTAGGCGCTCGTTTGAAGAAAAAAATAATGGAAGGACTCACGTTCTCCTTTATCTCTAGAAGACGGAGTAATACATGTCGATCCACCTTTATTAACAGCAGTAACAAACAGTTTGGGCAGTAAAATAGAAACATCTACTTCTGATGCTCAATTAAAGGCTGACGAAGATTTTGCACGACAATTAGCCGAAGAAGAGGAGAAAGGTCCGCCCGGTAACGATTACATATGACCTTTGCAGAAGCAGTTACTGAAATACATTTTTCATTCTATTTATCCATTGTAGCGGCAAGAAGGAGGAATCACACGCCATCTACGTATACAAGTACTGCTGATGTGAGCAGCCCTCCACAAATGCCCCCTAGAAAGGTTGGTGGCCCAACTGTAGTCATCGCACCAAAATCACCGCTTGAATTTGATTCCGACTACGAAGGTCATATACAAAAGTATATCTTGCAATTATTGTAGAGATGCTAACAAGCAGTTTCTTTTATATAACGCAGATGTGAGATTAACAGCTGCACCAACGGCTACGTCGGCAAAATATGGTACAACTAGTGGCTCCTCACCAAATGTTACCAACGCTACTGTACCATATGTAATAGGTGATGATGACGATGATGACGATGAATCAGACAATCTTGTGGATATTCAAGCTGATGATGGAGACGATCAAAAACCGCAAGAAAAGGCAAATGATGATGCTATTAGTGGCACGAAGTATAACATCAAGAAAAAACATTAACCATAGTTTCAAAAGTGCTGTTATAATTCACCATCAAATCGCCTACATAGGGAGATAAACAATGAATAATTAAAACCCAGATTTAAATACTATTTATTTTCGGTTTTAATTTAGACTTTCCTGTTACAAAATCGGATATTTTGACAGACTTTTTCAGAAAATTTAAGTCATTATTTTCGGACTACTTACTTTTTACATTTGGACACTTGTAATAACCATCTGAGGCCCGCCTCTTTTTGCACGCATTTGTTGCAGTAAGTTTTGTTGTTTGATCGGCCCAGAAGAATTACGTACATTCTCCTTAGCTGCCATTTAAACTGATAGTCCAGTTGTATTCTATGTAAATGACTCACAATCCTGTATTCTCATTGACTGCTCAGCATCTCTCTTGATCTAAAATCGTGTCACTTTAGTGTCATTTTTCCCTTAAAGAAAGCAATAACAATAGATGATTGTATAAATTAAGTTAAACGCCTGTTTCTTGTCAGTAACTGATGAAGTGACAAATAAACGTGTCTCGATTAATAAACGTGTTTCGATTTGATGTCAGAATTTAGCGCGTCTAGATTGTTTTTGTTGTCAAAACTTCTTTGTTGTCCAAATATAACATTCTAACAAAAAGTTTCAGTTTATAAAAAGATAAAAAGTTGGTACCTTTTCCCTTTTTTTATCAGAGTCTAGTTATATCCTTTAAAGAATTATTAAAGAAGTGTTAACAGTGGAGCATCAGGTAGATTAAAATAAGATCTCATCACGAGCTACTCCCAACGACTGTACTGTACATATTTAGTTTGTAACTGAGTGTTTGTATCTTTTGAGTAGCTTTTTTATCATGCCGTCAAGAGAAGTTTACCTTGAAGCAAAGTTAAAGAAAAAGCAACAAAAGAATAAAGAGATTCAGTTCATGATTGCTGTATTCAGTTTACTATTCGTTTATGTATTCTAACAGAATCCTTGAACCATTAATTTCTTGAAACATGTTTCGATTGCGGACGGGAAGGACATGCCCATAAGGGCTCATACTTGTGTCCAGAATATAATGGTAACAGATAGCTGAAGAGATAGTATTTCCTGTTCATTTCCACTGATATTTTGTTCATACGCTTTTCTAGCCAAGAAGCGAAAGTCCGGAAAAGACAACTACGAAACAAAGCAAGCTAAAGATAAAGGCAAAAAGAGAAGGCTAGAAGCGAGAAAAGCATCGCCATCGAATACTGTGAGTTTAAAACCTCAAAGGTGGATCCCAAATTGCCAAATCAAGTGCCCTTATCTAGAAGTAATGTCATTTTCGTAGGTTTGTAACAATTGTAATGGTGTCGAAATGAAAGAAGTACGAATTTCGGACGGCTCCAGCGTCTATGGTACCAAGGCCTGCAAAACCTGTGGTATAATATGGCAAAGAGATGTCAATGCGGCCAAAAATATGCTTACTATTGCAAATTCCGTATGGCCGCCCCGACATTTTCTCTCGCCATCGCCATAACGAAAATGGTGCTGCAGGTTCTATACCGACGGCTTAAAGATTTTTACGCGTTTAGGCGAGTTCATCTTGTGAAATTTCTCACTGTGCATTTCTGAGGTTTTATTAACTGCTGCTTAACACTACAACATACTCAAACAGGGTAGGTTACCTACCCTGTTTGAGTAATAGTAGTTCGCACATTTGGCATTGAGCATTTAGACAGAAAAGGTATGATCCCAAAAACTATACTTTTCATCCAAAATAATTTTTAAATTAATCTGAATTTTAATTGTAATATAGTCTCAATTTGATAGCCATTTCGTGCGAAAGTCAAGCGAAAAACAGTATTTATTTAAGGCATCTACAAGATAGCACTTTGAGTGTTCAAGTTTTTTCACCTTGTTTACTGTTTTCGTAATCAAATCAACTCGGCGTTTTGAAAATGTATAATCTTCCTCCAGTTATAACATAGGGTTTTTGTCGTGCCAATGCCTAGCCACCTTTTTATTTTTTGAGAGAGAACTCGAATAATAGTGTGGAGCGTTAGTCTGCTTACATATTTTGAATACCAAACACAGTGATTACCGGCTGTTATTAAGTATAATACACGGTTTTCAGATTCAAGAAAGAACCAAGAGGAGAGAGTACTTCAAGATATTTATACGTTCCTGAATTACAATATATCATTCCAAGCAATCCGCTTGATGATTAAATACTACCCAAAGTGTAGGAAACAAGCTTATTAATTAAAATATAACAGGGTCACAATTATTAAAATATAAAGAGTCCTTATCGAGCAATTCATCATTGCACTCTTGTTTCTTTATGTTTCAATAAGGTCTCTTTATTGATCTGAAAGTCGTGCTAAGCTGGATTTAACTTAGTGTAACAATATACATCATAAAATTTTCTTTCTTTGACCTTCATGAATGCTAAAGTAAGAAAAATGTAAAAAAAGGAAAACGCTTAGTATTTCTTTTTTTTTCTTTCTTTCAGCTCTTTCTTTGCATCAAAAGTATAACATCATATTATGAGTAATCCTTTTCAAGAAAATGTTCACCAAAACCCATGGGCCACACCTGCTGGTCCAGTCTATGGCAATGCTTATGAAGATACAGCACCTATTAATACGACTACTATGCCGCAACCGGTGACGACAGATTCTCCAGCTTTGCCTCCCCGAAGAACACCAAACAATGATAGTAACAGCATTCCTAAAAAAATGCCTTCACCATCCGATTATCATTCAACAAATGCACCAGCAAATTTTACAGATAATGCTTGGCAACAATCGGCACAGGAATCGAATAAAACGTTAGCGGAGGATGATATTGTTGACCATGGGAGAAATGCTTGGTCTACTAATTCACCTCAACCGCAAACAATAAATGCATATCAATACAGCGGTACAGCCTATGGAAATACACCAACAATGGCCCACACAAATGCATATTCTAATCAGCCAGCCGCTAGAATGGACGCTGATCATCCAGACGATGCCAATAACAAGCTTGAAACAAGCAACGATGCATCAAAAAAGAAGAAGAAAAAGGACAATGATTTTTTGGACAATGCTATGAAAAAAGATGGCAGTTTGCCATCGAAGATTAGGTTGTTACTGCGGTTCATTCTGCTCGTTGCGGCTGTGGGTCACTTAGGTTTTGCGGCTGGTGCATCACCGGTAAGCCATCTTTGATAAGTAACAAGTATGATCGGATTGTAAAGATACCTACAGAGCAGAGAAAAACTGAAGTATACATTGCATTTAAAGTTTTCCGGAATGTCCGTACCATTCAACAGTAGTGCTTGTTTTTACTTCCTAGTTGCAGTGGTAGGTACACAAGTATTGCTGTAGTATCTAGTGCATTTATGGACTACAATTTATCATTCATTTCTAATAGGCAATCTTATCTATCATTTATTCGGGCTATCATACTATATTTTATTTCTTCAGAAGATTTGGTAATGCAGCAAGCATGAAACGTATAATATTAATATTATGCGATCTCTTAATGGCGTTATTATGGGGTATTGGAATCATTGTAGAAATTGCTAAGTATAACTGTCCGCCAGGACAACATAATGGTTGGTGCAATTTCTACAATACTTCTATATTCTTCGGATTTGTATCCTTCGTTCTTTACGTTGTCTTGCTGTTCTGGGATATTTTTGCCAGTTGCTGCAGCAGTCGAAAAGATTAATAGATAGGAAAAGAATCATCAACGTTCTTCGACCAGCTCAACAGTCCTCCGATGATATCACGGGATCCTTCGATTCCTTCCTTTTGCATCATACGTACAGCTAACTGCGAATCATTACCTAATCTGCATATCACAAATACTACGTAGCATACTTATCAATAAAAAGTTGTATTTTTAACGCCATAATTCGAACTTACCATTCTTATCTGCTACATTCTTTTCCTTCATCAAATTCTTTATAGTATCCATTTTTTTACCAAAGTCGTCGATGGGGATATTAATACTATTCGGTAGCTTGCAAATACCAAATTGAACTGCTGGTCTACAATCAATCAAAAGATGGTTATCCCCTTTGTGGACAATATCATTATATTCCTACGAAACAGTACACAACATCAATTTTTATCGTCATGAACAAAATAAAAACTAGTTTGGCCAATCACCTTCGCACTGATACGCTCTTCATTTTTTAAAATATTTGCATTCACAGTTTTATCATCAGCCGCGCCATTACAGAATTGAACATAATCAATCAATTCAGTAATAGTAGGATGTTCACCACAAATAGCGCAATCCTTCTTTTTGCCACGCAGCTTCATTGTTCTGAACATGGGATTACTCATTCCACTGAAAATCAAGAAACTAGAGTCATCTAGACCAGGGACTTCCAAAGCAACTTTGATAGCCTCAATAGCTTCCAAGGTGCCGATAATGCCAGGTACTACATTAGAGAAAAAATACGTAACTTTAGCTATTTTCCGCCACTATCCATGTCTATGGCCGCGACTATACTTACCAACACCTAGTACACCATTATCTACGCATTTACCAACAGTGGCAGCGGGGGGAGGTACAGGGTGAAGACAGCGAAAACAAGGACTTCCTTTATAATTGTAAATGGTAAGCTGCCCATCATTTCTGAGTGCACTACCTGAAACAACTGGTTTTCCTGCCAAGACGGCAGCATCACTGAGTAAATATCGAGTAGCAATATTATCTGTAGCATCAATGATGATGTCGTATCTATTTGAAGGGATGAAAAAAAGAGCACGTGTTCTGTCAAAAATTACACCAAGAAATTTCAGGCAAAATTAACAAACTTACTGTCTGATTAATTCAAGCGCGTTTGTTCTGTCAAGCGTAAAAGCATAAGGCACAATATCTGCCTCAGGATAGATACTAAATTGATGAGAAAAGACGGTAAGTGGCTCTTCATTCATAAGAATCATGCAGAATTTTGTGTGTAACTCCTCACCTTTTAATTGTCATAGTTGCTGATACAGCTTTATTAATTCCTTTACGAGCCTGAGTATGGATCACTTGTCTATGTAAATTATTTGTATCTACCGTATCATGATCCACAATACCAAGACGGCCTACACCGGCTGAGCCAAGATAGATAGCTACAGCTGAACCCAATCCTCCTGCACCTACACAAAGAAATGTTGTATTACGTAGTTTGAGTTGTGCTATGATACAAAGAATCAAATGTATCAGTTATGAATTGCTTTTTCACGCTTTTAAGAAAAGTAAATAAAAAATTGATCAGTTACAATCATAACCAAAGCCTGGTGTTACTAATTGACGTCCAAAACGGAAAATCTCTTCATTGCTCAACTTTTCTACTTTTTCGAAAGGGGCAGCTTTATCTTCAGGTCCAAAAGCTTTAGGTAGAACTTGTTTATTAGCTTCTAATTCAGCAATACGCTGGCGAAGTTTAGCGTTTTCTTCCTCGAGATGGTGGGCATCCATAATTATATATAAGCTGATCGGCTGAATTGGTACTGACAGCGATTAAAGTGCAAAATAGAGCAAAATGATCTGATAATTTAATTTGAAAGCAGCAGCAAGCCACCCTTTGAAAGAAGGAAAGCGGGATTAAGTCTGCCCATCACTTTTTATCAGATCTGCATTAGGGCAACAACTCTTGTTGTACCGCATTGCTTCACGTTTGCATAGTAATACAATTCATTTTAAGCCTATAAGGCATATCAAGAATAATTATTTCTCAGTGTGTATCGTAATTGAGCCATAAATAAAAATAAAAGACGTTGTCTGAACAAGGCCTGTCATTCTAAGTTCAGTTGATAAAGCGCAGTAAAAAGTGTTTCGTGATATTGTTAAAACGGATTTTCCACATTTTCTTACATTGTTTAAAACCATTGTTTGCTTTGTCAAAGCTTTTTCGACGACACGTATATGTAATATGTCTCAACAACAACTGCGGCGAAGTCCGAGAACTAAGCAACCTATTGCTTTGAAGAAAGAACGAAACACGTCTATAGATATTAAAACTGAAAAGAAAAATGTCTTTATAAAGAAGGAAGAACCTGAAGAAAGCAGCCTCTTAATACCTGAAGACGAGCAACCCCTCATTGACAGCAGTAAGAACGATGAACAAAAACTTACAGCATCCCCTCCCAAAGATTGGAACATAGTCTATGACTTATTAGCAGAGTTCCGAAAGAAAGAAGAGGCACCTGTAGATACAATGGGTTGTGAGCGACTCGCTGATCTTGACGCTGATCCCAAAGTTCAGCGATTTCAAACACTTGTTTCGCTTATGTTATCCTCTCAGACGAAAGACACTGTTACAAGTGCTGTAGTACGTAAACTACAAACATCGCTAAAAGGTGGGTTAACTTTAGAAAGCATTTTGGAAATGGATGAAGGTGCTTTGGATCGTTTAATCCAGCCTGTAGGATTCCATTCCAGAAAAGCATCTTATTTGAAAAGGACGGCAGAAATCTTAAGAGATCAATACAATGGTGATATTCCTGATACGTTGAACGGATTAACGAGTTTGCCAGGGGTAGGGCCAAAAATGGCGTTTTTGACATTGCAGGTGGCATGGAATAAGAATGATGGTATTGGTGTAGATGTTCATGTTCATAGAATTTCTAACAGGTTAGGATGGTGTAAGACGAAAACACCAGAAGAAACCAGAGTGGTAAGCTGTTATTGTATGGTGTTTTGAGAAGAGTTTACACATATTCAAAAGCGGGTCTTGTTCCTCCGAAAATATAGAGTCTGCAATCGTGGCTGCCTAAAAATAAATGGAAAGATATCAACCCTTTACTAGTAGGGTTTGGACAAATTGTTTGTTTGCCACGAGGGCCCCGTTGTAATAGTTGCCCTGTTAGCCGTTATTGTCCTGCATCAGATATTAAGACTGTTGTTAAAAGAAAAAGAACAAATTGAAGAAAAGACTGTTGGCACCGTAGATATCAAAAAAGAAAAGTTATAATAAAGCCGGGTATTGTGTTCTTTTCTAAGGCTTGTAAATCTCAACTAGCGACAGCTGTTTTCAAGCTTCGAATTGAAAGGCTCCTCGCTTCCATTTTTGCAGAAAAGTGCTTATTGACCTAAGTATATTTTACAGTAGAAATAGCCCTCTGCTGCCAACTAGCAGTGCACGACTGTACGCTATAATTCATGACGAATTTTTTTGTAGACGCCCGTTTAGCTTGTTAGTCGCGCTGTTTTTTTCAGTAAACGTGGTTGTTCAGTGGTAAAAATGACATTATTGGCGTAAAAAAAGTTCACGGTTGCAAGATCTGTACAAAACAACAACAATTAAAAAAAAAGTTTATGACTTATTTATTGAAACTAAATAGAATGATAACTTAAGCAGCTTATCATCAATGCGATATACAAGCAATGTACGGTGAAATTAATTCGTTCAAATCACCAATACTGCTGCTGAAACATGAAAAGATATCAACGAATAATAATAGTCTTCCTTCCTTTGTCTTTGCTTTTGAATTGAGAAATTAATACCAGTTTCGTTTGTGTAAGCAATGCAGAGGAAGCAGATAGCTAAGAGCAATATTGAAAACGCATCACTATATGTCAAACTTCTCAGCATGAGAAGATGAACTCATAACTACAATTTAATGTCAATCCATGCACAAACGTCCCCTTTGGTTCTTTCATTGTACACTGAAAAATGGAAAAGGAAGAGTTCACAGTAAACTGAATGTTTCCATACTCGTTCCTTAAATTCTCCCTCAATAGGAATGTAGTATTACGTATTCGCATGTCTTTGGAGTACAAAAGGACATGTACAAGTGTTATTATGATTATAGAATGCTTTATATATTATGGGAGGTATTAGAATACTACAACCACAGATGGTAAGCAAGTTGAGTTATTGTCATTCTTTATGCAATTATAGCCGTTTTATTTCTCCCTTACATACATAAACGAATCGGTTTTTATAGATGAAGTAATTGAAGATAAAGAAAGCAGACGGAGATGCTGGAGAAAAATATATAGTAGATAGTAAAAGTGAGAATGATAGAGCTAATTTGCATGAAGGTAAAGAATTGATAGACTGAACATTGAATAATACGATTCTTATCAGTAACTTTCATTAAAGTTTTTTTTTTTGAAGAAATTGGGAGTGAAAGCCAGAAAGCAAGCCATAAATTACATAATCTTAGTTAGGAGCTACATCATTAGACGTTTGCTCATTATTGCCTAAAACTCAGTCCTATTAACGTGTCTTGGATATTATTGAAGGACCAGGCCAGAAGAGATGGATTGACGAACACAGAAGCATTCGCTTCAAGAATTCGACGTCTTCCCTTCTTTAAAATGAGCAATTTATTCTGGAAATGCTGGGTAAGGACAAATTAACTTCATAGAAGTGTCCCAAAAAGTAGGCTAGTATTTTCAAACATCTGGTAAATTAAGAGTGGAAGCATAGTATCAGTTATCACTAAGCGCGCATGTTTGGTTATTTTTGAAATCATGGTTGTGATAATTGCGTGCTTCTTCAAACGGGTTACTCATCTACAATATCCTATGTTTGCTTGCAAGCTAACCCTAATCATTAAGTGAATGAAAATTTTTTTTGTTTGTGAATACCTCTACTAAATTTAATATAGCAGCTATATGCATGAATTCTAATATTATCGTCAACTTGCGTTATTTTGAGTCTGTTTGTCGTTTAGATGATGATTCCTTTACAAGCTTTGTGCATTCTATTGCTTTTTCCCTTAATGATATAAAACATCGCTGTGGCATGCTTGTACAATTATTTTGCTGCATAATGAATATTTTAGCTCAGGCTCATTGTAACAGAGTGCTTCAAGGAAAACAGTCAAAGTAATATTACTCTCAAAAGCAGAATTAATCTAATACTATCGTATCTAGAAGATACAATAGAAAAGGATGGCACCTTTATTATTCTATACGGCAATCAAGCTTTCTTAACAGATCATTAAGTTATTATGAGCGCGAGTTAATTATAACATGGACGATACGAAGATTTCAATGTACAAGTGAAAGGGAATGCTTTTTACATAAGTAGCGTAAGTATCCATGAGTTCAAATTCCAAAAAAAAGTAAGAAAAAAACCTGTTAAGGTCGATTTGCCACAGTATCTCTTTAAAGCCTGGAGCAATAATTAGTCTTTAGAATGAGGCGGTTCAGCAATCGTGGTAGTGATATCATCTTTCAAGTGCGGTACATGTCTAACTGTATTGGTATGATCGGTGTTCTGTTGATATGGTACAATCTCATTGACATGAAAATCAATTGCATTTGGCACTTGCAAGTACCCTGTATATGACATCGGCGGAGGATTCAAATCTCCAGTTGTACCGTTGTATTGACTATTTTCCATGGTACTTGAGGGCATAGAATCAGAAACGACACTATTAGTTGCAGAGTAATAAGGCATGGGGTGAAGAGCATTCGCATAGTATCCATTATCTAGCGTTGTTGAAGGATAATATTTGGATTCTCTTCCATTTTCTTCGCGATTAGTGCCACCTATGACATTTCCTTGTGTTGATATTGAAGCTCCTGTGATTGCTGTCAGTGATGATTGCTGGAGCGGTGCTACTAAATGCCTGGGTGTGGGTGGCACAGTACTTCCTACGCCGATTGTGCTACCACAACCATCGTCTTTTTCATCATCATCTATCAATTCTTCTCCGGTTGCGGCATTATTTCGCTGATGGCCCCGATAATACGAATCGTCCTCGTCATACAACATATTATCTTGACTATTTTTTTTCCGTTTATGTCGACGTACCAAATAAAATAATAGACCCACCAGAGCAATGGCTGCTACACCGCCTACCGTTCCACCGATAATGGCACCAAGATTAGAGCTATTTTTTGACGCATGAGTTTGAGTTGATGTTGATGATCCGTTACTACTACTGTGATCGTTGGAATAACTAGTTGCTGAAGGACTGGCAGGTATATAGCTTTTGACATAAGAATAAGAAGTGTATGTTTGGGTATAGACTACGGTACCAGCCGCAGTAACGGTTACATGTACGACGCTATGGGTAGGTTTTATCAAAACACTATCGTCATCATCATCTTCATCCCTCTCCTGTCGTTTTCGAAGATGCTTTTGTCCCTCTAAATCGGTGATGGTAGGTATTGTAATGCATGATGTCCGTGATGGGATTGACAATGTGCTACTTACGCTTTCCTGTCATTACATTCAGGTTAGTCATTATAAGAGAATGGTATCACATAGACAGATCCTTTACCAGGTAAGAAGTGGTTGGTATAACCGAAATCATTGAAGGTTTGTGATATGTAAATACAACAATATAATATCTACAAGCGTCTAAGAGAAGAGATACTCTAATGTAGGTATAAAGGGTATGTTCAAAGTATGCGAGGGAAAAGGGAAGAAGAAGAAGAGCGAATCTTCGATGCAATAGAAAGAACCAGTTGATATGTTATTTTTAGGGTTTTTTTTTTCATTCACCCAAAATGGCTATTTTGTATTTGAAATTTCATCGGCGACAATCCGACGGTGAGCGTCGATTGCTTGGCTTTTACCATGGAAATGAAACATTCCCTGATCCTTGTAAACTTTCTTTAAATGTACACTGGCCAACTTCGAATGCATAATTTCCAAGAAATTACAGTGGTAGTCAAAGCCATCAGCTCATCTCGTTGTATATGACTGAAAAAGAATATTAATTAACTTTTTTTTTTTCGCATAATTACAGCAAAGCTCTCACAATCTGTTAGCAATGCAGCAATAATTGGTGTATGGACTATATGGCGGAAGACAAAGGTGTTACAAATTGGCGTAGAACTGAACTGGTATTTGAAAGCTATTGAGAGTTATGGTGCTTTCTAAGGTTTAGAAAAGACTTGGTATAATGCTTCAACGCGTTTAAGCTTTCTTGACATAGTTCTACCTATTATATATCTCACAATAACATTTAGCATTTACTCTCATCAATCAGTCATGTTTCGTACAAAATGAAGAATGACGAACGGATACAGCAGCAAGAAATTTATTTACCAAAAATAGACTCTATCCTACAATGTATAGGTCTCTTATTGGAAACCTATCTATTTATCAATTTATTATGCAATGTAAAAGGTTTGTATAATTGTAAAGAGAATCCTTTCTATAAATGAGATAAATACTATTTAGATAGCACAGGTTTCATCATAGTCGCATGTAAGCATAGGGGCCACAGCTTCTAGAAATTGATCGTGAGGGCAGTATTCATGTTGACAACCAGGGAAAATGATAGCCTTCTCGTTATCTAAGACTCTGACGTATTTTTGAGTGTTTGTTTTATTTTTGGAAGACAATACTTGAAAAGCGAGGTTGTTGGCGAAGAAGCTGAATTTCGATAATTTAAATTTACGGTTATCAATTTCGTGTTGAGAAAGATTCCAGGCCAGCTTGTAATCATCTTTTTGAAGACCAAAGAAAGTACGAAGAGGCAAAAGAGTCTCATCATGTCCAAACTTGAGATCCAAACGAGGGAATTTCTTACCAGTAGTGGAGCCATGGACAGCAGCCTCAATATTTTCAATTATAGCTTTACCCAGATTACAGGCCATACCAGCATTCAATTCCTCATAGCCGTAAGAAAGCTTAAACCAATGTTTAAGATCATCGTAGTACTCTAATTTTATTAGATCATCCTTGGTGAAGAGTCGACAGAAAGTATCGGCTGTACCACGCATGGTCACATCAAAAGCACAGCCGCTCATCAAGTTTTCAACATCAGTAGCAGTAATATGTAAGCCCAAATCCTTGGATAGACGGGTGGCTATGGTTTGTTTGTAGAGTTTGTCTAATGGCTTGACGGCTTTGTCAACGAAATCACTATCGTCGATTTCAGTTTTCCAGCGTTTGCAAGCTTTATGGAAGGCAAGCATCTTATCCTCTTCTTCAGGATAGGTAAAAATAGGAATAGCCATCGTGTTATCCTTGCCTAATTGACCATATCCCTTGAAAGCTCCCATTAAGAAGGCTGAGGCAGATTGAGATACTCGGTCGGACCAGGAAGCGTAAGCAGTAAGAGTAGACACATCGAAATCAATAGCCGATTTAACAATTTCAGGGTAGCTAGCAGCAACTCGCTCACCATGAGTATAATGTTCCATTTGACCATGCAAGTCCAACAAGCCCGTACGACTGCGAACCCATTGGTTATCATAATTGTTTGTCCAACCGGTAAGGGAATCATTCTTGCTTTTGCTTAATTCTTTGGACGAGTTCATTCATCGCATCAATATCATCATCCCCAGGATAGCGTGTACCATGGCGTTTTATCAGTTGGTATTGTTCAAGAATGTAGTCGTTATCAATATGGTCTTTGTTAGGGATGGATTCAGTAGGGTAACCACGATGTGTACCAATATGTTTTGTGACGTAAGCGATATCGAGTAGTTGACCATGTTGATCAATCTTTTCAGCTGAAGCAGTAGTAACAGATGCTCTGAGAAAAGCAATGACAGCAGCGGTTAATAACGTGACCTTCATAGTAATCTTGCACCAAGAAAAGAAGAAAGACAGGTCTTGTTAAATGATATTTGGAAGGATTAGAAAAAAACCTCAAGAAAAGAGAAACCTTAATCATTTTGAACTATTTGATCTTTTAAAAGCATAACAGCACCAGTAGCTGGATTTATAAAAGCTGAAAATAGTGAGCGTTCTAAAATCGCGGCGCAATTTGGAACGGTTTGCAAAAGGGCCCTCTTTTCCTATTTGAGAAAGATAAGTAAAACGTTTTAGCAAAACACGTACATATGAAGTGTTATACTACTCCTAATTGTTACATTTCGCCTTTCAAATCTGTACTGAAAGAAAGATAGAATAGCACTTTGCGCGGATTATTCAGTTTTGCAAGCAAGGAGTAGGGGTAAGCGCTGGGGATCAAGAATCAAACAGCCTCAATTGAAAACAATCAGCTCCCAGAAACCGGATGATGCAGTCTGGTTCCTAGGAATCGACTCTCGAAAAAAAAAACCAGCATAATGTATCATATGGATTTAAAAAAGTCTTATATGTCAAACGTCAACAGTTGGAAAGTAGTTTTGTAAAGACAAAACGCCTTGGTATAACAACAATTTATCGCAGTTCGGTAGTTTTTTTATTGTAATGGACGGCTGAAGTCAGTGATAATATGCACGTGTCGTTAGATCAGAGTATAGTTTGTCACAACAATCTATTGCTCATCTCTGACACAGAATGTCTAGTACTGTTTTTAAATCTCCGAACACTGATCTTTTCCCCAATCGTGCAGATTCCTTACATATGATAACAGAGTATATCAGCAAATGATTAGTTAATTATAAATAAATCACAATCTTTCCGTGAACTGGCGAGATATAAGCTCTACACTTGTACAAATGTACAAAAGGGAAAACTTTTCATAACTAAACATCCGGAAAAATAATGATAACAACTACATATGTGTACAATATCATAATCGTTCGATTAATAGTAGGTGATTCTAACTATTATTTGCACCATGCTAACAACTTATCCTCCTCTATATAAACACTATGGCAGTGACCTTCCTAAGACTCTATTGTGCGATTGAAATGATGTTTAGTATACTTTAACTGAATAAAATTTAAGTGGGCCACATTATATTTCTTCCTATTTCACCTATACTTTCTTTTGCTGGGTATTGTTGGTTTAAGCTGTTGAACTTGAAGTACCAACATAATTAGTATTGCAAGTGTATATTTACGACCTCTTTTTATTGAAAGCG
Source organism: Mycotypha africana (assembly GCF_025528875.1). Lineage (NCBI taxonomy): Eukaryota > Fungi > Mucoromycota > Mucoromycetes > Mucorales > Mycotyphaceae > Mycotypha > Mycotypha africana. The sequence goes on along the minus strand of NW_026515736.1, from coordinate 619,112 downwards.
CAAGAAAATGGCCGGTTTTTCCTTCACTGATCATCTCCATTTGTTAGATTCGCTTATTAATTTGTGCACCAAACTGATAACACAAACTTTCATAATGCATTACCGATAAAATGTTCGGAGAGGATAACTATTGTAATGTAATTCCCGTCTACCGTGAACATCGAAGTATTTTGATATCTTTTTTTGTAATGATTTTATACGATTCTGTTGAATACACGCATTCATCGCATGCTTTTACTTTGTTGGTAGCATTTCATGGATGAGGTTGCACAGACGGTAAGACTTATGGGGTGAAAGATAGTGGAAAAATAAATTACCATCATCTTACTATTTCATAATAATCGGCAAAGCTCAAAAGCTCAAATTGAAATGCACGTTCCAGCTATTATGAATAAGCCGTAAGCTAAGAAGTGCCTTTTTCAATTGTTATCTAACGAGTCGAATACGCATGAAACTCAACAGAATGTGACCAGGAATATTATATTCATTTGACAATCATTAGCAGCTGATCGATAGACCAATTGGCACGTATATTTGCTATCCAGACCCCACACCTTACTGAGGCGTGTTGATACTATGTACACTTGCTTAGCTAATAGCCTATACCATGGCCTCCTATTAGTTGAATATATACATTCAATAGCGATTTATTTATCAATGGCTGGAATGAATTGAACATTGATTTTTTTTGTATAAATGCCAAAACAGTATTCGTAACCAATCAAAATTAGCACCGCATGGATAGGAACAAATAATATATTAGTCGCTTGTTAGTTCGTCTACATTGCTGATGATGTTTGTATAATGCTCAATATTGCAGGTGCACTTCGTTCAATAACCTATAACTGAACTCCATGGCATTCATTCACTCTATTCAATAGTCGTCCATTCAAAAGTTAAGATGAAAAGGTAAACGTGAATTCTATTCTTATACTGTTTATCGCGTTCGTTATGTACGTCACATTTAATGCATATGCTTTGACATAAGTGCAGATCTCACGTTCAAAGGGCCATATTTTTAAATTTGGTGGATTTCATTATGCAATAAGCTGTAATGTACAAGGTTGTTTTTATTTAAGAATAGATATAGGAAAATTAGACGTTAGATACCTAAGATAGCAAGATGAGTATAATAGTACGTTTGTATTTAATGAGAGTTAGATAATTCATGAGGTGTGATTGATTTCTCTGTCGACAACCATTAGACTACCGATGAATGTCAGATTCTAAACGAGATAGAAGATGATGATCAGTTACATTGCAAACTTATATTTCTAACAGTTCGTAATACATACCATTTTACTTCTCACTTCAACAATATCTTCTGGTACCAAGAAGATGGTAGCACCCAATTTACGAGCAATAGAAATAGCAAGTTTAGCATTGTTGAAAGCGTCTTCTTCAGTTGTACCCCTAGTCACAAGGTTGTAGTCGACATAACCAGGCTTAATACCATTCAATACATCCAAAAAGAAGATACCGGTACTGAGAGCCCTATCCTTGAATGAGTTCATTTTTGATTGCTTTCCGCCACGCTGTACGGTATCATTAGCCCAGCGAATCATGTCTTGATCAGTAACAGAACGACCATCCTTTGTAAGTGATTTCAAAGTTTGAATGATATTTTCACGCATCAATTGCCATGTAAGTCCTAAAGTCAGAGTTCTCTGACCGTCAACAATATCTGAGCCTTGAATACCAACAAGAGAAAACTTGAGCTCTTGACCAAGTAAAACAGCATAGTTACAGTTTTCAATTTGCTTGAATCTAGAAAGAGGCTGATTTTTGCCGACTTTGCGCCAATTGACGCTACCAGGGACTACTTTATCAAAAGCTTGTAATAAAATCAACCCGTCCTGTAAATCTTCAAATAAATTATATACACCAGGATCAACGTTCAAGCTGTTTAACCAAAGTGTAAACACTAACGTTCAACAAGAAAGATCAGCATTGTATTTTGTGAATTGAAACCCGCTTCACTGACTGATGATGAACTTACTTCTAGCTTCTCTTTCACCTTCCGCATCAAAGTCCTCAATTTCAGGAGCTTCTTCTTCAGACAAAGGTTCCAGTCCAGGATGGGTATTGAATAAATGAGCAACGAAAGCCAAGTTCAGCTTGGGATTACCAGCCACCAAAGCCTTCGGTGTCAAGTATTTACGGCAATCGATCTTTTCAGCATTATCCAAGACCATTTCGGCTCTACGAAGTACATCACGCTCCTGAAGAGGAGCACGAGAACAAACTTCAGGTTTGAGTTGATTTAACAAGACAGTGTAGTTTTCACCATCAGCAACGTCTTTAGAAAAGTTGGCCACCCTACATTTTTATAAACCTCGTCAGTCATAACCATTGTAATTTCCCTCTCTTCCATTTACGACATGTTACCTTCTTTCCCAATTAGCAGCCTTCAGATGATAATTGAACCATCTTAATAAAATTTGATCAGGTGGTAATTTCAACAAATCTTCAAGTGTTTCATCATTTTCCAAAAGACGGTACAATTCAGGATGTTGCTTAATATCGATCTTGCTTAAAAGACCACGTTTGATAACTTGCCAAATTAGACCCAAAATTAAATGTTCACGACCTTCAATAATGTCAGTAGAGCCTATATTGACTACTGAGCAGCCAATGGCCTTTGCTGAATTGATGACAATATTATTGTTTTCCACCATTTGGAAGTTGTTGATCTTTTTGCCAGTATTCAAAACACGTTCATCAATGGTATCAGGGACAGCGTCGTTGATCAACTTACACAAAATGAGACCATCTCTACATTCATCAAAAAGTTGCATTGTGTGCAAAGGAATAGGTAGACGATGACCGATGTGAGCATCACCGGCAAGCACACCGTTGATATGTCTGGTAAATTCAGTACGTTCATCTTCGTTGATGGTATGGGTGACGTTGGCATTTGAACCGTGCACTTTAATTTTGTTTTGATGTACGTCGAAAGCTCCTTTATTTCTACCTTCCTTTAGCTTGGCAGCAAGCTATTTTGCCAAAAATGAAAGACACGTTAGCTTTTTGTCTCACATTCATAACACATCTTTTGCTCTTTTTTAAATAGGAAACGAAAAGACTTGGCAAAGGTTCAATCATGGACGTATTTAAAAGCCGACATTGCTTCCTTTGACTTTCAAGCCGAGGAGCGAAAGGAATTCATGGACAAAGGAATAGGAAGACTAGCATAAGATTTCATAAAGAAATGCTTGTCGCTCCCTATACCAAAATGCGGCATACCGAGTCTTTTTTGTATCTGTCCCCTCTCCTCTGTTTTATATTTACCTCAATAAATTCTTCTACATCAATCTTACCAGAGGCATTGGTACTGACGTCTTTGAGTGTAGCACGAATTTCATCATAGTTATCACTATAACCAGTTTCCTTACAGGCTTGTTGAATTTCCTTTTGATCAAGGTAGCCATCTTGATCCAAATCGATTTCGCTATTTATAATGAGAGTGTTATTCTCGTGTTTCGTCTTTTCTTTTTTCGTTGGAAGAAAAAGCAGTTACAGACACCTCTTTGCTTCGTTCTTACCCGAAACGATCTATCAAATTGTTGATATCATTCACTTGTAATTGTGGATATCTTCTTTGAAGCATAAAAGCGTTAAGGACCATTTTTCAGACGTTTATTTTGTTTAAAATTGTTTGAATGGAAAAGAGAAAAAGAGTTGAATGAAAACGGAAATTCCCAATTTTTTTTTTTTTGTTTCTGGGCGGAACAGTGGATTTTTGGGCATTTGTTGAGAAAAAGGCATTCCCATTACGTCACGTCCGTTGGTTACTTTTTAATCCTGGTATTGGCGAGTACGACAGTTGCATTACACATTTAACTCTTCTCGAGTTTACTGTTTCTACTTATAAACGCTCAGCAATTACCCAAAATATAGAAGATGTACAATGTCAAATGATTGTGAAGATCCTATTTATTTTTAGTCTGCAATAAAGACTTCATTTATTAGGGTTAGATACAGCGTTTCATCATATGTTTTGCTTCGTTAATGCTTGGAAAATAAAGTAGAATAACCAATATTACAGCAATTAGCTTTTCCACTGCAAAGACACGGTGGCAAAATTTTGAGGCAAAGGATTTACGGTTACACGAACGTAGATTTAACGTTTGTGAACATCTGTGCACGTTTGAAGGCTGTGCTGTTGCTGCTTGATTCAGTCGCATGGAGCCTACATTTTGCTCAAAGTGGCTCATTTAAGTGATTTAGCAACTTGATTTCTACAATTCTATACCGTGAAGCCGTATCCTTAACAGAAAAAGATAATTTCAAATCCATGTATTGGTATATCTTACAATTTATTCGCTTTTTTACAATAACGTTAGCAATCAATCGGTGGAAGCAACATTGACATTTTTGAGGGGATTTCTTTTTCTATTTTAACAGCCACTAAGCTCATATGCTATGCTAGATCATGTACTTTGAAGGTAAAGATGAAAAGAGTAAGAAGTGATTAGTTGATTGGTATATATTCAAATGAAAGCACTTGATAAATGCTTATAATTATTGGAACTGTATGAAGTACAAATATATATTCTATAAGAATGGAGCATAAGGCATAAAGTAGTAGTACTTTGGCATTTGGTAAGTAAAACATAAGTAATTAATTATTTCTTTTTGCAAGAAGTAGTGTAGATGAGTAATTTGTTCCATTGTTTGCTTAGTGTGCAGAGTACAGATGATGAAGATGAAGCAGTTTTTCGCTCTTCTGAAACTGGTTGCTGCTGCTGTTGTTGATTTAAATCTGAATCTGATCGTCTCCTTCGCAATGGAGAATCAGCATAACATGGTTCTTGTTGCTTCTGTTGTCTTTGCTCCTGTCGTTTAGTTGTTTGTGACGATATTAGCTCTTTTCCGTTGGTCGATTTTTGTGTGAATTTTAATAAAGGCAATGACAGCCGCTGTAGTTTTTTCTTACGTACATGGCGCTGTTTTACAGTGCTTGTAGCAGTGGGAAGTATGGAGGGAAGTGTATGATAATCTTGTTCTACTTCGTCCGTCGCCGGCAGCGGCTCTACAGGTGAGTATTTTAAAGGCTTTGGTGGATAATGTATTATGATAGGTGGTTTCAAGTTATTAAGAAAGATAGTATCAAAATTGTGATTATTACTAAATGCAGTACTATTAATGGGTGTGGTTTGAATTACTTTTGTCAAGTGCTGAGATTGCGAAGAGGTACAAATTTCTTCATTATTATTGTTATTGATATGTTGGGAAGTGTTAGTGATGCTTTTTAGTGTGGGCGGCATTGATCGCACATCTTTTCTTTTCTTTTTCAACGTTGAGAGATGGGAAACCAATGGCTGAGGGTTCGTATCATTGTCATTGTTATTGAAATGTTGTTGTCTACTTTGGAACTTGTCCCTTAAAAACATAGAAGACTTTCGTAACAAGTTCCCTACAGATCGACTATATTTTAAGGTTGAGGTGGGTGAAGTAATCGGCATATTGTTTTCTGCAGGAGTAGTGGCTGTTAGAGCATTGTCTTGAGTGATAATCGAACAGCCCTGAATTTCGGGATTATTCGTACAGGTAGAGATGGAGGAGGCCATATTTGTTTCCATCTGGCTATCATTATTGTATTTCCCTTCGCTTTCTCTTCCGCTTGCCGTTACTGCATGCTTAATTTCAGAAGTAGGTCCAATAAAATCATCAGCGCTCATATTATACTGTAACTTATTGGTGGGGAGACATCAATTTCATTAATTTCCCCAGTTTGGTCAAGGAATATAAAAAATTGAAAGAATTCGTACCTGATCTAAAGACAACAGTATGCCACTGTATAATAACTCAGCACTCTTCAAATCAAATTGTTTCAGCAAGTCTGTCGTAAATGAGTCATGAGTTGTTATTGAGATTCCACTTGGCATGGGCAACCATTCTTGATTGCCGCTTGTCATTTACTTTTCTGTTGGTTTATTTTATACGGATAGACTTAAAATAAGTCTAAGGAGAAGAGGTTTGTACAGTTTGCGAAAAGAAAAAGGAAGGAAAGTCGGACAAATCGATGTCAAGAAAGTTAAAACCACCCAGCATATGTGAAAGGCTGATAGACATAGGGGTTGTCCCTTCCTTTTACAGCTCTCAGATACAATATAAGAATAGAGCACTTTCCTACTGTTTTTGTTATAGCTACACGTGGAAATTCGACGCCACCAACTAATAGTCGTACAGTGCAATAAGATGTAGTTCTGGGTCTATCAACTTCAAAATAAATTTATTATAATCCATGATATATGCAAATAGTAAGTATGCTATTATGTTACGGTGAGTGAATAACATTAGTACTGGTGTAATACAAAAATAATTAGAGCGTGCGGGTCAATGGTATTTAAAAGCCTAAACGGTGAATAGTATGGTCTACTTCAACATTCTCAATCGTACCAAGTTGATCCCACCACTTGAATAAGAAAGATTCGCAAATAAGCTTAAACCAAGGTGTAATCAAAACGTCTACAAATAAGAAATGTTTCAGAGCACTGACTCTTCTAAGACAATGATATACATTATTCAGTAGCTTTACCTTTATCATTAAACATGGCCTTAAGTTCTTCAGGGGTAACATATTTGACATCACGTACTTCGTTGGGACTGATATTCAAATCAACATCAGCCTTGATAAAAAGGATATAATCGACTATAAGAGATACAATACCAAACTGTTAATATCTAGTCCTTAAAATCGTACAAAGGACCTAAAGAGAACTTACTTTCATGTTCACCCCATTGAGAATCATCACTAGGAGCCAAATAATGTAATCTAGTCAAATATTTAAATTTATCCACAGGCACTTGTTCGGGCTTAATACCCAATTCATGTTCTAATTTGCGTTGAGCAGCATTACGAACACCCAACTGATCTTTTTCAATGATTTCAGAAGGAATACTGAGAGGGTGAGAGCAACATGTGTTAGTCCAACGGTCAGGGAATGTGATTTTTTCAGTAGCACGTTGTTGAAGTAAGAGTTTGCCTTCTGAGTTGAACAAAAATACACTGAAGGCACGGTGTAGAAGCCCTTTATTGATATTTGTCATTAAGTGACCTAAGATGAGAATAAGTTAGAGTTTGCTGCCATTATGCTTTCGTCTTCTGTCATAGAATGCTTACAAGTCTTTTTTGAATCAGCACCAATAGCTTTATCATTTTCATCTACGACAATACACATCTCTTCCATGAGACGTGCTTGTTCTTCATCATATTCCTTCAAATCAGGTGCCATCTTATGTCTATAGCAATTGGTATCAGTGCAAGTTCAAGAGTAAAAGGAGAAAAAGAAATGTTGATTCTGGGAAACAAAGAAAATTTTTAAGAGGTTTCCTTTTTTTTTTTTTTTTTTACTTTTTGCTTTTTAGTTATGCGGACTTTAAAATTTTTATTTTCAAGCTATCCCATTCTGTCAATACGGAAACAAAAAATTCTAACAACCCTGTTCCTGACTTACGAATATCGAAGATTCAAGTTATAGTACTGCAAGTTTTGTCCGCTGTATTCTCGTCAAATCAATATCATTCACATTATTTAGCACAAACGACGAAGTTGCTTGCTAATCAAAAACATCTTATTCCGTAATTAGTAGTAGCGATAATCCATTAGAAAGTGAATGTTGCTTCGCGTTCATAGAAGTTACACAAAGAAGAATAAAGCTCTTTTGGCAGATCATAATTACAGAATATTGCAGCAAGGTGTGCTTCTGGATACTTAATTTGTTTCAGAGTACACAGGAAAGACACCATAGCAGCTTACAGTTCTCAAATAATGCTAAATGAGGGTTGACGAAATCCTTCATTTCTTAGCAATCGTGGCAAAAGCACAAATGCAAATAAGCAGTCGAGATAAAATATAGTGATTTAAGTCATGTTATAAAGTTGTTTGGTAAGAAGTCTCATTTTGATTCTTTGTATTTCTTTCTTTTTATCCATCTTTCTCAGGGCGGATAAAGTAGAAAAAAATGTTGTTATCGAGTGTAGCCTTGGAACAGCTGCAGAAGATGGAATCACAATCCAAATGCGAAAGAATTCGTTCTTTTATCCGCGAGCAGAAGCAACACTTACCTTATTATACACCAGTTCCTGATGTCATAGATTACATACCGTCTTCCTGTTACTTTAAATGTACAGACAGTGATGACAAAGGTAGCGACGATCTAAGCGACATTACTTCTTCGATAAGTGAGATTATCAGAAGAAACTATGAAGCTGAGAAGAAAGAACGAGAAGATACGCAAAAGACAGCGACAATGATTGCTAAAGTCGATAAATATACGAGGCCTACTACGAATTATATCAGTAGTAACAGAGGCATTGAAGGTATAACAATGAATTTGATGGTAAACAATGTGAACAAACAACCAAAGCAAGCCTCATCGTCTAATGCAAGCTCGTCAAGAAAGAGTAAGAAATCGAAGCAGTTAATTACTAAGCTTAATGATAAAAGTAATTCGTCAAATCAGCACAGCGGCAATAACCATTATAAGAGCAAGTTACCACAGACAAAATCAAAAGGTTTCCATCTATTACACGTAAGTTTTTTCCTTTCATATATTCTTCTTAAGCTACTTTAGTCGAGATGCTTATCATTGTGCTTTATTTTAGAAATTTGTGTCACCCAATCTGGAAATCAGTCGCATCACTGTAAGTAAAATTAACATCAGCGCATACGAATGTCACAGCATGCTAAAGGTTTTTCGGTTCTAGATGAAGAATTACCATAATAGCCACAAGAGACCTAAGCTTGGCTTGTTTAACAAGGGAAAGTCATCAGCAAATGGAATTTCAATACCAGAACTGGTTTTTTCAGAGAATAAGTTTTTAACAAGGAAGCATTATATGATGGCTGAAGGAAAAGTATCATCAGCAAGGAATAGCCTTCCATCAAACGCAAAGGCTTCGTATAATACTGTCCTCTCGAGGAAGTGTGAAGAAGCAAAAAATCGAACGCCTTCCATTTCCAAATTCTTTTCGAACAACAATGGCAGCCATCGCTTATCTTTGTCACCCATAAACAGCGCGGCAACAACCAATGCTTCCATGTTACGAAAAAAGACAATATCAAGCATGAAATCGTGTTCGAACATTAATGAAGCATTGATCAATACAGGAACTGCAGTTTGTGACAGGTCGAAAACATTACCAAGTTCAATCAATGAGAGAAAACAAACAAAGGCAGTAAATAATACCGTGGCTACTGGTATAAATAGTACAGCCACTAGTGTCTCTAGCCAGCATTGTAGTTCACCGGTTACTTATCGTTTGCGTAATTTACAGGACCTCTTTGCTCAGAATCAACATCAGCAGCATAATGATGGAATAACTGACAGACTGACTGATTCTTTTTCCTCACAACGAGCTCAGCCAAATCAGAATCGACGCAATGCTCTTGATAAGAACAATACTCCGCTTGTCATATCAGTCTCTTCATTGTCGTCATCGTGCTCTAATGCTAGTATTAAACAACTACTAAGAGAATGTCAAGACTCGATCTTGTCTTATTGCTCATCTAACGCTAATTGTAATACACAATATCAACAGAATTGTAAGCCAACACGTGCGGTATGGAAACCGGCATTGCAGGCCGTTTCAAATACCCCCGTTTTGCAGTTGATGCCTTCTTATGCGCCTCCACGACCTTGCTACTATCCATCATCAGCGTTTTTCTCAAATTCTTCCTCATCTCTTGTATTTTACAATGATTATAATCAAGCACTCGATCAACCACAACATCAAATGCAACATCGACATGCCACTGCTACGTATTACAAATGTGATAATCGCACTACTACTATGAGTAAATCAAAGAAAGAGGGTATGGTTTATGCTGATGATAGTGAGGAGAGTTGTATAATGTATGACAGATTTTCATTTGCCCAACATTATCAGGAACAAAAGCAGCAGCAGCCAACACCATCTACATTTCATCCATCAACTCCATCTCAATGTCGTCAACAGGCCTCCTACTATTATTCTCATTCCACCACCGCCACCACTGATCAGCAACAACAGCAAAGTCACCAGTACGCTGATAATCAGCTATCTTCTATTAGTAAAACAAATCACAACAAAAGGAACATAATAGCAATCAGCATTTCGAGTGATAATAGCAGTAGTGTTAAGGATAGCCATTCTTTTGTATCACCAATCCAAGACATTGAAAGCAACAATTTAAAATGCCAAATCCGGAATAATCACACCCTTAATGGCAAGTGCAACAACAGCATCAGCTACATTAGTAGTAGAATGAAATCCGCTAACAGCAATGACAGTGACAACAGTAGTCTTATATTACTTGAACCAACAATGGCTGTCTTTAATGACGAGCGAAATTCTGTCAATGATAGTATTAATGATGAAGAAGAGGATTTGAACTTACAGAATTTCTGGTTGGAACAATCATACAAAAGAAAATTATAATAGTATCTATTAGTAACTTCATTTATCATAAGTGGTTCTAATAAATATTCATCCGTGTTTAACGTATTTTAGTCTTCTTTTCCAGCATTTAATTTGGCATAAATCAAATCCAAATTGGGCAAACCTAATTCAGTCTACATGGAGTGAGGAAACGAGCGTGGATTAATGTTTTTCAATTGAGATTGTAATTATTCTTGCTTTTATAACTTTGACCAAATAATACATACCACAGTATTGTCTGCTGCCTTCAGACTTGCAATTCTTTCTGCTGAAGTCGTTGTTGTGTTATGCTTCTTTTCGGAAGCGCATAGAAAATAGCCGCAATCCTTTCGAAGAACAAAGGCAATTTATTACATGCAACCAACAAGAAAGGTTGTTAAAAAAATAAAATAAAGTAAACGAAGACTTCTTACCTTGGACCATAATGATCTACATTGCCAGCAAAAACTGAACCCACAAAAAGTACAGTCAATTTTATTGCAACCCTCATCACGGTTTATCATCATTGAGCAACTTGGGCATCTACGACTGTACTTCAACTTCCATTCTATGGTTTTTACGTCATCATTATCCAGATACGTAGAGTCTTTCCCTTTCAAACGAAGAAGCTCCTCCATATACTCTTCACAGCTTAAGTTACCATGCGCTTTGTCTCCACATTGTAAACAGAACTCTGTCTGACAATTGAGGCTACAAATAGGACAACAGATCATGATTGCTTAGCAAAGCATAATCATCACTTAAAAATACTATGCCCTCTATTACTCTACCACTCTATGTTTGGAAAGAATGAAATATGGTCAAATTGTAGGCGTCTCCATGTTTCAGGTTGCATTTCCAGTTGCAGTATCTGTAAAGAGATATCCTTTACAGATCGTTCGCTTTCCTTATTATTGCGACATAAATCCAACAGGCTTTTAAGTAATTGATGATGAATTTCAAACAGAGTTGAGTTTCTAAATTCTAAATTGTTGAAAATTTGTACAAACTGATTATGTCCTTGCCGCTCCTCTGAGGGATATTTTTCATAAAATTTTATGATATTCTTCGCTATCAGCTTAGATAAGCTGTATATTAGGATAAAAAAATAAATAAAATCCCAACCCAACCTGGTTAAAAAATCTTGCCTTCATGACTTTAATGATTGATCTTTTTATGATATTGCTTTACTGTACCCTTTTACATAGACCCGCTTTTTGTCCGTCGACGAAGAGTTGCAAGGTATCACTTCCATTTCGCATGATGGACAGTGTTTAGAAAAGCTTCTGAAGGGTCGATTGAACCTATTGTAGATTTCAATGGTTGATTCTGACAAATATTTCTTCCATTCACCTGGAGGGATTGTTGCTCGGCACACCGGGCACTTTATAACTGTTACACTTAAGCCCCAACTTGATTTCACAACTTCATTGACATATCTAAATATTATTGTTGTGTTAACTCGAGTGCTTTATTCCATTTCTAAGGTGAACTTACTTTCGAAAGCAATCCAGACAAAATTGATCTCTGCACTTCTCTAAGCAAAAGTCCAGCTTTGAATCAAAACATATAGAGCATCTTTCTAAAAAAGGCTGCGCCTCAGTGTTATTGGTCATGCTTTTGCTGCCTATGCCCCAAGAATCATCTTCTGATCCACTTATTGCCCGCGTTAAAAAGCTGTCATAACTGAAGAGAAAATCGAAAATAATATACATGTGTTTTCGCTTTGCTGACAAGTGAATAAGCTCTTGGATACATTTCAACGCCGTTATAACAATTTGAAATACGAAATGGACAGGAATTAAAAGAATAAATAAGGCAGGAGTTAAAATGAAACGCTTGATACAAGCCATAAAAACAGATAAAGATGTAGCAAGGAATGAACGATAAAAGTAGTAGAAAGCAATTGTTGTTATCCAGTTCGATGTGTATATTCCTGCCTTTGTTATGAATATACAAACGTGCACAACACTTTTTACATGTCTGCTTTTCATACTATGTAATCGTCAGTATCAAATAAATTGAGTATAGACAATGAAAATGAGAGAAATGAAGGAATTACAAACCACAGAATTAAAAGGAGATAGATTAGGTGATCAGGTCGTACAAAAGCTGCATATCTGTATGCTGTCGTCTCTTTTCCCGCTCTTTCATACCGACCAAAAAGGATTGTATCAGATTTTAGAAGAAACGATGCAAGTCGATGTAATAGGATCTGTAAAAATGAATCCAAGGCCGTTCAATTTATAATCAAGCAAGTTTTACCACAATAGAACAGTTTTACATTTTATTCTTTCAAACTATAGAGTTACATCTTTCATTAAATATTCAACTCGTCAATTTTGATTATTGGTCCCAATTGTAGTCTGTTAGCAACTGGTGTCTTTCTCCAATGACAAAAGGTAATGTAGCTCTTTGGTAGTAGTCTGGGTATAATTCTAAGTTATTTATAACTGTATCAAGTAAATGAGCCTGACCCGAAACAACTCCAGGTGCATCAGTAAAAGCAACAGCTGTAATATGTACATGGAAATGGTAATAGGAAGGTTGATAATGAATGAATAGGCGGAGTTGATTTGGTGATAGGTTGGCTTTTTCTTTTACAAGCTCGTAAATCTTCTGCTTTAGTTTTTTAAGTAAAGGGAGATGTTCACTACGTAAAGAACGCAGTGACAGTATATCCGAACGCATGGCAATGGCCACCCAATATAACGTTTCAACGCTACCATTCCATTTCATATCAGGCAATATAACAAAACCTGTGCCAGGATCCTTGTCGTGATAAATAACACGGTCCGCTTCAGCTGAACCATCCAAAATGTTATGCACCCATTGGATACGCTTCACTGGTATTTGTTTTATGTATGCTATTGTATTAGATTCGTATAACGCAGGTGTTTCAATAACCATGACGCGTGCCTGTGCTTCGTATTTCGCAATATGAACGTCTGTTGCAGGGTATATGGTTTTAATACGAGTGTCTACCAAATTACTCTTTAAAGCAGCGGTACACCAACTGTAAATGTTGTTCTCAACGAGATCTACGAATGAGCTTTTGTCTACGTATATTGGAAGTTCGGAAATGATTGCATCCTCATATTGCGTCTTCTCAAATGAGAGGATGCAGTCTTGCCCTTCAACTTCGCCGAGAACATAAACTATTTTTGCCTTAGTATCGTTCGACAATATGCGTTGAAATCGAAATTTTGCTAGAATCTCTTCAATCGTAAGCATTTTTGTAAATAAAATGCTTCAACGAAAATAAGAATTTTGACCTTCCCTTTTTTTTTTTTTAAAAAAAAAAAAAAAACGAATCCATTCATGTCGGCTGCACAAATGGTCACAGCACTGGATATTTTTTGTCCTCTACAGTCTCCCTCTTCTACTGATTACATGCTTTCGAACATCTTTGAAAAAACATAAAATATGCATAGAAAAAGGCATACTTCAACAACTTAAATATATAAACTGATGCATGTGGTTTCCATAATATTGTCGTGCGGTGATCAGGTACATCTTTGTTCGCCTTTGACAATAATTAAACACTTCTACGAGCAATATATAAATGCTGCTGTAAGTTTGATTCATTGGACCACCCAAGCCAAAAATTTGAAGTGAGAGATGCTCTGTTTATGACAAACAGTTATTTATGACGTTCAGATGTGATTCGTTTTAATCATTCTCAGATGAACAATGTTTTTCCCTTTTTACTTGCATTTGCTCTGCTTTTTCTTCTATATCTTGATGCAACGTTTGCTACTAAAGTGTTCAACGAAAAGGTTGGTGACCCTTGCCGATAATCCTCATATTGAGCTTATTAATGGCATTTTTGATAAATGATAACAATTATTTATGCCATTTGTTATAAAAGTACTTTCTCTTTCTACATTTAAACGCCTCATTTAACATTAAGGTGCTTCGGATGTTACCGAGAAATACATTACTGGTGCCTTTCCTACTCTAGGAACAGAAACGGCCAGGGCAAGTCCTAGGACTTGTTTCAGCTTACTTAATTTTTACGAGATGTGCATCGTCCTTTAAGCCTCACCTTTATTGCGCCAATCAAATTATGTTATTCTTTCTCGTCTAATCTAGATAAGATAAAATCTGAGCTTATACACAAATGGAATGGTCATGGCTTAAGGCTTGAATTGACTTTCTGAGCAAGCTTTTGCTGAAAAATCGCAATTGTGCACAGTAAAGGTACTTTATATATATTGAATGTAACCTATTAGCGATAGCTAAAACTGTAGGGTTATAGTCGAAAAATCCAGTGCGCTATGTATGACTATACGTTTCTGAGCTTACCAAAGTCGTTTACTGTTAACATAAACCGTTTCAGATATAGAGCGCGGATCCATCTGTTGGCGTTTTTTTGTAACGGACAGCGAAAAACCCGCAATGATGAAAGATAAAGATATCAAAACACTTGAGTAATTTGAGATCGATTCTTTTTTCTCCTAAAAAAAAGCCAATTTTCCATTTTTCTATTGCAATACCCATTGACAGCATATAAATGGTACCATCGATAAACCTGTTGTTAGACTCAATGCATTAAGTTAGTATAGTATACGTAAAACAAGGTTCTGTTGGAACGCTTACTTTGCCGAACCTTGTGAAAACGAAAGTGACGCATTGCTCACAGTGAAATATTGATATCTGCTTTTCTAAAGAGAAAATGGCGTGCTCTTACATCTTTTTGTTAGTTTTCTCAAAATGCTACCACTTTCCGCGGAATCAAAATACAGTATGGTACTACACAGTGGGTATTGAGAGTTGAGAAAGATACAGCATCAGGCCTTCAATGAATTAACGTATTGTGTGCATAATCGACAGTTCTATAATAAAGGTAAGTATAACTTAATATTAGGTGCAACAGGAGATAAATATACTAAGCTACTTACTTTTAATAACAGGATAGGAAACAGTAATAGGCCAGTAATGGATATCAAAGCTTTGACATACTTTGTAATTGCAGCATGTCAAGAAACATGGCTCTTGAGTCAATTATGTGATAAACATTATTCAGTGCCTTTGAAGCCATTGAAGCTGCTGTCCCCTAATTCATTGTTCCAATGCAAGTAAGTCTTTTGACTGACTACAAAGCAATTAAGTAAACAATTATAAATGTTTCACAATCTATCATTGATGGATTTGCCAAGCGTTTTGGCTTTTAAGAAAATGAAAGATGATTTGCTAAAGAGGTTATGATAGGTTAAAAGATCATTTCCCTTACAATTTGAGGGTTCTTTGTACCTACCGTCAAAACGAGTATTTGGGTAGATATAGGAACAAGTAGGTACATGTACGAGATATACGTACGCATAATAGTTGCACTGTATAGTTATTGTTTAATTTGATTTTCTGCCAAATGCTACGGCATTGCTTATCAAAATGACAATATGTAACCAAAATGTGTTTATACTTATTGTTGAATACTAGGCGACCTGTTGCTAGACCAGCAAGCGGGATTATGGCTAAAAAAAAGAGAGTTTCGGATACAAATTAGGGTCGTTTGTGTTTCTTTCTGCCCTTTTTTTTTCTTTCCATAAAATCATTAGCGCTTTATTCTTTTTCTTCTCTTCTGCTTTTTGATAGCAGCCTTCGATAATTTCTCAATTTTTACTCTTGTTATACGCTTCCCGTATTCCCTAATCAGTCATCAGACAGATATTCCAATCATATTAAGCCGAATAAGCATAGTTGATAACCAAGCAATTAGCATATCATTTTTATATAGCATTTCGCAATACTACAAAGTAATTCAATTCGAGTACGATAATACAGAGACATTGTTGCTACTGCAAAGATAATGCTACTGGACTCGTAAAGCCCAATTCTCACATCAGCACATTGAATTTTCTATTAAACCAGCAAACAAATAGTAGACCACATCTATTACTATAACTTATTCACTTCTTCAGAAACGAACTCAGAAGAGTAATATACCAAATATGAGCATGTCGATCAGTCAAATATTACAACCAGAAAGTCAAAATCCAGATAACAGCAAAAAGAAAATGCACAGCAAAGGTATAACGACGGGTGTAACGCTGAGACCAGTCTCTATAACAAATTAACCAGTTATACGTTTATCCGTTTAGTGAAAATCTTCTACACGTTCAAGGGTTCAGATACACATTGCTTTTGTACTTTCGATATTGATTTAGATGATCTCAATGGCCGAAAATGGGTGGGTGTTCCTTTGAAGCAATGTGTTGCTTCTGTATGCTCGTCAAGGTACTTTCGTATAAGGGACTATCATCACAATACCTGAAAAGCTTATTCTCAGTATTATGCAATAATTTCTAGTCCAGATCAATTGGTCGACAGCAATACTGCTGTTTACAGCGCCAATTTTGAGGAAAGTATTACTGTTGAGAACTGGTCTCATCTACACGACTCCCGCTCCAATATTATTTGGGAGGGCCACGGAGATGTGACGAACATCTTAAACGATAATGAAAAAAACCCCCTGTTAACAGGCAAAGTAGTACCTGCTGATGAGTTTAGCTCATATAAGTTCTACATAGAAGTGCTTTTGCAATTGCATCCAGTACGTAAAAATATAAGACGAATACTACGTTCAACATCTTAGTCGGTATCTATTATTCTAACAAAGCTACCATATAAAAAATATAGATACGACATGTACAGTCTCACAGCAATACAAATAGTACAGAAAAAAACGCGCATTCATACCTTCCGCCAGTGCATTCCTTGTGGTCAAATAAGCTGATCGCAACTAGCGAATCGCCCTTGTCGCAGTCAGCAACTTCGTATCCTTCTTCATCAGCAGTTGTAGAACGGCCTTTCATGTCGGCACTGTATCATCTTTCTGAATCTCACTCATCATTTAATCTGCACCAGCAACATCAACAGCAGCAGTATCAAACTAAACATGAGTTGCGTGAGTCCTGTCCTTCAATCAGTAAGTCTCCTCTCAGAACCGAAGACTTATTAGTAAAGGAAGTAGATCAAAAGTGCTCACCACCTTACCATCCTGGTCATATCAACACGCAATCGTCGTCATCTTTTATCGCAAAAAAAGTGAGTCAATGTGAAAATGCTAGTAACAAACAGTTTCCATCTGCCATACATCTGACTGTAGGTAATTATCAAAGTCTCGATAAAAAAAGAAAGCTCAGTTCAACCCCAAGAAAGCATCAACAACAGCAACAGCATCAGATGCAACTTCAAACCCCTTCTCTTGGCGCATTCTCCTACCAAAATCATAAGCAGCAACAACAACTGATGCGCTATAAAAGCGATACTGGTAACGACAGTGTCGAGAACAGTAATACTGATGACTCTAAAAGCAATAGTGGCCTTACAGGACTACATCATCAACATCAACACCACTTTCGTACTTCTTCAGCGATGTCTCACCAGCATACATCATCATTTTCAACGCCTACTCCAACCATAATCCGCGACTTATCACCGAACAATACTTTGATGAAGCCTAGCATGGACACATTCTATCATCAATCACGAAGGAAAAAGAGAGATACGAAACCGCCCAATGTAAACGATATCCGTCCATTTGTAGAAATTGAAAGAAAGCCTGACGGAAGTTATGTTCTCCCTGCAGAAGTAGACTCATGGACAGTTCTAGATCTAGGCACTGTGATATGGAATAAAGCAGCTTTTCACAATCAAAGATATATTTATCCAGTCGGATATCGCGTGAAAAAGTAAAAAAAAAAAAAAAAAAAAAAAAAAAAAAAAAAACCAAAAAAAAAAGAACTTGCTTATATTCCTTCCTTGATACAAAACATTTTAACCAGCTTATTATGATTTATAGATGGTATCGTAGCATGGTAAACCCTCATAGTGATACTCAATATACCTGCGAAATTCTAGACGGTGGAGATGAGCCTATTGTTAGTATTCGTTAAGTTGTATAGTATTATTTTTTTCTTCTTTCTTTACATTTTAACTTACATTATTCCCGTCATTAATTGTACGTATGTTATAGTTCCAGTTACAAGCTGATGATAACCCTAGTGAATGTTGGCGTGGTCCAACTCCTACGACGGTGTGGACAATCGCTGTCAGAAGGTTGGTATCGGTTTATCAATGAGCATTGTGTTTGCTTACTTCGAATTCTAATCAATTTCCTCAGAGCATTTGCTATTCGTAATATGGATTACGGTCATAATCCCGTTGGTCCCGACTTTTTCGGTCTTCGTAAAAATACAATTGCTAAAATGATTCAAGACCTACCAAACGCAGATAAATGTAAGAACTACATTTGGCAAAATTTTGAAGCCATGACACACTCAAAAGGGAAAACCGTTAGAAGGAATACAACAACAAGCTGTTTACAGACAGATAATAATAGTAGTTTTAGCAGTAGTGGTAGTAGTAACAATAATAACTCTACCCCGTCAGTCAGCTCCACGAGACGCATCACTACGTATGATAGTACCAATAATGATATGCTTTCTATGCATCGTCAACAGCAACAGCTTGACAGCGAAAGAAAGAGCGAAGATATGGTTCTATGCGAGGCGAACGGTTTTAAAGTCAATTAATTCTTATGTACTCGTTCGACAGTCAAAATAATACTTTTTACTGTTGCATTCTTGTTTGTATAATATCTTTATGTACCCTGATCCGGAGCTGTTTGTGGCCTATTAATGACGGCTTAAACTGTACAATACTGTGTTATTAATACCCCATTTGTAGTCTTTTCTCCCCTTAAAAAGCTAATTCTCTGTATAAATAGGAGTAATACTTCTAATCCCGTAATATACTAGCTCTCATATAATACCAATAAATCTAGATGAATGTATACTCGACAAATGTTATTTGAGGGTATGAATGCAAAGGCCAAAACGCGCTGTCATCATCAGTATCGACCCCAAAACGTCAAGAGATATTGCTATATTACGATTCGTCATTGCTTTTAGCAAATTCAATAAGTTGTATCGTCATTCTTTATTACTCATTTCTTCCCTTCAACAAAGAGTGCGTTTGGCAATCAGTCAGCAGAAACCAGATCATACGAGATCTGGATACAAAAAACCCAAAAAAAAGCCAGAAACCCCTAACCAGAATTTTCAATGTTTAGCCTCTTCTTACGTTTTATAATGATTTTATTGGCATTTGTAGACATTCTAAGTGTTCTATAAAACAATTATTCATCAATCAGTAATCACTGTCTTCGCATACCCCGAATTCAGGATTTTTGAGCTGGAATTATGATGTCATTTCTGATTTGCAAAACTTTCTCTGCACAAAGTCATAGAGACTGAAAAGGTAGCTGAGGCCTGATAAAACAGAAGACGAGGTTACACGTTTCAACGTTACGCCTTTACTGTTATTAAGTGACAACGGATTTTTGACAGATTATGTCGAATCTTTTGAATTCCCGAAAAACTGTCAATCTGGGTAATGTACAAAGTGCCTTTTAAGCGATGCATTTCTGCGTACAAATGAAAGGTACGATAATTGTATAAAAGAAGTTGCTTACAGTTTTTGATCTCTGAAACCTATACAAGATGGTGTTTGTCTTAGAATACTTTTTTCCTTTCATTTTTAAAGAGTGGGTAACCGCAACCGCAGATGAAAAAGTTTGGTTCTATTAACAATCTCCGTACAATCAAGCCCGTGCATTTAATGTTTAGCCAAAAAGGGAAAATTTTTGTGGGACATGTTATGTAAATGGTTACCCGTGTATCATTGTCACTTTTTAGAGAGTGGGACTCTTGTTCGAAGTGAATTCTACGATGGTCATTAAGCAAATTTTCTACTCTTCAATAGCCTGACAAAGATGATTGAAGCATTAGTTGCTCTTATCAACATGTTTGCAGTTGCGAAATGTTAAGCTTTGGATTTGGTAGAATAGCTCCTGCTTATGGGAATCCAGGAACGAAACAAGAAAAGAAATGCTGTATCTAGATATTAACCAACCTGTGGGGTTGCTGTCATTATCGTCTGTTAATTGAGCAAATTGGCACGCCGATCGAAGCGATATCACAAATATAGAGGCTTACATAAGACTGTGGGCGGTATTACATTACCTTTGAACTTAAAAGTCAGTTCGAACGCTTAGTTTTGTTGAGCAGTATTGTGGTACAGTCTAGTCGGTTCAGTTTCGGACAGCATTGAGGTGATTTTCAGATTAAAGAACAGAAAAATTGGGATTTTGAGTACAATATTTTTGGATATATTATTTATAAAATGTAGACTTACTTCCTGTAGAATCTTTAAGTCTCCCATCGAGGGGAGACAACCACATTCGTTGTGGCGCTTTGTGATTGACGACAAAATGGGCCAGGTCTTCCATGGCCAGTCCAAATCTCTTGAGCAATATGATACATGTTTTGAGCCGCCATAACATCACGATTCCAAAAAATACTACAATTTCTGCAAAAGAGTATCTGATGGATTTCTCTACTTGGTGTACGAGGACTATTCTTACATCCGACGATTTACACGAATTACAGATCTATACACACATTGATGTAAATCAGAGTTTTGAGCTATGTTTATGATCATATGCAATTGATTACATACCTTTGATGTACGAAATTCATCAATATCTAATACTAACACTAGCCCTTGTTTCTCTTTAGTTTTCAAAAGTTTGTATATTTTCCTTGAAACACCGGCTTGCAAACCTTTAAAGCGAACTTGCGCTCTATTGGTTAACCCGTCACCAAACAGTACCAGTGGCATTTTGGACTTATCGCCAAGTTCAAATGACCTTTTGTACGTATGACGACTATTCAGAGAAAAGTGAGAATACATTATTACAGTAACGCATACTGTGCGCATCATTTGAATCATTCTATTTACATGGTATTGACTGATTGATGAGCTATGCCGGGATTTCGGCGATTGTTTTGCTTTTTACGTCTCTTGTGATTTCTTTTACTCATCTGCCGTGATCTCTTCTGCGGGTTATACTTCTTTCCTCCATTCAGCAGTATGTTTGTAGCATATTCTAAGGATACTTGTCTTCCATGAAAATTCTTCCAGTTCAGCTCTGCGGTTCTGTACCCATAGAACTGATGCAGAATAGTCATATGTCCGCACATATACTGTATATGATCACGATAGCGGCTAGCAGATGTTGTTTAACAGATGGGATTAGTGACTCTATGCTTTTGATACCCTGTTGCTGTTTCAATTCTTCTTCTATCGCTTATTGTCTTCACTCCGAGCATGTTATTTTTTTTTTTATCAATCCATCCTTTTTCACTACATATGCTATTGAAATAAGCTAAAGAGTATCTCCAAGCAAAAATAAAGAAAAAGCAGCAACAGAATAAAAAGATTAACTTGGCTTTACACATTTTGGTCACTTTTAAGGCGTACTGATATGGGTTTTCTACTTTTGGTGACAAAAACATGCGCTGACTGTGGAGAAAAAGGGTTTGACACCGGCAATGGCACTTGTGCTCAAAAGATGAAAGCAGTAATAGATAGCTCTTTACCATCTTTTGATGGCGCAGCTTTCTATGACAAAAAAAAAAAAAAAAAAGAAACAGGAGCTGGAAAGGACGGGCTTGATACAAAACATAGTTGATAAGACATCAAACGTCTGTAACAGGCAACTTGAATATGCTAAGCCAAGCTGCAATATGATTGATACTACTTTCAATATTTTTTTGGACTGAAACAATTGTCTTGCAGAAAGCAGACAAGAAACTAAAATGTTGAAAGGAAATTCTGACTGCAGTATCAAAGACTGCAGCACGATGTGATTGGTCGTGCGAAACTGTCTGTACTATGTACCCATTAAGCGTGAATCAGGGAAGAGCAACAGCATGCTTTTGACTGTATATAAAGATTCTTCTTATTGAGGAAGGTTCGTTATGTGAACATGCAAGAATAATATTCGCTGAGAACGATAGTCACCCAAAGAAATGCCTACTTACGATAGATCAGCTTTTTATCTTTTAAG
The DNA here is from genome assembly GCF_025528875.1 of Mycotypha africana. NCBI lineage: Eukaryota > Fungi > Mucoromycota > Mucoromycetes > Mucorales > Mycotyphaceae > Mycotypha > Mycotypha africana. The sequence continues at coordinate 596,785 of NW_026515736.1, read as the reverse complement.
CTAAAGATCTATTTACCAATTGCGCTTTTTGCTAATGGAAAGGATCGATTTTTAAACTTTTTAACTTTTAGCTGATATATTTCTTTACAGCAACTAATACTTAAGTATGAATTGAGTGGATAGGAAGGCCTTTTTTATAAAGAAAAATACATTAGCAACGAATACAATTGAAATTAGTTATGGGAAGCGAAAAACATTCAATACGTTAAGAGAACAATGGCACGACCTCCTATGTAATCTTTTTCAACTTTCTAGGTATTCACTCATTATCAATCTTGACAGTAGCTAGCTTGTCAGGTGCAGAACAGACCCTTAGTGTCATGGTGTGAAGTCATTTTACCTCCAAATTTTAAATGCTACAGATAACTGAATCAGTAAAGCAACACATTTTGATCAGTCCTAAATGACTGCAGCTATAAGTAGATGCGAATAAGCTTAATTAGTTTCCTTCTCTCGAAAGTGCTATCACTCAAAACTTGCATGTGCAAACGGTATTTTTCTATTTCTATTTTATCTTTTTCTGCTGCTGAACTGCCTGAAGAAAAACGGCCTTAATATAAAAAATCTACACGAGACACAAAAATAATTACAAATACAATCGAGACAATTTTCATTTATCCAAAGCATGATAAAGACAAATAAAGGTAGTAAAAAATAGGTTTTTATTATCTTTAAAAATAAAAAAAAAAAATAAAAAAAATGGGTCTGACATATTGGCTCATTCCTATACCATAAGTATAGAAACTTAACAGGCGGCACCGCGTGTAGGTTTGTCATATAGCCGCCCTACCGAGCCTAGGCTAGGCCCAGCTCGGCAGGGTATACTTTCTTTGGCATGGGAAAGTATCCAGAAGCCGACGTCGCCGACGATGGAGGGGATACTGAACGAGGCAGACGACCACCAAACAACAACCGGAAGAGCCTAATGTGGACTTGACGAGACTTGACGAAACTACCTAGAAGAGCCTAATGTGGACTTGTAAGACTTGACGAAACTACCTAGAACCGAAAAAATTAGACCTAAGAATTGACCAGCGCTAAAGAAAAAGAACCTAGAACCTACAGAGAAACGGGAACCACCAGCCAGATGCTCCATCCAGACCCACCTCCATCGCCAACCCCTAGAAACCTACGTAAAAAGAAAGAGTGAAAATGAAAAGAAAAAATAAAATCTCAAGGAAGGAAAAAATAAAAATCTCAAGAAAGGATCTCAATCGACATCTTCGGTCTGCACTATAGCCACTAAACAAAGGTTGCTTCAGTAAACCAAACTTGAAAAAGGAGGATGAATATGACAATCAAATACTTACCACTCAAGTTTGCTGACAATAAAAGAACATAGCTAAACTCATCAAGAAAGGTTCTAAATCGTCATTTTCAACTACACTAGCCACTAAACAAAGGTTGCTTCAGTAAAACCAGACTTATAAAAGAATTGATGAATGGTATAAATTTGAAAATAAATACTTTACATTCAAGTTTGTTGAGAAAAAGAGGATAAGGAAAAGAAAGAAAACGTAAAAAACGAGCAAAATTTCCAGCTCATTTATAAGAAAAAAACAAGTGTATTTTCTTTCTTATGGAGGAATTTGCACCGTCTCCTTTTTGTTGATATTGCATCTATTAGCCCTTGTTTACATGTGAAATAAAGAGACATCATCATAAGTTGAGAAAAAATTTATGATGTGTTACAAGATAGGCGAAAACGTCCAATTTGGGCTATTGATAAAGTTACTTTTTACAGTAGTCGCAGTAGCAGTACTTTATTAAGTTTGATGGTAGATACACTTTTACTTTTGAAATCCCTTTTTCTTAAGAATAGAAATAGTTACTGATAATGGAGATATGTACACTCTTTCTCAAAAAGACAAGTAGACGCGTTGAGTTCCAAAAGTTGATTACAGACATATTATTGCCATGCCTGGAAAGGTTGCTGTCTACGTTTTTATTTTCCTTCACCTCATCCCACCTTCACTTTACTGTGTCTTCTTACAGAAATGAAAATGTCTATTTATACAGTTTCTGTATACGGTTGGCCTTGTAAGAGATGAAAGAAAAGTTGTGTGTGACGTGTATCGGCAGTGAGCCAATTCTCGTATAGACCAAACAGTGAAGTGCATGAATTGCAGCCTTTTCGGTCTTTTTTTTTTCAATTTTGCTGTACAATACGAAAAAAAGAAAGAAAGAAAGAACGTCAATCCCTTAATCACAATGCCGAATATAACCATCGATTTCAGGCACCTGGTCGAAAGCAAGAATAATGATTCACAAATGACCCGTACTACACGGCGACGAAAAAGAAAGCACGATGAAAGTTTAGTTGATCCATTCACTCAAGAAGCTTACAGAATATACCAACATATAAACAACTTAAAAAAGTTCCTCGTCTCCATTCGACCTGCTTACTTAAGTTCCACCAATCGTCCTTCTCGTCTAGCTGCAGGAAGAAGCACGAAATCAGAAGCACAAGGTGATAGCCATTCGTTATTCTCTATTTTTTCCGGTGACATTACGCACTTAACCGATCGAGAGCGTGATGAGATTGACTTTCAAGCCAAGCTTATCATACGACGTTGTATGGATAGAATCAAAGAATTGGAAGATTTTGAAAAAGAACGACATGAGAAAGAATCAGCCAAACCTGTTAGCCGACTGGCTCATTTCTTCAACGCAGTGTTATCTTCTGCAACAGAAGAAGATACATTGAATGTACACCGAAGTAGTATGACATGGTTTTTAAATCAAAAGTTGACGCAGGTTTCTAAGATACAGAAAGATCAACAGGAAATTCGCTTGAATAGAGAGATTGAAAAGAGTGAAAACCAACTATCGAAATCGATTTTTGCTCATCCTCCGCCTGATTATACGATTACAGGAGCAACAACAGGAGCAGACAACTTAGAAGCAACAGTACAACGACAAGAATACGTTGAAGAAGAGGAAAACCCGTTCGAAGAGGAGTTGACCAACGACCAAATACAAATGCTTGAAAAAGAGAATTCACTTATGCTGGAAGAACTAAATAATACGTTGAATCAAGTGCGAAATGCAGAGAAGGCTTTGTTGGAAATTTCTACACTCCAAAATCAGTTGACAAGTCATTTAGCCGCACAAACAATCCAAACAGATAGGCTATACGCAGATGCTATAGCAACAACTGAAAAAGTAAGTCAAGGCAACTTACAGCTTATTTCCGCCAGAGAACGGAATAAGAGTAGTCGAAAATTTATGCTACTATTTCTCGTCGGTGCAAGCTTTGTCCTTTTATTTTTGGATTGGTATTCTTAAATAAAAAACTGTTTGCATGCATTTTTTTTTTATTTTATGTTGCTGGGTATGAAAATATTACGCTCTAAGCGGAGGTTAAATTTGATTTGTTATTTAATGCTTTTTGCTCACCTTATGTCCCACAGGCGAATCCAACTGTAGAGCAGAAAAAAACCTTTTTTATTTTTCCTCTTTTAGCTCAACGCAATACACTTTTTCTTCTTTTATTTTACAGAAGAATATTTTATGTTGACCTTTTAGCAGTATCCAAACTATAAGTTATCATTATCAACTCGATTTAAAAGAGGGATGTCTACCTTTTCTTCGCCTCGTACAAGCGCAGCATATGGCACCTCAACTGTAAATATTAGAGATAATTCAACCGGTACAAAATGTAAACATATACGACCTAATGCTACTACTCCCAGTAGTAGTTATCGAAGAGATTCCACAGCACCGCTTATTATGACACCTCCAATTCAAACTCACGCTATAGAAGCTGATCCTTTAGACACCAACTTCACTACCTCATTACAACGCAGTCAGCCCTATTCCTCAAGCTCAACTACTTCTGGCTCTCACCACAGAAGGGGACCTCGCACTGGATTGTTAAGACGCAGACGAAATAGTGAAAGTTCAACTGACGATGAGGAGGAAACTGGACGGAGAAACGAGGCTGCCGAAGTAAATAGTAGTGACGAGGAACAAAGCAACTTTGACTCTGAGATGGATGACGATGACGATGACGATGAAAGTGAGACAGATAATGAAAGTATCGATATTGCACCACCAAAGCCAAAAGTTGTATCAGCTAGTAAAAGAAATGATGTTAGGATAGCTGGTCTAAATGCTCTTCCAGACGATAAAACAGAAGAACAATCCCTGCTATTAGAAGAGGAGGATGTACAAATTACTATTACAGCCTATAAATATAGTCGGCTCCAACTGCTTATATATCGCGTTTGCTCCCTTTTAACATTGGGCATTATACCACTCGTTTGTCGCTGGATTCCTAAATTTTATGTTGCATGGATCGGTGTAAAAGTACCATTGAAAAATGCTGAATGGCTTGTATTTGAGGTAAAGCACTTTTCATACGACGTATCTGAATAATCCAAAACTCTTGGTTTGGTAATGCTGTTTTATCTCTTCAATATACAATACAAACTAGAGTGAATACAAAGAGATTGAGATTATCAGGCCCTTTAGGGAGTGGTACAATGGATCAATAGGTTCAGTATTCTGCTATGACCAAATTAAAGAAGAGCTTGCTCAATACAATTTGGATATTGGTGAATCACAACAATTATTAAATATGAACGAACAAATCAGTCAGTTGATGCTTGTTGACTATCGATATAATCGTTTTGCTTATCATCCATTATTGCATAAATTTTTAAATATCGGGTAAAGTATTTACACCCTCTCTTCACACTGTTGCTGCGGTGGTAAATGTGAGCTAACATTTTACACTAGGTTTTGGAAAGATCAAACATGGACTACTACCAAGAATCTCAAATCTGGACTATTAGCCGAGAAATATCACGCGAGATTATCAGTTTTTGGACCTAATTTAATCAACATTAGAGAAAAACCAACATCAAAATTGCTAACGGACGAAGTACTGAATCCATTTTATGTATTTCAAATTGGCTCAATCTTATTATGGAGCATGGATGATTATTATTATTATGCATTCTGTATCTTCTTGATCAGTGCATTTAGTATCATTCAGACCCTAATTGAAACCAAGCAGGTAAGGGTTTATTATGCGTTTGCTTCGGAGTAAAAAAAAGAGTTTGCTAAAACGGTTTCCAAAACCTTATTTCCCATATGATAGACAATGAAAAGAATGAAGGATATGTCCTTTTTCGAATGTTCTGTCAGAGTATTTAGAAGTGGTTCATGTAAGCAAATCAAGATTTGTTGGAATACCATGTTTCTATAGAGGCTAATTCACTCACTGCAAAATTGATCCTTTAACGTTCCTCAGGGCAAAATATTAGCTCAGTGGAATTAGTACCTGGTGACTTATTTGACATTACTCACATACATACCGTTCCTTGCGATGCAATGCTTGTTTCGGGCGATTGTATCCTGAACGAATCCATGTTAACTGGCGAGTCTGTTCCAGTTTCGAAAGTACCTATTAACGATACAACACTACGCAAAATGAATTTATCATCGTCCAGTATACCAGCAGAAATATCCAAGCATTTTTTATTTATGGGCACCAAAATGGTACGAGTGAGAGGAACAGATAATATCTCAACAGCGACTGCCATTGTTGTAAGAACTGGTTTCAATACAGCAAAAGGTGCACTTGTTCGGTCGATGCTTTTCCCGAAACCTAACAATTTCAAATTCTATAGAGATTCCTTTAGATTTATTGGTGTATTATCTATTATAGGTAAAAACGAAAGGGTAAGCTTCAGAAGAAGCTTGCCCCTTAGCGAAAAAGGTTGCTTATGATAAGAATTTTTTTTTACTAACGAACATTAAACTCATCTTTTATGTGTAGCTATTATCGGTTTTTTGATTTCATCTGTCAATTTTGTGCGCCTAGGAATAGACACAACAACAATGATCTTGCGTGCATTGGATCTGATCACGATTGTTGTACCGCCAGCATTACCAGCTACACTATCCATCGGTACGAGTTTTGCCATTGGCCGATTGCGAAAATTGGGTATCTTTTGTATTTCGCCTCCTCGAGTCAATATCAGCGGTAAAATTGACTGTATGTGCTTTGACAAGACAGGAACATTAACAGAGGATGGATTGGATATTCATGGGATAAGGGCAGTTGTTACTACTGCTAATCATCGAAAACTTTTTGATGAAGAATGCCAAACGATCGCTCAAGTTGATCCCAACAATGACGATGATCCTACGTCCACAAAGACCAAAGTATTACGCACTATGACAACTTGTCACTCTCTTAAAATAGTAAATGGCGAGCTTTTAGGCGACCCTCTCGATCTGAAAATGTTCGAGTTCACCAGATGGGAGTTGGAAGAGAGTGGTGGAGCAGCGATCGCTGTAGCAGCAGCGTCATCATCTAAGAGTACCAAGCGTCGAAGTGATTTGGCTTTGGAAACAAAAAAGAGTGCCAAAGTTGGCATTGTACCTACCGTTGTTCGGCCTCCTGGTGTTAGTAGACAGGAAGAGGTCAATATATTGCAACAACAAGAAGAGAGTAGTGCACCACCGCCTATTGAATTTGGCATCATCCATACATTTGAGTTCGTTTCTTCTTTAAGGAGAATGAGTGTCATTGTTCGTAGACTTGCAAGTCCAACCATGGAAGTGTTCGTAAAGGGCGCTCCTGAAGTGATGAAAGATATCTGTACGCCAGAATCGATGCCTGAAGATTTCAATGAAAGACTTTACAAGTATACACATTGTGGTTTCCGTGTCATTGCGTGTGCCTCCAGACAATTATTAGGCGTCAAGTATCACAAGCTTCATAAATTGAAAAGACATGAAGTAGAGACAGGCTTAACATTTTTGGGGTTCATTGTCTTTGAAAACAAGCTGAAGCCTCGTACAACGTCAGCCATTACCACTCTACGTACTGCTGGAATCAGACAAATCATGTGCACAGGTTAAGCGTTGCATTTGATTTTATTATTGAGAGTTCTCCAATATCTAAACCTACTCCCTGGTATTTCGTTTTAGGGGACAACGTCTTAACCGCAATTAGCGTGGCCCGAGAATGTGGACTCATCGATCAAGCAGCTGAAATCTATACCCCTCGATTTTTGAAGGGTTCATCAACAGACCCAGACTCTGAGCTTTGCTGGGAAAGTGTTGTAAAAGAAGGAGACGAATTATCTAAAGACACTTTACAGGTACTTTTATTTGTTTACTCTTCTGGAGAGTTTGTGTCTGAATCTTAACTTTTTAACGTTCCTCCCTTATTGATTGTCTCTCAACTTTATATCCCCTAACTTTATTCATACAACCTATTAGCCCCATACTAGCATTGCTCTTAATGATCGCTACGCTTCGTACGGTCAACAAGAATATTACTTGGCAATCACGGGTGAAGCTTTTCGTTGGATGGTAGATCATGCGCCTACAGAAGCCCTTCAACGAATGCTTGTGAAGGGCGCTATTTATGCTCGTATGTCACCTGATGAAAAAGCGGAACTTGTTAATGAGCTGCAAAGCATTGGGTATTGTGTGGGTTTCTGTGGCGACGGCGCAAATGATTGTGGTGCATTGAAAGCAGGAGACATTGGCATATCTTTATCTGAAGCGGAAGCATCTGTTGCAGCTCCTTTTACTAGCAACACTATGGACATCGAATGTGTTATTGACGTGATCAAGTAGAGTATTAAGTGTAAAATTGCAAGGAGTCAAAGATACTAATTTTAATTTTACTATTTTTTATTGCGATAATCTTGGTTTCCTTTCTAAAGGGAAGGAAGGGCTGCGTTAGTTACCAGTTTCAGCTGTTTCAAGTATATGGCGTTATATAGTCTTATTCAGTTTACTTCTGTTACACTTCTATACGCCTTCGGTAGTAACCTAGGCGATTTTCAATTCTTGTACATCGATTTATTTCTGATTCTACCTATTGCTGTGTATAGTAAGTTGTCAAAGCAGTTGCTACGTTTCGTATATCAGCAGGGATAGATTTACTGATACTTTTTGCTATGTTTAGTGGGGCATACAGCTGCATGGCCGTATCTTCATAGAAAACGCCCAACAGCAAGCCTAGTTTCGAAAAAGGTTTTAACATCGTTGTTGGGACAAATTCTGATAACTTCAACATTTCAATGCGTCTCCTACTGGGCTGTGCATCAACAATCGTGGTAAGAGGAACTTCATTGTTGTTGTTATTGGTTGGTTTTTTTTTCGGTTTAAATGTTGCACACTCTAATTGTGATATTTTCTTGCAGGTACGAACCTCCCACATTCGACCCCGATGGGCAAAATATCCTATGTTACGAAAACACTGTTCTATTCCTTGTTTCAAGCTATCAATATATGCTTGTTGCTGTCGTATTCAGTGTTGGGCCACCTTATCGAAAACCTCTTTGGACAAATGATAGATTGGTTTTGACATTAAGTATCCTAATTGGCCTTACTTCTTGGTTCGTTCTAGCCCCGCCAGCTTTCGTGCTGGATTGGATGGAGCTGAAAGTCCTACCGTTGTCCTTCAGGTGGTTTATCTTATTTTTAATCACCCTGAATCTCCTTATCAGTTTACTTTGCGAAAAATACGTTTTTGGTCACCTTTTGGAAGTGTTTCCCAAGCTGTTGAGCAAAATACTGCCACGTCGTTCCGGTGGATACTTCCTCCTTAATAATGGTAATAATACCAGTCATAACGGAAAGATCTACTATAGAATAATGGACGAAATGGGGCTACATGAAAATTAATAATGCTCTACACTGCACTATGTTTCAAATGGAATAAAATAAGCTTGAAAAACTCACTCAAGCCTTGCATTTTTCTTCATCGTATAACAGTTCGTTTGCATCAGCTTGCAGTAGAAGGAGTCTACAAAGCACCTACATTATACTTTTGAGGGCTTTTTTTTTTTCCCTCAATATTAGAGTGTGGTGGTATGACAAACAAAAAAGGGGAGCCAAAAGATTGGGTTTCCTTTAAGGAATAGTAGGCTGTGAACGACCTCTGTATGTACGAGCAGGAGGCGGTTACGTTTTGAGTATCCGTACAAAGGTCACGCAGATGAGGGAGAGTAGCCAAAAAAGAAAGACGCGAAAAAAGCTAAAAACATTATGTAAAATGTTTACTTTTAACTTTATTGCTGTCTCCCCTTTTTCCTATTCACTTTTTTCTTTTTAATTGTTCCCTTCAAATCCTGTAATACTTAACTAATGGACTATCAACAACGTGATGATGAATTTTTCAATAATAAAGCCTTGATAACATCGCAGCAATATCAATATAGCTCCAGCGACCCTATGCCAGGTAACAGCTTATTCCACCAAATGCAAAGTAGTAGGAGCAATAGTCATTTCCCGTTGGTGGCATCTGCCTCCAACGAGTATTACGATCCTGCAACCACGTCCAGTTGGTATTATAATGCTACTACGGAAACTAACTACGACGATCTAAATCAAGCCGAACGTGGCATTGCTGGTTTTGTATCAAAATTATATCAGTAAGTTATTCATGAATAGTTTCAAATTGATACTTTCCAAAAGATGATATTTTAACCTTTCAAGAAACGATGTAGGTGCTTGGAGGCCCCCGATAATGGGCAAAAATATGCTCGTTGGTGTAAACATAATGGAGTTGATATGTTCATAATTGATTGTATACCAAGTGCGTCAAAAAAAAAAAAAAAGGATGAAAGTTGATTAATTGCACTTCCTCAGTATTGGACTTACTCTTTTCCATTGCTAACATCAATTAGAATTTACGGAAATTGTACTACCACACTTATTCAAGCATTGTAAATTCGCCTCATTTGTAAGACAACTGAATGTAAAGTGTGGCATTGATTTTATTGGGATTTTTGCGCTCTATAAAACCACATATAGACGAAAGGTGTTAATTAATAAAAACGCGTTTTTTTTTTCTTCCACATATGTATAGATTTACGGTTTCCAAAGGGATACGGACGCACGCAAATCGAAAGGAAATCGAGATAAAGAAACTTGCCGCTGGCATCATATTCACTTCCGGCCTGGACGGCGTGATTTATTTCACTTGATACGTAGAAAATCTCCACGTTATACAAGGAAGAGAAAGCAAAGTTTACGTTCTGAGAGTGGAGAAGGGGATGATGAAGATCCAGAAACTGTTCTTAACCTAAATTCAGGAGATGATAACGAATCGTCTGATACATCCTTGCCACAACGAGAAGAAGATAATTCAGAGCTGAAATGTGAACAAGAAGAAGAAGAATTAGAAGGACAAAGCACGGGCAGTTTAGGTCAGTCATTAAGAGGAGCTTCTCCTGCACCTTCATCTTGCTCTACTTTCAATGTTGATGGGAAAAATAAGAATCTACAGCGGGAAAACTGTCGCTCATTTCAGCAGCAAAATGATGCCACAATTGCAGATCATTCTTCATCTCAGTTGCAGGAACAGCAAATGTCAATGCGAACTGCTGTTGCTACTCCAAACCTAAACCTAATGTGCCACAACAAACCGGCATTTCCTACTGAATCAGAGACAATACTGCAAGGCTCCGCTTACCCTCCTTCTCTACCATATCTTACCTCTGCTACGATGTCCACGGGTTTGTCTACACCAGCTGTACATGACGGCTATAAGCGGCTATCATTTGATACATCCATTGTTCGACCAAACCACGTATTGCCACAAGAGTTCTTACCATGTGCTAAACCTGAAGAAATGTTAGACATTGACACGGAAGTTAATGGTCAGGGTCAACATGCTCCACAAATAGTGATGCAAAATGAAGAAGAGCAGCTTAAAATGCAATTACTACAGTTGAAAAGAGACTATTTCCAAATGTACAATATCCTAACTGGTGAAGTGAATAAGTCATTGCGCATAATTAAAGCCCAACGCTCCAGAATTGAATTTTTAGAAGGTGTACTGCATAATGAGCAACATCAACGTCAGCAAATCAATTTTTCAACAGACGATATATCAACATCCATGACATCGACACCTACGATATATACCCATCCAACAGATGCATTCTTGCCTTTACGTCAGCAAGAGATGAGTAACAACAGAGGCATCGTACATTCTCATCAATACCACGAAAATGAAGTAACGGTAAGCACACTTACACCTACGGCTTCTTTATACCCCACAGTTACAACCCATCATAATCATCCATCTGGCTGTTTAGTAAACGAGCCTTTTACATTTGACGTACTTGATAATCATGCACAACTTTCATCTGCAGCCTTTACCGTAAGCCCACAGCATCATGAATGGTTTACTTGACTTTCCATGGAATTTAACAATGAGAAAAGTATTTATGCCCACACTTTAATATCCTTATATGACCTAAATTATGTCTTTTAACGTACATTTCACAATTCTATGCTCCATTTCTCCACCTTGTTTTTTGACTATTGCAGTCTGATTTTTGTATTTGTTCAAGCTATTGTTTAATAACAGACGATGTTATGAACTAGTCTCCTTTTCTTGGTATTTTTTTTTCCCTTTATTGAATGCAGGCAAGCTCTACTTGATATACTCCAATAAGAGTACTATTATTACAGATAGTAAATTGATGAATTAAAAAAAAAAGTAAGTCTCTCTGCAATGTAATCACGACTTATTATAGCTTGGAATAGACTTGAGACCTATAGTAGTTTCTTCTTTGGAGTTGATGTACCCTACACCAGTCTACCAATATCGAGAGCGAGTGAAATATGACTGAGGAGGCCTTCCTTTTTTTTTTTTCTATAATCTGATGGCTAAGTTTTGTTTGCATGGCATGAAAGTATAATGCAGTGGCATGTTTCCTGATTTGCAAGTCCATAAACTACTTTTTTAGAGGTTCGGATTTTAATAACAGACGGACTTTGTGAATTTTTATGCATCATGAAATAACCTATTGTTGAAATCAAGGACTTTAGCGCTACGTGTTGGGATAATTCCCGACTAGTAGCTTATTATGACGAGATCAAAGCTTTATTTCCGCGTTCTATTTGTATTAACGTTATGATCGTTGTGGTACTGTCAATTACTATGCCCGCTTTTAGCCCAAACAAATAAAGGATTTGGCAGCAATAGCGGAAGTAAGGCGAATTGCAAAATCAAATTAACCTCGTAGAAATATTCGAAAAAGAGGCCGAGTAAAAAGAAGCAAAGGCAATGGAGTTTATTCTACGTGTATTTGTTAGAAGAAAAAAACCTACTGTCTTAAGTCTTTAAACGACAACTTTTTCTACTTGTTCCTCTCTTCGTCTCAGTTCCACCACTTTTTTGTTTTGAAATTTTCAAACGTCTTTCATGGAAACTACGACAACCAACTCTTTAAACAGCGGTGGTGAAACGACACCACTTTCCTTGGAAATGTCTTTTAATAATGGTATACATCTATTTGTCTCTAAAGTGAAATGAAACTGCGTTACGCCATAGCAGTACTGACCCTTTCGTGCATTATCATAATGAAATAGCTTATTTAAAGCCCTCCTCTAATAGAGGATATTACTCTTCAGATAGATCAAGCGGAACAACAGCTGTAACAGCCGATACAACAGCTACTACAGCAGCTCTAAAGGCGAAAAGTACTAAATCAGCTGGTAGTACACCGCGCGTGATTCAATATGACCCTCATATGGGTACAGATCAATCTACTATGACCGTGATTTTGGAACAAGCTGTATCCAACCCTAACAATACAGAAGAAATCAGACCAATGAATGTCTGTTTTGGTCAGTTAATCGTGAGTACGAGTCAGCAGCAACAACATGCTCCCAGCGCTGCTCCTAATAACACATCAAATAGCCACCTTATGTGGATCACACTGGTAGCCAGAGTACCGAGATTTTCAGACACAGGTGTGCAACGTGGAGAGCCAGTTCCATTGGCTGTTTGTACTTATACATCAATAACCAAAGATACTGCGATTGAAACAATACCTTTTGGTACGTTTATCTATAAGAATGCCGCATCATCATCAGGAAGCGAAGGTAAAAATAAAAAAAAAAGAAAAAATTAACGAAAACTTATATTGGGAGAAGCCTCTCTGAAGTAATCAATTCCCTTTTTCTTTTTTTTTTTTTTTTTGTGTATCCCATTCCTTAGCAACCGAAATTGGCAGAAAAAGAGTTGTCTCCGAGGAATTTGACACATATCAACACCAAAAGCGTGCCCACCAGCAATTGGATGATGAGCAGCAACTATTCAGTCAACTTTTGGCACCTTTTGATGAGTCCCCTTCTGCATTTAACCCAGCCACTTCCAATAACAGCACGACGACCAATGCTGCTACTGCGATTTCAAATTCAAATCAGGCTTCTTACAATTTCCCTGCCCACCATGAACAACATCTTCAGCCGCACCCAGCACAACAACATCATAATCAACCAGAGCTACAACCTTATCCCTCATCCTTGCCGACGAATATTCAGGCTGCACCAGTAGCCATCGCTAATGATTCTTCAAATGCTAATACTTCTTATTTGAACTATCAGCAACACTATTCACCTTCTTCGCTCGGTACTAGCGGCGCAATGCCAACTCATCAACAACAGTTGCAGCAGTTGGCTGGGCCTCCTGCTACACACTATAACCAACAGCCGCATCAGCAACAACAACACCAGCCATATCAGTTCAATTTAATGCCTGCTTCTATGACTGCCCCTCTGGGTAATATGAAAGCGCATTACTATTCTTCCTCTACAACAAACAATGGTTATACCGCTGCAACTACAGGCGCCAATCCTACTGCTTCTGTGTCTGCTCCTACGTATTATGGACAAACCCATACTGCCTCTTCTTATCCTTATCAACCGCAACAACCGCAACAACCGTATCCATATCAACAGCAGCACCAGCCTCAATCCGCTATTTCGCACCCTTCGACCACTCAAATGATTATCCCATCTGTACCCATGTATGACACTAATATAGCACCTTTTGCTGGTGTCCTTAGCAAGGCCAACTTGAAGATCATTGGTGACTTGATGGAGATGACCTATGGTTGGAACGAGAGGGAGTGGGCCAACGGACGGCGACTTGTTCAATTTTGGAGACGACAACATGTTGGCAATGGTGAGGGCTCCAGAAATATCAATGATAGTGCTAGTAGTAGCAATGATAATGAAGTAGAATGCGGTTTTAAAGCAATCGACCAAGAGGAATATCAACAACAACGTATTCGCGAAAACATGGCTTCAAAGTACACGGCCACCACTACTACTACGCCTAATACAATAAATGGTCATACAGCAAGTAACAGTACAAATGGTAGTGGCAGCATGATGAGCTCGACCAGCATGAAGAAGGCAAACCCACTCATCATCTCTTGTATATATTGGCGTGAGCATAATGATTTTTACATCACCTCTGTAGACTGTATCTTTCTATTAGAAGGCTTAATTGGTGTGGAATTTACTGTAGAAGAAAAAAACCGTATACGTCGTAACTTGGAAGGTTTCCGTCCGTTAACAGTGAGCAAGTGCAAGCCTGAATGTTCAGAGTTCTTCAAATTGATCATGGGATTTCCTCATCCCAAGCCGCGTAATATCGAGAAGGATGTCAAGGTATTTGCTTGGAAAACTTTACCTAGTGCTTTAAAGAAAATAATACGCAAATATACACCAAGTTATAGCAGTACAGCAGTCGTAAATATTAATGCGGCTTCTGGCAATAATGCTCTATAATGACTACATTAGCAACTTCATCCGCCTTTCTTTTTTTTTTTTTAATCATTATTACAAAACATACTGTTCTATTATCTATTAAAATTTTACTTATCAATAACTACAGATATACATTTCTTTTTGTTGATTGGGGAGTTCATAGGAGTGAAGAAATACCCTGGAAGAATAAAATGAGAGCAAGAATAGGCTATATGAGCAGCAAACTATGAGCCAGTGTGCTATCATGCCGATAGAACTGAGTATCCATTCTTTTATCGTCTATTTAACCAGCAAAACATAGCTGCTTTGCCTGAAGGGGCTATGTGACAACAAATGATCGTAATTTTCTCACAGATGCTGGTTATACTACTCATTCAAAAGGCTGTTGTATAGTGTTTGAGTAACCCATTAACATATTATAAATCTATCTATATACGTAAGAACGCAAGCTGAGAAATTATGAAAAAGTATTTATTACCAGTGTCACTGTTGACGACGAGATAGGTAACGTTATGTAATTGCAAAATAGTAAAATTCAGATTAGAAAAGTGCCAGGAATAAGTATGAGAATTACTAGGGATGGAGTTAAGCCCCAAAGTTAGAATTATAAGAGAGGATGGGGAGCTATCATGATCATCATGTCTTTTCTTGTCATACGTGTATATAGGTACATGTATAAGAATAAAAAAATGAAATGAACGGATCAAGAATAATTTTGAATGACATAGAGGAAAAAGAACTTTTTAGTCGTCATTTTCGACGAGTGTATTTGCAGAAGTGATGACTGAATTCAGTTCTTTAAAAGAGTGCTGTTGCTGTTGTTGTTCTGAAGATAATGGTGATGGCGGTGGAAATTCTTTAGTCATAGCCTCTTCCATTTGTTGCATGGTTGTACTCAAAACAAGCGCATCACCTTGCTGTTGCGTCAATTGCACAAGACAACAATGAGCATCGGGCATCATCAGCAGTTCAATACGGCACTTCACTTGACGTAGCTTGCCTGTGCCATGTGGAGGCTTCCATAGGATCTCTACTTTGTATCTTGTAGTACCAGCACGGTCACTCTTTTCATAAAACCGTGCCTCCACGAACTGGTTCATGTTTTGATGAAGTGCCTTTAAGATCTTTACGGTATCCGTACTATATACAGTGAGAGAGCATACTTTGGGCTGCTTGAAGAAGAATAAATGGTTGAGCCATGATGCTTTCGTGGAATGTGTTGCTGCTGCTGTCTGGGTTGAAGAGACAGTACTATGAACACTCATAGATTGATTGCTTTTGCTACCCATAATCTCCAAAATGGGAACATTTGAAGTGGCAATAGTTGAACTGTTGGAAAGTAAGCTAGGTGTAATAGGTCGGTTGATATGTTGTTGCGATAAATTGGATGTACTGATGTTGCTGCCCCGGCGATCCACGGATTTGAAAGATACTTGGCTTGCTCTTCTGGCAGTATTGTTAGCGTTATTATTGTTATTCGTCGTAGCAGTAGCAGTAGTAGTAGTAGTAGTAGTAAATGCAGTGGTAGTGGAGGCCATAAGCATATTTTGATTGGAGTGCCTATGCATGTAATTTTTAGGGACAGCAGCTGAAACCGTAGGAGTACCTACAACTGGAGATGGTATGGTAGCGGCAGTGGTTTGATAGACAATATTACTGTGAGAACTGGAACATGTACTACTGCTACTACTTAATGTACTACCATCAGATAATGCAGGAGGAGGCAAAAGACTTGATTCAGATGATTGGGCTGTAGGTGGCTGCTGCTGCTGCTGCTGCTGCTGTTGCTGGAACGATGCAGCAGCAAACGAGGTAATCTCAAACTTGGTATCCAAGGCGTCTTTATGACTGCTGGCGGGTCCGCCAAACATGGATATATCCACTTGTTTGCGTTGCTTACGAGCATTGGAACCGAGTGTAAAACCAAATCTTGAGTCATTCACACCTTTGAAAGCATTTGGAATACGTAATGACATGCGCTTAGCCTGTAAAGTAGCGTGTCTACTAGGAGAAGCAGACTTTTGATTGTCTTCCGCTGACTGGTTTGCATGAACGGAATCTTCGTCCTCTGAAGGGTCGATTCTGTTGCGTTGTAGTATAGTGCTTGCTGGCCTAACTGTCCCTTTCGTTGAGGTAGTATGGGTAATAGATGTGATGGCAAAGTCAGTTGTGTTAATGGCCGTGCGATGAAAGGGGTTTTTGCGACGGAGGGTTCCCACGAGGGTGGATGTGCCTGATTTGGGTGTAAGTGCAGGCGCACCTGCTTTAGAAGGATTACCACCAGGAGTAGCAGCAGCTGCATGAGCGCTTGTAGTTGTTACTGAATTGTTTATCATTTTATTGACAAAAGTATCCGTGGTATTCCTGCATAAAGACAGGAAGTTGTGGAGGGGGGGGGGAGGATTTTCAGAAAAGCACAAAGAGCATTTGCTGATGAATGACGAAAGATTCTTACCTTGGTTCTTTGCTTTGCTGCTTTCGTGAAGATGATAGTACACTCTTCACAAAACGTGTATAAAAGGTCTCACTCTTTTTCATTTTTGATGGCTTTTCAAGAGGGAGGGCGGGTAAAGGAGGCTGGGCGGGATGATTGTTTGTATTGATCACAGGTAGTTTGGTTCGTACAGTAGCAGCGGAATGGCGTCTCATCAAGTCTTTTTGACTACTGTTGGTGGGCGGAAAGGGAGCGTCGTTAGAAAGCCAAGGCGCTGAGGGTCGAGGGACAACGGCAGAACCACGTCGAGCAGTCGTAGAGGCAGTTGTATTCTTTGCATCGAGCATAGAAAGAGACTTTCTGTCTCGATCAGAACGATGAGTGATTGTTCTATAACGGCGTCTTGAGGGGTCTATCATAAGAGGAATGAATAGAAATGAGTTCTTTTTTTTTTTTTTTTTGGCCGATGATCACCTGAAGACTATGAGGTGAGTTATTTTGGGCATATGTATACCTGCAGAACTGCTCTCTTCATCCTCGTCACTTTCATCAGCATGATCTGCTTGCCAATATCTTTCGGCATGTTGTTTTAACAAGACATAAACAACTTTTTGCATGTTGTGTCTAAGAGAATAAATGACGATGCTTAGGTTGATGCTGTAATAGGGCACTTTGCTTTTTTCCGGAAGTTCGTGGGGGATAATAAGAAATAAACTTACTCTTTTTGAAGGAGTGCTCTGATAACATTCTCATTACTTGATTCACTCCATAAGAATTTGATTGTCTCCAAGATACGATCATCAATTTCCGATGCATCGTGTACGGGCCGACCAATTTCTTTTTCTGTTGGTGGAACTGGTAATGTAGATATATTGAGAGGAGGTGTTTCCCGGAACCATGGATGAGACATAATTTGTTGCATCTAAAAAGAAACTGAACGGTTGAGTCTCATTCTCACTGACCAAAAATAAAAAAAAACTGAAGAAAATTACATTGAGACGTTTCGATGGGTCTACTACCAAGATACGTCGGATAAGGTCTTGAGCAGGTACAGAGATATTGTCAGGCATGGTATATTTTCCTGATTTGACTTTTCGTAACAATTGACGAATATTTTCATCATCAAAGGGAAGGTGACCGGTTAAGAGAGCATACAGAATAACACCACAAGACCATATATCACAGGCGGATCCATTGTAAGGTAAGCCCTAAAGTAAAATAGATGTCAGTCTGTGGCTATACAAACATCCAGTTCGGGTCAATGAAAGTCAAGAACCAAAACCAAAAGGTACATACAGCTACAATTTCAGGGCTAGCATAATGCGGGGAGCTGCATCAAAGAAAACGAAAAAAATAAAGTTTCAGAGCCTTTTTTACTGTACTGCTTTTTCGTATGGATCACCCCCATTCAAAGATAATGATGATACGTTACCCGCAACTGGTTTCCAGCATGGAACCTAAAGGTTGTAATGAAGCCATACCGAAATCAGCAATCTTTATATTATTCTTTGAATCCAACAGTAGATTTTCAGGCTTCAAATCACGATGGCTAATAAGGTTTTTTGTTACGTTAATAACTGGTACTGGTTTTTTAAGGACGGAAAATAAGCATCTGAGTCCTTTACCAAATCAAGTGATGATGGCAATAATCCAAACCCAAGATAATTTGCTGGAAATGATGTCTTGCTTCAGCTTCGTCAAGACGACCTTTACTGACGAGGTATTCGAATAATTCACCTCCTTCGACATATTCCAGAACTAAATGCCTATACAATAAACCAGTTAATAAATAAATTCTAGTAAGAGTGATTGAATCAAGGAGAACGCTTGTGTATAAATGTGCTTGAGTGAGGGTAAAGTGTGTTATATAGTATACGGTAGCAGGCGATCAGATACACCGAAAAGGTATAGCTCTTTTTTTGATTATTCCAATCTATCTGTGGAAAGGAGACAATGAAATTTAAACTATTTCTTTTGAAGAAAAGGGGTAGTCATAGTCATAATGGTGATAGTGGTGATGGTGGTGGTGTGCGCAGTAATAGCTACAAAGGATAAGAAAGATCCTAAAAGGGACGCACAGAAAAAAATACATATAAAAAAAAAAACAAAAAAAAAAAAAAAGAAATACTTTACAGGTCAGAAGAAGATGGGTCGTCAATCACATCAGTCAAAGACATAACGTTGGGATGATTAATTAATTTCATAATGGCTATTTCACGTCGAACTGCTTTTTCAATAGCAGGGTTTGCAGCTAGATGGGCTTTGCTGATAATTTTGATAGCTACTTGTTCTCCTGTCATCCTGTGTACACCCAATTTAACTCGGCCTATAAATAAATAAAGCCGGATGTTTGTATGTATGTATGTAAGTAAGTAGGTAAAGTGAGTGAATGAGCGAATCAGAAAAAAAAAAAAAAAAAAGTAGGATGGTGTGTGTGTGTGTGTTGTCTCTCTATGTAAACATAGGGTTGCGACCTTGTTTATATGTTATGCACGTACCTGAGGCACCTTTACCCAGTGTTTTGCCTACGATATAGTCACCAATACATTTTCTAGGCTTTTGTTGAGAATGAGTAGATAGGGCTCCTGAGCTTCTTCTTCTGTCTCTCGATGATTTTGAAGATCTGTTCGTGACAGTGGTTGCAGCCGAGCTTCTACGAGAATTAGGGTTGGATAGATAGTTTTCTGGAATATTAGGTGCTGGATAATGGAACATTTGTGGTTGTTCAGGCACGGCAATAGGCATAGTGGAATAGTTATGATATGGGCTGATACTGTATTAAATAGGGTAGAATGGGTTTTTACTCAATAAGTTGCAATCAAAAATAATGTAGAAATGGAAGATGGGGAAGGAAAGAATGACAGTCTTAAAAGAAAGGATTAAATTATTCAAAAGGTTTTAAGAAAAAATAGTGTAGAGAAGAAGAAGGCATAATTTTCAAGCAGAATAGTAAACCCGATAAAAACCAACAAAAAGTAAAAGAGTCTCTACTTTTGGGGGGAAAAGGAGAGAGCAGAATGAGCAAAAGGAAAGGGTAAAAGAATTCCTTTTGCTGCTGCTGCTGCTGCTACTGCTGCACGTACATGATTAACGTTTAGAGAAAAAACCACGTATAATAATAGTTCACTTACAGCAACAAATCATTATAATGAAATGTTACATGGTAAGGCAGGAGTATTTCCTTTAGTTTCTGAATATAGGAGAAGAAAGGGAGTGTAAGCCCAATATCCAATAATTAGATTTTGTATCAACTTTTCAACAAGGGGGTTTTCCAGTGGGAGTTGAATGAAGTAATAATTATTGTTTCTAGCGGAGAGGCCATGAGCTATCTTTAGGCTGTCTGAATAAAAGTATGCTTGGAGCAGATAGCGGCTTTAAAGCATTGCTATTTTTTTTTTGTTTCTGCTCAACAGTGTATCCATGATGAAGACACATCAGAAAGTCACTACCAAATCGAGAAAGTGGAGCAAAAAGTGCAGCACTAGGTTCGATGATAAAACAAAAAGCAGGGTCCTTGCCTGTGAGTCCTTTTTACGTCCAAGTCATCATGATGCGTGTAACCTGTTGATTTCAACGATAATGCATCAGCACGCACTTGTATATCATTAGCTGGCTGTGTCGATCTTTGAAGGTCTTTATAGACTGTAAAAGAACGAGGAGAAGGAGGAGGAGGACGGGTTATGTAAAACGGAATGATCCGTCACTGTGACGGATGTATATACTTGTAAAAAAAAAAATCACTGATTTTGCATTGTCTTGTTTATTCATGATTTAGAAAGAAAAAGGCTGGCTTGGTATATAATGAGATGTGGAAAATTGAAAGATTCTTCTTCAAAACAGCCGCCTCCCCGTGTGTTTACTATGAAAAGAATCCGTCACCGTAAACTGCGCATTCCAAAGAAGCAAGATAGTCGAGTCTTTGGTTTATCTTGGTCACAGTTTCTGCTAAAGAGTCATTTCCGTTCTCTAGACTTTGTTGTTTTAAATAGTGGATGAGAAGCGTAAGGTCTTCTCTACCTTTCAGATACCACCATGCCTGCGTGTGTTTGTTGTTTTCCTCATTGTCTGCTTGCCGTGGTGATGGGTCCTGTTGCTTTCCTGTTTCTTCTGTGAGGAAGCCAGGACCGATGATGACGACGCCATAGGCCCAATAAGGCTCACTGTTTCTATAATCACCTGTTTGATGGAGATGATCTACAATATCACTAAAGATCCAATATTCGTTGCCCAAATGATCACGACCTGCTGGTTCCAATCGTTTACGTGTTTTCGCTTGGTGCACATGCATTTCTATTTTTTTGGACTCCAACGTCATGCGTTCATCTCGCATGAGCGTCTCTAATGCATCCAATTCTGCTTGCGCCGCTTTCACTTCTTCCGCTTTGCCACGAATCATTTTCAATTGTTGAATACGATTATTCAAAGTATTTCTTCGATGCTTGTTTTTCATTTCTTCCACCGAATGTTCTTTGGTATATTTTTTGAATTCCAACGCGAGATCTTTAAGAGTAGCTGTTTGCTGCTGCTGCTGCTGTTGGTTCCTTTTAGAGTGTGTGGAGGAGGAGGACGTTTTGGTCGTTGCCGTTGTCGTTGTCATGGTCAGTGAAGAGCGAACATGACTATCCAACAGCAATAATTCCAAAAGCATGCAGATCAGTTTGAGCTCGGTTTCGGGGGAAAGTAGGCTTGTGTTTCTGCCTGAGGTGCGATAACGTTCGATGCATCTTTCCACATGCTTGATCTTTTCATCCGAATCCTCCTGTTGATTCGCTTGCTCATGGCCATCATCTATGTCCATGGCATCGTTTTGCAGTTGAAAGTCCATTGTCTGTTTTAATTTTGCGATTTGTCGTGTGGTAGGAATGGGGACATCGCTCATGTCAGCGAGTGCTAATAACTCTGCTATATCCTGCCATCGTTTTCCAGACATGCCCTCCAGATACAAGATTTCCAACAAGGCTTGTTGCCTTGAAACAGCATCGACGTAGTATTTTGAGAGTTTTTTCTCCGTGATCCAATCCTTCAGTATTTTCCGCGCTTTCTGAGGAAGGGTGATCGCTTCCTCTCCTGTTGCTGCTGCTGCTGCTGCTGCTGCTGTATTTTGTGTAGATGGATGGCCGCTGCTGAAACTGTTTTGTGGTACATCATAATGGGAGGAGGATGTTGAACTCAACGTGGTCAAGAATAACCATACAATGTACGCGCCTAATCTTTTAATCTTCCAATCGCCTTGTGCATTCTGTAAATTGGCCAAGATGCGGTAGTCCACTTTATAAAGATCGCCAAATCGAAATAGAAATTCTCGAATCTGTAATCGAACCCATAATTCTTCTTGTGTATACAATAGAACGATGGGCTTTAATTCGGGTGGTTTGATGGGTTGGATTGAACTTGGCTTTCGGTGAAAAGATAATTTGGGTGCTTTGTTTGCACTTGAAGTGCTGTTAGTCTTAAGGGCTTTTTTTTTTTTTTTCTCTTGAACGAAAACCCATAGGATGGGACGAGTTGAATCATTTGCTTTCTTACCTTTCAGCGTTCTCTATCGTACAAAATCTAAGGGAGGAGAAGGCGTGCAAGAAAAAGAAGAGTGTGCTCAGTCTTTGCTTTTTCTTTTGATGATGATGAAGAATATTTCAAAAAAAAAAAAAAAAACCATTACTCGCAATCACAGAGTCCTCTACAAGCTAAGCATGCCCATTGATAGCCTGTAAGAACAGGTCGATGCTTCACCGGTCTACCACTTTTATAGAGCCAAGTCACAGCCTTATCCTTGTTTTTAATCTGTTTCAAGTCCTCGTTGGTTTTTGCTTGGATGCACTCCATGCAGAATGTGTTTGTGCATGGTTCGGTTGTGTTTTCCTTGTAAGCTGTACATTGCACTCTTGGAACACTTTTCTTTAAAAAAATCATTGATTTAGATATCTCGCGGGGAGAGAAAGAGAGAGAGAGAGAGAGAGAGAAAGGGGATGCATGTAGGAAGCAATACTTTACTTTACAATCTTTGCAGTGAGCATGCTGTAAAGGACTTGTATGTTTTCTTTTATTTCCAATGGTCAAAGACTGAATCGACTTTGATAATGGCACAGTGTCATCTGGTGGCTCAGAGGTCGATCTGCTGCTACGTGTATTTTCTGTTGTTGTGGTTGTTGTAGGAGGCGAGGCGGCAGATGTAAAGCATAGTCTTTCGTGTAAGAAATTGACAAATCGGTTTGGTTTTTTTTTTATTTAAATAAAGGAAAAAAAAAAAAAAAGAAAGAAAAAAGGAGTTTTTTTTTTATTCATTTTTCTACCTTGTCTGCTGATATTTTGGCTTGTTGTGGTTTGTCTCTATTCCTGGTGGTTGCTGTTTACTGTCTGATTTTGCCATCATGAAAGGTAAAAAAAAAAAAAAAAAAAAAAAAAAAAAGAGAAAGAAAAAGGAAAAAAATAAAATAATCTCACTTTTGAATTGCGCGCAATTTGTAAAGGACCAAAAAAAAAACCAAAAAAAAAACGCGTTTCGTGTTCGCAAAACCGTCCCCTCTGATAGTGTACAATTTCTTTATTAGATAAAGCGGGGTAATTTTTTTAAATTCTAAAAGCATGGTGATGGATGCTGTCGAGTATTAAATGAGTATATAGCGCGCGATTCGAAAAAAAAGAAAGATAATGTATATTATGTATAAAAAAGTAAATAAATAGTGCTTAAGGTGCGTGTTCAATCCTATAGATGTATTGTATAAAAAAGTGAATCTACCTTTGAATACCTCTCCAAAATGGAAAAAAGGAAAAAAGTAACCCAATGAGGAAGAAACATACAAAACACAAATCAAAGGGAAAAAAAAAGGATAAAAAAAGCATGCCTCTAGGGTGTGTATGCATGTTACATAGGGTAAGGGAATGAGTGTCTCTAATAAAGCAGAGAGCAAAACTCATCTACTTTGTCTTCTAGCCATTCCCAGCGTCTCATACCAACGACCCATTCTGTAGGCAACAAACTATAACCAAAACGTGCACCGAGCATAGCGCCAGCGGTGGCAGCATTTGTATCTGCATCGCCCCCTTGCATGACAATGTCCATCAGCATCCTTTTAAAGTATTCTGTTTCCAAGTGAGGAGGTACCTCTCTTGTTAAACAATAGAGTGCGGCACTGAGACATTTAAACGCGTCCTTTTCATAAAGCCCAGCGTCTAGATCCAAGTTTTCTAGAGATGTAGGCAAACAGTAGTGTAAGAGTTGTAGATAGTATTTATGCATTTGCGTCATATCCGTTTCAGGTGTGACGAACAACGGGTCGGTATAGGGAGCCGTCAAAATAGACTTGTTGGTTTCCACCACGTTGCGTACAAGTGCTTGTAATTTATCATTGACAGGTAATGTGTCGATAAAATAAACATCGTCATTCTCATCGTCATTCTCGTCATAACCAACCACCACATCCGCCTCATCGTCTATGTGTCTCTCAGGTCCTCCGCCATAACTACTTGCGGGTGAATGCGTGGGTTCTATTTCGAGGTCTTGGCCACGTAACAATCTATAAAAGAAAGAGAGAGAGAGAGAGAGAGAGAGAGAGAGAGAGGATTAGGTTGGGTTGTTTTAGCCCCCCGTTTTCCAAAATACTACACCTTACCTGGCTATAAGAGTAGAGGCAATGACACATGAGATGATACAACGTGGATCAGGATGAGTGACACGGCAGCAGTCCGCTGTGTTTTCTACAACGGTGGTACCGTCCCAGAATTTCAGAGCGCCTAATAAAGGTGCTCTCACGAGAGCACCACTGGCTCCTTTCAAATTACTCCTTTGCTTCCATACTTCAATAGCCGCTTGTTGCTATATATATATATTGAAAGGGGGGGGTGAGCAGTTGAGATGTAGAAAAAGAAAAGAGAATGACCCACTTACAGGGCTGTATTTGTAGGTAGGATGTTGCAAGACAGCCATATTGATCTCATTCATGCCAGTAGGTAATTTCTGTAGATTGCGAATACCGTGTTCGCTATAGTCTCGTAATCGAAAAGCAAAGTCTTTGGACAGGAAATGACCGTTATTTTCTAATAAGGATTCCATGACTAATAAGATTTGTTCTGCGTCATCTCCAAAGTCACTAAAAAATCATGATAAAAAAAAAAAAAAATCAAGAAAAATAACATCATCATCATAGTCATGAGAGACGGTAAATGATGAATTGTTTAGACGATGGAAAAAAAAAAAAAAAGAAAAAAGTCGCTGATTCGTTAGATTTTCATCATGTAACTGCTTTTATTTTTCCTTCCTTATCACAACCCCCAAAGGACGCCCATTTTTTGAAATTGTCGTTATTATTTTTTTTTTTTTTTTTTTTTTTTTTTTTTTGTTTTTCTTTGTTGAAGAATTTACTTTTCGTCAAACTTTGATCTATAGTGATCACGATGGAAAGGTAGACCATCTTCACCCATGCCAAAACGTATAGGACCCTTACCGTAAATCTCTCGGACGTCTGACCGAGATAACCCTTCGGTGGCTAAACCTAAGCTATCTCCTAAAATAGCACCTGTAGAAGAGAAGACTGGGCATGAATCATAATGAACGATTTTGACAAAACAAGTAAATAATCCCACTTACCGAATATCAATCCTTTTACTTTATCAACAATGGTCGTTGTCTCTAAATTTGAGCATCCCGATGGAATACGCATGATTTGACTATGTAATTCGTCTATGAAGTGAAAAATGAACAAACAAAAAGAAGGGAAAAAAAAAAAAGGAAAAAGAGAAAAAGGTAGCTTCGTTCACTAGTGCGGTTTTTTTTTTCTGCAAAAAAAAAAAAGGGGGGAAAAGATAAAAAAAGAATGGGAAGGGGGAAAAAACAGAATTTGTTTTTATATGCGAGAAAAAAAAAAAAAATAAACAGTAAAAGTAGAATTTCACAATTATACCATTCTTCAAATCAGGAACCAGATTTTTTTTTTTTTTTTTTTTTCCTTTTTTTTTTGCATGATGTAAATTTACATTTAATCCTTTTATAAATTGAAACTGCAAAAAAAAAAGTAGGTAGAAATTGAAATTGTTTGAACCATGTTTGTCTATCTTTGAATTGTTGGCATGTCATTTTTATTCTAAAGCTTTGAAAAAAAAAAAAAAAAGGAATGTTCAACTCTCTCTTTGTCTCTGTCTCTGTCTTTGTATGAGTAAAAAGCAATGGTGCGAGAAAGAGAGAGACGGTGTGTGCAATGACAAGCTCGTGTTACTTGATGGAGTGGACCCAAACGCTGGTTACAATTTTCTTCATTACAAAGTTGTACAGAAACCAAATGGTTTGGAATTACAGAAAATCAAAAAAAAAAAACCATCCCCAACCCAACCCAATTCCGTACTCCGTCCTTTCCTATTCTTTTTTCTCTCTTTTCTCTCAGGGCGTCCCTGAATTTCCCTTTTTGTGCAATTAAAATATCTGTTTTAAAATAGGCTACAAAGCTCAAAGATGGATGACAAAGCATTGCATCAGCAGCAATAGACAGCAAGTCGAAGGCACGCTTTTTTTTTGTCTTTGGATTTTCTATTTTAGCACTCTACTGCTCTCTCGATACACGCTTATGTAGAACAGAAACCCAAGTTGACATTCAAAGAGCGGTTTCGGAACCAATGTAGGATCGTTTAAAAAAGCAGTGTCATTCGTTGCTCTCTCTTCCATCCTACCCTCTTCAAGTAGACTACAACCAATGTGCCCTCAAGATGAGGGTAAATAGCATGATTGATATTTAAGAAACGGATCATTGCATCAGCATGATTCAGACTGAAAAGAAAGTTTGGTACTAAAGCAAAAAGAGAAAGAAACCGCCCGAGTCTATCCATCCCATCTATGGTACAACAAAGAAAAAATAAAAATAAAAATAAACCGAATGACCATGATGAATGACGGTCCAAAGGAAAAACAAGTGGGATTCATTTGTATACCACTGTTTTTGCCATGGAACGAGCCCATGGAGGATGAACAACGACGGATGCCTAACAGGCAGTCTGTTTTTTGTTGCTTTTTTTTCACCCCACATTGTAGATAGTAGAGTGACCCAACGACTTTTACTATGTGGATGGTAAATTAAAAATGAGGATACACAAGCACACCTTCAAGAACGAATTTCATGACGATGACTATACTAAAAGTAGATCCTTAAGCACTCTAGGATTGCGTAAAAAAGGAAATAAGACTGACTCTTTTTTTATTTGAATTCAAATTGTTGCTTTGATGAAAAAAATTCTATAAATGATGGAAATTCAAGTATCAACTTTTTAATAATTCGAGGAAAATAAATTATAATGCATCTATGCATGCATGATGGGTTTTGTTTCAAAGTTTCATCTTTTGAACGCCCATTCGCAAATTCCAAAAGAATTTCAATCATTTTTCGAGATAAAATAGCCAAAAAGAAATGGGTATTGTTTCTTGATTTATTTTATTAGTTTTTTTTATTCCTTTTTGTAATTAGATACTTTATATAAATAAATGGTAAATGTTGAATAATAAGAAGGGTAATTTTGCTGTAAGAAGTAAAAAAGAGTCGTCGTTGGGGGTTGGGCGGTTTTTATTTTTTTGGTCCAGAGAAAAAGGGGAAGCAGGAGGGGTATAATTGGAAAATACACTATTTTTTTTTTTTTTTTTTTTTTTTTTTTTTTTTTTTTCCTTTCTCTTTAAAGCCATGGTCTCCATGTCTTGTACTTTTTTACAGTTTGCTGTTGTTGTGGTGAAGGTGGTGGTGGCAAGTGAGACGGAGGATGCTCCTCCTCTGCTGTCAATTTTCGTTTTTTCAAGTTTTTTTCGAGTTCGTCTTGTTGCTGAACGTAAGCAGCAGCAGAGGCTAATATATCAATAGGTGTCACATTAGGATGAAAGATGAGTTCATTAGGTAAAATAGGAGATGATAAAAGAGAAGACGCAGAAGATGAAGTGGATGTAGTAGTAGCAGTATTAGAATGATTCGTATTAGCCATAGCAGCAGTAATAGGCGGTGTCAAAGGAGGTGTCGTAATTTTGGGTGTTGTTGTTGTTGTTGTTGTTGTTGGTATTGCTGTTTTTGACCAATAATTAAATTTGACTCGCTTTGGGTGATTGTAACTATGATTGTTCATTGTCAATGGATGGACATTATTATTATTATCATTAGGATCGCCTGTGAAAGGTACTGATGGATCTTGCTGTTGCTGCGGCGGCGGTGGATGTTGCTGCTGCTGCTGCTGCTGCTGTAATCGAAGACGATTGACTTTAGCACGTCGATTTTGAAACCAAACCTGTATGAAGCGAATATAGAGTATTTTAGTTACACATACACATCAAAATAAACACAACAAAAAAGAACCATAAAAAATGTAATTCTTGGGCTTTTCGATGATTGGTAGATCACATGGGCTTCTTCTTCTCTCAAATTTCTCATTTTTTTTTTTTTTTTTTTTAATTTAAAAAAATAATAATAATAAAATTATACCTGCACTTCACGATTTGTCATGTTCAGTTTTTTTGCTATCTTTTCTCTTAAATCATGGTTTGGTGTATCTGTTTGTTGAAACAATTCTGTCAAGATGTGTAGTTGGTCGGGTGTGATTCTCTTTCGTTTGGGACGGCCTTCATCTTTATCTGAACAAAAAACAAAAAAAAAAGAAAAAAAAGAAAAAAAGCAAGACCTATGTTTAGTTTGGTTTTTCTTTTTTTTTTTTTTTTGCAGGTATTCTATTGTATTAAGGAGTCATCGTCTTTGTTGTCGTCTGTCTTTCTTTACCTTGGCGTTTAAAATTGAATGGCTTTTCTACGTTACTCAACTTGAAAGTTGCCATTGACTAATTTAGACTGTTTATGTTATATTTTGGGCAAAATGTGTTATATAAAAGTGAATCAAGTGTATGAGACTATTTATAAAGAGGAAAGGTGGTAAAAAAAGGGGGGGGGATGAAAAGAGAAGACGTAAAAAGAAACAAAAAGGAAATTAAAAAAAAAAAAAAAATTAAAATAAAAAAAAAAGGATGAGATTTAAAGTTTCTTTTTTAAATAAAAAGTTCAATATAGGCTTCTTTTAGCCTTTGTCTCTCTCTCTCACTCATTATTACTATTTCCCCTTTGGAAAACAAATTCACCTTTACGCACCCCTTTATTTTCTTCCCTGGCTGTTGTTCTTGATTGTTCCCTTTTTTCCAGAACAATGGAGATGTAAGAAAAAAAAAAGAGAGAAAAAAATAAAAAGTCTATTTTACCCTCATAGGCTGGATTTTCATTACCCAACCTTAATTGTTTGATTTTATTGTCGTAATTTGAAATGAATATTCATTTATTTCTGGTTACGCAAAAATTGCCTTTTTATCTTTTTACACGCGTACGATGAAAAAGTGTATCGACTCGATGCAGTGCCATTGCGACTGTAAACAAAAACAGTTTTTTTGTCTTGGTTTAGAAAGCGATTCGCTGGTAGGAACGAGTATGACCTAAATGAAAATAACCTGGAGTGTAATGAAAATCTACCATGGCTCTTTCAAAGAAATCAAAAATAACGCGAATAGGGATCATGAGGAGAGCAGAAAGGAATCTCCAAAACAGCTTCTCTCAATCTCTATCCTAGTCAGCCCTTGAAGGTTGACTGTGACGGACAAGCTCATTTTGCTTCCTATGCATGTTGAATGATCTATGGCTATACACGCTGCTTCTGTAATACAACTCACGATGATCTTGGGTTGATGCTACATCCACATCAAAGACACAAGTACTGAGAGGTGTGTTGTTGGTTTTTTTTTTTTTTTTTTTTTTTTTTTTTACAGCAACACTCTTCATTCTCGACAACAAATAAGAGACGTCTCCCCTAATGGCATCATGCTTTTTTGATTTTCCTAATTTTTCCATTTATGGTAATTTGCTGTTTTTGTGTAAAAAGATGGTATAAAGAAAGCTGTTTTAAAATAAAGAGCACAGTGGATGATTCGCTTGAAGAAATAAAGGTGGGCCTACTATTGTTTGATAGGTGCCTTTACTGTTATTGGCAGCACTTGACCGGTGCTTTGGCTTGGGTACAATGGCGGGTACTGAAAAAAATAGCTGCATTTTTTAGTGCCTTTTTTTTTAATTATTTTTTTTCTGCTTTTTGGAAAATGACAGCGTTTAAAAAAAGTAAAGGCGTCATTCTTTTTTAATATATTTATTTAAACTAGTCAATAGCACAAGAAGGAAAGAAAGGGCAAACAAAGGCACACAATAGAAAGAGGGACTTTAAAAAAGCGTTCTTTTTTATATATTTTTTTTTTTTTTTTTTTATTTTTTGGTTGTGAGATCAAAAACGTCACTGTGCGTTTCAAATCTTTTTTTTTTTTTTTTTTTTTTTTCCTTTCTCCCACAGACACACACCCATCTCTCTCTCTCTCTCTCTCTCTTTTCTTTTTATTTTTTATTTCCCCTTTTTTTTCTTGAATTTTCAGTTACTTGCAAAAAAAGGCCCTTTTTTTAAAAAAGTAATAGAAGACACCTTTCACTGCCAATCGACTTTTATCCTTTGCAATTCGTCTTTCTTTCTTTCTATTTCTTGTCTCCGTTCCCTTGTCCGTTTAGCAACATTTTTTTTGTAAATACCTCTTTTTCACTCACGGACTTGTGTTACATTTTGTATCAGGACACAGAGAAAAAAAGAGAAAAAAAACAGACTCCAAGGGGAAAACAAAACACACCCGCCAACCCGCAGTCAGCTCAAGAACCGAAAACCATAACAAAACGGAACTATTTTTTGTATTTTATTCTCTTTCTCTTTCTCTCTCTCTCTTCAGGTTATTATATAACGAAAATCAAGATTTGTTGTTCTAAAAATAACTACAATCTTGTCAGAAAGCTTAATTATTGAAAAAAAAGGTGGTAAATGAAACGTTCTTGTACAGCAGGAGACAATTCACCTATTATAAAAAAGAAATTACGTGATCAAACAGAGTCATCACCCAACGATATAACCAACACTTCGATACCACGGACAACGACATCTACTTTTCATTCTAAACAGCCTGCTTCTGATACCATTCTTACTACGACAAACTCAAACTCAAACATGTCATTGTCGCCAACTGCAACCAATGTCGATCCTACCATGGGTCATTCTCCTCCTTCATCTACTGCCACAGAACAGCCAAGACAACCGACGAAATTGGCTTTACTGAAATACATTCACCAATTAGTGCATAATTTGGAACAGGGAAACATCGATCATTGTTTATCGAATAAAGTCGACATGAATAAAATTCTAAATATCCATCCATATGAGATTTCCGAGAACAATGATAAGCAATCATCATCATCATCATCATCATCATCATCAACATCAACATCCTCCTCCTCCTCGTCAGCAAATCAGAACGATAATGCGACAACCACCATGTTAGACTTATTGAACTCTATTGATTTGAATCTCAAAAAGATTGCTCAACGTCAGTTACAACTAGAGACTGAAAATTTAAGAAGCCGAATCATGATCCAACAGCAATATCAGCTACTCACAAATGCAGCTGCTGCTTCATCTACAAACACACCGAGTAAGCAGGATCACGAGGATAACACTACGGTCATACAACAAAACAGTCATCATCGTCATCGTCATCAACAACAACAACAACAACAACAACAACAACAACAACCGTATCATCTTGATTTACATCCAATGTCATCTTTCCACCCTACGAATGTCACTGCCACCACCGCCTCGCTTGATAAACCAAGTAGCAGCAGTACACCCGAGGATAATTTGACATCCATCTATGATTCCTCTTTATTGGAGAAATTAGAGAAAAATGTATCCAATCGTTCTTTACATAAACAACGTAGCACAACAACGACAACAACAGAGCAACCCGCAAGCTATTTTGGTAAAAATATTATTATTATTTTTTGGCTCCAAAACGCATCTCACTCACTCTATTTTCTTTGATAGATCCTTTCATCTCCACATCCTCTACTCCAACGCCTGTTGCTGCTGCTGCTGTAGCTGCTGCTGCTGGTTTAACAACGATCTCGTCCTCCAATGTCACTTCACCTTATCACCCTTCCTCTCATACCAATACCAATGCTACTACTACAACTAATACTATTAATACTATTAATACTACTACCAATTCAGCATACCCTCCTATTTATTTCAACAGTCATCATCATAGTAATGCATCTTCCACACCCTCCTCTTCAACTATCACTACACCTACTAGTTTATTGACTTCGGAAGCTATTGTATGTCCAGATTGTGTTATTCAGGCAGTAAAAGTAGCTTCAAGTGTATTCAATGGTGATTTGAGTAAAAGAATCACTTGTCAACATGAGCGTTATTTCGGTACTTTACACGCTGCTGCTGCTGCTGCTACTGCTACATCCTCCACCTCCTCCGCCTCATCGTCCAATGATCATCACGATACCACACCCTCCACCACGCCTCCTCCTCCTCCTCATCCTCCTTTCTTTTGTGACCCTCATCATCCTATCAACACACTCAAAAATGCCGTCAATGATATGGCCGATCGTTTACATTCCATTGCAGATGAGGTCAATTTTGTGGCTCATGAAACCGCCGTGAAAGGAAAACTAGGTGTCCAAGCACGTTGTGGAAAAGAAATGAAGGGTTTATGGCTTGATTTTGTCGTCAATTTGAACAGCATGACTCAAAATCATTTGGAACAAGTGAGAGATATTGCTGATGTATCTACCGCCATTGCGAGAGGTGATCTCAGTAAAGCCATGACCGTACCTGTAAAGGGTGAAACTTTGTTGTTGAAGAATACTTTCAACACCATGGGTAAAACCTCTTATAAAAAAGAATATTTCTTGTCCACAGGAAAAAAAAAAAAAAGAACAACAAACTAACGAACGCTTTCGATTTCGATTTCTCTTTAAAGTCAATCAATTGAATTTGTTTGCTTCTGAAGTCTCCAGAGTAGCTCATGAAGTAGGCACAGAAGGAAAACTCGGCGCTCAAGCCAAAGTACAAGGCGCCGATGGTATATGGAAAGAACTGACCGACAATGTCAACACCATGGCCGCCAATCTCACCAACCAAGTACGTGATATTGCTCAAGTATCGAAATCAGTGGCTCGCGGCAATCTCACAAAGAAAGTCACCGTGGAAGTGAAAGGAGAAATGCTGGATTTGAAAAATACCATCAACACCATGGTGGATCAACTGTCCATCTTTGCAACTGAAGTCACTCGCGTATCGCTCGAAGTAGGCACAGAGGGTAAATTAGGAGGACAGGCCGTGGTGAAAGATGTCGCCGGCACCTGGAAGGATTTAACCGACAATGTCAACATGATGGCTTCAAAAATCACGGATCAGGTCAGAGATATTGCTGTCGTCGCAAAAGCCGTAGCCAAAGGTGATTTAACAAAGAAAGTCACCGCCAATGCCCAAGGAGAAGTATTAGAATTGAAAAACACCATGAATAAAATGGTAACCACTCGCCTTCTAGACCTTTTTTTTTCCATTCAACCCCCCCCACCTCCCTCACTCACTCTCTTTCTCTTTCTCTCGCTTGTAGGTGGATCAATTACAACTCTTTTCTGCTGAAGTAAGAAGAGTATCGCTAGAAGTAGGTGTCGAAGGTAAACTCGGTGGTCAAGCCGTCGTCAACGACGTCGGTGGCACGTGGAAACATTTGACCGACAATGTCAATACCATGGCTGCCAACCTCACCACCCAGGTCCGTTCCATTGCTGAAGTCACGAAAGCCGTTGCCATGGGCGACCTGTCCAAAAAAATCGAAGTCGAGACCCGAGGCGAGATTCTTGATTTGAAAAACACCGTGAATGACATGGTGGATCAACTGCGCGTCTTTGCATCGGAAGTCACCCGTGTCGCTCGTGAAGTAGGGACAGACGGTAAATTGGGCGGCCAGGCGAGTGTCCCGAACGTCGATGGCACATGGAAAGATCTGACCGATAACGTCAACACCATGGCGACCAACTTGACCACACAGGTACGTTCCATTGCCGTCGTGACCAAAGCCGTCGCCAACGGTGACCTGTCCAAGAAAATCGCTGTCGATGTGCGTGGCGAGATCTCGGATCTGAAAGATACCGTCAATAACATGGTGGACCAGCTGAGAGTCTTTGCCTCCGAAGTGACCCGTGTCGCGAGAGAGGTCGGTACCGAGGGTAAACTAGGCGGCGAAGCCATCGTCCCCAGCGTCAGTGGCACCTGGAAAGACCTGACCGACAACGTCAATACCATGGCTGCCAACCTCACCACCCAAGTCCGTTCCATCGCTAAAGTCACCAAAGCCGTCGCCAAGGGCGACCTGTCCAAAAAAATCGATGTCGAGACCCAAGGCGAGATCCTCGATTTGAAAAACACCGTCAACAGTATGGTCGATCAGCTGAACGTCTTTGCGGCCGAAGTCACCCGTGTCGCCAAGGAAGTCGGCACCGACGGCAAGTTGGGCGGCCAGGCCCTCGTGCCCAACGTCGATGGCACCTGGATGGACCTCACCGACAATGTCAATCATATGGCCACCAACCTCACCAACCAAGTGCGCTCCATCGCTGAAGTCACCAAGGCCGTCGCTCTCGGCGACCTTTCCAAAAAGATCGAAGTCGAATCCGGCGGTGAAATCTTGGACCTGAAAAACATCGTCAACAACATGGTCGACCAGCTGAGAGTCTTTGCTTCTGAAGTCACCCGCGTGTCCAAAGAAGTCGGCACCGAAGGCCAGTTAGGCGGTCAGGCCGTCGTCCAAGGCGTCGCAGGCACCTGGCACGAGTTGACCAGCAATGTCAATATCATGGCCGCCAATCTCACCAGCCAAGTGCGATCCATTGCGGAAGTCACCAAGGCCGTCGCTCTCGGCGATCTGTCCAAAAAGATCGAAGTCGAATCCGGCGGCGAAATCCTCGAGCTCAAGAACATTGTCAATAACATGGTCGATCAGCTGCGCATCTTTGCCTCCGAGGTCACGCGTGTGTCCAAGGAAGTAGGCACCGAAGGAAAGCTGGGTGGCCAAGCGACCGTGCCCAATGTAGCCGGTACCTGGTACGAGCTCACAGATCACGTCAACATCATGGCGGCCAATCTCACCACCCAAGTCAGATCCATCGCCGAGGTCACCAAAGCCGTTGCTTTGGGCGACTTGTCCAAGAAGATCGAAGTGGAGACCCGCGGCGAGATTCTCGAGCTCAAAGACATCGTCAACGACATGGTAGACCAACTACGTATCTTTGCTTCGGAAGTTACACGTGTCGCACGTGAAGTCGGTACCGACGGTAAGCTCGGAGGCCAAGCCAGCGTGCCCAAAGTAGCCGGTACCTGGATGGATTTGACAGATAACGTGAATCAGATGGCGGCTAATTTGACCACTCAAGTCAGATCCATTGCCGAAGTCACCAAGGCCGTCGCTTCCGGCGACTTGTCCAAAAAGATCGAAGTAGAAACCCGAGGCGAGATCTTGGATCTGAAAAACACCGTGAATGAAATGGTCGATCAATTGAGAGTCTTTGCCTCGGAAGTCACAAGAGTAGCGCGTGAAGTAGGCACCGAAGGCAAGTTGGGCGGTCAGGCGCGAGTGCCTAATGTCGATGGTACCTGGAAGGACCTGACCGACAACGTCAACACCATGGCTACCAATCTCACCAACCAAGTCAGATCCATTGCTGAAGTGACCAAAGCCGTTGCCTTGGGTGATCTCTCCAAGAAGATTGAAGTAGAATCGGGTGGTGAAATATTGGATCTGAAGAACATTGTCAATTCGATGGTCGACCAGCTGCGTATC
The DNA here is from genome assembly GCF_025528875.1 of Mycotypha africana. Lineage (NCBI taxonomy): Eukaryota > Fungi > Mucoromycota > Mucoromycetes > Mucorales > Mycotyphaceae > Mycotypha > Mycotypha africana. Next base: position 561,084 of record NW_026515736.1, on the reverse strand, counting down.
TTTGCTTCCGAAGTCACACGCGTAGCCAAAGAAGTAGGCACAGAAGGTAAACTGGGCGGTCAGGCCACTGTGGAAGGCGTAGCAGGCACTTGGATGGACCTTACCGATAATGTCAACACCATGGCCGCTAATCTGACGACGCAAGTACGATCGATTGCACAGGTCACAAAGGCAGTAGCGAAGGGTGACTTGTCAAAGAAGATTGTTGGTGTCGAGACACGTGGTGAAATGCTCGATTTGAAGGATACCATCAATGACATGGTCGATCAACTGAATGTATTCGCTGCAGAGGTCACGCGTGTCTCGAAAGAAGTAGGCACGGAGGGCAAGTTAGGTGGCCAAGCCGTCGTCCAAGGCGTCGCCGGTACGTGGTACGAATTGACCAATAACGTCAACATCATGGCCGCTAATCTAACAAGTCAGGTCCGATCCATTGCAGAGGTCACCAAGGCGGTGGCGCTGGGCGATTTATCCAAGAAAATTGAAGTAGAGTCAGGTGGCGAGATTTTAGACCTCAAAAATATCGTGAATAACATGGTGGATCAGCTTCGTATATTTGCTTCAGAAGTCACCCGTGTATCAAAAGAAGTCGGCACCGAGGGGAAGCTCGGTGGCCAGGCCGTAGTCCAAGGTGTGGCGGGTACCTGGAATGAGTTGACAGACAACGTCAATATCATGGCAGCCAACCTCACCTCTCAAGTAAGGTCGATTGCCGAAGTCACCAAAGCGGTCGCGAGTGGAGACTTGTCCAAGAAGATTGATGTTGAAACGCGCGGTGAGATTCTCGATTTGAAAATCACGGTAAACTCCATGGTGGATCAGCTACGTATCTTTGCTTCTGAAGTAACGCGTGTCGCCAAGGAAGTCGGTACAGAAGGAAAATTAGGCGGACAAGCTACTGTAGAAGGTGTCGCCGGTACCTGGATGGATTTGACTGATAATGTGAACACCATGGCTGCTAATTTGACCACTCAAGTGCGATCCATCGCTCAAGTCACCAAAGCGGTTGCCAACGGTGACCTCTCCAAAAAGATTGATGTAGAGACCCGCGGTGAAATTCTTGATCTAAAAGACACAGTCAATGGGATGGTGGATCAGTTACGTATTTTTGCGTCTGAGGTAACTCGTGTGTCTAAAGAAGTGGGCACCGAAGGTAAACTAGGCGGACAAGCGACCGTCCCCAACGTTGCTGGTACTTGGTTCGAGCTCACGGATAATGTGAATATCATGGCTGCTAATTTAACAAACCAAGTACGATCCATTGCAGAAGTAACGAAAGCCGTTGCTTTAGGTGATTTGTCCAAGAAAATTGAGGTGGAATCAGGTGGCGAAATCCTAGAATTGAAGAATATCGTCAATAACATGGTAGACCAGCTGCGTATCTTTGCTTCTGAAGTCACACGCGTTTCGAAGGAAGTCGGTACTGAAGGAAAACTAGGAGGCCAGGCTTTCGTCCAAGGTGTAGCAGGCACCTGGTACGAATTGACGGCCAATGTAAATATCATGGCTGCCAATCTTACAACTCAGGTACGTTCCATTGCAGAAGTGACAAAGGCAGTAGCGAGCGGTGATTTGTCAAAGAAGATTGAAGTAGAGACCCGTGGTGAAATCTTGGATTTAAAGAATATTGTCAATTCCATGGTTGATCAGCTGAGAGTGTTTGCTTCAGAAGTAACACGCGTTGCGCGTGAAGTAGGCACAGAAGGCAAGTTGGGCGGTCAGGCGAGAGTGCCTAATGTCGATGGTACCTGGAAGGACCTTACCGATAACGTCAACACCATGGCAACCAACTTGACCAATCAAGTCAGATCCATTGCTGAAGTGACCAAAGCGGTCGCGTTAGGTGATCTCTCCAAGAAGATTGAAGTAGAGTCTGGTGGTGAAATATTGGATCTGAAGAACATTGTTAACTCTATGGTGGATCAGCTTCGTATATTTGCATCAGAGGTAACAAGAGTAGCTAAAGAAGTCGGTACAGAAGGTAAACTGGGTGGTCAAGCGAAGGTCGAAGGAGTTGCTGGTACCTGGATGGACCTTACTGATAATGTGAATACCATGGCTGCTAATTTAACTACACAAGTGCGCTCGATCGCTCAGGTGACAAAAGCTGTAGCGCTGGGTGATTTGTCAAAGAAAATTGAAGTCGAAACGCGAGGTGAAATTTTGGAACTTAAAGATATTGTCAACGGCATGGTGGATCAGTTACGCATTTTCGCGTCCGAGGTGACACGTGTGTCGAAAGAAGTCGGTACCGAAGGTAAGCTGGGCGGTCAAGCGTTTGTCCAAGGCGTAGCAGGCACATGGTACGAGCTTACAAATAATGTCAATATCATGGCGGCGAATCTGACAAACCAAGTCAGATCGATTGCGGAGGTAACCAAAGCAGTTGCTCTAGGTGATCTATCCAAGAAAATTGAGGTTGAATCTGGTGGTGAGATTCTAGATCTAAAGAATATCGTGAATAACATGGTAGACCAGTTGCGTATATTTGCATCCGAAGTCACACGTGTGTCCAAAGAGGTTGGTACTGAGGGCAAGTTGGGTGGTCAAGCCGTTGTACGAGGCGTAGCAGGGACTTGGAAGAATTTAACGGATAATGTCAATACGATGGCGGCTAATCTTACTACACAAGTTCGTTCGATCGCTGAGGTCACCAAGGCTGTAGCGAATGGTGATCTGTCAAAGAAGATTCACGTCGAGACCCGAGGTGAAATTTTGGATCTCAAGATTACGGTCAATTCTATGGTGGACCAACTGCGTGAATTCTCCTCAGAAGTCACCCGTGTTGCTAGAGAAGTCGGTACCGAAGGTGCCTTGGGCGGGCAGGCTAATGTACAGGGTGTTGCTGGTACATGGAAGGACTTGACCGATAATGTGAACACGATGGCCACAAATTTAACTACGCAAGTGCGTTCTATTGCCGTTGTCACAAAAGCGGTAGCCAAGGGTGATCTTTCTAAAAAGATCGATGTTGAAACCAGAGGTGAAATCAGAGAATTAAAGTAAGTTTATACTTTTTAAGCGCCATTTTTTACTGTTTGTTTAACGAGGTATTTTGCTTTATGATAGGGAAACTGTGAATGACATGGTGGATCAACTCCGTGTTTTTGCTGCCGAAGTGACAAGAGTGGCTAGAGAAGTAGGAACAGAAGGTATGCTTGGTGGTCAAGCTACTATCGTTGGTGTCGATGGCACTTGGAAAGATCTCACCGATAATGTGAACCTCATGGCCAGTAATCTAACTGACCAGTTGAGAGCTATTGCAGCTGTTTGTAAAGCTGTTGCTCAGGGTGATTTAAGTAAGAAGATTGAAGTTGAAGTGCACGGTGAAATTGCCGAATTGAAAAATACGATCAATACGATGGTGGATCAATTGAGCTCCTTCGCCTCAGAAGTTACGCGTGTTGCTAAGGAAGTCGGTACAGAAGGCAAATTAGGTGTTCAAGCTCAAGTAGAAGACATTGAGGGCCTATGGCGTGATATCACTAGCAATGTCAATACAATGGCCTCGAATTTGACTACACAAGTCCGTGCTTTTGCACAAATCTCTGCGGCCGCTACAGAGAACGACTTTTCTCGTCTCATTACTGTTGAAGCTTCCGGCGAAATGGATTCCCTAAAGACAAAGATTAATCAAATGGTTGGCTCATTGCGCGATGCCATTCAAAAGAACAGATTGGCAAGAGAAGCAGCTGAATTGGCCAACCGTTCCAAGAGTGAGTTTTTAGCCAACATGAGTCATGAGATTCGAACACCTATGAATGGTATTATCGGTATGACATCGCTTACTTTAGAAACGGAATTAAATAGACAGCAAAGAGAGAATTTGATGATTGTATCAAGCCTCGCCAATAGCCTTCTTACTATCATCGATGATATTTTGGATATCTCCAAAATCGAAGCTGGCCGTATGACAATTGAATCTATTCCTTTCTCACTTCGTTCTGCTGTATTCAGCGTACTGAAAACACTTGCTGTGAAGGCAAATCAAAAGAAATTGGATCTCATTTACCACGTCGACCAGTCTATTCCTGACCAGCTCATCGGTGATCCTCTTCGTTTACGTCAAGTTATTACAAACTTGATTGGTAATGCCGTCAAATTTACAACACAGGGCGAGGTTGTTCTTCGTACCCGAGCTGTACGCATGGAGGATAATACGGTTCGATTAGAGTTTTGTGTTAGCGATACGGGTATTGGTATTCAAGAGGACAAATTAAATGTTATCTTTGATACTTTCTGTCAGGCTGATGGAAGTACTACGTAAGTATTTGCGTCAACTTTGCAAGAGTTTGAGATGAGGCTACTGGGTACTAAATAATTATACAATACACTGCTGTAACAATAGACGAGAATATGGTGGTACTGGCCTTGGTTTATCGATTTCACGGCATTTAGTACAGCTTATGGGAGGCGATTTATGGGTAGAATCGAAGTATGGCAGAGGTTCAGAATTCTACTTTACTGTGAATCTTTTGCGCTATAGCCTTGAGCAAAAAGAGGTTATTGAAAAAATCCGACGTTTCCGTCACAGACGCATTCTGTTTGTGGATACAATGGGCGACGTTACTGGTGTATTGGAAAAAGTCAATATTTTGGGGCTAAAACCATATCAAGTGCATAGTATAGAAGAAGCAGCGAGTATATCCGAAGCTAATTCAAGCAAAGCTAAGCACACGCCTTTCTTCGACACGGTTATTATTGATAAGATGGCCTTAGCAGAAAAGATTCGTGAAATTGTTCCTTTACGTTACACTCCAATTGTTCTTATTGCTCCTGAAGTCCAGCTTTTGAATATGAAGTTGTGCATCGATCTAGGTATAACAGGTTACATCAACTCTCCCACTAACCTTGCGGATATGTCAGCTGTGCTATTGCCCGCATTAGAAAGCCATGCTGCTCTTCCTAGCGATGCTTCCAAGACTGTCCCGCTAAAGGTATTGCTAGCCGAAGATAATGATGTTAATCAAAAGCTCGCTGTGCGTATCTTAGAGAAGTTTGGTCACCAAGTGAAGGTGGTGGCCAATGGTAAATTGGCCGTAGAGGCCTACGAGGCACAGATGTTTGATTTGATATTGATGGATGTTCAGATGCCTGTGATGGGCGGTTTCGAAGCCACGCAGAAAATTCGCGAAATAGAGCGTAATCAAAACAATAATGCGCACATTCCTATTATTGCTTTAACTGCTCATGCTATGATAGGCGACCGAGAGAAGTGTTTACAAGCAGGAATGGTAAGCAGTATAACACATACACGGTTCGAATATTGTACAGCATTTCTGATCTATTGTTTTATTTCACATGTAGGATGAATACGTCACAAAACCATTAAGATTCCCCGAATTAATCGCTGCTATCAAAAAGTTTGCACCACAGTCTGCGCATATGATGTTGGAAAGCAAAAACAAGGCCTCGAAGAAGTAAAACTCATTTGCAGCTTTATTAACTTATAGAATTTCGTTCAATAATTTATACAAGAGTAACTCCTGAGTTACAAGTAATACTGCCCAGTCATATACTTGCTGTTGTGAATTCGTTATACCTCTTTCTCCGTTATGTACATATAAATAAAGTCTGTAATCTCGTTTAAACAAAAAAGAAAAAGACAAAATAAAAAGCAGGTGCGAAGTTGCTCTGGTTGGGAAGTCGAACACAACAATAAGTTATTGTTTAGCTTATATTTGTGTTTGATTCTGTGCTGGCTAAGTTTATATTCATTTATCAAGCCATTCATAACAGATTTAAGCTATAAGAAAACTTACATTCGCATAACCGTATATCTACATAAAGCAATTGGCTTAATTAAGGACTTTGCAAATGTAATCAAATCACTTTTGCATGTATGCTGTAGGTTAAACACCGTTACACATGTATTGGTGGGAACCCTTCTCTTGTAAATGATCACACACCATATGCATCTTGTTTGCTGAAAAAAAAAAAAGAATGCATATCACTTACTTCAGCATCAATTTTTGTTCTCCTTTTTCTTCTTATTTCCAAAACTTATGTCGTCTGTAGCCAAAAAACGATTAGAAGCTATTAAGCACCATCTCAATCCTGATGCCACGCCTAACTTTGAAACATGTACAGTACATCCTTTTTTCTCCATTCTTTAATGTACGTATTTATCTTAATTATGTGCAACATTCACTTTCTTTATCAGTACGTATTCATCGAAGAGATGGTCAAGTACCTTACATTACACCGCTTGATCCTCTTCGTTTCTTATTGAGAAGTGCTATGGTTTATGCTAACAAAACAGCCATTATCCACCGTCACCGTTCATTCACTTTTTGGGAATTATCTGAGCGTATCAGAGCGTTAGCGAATGTGCTGCTAACGAAATACCATGTCCGGCCAGGAGACCGTGTAGCAATACTTTGTCAAAACATTAGCGCCTTTATCGAAGCACAATATGCTATACCAGCCATTAGTGGTGTCACTGTGCCCATTAACACAAGGCTGTCAGCTAAAGAAGTAGAATACCTTCTTGAACACTCAGGAGCTACTGTCCTTATTATACAAACAGAATTTACTGACAAGTTAACGGATGAAGTTCGTGCTCTTAATTATTTGAAAATAATTGAAGTAGCTGATAGTGAAGATATCCATTCGGATTTTTATGAAAAGTTACTGGCAGACGAGAGCAAGAATTCTCGACAACTTTCATGGAATGATATGCCTACTTGTCAGGATGAAAATCAAATGCTCTCCATTAATTATACGTCAGGATCAACAGGGAGACCTAAAGGGGTAATAGTAACTTACCGTGGAGCGTACATGATGGCATTAGGAATGGTCATACAAGACAAGCTGACGCCAGATACAAAGTTCTTGTGGACATTACCTATGTTTCACTGTAATGGTAGAGTAATGCCTTTCCATTGATTTTTTTTTTTCACCTATCTACTATAGCTTTGAAATACGCTACTCACCACTAAAATGTTGGTAATAAAGGATGGAGTTTTCCATGGGCTATTGTTGCAGTTGGAGGTACACAAATCACGCTGAACAAGTTGGATTACACTCAAGTTTGGCAAATGCTCAAAAACGAAGGAATTACTCACTATAATGGAGCGCCGACGGTCAATAACGAAATTTGTAATCATACAGATGCAGTAAGGTTAGATAATCCAATTCATGTACTCAGCGGAGGTTTGTTCATATTACTTGATATGTCCTCAATCTTTTTAAAGGCTCTGACGAAGCGTTTCTTTTTGACAATATACTCCACAGGATCGGCACTATCCAGTACATTGATAAAGCAGATGACATCTCTTAACTTGATCCCAACGCAGGTTTATGGCCTCACAGAGACGTATGGACCTGCTGTATTGACATATGATTACCATACTCGGAGACAGTATACGGAAGAAGAACAATACAAATTATTGGCGCGACCGGGTTACAATATCATTACATCAGACGAAATACGGGTATTAGATGCAGAAACTGCAACGGATGTAGAGCCAAATGGGATGCAAATTGGTGAGATTTGCTTTACAGGCAATGTTGTAATGAAGGGATATTACAACAACATAGAAGAAACAAAGAAAATATTCAGAAATGGTGTGTTATGGACAGGTGATTTAGCAGTCAGACATCCTGACGGCTCTATTGAGATTGTGGATCGTAGTAAAGATGTGATTGTTTCTGGAGGAGAGAATATCAGTTCAATAGAGGTTGAGAATGTGATTGTTCAGTTAGATGCAATCCTGGAATGGTCCATATAGTTTATTGTTTTGTTATTGCAAGAAGACGATCGTAGTTATACTAAAAGCGAACAATTTTCCTGTGTGATGCTTTTCAAATAGTGCCATTGTTTCTGAGCCAGATGATAAATGGGGCGAAAGACCTGTCGCGTATATTGTTTTAAAGAAGGACAAGTCTGTAGACAAGCAATCGATTATAGAACATTGTAGAAGGAATCTAGCAGGCTATAAGGTATTTTTCTTTACTTTTTGTGAATGTACCAAAGCTCAAAGTTTTTAAATCGCCAACAAATTTACATGGTTTTTCTTCTAGTGCCCGTCAAAAATCGTTTTTACTGAAACATTACCAAGAACAAGGTGAGTCCCAAGGAAATAATTACAGGATCTATTAGTTCAAAGCTGACATACTTACGACATCCTGTATTTGCTTTACAGTACCGGTAAGAGCGTTCTTTTGTAGGTCTCATATGTATGGGGGAGCATAGTATTAATAAGTTTATGTTTGTATCACTAGGAAAAGTGCAAAAGTATCTTTTACGTAACGCATTATGGAAGAAATACAAAAAGAGGATCAACTGAAAGAGTTAGCTAGAAAATGATATGAGGTTGAAATAAAAGCCTGATTTTTTGATTAGGTACAACGTTGCATAAAGGACGTTCCATACAATTCTCCGCACATTCTCATCTAATACCATATTTGGTAATTAAAAAAGCTATTGTTTGCTGTAAGCTGCTGCAAAATTTGTTTGGCCTTTCTTCTAGCCACTATAGCCACTTTCCGGTGTGGTACAGGTTGCGTATCTGATAAAGTATCTTGAACCTGATTTATCAAAGCATTCGTGAATGTCAGGAATCTTCCTCTTCTTCAATAGTTTCAACCAATCGTAACGCGACTATAATGTTTCGGATGATTCCACTATCTGAGCGTAGACAGTTCTTTTTGTTGGGACTGGTCACTCTTCTCTTTCTCAATTTTTTCTTCTATTTTTTAGCTTTTAGTCTATTGTAATTGATCTTGCTTAGTTCTATTTATTGTGCAATGGGTGCTCCATCAGAACATAAAAACAGTAAATGATTTTATCCGTCTCGTTTACATCTGTATAACAAAGTGTATGTATTGACACGTTTATCTGCTCAATATACCACATAGTTCCATTAAATGATTATTCAGGGTATAACCCTAATGGAGCAGGAGCCTCACAGTCTTATCGGCCACCGTCTCCACCGCCTCCAGCATATCAGGACGGCCTAGGGAACTCGACAGCAGTACCTGCTACCAATATGAATAATAATATGAACGATATACCTATGGGACAAACATTCTATCAACCCCCTCCTACACCAATGGATCATGCCCCACCTTTACCTGCCGACGAGCCAGACCAACGAAACCGAATTGTACAATTTTATGCACCTCCTGACAATCGTAGGCTTGGTGTAATGAGAAGATTGACATCTTGTTTATGCTGCATATGTATTATTGCGCTAGTGATAGGTTTAGCTGCAGGTTTGACAACACATCGATACGACAATAGATATTGTGAATGGTAAATGACTATTCTAGCCAAATTCGAAAAAGGACTTCTAATTAAAATGTTAAAACTTTTCTGATTCCCTTCCGTATCTGTCACAGCCGTACAAACATGGACTGTATGCATTTATATGGTAAGTAACTGTGGAGCTTTCTTTAATGCACACTTGCTTTTTCTTTTTAATTCTGATCGGTTGTCCTTTGAACACCGCTCCTCTGTAGGGCCTGGAGTTTACTGCTACCAAAATTGTGAATGTGCTGCTAGATTTTAGATTGGTATAGGGCATATAGTTTTCACGGAGTCTGACATCATATCCTATTTATTTCTATATTATGACTTTCTTTTACATATATAATATACTCTTAATACCTCTGATACTAGTGTGGAATTGTACTGGTCAAAAGCAAGCTGATTAAAAAGCATATCGTGAATTAAAGTGCATAAATGTTCACCAGTGATTTCTGTCGGATGCACGTGTTTTTTTGCCGTAGTAATATGTCTTCAAAAAGCGGAAATAACCTCATCTCACGCGCTTACATTTTTGTATTCATTTGAGGATCTTCTTTTGTTACCGCTACTGCTACTTCTACTACGATTACTGCTACGACTTCTTCAAAGCAAAGAAGTTATCCATTGTCTGAAAGTTTAAAGCTCTCTTCAGAATTAAATTAATCTACTACAAAAGGTACTTTGTTTGTTTGTCCAATCTGAGTCTTCCAACCAATGCTTCTTTGAAAAGTACTTTTATGGTTAAAATGTTTAAATTGCCTGGGAGCTGATCACAACTATATATGTTTATTTTAGTGGATATTATTGTTATAGCCAGCGATAAAGTAGCCTACATGCAAGCTTAAAGGATATTTAATTAATATCAATCTGAAACCATTTTACCATATGGCTTTAATTAAAGAGCTTCATTAAGCGGAGCGGAAACAGGGAAACTCTCAAATCGAGTTTGAAGGGAAACATATAAAAATCCTGATAAAAATTTTCTTCAATCTCCTCACTCTCGCTCTCTCTCTCTCTCTCTCTCTCTCTCTCTCTCTCTCTCTGTCTCTGTCTCTCTCTCTGTCTCTGTCTCTCTCACAGTTTACATATTACATACAGATTATACCTTTTTTCGAAGATGATGAAGGCTAAACAGAATCAAATAGCCCATGAGGACACTGATTTTTCACATAACAGGCAAAACGATCCTCTGTTCAAAGCGGCAAGAGCATCAGTGGAAGACAGTAAATCTCTGTTGCTTCTATCTTCAGCCATGTCCAAAGCCATTAAGGCAAAGTATAATGCTCAAGAAATAACCATGAGATCAACGAAAAATGATGAAGATAACCGTTCTATCACGTCAAATGAAACGTCATCATCGCAGCTTCATGACACGAAAGCCCTAACAAACCCTTTGCAACATCTCTTTTCTCGTCGCCACCATCATCGCCATCCACTTTCCATTGAAAATAGCAAACCAGAGATGGCGCCTTTTCCGTCTGCTTCTGCTTCTACGCCAACTATGAAATCGAAATCCAAATCAATTAGTCGAAGACTGGTCAATTTCTTGCCTATAAAAAGCAGCCATAGCAAATATTCCTCATCTGCTATGAGTACTGACGCTTCTGCTACTACGACGCCAATGTCCTCTTCAAGTAAAAACAAACGAGTATTTTTATCGCAAAAATCATTAGAATTTGAAGCTTTGTTAGAAGAATATCCAACGAGGACAATCAAAACTAGCTTAACGCCTTGCACAGCTGCTTAGGATCGTACGCCCTTGTGTTCCTCTATTTATGTTATGTAATAATTTCATTATTTTTTTACCATTTATTCGTCTTCCTCATCCATTATTTATAGATTATATGCCTTAATACTTAGACTTCATACAATTATATTTATTTTATTTGATATTACTAATAATAAAAAGTTTACTCTCGATAAATCATAATGTCCTGCAGTCCCAATCTGGACTAATGGTTACTGAGGTCGGTTTCTGTTCACTTGTATTGCTTAAGCTAAGAGTTGCTTCCAACATCTTGCTTCTATAAGTGCCGAGCATTGTTTTTATTATTGAGCGCAGTTCAATATTTACCATTCCTTGTTATTTACGTGCAGTTTCTGCAACTGATTATTTTTTTCTCTTTTTTCGCTGTTAACTCTATACAAGCACGTGAAGAGAGAAAAAAAAAATAATTGTGTTGTCTGGACGGCTTTTCTCAACCATTTTACACCTCAATTGTAACTTATTCGTTAGCAATGATTGTTGTTATCAAGATTGAGCCTGTATAGAATAGCAGATAGGTGAAAGATGAGCGCTGCAAGGGAAAAAAGAAAAAAAGCTTGTGCATAGACGCTGTTGTCACTGTTCCGTTTTTTCTAAGACATGTACGTCTAACTCAGAAAGATTCAGTGTAAAAAGTGCCCATGGATGGCTCACCTTCAAACGCTTTAACAGACGTACGTTGAATGTTACCTAAGCTAAAGCTCTACCTAAAAGTTCGTTCCAGCCTTGTCAGTCAAAATAGAAGCTTGAAAAACTTGCATTCGAGCCTTAACGGGCTTATTTGAATGTGCATGTGAAATATATCTTCGCCAGGTAAATAGAGTTCGGACAGAGTCACAGATCGTGCTATTATTAGGTTGTAGGTATCTATATCGCTGTTGTCAAAAGATATAAGGTGAGACGTGTATCAGCAATCACGGCGGCCGAATTGTCAAAAATTACTAAAAGACGTTATAGTATGTTGGGCTTTCTTCATACAGCCACCCAGTCAAATCAACTCTATGTAATCGTTGCTCATGTTCCCGAAGAAAAAGCGGAACCTGATCTCCTCAATTGCATGTACAAACCTTCTACATATAGATAAAAATACCATGTACGCATAAAACTCAAACACAAGCACACTCTTATCATCGAAACCTATTGTCATATCCCAAAAAGAAGAGTGTTTAACCGAAACTGTTAATTTTTGCTCCTTATACTGGGGTGACCGATCACAAAAATACGCGCTACATAGTTTCGCTCTCTTGTTACGCAAAAAACTTATGTAAAAGAATGCGTGTGAAAAGGGAAAGTTAAACACAGCAGACGTCCCTTTTTTTGCAATCTAGGCATCATCTTGATTGAAACGATCAGGGTCAGATGAACTGAAAATGCCCTTACTCGCGAACTTTTGCCAATTCTCACAGTTAAAGATGTATTACATAAACAGGGCCCTGTAGACAGTTTGACGCACAAAATAAATGAGAACAAAAAAAGAGTGCAAATTGACCTCTTTGCCACAACTTTATGTGAAAATGAATGCTTTTTCGGTCATTTGATACTTGATCGGTGTTGTACCCACTTTTTGCATGATGAAAATTAATTTAGCCAACCATGGCCAAACCCTATTGCAAGTGAAATGAGATGACAGTAACACGAACCAGATTGCAGTGCTACTTTTACGCAAAACACGCGTTTTCTTATAGGATTACCTAAGTTTGGCCGTGTCGATGAACACTAACGCTTTCGTCCCTTTTATTGCACCCTTTTTTGAACTGAGAGTGCAATCACTTTTGCAATCGTATTTCCTTTCATCCCTTACACGAAGGATACGTACATTGTGAAATGGTTCAACATGGTCCATTATTGTGACCCTTTTAGTACCTTGTTATACAGCTTGAACTTTTGCGATGTCTCCTTGTTCTCAATACATTTATTTTCATCTGCGACGGTTAACATCTATTGAAATTGAGAAAAGGTACTGTATACTGGTATCGCAAAAAATTGTTTCTCTATCTTGGAATAGATGATTTAATGATTTAAAGACGATGAACGAACAGACTATTTGAAAGAATGTGAAAACTGTCTATCAGCAAGTTTACGATTATATAATTGCTTTATGTCAGTGTACCTTATGACACAAGCGTTTTACAGTAACATACTCTCAAGGAGTGTGATTCTCAGGCATTAAAGGGCTAAATAGAGTCGCCATGATACGAAATAGTGAAGCTTATCACTTATCAAACTAACTCTAAACCTTTGCACCGTTTCTTGTTTATCTTTTAACCACATGAAAATCAGGAATAACTCATCGAAACAACATAAATAAAGAAAACAAAAGACGTAATGACCGAACCGAAATAGTAAAAACAAAAGGATTCCGAGGAATAATTTAATATAATCAAGCATACATTTGAACTATTGTCTTACCAGAACGCTTAATGCATTACTGACACACCAAGAAAAAAAGGTTACACATCCACCAAAAACGATCGAGTTTATTATTGTTCTGAAGATAGTGAATGATATAGGTTCCCTTTTTTTACAAGAAACAAGATAGAAAAAGGTTACTAGTCTTTGGCAAGTATTCTCATGATTCTATTTGTTTTTCTATTGTAAGCTTTTTCACACATTGAATGGTGTCTAACAATGGATATCAACTGAAAAATGAAGGGGGGGAAAAAGCGTATAAAAATGAACCAACTTATTCCACTTTTCATTCAGTTTTTTCTTTCTTTTCCTTTATCTTTTCTTGAAATTCAAAAACTGTCTACTTATCTAAATTAAAAAGATAATCATGAAGTTCGGCTCAATTTTGATTACTGTCGCTGCTGCTGCATTATGCTTGGTTGATATGACGTCTGCTTCCCCTGTTGGAGCTCTTCAACGTCGTGCCACAGATAATAATAAAGTTATTGTGGGGTAAAGTAACCAGCTCAAAAGAGACGTACTAATGGGGAGTTCAAATCCTTTTTCAGGACAGTAAATGAAACTAACGCTTTCTATGATGGCTTTCTATATAGCTACTTTCCCAATTGGCTTTACGGACGTTATACGCCGTCGATGATTGATTTCTCAAAATATACTCATGTAAGGACAGAGAAAGATAATCTCCAATCACTAGTTTGCTAAAACGAACGACTATCAACATCTTTATGCCATAGATCTACTACGCTTTTGCTATCCAAAACACAGCAACTACGCCCACATGGTCAGATTCTGGTTTATTTGACGGTAAGTTCCCCCCCCAAAAAAAAAGCATGCCAAAAGACGTCAGACAAAAGAAGAGATTGATGTAATACATTGGCAATATCCTCTCATTGCAGATTATGTCCAATATGGTTTCCCCAAGCTTGTTTCTTTAGCCCATGCTGCCGGTACCAAGGTGACTGTGAGTGTCGGTGGTTGGTCTGGATCCACCCAGTTTTCTACCATGGCTGCTTCTGCTAGTAATCGTGCTGCCTGGATTAAATGGAATGTTGATTTCATCACTAAATACGGTACTGATGGTGTCGATATCGATTGGGAGTATCCCGACAATATTGGTGCTGGCTGTAATGCCGTCAATGCGAACGATGTGCCCAATCTTCAAACCCTTGTGAAAGAACTGCGTGCGGCCCTTGACAAAGCCTTCCCCAATAACTATAAGGAAATTACTATGGCTGTTCACATTACTCCCTTCGGCGGTCAGACACCTGTCACTGATGTTTCTGGATTTGTCCCTTACGTCGATCGTTTCCACGTGATGTCGTTTGACGTCAATGGTGCCTGGAACTCTACGAGTGGCCCTAATGCTCCTTTCCATAATCAACCCGGTTACGGCTACCCTGCAGGCTTTGTGGAAGGTATTGAAAGCTGGAAATCAGCGGGTGTCCCCTATAACAAGTTAGCAGGTGGTATTGCTTTTTACGGCCGGGCGCAAACACTGACAGTGACTTCTGATCCCACAACCCAGTACAACCCTGCTGTTTCTCCCAACCCTCCATTGGGTGACTCTTTGGATGGTCCTTGGCAAGATGCCTACTGCTCCAAGGATACGACGGTGGCTTCTGGCGTCTGGAGATGGACCAACATGCGTTCCCAAGGTCTCTTGACATCCCCCACAACCGCTGCTTCTCCTTGGGTGCGTCATTTTGACAACATCACTCAGACCCCTTGGTTATATAACCCTACCAACAAGCAATTCATTTCCTACGATGATCCTGTCTCCCTCGGCGTCAAGACAAACTGGGCAAAGAGCGTGGGCTTAGCCGGCTTATTCGTTTGGTCGGTTGAGCAAGATAATGGCGAGCTTTTGAATGCTATTGCTCCTATGATTGCCGGTAATACGAAGCCTACGCCTACCACAACTACTGCTTCTTCAACCCCTACTGGTTCTGCTACTATTACATCGAGCGCTACCCCTACTTCTGGAACCGGCAATGGATGTGGTGGTGTTGCTGCTTGGTCGGCCTCTACCGCTTACAATGGTGGTGCGACTGTTTCTTACAATGGAAACGTATACCAAGCTCAATGGTGGACTCAAGGTGAAACTCCTGGAGCAAGCGCTAATTCTTACTACGTCTGGAAGCTTGTTAAGGCTTGTTAAATTATTTTGCCCATAGTATAGTCATCTCTATTACTATATATTTATTTATTCTTCAATCTATCTGTAAACCATATTATAACTGTGATTCCAACCTTTTCTGTCAGAATAATAAAAAAAAAAAAAATAAAAAAATAACGTGTCAGGATAATATAAAATGTACAGTTCTCAGAAATACTTGGCAGAGAAAGAAACTGTGAATTTTATCATGAAATACATATGAGAAGAAAGCTAAGCATTATATACTAATTTGCATGCACTATGCATCTAGAAGCTGCTGAAATGGTGGATAGATTAATCACATGAAGAAAAATCTGCCAGCCACTCACTATCTTATCTCAAATGATTAATTGTGTAGGTGAAGACCCTGCTAAGTGCGTCTGAACATGTGAGAAACATGTTACCATTGAATGAGATCACAACCCCTCCATACCAGGAGAAGAAAAAGCTATACAAAAAAAAGGGAGCCTACCGGTTCATGAAATAATCATTGTACTAGTCTCATTAGACAATTGTGGATATTCTACTTATGAAAAAAGACAACGAGAGAAAGTTATCTCAATAATCTTCGGTGAAGAGAACGCTTATAAGAAGGGTACGTCAGCCACCATTCATTACAAATGATTATGATTATGGCAGTTCATAACCTGCGCCTATCAAAAATGCCTCCATTAAATATTCAAATGAGCAGCGTGGCTTTTTCAAATACACCTTTTCGATTGCCATTTGCTTTCAACTGAACGAAAAATGGTTCCGAATCAAGAAAATAAACTAAATCAAGGCTGATTCATGACTTTAGTTCTTTATTTGATAGAATCGTCGTGTCTTAGTAGATACCAACGTCAATAGAATTACTTCAAAGCAACAGCTTCAATATCATGTATAATCCATGCAACTAATAAAGAATCCCAGTATTTATTCTTTGCGTGTCTTACTTTTGTTCTTGATATCTTTTCCGTCATGATTTTGTTCGTGGGTCGAACCGTAATGCATCGATCCTTATGTTAAAAGGAATTGATCTGATAATAGAAAAAATTTCATATCGAAAATTGTCAGCACTCATTGGATCTGGAGTCCCTTAAAATTTGTAAATTATTGCTGGCACACCAACTGACGTCAATTTTCATCTTACCGAAACATCAGCCGGGATAGATGCAGAATTCAGGCAGGCACATGTGTTTGTTTATCTCTGCAATTCAGGAACCATATTGTATTTTAGCTGATGTACAAAGAAAAAAAGATGCATTAGAAAGAAAACTGTAGGCTCAGCCTTTAACGAGACACTATCCATTTCTAAAAAACTGCTCAAACACACATACGAAAGACATTGTCAATACAAAATCCTTTGCTATTTTATATTGTAGTATACATCCGCGAACTCCTTTGTCAGGACCTTTTTTTTTTTTTTTGTTTATTAATCGATAAGAGTAGTATATAATTTAGTTTTTCTTTTTTTTTAAATAATTAAACACCCAAAAGAAGTCTTCTGGGATCTTCGACAAGTTCTTTAATTCTAACTAAAAATGTAACAGCTTCACGTCCATCAACAAGTCTGTGATCATATGTAAGCGCAACATACATCATGGGACGGATCTCAACCTAAACGTTTTCACAATATTTTGTTTTAGTTTTGCTTTGTTTCTTTTCATGACCTCATATTGCTTTTTCTTTTCATTTTCAAAACTATTACCTTTCCGTTAATGGCAATTGGTCTTTCCTTGATAGCATGCATACCCAAAATTGCAGTCTGTGGTAAGTTAATGATGGGAGTGCCCATCAAAGAACCAAAGACACCACCATTAGAGATAGTGAAGGTACCGCCAGCCATATCTTCAATTGTGATCTTATTGTCGCGAGCCTACATAAGAGAGACGATACAAAGATACCCCAAATTTCAACCACACTGAACTTATAACAAAACATAATTTCTTGTATCTCAATTCTTACCTTTTTGCCAAGTTCAGCAATATTCTTTTCGATGTCAATGAAACCCATATCTTCAACATTTCTTAAAACAGGTGTGACAAGACCTTTAGGTGTAGAAACAGCGACACTCATATCAACAAAGTCGTGGTAAACAATGTCAGTACCGTCAATAGAAGCGTTGACAGCAGGGATTTCTTTCAATGCTTCAGCGGCGGCCTTTACAAAAGCAGACATGAAGCCGAACTTGACACCGTGTTTCTTGACTACGGCATCCTTGTATTCACTACGTAAGTTCATAAGGTTGGTCATATCGATCTCGTTGAATGTGGTTAAAGAAGCAGCCGTGTCTTGAGATTGCTTCAAACGCTCGGCGATACGGAGACGCATGCGGTTCATCTTGACACGAGTTTCGTTGCGACTGCCATAGACCTTTTCAGTCTCGGATGAGGCAGGAGAGGAAGGAGAAGAGGAAGAAGGCTTAGGTGCAGCAGCAGGGGTGGAAGGTTTCTCTGGCTTGGATTGTTCTTCCTTCTTGGGTTCCTCTTTCTTTTCTTCTACAGGTTTGGATTCTTCCTGCTTGGGTTCTTCCTTTGGTTTGGGAGGTGCAGCGCCTAAATGATCCGGAGAAAGGAACAGTCAGTCTGATGGGCATCATGATATAATATGTCATTCACTTCTAAATGACCACAAGAGAGAGTCATTGACTTTTCACAAACCTTCTTTTGGTGCATCACCGAGCTCTAATTTGAAAAAGTCAGCGCCAACCGACACGTTATCTTCTTCTTGAGCGTAAACTTCGACGATGGTTCCTGAAGCAGGAGAATTCACAGTGACATCGATTTTATCGGTTTCGATGGTGGCAACTTCTTCGTCCTGTTGTACAAAATCTCCAACCTCTATAGTAAAAAAGAAAAAGAGTTTTAAGTTGTCACGCAGCTGGTCTTATGAGATAGCATCCTTGCTGCTCTCAATATCGCTGCTGAAGAGACTTACGTTTCACCCACTGCTTAAGTGTGCCTTCAGAAATAGATTCTGCCATTTGAGGAACCTTGACAACCTTATCAGCTATTAAAATATGTGAGACGTTACTATTAAATTCTTTGACTTGATCCTTAGAGGAGTGGTTGATTGTTCGATTAAATGGCCTGTAGCCAACAACATGCCCCCCGTCCCCCGACCCCGCTTTCAATCCTTTCAATTCTCCTTATTGTTTTTTTGGTTTTTTTACCATAGGTTCTGATTTGATTTGCAAATATACTCTTTTGAAAGGTATTTGATGATCTAAATTGTTAAATCAGCTTATTTGTTCAGTATAATATATCTTGCTGAACACTTAGAGCTCTAAGCAGTGGGAGGCCATACCTTAAGTGCTCTGAGCCAACGGTATATAAAGCTGCAGGAGCTTGAATGTGTAAATTTCTGACTTGTGAAATATGACGCACTGACTGTGTTGCGGAATGACTCAGACGAGTTGTCAATCGTCTAATGAGAGGCGATGTACGAGAATATTGCATTGTCAAAAAATGTGATTTAAACAAAGATTCCAAATGTTGTAAATGGAGCAAAATAGAAAGAAACGAAAAGAAAAGGAAAAAGTCAGGTCTTAAAAGAGTGGGGAAGTAAAAAAGTGGGGAAGTTGGTTTTATTTACTTTTTGTCATTTAGCACACAAACACACGCACCACCACCACGATCCACCAGCTAACCAACCAACCAGCGTCCATTCACCCTCCACAGCCACCACCTGTAGGGCTCCTTTTCTTTTCGATGCAATAAAGCCCAAAAAAAAGAAACCCCGGGTAACGGCGGAAAGAGAAAATTAATGTTCGGGATAAATTTTTAGCACGTACAAATTCTATTTGGCCCACTGTTCGTGTGATGTAAAATGTCCCATCCGACGTTACCCGTTCAAATTCTTATTATTTTATTTTATTTTTCCTATCACATATATGGACAAGCTTACCTAAGGTCTCGCCACATAAGTGGCTGAAAGCATAAAGCGTTATTCTATGTATTATTTTTTGTAGGCTAACTAAAGATGACGAAGGGAGGCAGAGACTGTTTAAAAAGTGAAAGACCCTTGTTTACTTTTGCAGGGACGGTGAAATGAAGGCCGAAATGAAAAATATGTAGACAATGAATTTTTTTCTATTTTCGAATTTTGGTGCGTCCGGAGAAGTTCTGGGTAAATTAAGGTTACGTTTCTATATTTAAGCTTTGTCAGTCAATTATCATACCATGAGGAAGATCCTCTTTAAACCATGCTTTTCTAAGATAGCGACGAGGTATTGAAGTTGAAGGGCTCTGTTGCAAAGTGACTGGGCAAAAGACTTGTGGAAGGTTGTTAGGGCCTCCGGCCTTTACGGGAAGAGAATCTGTAACAACTTGTAGCAGAATGATATAACAGTTAGTGACAGAGGCCTACTACATATTTTTCATAGTATTTCTACTACGATAGCGAGTTCTACCTATTTCTATTGCTTGTTTATAAGAACTGTCGACGCTTTTTTTTTTCAAATGTTGGTCTTTTCTTCAAGAAAAAAAAATCCAACTTTTAATGGCATTTAATACAAGCATCTGTTGCTTTCCATCGTTCACTATTCGTTTGATGATAGCTATTTAGAATGGAGTTTCAAAATAAAATGAGGGGTTAAATGAATCAGGAACATTATACTTGTTGATGACAGCAGTGTAATGATGAACTACCCCCACATCATTGTTGATTCAAGTACGTGAGGAATATACTAAGTATGATTAATTTAAAGAGCAAGTACAAACATTTCTACAATGGTCAGATTCCGCAAACTAGAAAATTACTCATTTAATCATCTCAGCTAAATACATCGCTTAACGTTTCCTAGGGTTATAAGAGCCTTTTCTCATAAAACCAACGTGACAGAATTAAGCAATACAAACCTTTCTGTCATTGTTTCAAAAAGAAGCTCATATTTTGCCATTTGCTCAATAATTGCGCTCTTCTTTTGGCCCTTTACCCTGAGAAAATTTTGAGGCAATTATGCCAGACCCATTGCAACTAGATCAAGCATATTCATGTTCAAATTTAGTACTTTTGTATTGTTTCTTTTCGAACTGATTAACCGAGTGTAATCGGACTTTTTGGACAGACTTTTTGGACCGGTAATGTGTATCGTTTTGGATTAAATTACTAGGAAATTTTTTGAACGACCTTTCTGTCATCAGTATCACTTTACAATATAATATAAAAAAAATTTACTTTTTAGATTATGGTAGTTTTGATTTGAAATGTTTGAAAATCTGAAGTTTTTTCAGGGCACAAAACAAAGAAAAAAAAAAGAGGAGGGGTGCGAGGAAACAGAGCAATCACCGGCGCGCTTACCTTCGCTGTATAATATGTTAAGCACATTAAAACATCAAAATCTAGTTGCGGAGCAGAGATACGTTACTGTCTGTATATAGCAATGATTTTTTAAACTTTGGTGAATGTTGGCTCTATCAAGGAATCATCAACATTGATCCAGTTACTCGCACTAAAGCCGATGACAGACGAATGATTCTTCTACCACTTTTCGTCAAAGTCAGTGTTGTCAACGAAGGTGCAAAAGAAAGTTAACAAAAAAAAAAAAAAAAAGCTGCAGTAACTTGAAACAGAGATCATGGAAATCTGCTTCATCGATGAATATCTGACTAGTCTGATATATAGTAGATGCAACATCCTAGTTTCGTGAATGTAAAGACAGCAGCGTCAAAGCGAAGAGTACATGTTGTATTGTAATTTAAAATCGCGTCCTCAATGCTGCCAAAAACATGTTTGATATTTTTATGTTTGCTGCAGTAAATAACGATCAAAGACCCGCGGGTTTCAAAGGAAACTAATTCTATTGACTTGTGTGATTGATATCACTCTTTCACACATCTCTACAGTATCATTTATAAGATATTTATAAAGTATAATCAAAGGCTGAATGCTTACCGTCTAGACCCTATTTACTCAACTCATAATTTAATAACAATCTGCCTAATTTCTGGTAAGTACGTCTAAATTATTTTAATATTTTTCTCTCATAACTTTTACTCAACTTTTCCAAAGTTGCCTTGGCAGTATTTTCGATTTGTAATTGAAAGGACTGTATTTGCAGTAGAAGCCCCCTCTTCCCTTTCGTCATTATCACAAAATTAGAAAGATCAGTAACGACGAATCTATTGAAAAGAAGGTCCCTTTTTCGATTTCTTTCATATCTTTTCTGCATTTTGACCATGACTTTGACTAGTTCAGTTGCCGATCGAATAGAAAAGAAAATGTTTGCTCAAACAACAACCGCAGCTACTATTACTTCTACTTCTACTACGATATCGGCAACCACAAAAAACATTGATAAAAAACAGTCTATGTCCGAACTCAGAGCAAGTTATCCCCTTGAAGAACTCATCAAATTGTATAGTCCAGACTCAATGGCACGAAAATTGAATAAAGCAGATAAACCAACAAGATTAGTCTTGAATGGCGTCAATATTTTGAACAAATACAGTCTCGACAGTGATATCGTTATGAACAGAATAAAACAAAGAAAAGAAACGCACAATCGTGTAGAGAGAAGGCGAAGGAACACTCTGGTAAAGTAAAATTCACGTTCATTGTTGCTTAGTCCACTGCTCTTTTACCTGTTTCCCGCCTTATAACATGAGCGTATCACTAGAATTTGTTAGTCAGCAGGCTATCAGATCTTGTTCCCCGCAGTGTTTCAGAAAAAAGAAAAGGTGAAAAATGCTACCGCGCAAAAGTGCTTAGCTATGCAATAGAATATATTGAAGTGATCCAGAAAGAGAATGAAGATCTCCGTAGGCAGATGGGCCGCCTGGCAACCCTATCAAAGGCAACAATGGCAAATGAGCTGCCGCTTCAACAGTAATCATCAGCAGCAGACTTTTACTTTCCCCAAACAGTTACTCCTTTTTTTGATTGGAGGCATTGTACGAACCCAAAAAAAAGGAGGAGTCTTTTATTAAAATAGCTATAGTTTAAAAACATGACAAGACACCACTTGCGCTTGTCTCGAAGCGATCAGAAAATATGATACAAGGCTCATTATATAGAGTAGAGTTAAAAGTATGTGATTGAGATAAATAAATTCAGGTTATAATAACAAAATAAGAAGAATAAAGAGGTCTGGAAGAGGTTCGTAGTCATGAAAGCGATATGAATTAAAATAGTGTTTAGAGATAACGTATGCAGAAGTAACTACAGATACAATAAAGTAGGGTATATATGCAATTCGATGACTTCAAATGGGACAAGGTATTCATTCTGCCACAGCTTCTAGCTCTCGTCGTTTACAGAAAATACCACGATTTGGATCTGTATCAAAGTAAGTGATACCATCAACACTTCCATCACAATTTCCAACTAATTTCATAAAGACATTCAATAGGGTAAAAAAAAAAAAAAAATGTCAGCCGATCAATTTCAATAGGGTAATGAGGCATTTAAGATTTTACTTACCACCATGATCGAGCTCAACGCCAATCCATTCACCATGGCCGAACTCCACAGCACCTATAAACTGGACATATCCAAAGGTAGGTAACGGTCTCATCGTCAGTCTTACCCTTGAGCCTAAGGTAATCGGTAAGGGCATATCATCGTCGTTATCTCTATCACCAAAGAGATAACGCCAACTAGATCTTCTAGGTTTGGGAGAGGGTGGTGGACGTCGAAGAGCATTCGCTGTTAACCCTTCCTCAGGCAACGATCGTACCGGTTTAGCTTTGGGATAAGCTTTGATCGGTGATTTGGAGCGAGGCGGGGTAACGGGTAATTCGAATTTGATCTTTGTTGGTCGGCGAGGTGTAGCCGCCGCCGCCGCTGCCGCTGCCGCTGCTGCTTCTTCTTCCTTTTTCAATTGTTGCTCTTTCTCTCTTTTTTCTTGGTTGTCCATTCGAGCTCGTGTTTCCATGCATAGTAGTAACTCTAAATTGCCAGTGTCTATCATATCGAGCCGTTTTTCCAGATCATTGTCGGGCGAATCATAAATCATGTCAGGAGCAGGTGCAGTGTGACATTTGGTCAAAAATGGTCTGATATTTTTATTATTGAATAGAGAAGACTTTGACATGGCGTCTTTATCATCACTTTTTGTACTAGAAGAATCATCGGTTGCTAGATCATCACTGGTGGCGCTACCTTCGCTACTATGCGCAACAGTCGAATGGAACGGGGGCGGTCGTAGGTACTTGTTACTGTCATCGTCTTCTGAAGAGGAAACACTGCGTCTCTTTGCGTCTTTATCTTTCACTAAATCATCCTTATAGCTAGAACTGAATCGTTTGGTTAACTTTCTTGCTCTTTTCAACATAAAATACTAGAATTTAATGAAAAAAACAATATGGAAAAGAAAAAAGAAAAGAAAAAAGAATAGCAGGAAAATGGGAAGAAGAAAAAAAAAATTATGTAAATCAACCTAACTGATATTGGATGGCTGGGTTAGTTTTTTCTATAGTCTTTTGTTTGAGGATTTCCAAAAATGTGAAACTCTTCACAAAAAGAAAAAAAATTAAAAAAACAAGGAATACTGCGGCTTGTTACTGAGAAACACCCTCTCCATATAAGCGCGCACAGCATGGTCTAATCCCTTTGACAGCATAACTCACTGTAATAATGCGGATCAGACAGTGATTGATTTGAAAATATGACAAAGACAAAACAAGGTATGGAAGTACAAGCTGCGCCATTTGTTACAAAAAGAAAGAGCGATGTAACCTATTCTGTTGTATACATACCTCAACATACGCCATGTCCAAAAAGGAATCTGGTTTTTCATGCCGCTTTGAGGAAGAAAGAGCTCAAAAAAACAGTCTCGCTGAATTCATAGGGCGATAAAGAGACGGGCTTAAGAAAAGCTTTTGCAGACTGTATTTTAAGGAGAACTAGCGACACCCACAGACCAAATCGAAAGTTGCTTGTGGCAAAGGTTAGACAAAATAATCCATATCATGTCATGTCATGTACAAGAATTCAAAAATGGTGTGATTCTGAAGATGGTACTACACAAATTTTACTTCTGAATTTATAAAAATTATAATGCAAGATGCATAGAAAAAGAAAAGAGCTTCTAGATCTTTTACAAAAAGATCTTTTTTACTCTGTTCAATTAAACGCTAAACGCTAGTTATTGGTTCTGTGATCTGCAACAAACCATATTCTTCTCTACTGAGCATTTCGTTCTAACTCCTTCACCACATTTGCTCCACGTAACTCTTATGAAAATGTCGAGACTTAGAAGTGAATATGAAGATAGCTGTGAGTTGAAGTGTAGTGATTACAGCAACGGGATGGTTCAAGAGCCTGCATGTTATTTGGTGCTTTTCTTTCCCATTTTCCTTGTTCTCTAACGTTAAATGATGATACATGTCCCGACCTCAAAAAGGTAGCTCTGACAATCAATAATTTACCGTACCGCATACTCTTTCCTAGATCAACCCTGAAAACATCCAATGTGCAAATCTTGTTGACATGACGAATACAATACACTTTGTTACAAATGACTGAAGTTTGAATAAGGAACTCTTCCACTCAATGATGAAATGAGATTCGTTCCCAACATCCTCACTTGGTTTAAAATACATGCTGAATCGTTTTTTTACAGCAAGAATTCCCGGCATTCATCATGCTTTCCTGAGACACATCAGAAACCATGACATTCGCAAACATCGTCGAATGAGTTTTTAAAGTTTTCTGTTTTCCAGTCCCTTTACCGTTAGAGGATCGACTGTTTAAAATTAAGAAAGTTTCAGTAGGGTATTGTATCCCCTGGAAAGATGCATAAAGAAGGAAGAAGTAGCTACGGTGAAAGAACTGTCAACAATATGAGAAAGGCAATAATAATCACTAGTTCCATTTTGGTTATTGCTAACCTATCTGGCACGTCAACGTCTTTTGAGTCATTCAAATCGTAGCATAACGCGATGTTCATTATAAAAAGTTCAGATTTATCTTACCCTTGTCCAAATTGATGTAGCAGTGATCATTATTGGACCAAATGCTTTTCCCCTCACCCACCCCCTCAAATAATACAGATTGGTTTAAGCATGCATTCACTGGTGACCAGATAATACATCTAAACCATTTTTCAGACGAATAGGCGAATATGTGATTTAATGACATTGCTGTATGCTTATACTTCATCGGTCATAGTCAGCGTATATGTTCACAAATATCAGAATATCCTTTCATTTACATCTCCTGAATACGACAATGGTTCGGCTTTTGATTATGTGGTTCCCCACAGGATGCATACGTAATTGTCAAATAGGTTCAAGAGCATTAATGAGTCGCCATCAGTTGCACTTTTTACATCATTCACACTCATCTTTTATAAGCTTCTCGCAACATGCATTTGCACTTGTAAGCGTTGGCCATGTTTCTTGATTTCGTGCTTGATGTAACATGAATGATTATTTTCCTGTTTTCATCAACTCAAAGCATAGAAAGAAATAACGTATATAATTGGAACTCGTAGGGTATGCAGGGAACAACAAAACTTTCTGCTTAATAAGTGGCTTAAACAGACATATTAGAAATGAAGTACATAGGCTATAATATCGATGCCATACTTTACTGGGATACATTATTCTCTAATACAAAGGAACAAAAAGGAAATAGAAGAATTAAAAACAGGAAAAAAGAAGGAGTATGGGCCAGTTAGATTAAACAAAAGGCTCCAAGTTGATTTCGAGAGCAGTGGTAGGGTTAGCTAAATCGAAGTTTTGAAGAACAAGAGGATGAAGTACACCGAGGGCACCAATTTGAATGCACTTACGGAGCTTGGTCTCAGGACAAATGTATCTTAAGAAGACATGGGCTGAACGACCAGGGAAGAAGGTAGAATTAGCAGCTTCTTCAATCCAATAACCCAACTTTGTCTTGTCATCTTTGTGGATTCTAGGAGTGCTAAGCATAGCCATAATACGGTCCAAAAGACCATGAATAATCTATAAAATAAGACGAAAACGAGATATAAGTCTTCAAATCCAAATAAGGATACTATCTACAGTCAGTTAGTTAACCAAGTACTTACTTCAAAACCAGAGGTCTTTGAGGTATAAGTTGCACAAAGATGTCTTTCGTTTCTAGCTCTACGGTCCCGGCTTTCATCTTTGAAACCAACGTCAGAAACTTCAAATACCTTGAGAGGCATTGGTAATTTCTTATTGGAGTTCAATGTTTTGAGAATACCAGGTAAGAGCGAAGTACGTACTACTTGATACTCAGCAGTCTTGGGATTAGCAAGCTTAATAGCTGTTTTACTATCATCAGCACGGTTGAGGAATTGGAAATTTTCATCATGAGAACACTAATTTTTGTTTTTCATTATTGATGAAGAAATTAGTAAGAGTGAAGGGATACGACGTCGCCAAAAAAGTTACTTCATTTCACATACCAAAATCAAAGGGGCAACTTCAGTGAAACCAGCCATAGCTAATTCTCTACGGACTTGATCACTAAGCTTGTTCAAAGGCAAAGCAGTACCAAAGGTAGTGACACTAGGCATTTTCTTGGGTAAATTGTCGTAACCATAAGAAATCGCAACATCTTCCATAATATCACAAGCATGTAATATATCCCAACGAGTAGGAGGAACTTTGACTACAACTTCATTGCTATCCTTAGCGCTAATAGTAGCGTCCAAAGACATACGGTTGAGAAGACGGCAGATTTCTTCACCAGGGAGATCAAGACCCGTACAAGAGTTAATGTAATCAACCTTAGCAGTAGCTTCACGAGGTTCAAGGTTGGGGAAGATCTTGGTAGTGTTATCAGGATATACGATTTCAACAGGTTCAATTCTGTATTTTAAAAGGAAAACGTATGAAATTATTAGGCACACTGTACGATAGCGAGTGTCTTCCATAGCGAGTCCAAAAATCAACTTACGTGAAGGGTTCGGCACAGTATTCAGAAAACATGGTGACTAAAGTATTGAGGGCAGTGCTGGCCTTATGTTCATCTGTGGCGGTACATTCGATGAAGACATTCTTAGTATCGAGTGTGATCTTTGAGTGATCAGAGTTGATAATTGGTGGAAGTGAACAAACTGTACGGTTGGAATCGAAAACAACAGGGTACACAGGCGAATCACGGATGATGTGAAGGAATTTGCCCAAATGTTTATCTTCCTATTTTCGCAATCATCCCATCAGATATATCAGAACGCTGTAGTACATTTGGAATATAACAATTGCATTCACTTACAGCATAAAGTTCCATCAATTCATCACCATCAACTTCAACGTCCTTATTCAATGGGATGAATTTGATATCCTTATGAGGCAAGGCTTCGTAAGTAAAAGGGCCCTGGATGGTATCCAAATCATGAGTACCCATCGAGGCAAGTGTTCTCTTTCTATCAGCATATTCAATTGATTGAAGAATGGGTAGTGTAAGGTTCAGGGACTGCCTTTTGTCTAAATATGAGTCATTTTTCAGTTGTTTCTTACCGACAAATGTTGTTGTGAAGTTTATCCTGAAGATCAATGAAAGAGGCATAGTTCTCGGGCGTGAAGGTGATGTTACGTAAAATAGCACCCACAATATAGGGTCTTATTTGTTGAGTCTTTTTAAAAAAATTTGTTAAAAAATGATCAGTTTACTGTTTGTATGATCCTACTACATCCATATCATATTGCTGAAATAACTTACAGATTCCAAAACACGAATTTGTTGCAATTTACCGTCAGCAGGTTTGGCAAGCTTATAAACAGGAGGCTTCTGTTTACCTTCGAAAACTCGAAGGGCACGAGCAAGACCTTCTTGACATAATAAGTCATATCTATATCGACAGATTCAATGAATATCAAATCAATAACATTTCCTCCATTATCCTTCTTTCTAAGAACTACTGATTTAAACTGCTGTACCTGTTAGCAGGGATATCAATTTTTAACAGTGCCCTTTCAGATAACTCTTCAGTGTTTTTGCTTCCTTCTTTTTGTGCCATTTCTTTTTCAGAGGTCTATAATGCAAATTAGATGACGTTAGACCACCACATATGATCGTCATGAAAGTAATAGAATCAACGGATTGTTGCAAGACTAGGCGAGCCGTCCCAACTGGTCTATGCAATCAACAGGAAAATGAATGCTGCTTACATCTTCTTCAAGTTCGATACCGAAACGGAAACAAAGTTCGAAGAATTCCTCAGAAGCTATAAAGATAGAATACCGTGTTATGCAAAGTCCATAATTGAATCCAGTTATGAAAACAAAATTTACTATAATTCTTCTCAAGGGCCTCGAAAAGTGCTAGCTTGTCAACGTTAACGGTAGGCATGGTTGACTATTTTACAGTTTAAACGAAAAAGACTTATAAATCTGTAAGCGTGTCGACTGACTGAGAAACATCAAAATATCTGAGAGATTTTAGTGGCTTATCTGATTAAACATAAATATTACATAAGCAAACGAATAGTTGTGGTAACCAAGCTATTGATTTTTACTTTAATCATTTTTATTGAGGGTAACTAAGTATAAAGGACATGAAAACAACGTAGAAATGCAAATAAAAATTGTTATGAGCTTCTACAAATCATCCAAATTAATCTCTTTCCCTTCACTCAATTCTTTTTCAAGCTCTCTGAATAATTCCTCATCTTCATCCTCCTTCAATATGCGCACCTGTCTGACAGATGGTTTCAAAGTGGGTATATCTTCTGTCATAGTATCATTTCGAGAAGCATTTGGTAACTCTTCTTGATTTTTGATTACTGCCGATGCTAATTTTTCGTTCATCTCTGCTTTTTGAATAGCAGCTTTTTCCTCAGCTGTGAATTGACGTTCTGTCGCAGCACGTAATAGCTCTAAAAGCGTCCCTTCATCAATTGCACGCATAACATCCTCAAATTGCTGCATGAACGTTGAATTAAATTAGAGAATGAGTCAACATGATTGCTTCAATCATAAAGTTCTTAAAAATAACTTACTCCTCTATATTCACCACCTACGTAAAGTTGCGGAAATTCTTTAATCCTGCCTGTCGTAGATCCATTATTGTTGCATCGTTTAGCATACTGTCTAGCTGCCTCACTCGACGCTACATCCACTAAACTGAATGGTATATTTTGTGCTTGCAAAAGCTGTTGTATCTTCTCCTGATTTTTTTTTATGATGGAATGGCCGCTTACTGATGAATAATAGATCTGTACCTTTTTAGGATCTAGTGGAGTTAAAACCGGTTCTGCTTTGGTGGGCATGACTGTATTGCTCAGGGCTTTTAATAACGTCTTGCTTTTGCTTTCTACCAATGGAGCAGGCGAGGTAGGGCGCAATTTCGTGAGCTGTTCCCTGCTTGGCAGTGGCCATGAGACAGCTTCAGTGGGCTGAAAGCGAGTAGTCCATTTACCACTATCCCTCTTTGCTTTGGTGTCATGCTTCAGAAGTTTATTGAGCTCGTTCTGTTGATTATTCTCTAGAGTGTCGAGTTGCGACTGATGTGACCGCTCCAAATCCTTCAATTCTACAGCATGTGTATGCTCAGCTTGCTCAAACTCTTGCAGAATACGTTCGAGATGCTCATCTAAATTTATTGCTGATGTGGCACTTTGAGCATTGGCCGCAGCCTTCGTTGCTTGTTTCTTCGCTTCTTCCAATTGCTTCATTAATTCGGATCTCTCCTGAGCATGCTTCTTCTTGAGTGAAAGTATGCTTTCGGATTGCGTGGTTTGTAATTTACATAATTCATCCATATGACTTTGCTTGAGTGCTTCCAAGGACTTTCTTTGTTCATTTAATTGATTCTCTTTCTCAGCCAGCATTTCTTCATGTAATCGAAGGCTTTCTTCATGTGATTTTTTTTGCTCCTATTGTTGAATCAATCATTCACCTGAGTTGAACTTATCCATAAATAACGCTGCTCACAGATAGGCCAAACTTACCTCCAATTGTTTATACAGTTCATCAATTTGACCAAGTGCTTCCTTATCTGTTTTCTCATGATCGTCAAGCGAGGCGTCGTTCATTTTTGATTTTAATTCTTCGAGCTCCTTTTCTTTCAAAGCCAATTGTCTGGCCGTATCCAACTTCTAGTGAACATTATCCATATCAGCATCTTGTTCTATGTTCTGTATAATTATTTTCTCGTCTTACCTCAGTCTTTAAAGCTTCTAACTCTGAAACAACTTGCTCCATGTTCTTTCCGTTCTTATCTTCGACCAACTCTTTCTGTTCTCTCAGCAATGCCTCATTTTCGTGTAAAAGTAACTGAATCTCAACACTATTAGTATTGTTCCTTTCTTGTCGTTCTGATTTGACGGAAGGCAACGAATTCGGTGATTTTGGCTGTTGCATCAAAAAATTGCAATCCCCATCATTATCTTTGGTGTCGTCTTTTGCATTTACCTCATCCTTTAGACCTGACGAGTGCTGCTTCTCGTCTAGCGATGAACATGCTTTTTTCATCTCCTGCTCCTTTGCCAGTACATTGTTTTCTTTCGGCTGTGTTGAATCAAAGTTTTCATCGGTTGCTACGTTGCCTGCATTCGGCTTTTTTTCCTCGAAATGATTATGATTCTCACCATCAACCGTTACAAACGCATTATGTCTATCATTATTTTGCTCGTGCTGTTTCTGTTGTTGTTGTAATTGTAGCTTTAACCTCTCAAGCTCAGCTTTCTGTTCGGCGATCAATCTCAAATTTTCTTCATTCTACATAACAATCGCAGCATTCGTTTTAGTTATTGTTGTGTAACTGTTCCTCTCACTTTTGCCTTGTCTCACATTAACAATTTTTACCTTTGCTTTTAAATCTTTCACTTCCTCCTTCATCTCCGTAATAGGGTATCTCTTTCCAGTTGGCTTCCCTACGGTACCAATAGCGGAAGCGCCAACACTTCGGATGGACGAAGCGACACTATTTGGTCTAGATGCGCCATTGGCTATCGGGCTAGCGTTTGAAGCTGCTGTTGCCAAACCAGCTGCTCTCGTTGCATTCAGCGGTGAAATAGAACGTTGAGGTTTTGTTGCTGTTACTCCTGTTGTTGCTGACGGTCGAGAATTATGTCCAGATTGGTTGCTTATGACACTAGCCCTTTTATTGTTCGTCAGTGCTTCAACCGAACTACGAGCAGCTGTGGATGTTTTTTTGCCATTTACAGACATCATTGAAGCTAAACTTGAGTTCGTTTTCGAGCTTCTAAGCCTTGTTGTGTTTAAAGTTGGAGATTTTTTAAGGCTATTGCCACTTGCTTTTGCTCCTGATCTACCAGCGGACATTGTGGTTGTCCCGCCAGGATTCAGACCTTTTTTTTCTTTTTTCCTAGGCCCTAAACATACCATTCTTTTGTAATTATATTGTCTTCTCCGTGAAGAGAAAAGAAAAAAATAAAAAAAGGAAAATTTGAAAAGTTGAAAGGTAGGACAACAGAAGAGAGAAAGAAACAGCAATTAAAAATATGGGAAAGGCCAAACTGGGTTATTTCCTTACTGTTATGGCATTACAGTGCGTACGATCCCAATTGGCGGATTGCAGAAATTAATCTGCGGGTATTCAAAATACCATTAAAGAGAAACAGCAATGAAAAATTCCAATCAATATTTTCCTTGGAAACGAATAGCAGCCTCCATATCATCAAAAGACATTCCTTACAGAGTGAAAGGAAATAATTGTTATACTTCTTTGTATGTTAGGAGAAAGCACTAACCTAATTCTTGACTATATTTCCCGATACATATTCCACTACATAGTTGCTTGCAGTAGTGCTATCAATCAATTTGCTGCGTTCCAGTGACGTGCTTGACTGTTGAGCATGAATAATATAAAATATGTTCGCTTTTGCTTACAAATTTCTTTGACTGATAGCATACTGCTGAACTTAATGAAATTGCCTATATGATTAGAAACATATGAGAATAAAAAGAAAGATTATTTCAATTGAATTTAAGGAAATTAAGCCGTGGCTCTCAGAGTACCTAATACACATGCAAACAATCATAGTTTACAAGAAAAATCTAAAAGTTTTTAACAAAATTGACTATGATCGCTCCTTTCAATGATGGTACAGTTTTGTGATCTGTTATATTGCAAACTGAAGGTGGAACCTGCGGTTAATGCTTAAGCCAAAAGTATAGTAATCTTCTGACAGTAAAGGTTTACCACACAGTGATGTGGATAATAATAATCTGACAAATAAGTAAATATAAAAGAAAAGACTATTGGTTATGAATGGTTAAGGTGATTACATATTATGAAGTAAAAGAAGTAATAACAATATAGGTTCGTAGTTTGTTTCGTTTTCGGAGGTTTCAACGTTAAGATAGAAACTAATAATTACACCGTAATTATGAACTACCGATCAATACAAAAGCTGCGTACTGCTGGAAGAGCTAAGTATAAATATCTGTCATCTCTTCCTCACTCTCAGTACAGGCGTGAGCAGCACTTCTACTTTTTTCGGATGAGTACCGTTGAAGAGTGACTTTTGCTTCTTCTCGACTTGTTGGTGTTACGGGCAGGTGATCCAGTTCAACCAGCTTCGGACAGTGCTCAATGAGAAAAGAGCGGAATACTTGCCTACGCCACATATTGCGTTCAGATAGGGTGCTTCGAAATTCTTCATCTTGGAATATCCAGTTCGGATCCAGTGCTGCCAAAAGATAAGGTGAAACTCCTTGATGCTGATCATTTACATCCTCACCTTGCTCGTCGTAATTAATTATAGATGGGTGCCAGTTTTGATGGTATATAGGGGGATAGATTTGATCACACATGGGGTTATTTCTGGTTTTTTTTTTTCCAAAAAAAAAGACAATGTTTAGTCAGTAATATTAGTAACATCTCCTTGCATTCTAGCTTCGTAAATTACCGTAAGTCTAAATATTGTAGCGATCTCATATGGCGTACAACTTCGATCACCTCATTGGCGCTCATGAGACTATTACCAATCAAAACTAAACGCTTCAAATACTTTAATCTCTTCAATGCTCTTATGTTTGTCAAGCGATTATTGCTAAGGTAAAGGGTTCCCAAATTAGGTACATGCCGACTGAAATTTGAGGGTAATACCTCAATATTAGCTGCACATAATTCCAAATAGTCTAACGAATAAAAGTCAATCAAGCGTCGCATATTATTAAAAAGGCTTCCTGACAAATACAGCTTTCGTATTCCTCTTAGATATTGCAAGTTATATTCTCTATGTTGCGAAGTGATAGTAAAGGTTGTTAGAGACTGAACTACTAAGGAAAAATGAATGCTAATGTACATACACGTTCTGCCCTCCTTGATCACGCATAGAAAAAGAATCTAACCGTCTCACACAAGCCATACCAATAACACGCTGTATTTGATTTTCGTCCAGGTATAAAACATGCATTTCTGGGAAACTTGACATATCGAATGACTTTAATCGATTAAAGCTCAATTGTAGTTTAAATAAACGCTTCATGGGTTCCGATATTTGTACTGTCATGATATCATTATGGTCTATGGCAAACAGATTGAGGTTAATTCTTGTATTCTAGGACCTTAGAACATATAAAAAATAAATTGCTTCTATCTCACCTGCATAAAGTTCGCGTAAATTTTGTAAGCGTTCGATTGAATCCAGACTTTCAATGTGATTAAATGAAACGTCTAGGGTTTCCAATTGATTATTTCTGTTCAAAACGTAAACATGAGCTTAACCATGCTTCAGCTTTATAAGATACAGATTGACTTACTGCATAATCTGTTTAAAATTTTCTAGCGTTCGCAAAGAATTATTCCTCAAGTTCAAAGATACCAGACCACTTAATACTCGAAACGGTTTACAACTTGTTATGGCGTTATGACCAGCATCCAGCCTGCGAAGAGATTTCAATTCTGACATTGTATCTTCATTCAAGTATTTGACTGAGTTATGAGATATGTCGAGGTGTTGGAGTCTGTCCAAATTGCCCAATTTGATTTCAGTCAAGTTATTATCTGATGCGTAAAGATAAATGAGTGATCGGGGCAATCCAGAGATAGATCTCAAGTCGTTATGGGAACTGATATTTAAATTATTGAAAAAAAAAATAAAAGAGTGTTAAATGCTTCTCGACAGTCGAAGGTAGTTATTCACTGCAACTTTTCAAACATTACATGTTAAGGTATTCTAGTTTCGGGAAACATTGATCCAGATCATGCAGTTGCATCAAATGTTGCCTGCTCAAATTCAGTTTCTTCAATTGATACCAGTTTGAACTTTCAGAGCAAGTTTTTTCCAACATTATAAAAACGCTCGATAATTGAAGCCTTCTGAAGTCAGTTGTGTTCGGCTGAAAGGTCAAAGTGTGTGCAATTCTGGCCTTTATTGTAGCTGAAGTAGCAGCAGGAAGATTATGCTTTTGCTGCGGCTGCTGAGGATGCTGTCGTTGTTCCCGAATGTTGTTTTGTAAATCATCTACATTAATATTGTTATCTGTGGGCTTGACAGCATTAGTAGTGTTCGATGTTATATATTTGTCAAGGACGGAATGTTGAGTAGTAGGGGAATTCTCCGCAGGGCTTATATTATGCGTACTATGTTGTATATCGTGTTGGCTAAGTGATGGTGGAGTAGGCTTAGCAGAATAAGCTTGCAGTTTGTGTTCGGTGAGCTTGGGTGGTTGACCAATAGAGAGGAGCTGTCGTGCGTTGGAAACTAAGCTGGGTTCAGCATTTTGCTTCAACCTACCTTTACCTTTAGGATTTATGATAGGTCGATTGGCATTTACCTTATAATTGCCAGAATTAGAATTTTCTTCCCCTCTAGAAGTCGAATAGAGATTGGTGTACATTTGAAATGGCTGTAATTGTTGAAGACCTTGTTGTACTGGTGTTGCATAAGTTGATAATGTCGGCATATGTGATGGTTGCGATGTGTTGCTAATTCCATTCAACAGGTCGGGTAATGGAGGGTGGAATTTGAGTGGTTGGTTTTTTGTTCCAGGATCGAATCTTAGAGCTGGAGGGGAGTTTGTTTTTGGTAAACTGAAAGGAGTCAAAGCATCTGTTGAAGCTATTGCAAACAATTGATGTGAAACAGTAAATGAGAACATAACCGAAATTACTAAAATATATCTTCATCTTTAAAAAATACTTTACTTTTTTGTTGACTGTTGCTAGGCCCTAGTGGCGTACGTTGACTATCGGTAACCAATGTAGCTTGAGCAGGTTCGCATGGAGATGGTGGTGTTGATTTCGACATATACGGTATTGATGAACCAGAAATGGACGTTTTCCAGACTGTATTTTTGTCTACCAAAGATTCCCTTGTTTGTTTCGTAACTGAATTCTTGGAATGCGCTGATTCTTTGGTAGTAAGTTTAGGTTCTAAATGAGGCGTTGGGCTTATGTTTGAGGGAACAGAAGCAAGAGATGAGAAAGAAGCAGAAAAAGGATTGGAAGATTGAGCGAACGCAGATAAATCTCTTCTTAATTTATCGTCGTTTAATGATAACATGTCATTTGCAAATGTATCATTGTCATTTTTGAATTCATTGTGATGTTGATTAGCGGTTTCATTATCTACTATCAATTTCATTTTAGTGATAATGCCGTTTTCCTTTTGATTATTTTGACAGCTTTTTGTGCTACAAAAGGTGATAGCATACCATCAATTTTGCCTCCAATGTCGATATTGTTCCTAGAATGAGTGCTATTATCGTCTTCATTGTCGTCGTACTTACAATCGTTACGAATTTTAAACAAATCTGTTTGGTCTGTGTCTGCTGTTGTAACGGTACGAACTGTAATTGAGCCTTTTGCCGTTGTCGTATTAGGGGGGCTTTTGTTATCTTTGTTTTGCACAATTCGTAAATCATCTTTATTGTTAAAGGATAACGAACTTTCGCAAAAAGCACCCTCTTTTTTATCAACAGTTGCATCGCTATTCTCACTCATATCTGTAAAGTGCTGTGCTTCATACTGATCATCAGTTTCCTCGCGTTCCTCATTCTCATTACTGTCATTTTTGCTGTTACCATTACGAACATCATCTGCAAAGTAAAATTTTGGCATTGATTTGAACCTATCAAAATTCAAGACAGGTGCTCGCTGACTTCGTCGTCCTTTTGATGTTTGTCGCTGTTTTTGTAGTATCGGGGAAATCATTGTAGGTGCATGGTCGAAATTGGGCGCTGAGATGTATTTAATTCTGTACGCTAAGGATGGGTTTATCAACAGAAAATTGATCCATGAGTTTTTAAATATGCTTTTTACATCTGATAGTCGCACAACAGCCTATATTTAGATGAGAAGGGGCGGTTGATTTTTAAGTTTTGTCAAAAGTCTACTTAGTTGACATTTGCTAAGTCAGAGTAGAAAGGTTACTCAATTAAGTAACAATCTTTATCTCTTGTTTGCTTCTAATGTTTGTGAAATAATATACAGATACTTGAGAATCAAATGCTTATAGATCATTCATGGAGTTTTGTGAAAATCAAACAATTAAGTGAAGGAACCTCAATTGTTAGCCCCTTTTCATGCTAAGGAAAAAATTAATAACAAAACCTTTGCTAGTATTTACTATATAGTTACAATCAGATCATAATACAAATAATGGTAACTTTTATAGATCTGTTAGATTAATAATTTACTATAAAGAAGATTATTTAAAGTGAATGGGATTGGTGAATCTATTTACGACAAGTATCATAGTTTTCAACAAACCAATCGACGGATTCCTTGATGGCTAAAGAAATCGAAATTGACATTTAGAATGGTATCAGTATTTTGATGCAGAATATGACTACTTACCAACATCGAATGGAGTGAATTTGAAATCAGGGAGGTATTTCATCAACTTAGCGTTGCTAGCAGTCTTCTTATATTGCCCATCAGCCTTGGTAGAATCGAACTATGTAAATACAAAAAAGGTTGCTTAGATTTCATCAAGTTCCAAATTATCTCAGACTCGAAAATTCCACTTACGGTATATTCTCCCTTGAAATCGAGAGCCTTGACAATATTATCCGCAACATCCTTGATGGAAACTTCATCTTCTTCGCCAACTATTGCAATATAAATTAATTATTAACATAAGATTTGCTCATATAACGCTACATAATTGCCATGAACCTTACCGGACAAAATGATGGGGTCAATTTCTTCATATTCTCTTAAAACCCAGACGAAGAGTTTCGCTAAATCACGAGAGTAGATGAATTGACGAAGAGGCTTACCGGTGCCCATAACAACGAAAGGAGTGTTGTTCTCTACTCAAAATAAGAGCTAATTGTTAACGAAGAGTCGAAATTTAAACTTTTTTTACCAACAACTTACTTTTGGCGAGATAACACTTATGAGTCAGACCGGGTAAGACGTGAGACCCTTCTAATTCATAGTTATCATTGGGACCGAAAATGTTTGTAGGAATGACGGCGGTGAAGTTACAGCCGAATTGTTCATTGTAAGCGCTTCATATAGCCAACAATATACATATATTATGAGAATCAAGAGGACAACTACACGTTACTTCTAGACCATCAAATCACTTACTGGTTATAGACGTCAATCATACGCTTACCATGAGCGTAACCGAAGTTAGAGTGATGAGGAGGACCATTATGAACCATAGTTTCATCAATGGGATAAGAAGTCTTGTCGGGGAAAACACAGGTAGAAAGACATGAAACGACCTTCTTGACCTACATTGACATTAAACCAGAGTGAAAGTTTGATTCCGTTTAGTACAGACTGAGCAAAGGAACCCATCTCATGTCCACTTTCCAAAACAACGTGTTCACTTACGTTGAACTCCTTAGATTGCCATAAAACATTATCATTGATGAGCATGTTGTCACGCAAGAAATCGAGCTTATATTTCATGTTCTTGAATAAACCACCAACCATAGCGGCCAAGTGAATGACGTGGGTAGGCTTATATTTTTCGAAGATGGCTTTGGTATCTGCTTCGTTTCTGTGGTTGAAGAGAACAAGATAAAAAAAAATCAGAAGAATGAAGTCGGATACTCAAAGGTTACTTATAACTCTTTTCTTTCCATTGCTCAGAAAACCTCATTTACCTTAAATCGCCATCACGACCTGTCAAGAAAACCCACTTTTCGTTATCCTTCTTACCAAAACGGGGATCCTTTTCATTTTCAATAATATATTGAAGGGCGTGGCCAACTAAACCACTACCACCGGTAACAAGGATAACGTTCTGTTCAGCAGCCATTTTGTATACAATAAATAGAAAGTTTAAAAATAGGAAGAGAAGAGAAAAATTGAAAGCTTTAGTTGGTGGAGGAAAGTATGGCCCCAATCGCGGATTTTGAAATTTCATATTTTTGTTGATCCTTCCCAAAATGTTTTAGAAACAAAAAAGGTTTTAAAATATCCAAACAGAAGTGGCTGGTTTAAAGGGTAAACTAAATATGCCTTGAGTATGCGCTTTAGACAATCTTTCTTTTTAAATAAACCTAGCTTATTTCATTTTATATTGAAACTTTACGTGAATAATTGAATAAGTTCGTTTGCAGATCGATGTGTTACAAATCCAAATTTAATAAGCGTCAAAAATGTTGTGAACTCCCAGAACTC
Organism: Mycotypha africana; assembly: GCF_025528875.1. Classification (NCBI taxonomy): domain Eukaryota; kingdom Fungi; phylum Mucoromycota; class Mucoromycetes; order Mucorales; family Mycotyphaceae; genus Mycotypha; species Mycotypha africana. The sequence goes on along the minus strand of NW_026515736.1, from coordinate 522,063 downwards.
GTAGCGGAGAAACAAGCCAGGAACACAAACAGCGTGATGATATTTAAACAGAATTCTTTTATTCCAATATTTTAAAACCCAATGAGTATCAAAAATTGCCCAGGGCAGATCCTAAAGTTTCTATAGTATGGACTATATATTGCTTAAAACCCCTTTGGGAACAAGGGTAAAAAAGAATTGAACCAGTTGTTGTTGTATGAGGGCTGGGTTAACCATTGTAATAGGGCGAAGCTTAGTGAGGGGTCTGGTGGGGGTGGATCCAACCTATGAGAATGTGACAAATGGCAGGCCAACGGGCAGTCCATGGTTGGCGGGTGAGGGCTGATCGAGGGGGACGGGTGGGAAGTTGATTCAAAAGATTAGACAATGGATTTAGATTGATATTGGCATCATCAGACGTTGATGTATCTGTAAGCACTGTATGGCATGTTGTTTTGTCATGATGGTGGTGGGATGATGGAAGCAGAGGTTGGAATGACCACCAGGCAGCCATCGGAGACGCCATCGGATGCAGCGGCTACGCTCTTCGCTAGTCATCAGGAGCTAGAGTAGAGGGTCTAAGCTGATGGATATCCGACACGCAGAGAGTAACTTTGAGTTCTGGTGTGGTTGTTGCAGTTCATGTAGGGTTTCTGTTCGAAACTCACGAATGCATTTGTTGAGGGCTTCATGATCAATACACTGTTGTTGTTGGACTCGGTTCCAAATAGGAGAGCGGCTTAGACGAATATAGGTTGATTTGCTGGATGGATCTTGGATGTAGGGGTGCAGTAAGGTGAGGAGAGCATCATTTGGTAAGTGGTGAGAACGAAGTATGTGTTTAGCCTGGAGAATCGCACAGCGTTCTTTTATGGATGGTAGATCAGCCGTGTGGAGCATTATTTTTACAGTTGAACGGGACGAACCACCGAAGATCCTTCGAATACAGGTATTTTGCGCCTTTTCCAGTCTGAGGATGTTAGCGAAGGTGAAAGGGCATATAGCTGCACCATACTCTAGTTGAGGTCGGATCATTTGAGCGTAAAATCGAAGGGCCACGAATTTCTCAAAGCCATGGTTGTTTAAGCCAATAGAGCTGAGGATATTCATCGTAGCCAATGCTTTCGCGATATTGATACGGATTAGTTCGTTGGGATCCAAATAGCCACCCGAGCGGAAAGGAACACCAAGGTAGGGAAATGAGTTAACTGACCGTAAGGGTGATTCATAAAGGCTATAGGTCATAGGGTCATTATGAGGGTCGAGAATAACACATTTATCAGGGTGCCAGCGATAACCAGGGGTGTAACTGTGATTTTCACATTGGTGTAATAGATGTTGTAGATGGCGACGGTCTGCCATCAGTACCTCATCGTCAGCGTATAACAGGCAATTCAGCCGAGTGGCTAGTTCACAGGGAGGTAGATGATGTAGAGGTTGATGTGAGCATAGGATAACTGGTAGCTCATTGATGTAGTATGAGTAGAGTAAAGGAGATAGGACAGAACCTTGCAGGACACCAGTGGCGGGGTGGAAGCGGGCTGATTTGACATCATGCAGAATGATTTCAATTTGTACCTCGTCAAAAAGGTGTTGTAGCAGACGTTGAAGGGGGGTTGGTATGTCAGAGGTACGTAGGCTATTCCAAATGACCTGACGGTCTACAGTGTCGTATGCCGATTTTATATCCAGGAATGCAAGCACTGGGGAAGTGTCATAGTGTCATCGCAGAATGTTGCATATTTCAACTAAGCAAAGGGCTTGATCCAGGGAGCTTCGAGTCATCCGAAAACCCCCTTGAGCCAGATCAATGGGTGGGCCAGACGTTAAGGCAATATCTTTCAAACAGTGCTCGAGTATCTTACGGAAGGGAGAGGTGAGGCTGATTGGGCGATAATTAGCTGGATCAAGTGGAGTTCCTCTCTTGTATATAGGGAGGGTTTGTGCTATTCGCCAATTAATTGGTGCATACGTCCATTGCCAGCTATAACTGATACAAGTGGTGTCGCTGAGCCAGAGATCTTTTATCCGACTTTCAGGTATCTGTTGCGCCATTCATATCATGAATACCTCAGACTATTATGTCCGTTGGATCTACCTTATTATTATCTGGCTTAGGATAGGAATATGTATGGAACATGCTGTAGCATTGAACTCTAATTATCATAATTATATTATCTTATAATACACAGACAATAAAGAATATATAATTTATCTATATGTAATCTCAACAGTGAATGATTAAGTACCAGAAGAGACTAATGTCATATTATGGGATAGTCACATAGAAAGTATTACAGGCTTTATTTGTCTCTGTCAATATCTATATACGGACTTAAGTCTCAATATACAACATGATCTCTTCATTAATTTGTATCTACAATCAAATTTTTCTAATAAATTGGCGTTTGCCTTCAAATCACAGGTATCATAAATGAACAGTTCATTTGAAAACATGAATGTGTCCACAGCGACTTTTTTTATTATGGGATAATCTTTCAACAATTCGTGAAGATGACTGGATCGACTGGAAAATCCAGCAAAATCCAAGACCGCAAGACAAATTGAATGTTTAGTTGCTTTCAAGTATTTAAAAAAATCTAAAATAAATCATAACAATTTACTGTTAGTGGTCTTTTCTTAGAACACGCACTTATTTAATGAATTTTTTACCTCGAGCATCTACTTTATCTAATTGTTGGTGTATTTTTTGGTCCACGTTAACATCTCGCTCTGCAAAAGCTGTTGAAGCCCTTGAGCTTGATGAGACAAAAATCCGAGTCGCAAAAGATCTGGAGCGCAAATTGTCTACCATTTGCTGCAATAGTTCCACACGGTTATCCATTATATCTGCGGCTGGAGACTTTCGGACGTATCCTACTATTTCAAATATATTATTCTGCAAATTTTTCAATGTTTGCTGGTAATTTAGCAGATATTCCGTAATGGATGTAACCAGACAGTCTACCAAAGAGAAATATTAGACGTGCACATTACTTTGCAATTTATGTAGTTTTACCATGGTAAATTTTATCCATTACAAAAAGATTTCTTTTTCTACCTCCATGGTTTTTTATCTTCTATAGTATTTAAGAATTTTAACCTGTTGCCCGAACACCAACGAGTAAACGCAAGTAATGTTTTGTTATTAAGGACTGTTGAATTTTCCTTTACTGTTTCAAAGATATCGTCTGTACTAGTTAATTTTTCTTGATAAATTTCTGGATTGCCAAAGTCATTCACAGTGTAAACGCTGTTTACAAACTGGATAACTTGAGATTCGGTCACTAAGAGATAAGAATTTTAGTCTTGTGTAAATCACGCTTAGTCTCTTTAAGCATACCTAGTTCAGCCTTCTTACGCTTAACGCCTGTTTCTTCTTTTTCTTTAAGTACATCCAAATACTTACGGTAGGTAATTGGATTACCCAACATACGTTGTTTCATTACAAGGATTGGTTCACATTCATTGGTATTAAAACAAATTTCATAGTTCTGAGATTCAAGTATATTTCTGTATTTGGTGACGTTTTCAGGTGTATATTGTGATATTTGTAATTGATGTTTGGTTTAGTGAACGCGATTTATAATTGATATGAAACTGTAAGGTGAAATGAGTCTCCTTAGTCCTTTTATTGTACACTGAAAATCAGAGAGGGGAGCGTTCACAGCAAACTGAATGTTTGTATTTAAAAAAAGAAAAAATAAAAAAAGTCCTCGTTCCTTAATTTCTCAGCCAGTAATAATGCAGCATTTTATATGCGCATCTTTAGAAATACAAGATGACGTGTACAAGTGTTATTATGATTCTATGATCATAATAACGAGTCAATTGCTTGAAAGTGTGTCTAATTCGTCTTTATATATTATAGGAGGTATGGAAATACCACAACGTACGTCTTCTTTGTGTAGAATAACTCAGCTGTCAGTTTCTAGGTTCCGCAATATGAAGAAGATATTTAAATTTTTGCAGTAGATATTTTTCTTCTCTTTGAACTTAACTTGATTCAAAATAAAGACCTACTAGTTTGATCTCGTTGAGCTTTTTATTGTTTTAACTAAGTGATATTTTACTCCACAAGTCGTCAAATACCACAGAGTTCATCTACAATGTCAGTTCACTTTTCCGTATTTTGGGATACCTTTTCAGAGCAAGTGTATTCAAAGTATCTTTGGTGAATCCAGTACATTGTCGGCCCGCCTTATGCTCCACCTTGCCCATCTGCCCACCATGAAAGAACGCCTCTTCATCCTACAAGCTAAGTTCCTTTTACGCTCTATCTCACTGCCTACTGATACTTTAATCTCAATACTACTCTTAAATATAGGTCAGCAACAGAGTAAATCGTTATATTGCAAGCTTGTTCGTTCTCCAATCTGGCAATATTACACTTCTTCTCCACTCAATCAACAATCCGAATCAGCTGCTCTGCGGCACTGTATCGCTAACTTCTGTGCCAGACTCCTTCACATCCAGTAATCGAACTGTCCCAACTCCCAACTGATTTCTCAACGCCGTTCTCGACTAATGATCGACTCGATCCTTTATGTCCAATGTCAACTAATGAACGCAGTCGATGTATCTGATGGCGTTTGGGTTGGCTTCCTGGAGGCCATCAAACCTATTGCCTAAAACATCTTCGTCATTACTCACAAAGTCCCATTTTATCTCCTGTTTACGCATGCGCCACCGCCTACGACTTCCCGCATCTGTCTGTGATCCAATATACATGTTCTCAACCGTCTTCTTACGCATCCGATTAAAAGCCCATCCCAAATATAAGGCTGGCAATTGATGGTCAGTACTTTGTCACATTTTGTTTGAACTCGACTACTTACACCACTCTCTAGAGCCGCCTACAATTCCTCGGTTGGGGCATCTATTGCTCGACTGGTTACCCTCTTCTTCCACCCGCATCCAATAGAACATAATCCTTTTTACCATTGAGATTTTACTTAGCCTTTGCAGCTACCCCGGGCAATTTAGATACGTTTTATATATCGTGTCCATTGGGCTTTAAAATTATATAATCCTTGTTTGAACGTATTTCATGATGCATTTTTATTCAGAGGCACATTTTATTGTTTGATGTCATTGGCTCCTGATGTTTGGTAAATTGTTCTCGAACAAACCGAATCATTTTTAGCGATAAGGCTAGTAAAATAGTCTGCTTTACGTTTCTTACTACTTCAGAGAGAACGTAGAAAGTAATGGATCGAAAACAACAGCGCAGTCTATAATAGAAAGTAAGCAAAGAGATCGCCTATCTATGGCAACAAGGCTTTCATTATCCTTCAGTCAAGCAAAGAGTATCTTTTCGGTTACAAAAGCTTTATATTACCAAGTAATGGAAGCTAACAACTATTTTCTGCAAGTCAGAAGAGTATAGTTGAAAATATACTCATCTATTATGGTATTTAGAGTCAGTGGGCACTGTCATTATAATATCGAACATTCCTGGTCTTGCGTTTTTTTTTATCTGTGCTTTTTTATAAAGCTGATAGCCAGAATTTAAGAGTACACTGAATAATTTGTATAATTGTACTATCGCAATTCTTGCTCTGATTTTTTACCGATGTGGTACTGTTCTTTTTAAGTAAAATGCCGGCGTACATACATGTACAGAATGACCAATTTCTAATAAAATACCTTAACCAACAACAATAGGGGAACTCAAAAGGAAAGCCTACTTCTACTGAATGAACAGATTACTGAATTACATTGGAGAGGGAAAAAGGCGGGATTTCAGCATTGTTCAGCTGACGCATGGAAAAGGGACGAATAAGTTTAGGTTTGAGCAATTTTGAGTGACGAAAACAGAAATACAACTGCATTAATTGTCTTCATTGTAAAACAGATATATATACGTTACATACCCTTTAAAATGCTCATTGAGTGAGTTTACAGTTGTTCACTGCTGCAAGAAAGTGATTAAGAGCAATGGGAACAGTGTTTCACAAGCAAACTACAATACTTATATTCACCTTTTATTGAAAGCTTCTTAGTTATTCAGGAATCAAGAATATGGAAGAACCTGATCAAGGTACCATCATGATCATTTGTGTTAAGGTTATTCGAGATCCGCTTTTGTCTCTCGTCATTCATGGAAATACATGAACCCCGTGACAAAAGGGTATAGCCATGAGGCAGTATAAATAGACGTTCAAACAATTTATTTGGCGTATCGTCCTTTTTCTTACTAACAACTACGCTCTTACTCTTAGTATTCGGTTGTGAATTCTTTGCCCTTTCTAGCTTTCCGTCAAATAGAATGTTAGCACCATTGCCAGTGAATCCTCTTACCGCTGAAGAAGTAGCGCATTATCTACCTTTATCAGGGCAATCTCCCGATATTCAGGGACGTATTATCAATGTAACACATCAAATCCCTTACAATATTCTGCGTTCACATCAGCATTTGAAAGAAAGTCCAATTCCTCTCTCACCACCTATGACACCTCGCTCATCCATTCAATCTGTTAGTGCTACTGAAACAAAAACTGATGAAGAAATTGACAGCATCGATAGCACTGCAACGGCAGCAGCAGTAGCAGCAGCAAAGGATCCCGTTTCTGCTGCACCTATTTCAAAATTGGCTCGACATCATCGCCGCGGTATCACTCTAAGAATGAAGTTTCACGCAGCAGACTGGACGGTTGTGGAGAGAAGAGGCCATCAAGCTTTGTATGCAGGCTTACAAAGCCTGCGTAAAGATTATGAAACCATCCATATCGGCTGGACAGGTCCTATACGTGAAGAGGGCTCTCGCAAAGACATCAATCACAAGTTGGACATGGAAGATAGAGTAAAGTTAAGATCACTTTTATGGGAGACGGGTCATATAGTACCGATTTTTTTAGATGATAAATCGCACGGCCATTATGAAGGTTATTGTAAACAAGGTAATGTAAATCAACAAATAAACAATGAGTTCATTAATAAAAAAAAAAAAGAAAGAAAAAGGGGAAAAACTCTAACTTTAAAAGAATGAAATAAACCTTTTCAGTACTGTGGCCTGTTTTTCACTATTTGGTTCAAACTTCTTCCAGTGACAGTCGAGCAGAAAAGCGTCACTGGGATAACTATGTTGCTGTCAATAGACAATTTGCAGATACAGTTATTGAAAGATACCAGACAAATGATATCAGTAAGTGACAAGAACAAGAGTTTGATGAAACAGAACTTTGAAAAACACTAATCCGCTTCAATACATCAACGCTATAGTTTTCATTAACGATTATCATTTACTTTTGGTGCCTCAAATGATACGAGAAAAATTTCCGGATGCCATCATTGGGATTTTTATCCATGCGACATTTCCAAGCTCTGAGATATTTCGCTGTTTACAAAGTAAAAGTAGAATTCAGCTAAATTTAATAGCTCTTACCTTCATTAACCATGATTTATTGCTTGACCGTGTATAGCCCGAAATCAAATTCTAGAAGGTATGCTTGGCGCTAATTTAGTAGGCTTTCAGGTAATACCAGATAGCTATTTAAGAATTGCTTCAGAGACGAACGTCTAGAACTTGGTTCAAACTTTATGTTATTTTGTTCAAAAATTCTAGACGTATTCCTATGCAAGACATTTCATTTCCTCATGTACACGGGTACTCGGTTGCGAAACGACGCAAGTAGGTGTCAACTTCAATGGCACTATTGTATCTGTAGGTGCCTTCCCCATCGGTATCGACTGTCATCGTGTCACTCAGTTCAGTAAACAGCCCGGCGTTGAACTCAAAATGAATGCTATTCGTGATATGTACCAAGGCAAAAAAATAATTGTCGGACGTGACAAGCTGGACAGTACAAAGGGTATACTGCAAAAGCTACATGCATTTGAAAAATTCTTGTTGGACTTTCCGGAATGGCGTAACAAAGCTGTGTTAATTCAAGTGGCTACGCCTACGCATGGTGATCATTCAAAATTAGAAGCCAAAATCTCTGAAACTGTTAGTCATATCAATTCTGTGTATGGATCTTTGGAGTTTGTGCCAGTACACTATTACTACCAAGACATTGATCGTGATGAATATTATGCGCTATTGTCAGTGGGCGACTTGGCATTAATTACTTGCAGTCGCGATGGCATGAATACTACTTCGTATGAGTACGTTATTTGTCAACACGAAAAGTCAGAACCTGGACCTCTGATACTCTCTGAATTTGCGGGTACAGCTGGTTCTCTTGGCGCTGCCTTATTGGTGAACCCCTACGACTATGCTGAAGTGGCACGACAGATGAATGAAGCCCTTGTTATGTTGACTGAAGATAAAACCACTAGACACGAAGTAAGAGTTTTATCTTGAGAGAGTAAATGTGAAAGGTGCTTATACGAAAGATAGCTAACTATATCATGATTTGAATTAAAAGCGGCTTTATCAACATGTTACAAGTCATACAGCTGATTTTTGGGCTCATTCATTCATTAAGCAATTGGTCAGTGTAAGTGAGCAATTAGAGCTTCGATCACATGCAACCCCTACTCTGGATGTTCAGCAACTTCTCACTGATTACAAGAAGTCAAAAAAGAGAGTTATGTTCTTTGACTACGATGTAAAAAATATACATGGTTTAAATCCTACTAGCCTTCATACTTTAAAGCCCATTTTAAGCAATCTTCCATACTTTACTTAGGGTACTTTGACTCCAATTGTTTCAATTCCTTCTGATGCCAAGCCAGGGGCGGAGATGCTGAAAGCTTTACAAGTGTTATGCAACGATCCCAATAATACAGTATGGGTTGTATCCGGAAGGGATCAAGCCATTCTGGATGAATGGCTAGGTAGCAATGTTAAAAATCTTGGGTTAAGTGCAGAACACGGATGTTACTTGAAAGCAGTGGGCTCTGATGCATGGATTAGTATTGTTGACGATATTGACATGAGCTGGAAAGCCGATGTGGAGGAAATATTCAATTATTATACGGAAAGAACACAAGGCAGCTTTGTAGAGCATAAAAAGTCCTCGATTACATGGCATTATAGAATGGCTGATGCTGAATATGGGTAACTTGTTTTGAAAAGAGCATTATCTTGACAAAAACTACATGGCCAAATACATCATTAACACTACTTAATCAAACTAGAGCTTTCCAAGCAAAAGAGTGCCAAAATCATTTAGAAAATGCGATTGTTTCTAAATACCCTGTTGAGATATTAGTTGGCAAGAAAAATCTCGAAGTACGACCTATGTCTATCAACAAGGGTGAGATAGTGAAGAGAATTCTTGCAAAGAATCCTGATACAGATCTTATTATGTGTGCTGGTGATGATAAGACAGACGAAGACATGTTCCGCGCATTGAGTGCAGCTCGCTATCAAAATAGACAATTTAAGGCGAAATGTCCTTCTGGATCCAAGATACCCTCGCCAACATTTTTATCAAGTATTAACGGTGATGATATTACTTCAACAATGCAAGAGCAACGAATATTCTCAATCACAGTTGGCCCTTCCGAAAAGAAAACACATGCCAATTGGCATGTCAATACAGCACAACAAGTAATTCAAGTTTTGGAATCTTTAGCTACTCTGTATTAAACATGCCAAATAGTCGTCATATAACCTGTATAACTCATATCTGTCTTGCGATTACAAAATAAAGCGTCTGTAACTAATCCTAAGTTAAATAGACTTTATTCAATAGAGCTCATTTCTTTTCAAAAAAGTTGGTCATGGAACTGCGATAAATACAACGGGTATACGAGAGATAAAAGAAATGTTAATATCAATGTGTGAATAGAATAAAGAGGCTATTGCTCGTACAGCTTCTTCTTGCGGGTGTTGACTTATGATTATATTCTATATTTTAAACTGTGGTATCAAATGAACGTTAGTACTGTTGCTATTAGTTTTACTGTCATTATTGTTGACGGTTCCAATATCAGTATGAGTTTTAGTAGAAGTTGTAATGTTATGAGCAAGCGGTTTAGGTAGGGATCCAGTTAGTCTTCGTTTCCTTTTAATTGGTGTAGAGACGTTCGAAATAGGAGGGGAATTCAGAGACAGTCTAGATGCATCAAGATCAGCCTTGCTACTGTCATCTGGATTACTGTCACGAGCTTGTCCTATTGAGAAACGTGCTTTAATCTGTTCTTTCATTTGCACACTAGGTGGATGGACGGGGATCACTGTATCGCTGGCTGGTGCAGGCTTAGGTCTTTTATATGAATGTCTATCTGCGATCGATTCAACCGAGGCCGGTAATGAAAACCTTGCTGGAGCCAATCTTTCCTTTTCATCTTCTTCGTCGCTCGCTAGTGCTGCTATTTCTCTCTTTCTTAACTCGCTTTCGTTCGATCTTTTGAAATCTTTAACTCTCCAGCTAGTGGTGGCTATTGTTCTCCTTCTCGGCTCTAAATCTTCAATTCTCTCTGTAATCAATCCATCATCTACTGATCCATCGCTCGAGGTAGATGCTATATCAACGAAATGAAATTGGGGTCAGTGCATGAAAAGTCAGAAGAACATAGTTTTTGAGCCATAACATACGAGTTGGTTCCACATCATTCAGCGGCTTCACTTTTCCTGGCTCCATCGATTTTCTCTTTTTCGTTCCAGTTAAAACCAATCCTTGTGGTTTTTCAATCAAAAAATCCGCTTCTGGTAATCGCTTGCCTTCTCTTTTACATCTGGAAACCCACAACAAATTAACAATAAATACATCCTTGCTCATAGCCTTCTTTAATGTTGCTGCTGAACCATTTTTGTAAACCAAGTGTGTCACAGAATCTATTTATATATGCAAAGTAAGCTTCCTATATCTATACGAAATCGAATGCAGTTTCGTCCTTCATCTTTACCGCTAAATGTTCGACGAGTCTACGTAAAGCGATTTCGTTTTTGTCATTAATAGAGATTCTTAAAGAACCATAGTAAATAAACTATTTTACCTTCGCGCCCATGGAATGCAAAGCTCGCTCAAAATTAAGTGAAACGTCGTCACCATCATCGGTCCTTTTGAAATAAGGTTAGCTTGAAAGTTTGCTTCAAACTGAGAATTCAAATACTGGGCAGATGTTTTCAAGTCATTACCTAACATCTAAACAAGCGACTACACCGCTCAAAATTTTATTCTCTTGCACTGGACTGAGTACATTCGAAGCTCCCACAGGTGTTGATTCTCTTTTTACACGTGTACGATGGTCAATCTGTTTCCCAGATGCTGTCATACTAATGTTATTATTTGTTGATTGCTGCCTAACGTGCAAGGATGGCCCTCTAAATGATGGCTCCCTTTCTCTTCTTTGCCGCTGCTGCATAGTTGCTGTATGGAGTCTAGTGGAAGAGCTCTCTGATGGATGCCTGTGATGTTGAACCACAGATGTGGGTTTTGATTTGGCGAAAAAATCACTGATACCTGATTGTCGCCTTATTCTCGGTGCCGTACCGTTACCGTTGTTTCTTGGTGCACTTGAACGATTATCATTAATAGAAGGTGCCAAAACCATTCCTTTGAAAAAAGAAGCAAAGAATAAAGCTTTTCTCGTTGTCTGCTACCACAAAAAAAAGGAGAAAAGAAAAAACAGACTTCTTCAATTGCCCTGCGCTGTCACGCCAATAGCGAATTAGATTTGACGTGTTGGCGACGCATTAATTACAGCTTTCTTTTTTGATCGGCCTCTATTCTTTAAAGCGATTTCTATGCTTTTACAGTACCTTCTATGCTCCAGTTCATCGTTTGAAACAGAAAATACATCATTGTTTGGCCTAGCAAGCATCATTTCAACAATAAACTCAATTCATAATCTTTCTGAACAACAATAAAGCTTAATGGTTTCTTTTTGTATCAAAGCAAGTATTTTAGAATAAGATATTGTATGAAAAAAGTCCAGTAAAACTGAAAAAATGGATAATAGCTTTAAAATTGATTCTTTATCAAAGATTTAGCTGGCTAATTTATACGTCATTGTGAGTTTGAAAGAGAGTATACATAAGGAGAAAAAAAGAGATGATGGTTATTATTATAACGATTTTCTCGCGTTGGTAGGATAACTACGCGTTTTCTCAAATGAATAAGCGGTATATTGGATCCTTTTAAATAAGCATCAAAAAGTGAAAGTATTTCATGGACGACGTTACAGTTCGCAACAAAGCATAAATAGGCTGCGGATCCAATGCTGAGTATTTGAGTTGTTTTAAGCAGAGGCAGACAGTTGTATTACAGGGCATATGCTGATTTCAACTGACAGTTTTAGCAACAGAACTATCAAAGCTGCTACCCATATAACTGTTGACGACTATGTGAGCTGCATTGAACGTTACATGCAGATAAACCTAGAATTAGGCTAGAACTTCAAGGACATCAGCTAGCAGCGTATTCAGGACACTGTTGGGATGAAGAATTCCATACAATTTTGAGAATACTCCATGGTGAAGGATACTTTACTGTATCATGTTTCCTTCGAGATAGCTCGCTAGAGGATATTTCACTTAGCCATGCTTCATCAAATAGCAGATGGGCAAAAAGGTTGATGTACGATTCTAATTAAACTAAGGCTTTATTACAATATATGTTTGTACAATATTACAACTTCAATTTATAGTATATGCAGATATGATCCATAGGATTATTTAGCGATCAGTAAGAGTTAAGGTTTCCAATTATTCCTGTTTAACAGCTTCATCGGCTTTCTTGGCTGCATCAACACCATCTTCTTTCTTTACTTCTTTGACAGCTTCATCGGCTTTCTTGGCTGCATCAACACCATCTTCTTTCTTTACTTCTTTGACAGCTTCATCGGCATTTTTAGCAGCCTCCACAGCATCCTCTTTTTTGACTTCTTTGACGGCCACATCAGCCTCCTTAGCAGCATCGACACCTTCATTTTCTTTATCAGTCAATTCCTTTTTACTATTGTTGGATTTCCTTTTACTGTTATATCCTCTATTTCTTCTTTTATTCTTCTTCTTCATAGCTGGCTTTCCGTCTTCACCTACTTCGCCTTCCTGTTCTTTTTCTTCACCACTGTTACTGTTTCCTGTGTCGTCTGCATTGTCTTCATTCGTATCATCTTTTTCTTTGCTGTCTTCATTCTTATTGTTATCGCTGCTTCGTTTAGCTGTTGAAGATCCTCTGCGATTGAAATATCTAGGTTTCTTAGAAGGTTTCTTTTCAGAAGTAGCAACGAAAAGTTGGATGGCACGACCATCTACTTCCTTTTCGTTCATTTCTTTCAAAACCTTTTCCATCTCTTCTACGGTCTTTAATTCAACAAAACCATATCCCTTTGAACGGCCACTGACATTTCAAAGAAAAAAAAGACGATCAATATGGTAAGCAACCATTATTGCTGTTCATTGAAAACGCTATCACATCCTTTCTACTTACTTTGATTGCAAAGCAACCATAGCAGACTTGACATCGTAATCCTTGAACAATGCTCTCAAACCTCTTGCTTTGATACGACGAGAGAGATTGGCTACAAAAACGGAAGTCTTGGGTTGAGTTTCCTTGGGCTCCTCAGGTGAAATATCTACAGAGGTAACAGGTTCGACAGCTTCTGGTTTTACTCCATCTTCTTTGTGAGCGTTAGTAGCAGCAGTCTCCTTTTTGGATTCAGCTGTATTGTTGACTTGCTCTTTCTCGGACTTTGGATCCTTGTTCTTCTCATTTGTCTTTACTGGCTCTTTAGAAGCATCACTCTTACTAACTCCTTCTTCTTCAGCACCTTCAGATTCTTCATCACCTTCTGAACCATGTTGTTGTTGTTGTTTGGCTCTCTAAATCATCAATTGAAATCATAAGTGAGAAATTGATGATGTTTTTTGTTCTTCGATAAAAGGTTGTAATCCCGAAACCCAGCACTGCAACAAACACACATTTATGCAATTTTTTATATCATGTGCTTTCTTTATCGAAGGCTCTTTTTTTTAAACTTTGCTTACAATGTGTACTTACAGCCTTACGTGTTTTGTTGTTAAATCTCCTCTTTCGGTTATGGGATTTCTTATTTGCGGACTTTTTACTGCTTTCATTTTCGTTGGTATCAGAGTTACTACCGGTCTTTGACGCCAATTCTTCCTTAGGTCTAGCCTTTTGAACGTCAATAGCACGACCATCCAATTCCTTTTTGTCCAACTCTTTGATGGCCTTTTCGGCATCTTCCACATTTTCGAAAGCAACGAAACCAAAACCTTTATGTTTATTGCCATACTTGACAATGATGGTTTCGCTCCTACAAAAGCAGGATTGTCAAGTTCAGATACATTGTCTTTTCCGAAACACCATTGTCATCTCTTTGATTCAATTTAAAAAGCAGGCGTACTTACACTTTTCCAACAGTTTCAAAGAAGGCCTTCAAAGACTCATCGGTCGTTGTGAAGCTCAAGTTACCAACAAAGACCTAATCACGCCATTTCCAAAGACAAAAACAGAGTAAAAGTGAGTTATATGTTCTATCATAAGGAAACCACTCTATGTACAATGTTGAAAGATATGTGACTCTTTCTCTGCCCAAAGTCCTGTTTTTCTACACGTTTCCCTCGCGTATTGTCAATTTCCTACAAGCATTTTACCTTAAGGTCTTCTTCGTGCTGTTGAACAGAAGAGACTTCGCTATTGTTGGTGACAGGAGAAGCAGTCTTGGTTTCTTCAGTAGAGGACATTTTTCGTTTTGTCTTTAAAACTCGCTATTTACGCTTTTATTGTAGAAAAATAAAGAATAAAAATAGTGAAGAAAGAATAATGAGACTTTTTTCGAGAAATAAAGGGAAAAATGAGAAAATGCGGAAGGGGTGCGAAATCGAAAGAAAGTGAAGGAAAAAAAATCCATTGCAGAATTCATGCTGAAGCAGTTGTCTTTCAGCTCCGAAAAAGGAAAGCGAACTGTCCAATAAGGTATGCTTCTATATGAGGACTTCCGCAGCACAAATAAGGGCATTTTAATGTACACACACATCACTGGTACACCAAACCAAGGACAAACCACCCATTTTGTGTGCCTAGTAACTGCTCACTTTGATTGGCTCGTTCTTCTCTGCACGACCCCACTTTCAATCTTGGCACTTCCTTCACATCGTACTTTGACATTTTACACTTTTCTTCCCTTCTGTCTGTTATGATACCCAAATTATGGTTGCTGTCTGTCATCATTTTAAGTATAGTACTTCTGCTCTTACTATTCAGTTCGTACTTTGTACTCGACTCTATACCCTTTGACGATAACATGTCAGAAAAGACAGCAACGACGCTCTCAAAAACTGAAGTGCAGGGCTCCGATTCACATAGTGAATCCCCTTTGAAAACTTCTTTTTATATATACCTCTTGACGTTAATCATTGGACTCGTCCTAGCAAGCTATCGAGCTTATTCGTCTTATCAAAATACTACCCGTGCAAACAAAAGCAAACGAAAAACAGGCATACACAATGTCCATTATTGGCTCAACTACGAATGGAGGCTTTTTCAACTGTACACGATCTCTCTATTGCAACTATTGCAGATCAGCACGATCATTACGTTCAACTCTTATTTAATTCTTAGCAGCTCCACTGAGAACAAGATGCGCGGAGTATCCTCGGCCTCCGCTCAGCTTGCCATAACTAATATTGCTTTCTCTGTGTTATTGTCAGCCAGACAATCTTTTCTCCAACGATATATATTCAGTGTGAAGGAAACGATCGCCTGGCATGCATGGTTCGGATGGATCGCCTTTATGGAAGCGTTATACCATGCTACATTTCACTTACAGCCTCATCCTAATGCGGTACTCACTCCGACGACTACATCCTCTTCTTCAGACTTTCCATTTTCATCATCCTTTTTATCTATATACTTCAGTGTGCGCTCAATTACAGGTTTGATCCTATTGTCCTCTCTCAGCCTACTCATGATTGGATCGCACTCTTTTGTACGAAAATTCATTTCTTATCGATTCTTTCGCAGCACTCATTTGATAGCATTTTCCATGCTCATTTTATTTGGTATTATGCATCATGAACTGTTCTTTACGTTCTACGTTGCAGTGGCACTCTTTTGGATCGTAGATCAAATGCAACGATCAAATACAACGGACATAGTTGGTATGGATGTTTTGCCTGGCCATATTGTAAAGCTCACGTGCAGACTACCAACGACTGTTGCAAAAAGTGTTGTTCCGGGCCAGTTTATGACTCTTTCATTTCAATCTTCATGGGCCAAGAGTTTACTTTTCGCCCATCCTTTTTCTATTAGTCGGGTGGAGAACGATCGAGCAATTTTCTATGTTAAATGCCAAGGAAAGCAAACGAGCAAGCTCTTACGAAAAGTAACAGCATCAGCCAACACATCACAGACGATCGGTGATGAAGCAGTCAACATGAAAATAAGGATAAGCCAGCCGTTAGGGAAGCCTCAATGCCACAAGTTCACATGGTACGAGCGTGTCTTTCTCATTGCTGAGGGTATGGGCATCACACCTTGGCTATCTGTACTGCAGTATTATGGCAACGGTCTAATACAAGACAATAATCAGACAACAAGATGTCTAGATTTGATATGGAGCATTCATACTATAGGTGAAATACGGTCATTAACCGACTAAAAATGATTGAAGATGCTGACCTTTTGTTTTATATCGATAAACAGATACGTTTTATGCTTTTAAAGAAGAGCTGGAACATTACATACAATTGTTTGGTACATCCAACCTAACGTTTCATCTTCATGTTTTTATAACAGGACAGACGTCAGATATTGAATTGCATGGTGACTTATTACCTTTGTCAGCAATCAGAAGTGAGGAGAAAGCGCACAACCAGCTTGTCAGCTTTGATTTTAGCAGACCACACTATCATAAAATATTGACAGCTTCCCCAGCAACCATACCTAGAAGTCAGCGGAGCACAGCAAATAATGATATAGCCATAGGTATCTGTGCTCATGAAAGTACCATGGTTCAAATCAATAACCTTTCGCTCTTTCATGGTTGGTCTGTTCTTCAAAAAGAAAGATTTGAATATTAATCGTCAAGTAACGTTCATTAAATTGTGTTGCCATATACCAGAAGCTCTCCGCTTTTACTTTTTTGGTTCTGAACCTGCAATACGCTTAAACAAGGATTTTATTACAAATTTTCAATTTTTCAATTTTCAAAGCCCAATGAACACGAGCAGCTCAAAAGGCTAACTAGTATCTAAAGACCCCTTAGGGCTCAAGGGTAAAAAGGATTATGTTCTATTGAGAGGAGGGGGAGAAGAGGATAACGAGTCGAGCAATAGATGCCCTAACCGAGGAGTTGTGGGCGGCTCATGAGAGTGGTGTAAGTAGTCGAGTTCAAACAACATGTGACAAAATACGGGACATCGAAATGCCCAGACTTGTGCTTGAGATGGAGTTTCAAGCAGACGGGTAGGAAGACGGTTGAGAACGTCTGAGAGTAGATCACAGACAGATGGAGGGAGCTGCAGGCGGTGTAAATAACGACAAGGGATGTTTAAGGCATTGGTTTTATACAAAGTCCTCTTATTGTCGTTATGAGGGAAGAAGAAGATTAGGTATAAGTTTAGATGAGAGATTTTTTAAAATCTAACAGGCTAAGAGTGATTTTCAATAAAGGCAAAAAGATATAATCTTACACAGGAAACTAGCTCACGTTGTTATTCTAAGAGTGAGACCGTGTTCGAGGCGAGAGATTAACCGAGACACAGACGCAAAAACACGAGAAGAAATGAGGCGGCTGTCTCGAAATCTACAAGCCTCAACGGGCCTGCCACAAGCCAAGCAAAGTACAGGCGAAGATTTGAGAAACAGAGAGACAGGAAAATGGGAGCGATAGATATGGGTAAGATTGGACTAGTCAAGTTGGCTAGTACGACGGAGCAATTGAAGGAGGTCGTCCGTAAAGTATTTATACATTGGATTGATGAAGGCGGAAAATACCAATATCCAGACTTGTAGTTTGCTTGGACAAGTGTAAAGAAAGTAAATAGAATTCCCAATTGGCGACACTTCAGTCGTATGACAGATGTGACGATCCGCAGAATCAAATTTTCTAGAAAGGAGTCGTTGCATCAATTCGCAATATGGAATTTTGTTAGGCTAAATGGAATTCGATATGGTGCACGATAGGCTGTTTTACCAGGAATAGTATCTAAACGTATAACAGATTCGGGTACTGTACAGAAAGAGTTTCTAGGAATCAAAGCATTCTTCTGGAGAAAGGGTTTGATTGCAGAAGTAAATAGAGCTTGCTGTTGTGTTGTACCGTAAGGTGAATTATTAGGTTCAGGTGTATCATCAACAATTTCTTTGTCAATTACAGGGCCATGGTAAGGGTGCTTGATAGCTAGGTTATTAAATGTTATATTCAATTTAGGCAATAGGTCCAAACCAATGACAACCTGTGTGTCTAAAGATAAAGGAAGAATTTCGAAAGTATGTGATGTATTCAACAATAGGCGACAATATACTGTACGAGCAGATGATGGAATCGAAAGTTTCCAGAAGTCAGACCATTCTGAAAGACAGAAGGACGTAGCGGAGCTGTGGTTAAACAGCGGAAGCAAGGACTTAACATCAGTGTAAGAGTACCGAAAGAAAAGTACAATAATGCACTCCAACGTACGAGAAAGTAGTGTGCCGTTGTAATGTAGTTCCGTAAAGTTGGTATTCTACTGCGTTTTCTTAGGGATCAAAAATCAAACATTTGTTTCGATGCCAACGATAGCCTTGACGGATACTGTGTTCTTCACACTACTGCAGTAGTGATACTAACTGATCATGGCCAGCAATTAAAATAACATCATCGGCATACAGGAGACAATCAGTAGAGGGCAAATGTTATTTTAACGGGGCAAGGTCGCAATCATGGTATTCATTAATATAAAATGAATACAATAGAGGGACATGATCAAGTCTTGGAGCACCCCAGCGATCGGATGGAACTGTTCGGACTTAGCATTGTTGAGCAGCATTTGATTCAACCGTCATCAAACAGATTCTGAAGAAGAGCGAACAGTGGAGCTGGAGAATAAGGAAGAAGAGTGTTTAAAATAACGTTTTGATCGACCGTATTATATGCAGAATTGGTATCAAGAAAGGCTAGTCTTGGATCAGTCTGATGACAGCGCTTCAAAGCAATGCGGAAGCCTCCTAAAGCTATATCGAGCGAGGGCTGTTGGCCAGGACAGAACCATACAAGCAGTGTTCCAATATCTTATGAAAGATGTACGTAAGGCTAATAGGTCGATAGTGTGAGGAATAGTACGGTTTTCGTTTATTTCTGTCTGTCCTACTGACCAGTTCTCGAAGTTAAATCAAATTTTATTGGACGGTTTACATTTTCGTCCACAACACAAATTGCAACTCGTCTAAAATGAAAATATCGGCCATCCAATAGAAATTGTAAATTATCCAAAATAGAAAGTTAAATTACTCAGGCACAGCCAGCAGCTAAGTTATCAGTGGAAGCAGGGGTCGCTGTTATGTAAGCATGATATGTCAAATCCTTACTTTTTTTTCACCTTTTTATAATATAGAGATTGACCGGCCCATCTATATTCCCCATATACCCTCTCTCAACTTCAATTTAACAAGTAGGTTCACTTACGATACTCAGTGTTATTCATCACAAGTCTATCTGCCCTCATGTCTATTTGTCATGGCAGCAGTGCTATTTGCAGAAATATAATCAGATCGATCTTCGCCATCCCCACCACGCCTACTCCCAGCAGTACCTCTTTGACAAAAGTAGCGGCAAACACGATTGCTTCAAAGTTACGAATACAAATACAGACCAGATACTTATCGGATACAGCTGTTGAGGCATTAAAAAAGAACAAAGATATAGGCCCTATGATATATGAGATTGAGAAGAGGAAATTCCCATTAAAATACACCGTCCATAACTACAACAAAATAATAGGCAGTTATGTGAGAAACATGAAATACAGCAATCAGTTGCAGGAACATGTAGAATATACCCTTCGCCGAATGAAAGAAAAGGGCATCGAACCCTCAGAACATACATATTTACTAGCTATTCTCGGCATGGCCAGGCAACGACATAAAATGCCATATCAAGAATCGAGAATGGAAAAGTGGTTTTATGAATTTCTGGCATTGCAAATGAAAAAACCAAAGCCTTTCAATAACTTGAAAACAGTTCTGCTCGCCATGTCTAGACAAGGGCACCCTAATTTGAAAGAAATGTTTCTAACGATACATCAGGCCTATCCTTATCTCGACGTAGAATGTTGGAATGCGGCGCTGAGAGGATGTATGAGAGCAAAGACTCCAGGAAAAGCGCAACAACTGTTTGACATAGCCCGAAAAATCAATAAGGTGGATGCAGACAGTTATATGATTATGGTAGACTCTTATCTACATTTCAAAGATCACACATCTGCGAAAGAAATATTTGTGACAATGATGAACGATAAGAAATATACAGCAGATAGCCGCTTTTATGGAACTTTTATCATATATTATACGAAATCCAGACCTAATCGAGAGACATTTGAAACAATAGATAAACTGTGGCAAGCAGTATTGACCACTACACAAAGGGATGAAAAAATACCACCTGCCTGGATAGAGGCATCTTTAAGATATTATCATAAATACGGTGGGCTAGCCAATGCAGAACAGCTGTTTCTGGATCTAAAAATAAGACACCAGACATTAAATAAGAACTGCATAAGCCTTATGTACGATATTATCTGCAAATTTTCGAGAAGACGACAGTTGAGGTCAGCTATTTCACTGTACTATGATATGCTAGCAGAAGGTTACCCAATCGATAATACGGCTTTGCTAGCTATTATCAAAACTTTAAAAAAAATCGATGATTTACCAACAGCAGAAAGCCTCATTAAGTTAATAATGCAATTTGATGTTCATACGAAAATAGCACCTCAATGTTTAAAACTAATTGGCAGAAGCAGTGAACGCTGAAGATGACGTCTAGCCCTACAAATACCCAAAATTTTGTAAATAATAACATCCTATTTATCTACGCTCTGTACTCGTATAATAAAAGATTGTATTCCATTCAAAGAGATTTATGATAACTTTATTCGACATTATAAATTTGAAACCAGATGGCACGACTCAGGTATTAAGTAACAAACAGTTATGTGTGAATGTCCAGCCTTATCTGCCTAGGAAAGCATCCAACATCGCAATAACAGCTTGTCATTTCGGTAGAACAATTAGTTGCAAAAAAAAAAAAAAAAAAAAAAAAAAAAAAAAAAAAGAGAGCAACAAGTGATGCAGGTACTGCTGTGTTTTATCAGTTCATTAGCAACAGCAAGTGACAAATTCTACTTTTTTCCTAGTCTGGTATCATGTGTATTATTAAGGCACTAAAAATATATGTGTTTGTTCTTCTTTTTACTTTTTTCTTCTTTCCTATTTCTTGACTTTGGTAAAATTTTCCTCTTCTTTCAGCTACTTCTTTTTCGAATTTTTGTACAGTTTTAGCAATAAAAATGCCATGTTTAACAATAGAGAAAGAACTTCGTGAAATGAAAATGATAAAATTCCAACTGTTGGCACGGAATCTCGCGATTAAGCCTTGTATGTACGTAGCTGATCTTCTTGACTTTGAAAAAACGTATATGGTCAGGTATGAATAAGACTGGACTCTTTTTGAAAAGCAATAAACTGGCACATTTATCTTTTAAAAGATATATGTTAACAATTCAATTGTTTATGAACGCACGTTCTTTAAACAAACAAGTAGATTTCCTGCGGATTATCGTATGTTTCTACTGGAAATTGGTGACGGAGTTAGAAGGGGAGATGGTCCATGCAGAGAAGGCATTTTATCTCTCGGCGAAACACCATTGGGCTTTCCTTTACGGTTTACAGACATTATCAAGAACCTTAAAAAACCGTTCCCTTATGAATCGAAGCACGCAATTCAATCAAGAGAATCCGAACAAAATGATTCTCAGCGAAGTAGTCTCAAACATAGTCGTATTGGTGGATATGTGACATTGGGTACGACTACTAAATCTTACGATTATTTTTGGATCCTCATATGTGAAGGGTTCTGTCGGGGAGAAGTTTGGATAGCCACTTGGTCTGGAGAATTCTTCCCTTGTACACCGAGAATGACATTTAAGGATTGGTTGCAGGACTGGGTCCAAAACGATGGACAAAAGCTGAGATTGAGCTTGATGAATACGGGAAGTCCGTACTTTGTCGAGGCAGGAGAAGAGGATAGCAGTGATGATGAGGCGGTTGATAGAGATGATAATAATGCATCTAACAGCAATGATGATGATGATACTTCCTCTTCTGATTTCTCATTCACGCGAGCAATTATGCAGTTGTATAGACGAGGTCAACCTGTCGATCTTCGCTCTATATTAAATCAATCTCATGAAGAAAGCCCTGCTACTTCTTTTTGGTTTTTTGATAGTGAAGAATTAGGATTAGAGATAGAGGAATTGTTAGCAGATGAGGATGAGTAATAATCAGAATTATTCTCTTTGTTCGAACTGTACAAGACTTGAGTGAGCCCCTCCCCCTTTTTTTTTATCTTTCAGTCTGCGCACATCTTTGCAACAGCTTTGAACTCCTTTTTTTATACTCACGTACGATACACACAAATATGAATCCTGAAGTTAATAGATAACCCCACATTCCCCTTTACTTCCCCGCAAATTTTTGATACACGTTTCTATCGCCCACAGTCTAGCATACCACCATTCTTTGTAAATACTCAGCACAACCATAAAAATGTTGTTTTACCGATGGGTCATTCAAATTGGAAAGTTAGTATATTGGCAAAAGTAAGCATTAGAGAATCTGTTACATGAACGCAAAGGTTATTTGGCATGCAATAATAACCTTGATAACGAAAACGAAAAAACAGAAAGCTCAGCCAGCTATACCCTGCAACATAACCTTATACTGTTGAACCATTTACCCCTATTCATCTTCGTTATACCTCTAACTAACTACTCCCACTTTTAGAATTCCTCGCTTCAAGGCAGCAGCTCTTCTCGTTGAACTACATGGAGTCTTTCTTTCCTATCTTACCCATAAACTTCTGGAGACGCTCCCAACTTGTTGCTTTAAGCATAGTAGTTCATTAAAACCCAATTGTACGTTAGCATCAAAGGTTTCATTTGTAAATATTTGTTACTGAATACGAAGACTGAATTATTAACCATTTAATAATAGAGAATAATGTTCCCAATTTGGGCAGTGATAATTATTGCTGTCATTGTTGTTATTTTACTTATTGCCGGTATTCTCTGCCTGAAGCGACGTAAGACTAGATCACTGTCTGTCAATACGTTAAATAAATTAGCTGGTGAGGACGATATCGAAAAGAAAACCATCTTCACGGAATCCAATCAATCCGTCATTGTTTCTGAAAAGGTGCATAAACAACCGCAACAACGACTCGTTCAACAACAATCGACAATTACAAATGCTTCCACCGTTATTGCTGCTACAGTACCAACAGCCGTGGTGTCCCAGTTATCAAAGTCTAATATTGCCAACAATGATACATCCAATAATAGCGATATTGAAAGCTCTTCCGAAGAACCGATAATAGCAGATAGCATAGAAGAGAATAAGGTCAATGAATACCGACATTATGACGAAGAGGATGCTGAAGTGCATATGGCTCCCGATCCTCCTCAGGAGATTATCATATCGTTACCCTTGCCACCTCCTTCCACATCTTTCTTTTCTGACAAAATGGAGCTAGGTGACGCCTCTCATGATGAGAATGAAAGCGGCACTGCAAATGAAGACCTTTATGCGCTCTATAGCAAATTATTAAATAAGGATGCTAAAAGAAATTCTTACTTACAACAAAAAGCAGCAACCATCAAATCTACTTTAAGAAAGCAATCTTTAAGATTACAGCCACATAAATCAACTGCACATTTTAGAAGTTCTCTTCAGAATATTTTTGCCTCAAACACGAGTTCGGATGCGCCTTCCGATGGCAGACCGTTAGTGACAGATACTTGTACAAGGAAAACAGAAAGCAACGCTAATAAAAAACAACCAGAACCGAAGGTGCAGACCTTGAGCGATTCTACTAAAGTAATCATTAATATGGCACCCAGTGCACATTCAGCAAGTGCATTTGAAGGGCAACCATCACCAATAAATGTTGCAGGTATTGCTATGAGACAAAATAATTTCAAGAAGTCTGTAGATAACACTATTACTTCTTTAGCTGCACCGGAGGTTATTGCCACTGACGAAGCTACCCCTAATTTCTTGAACGAAAATACTCGTCTTCAGGAGGACGAACGGTTTCCTACAGCTGCTCGTAATTCCGCTATGAGAGTTATCAGGTCCGCATCCATAAAAGCCAAAACGCGATCCATGATTATTGACAAGTCCAAGTTGAGCGCTCTGGATTTTGTAGAAGATGAGAACGACAGTAGAAATAAAGTTCTGAGACAAAATTCAATGACCCAATTCACAACCACAACGCCAACAAGAAAGAAAGGAGAATTTATGACGATCACATCAGGTTCAGTTCGTCGATTAGTGCGTGACAGCGTTGTCACTCAAAAGAGTGAACCGGCCTTTGCATTTACAGCTCGCGAAAAACCGGAGAGAAAATCAATGAATGTAATGGATATTGCCGGTTATTGGGACAATCATCACAAGAAACAACAAGCTTCTTTGCAGCAGCGCAGCTCAAGTTTGGATTACTCAACCGCCATTCAACAGCAACACCTCCAACAACAAGCTGATCGGAACAGTGTAGATGACGATCATACAGTCAGCAATAAAGCCCATGGTTCGCATTACAAAGCTTCCCTATCAAATTCCGTATTTGATACTCTGTCAAAAGGAAAATTCAATCCTGCAGTAGCAGCAACTCATGCTCTGCCAGATGAACCTAAAAACGATAATAAAACCAGCACTACAAGTGGCAGACTCTTGGCTAGACATGGGTCTTTGAAAAAAGGTGCAACATTGAGTAGAAACACTCTCAAATTTATCAAAAATAGCGCTACTCAAGGTGTGAATCGATCACTCAAAGGGTTGTTCGATACCAATACAGCAGATAACCTTTCAACCACTACAACTACTTCTTCATTTTCTCCAAAGCCTGATGATAGTCAAAAAATGGAGCTTACGCCTTCAGAATCAGAATCAGCTTTGACAGATATACAGACAGTAGCCAAAGAGAAGGTAATGCTTGTAAAAAGTCAGCAACAGCAGGTACTAGATCCTGTGTATCATAGTCGAACAAATACGCAAGAAACCGATTTTTCTTCGAATAAACTTGCATTGGGAGAAGGTGGAGACGTTAATACACCAGATGAATCATCCAAAAAAACAGCGATTGATGATGACGAAGATCAAATTGATGTTATGTACGCTAGTCGAGATTCTTCATACTATTTCGGCGTAACAGAAGAGGAGGTTTTAGATTTAGCTGTAGCTGACAACAGATCATCAGCGCAACAACTATCTTATCAAAACATATCTGAAGCGATGCAGGACACAGCAGATGTTAATACTACAACTGCCAATAGCACTGGAGAGGTAGAAGATATTCGTCGGATGTTGCAGGAGACATGGTTAAAAAACATACGAGAGAGTGGCTCAAGTTACAGTATGTTATCAGAAGCAACGACATCGGCCGGTAACAACAATGTGCCTACATCACCTGTTAGTCCCATCATACCTACATTTGCAACTCAACAACAATCACAACTAACCAAGTCTTTGTTAACTCAACAAGTAGTAAAACGCGCTTCTTTACTAGCAGCCACTACTAGCCAACAACAGCAACAAGACAATGAGGAGCATCTTAATCTACAACAGCAGCAGCACCAGGAGGGTCCTGAGCCTTCAGCTTCTTTTTCGTCATCTACTGTACGCACTGTAATACCGGAGAATGAACAGCAGAATGGTAGTAATAAGGTGTTAGAGCCCATAACGATCAATCGATTGTCGCCTTATAACAGCTATACTAATTCGCCCACATCTTATTCACAGCATCAACAACAAAGGCATAGTCATATGGCTAGCACATTTACTCAGCATTATGACGATACGGTTGTGCCATCTCCACTATCCTTCTCACCTCAGAATAGTGTTAGCGCAGCTAGTACTTTTAGTCGAGCCACGAGAAGCAGTAGTGGAAATAATAGTGCAGCTACAGCAATTCGTCTAGGGTCTTCATCTTCAATCAATAATAAAACTTGGAACGGAAGAATGGGGGCCGGAAGAAGATTAATAATGCCTCATAATGAGAGCTATCGTCAAAGTAATAGTTATAGTAGCAGTAGACCATCTGTCTTACAGCAAAGGTTTGATTATAACGATGAAGAAGACACCCAAGATGTTGGGACGAATAACGAGCAATTTTGCGAGGAAAATGAGGAAGAGCAGTACATTCATTCGCATAACAGACTCGTTTACACTACCATGAAGAGAGGGCAAAAGACACGCGGAGGAATTCCTTGGATGTCTACGACGAATTTGAATAATGATATGAATGAGTCATCTTCTTCCTCTTCCCAAACGTCCCATCAAAAAACTCTTGCACAAATCGAGCGTGACCGATATTTAGAAAGCAATAAAAACTATATCTAGCTAATACACTACTAATCAATAAAAACACTCGAGCATGACAATTTGCTGAGATCTGTTGGACTGTTATATTCTGATGTAACAGCTAACTCTTTAAAACATATCCTTTTTTGCGCAACATTTTGGCAAATGGAGGAATAATAAATCCGTTCCCTCGTTGAAATAAAAATACCTGAAACGCTCTGATGCAGTATTTTATGATTTTTTTTGTTTACTCAAACTGAATTATTCATCCTAGTAAGTATACAGCAGTTGTAGCAATAGGATGTTACCAATAGCAAAGACAGCTGATGAACAAGAGCGTTCCTGCCCATTTTGCATTGGGGATATATCTGATCCATTGACGTTACGAAAATGCTTCAGACCTTGAAAGAAAGCCCCTGATGCGAATCAACAGATATCATTACGATTGATCATTTAAGACACAGTAAAAATAAAGAAATATAAGCTAAGTCAATGTCGCGACGAAGCGGTAAACTGTGATCCTTTATTAAGCCATGGTGTTTATTAAGCCAAGGTTCTTTATAATACACAGTGGGAATTTAACCACTATAAATAGATGCCTTGAATCCTATAAAGTTCTGAGATAAAACAATTGAATTTACCAAATACATATTCTTTCGAACTTCTTGATAGCCTTCTTCTTCGTTGTCGCTATTTGGCTATAATATTGCCCATCATGATGCTGGAACCATTTCCTTAAAGATTTGAATATGTTAAATGGTCTATTGACATCCTATAAAGGGCTCTAAGCTCGAAGGATGAGCTTGATAACTCGAAACTCTATTAAAGAAAGTTCAAAGTTAAAACTTTGTAAAAATTAAGATAGCATCACATGCGATATAAGTTAAAAAAGCATCTGTTTCTATGAAAAGTCTTTTTGAACAAGATAACTGTTTATCTTGGACATATTCCTCGAATGACTACAAAGCAGGCCTTATGCATTCATTCACCATAGTAAGTCGTTTCACTTACTGAATGGATACTGTTCTTAACCAACAAAAATGTCGAAGAAATGATGCATGCATAGTTTATGGCGCCCTTAATTTAACTTATCCCTTATAACTTACTCTTGAGCATTCGTTTGTTTTTCGAAAAGAACCGGATCAACACAATTTATGCAATGTAACAAGCTACTCGTCCATCTAAACGCAAAGAAAGTTGACAAAAAAAGAAATTTGGCTGTAATAAGGTTTTTGTGTGCTTATCTCCTTTTGATAAGGAATGAAGGAAGCATTTCACACACATCTAATAGAAAAAGAAAAGCCATCAACAAAAAAGCCACGGAAATCACCGGTACCTTTCATAAGCCATCTCTTACTATAGCTCTCTGACTGTATAGATGTATTGTAGAAAGCGCATGATTGTCTACTCCCTAATTCAAAAGAAAAATTTTTTCTTATTCTTCAAGTATAAAAAGACGCCTATTTCTGTACTTTTCTTCGCTTTTTCTTCACTTATGGTGTTCTTATCCCTTCTGATCTAATCTCCAGGCTGTTTAAAGACCCGAAGACCATCTAAACGCGTTTGTTATCGTGATGATGATACGATGCTTTTGTCCTTTTGTGCTCGCTCAAAAACGGACACCTCCCCTGTCGTCTTACTTTCATGCACAATGTAAGAGATGATGCGTTTCCCCTTTTATCGCTTACAAAATAAAGGATCTATAAGGCAGCCCATTCTTTTATCGTTATACTACACTTGATCGCCTATCGTGATGATGATACGATGCTTTTCTGGTTTGGATCCATGTTGGAGGTGCACTTCATCCATATAGATCATAGCTTAAAATCAGATGGCGCCTTGTCGATTCAACTGCTCCTCGAATCGATGCTCTTTTTTCGGGGACTTTTTCTGGCCTTGAGAACATAGGCATTGCAAAAAAGAAACAAATCCCTCAAATCCAGGTAAAGATCGTTCCATATCTCACTATTAAGCAAATAGTAACTACGCGGCTCTTTTCTGTTCTTTATATAGATGTGCGCGCGCGTTCCAATGATGATCATCATGATGACCGGTTTATGAGCTCCAAGGGGTACCCCACCTTCCTTTTGGGATCAGATGAATTCTTACCTTCCCGTGGTTGATCCTGTTGCAGTGTCAAGATTATCATTTACAAGAACCCTTCGAGAAACCAAACAGAAGGCTTTATCGATTTTTATCCTTCTGTCACAATTTTTACCTTTCTATCAAACCTACGAAAAGCCACTTCAGAAATCAAACTACAAGTCTTTATCTATTTTTTACCTTTCCTATCATCCGTTTGAAGAATAAATGAAAGTGAAACTTCGTACTTGGCTCGTACTTTTTTAGCCAAAATATTCCATGCTTATTAGAATTTTCAGCTTATCTATAAGTAATTATGACTTCTTTCAAAAAACCATCTCTGAACTGGTCAAAAGTACCTTATGAACTATTTCAGACAAGTTTAGCTACATACTAAGAACTTCAGCATCTTGTATCTTGTCGGCTGATATGACTTGTTTAACAGTCCAGTGTCCCATACTACATTTTCACAAACGAACATTTTTGCGCGAGAGAGCCAGACACAGCATTACATTATCAAAGCTTTTTTTGTACCTTTTATTTGTTGAAATTGTGGAAGACGAGACAGATATATAATATTGAACCTAATCGCTTGTTGCGATGGAATCTTATATTATTATTTTTAGCTCATAAATGTCTGCAAACAATTCTCTTTTACGTTTTCACCTTTTTTGTGTAAAGCATATAGTAAATAGTGAAAATGAAGAAAAATAGTATTAATATTGGAGCCTTTTGCTAATCTCCACCAATTTGATTCATATGGCTTAATTTATTTAAGACTGCTTGACAAGATTGACAGAACTTCAGAGCTTCTTTCTAGCTTCCGTTTCCATGTCAGAATCCCCAAATGATGTGCATCAATTTACGCTCTTCTGCTTCTTTACCTCGTTGAATCAAACTTATGAACTATGTTTAAAGAAAAACAGTGCAACCATATATTGATTAAGTTGGGAGTATATTTTATGTTACTTCCAACACTAGTTCAGCAGGCTTTTTCGCCTGCAGCTTCAAATTTTACAACCAATCCATTCAAAACTGAAGTCGCAATACAGAGACATATGAGGAATAGCGGAGCTACGAAAACAAGCATCCCA
Source organism: Mycotypha africana (assembly GCF_025528875.1). Taxonomy (NCBI): domain Eukaryota; kingdom Fungi; phylum Mucoromycota; class Mucoromycetes; order Mucorales; family Mycotyphaceae; genus Mycotypha; species Mycotypha africana. The sequence goes on along the minus strand of NW_026515736.1, from coordinate 492,425 downwards.
CGGAGTTACTCCACCTTTTACCATGCATTTTTCAGGAACCTTCACATTACCCTCTGGTTTTTTTTTTCGCTTAACACTTTTTTTTGAAAAGAAAAGTAAACACTATCATGTCTGCATCGAGAAGTCTATCTATTTATCGTGGTCTATTAAAAGAAGTGACTCAACAGGTACCGTAAATTCTGCCCTCCTACCCTTTCTCTTTGATTGAAAACTTATGAATATGCTGACCCTTGTTATCTGTTGCCCGCCATACAGTATACAAAAGGGGCAAATAATCCGTTATATGCACAAGAATTAAAATCTGCTTATAGAAAGAATAAGAATGTCACTGATCCTGAAGAAATTCAAATCTTGAACAACGATGCTGAGAATGTGTTGACATTTTTAACAAGTTCCAGAAAGCATAAGGTAAAAAGGCTGGGATAGTGCTGCTTAAGATTAGCTATATTAAGCATGTAACGATCGATTGAACGTGTCTGATTCTATTCTAGGAATTACGTGAAATGTACTCAACGATCGTAATGGAGCAGAGAAAAAAAATTGAGCTTTCAGCCAAGCGTGTTGGTTTGAATTTACCAAAGGAATATAAACCTGATCAATCTGCAGAATAGAATAACCCCGCAATGTGTATATATAGAGACATCCAAATCAAGACTTTGGCAGAGATTTATTTACTCATGTATAGTTCTCGAATCAAAAAACCAGCAACATCCATATCCTATAACCGTAGAGCAGTTAATAGTTGTTTAGAAAATATCATTGTTAATCTCGATAAGCATTTCTTTCTTTCACTTTTCTTATTTTTTACCTGCCAATAAGACATGTGAACACTCAAAGCGCTAATATACGCATTTTCCAACAATCCTTCTTGCAAACAGTAATCAATTCTACCCGTCGAGTTGAGAAGCTTCAATTTGTGGGCATCATCTTCAGAAGTCTGTGTAGATAAGGATTCAGTAGATGAGTTGAAAAGATTTCCATCTTGTTTCCCGCCTCTATCAGAAATGTCATTCAATGGTGTGCTGGAAGTGATAGTGGAAGAGGAGGTTGATGATGAAAAGTAGCCTCCCAAGCTACGCACGAACATGCCTGTTGATTTGAACGAATCGATCATAGCGCCCGCTTTATTGGCGGCAACATTAAAGCTTGCATCTAGCATACTTTTTAGTCCACCTTTAAGATACGGAATGGGCACAGGTTTGAGTTTTGACCCATAATGACGAGCCACCAACGGTTCCAGTCGATAAGCGACAGGATCGGATTTATGAAAAATATTGTACATATTATCAATAGCAGGGTAGACGAAGGAGATGTTGTTGTGATGACTGTTCTTGTTGTTATTTTTATGATAATCATGAGAGGATGGTGAAGTAGTACTACTTTTGAAAAAGCCTAGCTTTTTGTTCGTAGTTCTAGGTGGTGATTGTTCTAATTGTTGACGTGAGATGATTTTGTTGCTTCTGAGTAACAGCATCATGCCCAGCGGAGAACCGAGAGCGAAAAAGTTCTTGACAGGGAAATCTAGGCCGTCGTGTAAATCCGTAGTCGAGGGTCGTCTGCCGCCTTTCGTTGTCGGCTGAGAAGTGAAGGGCTGCGCACAAAGTATATCGAATGCTAGTAATGACTATTCGCAATAATTTGTTCGGTTCAGAATCGAAAACTCTATTCCACAGTTCACAAGGGCTGTTGTGCTTTAGCTTACTTACTCCCAAAGAATGTGCTAGGATATGTACCTGACCATTGTTTTTGGTAAATTGGGGATTTTTCTCTATGAAAAGCTTGTACACGCGATTGATCTCTTTGGTGACTATCTGTATCATGAGATCATGATATTTTTCTATTAGATACAGTGGCACTGACAATGAGAAAGGGGAACAAAGGATGGAACGATGTAATTAGCCTATCCAACCCCGTGTTTTTGAAAAATGGTGATTTTCAATAAATACCGTCTAGAAAAACATCGGATACTAATGTTCTGATATTAGGTGCACCCTCTAAAGTGATCTCTTCTAGCGTAGGGCAACCATCATCTTGTTGATGTTGCACCTCGCCGATATCTGATTCTGTATTAGGATCTTTACTGTCCTCTTCTGCCTCTCCAAACAGAATACTCTTTCGCCATAAAATGGGTATGACTTGAATGCCGTTGACAGCCACTTTTGTCTCTGTCGCCAAGTGGGTTGTAAACCAGGCTGATTTGAGCGTTTTCCTCAATATATTGACATCGTGAACAAAATTCTGTCCAGTCACTCTTTCGGACATTTGCTGTCCAATACCATGAATGACAAACACAAGTTGATCTATATTCCTGACCTCTTCCTCACTTTCTTCATTATCGTAATCTTCTTTCAAATGTTCCATGCGTTCTTTGTCGACTTCTTCTGCAGAAAGCTTCTTGTCTGTGCCTAAATGATACTTCTTCTCGGATGTTTCTCGCATATGCTGCGACGTTGTTGCAGTATCTTCTTTTTTGGCAGATGGCGCTGCTGCAGTGGATGTTAGGCTACCCATCCTTTTAACACCGCTATTGGGCTTCTTCGTCTCTTTTAGCACTTGATCATACCCGCGAACAATCCTAACACCGGATTTACTGCTACTTGTAAATTTGGTAAAGAAGGCTATGGCAGCATTCGACTTTATGTCGGCACTATGAATTGGGTTCCCCCCCAAACAAGAGAAACAAGAAAACCAAGAGCGAGTGTCAGTAGAGTAAATCCTTTCGCTGTGTTAGGCACCCTCGATGGGAAGAAATTTTACTAATATAAGCGTGCTTCTGTCGCTGTTTTGTAAATGACATATTGTCCCTGATAAATTCCACTCAAATCCTCTTGGAGTACTTGTTGCTGCTGTTCCTCCCCATCTACCGCTGAGCTCTCCGTCTGTTGCTGCTGCTGCTGTTGCAGTTTTTTGAGTTCTTCGCTCTCTTTTGATCCACGGACAGTTTCATTTGCATTGCTGTTACTGTTCGGCTGAGCCTCTTTTCTGCTGTAAGGTTTTAGATTGAGATACCCCCTTTCAATCTGATTCGCCAATGCTTCTTCGCAAGGCACAAAGGTGGAACTATCCTGCTGTATGAACCAAGTGGCTCGTCTGACGGCATAAACAGGCCCCTCCCAATAAATCGGACTGATGTGCCGTTTTGCGACATCCACTTGGAATAGATAGTCTTCATTGACGGGTACGGATACGATGAGATCCGACTAAATGTAGGATGACGTTATGTTCAGTACGTATGAGCCAAAAGGACAGGGGTTGTTACCACACCATGTATCATTCTATTTTTTTGCGAATCCTCCAACTTACTTTTTGCTGATACGTTTTCTCCAACAGATTCGTATCACGTACAGAAAAAGGTACCCAATTTTTCGAAGGTGCTTTTTTTGTTCCTGCTGATGATAATGTTTGAGATGATTTGCTTCTTTTCGCTTTTCGAATAGCTATCGGATCGATTATCGGATTGTCGATAGCGTGAAACCTAAACAGAAAACAAAAAAAAAACCAAAAAGATAGAGTGAGTATGCAGTAGTATTATTCTTTCGATTGGTTGAGTGATCTAATCTATACCATCGAACTATCAAAGGTGGAGGCGGACTATCATTCTCTTCAGTCATCAAAGCGTCAAGGTCCATCCCAAATCCCTGTATCAAATAGATAATGAGAGAGAGAGAGAAGAGAGAAAAAAAAAGGGCTATCGGTTGCTGAACATGCCTTTTTCCCCTCATTTCATTGTTTGTTCATGTGATTTATCATAAAAAAAAAAAGGCAGAGAGGGGGTCTATTAAATTTGTCACTGTGAATGATTTGTTTATTTGATATGTACTAGAGATGGGAAATATACGTTATATATAAAGTATAGATAAATAAAGAGGGAAGAGTAAGAAAGTATGTATTACAAAGATGATGATATTAACAGAAAAGTGATTAAATATTATACAATTTCCAGCAAGCTACAATGGGGGACGGGAGGCGGGGCGAACAATAAACATCGTCTTCTCCTGTTAGTGAAATGTAGTTGTAGTAGAATGTGCGTTATATGCAGCATTGACAGCGGTTGGGTGGTATTGATCATGGTGAGGGAAGTGTTGCTGTTGCTGCTGCTGCTGCTGCTGGTACAAATTGGGCTGCAATGCCGTATTATCATAAGCAGCGGTCGTTGTGGTTGTCGTATCCGTGTTTGTGGGATGACTGACATTCGACCATTTTTGTTGATCCGGTGTAGGCGAGGCAACAGTATATGGATGTGGCGATCGCTTTTCATCGTCGTTCTCCTGTTTCTTATCGGTACTGGCAGTGTTGTTATTTGCTGAAGGAGGAGACTCTTGACCTGGTAATTTCCCAGTTCGTTCCAATTCCTCAACCTCTTTAGCGGCTAGTTGTCATTTGAAAAAGAAGCTATGCGTCAGTAGGTGCAAAAAAAAGAAACGAATCATCAATAAAGTAAGGTAACTCACTCAAAAATCTTCCACCGGGCCCTCTAGGACGACGCATGGCGTGCTTATGTCTGCTTTCATGTAAATAAGGCTTTCTTGTTTTTGATAATTTATTCAGCTCCTCCAATTTCGCTCTGGCTGCTCTGCGTTTTAATATACGATGGTATTGTTTTGCATTTACGTACAGTGGCTCTTCTTGTTGCTGAATATCGTTGCCGCTGTGTTGAACAAGCTGTGGTGGCTGTGGTGGCTGTGGTGGCTGTGGTGGTGGTGCTGTTCCTGCTTGTGCAGCAGCGGCAGCGGCAGCGGCAGCGGCAGCAGCGGCTTGTTGATCCAAAGATGATCTGTATCCCATGGCTTGCGGTGGGGAATGTATAACAGAGGCCTTTTCAGAAAAAAAGAACAAAAAAAAATTTTTTTTTCACATCCACAAGAGAAAATAAGAAAATTCGATTAGTGATTCATGACTAACTAACAGCAGAGAAGTAGAATATCTTTTGAACAAAAGTACAATACCATGGGTGCAGTTGCGTAAGTAGGTTGTGGAGGTGGTTGTGCATATAAGGTGTGGGGTTGTGGAGGTGGCCGCCTGGGATCAGCTGTCAAAGGCGGGTGCGACTGTAAATCTGTCATATTAGGATGGGTTGGAGCATAAGCAGAATTTGCATACATATCATGAGGCTGTTGTTGTTGCTGCAATAAAGCAGCGTGCTGTTGTTGTTGTGTTGCTGTTGCATCTGTCATATTTTAAATTGTTGGTACTTTGAGCCAATGAAATAGTTAAACTGTAAAAACTCGATTTGAAATTAATTGGTTGATCAAACAGAAAATCAAATGATAAACGAAAAGGAAATATGTAATTGGCTCCAAATGGCCTCAAAAGCGTTTTTATATCCTCTCTCCTTATAAAAGAAAAAAAAAATCCTTCGGTTTCTGTTGGGCCAGGGTTATCAAAAGCCGAAAATGGAAGATGGAAAAAAAGTGGTGGAAAAAAAAAAATAAAAAAAAATAAAAAAAGATAAAATGACGTCGCTTTAACAAAAAAAGTAAAGAGCATCTCTAAGTTTAAACTTGAGTTTAGGCTTTTCTTACAATTTCACTGTCATCCTCTCATACTTAAGCCATTGGCGTTTTTCTTTAGCTGTAATTTTTGACATGACGCTTCTTTAATAGTATGCCTTATCATCCTTCACGTAAAAGATAAAGCCTGCATGCCCCACCATTAGAACATTTTTTTTTTTAAAAAAAAGGTATTGTAAGCTGTCTATGCGCTCATGATAAGATAATCGTGGGCCGTAAAAGAGACAAAAAATGGTCCCGCAGAAGAAATAATGGAATTTTGTAAAACCTTGTTTTGCACGTGTAAAACCAATGATATTTTTGCTGCGTAACACAATTTTAATGCACGCAAAGCACAGTGATGCATCAATGCAACAAAAAGAAAGGCTCTTCCAATTTTACTTTTTTTGAATTCCATATTTATGCAGTCAAAAGATCATTCAAGTTAAATTAATCTGAATCCAACTTTCTGAATGTATTCTGTGGGGAGTGAAAGGAAGAGAACCTTCACATTTTTGTTTTATTTGAATTACAAACATATCACAATTAAAGAAATGAATGTAAAAGGGGTATAGTAATATTCTAGTAAAACAGCACAAAAGCAGGACTGAGAAAGGGCATTTGAAAATCTGTTCATTGTTTGAACAAACCGAATTTTCAAGTGAACAAAGAGCCTTTTCAGTAATTAAACGATTTATAAAATTTTGTTTCTGCTCTACCGTAGTAAAAGAAAAAAAGAGAAAAGAAAAAGAAACAACCATAGAGAATAGAACATATGGGATAGGGGTGATATGTATACGTATAGCCTTTTTTTTTTTTTTTGCGTTGAACAATGCAATAGATGATGATAGAAAGGGGGTTGAAGCTTTTATAAAAGCATACCAGCAATAGCGGCTGAAATCCAGGTACTGAAAGCACCACAGATACACGCAGAGACAGCCAAACTAGCAATATCACCGTTACGCTTGGGTGCCAAAGTACTCAAGACACCAATTTGCATACCAATACTACCCAAGTTAGCAAAGCCGCAAAGAGCATAGGTGGTGATGATATAAGAACGTTCCGAAAGGATAGATTTGTACGTAGTAGAAAGAGCAGAATAAGCAACAAATTCATTTGCCCAAATCTTGGTGGCCAAGATACGTCCCACATCCACCACATCCTTGTTTTCGACACCCATAAGCCAAGCGATCTGAAATAAAAAGACAATGAGTGTTTTTTGTTTTTGTACACATTCCATAAACTACAAACAACTTACAGGTACAAATATATAACCAGTAATCAACTGAAGTGTCAATTCATGAATGGTGATAAATTTACCGATCCACGTCAAACCAGCATTGACGGCATACAGCAAGGCCAACAGAGAAATCAAATTAGCACACATCAAAAGAGCAATATTCATACCAGTAGCCGCACCCAAACTTGCAGCGTGCAAAGCATTCGCAGGCTTCTCATCGCTAGGAGGGATACGTACTTCTTTTGCGGTAATAGGTGTGTCGTCTTCGGGCACTCGAAGTTTGGAAACAGCCAACGAACAAGGGATGGACATGATGCAAGATGTCAAAAGAGCTTGACCTGACACACCCATGGCAATATAACCGTAGAGGACAGAGCCCGAAATAGTGGCGAAACCAGAACACATGATTTGATGCATTTCCGAATTGGTCAAGTAGGGTAAAAAGGGACGGATCAATAGAGCATTTTCACCTTGGCCCAAGAAAGGAGAGGCCACCGCGACAACGGATTCGGCACCAGATACCTTCAAGACAGCCATGAAAAAGACAGCGCATTTTTTCAAAATGAACTGTAAAGCGCCATAGTAATACAAGATCTGGACAGTACCGGCAAAGAAAATGAGAGTAGGGAAAATCGAAACAGCGAAAATGCCAGACTCAGCCACAACGTTACCAAAAATGAATTGCGTACCATAGTAAGCATAGCCGAGATAGCCTTGGGCAAAGGTAGATGCCCAAGAAAAGATATCGTGACCCACGCTACATCGGAAGACAAACAGCGCCAAGATGAATTGGAACAAGACAGCGCTCAAAATGGTGTCCCAGTTCACCAGCTTTCGATTCTTCGACGTGGCCCAAAGACAAAAGAAGAACACACACATGCCAAATAAAGCGACCAGACGCTGAATACGTTTGGATTCAGGCTTTTCTTCCAGAGAAAAGACGATGATGAGAATGACACCAATGACGAAAATAGCATACGCAAGAGTACGCCATTTCTTGGGTAAACGCATCCACGGCTTGCGCACCATTTCCACACAGTAATTCCAGGGCGTTGTATAATAAGATGAAGGGATATAATGCGATAATAGTTTGAGACAGAAGAAAGCGTAAATAAGACCCAAAATGAGGTTCTCTTGATTGTAACCTTTGGGGACTTGCAGAGCATAGGCAGCTGCTAAGAAGCCGGTAAAGATGAGAAAGTAGGCAATACTAAAAAAGAAGAGGGAGTTAAAGAAAGGAACTTATAAACGTCCTTCTCTTTTTCCGTGTTTCCTTTCGAAATGAACAGTTCGATATTTACTGAAACCAAGGCCTATGTCTTTTGTAGAATAATGAAAACTTGGTATCCTTCTTCGCTGCTTCTTCATCGTCATCGGTCGAAACTTCTTCCATTCGACTATCATCGTTCATTTCGGGTATATTTATAGCGGATGTCACGCCCTTTTCCGTCATATCTTGGTTTTTTGTCGTGGATGAGTTGGCTGAAGTATCATGCTTTACATCGACAACTGAATGAAGATCCTGCGCTGTATTGTGAGAATGCGTACGATGAATGACACCATTGGCTTCTTCGTCCAGTTGGATGTTTTCTTGACTTGGCTCTGGATATAAGCTTTTTTCCAAGTCAAAATCAACACGTTCGAAATCTCTACTGGTAGGCATTTCTCGTTGTGGTTATGTAATGTACGTGAAGGGTAGATCTACTTTTGTGATACAGGTAATGTCGTGCAAATGGAGCTAGTTTGCAAGTAGTAAGGGTCTCACAAAAGAGCTTAAAAAAAAAGGGTCCAAATAGACTTTGACCTTTTTTAGGTGTGTTTGTTAAAAGAAGGAAACAAAAGGAAAGAGTCGTTCCTGAGCCTTTCTTGATCTGAAGAATATGCTTAAATAAATAAATAAAAAGAAAAGAGAGAGAGAGAAGGAGGGGAGAAGAGTTAGAACGCTTACTGTTTTGTGCGGATTTATATACCATTCACTGAAAAAAAATTTTTTTTTCTAATACCAAGCCTGATGTAGCAGGGCAAGAATATCCGCCGAAAAACCAGATTGAAGGAGAATGCCCCTTCACCCAGATTCCACGGTCAGCCACATGGCTTCATTGGATGGGATTTTGAATTTCATTGACATTCATTCGTACAAAAAAGTACTTTTTTTTTTTTTTTAAAACACACAGCAGAAAAAAAATAATTTTTTTATGAATTTTTTCAATTAAAAAAAAGAAACGCTCCACACAAGGGAGTTGGCAATAAATTACAGTACAATAAATAGTACAAATACATGAGTCTTCTATTTTCTCTTTCTATATTACAATGCAATGGATTTGCTTCTGGTATTTCACAATAATAAGCTTGAAAAGTACGGTATGTCTTTGACCGTTTTTCATTGGTCATCAAGGGAAAAGGCGGGGAGCTGAGATTTTGAATAAAAAGAAAAAAGAAAATGCCTGTTATCCATCTTACTTTAAGCCCATAGAAGCAGACCCAATTTTCTTTGCCTTTGCTGGATCCAGTCCATCATCATCAAAGTCTTCTAATAAAGCGGGCAATGCTCCCATTCTACAGTATGAAGATAGATGCGGTTTTAAAGTCGTTAATAAACAAAGGCATCCAATTCAAATACGTTTAGAAATGGCTCTGTTCTGTACCTGCTAATCAGCATCTGTAACTGTAGCCTCGTATACTCTTGATATATCTCAGTTATTTTCATATGGTTGTAAACACCTACTTGCAATTTTCTGATCCACATGTACAGCTCATTGACAGAAGCAATTCGGCTATAACAATGTCTGTCAATCAATGACCATTTATCGAAATAAGATGTTCGGAACTTCCACATGTCTTCGTTTAGCGGCCTATTATTGTTCATGCCGCCGTCTTGTGGCTGCTCTTTTTGTTCGTGTTCTATTTCCTTCGTATCCAAGATAACTCTATGACATGTATAGCAGTGAATAATGACAGATGACTTTTTTGATAGACTGGACGTTGTGTTCGTAGGCGTAGACATAGATGCTGATACTGTGGGTGTCGCTGCGGAAGGTGGCGATGAGGAGGAGGAGGATGACGAATAAGAGAACCATTTTCTTCTGGTTCGCGGTGGCGACGTTTGATTCTCTTTTCTTCGTTTTGCAATCTCCTGTTGCATATAATCAGGTGTACAAAACTCCAAGAAGCATGTCTTTGCCAACATAGCCTCCAGTAATTTTTTTATGGATGTTGTAGGGTTGTGATGATAATGATGAGAGTAATGGCTTGTTACAACAGGCTTTAGGCAAGGTTCAATATCTTGTTTCAATATATACTTCATGAAGGGATAACTATGCAGTTTTGCGAGTGATGATTGCGACTGTAGTGTGTGCACAAACTGTTCAAACTCTTTCAGAAGCATATGATCGATTGAATAGTCTGCATCGCTGTCCTGAAAAGCGTGGATTTTTACAGGCTGTGGATGATTCATCAAAGCGGACATATCTAACTGAGCTCTTAAGAGATAGTTTTCGTGTGTTGATAATTGTTCGACACAATCATCTTGTTCTTTTTTCTTACTCATCGCTTCACGTAAATCATACAGTTCGCCTTGTACGTCATTGAGCTCATTCTCGGTTTGTTGAAGTTTGATCTTGGCAACATCATAACTCTCCCGCAGTTTTAATTTTTCTTGCTTTTCGGTCAAAATTAATGCATTGGCTTCTTCAAAAAGTCGTTGAGTTAAATCGTGCAATTCTGACTCGACTGATTTCTTTGATTGTTCAATTGCTTTCGTGTGAGCAATCTCTTCCAAATGTTTGGTCTCTACTACTTTGATGTCACGCTTGAGCGATTCTACCTTTTTATTTAGGTCGTCCAGTTTTTGTTGATAAGTGTCACTTTGACTTTGCAGCTCCTTCTTTTCTTCATTATATTTATGAAGAACCGATCCATGGTCCATAATTTGCTGCCTCAATATATTGGTTCGTTCTATCAGCTGATTTTTCAGCTTCTCCAGCTCCAGCATTTCTGGTATCACTCTATGACATAAACTGCAATGACCTGACTTTAAACGTTGACAAGGACAGGTATGTGTATCATGATAGTGATGGCTGCTACTGCTGCTGCTACTTCTACTGCTGCTGCTGCTGCTATTATTCGTACTTGTGCTAGTACTCGTTGTTAAACTAGTTAAACTTTCATCGTGTAAAGGCATATGCTCGTGGGCATCGCTATGGTTATTACTGTTGATATTAGTGTCACTACTCCTGACATGATCCATATTACTGTTATTACTTGGATTGCTTTTTTGCTCGCTGAAATTTTGCTGCGTCCCTGCTGTTTCATCAACTTGTGTATCGGTCATTTTGAATCACTTTTGCCTAGGGTTTGAAACATGAGTTACGTTCCTTTATTTCCAGAGAAAAGAAGAAAAAGAAAGTATAAGAAAAAGGTCAACAAAAAATGGAAAAGTGTTGATCGCAACTCATTTTCGGAATTGAATAGAGAGAGACTGTTGGCAATAATTGCAGAAAAAAAAAAAAACGCCCAAAAATCAGGGAAGGTCTTTTGATCTTTTGACGCAATGAACCAATGCATGCATATTTCAACATGTGCATGACCCTTTTCGGGCCCGATGTGGATCGATAAACTTAAATAAATGAATACCGGCTGTTGTGTATTCATAAAATTTATGAGAGACATAAAAGTATGTTCTTCAAGGCTTAAACGCACGTTCATTTAAGCAACATCAATGACGAATGTGCCTACGATCTAAATATACGTTTAATTTGCTTCTATATTTATTTATTTTTTTTTCTCTTTGCTGCAAACCCACCTATAAGGCGTAATCAACTGTAGAGCTACTGTTCTTGAAATAGAGTAGTAGTAGTAGTAGTAGTAGTATCAGTAGTCGTTACTCCTCTTCAAAGATGGGCATCCATGTCCTCGTCTTTTTGGTGGCCACCTTGCTCACTTTGTCGTATGTTCATTCAAATAAGCACTTTGGTAGAGGCACCCCATCCTTGAAGTTTGTCTCGAGATGATGTAAGTCCTCGAAAAATGGATGAGCTAATGCATCTTTTGCAGACATTCTAGAAGCTGGAGTATATCGTACCAATTTTCCCACCAGATGGACAGCCGCTTCATCTAAAGTAAGACTCCCTGTTGCGGCAACAACATCAGCGGTGCTTTCAGTAGGAGCTATAGGACAAACCTGTCGTCGCAGCAAGAATTCTTTGAGCGACGATGTCTGAAGCAATTGTTGGCACTTGAATTGACAGCTATCCAAGTCGTGCAAAGACTCATCAGGGCACCCCAAGACTTGCATCATCGCGTTCAACTGCGGCTGTGGCTCTGCAGGATCGGATTGAAATAAGACCTCGCCCACGAACAGCTCGGCTAAGGTACAACCAGCTGACCATAAATCAAAAGAAAGAGTATAGTATTTGGTTCCTATAAGGTGTTCAGGAGCTCGGTAGAAGAGTGAACACACATCCTGAACAAACTTTACGTGTTCGCACGGTTCGCCGTTTGCTTTTTCAAATATGGATGAATTGCTGAAATCGCAGATTTTTAATACACCCGACCGAGGATCGACCAACAAGTTGCTTGGCTTCAAATCCTGGTGACAAATGTTGTTACCATGGAGAGCATTCAATCCACGCAATAGCTGATATGCATATAATTTGCAGTGCAAGAGAGGCAACGTATATTGCTCGTCTTTCTTATAATGCTCAATAATGGTGAGTAAATCGGTTGGTAAGAATTCTAATAGAATGTTCAGGTGGTAAAGTTGCTCTTCTTCTTTTTCTTCTTCTTCTATCTCTTCCTTCGGAATACCAAAACTACTGTTATCATCTTTTGCAGGTGTTGGTGATGATGCAATCTACATTGAAGCGAGGCAAGACGTACGATTCATGATGAGTTAGCCGCAATGAGGTTTTATCCTTCCCTCGTACTTAAACTGCCTCAGTGATAAAGAAATACAGAGTATCGAATCTAACTGGAAAAGTGGAGGGATGGGGGAGGGGGTTGCAATAGGATATGTAGATGAAAGTATGCCTACCTTGATTTCAATACTATCGCTATGGCTCTCTGGCTCGCTTGTAAATCGCGAGTAAAAGAAAGCCATCATCTTACATATATTAGGATGGCCGTTGCAACGTTGTAAAATTTTCAACTCATTGGTAAGTGTAGGTAGCTTGACTACTCGCTCATGTTCAGATAGTGGCCTTTTGAACACCTTCAAAGCCCTTATGTCATCGTCGGGAACCGTTCTAATACTGTACACGGTGGCAAAAGTACCTTCACTGATATATTTCTTCTTTCTGAACTGCAATTGAATGTGTTTCCTATCATCATTACATCCAAATTCTATAGCATCATAACTCTCTGTTACTTCATCTCGCCCAATGTCCACCACCATAACTACAATAATTTCGTCACAAATGTGCAGGAAACAGCCAGATTTGAAAAATTTAAAGCAAGGTATGAAGAAAGAAGAAGCTTTCTTTTCTTATCTTCTAACATGCTTTTTATTGTATATTCACAAATTATGGACATACAAAGGAATTCTATATGGGAGAAGGCTGCTGCGAATATATTAATGGTTATATTTTAAAAGAAAGTGGAGGAAGGATACTATATGAAATGTACTAGATGTATGAAAGAAGGTTAAGAATGCAGATAATGAAAAAGGAAAAACAAGGAAATAAGAATTTTATGCACAAGAATGTACTCTTTTTTTTAGTATTGAATATTTGATGGATATTTTATGCCTGACAGACAAGTTTGTTTTCATCCAACATAGCAATGGATGCACCCAAACACCAACCGGTTTCTGCTCCATTGATCTTTTTAGCTGTACGCACTAACCTGTCAGCTGGGATTTCGTAACCATACTTCAAAAGGTTGTAGAGATAAGTTAAATCGAGACAGAAATCCGGCTTCTCTTTCAACAATTGTAAGGCACCAGGTACATGTTGAAAAGGTTTGGTTTCTCCACGGCAAACTCGGTCCGTTAACTCGCCTAGTTCTTTCACCGAAAATTCTGTAGGCATTCCCAAAGGTTGCGTCAAATCATAAAAGTAGGAGAAAACGTACAAATCTCTGTCCTTGAATGTTTCGGTAAGAGAGGGTTGGTAGACGCCATCAAATGCACAGGGTCCTACTTCACATAGTTTATCCTTATTGAACACTCTTTCTATGATGCCGCGACATTCAGTGTAACCTGCTCCAGTGCCAATGAGTTGAACAGTCGTGCCATTATCAGTAGCCATATTCTCTTTGTAGTTTTCTGGTAAGCAAGGATGATAAACTTTGCCGGTCTTCTTCGCTTCTGATTTCCATAGATTGACCATTTCCATTTTGATTGCTTTACGTGCTTCGTTTAGACCATAACCGAGATAAGAATGTTGGTATAATTCAAATAGGTCATTCTGATAATCTAGTTGGTATTTGTGGTCTCCTTCCACCATATTTTCCTCAGGAGTTGCAAAGGTGGGTTCGAATACAATCTGCGTGGATGCACCGCCTAAATCGAATACAGCAGCTGATTGTCCTCTCTGACTCTTTCTCAGTTTACCCAACAAATAATTCACTGTAATCCAAGCGTAAACGCCTAGAAATAAAAATAGATGAATATACAAATTAATAAATTTGTACAACAAACATCATGCTTGCCCTATTTTAATCGAATGATATCATCCTCCATCAACTGAATGGAAAAGAAATCCATCTTACCTTCATCTGAGCCTTCCATAATTTCAACACCGTTTTCACCAGCAATGGGGAAAGGAAATGTTTCAAGATATTTGCGAACAGATTTAAGGATACTGTCCGATTTATCCTTACCCAACAATCTTAATCCAGCCGTTGCCTTGACAGCAATAGGGGTGCATTTCTGAAATTCCTTGGGAACACTCTTGACTGCAATGTCCATCAAAGGTTTTAGCGATAAAGCTGCTGCTTCGGGATCATCTTTGAATGACGATAAACCAGGCTCTAGCATATGAAATACTTCGTTCTCTAGAACTGGGTCGTTGCAAACACTGAATTGATAAACATGAACTCGAGAACCTGAAGAACCCGCATCAATCATAATAGCATATTTAGTGGCGGGTTTCTTATCATTTGTAGCTGAACATAAACCGCTGGCAGCGCTGTTCGTGTCACTATTTAACTGGTCTAATGATGGTACTTTGGAATCTATTTGAGAATCGGTAAGTTATGATAATCGCTTGGCATGTTGGGCGTGAATAGAAGCGAGATAAATACCTTGTAAACTATTTTCAGCAGATGGTGTTGTTGTTGAATTTGTATCGTAAGAACGAGCGTATGGTATTGTGCTGGATGATGTAGGTATTAAGAGCCAAATAAATAATAAACAGAATAATGCGGCAGCTGCACATTTCCAAAATAGACCCTTCTTGGCTTTGACGGGTGACATTATAGCAGGAGAGCTCTGTCTTTTACTATAATTACCCAAAGGTATCGATATAAATTGTTCCGACGACACTTTGAAGAAGTTTTATGTAGAAGAGGCGTTTCTTAAAGAAAGAAGCAAAAAGCAGAACAAAAAGGAGCAAGTAAAAAAAAAAAAAAAGGCACCGATTTTTTCAATTCCCAGATTTCAAAAGCCCTAATTGAATCCTTGTTGTAGAAAATGTTTTGGGCTGGGTTTGCAAAATTTTATCATAAATCTGTGGAACCCATCAAACCAACTGACAGAAAGCCCAAAATGGAAAGAAAATCATTTTATTTTGAGCCCGGGTCGCGTAGACCCTTCACAGGGACGGGACACAAAGTAGCCCGTGCAGCGGTGGAGCAAGTACATTTTCACGTACAAATGATTCTGGACTATATTAGAGTCACTTTTTCTGGATTCCAAGTATAAGTGGGCATCCGCGTAAATCTAGAAACATCCATGAAGTGTTTTGGTTCCCAAAAAGTATATGTTGTATCGGCAATTATACTGATACTATTTATTGAATTAACCGACAAATAGTATAACATGCGCTATATTTAAAGGTTACATTAGTATATAGAAATTCAATATATGCTGAACTTTTATGGACAAATCACAAAGCAGGGCAGATAACAGCTCTATTCCTTTTACTGCCAATTCGACATGGTCTATATGTTTAACAAAGCTCTGAGGGAGAAAGGATTTTGTAATTTTTTACAATCTTATATGCGGACAGCTTGCTTCAATTCTATTGATGGCTTATGCAAAGGCACCTCCATGACAACAAACGTTTCTGCTGACCACACGAAATGCATGGTTTCAGAGGCGGATTAAGTATTTACTGTCGTTCTTGCAGCATATTTTCTTTTGTGACGAGATAAATGGATTATACGATAATTTAATGATTCACAAGTAACCTGATAATATAACTTATCCTGATATAGCATATATTATAACCTTCATCTTAGCCAGTTTATCTTCATTGACAGCTTCTTGTCGACCTCCACGTTTTGCTCATCTATTTTAAACTTAATTCTTCGGCATCATGATGAAGAATGAATTGTATCATACTATAAGCTTTAAATACAGAGAGAAAAAACAATTGATTAATTATTAACATCAGAGGTACACAAAATCGAAAGACAGTGGTAAGCTTCGTCCTGCGATTATTGCTGGGTCAGCAAAACAGTTCTTGCTAGATTTTCATTATGTAGAATATCTTAATATTGCTTATTAGCGATGTTTTATACGGGTTAATTGATAATGTTTATATGTTGAGGCTCAATTCTTGCAGTTACTATTTGTAACACTTTTGTTCGCTGAGTGAGTGCATTTGATGTTCTTCCATCTCTTGTTTATCTTTATCTTTCTTTTTATCATCTATCTAGTCAATTATTATACGGTTACGTCTTGTGTGTATGTGCTCCATATCAAATTATTGAAATGAAATTACACACTGGCTGATAAGCGGTGCAACTTATGTTTCCAAGGTCTCCAAGTTTGTATAAAATCTGTTTTTATAGCCGATACAATATAAAAGCACGCATAATAATAATCGAAGCTGATATGAATGCTGAAATGCCATGGTTGTATATTGGAAATCATCGCCTATTCACCAGCAAGTTTCTACCCCTGAACGGACTGTTAATGCGAGCTACAACAACAGAACGTGTTGCTTATTTATTTGTTTGTCCAGGAAAATTTCATGCTACTGCTTTAACTCAGTAACCGTGTGTGACTTCAATAGGAGACACATTAAAATCGTCCTTTTGTCAACTCCCTTATTTGGTACCTTATCTTCTCAGTCAATCTACTCCATATTTTGAAAAGAGAAAGATGATTATACCCCGGATAAGGAGAAGTATCCTTGGCTTAGTCACGGTGGGAATTTGTACTCTCAGTGTCAATGCTGAGTCAACACAACACCCAACTGTCGACCTAACCATGGTAGCTCCTTGGCTGGCACCTAACTTTGTTAATGAAATCGCGTAAGCTCAATTGCAAACCTTCATCTTGACATCTGACAAAAAGGGAAGAAAAAAAATAGA
Organism: Mycotypha africana; assembly: GCF_025528875.1. Classification (NCBI taxonomy): domain Eukaryota; kingdom Fungi; phylum Mucoromycota; class Mucoromycetes; order Mucorales; family Mycotyphaceae; genus Mycotypha; species Mycotypha africana. The sequence goes on along the minus strand of NW_026515736.1, from coordinate 475,217 downwards.
AGGAAATAGAAAATGCTGATACATTTTTTTGCATTAACATCCAGCGAAACGATAGCAAATCATAACGAGACGTTATTTCAACATTTAATCGAGGAATTTGTTGCTCTAGAACAAAAGGCTTCACTAAAAAATGCGACACCATATCAAATTTATAGAGACACGACAGCTATGTTAACCACCTCGCGCATGAGCCAAGAAGAACTCGGCCTATTCAACCTTGCCCTGGCTCTTCATGAAGCAGCACCGCGTATCCAAGCATTTCATCAATATTACCGAGAAGGTATTACTCGTTCATTATCTAACTATGACGATGGCTGTGACACTTGGATTCAATATTTGGAAGATCAACAGTTCTGTGAATGGGATGAATTTTATAACGCATTTAAAAAAAGTCAGTTAATATCTGCTGAAAATAGCGCACCTGCGGCAGGTTTAGAAATTCTACCATTTGATCATATCGTGAAGGCCAGCGGACAATACGCGAATCCAAGAGCACAAACTCCCGTTTCCATCGCGCTCTATACAGACCGTTTCTCAGATAAATTCAACTTATTTTATCGACAACTGAAGCAACTTGCTGATGATAATGATATATCCTTTGTCCTAAGGTACAGACCTATGACCGATGAAAACATTTCAACCAATGCCATTGCGCCTTTATATCTTTCTGGTTATGGTGTGGAAATGGCACTGAAAAAGACAGATTATTTGGTGATCGATGACCGAGAATCACAAAGTAGGGTTTTTGAGAACATAAACCATACGAAAGGCATTTATGTTGACCTATTGTTCCATATTTCAAATAATATTAGAGACAAGCATGAAAGACAAAATGGCACATGTAGGCAAAAAAATTGCCAAGTCAGCAAGTTCATTATTTGAATCGGGTCAATTGGAGACCATTGAACCTGTTACGCCTGTTGAAATTCATAGACTCAGTTTCAAAGCAGCTCAATACGTAGCTCGCTCCAATAAGCCCTTGGAAATCTTAACAGAATTGTTAAACGATTTCCCCAAGTATGCCAAGAGCCTGAGTGAGATAGATTTAGATGAATCTTTTGCAGAGGAAATTATCGATAACCAATTACATTTCCTTCGTGCTGGTATGAATGCCATTTGGCTTAATGGCAAAGGTTTAGAGTTTAATCAAGTCGATCCTTTTTAGTAAGTTTTTCAAATAAGCGATAACAGCAGCTGACAGAAGACATGAAAGGACTAATTGTGAACTGAAAACTTAACCTAGCCTCCTTCGCGCTATCCGTTCAGAATTGAAATTGATCAACTCTTTCAAAAAGTTTGGTTTTACACCCAAGGAAGCCATAGAGATCATTTCAAATCCTGAATTAACTGCTGCTCACAACCCGGGAGAGAAAAAAGAGGAAGTGTACGATATACGTGACACTTCTGAAAGTCACTTTATTACTTGGTGGAATGATTTGGAGAAGGATAAAAAGTATAAAGATTGGACAAATAGTATGGACCAGGTAACGAAGAGCTTAATTTTATACACCTATTTGAACCTACTCCTTCTAACAATGCGTGTCGTTAACCATCCAGTATATACGTCCTAATTACGCTGGTCAAATTTTTCCTATCAGAAAGAATATTTTCCATTTGGTCCATGTAGAAGATCTATCTAATGTTGAATCTCTTTTCCGTATTGTAAATGAAGTTAATCCTATGATCAAACGACTGGTCCCAATGCGATTTGGCTTTGTTCCAGTCGTGAAGGGTAAACAGGATATATGTAAGTACACATTTCTTAGGGGAAAGTACCATTTTCAATTTACACGATCTCTGAAACACGATCATTTTATCGTAGCTACTGTTATGGCTACATTATCCGAGTATTTCATTCAAGAATATGGAAAGGCTGTTAGCATGAAGTTTTTGACTAACGTAAGTAAAATGAAGTTCTACTTATCTTGAAAAGACCATACTCACGCTTGCCATTATGGTGCAACTAGGTGCTTGATTCTACTCGAGCCGAAGCTAAAAGACATCCTACTATTGATATAGTAAAGGAATCTTTTGAAAAGACAGCCTTCGAAGCCGGAAAACCTAAAACTGGAAAGAGCCTTTCTTTTGAAGACGCATGTAATACACAAGATACATATATTCAAACTGTGCGCGAATTTTTGAGACGTATGGGTATTACCGAACTTAAAGCAGAAGATGGTTTAATGTTTTTAAACGGTAGACTTGTTGAATTCACTCAAGGCGTGGTAAAGTAACGCAGCCAATAGGTTTTGCATTGCTTTAAAAAACATGAAGCCTTGTACCATAACTCAACATCTTGTATTTTTATTACAGAAATGGGTCCAAATTTTGATGCCCGTTCTGGGCGACCTTCAAAGATCACTTCAGAAAATGGTCTTCATGCGTGAATTCGATAACAAAGACTTTAACTATTATGATCATATCATGGAGCAACTCGGTGTTCTTCGCAACCGCAATTCTTACATCAAGCCTACAAACGCTCACCCACTCCGCTTCGAAAAATTGGATAACACTAGGGCTTCAGACAAGCTTGTATATTTCCAAAAAGGTAAAAACTATCAAAGAAGTGCACGCATGTCAATGATTGATAATATATATTGTTTGGATTTCCCACCCATCTTAGATGAAAAGACTGCACCAGTTGTAAACCTTTGGGTATCTGCTAATCTTGACACAGTTTCGGGTCTTAAAATGGCATCAGAAGCCCTCAAATTTGCTGTAAGTAGTACATAGTATGCTGCAAAAAAGATGACAAGCTGTTTCAGGAAGTAGTCTAATACTCTATGTTCAGTCATCGCATTCTAATGTTAGAGTAGCTCTCATTCATAATTTGAATGAGACTCTCGATAATAATGCGGAAATGTCTATCCAGCCAATTAAGGATAACATTGAACCATCATTTTCAGATTTGCTCGCCCACCTAATTTTCGAAGAAAAAAAGATGGGACTTCAGCAATTACAGGAGCTTATTGAGAGCGCTGCTGTGCAAAGTAGCCAAGTTGAGGCAGATAGCAATCAAACGCCGCTTAAGGCTACGGTTCCCGGTTCACCCATAGTAGACATGGTTGCTAAAGAGCATGGTCAAAAATGGACCGAACTGGTTGATGCATTGGCAGAAGATGGACTTTCCAAGCCCTTCTGTGGTATCGTTTTTAACAACAGAGTAAGTTCATAACGTACAGAAAACCGTTTCAAAATGTATGTTGCTGAGGTTCTTACTCTTCCGTTTGTTATCCAAACTTTATAGGTAATTGGACCTTTCCAACCTCACGAAGAATTCAGCTATACCGATTACGAGTCTCTCTTTGAGCTCGAATATAACACTCGCGTAGAGCCTATCATGAAAGCAATTCGTGAAACTGGACATTCTTCAGTGACTGGACATTCTTTGGCTGATGTTCTGTCTGATCTTGCCTATCTCATTGAAACTGATAAGGCGGATGCTCCTGACCATCTCATGATGACAGAGGAACCTTTGAACCGTCAACGTGTTTACAATCTTATTCCCGGAAAGAAGTATACTCGTTTAGTTGTGGGTGATCCCAAAGCTTCCTTTTTGGAAATCGGCCTCATCATTGATCCCCTCTGTGAAACAGCTCAAAAGTGGGTCCCTATCATCAACACCTTATCCAAAATGGAAGGTGTATCTGTCATTATGCATTTGAACCCTGTAAATGGGTTGAATGAATTACCGCTGAAGCGCTTCTACCGTTATGTATTTGATGCTGAACCTCATTTTGATCCTACAACGGGTGTGCAAGAAATTCCAACTGCTTACTTTGAAGAATTGCCTACGGAGGCTCTCTATACATTGGGTGTAGAGACAACGAACGCTTGGCATGTGACTGTACGTGAAGCCAACATGGATCTGGATAATATTGTCCTAAAGTCGTTAAGCACTGATGAGCATGGCGTGTCTGCTTTATATGAACTTGAAAATATTCTTCTTGAGGGCCATTGTCTGGATATCAACAACAAGGCTCCTCCTCGGGGCCTTGAATTCGAGATTACCTCACCCTCCAACGGCTTACAAAAGGATACGCTTGTCATGGCTAATTTAGGTTACTTTCAGCTGAAAGCGTTGCCGGGAGTGTGGGATTTACACTTACGTGAGGGACGTTCTACAGAGGTTTATTCCATCACAGATATTTCCTCGGAGGGTAAATGGAATTGGGATGCGAATGACAAGAACGAAACGGTGAACAATAAGATGGCCATCTACTCTTTTGAAGGCTTGACTGTTTTACCTCTTGTCCATAAGAATCCTGGTATGGAGCATGAGGATGTGCTAAACACAGGCGCAGCTCAAAAGATGGAAGACAAAGAAAAAAGCGGCCTATGGTCTTCCATATCCAACAAATTCTTTGGTCAGAAGGAAAAGCATACGAGTGACAAAGGCACTGGGCTCGTTGCCAAACGAAAGCAGGCGGATATCAATATTTTTTCTGTTGCTTCTGGAAAGTTATATGAACGCTTTCTTTCTATTATGATTGCATCCGTTATGAAGCACACGGAGAGTACTGTCAAATTCTGGTTTATTGAGAACTTTTTGTCACCAGAATTCAAGGTACTGTGAATCAAGGGAGTACTCTTTCGAGTTTCTCTGGGAAAAAATGACTCATGATGTTTTGTAATATAGGATTTCGTACCTCATATGGCGGAAGAGTATAACTTTGATTATGAAATGATCACCTATAAGTGGCCTGCTTGGCTTAGAACACAGCGAGAAAAGCAGCGTACCATTTGGGGCTACAAGATCTTATTCTTAGATGTTCTTTTCCCCTTAAACTTGGATAAGGTCATCTTTGTTGATGCAGATCAGGTTGGTTCATTTTTTTTTTTATTTTTTTTTGAAAACAAATGAAACGTTCTCTCATTTTCTTATCATTCTTTTCACCACTCACCCCAATTGGAACAGATTGTTAGAACTGACCTTCAGGAATTGGTCGATATGGATTTACAAGGAGCGCCTTATGGCTATACACCTTTCTGTTCTGACCGTACAGAAATGGACGGTTTCAGGTTTTGGAAGGAAGGGTATTGGGCTCAGCACCTGAGAGGAAAACCTTATCATATCAGTGCATTGTATGTAGTCGACCTTCATCGTTTCCGTCAAATGGCAGCAGGTGACGTTCTTCGCGCACATTATCAACAACTGAGTGCAGATCCAAACTCTCTTGCCAATCTGGATCAGGATTTGCCCAACAATATGCAGCATCTTGTTCCCATATTCTCCTTGCCTCAGGAATGGCTTTGGTGTGAAACTTGGTGTAGTGATGAAAGCTTGAAAACAGCAAAGACCATTGATTTGGTAAGAAAACGGAATAAATGGATTGGTTTTTCTTTTGTACAAGCCTATTAACAGTGTTCTCGTTACTTCTCTAATGGGAAACCTTCTAGTGTAATAATCCTTTGACAAAGGAACCAAAGCTTGATCGGGCTCGTCGACAGGTTCCCGAATGGGAATCTTATGATAAAGAAATTGATGCACTCCGTAAACGAATAACACCATGCACACCTATCATTGCCAATGAATTTGGTGATCAAACAATTATTCATGCCAGAGAGGAACACGATGATAAACACATCAAGGACGAATTGTAAAAAGAAAAATAAGAGTATAAAAAGAAAAGGATCTATAACTATTAAAATGTCTGCTTAAATTTTGTTCCAAAATAATCACCTCAATAAAAGTCGAGAGTTGGTACGTAAAGCATTTTCTATAGTCAGCAGATGAGAGGCTGCAGTTAAACATAGGCCATAGACTTGCAAGGAAGCGTTACAAGTGAACATCAGAGTGAAAGGTTTCCCCTTCTTTTTTTTTCCTCAATAAAACGCATACTCATAACTGTAAGTGCATATGTCTGAAGCGCTATGGGCATACTACTCTCGCCATCGGTTTACGGATGAGTGTCAAATGGTTTCTCGAATAAATACGGGGCCACTGCTTTAAGAAATTTAATTCACACACATACACAGCAGCAGCAACAACAACAAGGTCAATTTATTGAGTTGTTGGCCAAGCCTTTTTAAATTCGACCAAGGTGAAAGACAAAAAGAAAATGTGAACCTTATTGTTCTTTTAACATACTGCGCACGGTGAACCTATACTCCAGATCTTTTCCTTTTCTCTTCCAACTCACCTAGCAAAGCGAGCCCCCGTCATTCCTTTTCATCTCCAGCTTCTCTATGTGGAACATTTTCAAGCCTAAAGATAAGAAAAAGGCCTACCCTCCTCAGCATCAAAATGACAGCAATGAGGATATCTTACGAGTGATCAAGCAGTACAGTCAAAGTCCCATGGATGCTATTCATAAAAACAGTAAATTAGACCAACCAAAATACCCGTTTCTGCTACGATATCGAACGTCGAACCTCTTTGTCATATTCATATCTACATACAACATCATTTCAAATGTAAGGCAAAATAGGTGCTGTGGTTTGATTGTGAAGAGAAAGAACTTTTTTTTTTCTTTTTTCTCATTTGGGCATATATCGTGTTTCTTCCTTGGGTAATAGATCTACCATATCATATCATTATCATTAATCACTTTGTATATCATTGAACATCAAATCGACACCGGCCCTTCAAATGTAGAAACGAGTCCATTATCAAGACAGAACATCAACAATGTGTTATCCATCTGTATCTTGTCTGGAATTATTGGTAAAAAAAAAAAAAATACAGAGAAAGAAGCGGCGAGGGGAGGCATGGAGGAAGAGGGAAAGGGAGGTGTTGTTTTTTTTTTTGTTTTTGTTTTTTTGCTTGATTCATTTGCTGAACCGTTTTGCCATGATCCTAGGTGGGTCCCTATTGACGAGTTGGGTAGCTCGTCAAACAAAGCAAAGAAGAGTACCTTTACTGGTCGCTTCAATTGCAGGCATGATAGCAGGCAGCGTGTATATGGTATCTGTACAATATTGGATGTTACTTCTTGCTGGGTTTGTACAGGGCGCATCCAACGCAGCTATATGGCTTTTTAGTTCAGCATGTATTGCTGACGCATGGTCACAGCGTCAAAGCACGATGATGGTTGGATTCATCAATAGCATTTCAGCCTTAGGGGCAGCGTTTGGATTGATAGTAGGAGGTAACCGATGTAGTCTATTTCCTCTTTGTTGAGAACGGGAGGCTAATGCGCATTTGTCTCTTGTTGTTTTGCCTATCTTTGGATATTTCATAGGAGGTAATTCTTCAGTTCATGCAGAGGAAGAAGATGGAAGGGTGGGGTTGGGGCAGGAAGAGAGAGAGAGAGAGAGAGAGAGTTCTGATCTTGCTGCTACCGTTTGGATCGCACACTCATGCTTCTCTTGTCATATCATTTTTTCAATAGAGTTCTTTTACCACTTCGATCATAAAATCTGCTTTTTGAGCACGATTGTCACAGGCTGCTTGTCTCTATTAGGATTGGTTCTTCTCATTGAAAAGCACATGGTTCCCAACGAATGGCTTACTTCAAGGCAGTTGGAATTCATGAGAAAAAGAAACAAACGTCGACGTAATGCAACACCTATCCATTCCCGGGTATGGGATGCTTATACAGAGAAAGGTGGAGTATGGGGCGATCATCTATCATCAGCGACGCTCCAGCGTGCTGGTAGCCACCGATCGCTTTCATCTGAAAAAGACATGGGTACAGCCACGGCGGCAGCAGCACAACAGACCCAGAATGGCATAGGCATTGAAAAAGCAACAGATAGGCGCCTTTTTATGTGGACTTGTGTAGAGCTTTTCACTGTCATTTACAATGTCTTTGTTACGTTTGTAATTATGAGTGGGCTAAAGGTAAGAGAACAATATGTATCATGGAAAGGGGGCTAGCTATTGGCTCAACATTGGATTCAACGGGCTCATTGCAACTTTTTTATGTTGTTGTTATTGTTGTTGTTGTTGCAGCTTGTCGTTATACAAAACCTCCTCCAGACCTTTATGTTTCGTCAAGATGAAATGTTTCCAGAAGTGATTACAGGAACGTTTCTACTTCCTTACGCTGTGTCTAGTTTCATGGGTGGCGTATTGTGTATATGGTTTGAGGCCAAGATCATTACTCTAACAATGACTATTATGTGCGTCCCTGTTTTCATTTGGCTGGGCTTACCCAACAATAATTTCCAATGCTTCGTATCAGCTGTGGCACTCACTGCTATCTTATTGAGTGTCATCATAACGTCCAGTGTCGCCGGCATGGTGCAGATAGTACAGCAAAAGAGGTTGACGCAGCAACAGAGAAAGGCAAAGAAGGAGCAACCCTCTGCGCAGCTTATAGTGGGTGTCTTTGGAGCCATTATTGTTGCAGCCAACGTAGGACTCTTTGTGGGCTCTTTTGTTTCAGAATTGATGGATAGACTGCAGGGTTTCTGGCTGTGTTTCTCGTTTGCCATGCTACTGGCCACCTGTGTCCCAGCCATGATCTGCTTTATTAAAAGCGATGTCGGTCATAGCAGAATGGAACTGGAAGAAGGAAAAAAGCATACGAGTAAGATTGTCAACAATATACGGCCTATGAGTTTTGACGAATCTGTTGTATCTGATGAGGATGATGACCAAGATACAAATAGTGCAGTTGGAACCCCAAGAGTATCGCTGAGCGGTGGCGCACTCAGAAAAGATGTTCTTATACACTCTTTGGAGACAAGCCATAAAGTATAGTCAGTCCCCCTTTTTCCATATTATTATACAATAGACAAAAGTATACACCATTTATTATATAATGAAAAGAGAGAGAGAGAGAGAGAGTACTTATTTTCTCTTCTAGTGATGCGAAATAATACAATAAGAATATGCAATTCGTTGGTAAATACATGCGTGAAACTGTATAGGAAAATGCGAATGAGGAGGGGCATAGATGGATAATGGATAATCGAGGATGAAGGCTATGATACATAATGGGGAGGGGTTGTCCTTTTTTTTTGTTTTGAGGTCATCTAAGCTTCTTATTAAATAAACATTTCATTGACAAACTCTTCATAGTCATAACCTTCCTGCTGGTCAGGCGTGTCCACAATAGGCATGGACGACTTTAAGTAGTCTATCATTCGTACTGGAATTTGGCTCATTTTGAGATCCAATTCAGTGACATACGCCTTTTCTCCGGCTACGGTTCTGAACGCTTCTCGTAACTGATCTGGAGTTGTCTTATCCTCAGTGACAGATACCATGAAGCGGATAAACTGCTCAAAAGACATGTAATCGGCGTCCTCTGTAATGTTGTAAAATATACTTTCAATTTTCTCTTTCTCATAGACAATACCAAGACTTGACAGTGCATATCTGAATTCTGATACAGACAGTGTGTTGGTGTAATCCTTGTCAAAGTACCTAAATGTTTGCTCAAATTCTTCCAATTGCGCTGGAGTTAAATTGGTCATATTTCTTGAGACAATCTGTGGTTCATCATCGTGGTAGTGGAGGGGGGGGGGAGGAGAAAGAAAGAGTTGTGCTGTTGAGAGGGGTTATGTCAAGAGGAGAAGGATGCGTTTTGTTTTTTTTTACCTGATTCTGGATAAAAGCACTCTTTTTTTGTACAGCTTCTTTCACTAGATCGAATTCAAAACGTAGATCTTCTAAAGAATAAACTGTGTAATCGTTTTCTTCTGTATTTGCTTCTTTACACTCTCTATCGAGCAATTCAATCATATCTAACGACTCTTGTAAAGGTTGAAATGATTTGGTTAATCCTTGCACCAAGGCCAATTGAGAAGGAAGAGTGCCTTCAAGGTCTACCAATTCAGCTGAAATAGAGTCAAGGTGTCGCTGAAAGTCATTTGCAGCTTCAGCAAAGGCTTTACGTAGTCCTTCTTTAATTCTGCAAGATGGTTCATAGGAAAGAGAGATGTCAGTTTCTTATGACGATAAGCAAACTAAATCAAAGACACAACGCACTTACTCTCGCAGAGTTCTATTGATGCGTCGATGGTATCTCGCTTCGTTTTGTAACAATGTGTTCCAAATATTATCCAAATCCTTCAAGGTCAAGCCAGGAGGTGGGTAATACGGCTTAAGATTGTATGTCTTTGCTTTCGTCTGAATGTTCCCTAACAATGTATCGATGCTTTTCTTTTCTGCTATCCACATTCGTTTTTGTGTACTTTTATACACATCAAATGCTTCACTTTTCTCTTTTGCGTCGAAATAACTGTCTGTCAATTGGGTATTCAGCCATTCCTCTTGTACTAATTCGACTGCTTCCATAAGCTTTTTGAAGGGGAAGAAAAAAGAAAAAAAATGAGATGTGTGCTCCCCTACTAGGCCTCTCTCGATTAAAATGATCCATACCGCGCGAACTCGAAGCTCATATTGATGTTCCATATCCCATACGGACGCTAAAACATCTGCAAATTTAGCTACTCTTCTTCCGGCCGTTTCAAACTCGTCTAGCGTTGTGATGATGTTGGATTAAACAGTGAACATTGAGAAAAAAATGACAAAGCAAACACATACCACGTGCTGAAAATGCGTGAAAGTATTCTGCGACGTAGGTCATGACTGATTTTTCATCCGGTTTCTCTATATCACACACATCTTCCACATCCAATAGTTGCTAGTGAAACAAATAGGCATATTGTTATGATATCTGTAAGAAGGGAGCACACAACAAAAAAAAAAAAAAAGAGATATAGTACTTACCGGTATACCCAATTTTTTAGCAGCTTCAAATGCAAGGGCTGTATTACCATGCCTGTCAGTCTAAGAGAAAAGAAACGATGAGCTGTCACGTTGAACAAAAAGAAAACGACCAAGAATGATGTTACCTTATCTAAAGCATCGTAGTCAATCAATTCTGGGTGGTGATGATGAATCAATGCACAACTAGTGTAAAGACAAACCCAAAAGTCAGCATGACGATCTATAGGGGTCGTGATCAAAGGATACGAAAACTCACAATGCCAGGCCATCCGTCCAACTGTAAGTAAAATCTCTAATGTCGACATCCTCGTAATCGACTGTTTTACGTTGGCACCATAAAAGCAGGCCTTCTCTTGCATTCTTACCATCCTGACTAAAATTAGATTTATTCAAAACAATGGGAGTCTACATGTGAGGAAAGAGAAGAGTTCACTCTAAATACGTTCAAGGGCTTACTTGATATCGGCAATCGTGAATCTCAAAATAATCGTCCACAACATGCCCAGTACCAACTTCAGGTTCTTATTCACAATGTCTTCTGCACCTATATTCGTCAATGCAACGCCTCTTTGCTTGATATAATCCAATGCCTTGTTGACATTTTCCATCTTTTGAAATATCATTCCCGGATTTTGGTTGAAAGGTCTTAGCGACTCTCCACCAATGATTTCCTACATTGATTCACTTTTTGTTCAGTTGTTTTCTAACACTAGTAAAGCAATGATAGTGTCATATAGGTTGTCTTACAAGCAACTGCAGCAAACGGACACCATTAGCTAGATCTTCATTCAGGTGAACAATATGTGGTATACCTTTCATGTCCAGTTTGTTATTGACCCATTTCGTAAAAGCTGAACCACAAGTTAATATTGTGAAAGGAGGGGGGGGGAAGTGTCTATGTTATCCCAGGTAGAACTTACTTTTCTTTTGAGTGAGCTCCCAAGCATTTGCCATTTGCTTCTTTTCTTTTTGACACAAACCAAAATAAAAAAAAAGAGGGTTCGGAGCTTTTTTCTTTTGCTTTTGAGAAACAGTGGGCTTTTTTTTCGATTTCTGTTACCTTCAAAAGATCGTCGTATGGACATATTTCCAAGATTTGTTGTCAAATAAGCAGTTGTCATGTTTTCCAAAATGTCAAGCTTTATGTGACTAAGGGAGAGAGAGAGAGAGAGAGGAAATGAAAGAGAAAAAGGGTATCATTTTTCTTGAAAAAAAAAGGGGAAATTATAATTTCCTTTTTTGGATTTTAATAAAAAACAACAAGTGTTTTTTTTATATATAAACGTAAAAGAAGCAACTCCGATAAATGCAGCAAGTGATATGGACAGTTGTAAAATTAAAAAAAAAACAAAGGAAAGGGAATAGAGATGGACGCGTTTGTTGAACAGACCGCGTTTTTTTTTCATTTATTAAAAAAGAAAGGAGACAACTTTTCACACGAAATGACGGGCGCATTAAAACAATACAAACAGGAAAAAAAAAAAAAAAAAAAAAAAAAAAATGCTGTCAAAATGTTGTCATCATTTTTGGAACCCCTCCTGCCATCGACTTTTGATGAATAGACTTGCTTTTTCCATACGCCATTATTTAAACCTTTTTGCATGAAACGCAAATAAAGGATCCCTCTCACCCCCCGGATTTTCCATTTTTTTCTATTTCTTTTTTTTCTTTTTTCTCTACTTTTTCATAAACAAATAACAGAAAACAATGAGCAGACCACCTATTACTACTACAAACAAAGTCTCCAACTTCCTCTTGGATCCTTGGTCCACTGTCAAGGTCGTCGCACCGGCTGCTGCTGTTCAATTGGTGCTTCACAACACAGTCTTGAAGAAGGCCAGTTTGCGTGAATTGACCTTGGGTCTTACTCTGCTGAATGCTATTTGGTTTGCTACTACTTTCAACTGTAGTTACGTTGAAACCCCACTGATTGCTAAAGTGCCAAGTCTTAATGAAAATACAAAGTTGGACGTAGGACGTCATCGCTTCAATTGGATTAATAAGATTGAGGTGAGTAGTAAATGCAAGACTGTTTTATGAAAGTGAGCACTTTGGAGAGAGAGAGACAAAAGAGACATGGGTAGGACGCGCAAAAAAAAAACAAAAAACAATGATACTTACTCATCCTCTCTTTTCAACCAGGCAACTGTCAGTTTGATGAGTCTTAATCTTTACTTGAACTGGCACGAACGTATTTTGAAACATAACGGTTTTGTTGACTGTGTATTAAAAACGGCTGCTCTTGCTCCCATTGCCATTACTGTTGCTCAGAGCGTTTACTTCTTACCTAAATTCAGCAAGCGCGCTGCACAAGTTGCTCAGGGAAGCGTTACTGCAAAGGACATTTGGGACAACGATCCATTTTTCTTAAAGGGGCACCGTGCTTACATCACCTTGGATACGCTGAAGCTTTCCGCCCTGGCTGTTGCTGGTTTACGATTTGGTACAATGTTGAAGAATTAAGCTCATTTTTCTCTTTAAAAAAGAAAAAATACAAAAAAAATAAAAAATAAAAAATGAACTGTTGACTTTCACATTACCAAAATGGCTATACATTCATTCAAAAAAAAAAGCTCATCTTGTCTCAAAAGGTGAAAAGCGAACACACTGTATCTGCTATTTAAAACTCAGAGATATCGATGTGGTTGATTTTTTCATGATGAAGGTTAAAACAAAATAAATGAACACAGACCTTTCTGTAGGACACAGTTTATGCATGATGCATAAGTATGAATGGATGCACAGCGCCTTTCTGTTAGACTCTTGTTTTCTATGCAATAGGGGTATCCTTTTTTTTTGTGGAAAAAAAAAAAAAAAAAAAGAGTTTTGAAACTCCAGGTCTCATTGAAAGACTCGGTTAGGATTCCGGATGGTTCAAAAGAGGAACAAAAAGCCCTACACTATGCATGATGGATCGATAAGCTTCTTGCTGCACATTCGGGTTTTAGACTAAAATTTTTATTCAACGAAAAATCAAAAGGGAAAAACTATAGAGAAAAGATGGGTAACCAATTTCTAAAAGAACATAGTGTACAAAGGAAAATAGCTAGTTTTGGTTTGGTTTTTTTTTTTTTTTTTAAGAAGGGATACAGGGCAAAATAGGATATAGTTTTTTTAAACAAGGCAAAAAGGAAAGGACTGGGGTATATGTTTGTATGCATTTGTTGTTGAGAGAAAGTGACAAACTGCTGTGTCATTTCATCAAGAAAAGCATCTTTAGGGAATCATGTAAGAGAGTAAGGAGAGCTGTGTATGTATATATATATATATATATAGATATATTATATATCTCTCTATGTGTGTGTTGTTCTTTTGGGAAAGTAAGTGGTGATGGCTGTACATGTTCTGTTTGCTTTTATGGTGTTTTTTTTTTTTTTTCTTTGGTTCTCTTTACATCAGAATGGAAGAGGCGGAAGAGGCTACAGGTGTAGCCGTTTGTGGAAGCAGCAAGTCGGATGGTTGCATTAACGGATACAAGTCTTCCGTTTCTGTGGCTGTTGTTGCTGATGTAGTTGCAGAAGAGCTAGTTTGGGATGGATAAAAGAATGGAGCTTGAAGCATTAAGTGAGACATATTAGTCTTAGACAAGTGTTGAGGATTTATCATCCCGTACGGAACGTTACCGTGATACATCATGTGCTGCTGTGGTAGACCTGACATGGCTGCAAGCGAGGTGGGTTCAGGTGTTGCTGAAGGAGACATGGTAAAATCACGGCAAAGGTCAAGAGGGGGTGGAGGAACGGCTGTCACCGTAGTAGCCGTAGTAGTAGTAGGAGCAGTAGCAGCCACTGTTTGAGACAAATCCATCATGAGTGCGTTGGGACCCATGCCGGCCGTGGTAGGCAGTACATTCACTTTAGCGGCTAATTCAGGAGTGTAGGCGATCAAATCCAAAAGTGCTTGCTTGAATGCTTCGTAGCTGCCTTGTAAAATATGAATGCCATCGACACTCGCTTGCTTGTCTTCGGTGAAATCACCGCAGCGAACCCATTCATGATCTTGTCCAAAACGCCACATCGAAAACATGAGTGGTAAGGTTAACTCAATACCCAGCTGTCCTACAAGCTCTCCCGTTTCCATCTGAATTTGTTGACTCAGACGGAGTTGTTGAATGTTATCGAATCCTACTTGAATCCTGAAATGATGTCCTTCCGCTTGTACTTTCCAGACAAATTCGCGTTCCTGAGGACTGCTATAACAAACAAGATCCCACTCTCTTTGATGCGTATGAGGAGACGCATGAGCAAATCTTGTCCAGGAGCCAATTCGAAGGACGCTAACATGCAAAGGCACCATTTGAAGCGGAGTATTTACCATACTTGTTTGGCCAACACTCGTCGTCATCATCGTTGAAGAAGAGGCTGCTGGAAAAAGAAAAAAAAAAAAAAAAGGGTAAAAATAGACATTAATATATGTAATTCATATATTGGATGGTGGTGGTGGTGGTGGGGCTCATAAAAAAACAACCCCCCCACCCCTCCCACCAAAAGCTTAGCAACGAATGGCTTTACCATGATGTCTTCTATGAATAAGACCTTCAGACATAGCTCTTGCATCATTTTGACGAGAGATATGGATAGAAGAGGACTTGGGTTCAGGCTTTGAGATGGAGCGAGGTCTTCTACGTATGTGTTGATTATCTTGCTGCTTTAATTCTTCAAAACGTTCAGGTGTCATCATGGTACGAAAGGTGGCTTGATAACGAGGGGGAGTGGCGTGACGACTGTTGGAGGAAGGGTCTACCCATCCACCTGCTCCTCGTAAAAGAGAAGCGTTCGTCGCTGTGTTCTTGGCACCGACTGCAGCAAATGAATGAAGCGCCTCTAATTTTCTGGCTTTAGCACGACGGTTCTGAAACCAAATTTGAATTGTACGTTCTGTGACGGCAAGCTCCCGAGCCAAACGACTTCGAACGCTAGAATCTGGAAGTGGGTTATTATTAAAGGATTCTTGAAGAATAGCTACTTGGCTAGGCTTTAAATGAGTGCGCTTTCTAGTAGGTGTAGGAGATGCTGAAGATGTGTTATTCATAGTCAAAACGCGAAGTCGTCTGTAGAATTGAAAAGTCTAACGAATGAAATGGGATATCTGCAATAGTATGTATAATCTAGGTTTGAGGAATATTCCTTTTGACAGGAGAAAAAAAAAATAAAACAAAATAAAACAAAAAAATAAAACAGAAATCAAAAAAAAAAAGAGACAAAAAACAAAAAGTAACTAGAGAAAAAAAAAAGGAAGCAAAATGTGATACAGACGTTGCCGTGATCTAACAAAGAACTTTTTATATAAAAAAAAAAGGGGAGTTTTTTTTTTTTTTTTTTTTTCTGTTCTGGACAAAAAGGTAGGTGCGTACACCCACAGCACAGCACAGATAATTTTTTTTTTTTTTAAAAAAATAGAGTCAGCCTTCCTTTTTGCGTTAAAATGTCTGCTTTGCATAAAAAGATCCCCCTCTTTGTGTTAAACTTGTTCAACCTGTAGCGTTCGGAAAGCACAGTCAGACACTCACTGATTCGCGCATTGAGCTGTCTTTCAGTAACCGTTTCAAGGAGAGAGGTCCAGAGCGAAAAGCGTTAAGACTCCGCGACAAAAAGTAAATTGATAGCAGAAGAGTGTTACAATTAAAGGGAAACGCTCTTTTGCCCTGTCCTCCACTGTTCCCGAGTTCCGCTTTTTTTTTTTACGGTGCTTCCACCATTCATTGGTCACTTTACTGGGAAAATTGGTCGCTTTTCTAAATTTCAAATGGAGCTCAATGGGTCGATTTTATGAACGCTATTTGGTCACAGTGAATAGCATTTGAAATTCAAGATTTTCAAAAATAGGAAATCGATTATTTTCCAGCCAATCAAACGTTTTTCTGCTCAGTCAAATTTTATTATAGATGATTACAATTTTAAATTTGAAAACTCCATTATAAGCATGATCATCTACCACAAATTTGAATACTGAAGCCCTTCGATATCTTGAAAAATGCGTGGTCTTACTTTATATGACCTATGAATCTTGGAAGTTGGGCTATTACCCGTGCCTTTATGGAAAAGTACACCTTTTCTCAAATTATTTGGCACGCTACAAAAATTCTATATACTTAATAGTATTAAAAATTAGTTTGTGCCAACAAAGATTGTGCCAATCGGAGCTTTGAAGTGTGCCAAATTATTTATGTTATTATCTTTTGGAAATTGTATATATTTGTACGCAAATATGTATTATCAACTTCTCGTTGAAAGTAAAAACTAGCGATAATATCCTTCCTAGTGTTAACATCCAATCGCAACACTGATAATATAATAAACAAGTGAAAAAATCCGGAGAATTCTTGATGACAACGTATAGTTTACACGTGTTCATTCATGCAATATAAATCAAATGTAATAGAATAGTGGTATCCGTATGATTGATTTATTTGCTTAATGACTGTCGATTGTTTTGTTTACATAATCATTGTATGGGTGAAGATTCTTTAACAACAACTTTAATCATTAGTCTTTATTACTATTATTATTGTTAATGTCGTCATTAAATTCTTGGTTATCACTATCGCTCTCGCTCTCTTCATCACTCTCTTCTTTAGATTCTTCGTCCCAAGTTACATCGCTCAACCATTTCTTCATTATAATTTCTTTCTTTTTCTTTGTTTCCTTTAATATTCTGTCCATGCTCGATTCGTTTTCAGTCTGTCCATCATTAAACTTTGTCTCCAAGCTGTTCACCATTTCCTTGAAAATAAATAAACAACGGATTAAATATTTTATTTGACAGTCTATAAACCCTCGTACTTGCATTTACCTCAATCAGAGTAAGACCATTGATCAAAGATTCGAGCGCTCCTAATTTCAACTGTTGTGATGTTCGGGGAAATTTGAACGAATATAGATCCTCCATTGCGTACTTTTTCTTTCCAATCAAACGCAAAGAAGACACCTTCGCTTCTAGCCCCATGACTTGAACAATAGGCATACGCACATTAATAATATCTTCTTCTGATATATAACTTAATGACTTGATAAATGCATTTAAATGGCATTTTGTGGTAAGTACAGATTTGAGTCTGTCAGCGTAAAGTTTTGCCTTTGTAGCCTTTCTAGCTATTTCTCCTGTCGCGCCATCTACTACCGTTTCATCCTCCCTCAAAATTAGAACCCGAAGGTCCAATTTGAAACGCAAACCCACATTTTTACAAGTATTGCTCATTGTATCTCCCCTAACCGGTGAAACAAAAGATAAGGTAGGCTGAAGAACATATGTTGACGCATCTGATTTTGCAACTCACCAATGTAAGATAATGTGTCTATATTGGCCAAGATATAGTTCAAAGATGTAACCCCAAAATTTAACTTGCAAATCAAATTCGGAATATCGCTTCAAGTTTTCACTTGAAAACACCCAAGGCTTTTCAACATGTGCCCGCAGCCTACAAAAATTAAGAGGCATTAGTAGTTATAAATACAGATCAATAATTTGCTGATTAGACTTACACAAACAAGTAGATTCTATTAACAATATGTTCAACAGGTGTGGTGGGCTTGTAGTTTTCACAAGAATTCAAAGCGACTTTCAGACTTCCTGAATTAACGATCTATGAATAAGAAAGTTGCAATCATCAGCACGCTAATATACTGCAAGCATCCCTTGTTTACCTTTTTGAATTTGCTTGAAAGTGCATTTATGTTATTATTCTCATAAACAGGGGTATTCTTCTTTTTGCGTAATCTTTTGACCTGGACTTTGGCGAGGCCATCGATGTGAGAACCGGGTATGGAAACTGAAATATCTGTCACTTGATTCTTCGCTAAGCTATTGTATTTAAAAAGTCAGAAGATTCATGATATTAACAACGGAAATTTTGCGTCTTACTTTTGAAAATACTTCTCCTTCTTTGAAAAGTTTTTTTTCTTCGTTTTAGTTGTAGATTGCTTAAGAAACACAAGATTAGGTGTCAAGTTTACATAGAACAATCAATAATACTAGTCATTACTTCAATCTCTTCTACCTAACAGCAAAATGTTAATTTGTTTAGAATCAATCATTTAGGTTTCAATATGATCAAAATTACTTCATTTCGTAAACGTCTGATGGTTTGGCGGTCAATAGCAGCTTGCAAAAGTAACTTATCCTTCGTAACCGAAGACAGCTCTTCGAAAATACGTCTAGAACGTTTAGACATTGAGTTATTTAAGAGGAAGAAAAAGTTTTCTTCCTATTACATTGATTTATTTAAGGGGATGAAAACATTGCATTTCTTCCTATTACATTGATTAATCTAAGGGGATGAAAACATTGCATTTCTTCCTATTACATTGATTAATCTAAGGGGTTAAAAACATTGCATTTCTCCCTATTTTACAATCCTCTGTATAACCTAAAAGATGACGAAAGCAAAAATCATCAGTATCCTCCGAAATAACTTATTTATTTCTTTGTATTTTGATTCTCTTATTATTTATTGTTGCGTGAATGCACTTGTGAGCTGCTTACGGTCATCATACGTTTGAATAAGTTTACAAGTAGCCTGGCTACAGCGCTATGACACGTTTTGTGGAAGGCATTCATGCAACAATGTTAGACAGTTTTTCTGAATCACGTACAATGCACAAGCAGATAACACAAAGCATGATGAGCTTTGTGCGAACATGGGTAGCCCTATGCCTTCTTTGAGGACTAAGTTGGTCTGCTTAGTGCTTTGTAAGAAAAAAACTTTTACTCTGCAATACAGGTCCAGTAGACACATTTATATCCATACTATTCAGTTATGCTGGCACTAACCTCTCTCTCTCTCTCTCTGTCTCTTTCGCTCTTTTTAGTATTTCTTTGAATTTCGTTGCTACTTACTGTTGCGTGAATGCACTTGTGAGCTGCTTACGGTCATCATACGTTTGAATAAGTTTACAAGTAGCCTGGCTACAGCGCTATGACACGTTTTGTGGAAGGCATTCATGCAACAATGTTAGACAGTTTTTCTGAATCACGTACAATGCACAAGCAGATAACACAAAGCATGATGAGCTTTGTGCGAACATGGGTAGCCCTATGCCTTCTTTGAGGACTAAGTTGGTCTGCTTAGTGCTTTGTAAGAAAAAAACTTTTACTCTGCAATACAGGTCCAGTAGACACATTTATATCCATACTATTCAGTTATGCTGGCACTAACCTCTCTCTCTCTCTCTCTGTCTCTTTCGCTCTTTTTAGTATTTCTTTGAATTTCGTTGCTACTTACTGTTGCGTGAATGCACTTGTGAGCTGCTTACGGTCATCATACGTTTGAATAAGTTTACAAGTAGCCTGGCTACAGCGCTATGACACGTTTTGTGGAAGGCATTCATGCAACAATGTTAGACAGTTTTTCTGAATCACGTACAATGCACAAGCAGATAACACAAAGCATGATGAGCTTTGTGCGAACATGGGTAGCCCTATGCCTTCTTTGAGGACTAAGTTGGTCTGCTTAGTGCTCTGTAAGAAAAAAACTTTTACTCTGCAATACAGGTCCAGTAGACACATTTATATCCATACTATTCAGTTATGCTGGCACTAACCTCTCTCTCTCTCTCTCTGTCTCTTTCGCTCTTTTTAGTATTTCTTTGAATTTCGTTGCTACTTACTGTTGCGTGAATGCACTTGTGAGCTGCTTACGGTCATCATACGTTTGAATAAGTTTACAAGTAGCCTGGCTACAGCGCTATGACACGTTTTGTGGAAGGCATTCATGCAACAATGTTAGACAGTTTTTCTGAATCACGTACAATGCACAAGCAGATAACACAAAGCATGATGAGCTTTGTGCGAACATAGGTAGCCCTATGCCTTCTTTGAGGACTAAGTTGGTCTGCTTAGTGCTTTGTAAGAAAAAAACTTTTACTCTGCAATACAGGTCCAGTAGACACATTTATATCCATACTATTCAGTTATGCTGGCACTAACCTCTCTTTCTCTGTCTCTTTCCCTCTTTTTAGTATTTCTTTAAATTTTGTTGCTACTTACTGTTGTGTGAATGCAAACTTACTGGACAATACAAGGGATTTTTGCGAAAGCAATGAATTAAACAGATCGGAAAGCTGAGATGAATGGGTGCTACATTAACACTAATTCACAATGCAAATGACTTGAAACGGAACCAACCGAGGTAATAAACCAGATATAGTCCGTTACCTTTGTAAACCTTTATCAAACACGTTTACAGAGTCTTGGTAAATGTCTTTGAGTGGAATGTCCATAAAATTTTTTTATTTTCAACAGAGTAACTTTTTGATATCTACAGAAGTTGTTATGTGACATTGCGATTTGATTTTCTTAAAGGCGTTTTTTTAATTAGCCATACGCGATCATAAAAAGTTTAGCGAGTGACACTCATGAGATAGGCTAGTTCATCATTATTCCCTAATTTATCCTCAGCCTCTTCAAGTTCTAGCATTACGACTAACGCTCGTACTAGTCTGTCAGGCTCTTCAAGCACCTCTCCATTTTGAACCGTTGAAAACACGCTTTGACTGTGGGGATGTATTCTAGCAATGAACAATCAGAGATTTTTAGATAAATCCGATGAGACAATTGTTAGTATGAAATGGAGAGACTTTTTTATTACTAAAATGGGTCACTAATACTACCAGTATTCTCGAATCCTATTTTCGTACACAAATTATCTTAATCATTATAAATACCCTCATATTATTCTTACAATATACTTTTGCCATAAAGGCACTGGTAATAACCCAACTTCCAAAATTCATAGGTCATATAAAGTAAGACCCACGCATTTTTCAAGATATCGAAGGGCTTCAGTATTCAAATTTGTGGAAGATGATCATGCTTATAATGTAGTTTTCAAATTTAAAATTGTAATCATCTATAGCAAAAAATTACAATAAAATTTGAATGAGCAGAAAAACGTTTGATTGGCTGAAAAATAATCGATTTTCTTTTTTGGAAAATCTTGAATTTTAAATGCAATTTACTATATTCTTTAAGCACCTTCTTCTTCTGCCTTTTTCTTTCCTTTTTACCTTTTGTCTCCTAAAAGGGTTTTAGTTCTATAACAACCACTGGAACTGGCCAGAGCAAACCCAATGTGTTTAAGGCATTACGTGATCACAGGTCATGAAATTCTATCCAGTAAAAAGAATTATTTAACCGTAATGAACTCGGTACCCTTCCTTCAAAATGAAGAAAAAAAAAACCACCGCCCTTCTATTTTTAATGACGTAAAAAAAATAATCCCAGATTTAAGAGGCCATAGAAAGTTTTATCAGAAAAGGAAGAAAAAGACAATCATGTGCCTAGAACTTTTTTTTTTCTAAATAATCATATCAGGTACCTGCAGATGATCGAGCTCTTTTTCAGCCAATGAAATGTAGGTAAAATCTGACAGACAAAATACACGTTTTTGGTTTGGATTTAGGCAACTTCGTCATGTTTTTAGACAGAGTAAACATTTATATCAGATACTTGCAGTACTTCCTAGCCGTACTATTCATTATTTTTTCGGATTATCGAAAAAGATGATTTACAATGCTCAAGATGTCTCTTTCAGCAACTCGCGTTTTTCATTGTCAAAGTTATATTACAATGAGAAGGTTCTTTTAAACGGTGAAAAATCCCTTCTTTTTCCTATTTTGCATGTTTTGTCACTTTCAGCCCTATTTATGTACAAAAGTTTTATTTACAGAAAATTGGATCTGTTAGAGAAAGCATAAGAATCAGGTTAAAAAGAATCCATTGGGTCGCTCAGACACATTGGAAGACCACACACCATCTATAGCTGTAGTATCCTTGTTTGCAAAACTTGCAACATACTATGGAACTGAGATGTCAATGAAGCAAAAACCATGCTGACTACCAGCATTTCGATTTGAAAAGACAGCATCGTGATCCTTTTCCTATTATCGCAAAGAACAAAACTGGCTCGATTTTCCCAGAAATAAAACGTCTCCAGTTTTTAGTGTAGTTCGGTCTTCAAACTCCAATTTGAAGTGTCTCAAAAATTTGGTTCGTTCTGTCCAGTCAGATCACAGCTTTCTCTAAACCCGAAGCGAAAAAAGACTTTAAAGGAAATTTGTCAATTAAACAAAGGGACCGGTCAAGAAATAGGCTCTGGAATCCTTTGTCCTCCACTAGAAAAATAAATGAACAATAGCAAGTAAATTAACCTTTCTCTTTTTTTTTCGTTTCTTTTCTTTTTTTTCCCAAAGCTTGGCTGGCTTACACATAGTTATCCATCATGACAAAAAAAGGGAAATCAGTTAGAATCGCCTCTGAAGAGGATGAATCCTTAGTGATTCCTGGTACGTAAAGAGTCATGATAAATGGAACAAAAGAGTAAAGGTGTTCTGGGCAATCATCTTATATGCATTTATATGCGCTTTTAGACACTCTTCCTTTAGTGCCGCCACCCCCCTCTGCTGCTGGACAACGGAGCATCACCGGCACCGATAAAGAAGCGTTTTACAGCATTGAAATGCAACAAGAAGATCCTTTTTTCTATGATCAGTCGAGCGACAACGCCAATAGCACCTATAACAGATATCCAGACGCCAATGTCAGTATGTTACCCAGCTCTTCACATAACTCATGGTCTTCAATGAAAACAACTGTAGATCCGCATGCTATCCAGGCACTGCAGGACCCTTTTAAAGATACCGATCAAGAACGTACTTTAGCACATTACGGCACTGCGCTGCCATCGGAAGATACCATGAAAGAAACCGTTCAAGTGCTACGTCATTTAGAGTATGACGAAGAAAAACAAGAGCTGGATGAAGACAGGACTTTGGCAAGCACGGCCAATTCAACCGTGGCTGCCACCACCACCACCACCACCACCACCACCTCCACAGACGAAGATGATAACCATGACAGCAAAAAGTATGGGTTTGTTGACAGTGACCACGAATTTGATTGGAATGACGATCCGGATCAACAAGCGAAACCAAAGCGCAGAAAGACAGCACGTGAACGATTCACAGCCGTGATGAGACGGCCCTGCTGCTGGCATTATCTCTCACCTATCGTAAAACGCATTCTGATTGCCCTTTTCGGCTCTTGCATGTTTATTACAGTGGCTATCGTTATCTATTTCACTCTTCCAGAACCGACGGAAGCACAACAACAGGATCCCAATTTCACCAACATCAGAAGCAATGTGCAGTGCTGGATGTATTGGGCCGCTTTCATGTGGCATATTTTCTGGATCACCACTTGGATGTTGGATCTAGTCCCTTCGATCGTCTCTTTGTGGACCAAGCTTTTTAGGGGTCGGAGATCCGAAAGAGTCAAGTCGTACATGGAGGTAATTAGAGAAACCTTGACACAGAACCCACACAGATTCCCTGATTTTGACAGAGATTGGCATTATTTTGGAACTTTTTTTTCTTAGTACTACATGAGTCTCAAGCAATATTTTGCCTTGGTGTTCTTAGCTGCCTGGAACCTAGGTGCCTGGGCGTTTCTGATCGATTATCCATTCAAGGTAAATGCAAATTTAGCGTCCCCCTATTGGACGCATTTGGTTTGACTTTTTGGTTTGCTTTAGCTGACGTTGAAATTTTGATGAAATTTATTTTTAGTCCCTCAAGCTCCATGCTTATTCCTTTGTGGTCACCAAGGTATTCGGCTGTATTTTATCTGCTGCCGGTCTCTACTTTATTCAGAAATTAGTCATTCAAATCATTGGTAAGCAAACTTCTCAAAACCCTCCCACCCCCCATTTCATACCCCTCAATGAAACTCACGTCTTCTGATTTTTGATAAAAATAAATTAGCTATCAAATTCCATCGTACGGCATTTTCTGACAGATTGAAAGAAAACAAAAAGAGCTTAAAAAGTAAGTGCATTGATGATCTCCCCGCCCCACAAATAGTCACAACCTCCCATGCTGACCGTCCATGGTATTTTTCATTTAAAAATAGTCTTGGATACCCTTAGCAAAGCTGAACGAAAAACGCGACCCTCCTCTACAGCTGTCGGAGGTTCATACAATAACAACTTACGAAAGCGCCACAAGCACGATAGTCCATTCATCACATCGCCACCGGGATATAGCCAGCTTCAAGATACCAACAGTAGTGCATCATCACCACAACAGAAAAGCTCCTTTTTCTCTCAGTTTAGCAAATCCGTCTCCAGCTTTGTATTGGCCGAAAAACCTACCGCCACCACAGGTCGCTTAGATAAAAACAAGACAGACATCAACTCGGATGACTACGCAAAGAAGGTCGCCAAAAAGTTGTTCTACTCCTTAGCCTACCCCGACGGCTTGTATGGTCAAGAAGAAGATCCTAAAAAGTGTCTCACCGTCTATTCTTTCCTTCCCTTCTTTGACACGCGAGAGGAAGCCACCGAAGCCTTTACTATCTTTGATAAGGATGGCAACGGCGATTTGACGCGTCGTGAATTCCGTGATACCGTCGTCTATATTTACCGTGAACGAAAGGGCCTTGCTCAGGCGATTCGCGATACGAGTCAGGCACTCGGTAAACTGGACACCATCCTCTTTATCATCTTTTTGATGATCGACATCGTGATCTGCCTTTCCATTTTCCACGTCGACTTCTGGACCGCCTTGATTCCTTTTGGTACTTTTTTGGCCGCCTGCACCTTTGTCTTCGATACCTCCGCTAAATCGCTCTTCACCGGTATCTTGTTTCAATTCGTCACTCATCCTTATGATGCCGGTGACTTGGTCATGATTGACTCGACTTACATGACCGTTGAAAACATCGGTATTTTAGGCACCGTCTTTGTCGCCGGGGATGGCACCAAGACGTACGCCCCTACGTCCGTGCTCCTCACAAAGCTCATCTCGAACATCCGTCGGTCCGAGGGCATGGGTGAGACGTTGACCTTCAATATTGATTTCCGTACGGACAACGACTTGATTCTGCTACTTCGTGAACGCCTTCTCGAATGGGTGCAATCTCAATCGCGCGATTTTGCCCCAGGATTTGACCTGAGAGTCACAGATATTAAGGACATGAATCAAGTCATTCTCACGTGTTGGCTTCCACATAAAAGCAACTGGGTTGATCTCGGTAAACGCTTTCAACGAAAAACACGATTCATGCTCGCCTTGAAAGCCATCTTGACCGATCTTGGCATACAATATGAATTACCTGCTCAAAGAATCACTTCTACGTCCTCCTTGGATAATCATCCATTTACTACCGTCAAGCCACAAAACTTTGCTCAACAACAAGAAAGCCGCAGTGCGTAGTTTCATCCGTTGAGTGGGAGAAAATGTGTTCCTTCTTTCTTCCAGAATCTTTCGTGTACAAATTCTAAAAGCCATAGTAGTTAGTAAAAGTCATTGTCGTCACAGTAGTAGTAGTAGTAGTAGTAGTAGTAGTAGTAGTAGAATGAATGTATTTCCTACTTCTACACTTGTAAATACCTACATAATAAATCACACGCATAAATAAAACGCAATGGGTATGAAAAGAGTCATACTATCTTTAGCAAGTTTGGATCTCTTCATCCTACTATTGGAGTAGCCATTTTTTAGAAGGTTTACTTATTTTTATTTGATCTACGACAATTTCAGTTAGCTGGAAATAGTGTTCTTGGGTGGCACTTAAACCGACTACCCAACTTATACTATCGTGATGCTTGGAATGGACGCAACCACTGATAGCGAACGGATCAAGAGTAAGAAAACAGAGGAGATTTATTTCAAGGAAATACTGGAAAAAAAATAAAATAAAATAAATACTACTGTAAATACAGTCCATTAGGACTTTGATGTCAAAAAATACATGGAAAAAAATAAAAATAAAAAATGGATGAAAATGTACAGCTGAAGGAAATGACAAAAAAATAAAATGATAAAACTAGCTCTCTCGTTGAACCCGCACCCACGGAGCAACTAAATGCGTAAGTCGTTCATGTCATGTTCAACATATATTTCAGTGCCTAAGGAAGGCACACCATCATACAAGACGTAAAGTATACCTGATCCAGGAGGGAAAATAGCAGCATGAGGAGGAGCGGTAATTGTCAGCGTCTGTAGATCTTCCGATAAAGTATGCTCCAAAAAGACATACCGTTGAGACATATGCATGGAATGTGTGCTGAACCCAGGTCGCAAAAGCCCTACGCGCACCTTTTGAGCATCTTGCTTATTGCGGACTAAGCCTTCAAGGTGGACAAGGATGTCAAACGTCTGATGATAAGTCACGACGCGAGGAACGTGTGATATTCTGGGACGAGTAGCTGTTTTGAAAAGATAGGGAGGCGAAAAGTATTCTACGCGGAATTCGGTGGGGTAGACAGCATTGACATCAGGTGGGTCGACATTGTTCGAGCCCGCGATCCATATACGACCGTCAGGCAATGTAAGCGCAACCGAATGGTACATACGGGCAATATCTGTATTGGCCAGGTTTTGAGTCCAGCGTTGACCATGGGCAGCCGTAGGGGTATAGATGAGTGGATCAAAGGTAGGATCGTGGTTGCGCCCATTATAGCCAGCCCAACCACGCTGGCAGCCATTCACCCATAGCACGTTGCCATCCGCCATGATGAGACCGTCCGGCATCAAACGCTTATGTACAAACGTATCCATCTCCCAATGAGGATCTTTATCGCCTAAATTGATACGACCACAGGTATCATCGGCTGTCGCATTATTTTTCATGCGTTTGCTACCGCCACAAATCAGAATCTCTACATTATAGTTGTTCTTGGGATCGAGAGGGAGCATCACCGCTCCGCCCGTCAAAGGATACGAACGAGGATGGCCAGGAATCGGTGGTAGTTCCTTGACCACCTTCTGATGCTTGTAGTCATAGATGATGGATTTTTTATTGGCAAAAACAAACAAGTTACCATCCGGTAAGGTAAACACGAATGGATAGAGATTGTAGGGCATCGTTTCGTTTAGAAATTTAAAAGGGACTTCGCCTTCCGGTCTCGGCGGCCAGAACTCGTACGACGGTACATTGATTTCTTTCCGGTTGACAGCTGTGCCTTTTGTGGACCCACCCATGATCAGAATATCGCCTTCGGGAAGTTGCTCAACGGTAGGGTACCAACGATTGACGGTCATCTTGCCGGTTTTGTACTCTTCCCAATAACAACTGTTATCTGTACAGGGTGTGAAATGACGTATCGATTGCCATCCAGGTTCAGCTTTCCACGTCCGGCCACGCTTTTCGCCACCACCGGTACTGATGAAGCTGCCGTTAGCTAGGAAGCCGCCTGCAGAACAGAATGTATTTGTTTCGAGTGGTAAAGGTCTATATTGATTGGTCTCTAAATCGTACTGAACCGAAAAGGCACTCTGGCCTGAATCGAATTGTGCCTCGTTCCATTCGGCTATAAAAAAAAAAAAAAAAAAGAGAGAGAAAGCATTGGTTGCATAAGATATCGGAGAATGAAATGAAATGACCACCGCCTCACTGAGCCATTAGCCTATCTGTTTGTGATTTGGTACCTTTGTCAATAATTAATATAGTTTTCTCACTAAAGGCGCAAACGAAAATTATCAGCATTCGAGCATCGTCGAGCATAAATGATCACATTTTATACTAACTTCAGTAGAACTGCATGCATAGCTGCTACACCTGTCCTCCCTATTTGTTCCATTTTTCCTGATGCAGCGAATGGAGACACGATCGTCTGATCGTCTTCCAGCCAGTGAAAGGGTGATTCCGTTGTCTGTTGCGATAAGACGAATGTCGTCAATAATTCCGTTGCTGCTAATATGGAGACAAAAGCTGAGAGCTTCATTGTGTTGGGAATGAATTAAAAAAGTGTTGACTAGAATCAAGCTTGGAAAGAATAAAAAAAGCAAAAAAAAAAAAAAAAAAAAAAGGCTCTTGTGTTGCTATCTATTCTGGGGGGCTGAAGACAAGTAAAAGCTTCTCATCAATGAGGTGATTTTTTCTGTCTTTCACTTGAGTAAACATGCAACCAAATTTTGTATTCTCTGTGTAACACCTCTCAATATGAGTGAGCAGGCTTTCGGAAAAGAAAAGAAAATATATAAAAATAGAACATTTGAATAAAGGTGCACTCTTCTAAGGAGACAATAAATGACGGCTCGATTAACAGAGCAGGGTTTGAGCAGCAGTCTATGAAGATGAGTAGCGATTCGAACAGACATGAGAAAGCACCTTCTGTTGAACGAAGTGAAGAAGACAGTCGCACTAACTGTAGGAATCAGTCGATATATAGGCTTATGGTCGCAATAGGGTCTGCTTTCCCCGCCAAAAGAGAATACTGTATTCTAGACCCACTCATCCTTCTGTTATCTGTCGAATTGCTATCAGACATTTGAACGTAAATTGACAATGCCGCTTTCAAGCACTTCAGAGACTCTTCTTCTTTTTCCCACATCTAACAGAAATGCTCTTCAGTAACTGCATACGAGGCTCAGTCATTGCTTATAACTTAATGAGAGTTCGTCTATCATCATTCATTTTATGAAATAAACTTTGCATGTGTCCATTTCAATAGAGAACATCCTATTGGCGCTGGTTTCCCTATATAACTGCTCATTTATTTTATCCTTGTTTCCTGTACAGAGTACTGTGCAAAAATGTGAAAACCTGACTTTATGAATGACACTATAAATATTTTACTTTGTCTACGATCAAAACGAAAGAATCGAGGAAATCTTAGGTAGCCTCTTTTATTCTGTTACAAAAAGAAAAATCCCAAAATCACTTTTATTAGCCTTTATTGTATCTTTGGTCATCATATATTCCGGTTTTGGCATATTTATTCTGGGTAAGGAAGTAAGGATTGACACGGCCAGAAAAGGCATTGTAATGATTGGAAGGCTTATGTTGAGATGGATCCAGCTTTCGTAATAAGAAATCAACAGTTGGTTGCACTCTATTTTCGGACGACATTCCTGACCTCGTCTACTTTGTTACGGTGGAGCATGAACGAAGGCGTAATCCAACGTCCACAAGAGCATTGGTCACCAGCCCAATTATAAGATCCCAACTTACTATGACATTTAGGACAATCGATACGACCCTGAACCTCATCAATCAAACCATCTTGCCATTCCATAGGTTCTATAAAATACGACGAACACGTATTGTTGTGAATCGCTAGGGAAGCTAGCAATGGATTCAGTGATGCATTGACCGTATTTAATGATGTATTGACTTCAGATTCGGCTGTAGCGGATGTAGTTGCTGTCGTAATATTGATATCTGAGTTACGTTTGTGGTATGAAAAAGACAGCTGCCCTTTGCCAGCCTCATGATCTACCACGTGTTCCGAACCAACCAACATACGTCGACATTTTTTACATCGTAAAGCTTTGAACTTCTTTTGGTCACTGGCCGAAGTCAAGGGTGTATATTCTGGATCTGCAGCCAAAGCAACATGTGCCACATATCCATAGCCTACAAACAAAAGGAGTGAAGGGATTAGTTTCCCCATCCAAATCGCTTCGGAGCGGTTCTATCCCCGTTGGTTTCCATGTGGGTCGAGGCTTACTTTGTTGTTCTTCTGCCATGCTGGCTACTAGGAATCGTCTATATTCAGCATGTTTAGGGTCCACTTCGTAATTCAAATCATAATAAAGAGAGAGTTGTTCCATAAATCCTGCATTGGGGGCTATAGAGGCTCTTTTCCGTTGAATGATGTCTAACGCTTCGTCTCTGTTGATTTTTTTCGACTTCATTAAACAAGCAGCCAAGATAGTTGGGCTACGAGATACACCTGCTTGACAATGTATCAATATACGGCCTTTGCATTTATAAGCTTCTTGTATGTATTCTATCGCTTCGTCGAAATATTGAATGATATTTTGCTCATCCACATCTAAAATGTTGATATTCTATTTTAGTCCGTTATACAGATAAGATCAATCAATTATGTATTTGCAAAGAGAGGAAAAAAAAACAAAAAAAGCATGTTCTTTGATGTCGTTTTTTTTTTTTTGGTTGAAAGGTCGTTTTGTAATATTTGAGAGGTTTACCTTGTATTCTATGTTAACATGGAGATCATTTTCAAAAGCACCCAACGATAGTACATGAGTAATTTTTTTCTCGGTTAATTCGTCTTTGTTGAATGCCTCGCAGTCGCCCAGATAGATTCGAGACACTATCTCTACGCAGTGTGGCTCCATTGGATCTCTGACGGATGTGATGGACATGAACTTTTCTTGCTTAGAGTTCAGTAGCTGTTCAATCAAATCCTTTTATTTTTAATTATGCAAATTTCATGAGAGTGGCTTAGTGATATGTTCAAGACCAACAGACTGAAGTAGCACAAACTTCGAACAATAAAAGCACGTCTCCTCACTCAAAAGTCATACTGCTTAAAAGCGACTCAATATTATCCATACGCAAATTTTGGCTAGACATTTATTGCTGGTTTATGAAAAAAAGAACCAAGATTTTTGTGATTCATCGTTTGAATAATAGAGATGAAGTGTTAACTATTGCTGATAAAAGAGACACAAGTTACTTCACGTTGACGAGTGTTGATGAAGGTATCATTCTGGACACAATTTTGCCTAGACAGTTTTAACGCTACCACCAAGTAGACGAAGTACAAGGAAAATAGCAGAGTCTGGTTGGATTTGATAATCCTCAAAAGTCATTTTGTCATCGAGTGGTTTTCCACCATGAATCAAGCGCATACCATCTACAGGAATTGTCTCATAGTCTGATATTTGTTCCTTCAAGGTAGCAATGGTATTATTGGATTCTACTTGATAAGCAGTGACTTTACCATCGAGCTTCTTGAGGAAGATTTGCATTTTTTCAGTTTGAATATGAAAGTTGCTTGAAAGATTATAAGTTGGATAAGAACAAACAGAAGAAACAGCAAAAGGTGAAAAGAATAAAATCTTCTATGACATTTTTTTATATCATTGATTATGTCGAGCAATAACTGCAAGTGCATAATTTAACTGAAGCTATGAAAATAGACATGATAAATTCTTGTCGCAGGCAGCAACGACGATAGATAGAGCACACATAGCCAGCTGTGTGAAGAGTATAATTTTAATTTAGCCACCTAATACATTAAGAGGAGCAGTGTGAGCTAATTTTTTTTTTTTTTTCGATTGGCATAGATCAGAGGTAGGAGCTTTTTTTTTCCAATGAAGTAGTGTAAGAGCATGCTACATCATCGATAAACCCTTCTATCTTCCTTTGGAAAGTAGCATAAACAGACAGGAATGAGTTTAAAAGTCAATATGCTGCTGCATGTAAACGATCAATCTATCAAAATAGGTAGCTTATACACATGAATATCTACTATGTCTCGAACCTAATTCGTTTGAGCCAAGAGCTTTTTTTCAATCAATCCAAAGGAAGCCATCTTTTTATTAATAAATAAAGTAATATAAAGAGTTCATCATGATGTTGATAATTGTGAGGTTATTACATTTGAAAAGTCAATTCGGGTCTATAGAACTTGAAATGATGAGCGATTTCCTTACTAGAACGAATTAAATCTCTTTCAAAGCCTCTGTGGTACCTTTGAATGCAAGCAAACAAGAAAAAAAAGGTTGCTTTTTCCCTTTTTATTTTTTTCATAGTTGGCTTCTTCGTTTCAAATCTTTCTTTATTCTCTTTTCTTCACGTTTATAAAACCCTTTCCGTCTTGGTCTTTTTTTCTTCATATCTATAAAAATGGTAACTTATTCAAGGATATTCTAATGGAAAGAACTAAAGGCCAACTCCGGTCGGATTTACCCCTGAATCTTGAACTCATCGAGTTTTTCTGTTTTGCCAATGTAGATTCCCATGTTACCAAGGCAATCAACCGACGATGACAGACCCGTTGGCTTGAAATATACTCGAAACCACTTTTTTAACTTCCCAAAAAAAGACAATAATAGTATCAAGAGAGCACCCTCGAATGCTTCGTCAGTACTATCATCTATTTCAGCAAACGACGTTTCAAACCAGCAACCAATCACAACAGAGAGAAGCCGTTGTCGTCCTCAACAACAAATGGCTACATCACCTACTTTGCCAGTGCGGTCACCTTTTCGCATACGAGATTCACAACAGCAGCAACAAAACAATAAATTATCACATGGTAATACATATTTGATGTAACGAGGAAAAAAAAAGAAAGCGCTCCCACTCTTCTGTTCTTCTGACTGTACCTGGATCTTTTATTTTCTTATTGGTTAGAACAAAAAAGCATTCGATCGAATTCAAGCATAGATATCGACTCGTCCATTTCTTCATCATCCTCTTCCTCAATAGTAACCCTTGAGGATGACTTGGCCCATGAACTTGAAAATCTATGGAAATATAAATCAACATCGAGCACAGCCTCAAATGTAGCGAAAACAGCCCAAGTTAAAAAGGCTTCTATTAATTCAGACGATATGCTATTACAATTGTTGATTTCACAAGCCATGATTGACGCGAAAGATTACAAAATACTTAAATACGAAGAGATAGAAACGTTGAAGCAGGTATAATAGCAACAACACGCCTAATGCTAATCGAAGACCTATTGTTCAACCAACTCTTCTTTTTTTTTGGGGGGGGATTATTTAGCATCACGAACGTCTAAAAAAGCAAATCAGAAATTCAGCCTCTAGACTGGAGATAGATAAGAAGATTCACGATACATCGCAATCGTTAGCACATCTCTCTGCGAACAAGAATCGGGAATCCGTGCTTGTTTTACTAGATGAGGCAGTAGAAGCAGATCGAAAAGTCAAAATATTAACACAGAGATTAACCGAGCTACGGACGGAAGAAGTCAACACGCAGTATCAGATATTACAGCATACAGCAGGTGTATTGTACCTTGGAATGCAGAACATGGAGCAAACGCATCTAGACAAAGGGCTCAGCAATCTGCAATCAGAGGTGGAGACCATCAAACAAACATTAAGAACTATTGTGGGGCAATATGTAGGAAAAAACAGCGTAGATACATTATCCATTAGCGAACTACTAGATCAATTAGAAACTCAATTGAAAAGGTACAAAGCTCAATCTACTGCTTTAGAAACAAAGTTGGAAGCAGCTGAGCAGAGTAATCAATTGAGAATGACAACCGAACACAAACTGCAGTCTGAATTGCATGCAACTAAGATGAAGCGTATTTCTGCTGAAGCCAAATGCAATGAACTACAACAGCAAATTGACAATTTTGTGGAGCCCTGGACGCCATTGTCCAGAGCTGAACCATCACATTCTACAAGCGATGAAAACAAGGGTGTCGAACGGGAACTATCAGCAGAATTGGAACAGGCCTATGCGGATGTCCATCAGTTGAAGCAAACAGTGTCTGATTTAGAAACTCAGGCAGCCAACTTGAAAACACAAGTCGCTGTATACCAAGAAAAAGAAGATAAGCTCAAAACAGATATTGATCACTACCGTGATAAAGTCTGTCAACTGAGAGCAGATAAGGAGAATTGGGAACAAACCATGAAGAAAGAGCAAGCTTTTTTGGAAGAGAATAGCGCAGTTACTTTTGAAGAGTCGCTATCACGCACGGAAGCAGACTATGGACAACAGTTAGAAGAACAAGAGCAAAAATATCAAACACAATTGAAAGAGCAAGCGGCTATTTTGGATCAAACAACCCGTCAATGTGAAAAATTACAAGAAGAATATGACAAATTGTTGGCTACAGGCAAAGATTTGGAATTATTGATCGAGCAAAAGCAAAAGGCACTGGATGCCCGCGATATTCAAATAAATCAATTAGAGGACGAGTTACGCCAGCAACAACAGCAAATCCCACCTGAAGAGGACGTAAAAACGGCCCATTTAAATAGAGCAAGCAATATAGGTAGTATTGACAGCGGCACAAGCGACGAAATTCAAAAACTGCAGGCATTGTTTTTGGAAAAGGAAGCACAATGGATTGAACAGAGCACAGTCATGGAAGCTAATTTTGAAGGAATTTTACGAGAGTATGATCGATTAACAGGCACAGCAATGGAATTCGAAGCAGATAAGCTCGATTACGAAAGACGAATCACAGAACTCACAGAAGAAGTGAATTCTCTGGAAGCATGCCTATTAGAACAAAGATCAAAGAATATAGGATGCGAAGGTGATACGCCTACAACGGCTTCTTTACGAAAAGAATTTAGAAAAATGATAAACGATATGAAAACAGAACATCAACGTATGCTTGAAAGAGAGATAGAAGAAAAGAAACGTTTAGAAAAGCAATTGAAGGATCTGAAGCACGAAAGAGAAATGTCGCGCTATGAACGTAGTAATAAAGGTGTACAAACATTTTTTGTAGCGTGAATAAAAAACATAAATATACGCCATCTTTCTTGTACTTAAAGCCTCACTAAAAATTAGTTTTTGCTCTCATTGATTTGCTGTAATATATTTCTCCCATATTTTTGCGCGTATGCTTTGTCTTTGTGGAGGGGTTTTTTCGTCTGATTTATTCAACAAAAAAAAACTATGCATTTACATCAATATTCTATTTGAACTGGCATTTGAAGACCCTGTCACGTTACTGCTGTTGGGTTGATTTGGTGCCATATTTGACAATGCATTTACTGTTGTACTAGAGCTAGTGGCGGGGATATTTGTGTTAAGGTTAGGGTTCGATGTATTAGATGTAGTAGAGTTCGCTGATGAAAGTTGCTGACTAGCTTGTCTTTCTTCTATGGCATCCCAAGAAAATGTCCATTCTCGTTTCACTTTTTGCCACGTTGTAGGGTCGAAAAATACATACACGCCTCGATCCACAGTAACATTTGGTGATGCCCTTCGGAAAGTTTGCACGGGTCTACCATTCTCGTCTGCTTCTTTCGTTAACCATAATCCCAATTCTTTATGATAACGCCAATTGCGATTGTATCTATAAATTAATAATAATATTAAAAAAAAAAAAAGTTCAATGGATCAGTTTTCCAAATTGCATCTCCTTTTTGTCGACTTTAGCAATGTAAAAAGACTACATACAATTCTTGAGCAGCCGCCTCTTGAGCAATGTCTTTTGGCATACAATAAAACACATAAAACAGAATTTCGTCTGAGAATGTTCTCATACGTTGATGAGCAGGAGGGGTTGCTTGCACATTACGATAACATGCAGGTAAGTAGTAGCCGGGTTCAACATTCAACCCTGGTAAATTTTGTGTATCTGACCATGGTGATATGAATGTTGAATATATCGAACTAGAAAAGGGAAACGGGAGAAAAGATACAGAAATGACTGTCAGTAAAAATCACTGAAAGGATCCAAAAAAACGCGTCAAAATTCTAATTTGGTCGATCATTACTCTGCTGTATTTAGATCAAGACCAAGTGTAGTCAAGTCACTACCCAAAGCTAACATACTACGATCTGGGTCAGTCATGCGAATCACACCCAATAACCCTAAGAGTCCATAGGGATCCGTTTGTTTTCCATCCGCTGATGAATCTTCTGGTTTTCGCTGTTGCTGTTGCTGCTGCTGCTGTTGCGGCCGTTGTTGTTGTTGTTGTTGTTGTTGTTGTTGCAGCTACACAGGGTTAGAAGAATAGTTCAATTTAAGAAACAGTAACTTTCAATACTAATCAGGCATCTCAAGTAATTTACCCAGCTTTCAGATGAATCATTCGGTTTGACTTTTATATCAATGAAAAATAGGTTAGATATTTGTAGAAAAGAAAGCACTTTCTCTTTTTCTTTTACTGCATTCACCTGATGGCTGTTGTTGGCTGTCTCTTAAATTAGCATAATCCAGCCATTGTTCAGGTTTAC
This sequence comes from Mycotypha africana, assembly GCF_025528875.1. NCBI lineage: Eukaryota > Fungi > Mucoromycota > Mucoromycetes > Mucorales > Mycotyphaceae > Mycotypha > Mycotypha africana. Next base: position 438,928 of record NW_026515736.1, on the reverse strand, counting down.
TATTACTATTACCGCCAATAGCATTGTTGTTACTGTTCCCGGATTCCATACCCCCCCTATTGACGCTGTTTATCGCATTATCGAAAGCCGAAGCCGTACTACGTAACGCTGGAAACTCATCCATGGAAAAGGATCGTGGTGGAATGTCAGTTCGAGTAGCAACGGCGCCATTAGAAGAAGGCTGTAAATCGCCTGCGTGGAATTGATTGTTGGTTCTTCCACCACCAAAGACTAAAGGATTGGTTTTATTATAGAAATTCATACTTTCCAATTCATGTTGCTGCTGTAAATAGGCATTGTTTCCAGCTGTAGAAGCATAACTGTTGGATAGCCTACTGCTGTTGTTCGGCAGTGTTGCGTTATTATTGTTCACTGTACGGTTCATAGTCGGTGGTGTTCCTAACGCAGGAAACTCGTTCAAGTCGGCAGCGGTATTTGGGCGAAACATATGTTGTTGTTCTTTCTAAAAAAAGGTTTTTTTTTTCTTCGGTCGTTTGATGAGTAGCCTTCAATTGTATATGTAGGATGAGAAAGTTGAAAGACACACACAAATGTGAAAAAAAAATTGAACACAAAAAAGTATAGAAAACCTTCGATTTTTTTTTTTTTTCCTTTCACCTCGGTGACGTGACCTTTTAGGTCGGGCGGATAATAAAATGGATATTTGCTTTTGCTGGTTGAAAGTGTGCACATTCCCTATCATTTTGCCCCTTTCTTACTTTTTTTCTTTGCTTTATTTCAGCTTTCTATTAAACCCCGGGGATGGCTTCAGCAAAGACGCTTTATTTATTTAGACATATACAAACAAAGCAGGTCTTGGTGAGTACGAGACCCGATATGCAGGTAAATCAAAATATTATTCGGGACAAGACAAGGACAATTAAAATGTGTGTATAATTAATCTGGATGACTCTCCTCTATTTTCATGGCTGTAGTCTAGTAGAGTTTTAAAGCAATTAGGAGGATATAAACCACCCAAATTAAGAAAAGATCATTGGCGTCCATTAGTGGCCGTTACAGGCTTTAAATCAAGCGACTCTGTAGATGCTTTAGCCAATGCTCTCTTATACCGTAAAACCAGCAAACAAGTCAGTCTTGTCACCAGTCCAGAACACAAAGCGAGACAGAAAAGATTAAGAGCTGTAGATGAGATGGATCTGATCGATCGAACTCTCACATCATTACGCGAAGCTATTGAGGTGATTGCAGATAGAAGAAATGAGAAAGACTTATTAGCGCTGTGGGAGCAACCACACTTCATGAAACTAAAGGACGAGAAAGACTGGCCATCATTGTTAAAACATGGACAGTTGGAACTACGAAATAACCGATTTGTTACAGAAGAAGATAAGTCTGCAGCGGCAACTTCAGAAACTATAAATACTACAACAGTCTAAAAACAAACTTCTAATGTATATTATTTAACATCCATTCACAATAAAGAAAACTTGAGCAATTGCTATATCATTATAAATCTGCAGATTTTTGACAGGGACTCTGACAAAAATCTGGAGAACAGCAGCATTTCCGATTCAAACTCAGTTATAAGTGTTGCGTTTAAGAACCCCTTCCCCTCCTTTACCTGTCAACTTTGCAATCAAGGTTGCTCATTACTACAATGTCAAACAATAACAGCAATGAAACGAGGGAATATGTAAAATCCTACATTAAAAACACATATGCTCAGGATATACTAGAAAGTGAGCAACCAAAGTTCGATCCTAATCGGTCAACATCAGCACCACCATTAACCGCAAAACAGCAAACTGACGAAGGCGACGTTAGTTCTAAAAGCAATTTACCCACTCAAGAGAATATATCAGCCCATTTGAATATTCATCTGCCTACGCACAACCCTATACCCTCTTCTTCTACGACGAACAGGTCTACTGACACAGTACAGAATAAAAAACAGGACGGAAATATAGAGTACACACTTTCAGCGCAAGATTTCAAAGAGCAGAGAATAGAAATACATGAGGCGGCAACCACAAATTGTGTGGATTTGCAAGAAGAACTTTTTCAATGCTTTCAACACGGCAGTTGGTGGGATAAGGCTAAAATGTGTGAAGAACAAAAGCAGAAATTTTGGGCTTGCTTCCAAGCACAGAAGGCTTTTTTAAAAGAAGTCAATTATAAGTCACCTTTCAATACACAGGAACAAGATGATAGAATTTTGGCGAGAGCATTAAAACTTAGAGAAAAGATAGACAACTCAAATAAAGAATAGTGTTAAGCAACATTTAACTCGCGTTCCAACCTGAGAATAAATTGCTTAGTCACTCCTTTATAATGGTCACAGGAAGGACTCTGAGTTTGAGCCTTTCAATTTGTTTATTTAAAAAAGCCAGACATATTTGCTTGGTTTCTTGTCTGTCATTATATCGCGCATAGATAAAGTGCCTATTTACTTATTATTGAACTAAAATGATGAAGCGTGCTCCAGTATTCTTTATATCTCATGGAGGTAATGTCATTCATTTTCTATGCATATAATAAATGAAACTTCAATCATTGAAAAACAACAATGGCGTTTTCAGGTCCAACCCTTTTAGAAGATCAAGCAAAGCCGGGTCACTTCTATAATTGGCTCGGCCAATACTTAAAAGACAAGTTGAAGCCGAAAGCTATTGTCCTTATCAGTGCTCATTGGCAAGGCGTCAATGACAACCATGTTTTCGGTATGCTGCTTAGTCTTGTAATGCCTGCAGTATGAAGTTAATTAAATCAATCTCTTCGTCTTTACTTAAAATAGTGGACGTTTCCGAGAAACCCAAGTTGATCTATGATTTTTACAATTTTCCTGATAGATATTACAAACAAACCTGGGACCACAAAGGTTCACCTCAAATTGCTAATACAGTCATTAGTTTATTGGATAAGGTAGCACAGTTTAGATTGGTTCTACTTCAAGTATATTTGGTATTTAAATCGACTAATATACAGGTAAAAATGATGGAGTAGGCTGGGTTTAAGGGTATAGGCGAAGAATACGGTAATGATCATGGTGTATGGGTTCCTTTGAAACGCGCCATGATGTCCAATCTCGATATTCCTATTGTTGAAGTCTCAACGTTATCACACGAAAATATGGAAATGCATGTTAAGTTGGGAGAAGCTCTCTCTCCTTTGAGGTAAACGGAAAATCTCCAAGTCAAACTTTTCGTGAGCCATATGAGATTTGATTCTCATATTGGGAAAACCGACTATTGTAATAGAGAAGAGGGCATTGTCATCATTGGCAGTGGTAGTGCAGTGCATAATTTAAGAACATTATGGCAACATGCGGATAGCCCGTCCCCACCATTCGTTGCTCTTTTTGATAATGAAATGACAAAGGTTGCAACAAATTTTACAGCTGAAGAACGTAATGAAAAAGCATGCAGATTAAACCAGCATCAGGCATTCAGACTCTGTCACCCAACAGCGGAGGTACACTAATCAATTCTCATAAACAAATGCACAGTGTTGGAAAGCATTCATCTAACCATAAATTCTCTTTTTCCGATTATATAGCATCTCGTCCCTTTTCATGTTGCGTTAGGTGCTGCAGGAAACGATCAAGGCAAAAAACTGCTGGAAGACTATTTTTCTACACTCAGTTGGAGTTCTTTTGGTTTTGGTTTGCCTGATGATATAGAACTTCCCAATTATCCCTGATAGCATAGCTAGCATATAATATAATATCCATTTGCAGGAAAATGACAAATCGATTTCCGCTTTCTACATTTCGTATCTTAGTTTGTAATTCCACGCATGCTCTGTAGAGTGTGATTTTTTTTTTTTTTGAAACCATGAGTGTATGTTGATTTTCTAGTAAAATGCTATAGCAAATGTATTTCAATAGATTGAGCGGGTATCATTTTGATAAAATATTGACAAAGGTATCTTTAAAATGCATTCAATGACAGTTGAGAAGCATTTGGCGCAAATGGATCCTGCGTTTGTAAAGAGTGGCCATCGATCAAATTCTGCTGCAACAATGATGCTTTCAATTTGACTTCAATGGTAAGCGCATCTAGCTCATAGTGTTTTAACAATTCAGCTTTTCTCGATTCGTTGAGTTTGGGTGGCTGATACGCTGCTCGGTCTAAGGGTATAGGAGGCAAGCTGTTAAAGACGTTCCGTGCTCGTTGGTAGTTGAATGTTTCATGGGGAACATATCGTTTGGAATCCATATGCTGCAGAATCATCTCTATTGAGCCATATTTTTGTATGGCTTGTATTGCACGATGAGGACCGATACCTTGAATAGTTCCCGAAAAATCTGTGCCACAAAGAATGCATAGATCAATGAAGGCGTCTTTACTTAAGCCCAGCTCTTGTCTAGCAACAACAGGGTCTATAGATAGAATAGGACGATGCCTAGCAAAGAAATACCGTAAAATTGGTACTTCACCAAACACTAACGTATCCAAGTCTTGAAGAGAAGATGTTAGTCAACTGTTCATTGGAGATAGCAGTTGGGTTCTAGGTTACCTTCTGACACTGTGGCCTTTGTGATACCTGCTCGGCCAAGATGTGCACACATAGCTTCCGCTTCATGACCGTTGCAAGTGAAACAGAGATAACCAAGTGCCTCTAAAAAGTCTCTACATTCCTCTCGTATAGCTTGTGTAATACGGAATGACCTTTTTTGTAATGAATCCAACATTACTTGATTGTCCCTTCTCAACCTCTTCAGGGCAGATTTTGTATTTTTATACTCTTGACTCACCATGTCAGCAATCAGTTCCTTTTCGCGATAAACCAAAGCACGTACAGTTCTTGTATATTTTTCGGTATTTTTAGAATTAGTAATAGCATTTCTCAGTTCCTGCGCGAAAAGCATTAATTTTCCTTCAATATCAATATCGGCGGCCTTGTAGTTTCTTTCGTCCACTATATCCTCAACCTCTTTCATTACTGCATTATTATTTGATATCCTATTTTCTGCGTCGGCCATTGTTTGATCCAAGTCATTAAAAATACTGGCAAGATTAATTTTGTCAAATTGGTCGACATTGTCTATTGAATTTGAGAACTGTAACCAATTGTCTAATCGGATCGATTGTTCCTTTTCGAAAGCAAGGGAGTGTTTGACTTTGGAACGAGCTTTGGCTCGTTTCGCTAATTCGAAACTTTTAGCTGCTAATCGTTTAGGCCCATCAAACACAAAAATCGGTCTTATTTGGTTGAGATCGCAAAAGCGAGCAAGTTGATAAAAGCCGTAAATATGTTTGTAATTGTGGGGTTCGTCGCCGTATATGAATTTATTTAAATGGCAGCTTGCATCAAAGGCGATAGTCTGTCTAGCCAATGTGTTTGCACTTATAACACGAATAGCATTAGGTGCATGCTTTGCGATAAGACCAGTTAGACCATGAACCCCCATTGAAGACAGAATGAGTGGTACCTGGTATTGAAAACAAAAAAAAACGTAAAAATTGTCGGGTGGAGAACCCGCTTAAAAATGCGACTTTGGGTATTTTTTTTTTGTTTGTATAGTTTATTTGAGAATGACCATCAGCAAAGAAAGATTTACGAACAGTCCTATCATTTAAACCAAGGATTCTTTCTCAAAATTTGTCCACTGGAACTCATAACGTGCTTTTGGGGCTGTATAATTCTTTAAGGTATCGATGACATCTTTGCTTGATTCACAAAGGACAAAAATTTCAGCATTGTGAGTTTTGATGAAGTTTTCTAGTTATTTCAGAAAAACAATAAGCAGGTTCAATTGCAAGCGCTTACTCTACGATGCTCATAACTATTCTCAAATACCTTTAACACACATCTTGACCCATTCCGCAAATGGAGTATAGTAGTTTTTGGTATTAACGAGGATAATGGGCTTTGTGTGAATGTTGAGTTGAGACCAAGTAATCATTTCCAACATCTCTTCCATGGTGCCGAAGCCGCCGGGCAAAACAACGAAAGCGTCACTCTCATCATACATACGGCGCTTACGGCTGTGCATGTCAGGAACAACAATGGGATCACAGAGTTGCTTACTACCATGCTTGAACAATGGTTCAGGTACGACGGCTGTAATTTTGCCACCATTATCTAATGCAGCTTTGGCAACTGTTCCCATTAAACCAACGGATCCGCCACCTACATACGAGATATGATTGTCAGCCGCTGACTCATTCCTGAAATTCAAATGAGAAATCATTTATGTACTACCATAAACCAGTCTCATGCTGTTCGCAGCCAAAATTTTCCCTAGCTCTGTTATTATTTATATCAATTGCAAAAACAGTTATTGCGAATTAGAGGATAGATGGCATATTTTAAGGGCTGCGCATCGTTAATGTAATTATCATCAAATGACAAATCAATCTTACCGATAGCCTCTTGCTCAAAAACTGGATCTGCACCGTCTCCGGCGCCACAGAACACACAGACACTTTTAATGTTTGCGCCATTTACTTTATCATTCGACGAACGAGTTGAGGGAGACATTTTTACTATGCTTTGATTATTAAAATGTAGAGATTTATTTTTCTAACTTTGCGATACAAGCTAAAGAAAAGCACTAAAATAGAAGTTCAATGGACAGGATCAATTTATATTTTATAGGTTTTGCTGAGACATTGATTGGAAAAACCATTTTAGCTCACAAATGTTACAGTACTTTTTAATTCCAGATGAAAAAAATTGATCAGCAGGAAGATTGTGATTGATCCTCAGAGGCTATACAGACAATAGGAATGGACGGAACAATATTTTAAAACGTACGTAATGCAAGTATAATTTACTCGCAAGATCTAAAGATAACGATTCACAGTACCAAATGCATTAGGCGCGGCGCTTTTTCTATTTGACATGGTGCAGCGTAAAGTCTCCAGGACGCGCAGGTGCAGCTCAAGATGAAGTACTCTAAATTTTGTGTATATAGATTGCACAAGCACTGAATAGGTCAATAAGCTATTACTCCAATAGAATATGTTTATGAATCATTCTGTATAAAGAAATGTCTAAACTCAAGTTTATGCAACCTCGGACTTCATACCTTCAAAAAAGTAAACCGGCATGATTCATCATTAGTCTTGTGTATTGCTCAATAACGAATATACTGAGCTACCTATGGACAGCAGTGGGAACATCTGAAATATGTTCAATTTTTTAACCCACAAAGAAGTCATGTCAGGTTATCAACTGTATGGATTTTTTTGAATGACAAACTCTGATGCTAAGCTTAATCAACTGTGCGTCTGATTAATAAAGGTCGTACACCAATTGCTTCCCGTCTTTCAGAAACATTATAAACCACTTTCAAACACATTGTAGCAGCAATACAAGGAAATTATATGGAGATAAGATTCTGAGAAAAAACAAAAATGTCCAAACGCAACGGAAGCGCATATCACAGATGGCAAACGCCACTATCTGTCCTGAAGAAACGGAAGGCTTTCGACTATATTTTTGTTCGCATAACTTCTCGCGATGATACCCTCTTTACAGAAACTACGTTCTAAGAATCATTTTGAAGCTTCTAGACTTTTCGCATCAGGTTCTTGGAGACACTGTAAGCCATGGCTATTGCCATAAGAGTGGTTCTGTGTGTTGATCTATTCAACACTCTGTCTAATCCCATCAATATTAGACGTTCCTCTACGTGCCAGCTCGAGCTCGAGAATATAATTGGATCGATTTTAAACTATCAGCATATTAACAAATTGGGTCAAAATTTAGTTCTCAAAAAAAAAAAAAGGGCGAATTTTATGCAAAGCTTAAAAAGGAATACTTGTAGCGTTTTCCTTCCAGAAATTTTCTTTCTCTCTTTTCCCAAAATGTTTTCGAGGTTAATCAACTCTATTCGTGAGCAATTCGCAGCACGCCATACCCATCTTCCCGACAGAAATATTGGCGCTGATGCTTCAAATAGTGACAATGATAAAATGATCGATAATGACACATCTTCCTTCAAACAACGGAGTAGAAGCTCCTCTGTTACCGAAGAATTACAAAGAAGAAGCAGCATTGGTAGCAATAGTATTTTTACAAATAATGACGAAGGCGCGGGTGGTTTAAGCAAATATACCACCGCACAGTCTGTACCTATTCCACGAAAAAACTCCATAACATCTGGAACAGCAGGTCTTGGTAAAAGCGGAAATGGCAACAGTGGCCGTAGAATGTCAACTAATCTTTGCAGTGGCAGTGCGTATGACGATTATGTCCAAAAAGACCTTATGTCGAGCTCTTGGACGTAAACTTGGTTTGCAAATTCAATCAATGGATTTCCCTTGCCTTAGGAAAAAGAGCAAATCAACGAGCCCACTGAAGTGTCCTTCTCTTCTAAGAGAAAACTTTATAGATGTTGCGTGGATGGATTGAACTTCCTACACGGTAAAAGACGGCATGTAGAGCTTCGAATATCCGGGAGAATTTATCAACAACGTTTTTGATAGTATCGTTACGTCTTACTTAGCACACTATTATCAGTACTGTTTTTTAGCATGAAGAACTTTGCATAGCACTGAACTTACTTTAGCTAAATTTGTCAGTTTGGTTTGATTAATAAAACTTCGTTAGCAGTTAATCTGTTCCATTCCTTGTCCAATGAATGGTACTGTTTTGAATACTTGACTAAAGTGATCAGGCAATCTAAGCGTGAAACAGTAATAAAATATAGTAGCTCTTTTAAACGACGACAGAGACTAATTGTGCTTCGATAAAAAGTACCATTCACAACAAGCTTTGTGTAAAAGGTAGTAAGCTTCCCATTGGCATATTTATGATAATTCAATCCCCTCCGGCATTCGATCGAATAGTCAAACCTTAGCCGAAAAGAATTCTAAATTGTAGATGGTATCACGACGCTACATAAGCGACTAGGTATCGGTTTCATGGATTGAATAGCATTTTCTCTTCGATCTGTATGGTGATAGTAGTGAAGTTTACACATATGACATAGTAAAACTGCAGTATTTATGTATCAAAAATACATTTCAAAAGCTAAAGCAGATCATTCTGATATGCAAACTTAGAGAATAAAACGATATGTAGATGGTTTTAGTTATAGTCTATCAATAGTTTTTGGTCTGCTCGATTATAGGAATAGAAGATTACATTCACTCAAGACAAAGGAAATCGTGATCTAGACACATTTCACTATAAAAATGGAGGGAAATTCTAACCTCGGTCTGCTAATTATGTAGTGATAATGCCAGATTTGACTGTCCTTCCTTTATCGACTGCACTGCTATTCTGTGTGCTGCTTCAATATCCCTCAATCACACTGTCTTATTGACATGTAAAAGTGAATGCTTACACCCGCTTTTTTTCAGTATGAACGCTCATCATTGTATTGGGATAGAATGACTAAACTTCCTCTTCTCTAAAATCCTGTATTCAGGTACTTACTATTGCAGTTGAATCTTTTCGTCTATACTTCGATTGTAAGAGTCCTCAGACGGGTATCTTCTTCTAATTTGCAAGGAAAAGCTCGTTCATTACTTTTTTTTCCCACCTTGATCTAAAACTGAGACTAATCCACTGTTAGTTTTCAAGTACTTTGTTCGCAGCAGTATACTCTCCTTTTACGAACTGCGTTTGAAACAGCTTTTATGAGTGCAACTCTAAAAAAGCAAGTCTATCCTTCATTACAACTACCTTAAAAAAAAAGTATATAAGCGAGCAATACTTTTTCAGTGTATTTTCGTATTGTCCAGACTAAGTACAGTAGATATTGTACATGCTTGACTAATTGCACAAACTGATCAAGGCAATGTCGGAATATTGTGCCATTCCTTCCAGCGCATAGATAACTACTTCTGAATGAACTTTTTTTTTCTTCTGATATGGGCTTCTTTGATCATTCAAGGGAAAACTCTTTAGAAATTGTACACTTGCCGCAATGCTGGTAGGGAAGTAAGAACTCGTTATTCGATTTCATTGTATCCTTTAAAAAAAAATAGGTTTAATTGCTCAATTCTTCAAATGGAAAAATATGTCAAACCCCAGCGTAATTTAATTAAAAACTGTGCTTCAAGTTTTATTGTTTCCTTTTTCCTCATGGCTTTCTTAAGCATTGCAAGAGATGAACATTGCTTTGAAACCGACAAGATTACTATTACAAAAAAGTAACAGAAACAAATGGATAAGCAATGCTGCCTCAGAAAAAATTTTTACGGCAACAATAACAACAACAGCAAGAACAATAACAACAGGACGACGATCGTTTTTTAGCAGACGGAAAAAGTTTGTCCTACTTAGCAGTGCTACATTAGCTGTTTGTGCAGGCACCAGTTTACCAACACTGATAGAATCATCCTCTGATGACAAAATTAACTTGAATAAAAAAAATAACGAAAGTACCAAAGGTAGCAACAGAGTGCGGCATACATTATTTGCCTTGCAACGTATTGGAGTTGCCACTAAAGTAGGCGTGCAAGTCGCTATTGATTATAAAAGGACGCAATCAAAAAGGTATTCTTCAAATGAAGAACGAGTTGTTGCTATAAAACACTGCCATAAACGAGCTGCTGAGCGCGTATTGGCCGGTCTCCAAAAATTGGGTGGTATTTACGTGAAGCTGGGGCAACATGTATCTGCTATGACCTATATACTACCTTTAGAATGGACAACCACCTTAGCTGTCCTCCAAGATCGCTGTGATCCGACACCGCCAGAAGATATTCGAAAATTATTTCTGACGGATTATGGAGAGCCGTTAGAAGAAGTATTTGACGAATTTGACTGGAAGCCGTTAGGTGTAGCCTCTTTAGCTCAAGTGCATAAAGCCAGATTAAAACAAAATAGAGAGAGCCATGTTAGCTTGAGTAGCTCCCATAATGATGGGAAGAATTTTGCATTAACGGACCAGCAAACTGGACAACGATGGGTAGCTGTCAAGTTCCAGCATCCACGTTTGGACGAATTCAGTCGAATGGATCTGGAAACAGTTAGTTTGATTGTAGGCACTATCAAGCAACTTTTCCCGGATTTTGGCTTTGAATGGATATTAAAAGAAATGCAACAATCGTTACCGCAAGAAATGGACTTTGAACATGAAGCTCGAAACGCCTATCAAGTCAAAAAGAACTTTGAGAACGAAAATACACCATTAGTGGTTCCTGAAATCTTATGGGCGAAAAGACGAATATTATGCATGGAATGTAGGATATGAATTTGTACAACATCTCAATCTATTGCCGCTCTTTTGCTGAGATTTCTTTCATTTTAGTTATTGATGGTGCACGTATTGACGATTTGAAGTATATGAAAGACCACCATATCGATCCTAATCAAGTATCGACCGAAATTACTAAAGTCTTTGGAAAAATGATGTTTCTAGATGGATTTGTACATTGCGATCCTCATCCTGGCAATTTGCTTATTCGACCAACGACGACGAACAACAGGAATAGCAAGTTCAAATTTGATCTCGTTCTACTCGACCACGGCCTCTATCGTACGTTAACCGATCAATTACGTACTGATTATGCCCACTTATGGACTTCACTCATTCGCGGTGACGAGAAAGGCATCGAAACCTATTCCTCGAAAGTAGGATGTCGGCCTGGCTCCTACCGTCTGTTTGCATCACTCCTTACTGGACGTGAATGGTCTACCATTCAGTCAGCTGATTTATCTTCTTTTCGTACCAACACAGAGATGAAACGTGTCTCGGGGCGCGCCAAAGATTTTGTGAGTCGCATTTATGACATTCTTGCCACCTTACCACAGATTGTACTTCTGCTGTTGAAAACCAGTGATCTGCTGCGAGGCTTAGACGAAACGCTACGTTTGGAAATAGGTGGAGATAAGTACATTACTTACGCCTTGATGGGCCGCTTTTGCGCAGAAGCTGTGTGGCTTGATGCGAAGCAAAATTTATTACGGCGGATCAAAGAAGCGCCCAGCTTGTTTCATGCGTGTAAATTGTTTCTGAGTTTGTTCTCGTCATGGTGGGAATATCAAACGCTCGAATATGGGCTTTGGATCTATCAGCTTAAAGTCGATGTACGTACAAAATGGACTATGATATGGCATCATGGTGTTTCTGTAGAAGAAATGCAGAAGCAACGGCAATTAAAGCTTATCGATACAGCAGCAGTAGTAGCTCCCTTGTAATTAGAATTGTACTAAATACCAAAAGTAGAGTTTCTCAAGTAGTATCATGTAAATATCCTTCATTTTTGGTTCTCGTTTGTTTCTATGAAGATTAGTAAAACCACATGCAGAAATAAACCAAAAATCGAAAAAACCCATTCAACAGAACGTGAAAACTCGTAATGTTGATTGAATGGGTGAACACAGGCTTTTATTCAGCTCACGATCCAAGACTAGCAAAAAAAAAAAAAAAAAAAAAAAAAAAAAAACCCAAAAAAAAACCATCGTTCGTGTGGGGATTTATAATGTTGTAATGCGTATATACAAGCTAGATGAAATTTATTTAGATATGGTTTTAACAATTGCTCATCACGTCCAAAAAAGAGCTGTCCTTAGAATATTTCATCTTGGTTTGGACAATCAACCGAGGAATGGCCGACATAGTCATCACAATTTTCGCAGAACTATAAGAGCAGTTAGGCTTAGTGATGCATTCCTTTTGCGGTTTGAAAAAAATATCTATTTACCAATTTTCCGTTCTCTGATAAGTGAAGATCGCTCTTGCATTCCAATACATCATGACCATAAGTATCACATAACTCACAATATTTATCACCATCATCATCATGCTTGGACGAAGAAGGATGGGTTGATGATGTTGGAGTAGGAGACATGGTGTGTGCTGTAGTAGTGGGTGACATTAACATACTATGGTGACTCTGATTGTTATTGCTGCGGTTAGTAACATTTATTTTGTCCTCCTTTATTAGAGCCAATTCCTTTTCTAAATGCTGCACTTTCTTCTTTTCCGTTTCTAATTTCTCTTCTAAATCAGCCTCGCCAAAGACACGGTTCTCAACCAATGATTCTAATTCTGCCAGATCTTTAGACAGTTGTTGGACGCGTTGTTTTTCAGTCTCTAGTTTCCGCTGATATGTCTCTTTTTCAGTTTCTAATTCTATAATCTTCTTTTGCAGTAGATTGCTATCGGTATAATTGTTTTCTACTGTTGTCTTCTCTTGACGATTATCATTTTTACTGCTGTTGCTGTTACTATTATTGTTATGGCTTGCATCTTGATCTAAATTTTGTTTCTCTAAAGCCAACATCTCATCCATTAATTCGTTATAGTTTTGTTCTAGGCGTTGATGTGCTTCCAGCAACTGCTGATAGTCCTTTTCCATCTTCATGGTAGATAGTTTCATTTGATAATGTTCATCTTCTGCTTTTGCATGCGCTTCAAAAGCGTCGTCTGCTTCTTCCATCAGTCGCTTTTTATCGTTTAATTCCTTTTCAAAATCTTGTTGCAACTGGTCATACTTCTCTTCTAGCGCTCGTGTCTGCTGGTGGGACTGCTGGAGCTCGAGTTTGAGTTGTTCAGTTTCGTGGTGTAAAGTTTCAATGGTGCGTCGTTCATTATCGAGCTCCATCATGGCAAGATTCAGTTGCTCTTCTAAGCGATGACGTTGATCGATGGTCTCCTCATCGCCATTATAGAACTCCTCTTGCCCTTCTGTTCCTACTACTGTACCATTGGGGAGCGTGACAGGTTGCTGTAGTTGCTGTAGCTGTTGCGCATGTTGTTCGTCTCCAAAGCTAGTTTGCTGTATTTCTAATAGCTTGGCTTCAAACTCCTTTTTCCTCTTTTCTTCCCTTTCCCCTGCTCCCCCTCCTCCACTATACAGATTAGCTAGATCGTCGTCATCGTCATGATGGAACAAAGTACTCTGCTTGTGTTTCAAATCTGCTACCATATACTCCAACTGCTGTATCCTATAATTTTTCTTTTGCAAAACCATGGTATGTTCTTGCTTTAACTGACCCACTGATTGATCATAAGCTTGGATCGCCTCCAAACCAGCTCTTCTTAACTCTTCACATTCCTTTTCAAGACTAACGCATTGAGCTTCTCGTTCTTTCACCTCCTTCCTCACCAGCTCTAGCTGGCCGGCATGTTGTCGATTCAACTCCAACTGGTGTTCGTCCTTTTGCTTCACCTCTTCTTGCAATTCTCGAACAAGGTTTTCAAGTCGTGTCATGCGTTTTAATTGATATGACTGTTGCTCTTCATCTCGATGGGTTTGGGCCAGTGATTCCTCACATTCGGTGAGGTGCAGCTGCAGTTCACTTATCTGTGATTGAGCCGCGGCAAGTTGTTGTGAAAGATGCTGATTTTGGCTTGTTTGTTCATCCACTTGAAGAGAGAGACTTTCTTTGATGGAGACAAGTCGTTCCCATGCCGTTTCTTTTTTGGACATTTGAGAGAGGAGGGTATCACGTTCTTGTTGGATTTTTTCTAACATGTCATAAAGGGTATCTGCTTCAGCTGCACTCAATGCATCGCTTTTCGTTGTCATTGAGAGGGTATCCTCTGTGGGAGATGAAGCAATGGGTATCATATTGGCTTTTTGCAAGAGGACGGGTTTAGGTGTTGTGGTAGTTGAACGAAGCTGAGGTGTGCTACTTGCTCTTTTAGCTATGGGACTCGTAGTGCTAGTGGTACTGATAGAGTGAGGAGTTCCTACTACAGAACGCCTGTTGTTGGGAGTCGAGCTATTGGGGGTAGGTGTGGACTTTTTATAAGTCACTGTTGTATGAGATGCAGTAGTAGGCGAAGAGCTGTGTATACGATGAGAATACGATGATGGTGACTGGGAAGGTCTACTATTAGCTTTCGTCGTAGATGTCGAAGGTGTCGTCGACTGACGTATCATTCTTATACGAGATCTTTTTGCGGCGCCATTGGTTGTAGGTATAACACTGGCATGGGAAGACGTCTGAGTAGGCGTCTTCGAGGTATATCTGGGTCGTATGAGTCCCGGAGCACTACTCGTTGTTGTTGTTGATTGTTTCTTTGTGAGAGGTAGGTTGGATCTACGCGTGATAATCGTACTACTGGTAGTGGAGGAAGGTGAAGGTTTTGTTGTACTACTGTTACCATGACTGCCGGTGCTGCTACTACAACTATTTGTTGTTGTAGCGGCGGTATTGGCAGGTGATGCATGAATAACAATTTTACTCACACTTATAAAGATACCAGTATTCGGTGGACATTGAAAGTATCTCTTTCTAATAAAATAGACGAGAAGGAATTTACTCAGTATGTAGTTACTCTTTTTACTGTGTTCGCTGACACTGGAATCATCGTATGAGATGCGCTTGCAATCTTTACCCCTGAGCACTGCCATCATTTTTCCCGGCGCCTTCTTTATCCAACTCAACACCAGCCCAAATACCAGGTTTGAAATCTACAGAGCCAACAAATCGGAGGGTGCCCGTCAAGTTATGTAATGTCGGTATGATGACACGTTGTCCTATCCTGTTATCATAATCATTGCTTATAGCACTATCATTAGAAGTGGTCTGTTTGGGTGTCGCTACTGCTGATGATACTGCTGCTGCGATTGTTCGTTGTGGCACTCTGACTGAAATAGATGGATGTTTGGGTATTTTGGACATTTGTAATTTGTCAAAAACGTTTACTTTGAAAGACTCGCTCAGTGTGAGTTGAGAAAGTTGCAATGTGGAAAGGGAAAAGATAGAGTAAATGAAAAGAGAAAAAAAGGAACCCTTTCTTTTTTAATTTTGTTTTTAATTTATGCTCAGATCATATAGACTTTTTTTTTTTTTTCGTCTTTTGTTTTTATACAGCGTAGACAAGAAAGAAAAACCATAATAATTCAACATAATCAATTATTATCCAGGTTTTAAACTCAAGATATCAGCATCAGCATCAGCAGCAACAACTTCATCAACGTTAAAGAAAAACGTGTTTCTTACTACTTTATGGATACAGCAGCCCCGGATGAACCCCGTGCATCCAATAATCATATTGTCCGAGCCGAGCAAAAGTTGACCCAATCAGAAAAATTGATAATTGCTTTATTAGAAAAGAGACATTGTCCAATCAGAAACATCTTTTAGCTCCCACAGAAGAGAGAATACGCTGTCCCAAGCATAAAAAAAATTCATGATTGGAGGACATCATTAATTTGATAATATAGTATTTCAATTCCTGATTGGACGATATTGTTGTACGGCCCGGGTAATAATTTATTTGGATTAACTGTAGTGTGCTTAGTTCGGATCGAGGTTTGTCTGTCCCTGGTTTGAAACCACAGTTTGCTGCGGGAAAGACGGTATATCTTTTAAGGGGTCGAGGAGAAAGACAGATGCTTCCAAAAAAAAAAAAGGTTTATTGTTCTTTTTTTTTTTTTTTTACAAGAAGGAAAGGTGATATGAATTCCATACAAAAATAGGAAGCATAATAGCAAATAAAGCGATGAAATAAATAGAAAAGAACAAAGAGATCAACTCTTTCATTTCTGTTGAAATGAATATCTGTTTAAATACAATAAGGGTCTTGATGGGTAGAGAATAAATCGTCGGCAGCCACAATAGTGGGTGATTGTCTAAGAGGTAACTTTGTCATAATATCCAAAGGTCGACGCTTTTGATTTGTTGCTGTTGCTGCCACAACCCTTTCTTCTTCCTCTTCTTGTTGTTGATATAAGATATCATCTTCTTCAGATTGATCATCTGATAATTCATTATAGTCATGAATCAAACCTATACCAGATAAGTGATGCTGTAACTGTCTTTGTTGCTGTTGTTGTTGTTGAAGTTGATATTGTTGAAGTTGGAACTGTTGTTGAAGTTGTTGATATTGTTGTTGTTGCTTTTTCAACGTGAAATTCAACAACTGAATATGGTCCAAAGCTTTTTCCAGTTCCTGCCTGGCTTCGTTTATTTGGACTTCTTTTTGTGTCGTAATTCCTTTCAAAGCATTGATAGTGTATCTTGAGAAATTCAATTCCTTATTTAAATGGTCATTCTGTTGTTGGAGATAGTTATTTTCAACTTCGAGTTGTATATAACTCTTTTTAGAATCAGTAGTTGTAGTCATGTTGGACGCCATTTAATGTACGGAAGATAGAGAAAAAAGAGGAAAGGACGAGAAATAGATGGAAATATTTTTTGAGATAAAGTGTTTATCAGATAACCAGCTGATAAAGAATAAGAAAAGAAAAGAAAGGTATATGTATAAATAAAAAGCAAATCTTTTTTTTTTTTGTTATCTAAACAAAAAAGCGAGAATTTTTTTATTTTATTTTTTTGCAAGCGTAGGAAAGAAGGAAAAATGAAAAGAAGGGAAGCAACAAAAAAAAAAAGAAAAGGGGGTTGAAAATTTATAGAAAATAGGATTAGACTTTTTTTTTTTTTTTTTTTTTTTTGTGTCCGTACTGTGTGTGGATGTATCTGAAAAGGTTACATAAGAAAATCGTTACGTGATACAATGTATGGTGAAGCAAAACAGCTTAAACACACACACCTTTCTTTTGAATGACATATGCAATTGATTGCATAAACACACATATGAAGAAACACAAACAAAATAGACAGGAGGCTTATTAAGCAAAATCGAAACTAGAAACCGAAAAAAAAAGCGGGGCGCTACCATCCCTCATGATGTTAAAAGGACTGTTGTAACATACAATGCCCCTTTGAGAGTATCTTACCTCTCGCGTATGTATTTCAAGAGGAGGTCAAGTTGCTAGAACAACAAATACTTTGGGCTAAATTTGTACTGCAACTATTGCTACTGCTATTTTTAAAACACCCACACGCTTATGTAAACTATTTTTAAACTAGTTCATACTTTCAAAGGCTACTCTCTGTTTGCTGCGAACGGCATCTTAATGGTTAGACCTGTGCTTAGCAGCCTGTATAAGGTTTATGTAAGAACACTACTGTTTAGTCTATGTGGAACATGCAGTGTTTAGCTACAAAAAAAAAGCTTTTAATTTGTCGGAGTCAGTCGAGACTAAATACTTTTTGCTTGCCTATACGATGCATCTGCAAAAAAAAAAAAGAAAAAAGAGATGGCAACTCCACACTTTCATTATTATTGCACTATTACTTGTACTTATTCAACACCTGCATCTTATATTTATAGATTTCATATTTTCAACTTATGGCAATTTCTGTATCTTTAAAGGTAGGCATGCTAGTTTTTTTTACTGGAAAAAAAGACTACGGTTCCCTTTATTTTCTTTAGAGATGTTATACAGATACTTCTTTTGGGCATAAACAGAAAGTAAACCAATTATCATTAATGCATGCTGCTTTCCAATTTTTTTTTTTTTTTTTTTTTTTTTTTGTATAACACTTACACCATTTTCTTTAAATTGGTTGTAGATCTCTTTGTAACGCGCAAAGTGACAATGTAAAATGTAACTTTAATATATTGAAGTCAAACAGATGGTATCTGATTTTACGCTGAGATATATATATAAATGACATATGAACAAAGTTCAACTTTATAAAAGATACACCTAGACACACACACACGCACACACACACACATATTTCTTATTATGGGTTCTGCACATGAACAATTTAAAACAAATCGTTCTCCGGTCGAAAGTACTTTCACTTTCAGTGGTAAGCCAATTAGGGTATCTGCACATTGATTACTTCCTCACATTTATACGTGTTCATTTGTATATTGGTTAATCGCATTGGTTAAACGTCAAAGAGTCTAGATTATGTCATCTTCTATGCTCATCTTATTCTTATATATATCGTCTTTGTTTTAGATAAAATTCGGATCCAGTTGAGACGTATACGTTAGCTTTTTTGCGTGTGCAAAAAGAATTTTTTAAAAGTCCATCCACTTAACCTCGTGGTTCCTTGAAAAGATAAGTTAACCAAGAAATCGCATTTTGTTATTAATTAGATGTCTTTCTTTGTAACCGAAGGAAAAAACTTTTTCTTTTTATCTCTTCTATGTTAAGGTTGTATCAAAGAAAGCATTTGTCTTTTCAGTTAGACATTAATAATTGATAAGCTATGACGTTAAACTGAGGTTTGACAAGCTGGTGTTGCCTATATGTTATCACGCTTTTCCAAGTGGTTTGATTGGATGTCATGGAGCGTTACATAGAGAAAAGATCGACGGCAGTCCTTTCGGGGGGGGGGCGTTTATGGAGTTTGATGTGGGTAACTGAGACCCAACCCGTATTTTTACATATACTTACTTACTTCCATGACCGGAAAGAAAAGCCCAAGATTTTTCAAAAACATGGGATCAGATAATAAAAACAAGTAGAGCTGTTCGTTTGGTTATATTATGCTCGAATTGATCCAAAGGAACACGTCAATACTACAAAAAAATTTTAATGTCATATTCTTTACTTTTAGGACAAAATGAAATGAGCAACAGAAGCTTTTTCAAAATAAACCCATCATATGAGTGTTACACGATTAGCTTACGCCTAGTAGCTTCGGGCGTCAGTAATAGATAAAGTAAGCTACCCATCAATGCTGTTTTGAAAACTTAAAACGCACTACTATACAGATATGAACAGATAAACAAAGATGCACTTTAAATATAGATGAAGTATCTAAATAGGGTATGTGTTTTGTGTATGATCCGCACACGTGTTAGATTTCATCATTTCCGAAAATCGTCTGTTGCCCGTTTTATTCGGTACAATTTGGCAAAATGTATGCGTACCTGTCTTTGTCCGGAATGAATATGCGTTCCACTTCAAAGTGGGATGTAATCAAGAAATACTGCTCTTCTCACTTTAAAGGATGTAAGGGGTTGATTGTAGCGATTTTTAGATGTAATTTGCCCACAAACTACATTTTTTATATAGGATAACTATTTCCATGGTGGCTAGGGATTGAGTCTGAACCTTTGAAAACAGTAACAGACAATTCAATTTGATTGCGGTTGTATATGAAAAGCTGTTTCTTTGGAACACGCAAAACATTGTTACCATGTAATGGCTGTTTCTCTATCTGATACAGATTTATTCCTTCCCGGATCATTTTTGGGAATATACATAAATTAACTTGAAGATGTTCAAGTGATATATAAGATAATAATGATAGTATACATATTGAAATCATTGCGGCTATTCATCTTTTGTACAGTAGTTTATCTTATTTGTAATGCTGTGTAGGTTTTTGTAATGATGATGGATTAATTTTTGTGTAAATTTGCGTATGGATATGTTGGGTATAGTATAATGCATGGATAGGACCAAAGGAATGTTAAGCGGTACGATAGTGTGTACTATTATTGATCACATTGCGTGTTGTTCCTGGTGTTTGATTATTTTTCATTAAATAGACTGTCTTCATATTGTTGACTAGTATCACTTTAGAAAATTGTATCGATTTCTTGTTAGTATGACTGGCAGCAGTTGAAGTCACTTTATTCTGATGATGTGGGTTTATCGTTAAAAGACTGTTGTGCACTGTAGTGGAAGAAGAAGGTGTTATATTTAAAATTATAAGTCTCGGCATTTTGTAGATGTTTTGCAGGTGATTACGGAAAGTGATAAAGAGAAAAAGTGAAGAAGGGGTCTATTTATAGGGAATCGTACTTGACACGAATTATAACTGATGTATCAGCAATGTAAAATGATGTGCCAATTCAACAATTTGTAACACGAGAGTATCACGATTTGGCTTTTCTGGGGAGGAGCAGCTAAAATACTTTCTTGGTTTTCCTTGTAGTCTTGGCCCTGTATTGTGTGTGTGTGTGTGTGTGTGCATATGAAGTTTTTATTTGTCACAAGGTTACCATTCCAGAAGGAAAAAACTTTAAACAGATGTTTATTTTGATTAACGAAATAACAGCAGCTGGTATTGAACATCTGACTTGTACAGTATCAAGAATACTTGATATTCACAGAGTGATGATATCATCACTAAATTTTTCACCATTTGGTCGGCTGTAGGCAATAAAAGCCTCTCGAGCAATTCCAAACATACTATTTTACCATAAATAGAAGGGTTGCATAAGCAACAAACTTTGGCACATTCTCCTTTTCTACTAACCATTTAGTTAAAAAGCATTTAATGTCTTTTTGTGTGTATGAGTGACAATTCTTCGCATAAGATGTGTACATTTTTATCAATTTTCACAGAGCCAACCATTTAAATTTACTCTCATGGTACCAACGTCTGATGAAAGAAGAAATGACTACTGCGGCGTCAACTGTGCAAAAAGAGTACAATGACTGATATTGCTCACGACTGGACTATGAGATACTAAATGGGTCTCTGTGAAGAACGTCATGTGAATCTTTGTGCACTCTGTTGAAGGTATATTAAGTAAAAAATATGCCCCATGCCTTCACTCTTGGTTGATCAACAGTCATTCGTGAGCTAACGAGAGAGGTACACTCTCACATTAAATTGCATGAAAAATTGTCAAAAAAAAAAAGACAGGAAACAAAATGTGCATGTATTCAAAGAGGGGAAACGCCCCAACGTTGTTGCGATATTGATTCTTGATTACCCCTATAGAACACTATCATTGTTGGCAGTAAAGTGCCATTCACGGTAATCAATTGCACACATCAATCCCTGTTCATTACAAGGCTTATAGAAATTATCCTGTTTATCACATATTCATCATCATTGGACTATCTTATCCTTTACTCCTTAATGCTTACAGATAATAGGAAAATCTGAAATAGAAATGTAACCGTTTTCAATTCTTTTTTCTTTCAGTTTTTTGTTGACCACAGTATAAAGGATACGACATAGATAGCTGTACTTGGAGAAATGTCAAAGCAATCAACATTAGCATCTAACCCTCCCTCTACTATCAATAATCATTATCGTTCCACCATCAAAAGCTTGAAATCCCATACTTCTCTTTCGCGCAGTCTCTCCATTGTTTCAAAAACTCATGTTACAAAGTTGTATAATACAGGTCTGCATCATCAGCAGCTACAACAGCAACAACGCAATAGCGTTACTTGTCCTCCTATCGTAGTCCCTGCAGCGACCTCTTCCTCCAGCAATGTCAGTACTGACATTCCCGCCAATTACCCAGCTGTCTTGGATCAATCACTTTCCGACATTGAGCAATTTCAACAGCAACATCAAAAAAATAGAAATTCATATCATAGTATCAATAGCAATCATAGCAGGAAGGACAAAACAGGCAACAATAGAGATAGTAGAATTAAGGGTGTTTTAGATAAATTTATGGGTAAAGGATAACCGAGAGCAAATTTATTACCAACTAAATGGACGAAAGAATAGGGTGAGGAATGAAGGCTAACTTAGTGTGCCTTTGACTAGTTCTGATGACAAGTCAGCATTCATCATCATCTTCAATAGCAGATAAAGACCGAGATAAAAGTTATACGGACATTTCAGAGCCAGCACTAGATATCTCTGGCCCTTTTAATACAAAGCATTTGACGCATGTGGGTTTTGATGCTAGTACAGGTGAATTTACTGGCCTTCCTCGGGAATGGCAAATTTTAATAAAATCAAGTGGTATAAGTCAAACGGAACAGGAGCAAAATCCACAAGTAAGGAGATTGCATACAATTTGCAGCACTGCGTGCTCAACTGGTTCTTTTTTTTTGCTTAAAAAAAAAGAAAACAAAAAAAAACCACGTTGACTAAGCTCGCTAAAATCTCATATAAACTTTCATTTGCTTTATTGTTGCCTGTTGTATTCATCTAGGCTGTTATCAATGCTATTGAATTTTACCAAAAGACATCCAGAGGAGAAATTGATAACACTGTATGGGATAAAATACCGAAGGCAATCACTATAAGCAGCGGTAGTAGTAGTTGTAACAGCAGTAGAAGCAACAGTTTACGATCTGAATTATCAATGCCTGATTTTGCAAAACTTAAATCAACACATAACAACAGCATGAGCAATACAAAAGAAAACACGCTGACAAAATCTCTACGTAGATTGTCCAAGCTCAAATTGTCTGATTCGCTAACGAAACGATCATCAACTGTAAGTAGGGAAGAAAGTCTTTGAAAAGCAGACTCTAAAAGTCAAAGAGACTGAATCAATACGAATTTTACTAGGCCTCTAATAGCAGCCGATCTTCCTTGATTATTGATATGCAAAAGAACAAGATGGAAACAACGATGGCTCGGTTAAGCGAAATCGTTTCATTACAGAGTAGTACTTCACTAGTCTCAGATCCTACAGCAGCTGCCATAGAAAAGGAGAAAAAGGAAGGAGACGATCGGGCTACTTGTATCGTCAATGAAAAAGAAGAAGGCGTTAATGACAGCAATAGCAACAGTAATTGCAAGTCGGACAGATCAGTAACGAAAGAAGAGAATGAGAAGTACCCACCTGTTATCAAACGAAAAGCCAAAGAGCCGAAACGAGCAGAATCAGATATATATAAGCAGTTAAAGAGTATCTGTTACGCACAGGATCCTAACGAGATATATAAAGATATGGTCAAAATCGGCCAAGGGTAAGATGAGAATAAATGATCGATTGTTTGTTTTCGAAACTCATTCCTTGTTTTAATCGTTTTAGAGCCTCAGGTGGTGTATTTATTGCTCATCGATCCTTGTCAAAGGACTACGACGACGAGATCGTACCAGTAGCCATAAAACAAATGAATTTAGAGCAACAACCTAAAAAGGAGCTTATTATCAACGAAATCCTCGTTATGAAGAAATCGAAACATCCTAATATTGTCAATTACTTGGATTCTTATTATTGGAAAGGTGATCTATGGGTAGTGATGGAATATATGGAAGGAGGTAGCTTGACAGATGTCGTTACTTGTAACATGATGATGGAAGGTCAAATTGCTGCTGTTTGCAAAGAAGTGTTGAAGGGCCTGTTCCATCTACACAGCAATGGTGTTATACATAGAGACATCAAAAGTGATAATGTATTGCTGAACCTGAAAGGAGAAATTAAACTAAGTATGTTGATTTTAAGGAACAGTATTGTGCTGCATTATCGGCACTCTTTGAATAATGACCAACAACGTCTTCTTTGGCTTATTAGCTGATTTTGGTTTTTGTGCTCAACTGAATGAAAATCAAGCCAAGCGAACTACTATGGTGGGAACACCGTATTGGGTAATCAGACAGAAGCCCTCCCAAAGTTTGCGTGCATACTAACACATCATGACTCTCTTCTGTTCTTATAGATGGCACCTGAAGTTGTTACTCGTAAAGAATATAATGCTAAAGTAGATATCTGGTCTTTGGGTATTATGGCCATTGAAATGATTGAAGGTGAACCACCTTATCTCAATGAAAACCCATTAAGAGCTCTTTATTTAATTGCTACCAATGGTACCCCCGAACTACAAAGCCCAGAATCATTATCAGATGTTTTCAAAGACTTTTTGTCAAAATGTCTAGTGGTAGATGCTGAAATTCGGCCAACAGCGGAAGAACTGTTAAAACATCCATTTTTAGAGTTGGCTGACCCTTTACGTTCCTTGTCACCGTTGATTCGTGCTGCTAAAGGAGACTCATCAAATTCAACCGCGTCGTCGTCAAACGACGTAGATGAAAACAATACTGTCGCTTAGAAGCGAGCTTATATATCCACTACATTTTCTAACATATAATACTTTCTAGTAGCAGAAATGAGGCCAAATTGTTTACGACTTCGTTTCCCTATACTTATAACAATATGATATAATAAACTAAAGGCTAATAATTGAGATACTTGTTGAGAAAGAATATACTATTTTGTAGGGTAAAACTGAAAAGAGTTTCAATTTTACCTTAGCATGCTTTATAATACGGTAGCGATGAGTCTTTAGCAAATACAATATTGAGCCATTCTATTAAGTAACACCACGAATATATACATATACCATGTATAAGGACAAACTAGGGTACTCCTATACTTTCACTGTTACAGAGATTGATTAATTGTTACACTTATGAAACGTGGATGAGGAGTGAACCTTGATCGCCAATTAATTACTTCAGAAAGGCATTTGAAGAATATTACGTTTAAACAGAGATTTTATTATATAATATTAATTTTTTAAAGCCCAATGGACACGAGATATTAAGCTTATCTAAATTGCCCGGGGCAGCTCCAAAGGCTTAAAAGAAACTAAAAACCCCTTAGGGCTCAAGGGTAAAAAGAATTATGTACTAAAGGATTGTGGGAGGGGAAGAGGGTAACCAGTCGAGCAATAGGTGCCCTAACCGAGGAGTTGTAGGCGGCTCTTGAGAGTGGTGTAAGTAGTCGAGTTCAAACAAAATGTGACAAAGTGCTGGCCATAGGAAATGCCAGTTTTGTATTTCGGATGGGTTGTAGATCGGATGTGTGGGAAGACGGTTAAGGACATAGGATATGGGATCACAGACTGATGTGGGGAGTCGTAGGCGGTGGTGCATGTTTAAACAGGAGATAGCGTGGAACTTTGTAAATAATGACGAGGGATGTTTAAGGCAATAGGTTCGGTGGCCTCCAGGAAGCCAACCCAAACGCCATCGGATACATCGGCTGCGTTAATTAGTTGACATTGGAATATAAAGGATCGGATCGATCATTATTCGGGAACGGCATTGAGATATCAGTTTGGAGTTAGGGCTGTTCGATTGTTGGATGTGAAGGAGGCTAGTACGGAAGTTAGCAATACAGCGTCTCAGAGCAGCTGATTCAGATCGTTGATTGAGCGGAGAAGAAGTGTAGTCTTGCCAGATCGGAGAACGAGCAAGCTTGCAATATAACGATTTACTTTGTTGCTGGCCTATATATGGGAGTAGTATCGAGATTAAAGTATCAGTAGGCAGTGAGGTTGAACGTAATAGGAACTTAGCTTGTAGGACGAAGGAGCGTTCTTTCATGGTGGGCAGATTGGCAAGGTGGAGCATAAGTCGGGCAGACGATCTACTGGATCCACCAAAGATTCGTCGAATACACTTGTTCTGGGTATCTTCGAATTGTTTATATTGCTTCGCATTTAGGGGGCTAATGGCCAGTCCGTATTCCGTCTTTGCGCGGAGTAATTGGGCATATAACCGTAGTGAGAGCAGTTTTTCGAATCCACCAGGATTGACACCGATTGCTGCTAATTGATTCATCGTAGTAAGGGCCTTAAAAGTGTTAGTACGTGCTAGTTCATTTATATCTATACTACCACCTGGTTGAAAAGGTATCCCTAGATACGGAAAAGTGAGCTGACGTTGTAGAGGAACTCCATAAAGCTGGTAATCTATAGGGTGCGTTGACCTGTCTAGGATAACACATTTATTCGGATGCCAACGATAACCTAGCCGAAGACTATGAGCTTCACATTGTTGCAACAGGGTCTGAAGATGATTTTTATCAGTAATCAAGACAACATCGTCGGCATATAGTAAACAGTTGATATTAAGAATCAATTCCGGAACAGGCAAGGAAAGATCCAGTGGGCTTGGACGGAGCAGTGAAGGTAGTTCGTTAATGTAATATGAATAGAGTATAGGGGATAGTATGGATCCTTGAAGAACACCAGTAGTAGGGCTGAAAGGTTCTGACTTGGCATTGTTCTGGAGGACTTCAATGCTGACATCGTCAAACATGTTTTGAAGTAGGGCAAGGAGCGGTTCTGGAATATGGGGACGAAGCACTGTCCATATGACGTTACGGTCAACCGTATCGTACGCTGATTTGATATCGAGGAAAGCTAGAACTGGTTCGATCTTGTGCTGGCGTTTCAAAATATTGCAGATTTCGCTAAACAAAGAGCTTGGTTTAAGGAGCTACGGGCAATACGGAATCCACCCTGCGCAATATCGAGTGGGGGACTATTGGCCAAAAGGTAATTTTGGATGCATCGCTCTAAAATTTTGCGAAAAATAGATGTAAGACTAATTGGACGGTAGTTACCTGGATCTGTTGGGGGGCCTTTCTTATAAATCGGAATTGTTTGGGCAATGCGCCATGACTTAGGCGTATAGGACCATTTCCAGGTTAATTGGAAGAGATTTAATAGAAAGGGTGCTATTCGGTCGCTGACTGGTTGCAGCATTTCGATTTTGATATCATCCACCCCGGGAGCTTTCTTACGGGGGAGGCTTTTGATCGCATCCACAATGGTATCCTCAGATATGAGGAACTCGTTTAAAGTGAACGCTTGCGTGGGGTCAACTGGTGGTAATTCGCGTTGATACGGTGATGGAAGGTATTGGCCCGAATACGTGCCTTGCATATGAGACGCCATGAGATCAGCTGCAGCTTGTGGACCTTCTGGGGTAGAGAACGAAGGGGTTAGATTTCGCTTCTTACGGATTTTACTAAAACGTGCAATTGCTTTGGTATACTCTTCATGACTCATCTGATAACAGAACTGTTGCCATGTTTCCTGTCGACGACTTCGATAGAGACGACGAAGTTTGGCCTTGGCTTGCTGATGTTTGATCCAGTAGTCAAGTTTGTTCAGTCCAGTAGCCCGGCGCCATTTCCGATAGTAGTATTCTCGTTGATCAAACGTTTGTTGCATTTCGACGGTCCCGAAGGATTCCAAGTTTATGCACCCAGTACCGACGCCTCGCTTAATCAACTACTTATAAATTTGATTGCCCGGTCCTTGCATTTTTTCAATCAACTTGATTGCGTTTGGTCCTCGGTTTGGTCCTCCAAAAAAAAGCATAAAAATGGTACTTTTTCTCTAGTTTAAAAGCTGCTACAGTTTTATAACATATATAAGTATATATTTTTTGAATTATATTGAAATCTATATATTCGTTTATATGTGAGAACGATAATTCATTTTTCTTGCCTTAAGGCAGGTAAAAGCTATTTGAGACACACTTTTTGAAATTCTGAAACACAAAATTTAAGATAAAATTTTTACATTACATTAAGTTTTTGAGATATCTTTTAACTTTTATGGTCTCAGATAAAAATTTTATTTTTAGATATTATTTTCTTTTTTCTTGTTTTTTTTTAAACTATTTCTGTTATTTTTTGGATAAACTTTATGCATTATGATACAAGCTGCAATTGAATAAACCAACCCACCACCATTTTAAACTCTCTTAAAGCATTACAAGAAACAATGATTACTATGTAATGTCTGTAGTAATGGAAAACTTCCTCTTCTAGGTTCTTAGAACAGTTTCAAAACTAATTTTTGCGTATAAGTATTCTGGCGGTCTTAATTTTCTTTTGAATCACTCAATTACTCGATCAATGATAACAAATTACTTACATAATTGTCGCAAACTGATGCATTACTTAAGTAACAGCGATAATACTGTAGCACATACAGCCAGACAGCATACAGTCCACCATAGCTTATTTATTTTCGCATTTTAATGACTTTTTACATAACCATCACAAAATTATTGTAAGAATATTTAATAACATTTAATATCAAGCCCACGATGTTGACGTAATATAATAGCTGCTTACTCCTATAGATGTAAGAAGAATTGCTGCTTCGTTTTCGCTCAAATGGTGGGCTTCATTGGATGTTTATCTGTGGATCGGGTTCAAAATATGGAGGACCAACGTCAATCAATTTGATTGAAAAAAAAGCAAGGACCAAACAAACAAGTTGATTAATTTTGGGCCTTCGGTCCTCGATTCGAGCTGCTATCGTTGTTACATATGAAAGCGCCTATGAATCTCAATATCGTTCATTTATAAGGTTTTTATATACGCTATAATAATGTAAAAACACTTAAACTGTAGAAAAAGTACCATTTTTATGGCGGCCCAAAGTAAGGCCCAAATGCGATCAAGTTGATTAAAAAAATGCAATGATCGAGCAATCAAATTTATAAGTAGCTGATTGAGCGAGTGGCGTGTTTGGTGAGATAACACTTACAATACACGAGTACGTACAACCAGGTAGAGAGAACATTCTAGCACGTCTATCTATATTGTATCTAATAAAGGTTATATACAACATATAACAAGATACAAGTCTTAAGTATAATAACCACCCGCCCAAACACCCGAACCTGAAATTAGTGACTAATTTCTATACGCGTCCTCAAATAATATAATTCCCATTCGACCTCACACAGTAATTAATCTTTCTACTTCATCCGAAAACCAATGAAGACACTAAGTTCATAGTCATCGACTCATAACAGTTATCAGTTTCAATTGACTAAATATCTCAGCGAGACGTCGACGCCTGCGTTTAAATAAAAGTCAACTCCCGATTCAATAATCTACAAATTTCTTCAGAATAAGGAAAGATATCAAGTTCCTAACTATCGATTCATGTAATCTCCATAAACACCATAACGGTAATCCATCCATGCAAACAAGCAAATATTGCACACATTAATGAATATTAAGGCTGTTTTTTGCTGTCTTTCGGCTAATGATACTTCCCTTCTGTTAACAATCCTCACAGCATAATGTCTCCAATTTGCCCCATATCTGAAGTTAATGATAACATTCGTTTGAAACTATTGATTGAGAAGGTTAATGATGCTTATGAAGAATATACCAGATTGCCTGAGGCAGATATTCAAGCTGCAAATGTAGCTATCATGCATTCTGTTCTGAAGCTAAACCAGGATGATGTAAAAAAAGTGGTCCACAAAAACCTTGGCAGAAAGCAGCCAACTGATTATTCGTTGATGCTGGGCCACTTTTGCCTTGAAAGATTGATCAATTTGACCAAGATCGCCCCAAGCGAAGTGAAGGAGGCTGTTCAGGACCCCAATAATAAGGAATTGGTTGAACAGCTTAAAAAAAATTCTTTCACTAAGCGTATTCAGGCCATTCATCCTTCTTCTTATATTGCCAAGGAATATAAGAATGATCTCAAGGGATTGCAAAAAGCCATTGATGATATGTATGTTAAGTATAAAACGAACATACTTATTGGCTATTGCACCAAAACAGAGACAATTGCCACATTCCCTTCTGGCACCATGCATAATTAAAAATGATGAGGACACATCAATAACAGTTTATTTAGTGGGCTCAGCGAATGCCTTATCATTCGTAGAAAAGAAACTGAATGCTGATCTTTCCTTTATATTGTGGAACAAACTTCCGAATGGCGCCCCCTATACTGGTAAGTGGAAACCCTCTAAGGTATATATTACGACTATCCTGTTGTTGACATAGAATCGTAGCTGTGTCTGGCAGTCTACCTGCAGTCGAGTTTGTTCCAGCAATGCAACCAGTTTGTCGGTCGGTTCCCCCTCCTGTTCTGCATCATCCCGCTGCTTCCTCAAACTCTGTAGAACCTTATCGAAAAGGTTCGAGAGACAAGCTTAAAAGAGAAGTTCGAGGAAGGATGTTGGGCTTGTACAGTAAGTCATCAAATATTTGCGGGTTTGAACAATGGCAGAAACACTAAAAAAAGTTTCTGATAGGAGAACAAACTGGTGAGGCACAAGCTGATCATGTGCCATATAAACAGTTGTTTACGGAAAAGCATCCTACTTATAAAATTGTGGGATGGCCGCGCGATGTTCGTACCACCGTGCCATCTTCCAATTGGAATTTATCAGAAGTAAGATCAATTGAAGCTTCTCTTAAATTCCATAAAATAAACTTTACTCGTAAATGATGTTAAAAAAGAATTTCAAGTCTCATTGCACAACTATGATTTGAATTTTCATCTCCGATGTTGGAGAGGTAGTGACAGTGTTTAGAGCAGTCAAGTAAAGAATGTTTTCATAAATTCGTATGATACCGGATTATAGTATTGACGATGTAAAGCAGAGAAAAAGTATAAAAAGATCGCGCTTCAATGGTTTATGGGATGCAACCAAGACTTAAACAAAGGAAAGCTAAAATGTAGCGTCGTCAAAAGACTGATTACTGTTGCTTTCCGCTCGAATAATTTGACGCTTTACCTCTATTTCAGACCGACTTTCGCCAAAGAAGCACATTAGCATAATTTATTACACTTCTTCGAAATTCAGACTTCCCTTGTCAGACCAGTTAATGCTATGACAGTATCTGATTCTTGCTCTAACAATTGCTCTTGATAATGCTACAATTCTATGTTACCATATTCAATCGGAAAGCAACAATAGACGAAATAATTATAATGGACGCCCATTACTTAAAAGGATCTATCTTTTACATATCCAAGAAATCCCTTATTGGCCGTCCATAAATGAACCAGTTTAAAAGATCGAAATTCATGTTGATGGTGATGCGATAATCTAAGTAAAATATATTTCATAAAGATAACCTGTTTAGTTTTTATGTTACGTAACTAATCTCACCTAAGAATTATCTATATTCCATATTCTCTCCTCTTTAATCGAACTACTTATTCAAGCTTTTTAAAAAATCAGGACCAAACTTTACTAACGAGAAAAAAAAAAACTTTTTTGAATGCTCAGCCAATTGGCCTCTGAAGTTGTCCTTAACTGCTAAGTACTACTTTTTGTACCGACTAATCGTAGGTAAAATTTATGACGTGCCATTGCTGGTATCGACATCAGTTGCTTATGTATTTATTACTTTTAAACATAAGTTTGAATATATACGTTGCTGCAACTAGCATGGTCGGAAAACTCCATTGGTTTACTTCATTTTTTCCTCTTATGATCAATTCACAGTAGCATCTTTGTGGATGAGATACTTGTTAATTCTCCTTATTCGATAACGGTTGGATAAAGGTCCTTCATGTTCTTACTTGTGTATAATAGCTCAAAGCTAAACGTTGATAAATGCTTTATAAGAGAAAAGTAACATAATTCAGTTAATACGAAAGATCAGTTGGTAAAGTATGAGAATGCTGGATTGTGAAAATGATTGGTATCTGTATCAATAGATAATTACTATGAACATAAAATTGATATTATTTATACATAGTAGAGCATGCTACTGCAAATTGCATCTAAATATAAGACTTCTACATAACATACTTTGATAAACGGTAAAGAGAAGTATTCATTGTTCTAATAGGACTTTGCAGTAATGTTGTGTTCAGTAAACGTCCCACGCAATAGTACACAATATTTCTGAAATAAACACATCCTCATATCAAAATGAAATTGAAGTAACTGTTATTTCTAATACTGTGTCGAGAGACTGTTTTTATTGTTTATTATTATATGTAAAAGCTTTTGATTTTCATTCCTTTAGTAAAGCGTATGCTTGAAGATGTGGAAGGTTTGTTATTCACGACTTATCAACGTGAGAATTATATAATGTGCCGTTTCTATGCCTGACACGTCGGTTTCAACTAGGTTTCGTAGTGACAGGATTAGAAGTCGTGATTCGAGCATTTGTTTTCCCCAAGGTGATAAGACCACAACCAGTATATACCAGCGCCATTCTTCATTTGATATTATTTACGATCAAATAATAAGTAGCAGTAAACAAAATTCTTTTCTTGGTTTACAGATAATATATGTAGAATTATATAGCACGCCTTGCAGCAAAAGTAGCCATAGAAATGCAGTGTGGAATTTTTATTCAAAGTAATACAAATAAGTACGCCTGGCATAAGTGATAATATACAACGCTAGTTTAGTAGCTTGTAGACTTTATAGGGCTGTTAGACTCTTAGACAATCTATTTACAATTAGTAAGTGTAAGGACTGTATAGTAAATGCAAGCCATCAGAAGGTTGAGCCAAACAATAACATTTGTTTTAAAAGACTGAAATGCGTTGAGAAATAACGTGCTGATATAGAAGGCTGGCGTTTGATAACAATCGTTTGGTAATGTAAACGCTTCATTCCGATGAAGAAAGATAAATACAAGTGTACCTCGTTGCTTCAAATTTTTAATACACTCTAAGAGCAACCAAACGTTTAATGCCATACAGAAGTGCTCATATTGTGTTCTTTCCTTAATACCGAATATTGTAGTTGTACTTTGCTGGTAAAGAGTATTTGAACAAAAGGGGTATTGGGCTAGGAGCAAAACAAAAAATGGCCTGCCTCTATTTACTCAACTGGTGTCTACATCGAATTTTATTGGCAAACTGGGTTCAAAATACGGAGGACCAACAGACAATGAAGTTGATTGAAAAAAAGCGAGGACCAAATAATCAAGTTGATTAATTTTTGGTCCTCGGTCCTCGGTACGCGGTGAGTTTATGACATGTGGTTGGGTTTGAAGAATATTACGTTTAAAGAGAGGTTTTTATTGACAAAATATTTTCTTTAAAACCCAGTGGGCACAATGTTATATAAAATTGCCCGGGGCAGATCCGACTGTTTATAAAGTATCTAAAAAGCCCTTCAAGATCAAGGGTAAAAACGAGTTTATCACAAGGTTGAGTGATTATGGGGAGACATCCATTGGAGCAGTAAAGATCCTAGAGCAGCATCCAAGGGTGGGGGTTCTTTGACGTGGAATAGATAGTCAAGCTCATATAGTATGTAGCAGAGGATCGGCCATAGGTGTTCCCATTGACGTTTTATCATAAGTTGTCTTGGCGGGTGGTTAGGTAGCTGATTTAGAAGATACGAAAGGGGATCTTCTATTTGCTGTGGTTGCTGCAAACGCGAGTGCATATGCAGGCATTGGATTGAGTGTGTCTTTGTTAACAATGCTGAAGGGTGCCGGATGCAGTAGGTGGTGTTACCACTAGGTAACCAACCAAGTCGCCAACGAAGACATCGACTTCTTTCTTCTCTTGTCATAGGAAGCCATAGTATGGGATCTAAACTTACTGTTCGGCGGCAGACGGAGATGAGCTTAGAGTTTGTTGGGGCGCTTTGCATTGCTTGTAAGGATTCTGTACGAAAGTCTCTCAGGGACTGTTTAAGAATTTTCTGATCCATTGTCTGGGCGTATTCCTTTGTTCTTTGCCAGAGAGGTGTACGAGATAGCTGAATCCAGATAGAAGAGCTATTTGGTTGTTGTACATATGGCAGCAGTAGGGACAGTAGGGCATCATCTGGGAGTGTTTGTGATCGTAACAGGAATTTAGCCTGGAGAGTGTAGGCTCTTTCTCGCATTGAGGGTAAGTTGGCTAAGTGACGCATTATATTGACAGAGGATCGAATTGACCCACCAAATATCCTGCGAATGCATTTGTTCTGTACGTTTTCCAGTTTCATATGATTTGTCCTGTTCAGTTTGCTTATCGCCAATCCGTATTCCAGTTGAGGGCGGACCAGATGAGCGTAGAACCTGAGAGATAGTAGCTTATTAAAGCCGTTAGGGTTGACTCCAATCGACGATAAGGTGTTCATAGTAGCCAGGGCTTTGGTTGTGTTGATATGTATGAGCTCTAGAGTGTCCAGGTAACCACCGGGCTTGAAAGGAACTCCCAGATATGGGAAGGAATTGTTGCTTTGTAGTGTGGATCCATAAAGGAGATATTCCATCGTTGGTTGATCAGACGAAGCCAGTATTACACACTTGTCAGGGTTCCATCGGTAACCACGGGAGTAACTATGCTGTTCACATTTTTGAAGTAGGGATTGCATTTGGGAGTCTTCGGCAATCAAAACCACATCGTCCGCATATAACAAACAGTTCATGTTCCGAACCAATTCCAATGGCGGTAAATCATCCACTCTTTCTTGGGTTCGTAGTTGAGTAGGTAGGTCATTGATGTAGTATGAATACAGTAATGGCGACAGAATAGAGCCTTGTAGCACACCAGTAACTGGGCAAAAACGTGAGGACTTAGCATTTTGTAGCAGTATCTCTATTTCCACTTCATCAAAGAGACTCTTAAGTAACATAAGGAGAGCTGTCGGTACGTGATGGCGAATTATGTTCCAAATATGTTGTCGGTCCACCGTGTCATAAGCAGATTTAATATCCAAAAAAGCTAGTACTGGGTTGATGCGATGGTGTCGTCGTAATATATGGCATATTTCAGCCAGACATAGTGCTTGGTCTAAGGAGCTACGTGCAATAAGAAAGCCTCCTTGGGCTATATCTATGGTGGGGCCGTTTCCGATAAGATATTCCTTAAGACAAAATTCGAAGATCTTCCGAAATACAGAAGTCAGGCTGATTGGACGGTAGTTGCCTGGGCCGTCCGGAGGACCTTTCTTGTAGATTGGGATTGTTTGTGCCACTCGCCATGTCTTCGGTGTATAGGACCATTGCCAGCAGAGGCGGAATGAATACCATAGATGGGGCGTAATAATATCTGCAACGGGACGGAGCATCTCAATGCGAACGTCATCAATACCTGGAGCTTTCTTTGTGGGTAACGAGGTGAGGGCCATTTGTATCAAATCTTTGTCGATAGGGAAATTTTCCAGACTGTAGGGAGCTGTCTCTTGGAGTGGAGAGTTGTTGGATGGACTTCGGTCTTCTGGGAGATTTCGTCCTGAAAATATCATTTCCATGTGGGTAGCCATCTTATTTGCTGCTTCTTGAGGTCCTGCTATGTTAGAAAAGGAAGGCTTTAAGTTTCGTCGTTTTTTTATTTTGCTAAACCGTGCAATGGCTTTAGTAAATTCCTTGTTTTCCATGGTTGAGCAGAATTGTTGCCAGGTTTCACGTTTGCGTTGATGTATTAATCTTCGAAGTTTGGCTTGGGTTTTTTGGTGGAGGATCCAGTAATGAAGTGCATTAACTCCAGCAGCTTTACGCCATTTACGATAGTAGTGTTCTTTTTTGTCAAACGTGTTTTGCATCTCCTCTGTCCAAAAATGTTCCATCGTGATTGTTCTTGGTTGTGTCATACGGCCACAGACTGTATCCAGTGAGGTATATATCGCTTCACACATCGCTTGGTTCAAATGTTCTATCTCTTCGCCGGCCCGTGTTCTATGTTGCGGGTCAGTGTGGCTATTCGGGGAGCAGGCAGTTAGTGTTTCATTGAAAATTTGACGATAGCAATCAATTTTCTGAGGGTTTTTCAATTTGCTCAAATTCCATATCCTACGCTGAGGGGGCAAGGTAGTCGGGATTGTGGAAGCGGTGCTGAAGTCAAGCGTCATGAATTTATGGTTTGAATCTAGTGACATGTCGTCCAGGATGGTTAGTGTTGGTGTGAGTAGCTCAGTATCACTTGAAGAATTATACAGTATTTTAGGTTTCATAAGAGACGATTTCGAAAATTTTGTGGACGAAGTCGGTACCTTAATTGGGACGTTTCTTTTTCTTTTAGTGGACTATAGATTTTTGATTTAGACGAAGTAGGCTTTTATGGTAGACGAGATATTTTGAGTACAGGAGCTCACAGATATAGCAGCTTTAAAATCCGGCGTTCGATGGAGGGAACGGGGCGAAAAATCAGCCTCATACCTGAAAAAATTACATCAACAACGAAGCACACAACAATACATGGCCGGCATCCGCCGAGACGCAACCAATGAAGCTAATGACGTGATCATAGATCAACAGGGTATGCAACAGCTTGTCAAAGAATTTTATCAAAGATTGTACACCGCCCAGCCAGTTGCACCTGAATCTATTCGGGCGTATTTAGATAGCATCCACTTCCCAACTAAAGTAGAATCATTCGAATCTGAGAACTTAATAACGTCCATTACAATCGATGACTTACGCCAGTTGGCCAAGCGGTCTCCTACCCAGAGTAGCCCTGGAAATGACGGACTAGGATATCCCTACTTAGCATTTTTATTCAGCCTTCCTTTTCTTCAGTCAATTATCGTCAAGGTATACAATTATGCTTTAAGTGATGGGATCTTTCCTATCTCATGGAAAGATATACGGGTCCGCCTTTTGCCCAAGAAAGGTGACTTAACGTCTTTGAAGAACTGGCGTCCCATTTCTTTGATTAATTGCGACGGGAAAATCTTTACACGCCTCCTCACACAACGCTTGGCTCCCATTATGACTAGAATAATCAACCCATATCAGAAAGGTTTTCTTCAAAACCGTTTCATAGGTGAGAATGGATTGATAGTACATCTAATTTTACAACAAGCGCGACAGTTCAAATCAGAAGGAATAGGCCTCTTGTTAGATCAAGAAAAGGCCTATGATCGTGTTCACCCCAGCTACTTGGAACAAGTCATGAAGCGCTTCGGTTTCCCTGCCACATTAATTACTTGCGTTCAACAACTTTTCTTTGGCAATGCTGTTCAAATCAACACCAACGGGTTTTTCACCGATGATATTGCCCAGACCCGGGGACTAAGACAAGGGGATCCATTATCCCCTCTCCTTTTTAACCTCGTACTTGAACCACTGCTTCTATCTATCCAACAGGATCAATCATTTCAGGGTTATTACTCGTATGTTCAAGGATCACCACAGCGAATCAAATGTCTCGCTTATGCAGACGACATTTGCGCATTTGTTAAAGATGCGAATGATTTTCAACTGTTAAATCAGCACCTTCGACGCTATGCAGAAGTTTCTAACGCTCAGTTCAACCAACACAAGACGGAAGCCTTTTCTCTATCAGGGGATAAATCCATGTCTTGGACATCCTTATTACAGTCGCATAATATCTCTGTTTTCTATACTAAGTTCTCTCCTTCCCCTCTCCGGTATTTAGGCTTCTATTTACATTATACGACTCACCAACGAAATTATGTTCAAGATATATTATTAGAATCTGTTCAAAAGCAAGTGGCACTTTATTCACCGAGACAATTATCATTACGTGGTCGGGTAACGATAATGAATACACTTATATTGTCCAAAGTTTGGTACTGTCTTCGTATATTCCATCCTACCAAAACCTTTATCAAAGCCTTACAGAAACTTAGCTATCAGTTTGTATGGCGGAAAAAATTCCCACTAGTTTCCTATGCTCGACTTCTAATGCCCAGACACTTAGGAGGAGTTGGTCTGTTAAATGTTGCGATGCAACATTTAATCCTGCAAATGAAATGGTTAATAATGTTATTCTCACCACAGCCTTCCCTAGTTCAAGTACTCCTTCGCCATCATTTCCGGTTGATGGGCATCACATTTACTAGTCCCTTACTTCCTTTCTTTTGCGCTATTCATCGTTCTCCTCATCTTTGTCATCCAACCTCGGTTATACCGATTATGTTCACAGCGTTTGATCATTTGAATGTTACCCTCCCATTGGAGGATATTCCACTCAAGAGCTTGTTACTCTTCCCATTACATTCGTTGTTTACACGCTTACCAGAGTCGCACTGGCTAGAACGCCATCCCAAGATGCTTGCCAACGCCTTTTTCCGCTACGACCAGTCCACTAACCGCCTCATAATGAAGCGACCAGGTGAATATAATGTGAAACCGCGGTTGCTTTCACATCTCTTGGGCCAATTGCTCACCGATGCTACAGTTCAACTTCACCCGTATATTCACAGGGTGCCGGCAGGCTCTTCTATCACTACCGACGACCCAGATAAGTCATTGGAAATTACACTACTACGACGATTGGCCAACAGTAACCTTTGGCGTCATTATTCGGCTTCAACGTTTAGACTTCATCATCACATCCAAATGCAACAAGCATCAGGTATAGGGGTGATCCCCAAACGGATGTTCACCCTGTTCTGGTCCCTTCCTTTGTTTCTTCCGGCTCGTGACCTAGGCTATCGCACCATTTTGAAAAAATTACCATGCTTATCAGTCTTACAAGCCGCAGGGGTAGTTTCATCTGCTACCTGCAGACTCTGTAATCATGATATTGATACGTTCGAACATTTTACAACCAGTTGTCCACCACGCTGGCAGATATGGCAAGAAGGACTCGCGATATATTTCCCATCCTTCGACTTTGATCCTCAAAGCATCTCCGCCGCCCTAAGATTACAATCGCCACCATCACTACCTTCGTCCGAGCAATCTCGACTTTTCACCGTCTGCTTCAGTATCCATTGGGCTATCTGGACGTCATTTTTTCAAATGATATTCCATGATATTCCTTTTCATCCCCCATCCGTCTCTAGTAAAGCATACAACATAATTTCTTTGAGCCTGTCTTCCTCGCAGCTCATGCGAGAAGCGGCTGCTTTCGACTAAATTTACTTGTCATAGAAATCTTCCTTTCCTCTCCATGTCCCACCCCTCAGCGATGTGTGACTAATTTATTATTTTAAATAAAATAATCTACAAAAAAAAAAAAAAAAAAAAAGAGATATTTTGAGTAGATTTCTTTTGCTTTAAAATAAACACATCCCTGCAACATGGATTACATAAATTATAATCCTGCAAGTGAGCCTATGCTTTCCGAAAATACTTTTGCTATGGACTTGGATGAAATTGCTGTTACTTTCGGGCAAATTGAGAAGATCGTCGACTATGATGAGATGCAGCGCGCGGCGCCCTGTAGTCGATGATGCGAAAATGGAAGAAACTGTTGAAGAATTAACAACAGAATTCAGCACTGTCGCATTAACGGATAAGTCCAAGAAGCGCAAGCAATATAGTGAGCACAGCATTAGACGGTTGATTCACTTAATCCAAGAGGCTGGGCTTACAGTTCCCAAAGCTGCGGTTGAGTGTGACATTCCGAGGTTCACCGCTTATAAGTTTTCAGATCAGTGGAATGTTAGTGATGGTACAGTCCTTCCTGGTAGCAAGCCAAGAACCGGCATCTCTCGACCAAAGAAGCTTTTTGCAGAACATACTGAGTTTCTTATAGCATTATTTGATGCGAGACCTTTGACAACAATTGAAGCTGCAAGACAGGAGCTCTGTGCCAAATTTGAAGGTTTGAGTAGACGTCTCAAAAATCTGGTTTGTACTCTCCATTCATATGGCAGCTTTGTTAAATCCAACGCTAAATTACTGTATCGGATCAAATTTTTTAATATCTGCGTATTTTTAAATGTGACATTAAACGCGTAAATCATACTGTTATTATAAATGTTGTTAAACGAAATGTTATGTTGCCAAAATTTAGTGATCATTCTTATCTTTCACCTTTTTCAATTATTTTCTTATCTTCTTTTTTTCTTTCACTTCATTACCTTCAAACCAACGTTATTTTCTACACACATGTACAAGACAATCATCATAGATAAAATCAATTCAGTGAAAGAAAATCATACCAAGAAGGAAAATCCGCCCGGTAATGGCATATCACTATACAGTGTGTAGTTTGAGACATTAGTAACCTTATTGTACACTTTTCAGAGCATACCAAATGTAAGGACTGTAATGATTTGGGTCACTTTAATAAAAATTACCCGGGATGCAAGTACCATAAAGCTATATCCGCCGATGATGGTAAGTTGAGCCTCGACCTGCCTTTAGCCACACAAGCCAAGTAATAGACCATCTCTTCCACATATAGTTGGGACTCGCAATAAGAAGAGAAAACAGAGCGCCAGTGTTAAAGCAGAGAAGAAAGCAGTGAAAAAGAAGAGAACAGCATCACAGGCTGTAGAGTGTTCCAGTTGTGGGAATGATGACCATGCTTCTCCTCGTTCGCCTCTTTGTCCTAATCACATACAATCAAAGGACGAGGCCATTTCATCTGTCCTTGGCCATGATTCTACTGTTTTTGCGAGGAAGCTTCCTATCGACAGTGCCGTTTTACCACAGTTTCGTGAAAAGTTCAAGGAAAAGGTCATCTCCTGCTGCAAGGACATCAGAGCTATAGTGTTTCGCTGCCAGCTATTTGTTAATGCCTACCTCGTGCATAATAAGAATGCCATTCCTTCAGAAGTCTTCACACAGCAATTTTGGTATTCTGTTGGACAACTCGTTACGGGCAAAAAGGTTACTCACAAGAAGGCGCTGAACGACGACATCAAAAATTATTTTGATGACTTTAAGGAAAAGCATCCGACAATAGTAATCAGTCAGAGTTTCACTAAAGATTACAGCCACTGTCTCACAGAAGCCGCCAAGGAGATAAGCGTTTCGTATACTACCTCTATTGTTGAGCTTTTTGAACAACGAGTGCTTAAATATCTAACCTATAAGCTGCAAAACATGTTTGTTGTGCGTATTGTTATCACTACTATAATTTCGATTTCTTAGTTTCTAACCATTTGTATTTGCTTTATAATAATCAGAGCATGAAGAAGACCGACGCAGTGGAAATATCAAAAGAATACTGCTACCAAGTAATTTGCAAAGGCGAACCCAACTGGCCTGATAGAATCATGCTTAGTAAAGAAGACAAAAGCAAGATAGAGATGCTATGCAAAAGCTTTGAGAAACTTATAACGGAAAAGGTTACGCTGCTTTCCTTATCATCCGATCCCGCCAAGTTTACCAAAGCATTATGGCACATCCTATCCTCGTATGAAAAGGAACATGACGAACATGCAGCTTACGATGTCCGTAGATTACCGTTACCGAAGCGCTTCTTCCCTTTCCCTCTGCCTTCGCTCCATTGGCGTTTCATCTCCATAAGCGTCAACTCGCTCCTCCCATTCATGTTTCCCGGTACAGCTCCAAAAGGCTATACAAATCAACTCGAAAAGTTTTATCAAGTGTTCAGCTTCAAAAAGATGGGATTTGATAGGTAAAAAAAAAAAAAAAAAAAAAAAAAAAAAAAAAAAAAAAGGTTTGGCAGAAATGTTGTCATTGGTATTTACTGAAATTCATTTTTTGTGACAACAGTTTGAATGACCTCAAGACAAGCCAAGAGACCCTATTCCGTAATATCGTCCGCTCGGATGGCTTCACTGTCGACTTTATTTTTAGTAAGAAGAGGAAATCAAAAGAAGAGAAAACCATCGAAGACCATCGGTTGACTTTGGAAGATTTTGATTACGCCGAAGTCGAATCTGGTTATAGACCCTGCTTCATTGATCCTGGTAGAAGAGACGTTTTCACAGCAGCAATTGGGATAGACGTAACGAAGCACCAGGTGCGAAGCTGTTCTACCAAAGAATACTACCATATGACTGGTAGCACCAGGTACTCTGCAAGGCTAGAGAAGAAGAAAGCTGGTACCATAAAGAACATCGAAAGTGATATACCAACTGCCAAGACAGGCTCCAAAGCCCAATATCACTGTTATGCAGCATACATCCTACAGCACTTGGAAGTCTTGTTTTCTTTCTACGGTGATGACACTGCCAAAGATCGATTTCATTTATACTAAGGACGGAAACGTGCAGCAGACAAAATGGTAAATATGCTAGTTAATGGCAGTACAAAGTATAACGAGGATCTCAGATTGAAGAAGAGAGAAGAAAAAGAAAAGAAGGGCTCAAAGAAGAAGAACAATGGCAAGGCGGCTTCTCAGAAAAGACGAAAAAAGAAGAAGAAGGGAGCACCAGAGAAAAAGAGTATAAAAGAAGGGACGCCAGAAGTTAAAATGGAATTAGATAAGAAAGATAGGTAAAGTTCATAAGCAATCATCATCAACAACTTATAGAAAGTAACATGTTTTTTGTAATAGTAGTTCAAATGCCAAATGGAGGCCCCAACCTTTCAGTGTCGGTGATGTCAAAAAAGTGCCTCTCATTGTATTTGGTAATGGTATGTTCGCTAAAGACAATGTCGCATTGAAGGGTCACCGATGTGGAACGGTGGGTGTTTTGTGGCGTGCACTAAAGCGACGTGAAGCAAGCGGAGACTTGGTAGTACTTGAAATTGATGAATACAAGACATCCAGAATATGCTCCTGCTGTTCGAACGATACTTTGGAGAGGTTGAAAGGCGTTGAGACCTGCAGTATACTTGTTTGTAAGACATGCCATATACTGTGGAATCGAGACGTCAATGCTGCCAAGAATATGATGAAAATTAGTTGTGCTATTTGGAAGGCTTTAGGAAGGCCAAAAGAATTCACGCGGACAAAAATATAAAATCTTCCTCTCCCTCAACATCGCTGGAACGAACCCAGTTTGATAATTACAGGTAAAAAGAATGAAAACCTTATACTTTCTAGTGTTGTGCAAACTGTCTAACATTTTATTCTTAATGGTCTACTATTATCTTACATCCGCTTAAACTTAATTTCCTTATCGTCTAAAAATTTTGTGTGTGTTGTCCGAATCTAAAGTTAATAAACTGTAGAAGAACTTGCCCAAGAAAAGCCATACCAGCAGTTCTAAAATTAACCATACTTAAGATGTGGTGAAATAATCTGTCAGGAACAATGTTAGCTTGAGAATTTAGAAATTGCAATTGACTAGGAGGGGAGACTTGGTTTTCAGGATATTCTTGATGTCATTTATTTGGCCTTTCACCACAATTATATCTAGATTAAAGCACTTAATAAAGTAAATATATTTGCTGCTTTTACACACTTACGCTCGAACAATAAGCAGTAAAGATCACCTATAACAACTCTGCCATCCCACAGAGATGCCCGTGAAAAGAGCCCAAATCAATTAAAAAGGAGAGAATTGTTACGTAGTATTTTAAAGATTCCCTAAAAGCCTCCCTACAGGCTTCTCTATTTTTATGTATAGATTCCAACGCATTATACTCCTTTCAACACAAGTTTGAATCATGCCAAATTCCTGTTACTATTTATTCTCGAGTACACGTGAAATATTCTCTCCGAGATTTTACTTATTTGTACAGATGTTATATTCTGCTTGCCATTCCTTTTTCTTCGCTGAACACCCTCTTATTCTCTTGACCTTTGTCATTTTCCATATATACCCTACCATCTAATTCATTGTCACATGAGTACAGTGCGAGACACTAGCCAGGAAGCTGATTCCGCCATTCAGGGCTGGCTGAAGGACATTCCTGACAAGCAAATTCAAAGGCATTCGCTTCTGAGCGGTCAGCTTTTCGACATTCAAAACTTAGACAAAACCTCCAATTCAAGGTAAATACTTCAGCTACTACGTGTATATGCTATTCCAAAATCGTCCATTATCGTGAGACGAAAAAAAAAAGATGACATTTTATGCAGCTGAATAAAAAGTGTGGAGGGGAGGTGAATCATTTTAAATAAACGGTTTTTATGACTGAAAAATAAACAAGGGGAAGCCAGATTGGTAGTAGAACGATATCAATAGTAATGTGTTCTTTTTCACTAGTGAAGCAGGCATAAACAGCCACCGTCCTAGTTCTATACTCTCTATCAGCTCAGAAGATAGTGTCAATTTGAATGATCTTATCAATGCAAATTACGGAACGGATATGGATGAAGAGCTTGAATTACCAAATTTTGCCTTGCTGGATTTGGTTGATGACTCTAGCGAGGAATTTTGGAAGCTTGACAATGTAAGATAACATGACTAAATTTGTTTTAAATGGTGACATTGCTTAGTAAGGTACTAATATTGCGAAAATACACATAGATCCCGAATTATCTGACTTCAGTTCCAAGGAATCAGGGCAGTAACGTATCAACATATGAAAACCGTAATGAATTTGTAATACCGCCCGTAGCAGAAAACGCTACTATCTACAAGACTACCGAAAGCGTAACGTTAATGAGTAAAGTGATTCGCTTGGCGTTTTAAAGCTAATAGGCATCTTTACATAGCAGAAAAGAGAACATGACTTCACAAAAGCGATTAATTACAGTATTGCAGACACATACGAGACTAAACTCAATGAGTTGTATTATTCGGTGCCGTATGGTTCACCTTTGGCAGTAGCCGATAGTGCTCAACACAGAAATG
The DNA here is from genome assembly GCF_025528875.1 of Mycotypha africana. Lineage (NCBI taxonomy): Eukaryota > Fungi > Mucoromycota > Mucoromycetes > Mucorales > Mycotyphaceae > Mycotypha > Mycotypha africana. The sequence goes on along the minus strand of NW_026515736.1, from coordinate 394,741 downwards.
ATCGTTCTGGAAGTTTCAGCAGCGAAAATAGTCTGACTTCCCAATCAACGTCTACGACCACGGTTCGAAGTAACAATTCTTGGCAGCCCACAGCTTCCACTTCCACTTCTACAATAAAGGCATCCTCTCCTAGATTTAGAGGAAGTGTACTAACAACTCGACCGTCAACTTCTACAACAACAGGGCATACACAGAAAGGAAGACCACAAAGAAAATTCTCCAAAATACCTAGTATATCCGAACATTCAACCGTTAAGAGCAATACCACTACAACCTCTGGTCCTACTATGCCACGTTTCCTGTATCCTTCACAATCTACATTACCCAAACGCGCAACTCATATACCTTCATCCTCCTCTTCTGTTACAACAAGAGTTGTCGATAATAAATCCTCATCAGCATTGATATCACTGTCCTCCAAATCGTCGAGTCTACAGTTAGCGACAAAAAAACCCAATAATAGCAATAATACACTGCTGACTCGGTTTGCTAATATTAATCAAAAAGATAATACTACTATTCTTACACCAGCAGGGCCTTCAAAGAAAAGAGAAAGTCATATACCTACTCTCCCTACTAGAAGCACTACTTCCCTTGACATGTCTCCATCTTCTTCAATCTTTTCCTTGAATTCCTCACCCTACCGACAACATCAGACTCTTACAGCACATTACTCATCAAATACTAGGCCTCAAACTGCTTTAGATTCTAGACATCCAGTAGCTGCAACAAACAAGTTTAAAATACGATCAACTTCTATGTTAAAGATGCCGAGTGCTTCCAAATCAACAGGCCTGGGTCTGAAAAAGCCAGCAAGTTCTCGGAACTATTACAGTTAACATACACAAATACGAAACCCTATTTTTGAATAGTAAAGTATGATAACCATGATATTAATAAGTATATACAGATATATATACTGCAGTTAATATTTTATCTTTATTCTAGTCCATTTTATTCTTTCGAATAGGTAATTAATGATTATAGTTAATTTTGTGAGTATCATGTGAATAAACGGTTATAGCACTCAGTGATAATAGCTCTAGCGCCATTATCGAATTGAACTATTATTACTACTATTACTACCATTATTCTCGATTGTGGTCATTGACGCAATTGATGAAAAGTGTTTTCTTTCATGATATTTCTTAAGGGCATCCGAATGTCCCAAATGCGCCGCTCTCTTGAAATATCTGGTTGCTGTTTCTGTAGATTTAACAACGCCAATACCATTTTCATAATACATACCAAGGGTATAATATGCTTTAGCTAGCACAATCCTGGGCTCCAGATCAATGGCCAACGAGGCGGCTCGAGCAGCCCACAGATAAGCTTCTTTATCCGACTGTGCTAAGATGTTGCTTTTGAGTGAACCAGTTAAATACCATCCAGAAAGGCCTAAACAGGCTTCAGGAAAATCTTGTCGAGCAGCTAAGGTATACCAATAAATGGACATTGTTTCATCTTCTGGACAATGATAACCAACTTCGTAGTATTCCCCTAATTTATTTTGACTAGGAGCGTGACCAAGTTGAGCTGCCTCTTTCAGAAGTACATTGACGGCATATTTAGGGTCGGGTATGAGACTGGTATCACCACAATCTCTAGATAAGTGAACCATGGCAAGAGCATGCATGGCATGGGGTAAAACATCGTGATGATTGGTGGTAGCTGCAGTACCAGGTAGGTGAGAGTTGTGGCTGTTGTTCGAGTGAAAGATGTTCATGTTGGGTCTATTGCTACCGTTTGTAGTTGTAATAATTGACCTCGAGGCTACGCTAGGAGCAGCTGTTTCGAACTCTTGGACAGACGAGTTTGCTGTGTATGACAAAGGCTGTAAATTTGGTGGCGAATTCATTGGTGTTGCTGTTGTAGATGATGACTGTTGTGCAGAAGCTTCAGAAACTGCTCGCTGCAACCAAATCACAGCCTCCTTCTTTGCAATAGGTTGATCACAATAGCCTTGCAACAGAATAATACCCAATTTGTACATACTGGGGATATGGCCCATATGTGCACCTTTACGGTAGAATATACCAGCACAATCACCGTTTTTTTCAGTACCAATGCCTAATTCATAGCAAACAGCGGTTCGATAAGTTGCTTCGGCGTGACCATATTTGGAAGCCTGAAAATACCATTGAAATGCTCGTCGATGATCTATAGGCGCTTCCAGTGCTCCCATTCCGTAACAGCTTCCTAACAAAAATTGAGCTTCTGGATCACCCACTTTGCCAGCGCTGCGGCCGGACACCCCTAGTTGTTTTAGTTGCTTTAGCGAAGCCATATATTTGTGATAAAATTTCAATGATAGAGTTTCAACGTTGAGTGCTCCTGTTTCTATCGTTTTTATATAGAAGTTATAAGGGGAAGAGAAAGATACTGTGAATAAAAAATTACAATAAAACAGAATTCTTCAATATGAAAGAATTAAGCTAGGTGATTTTCAAATATGCTGATGATTTTACGTAATCATTCTTTTAAAGTTCGAAAAACAAACAGTTCAAATGTGTATGTTTCTTTTTTATTAATGTTATGGTAGATCAGTGGCAATCAGTGCCAAGTAGCAAATAAGTGATTATCTTCAATTAATAATCTTCTTCATCAGGTACCCATGCCTCAGAAACAATTTTTTTAGCCTTCGAAATATTCGCATCATATTCTTCTATACTTTTCTCCATAGCTTGGAGCTTTGACAGCAAATAACGGATACGCTCATCAATCTCTTTGGGTGGTTTAGGGCTAATACTAGCCAGCTTTTGAATTGTGTCTTCTAGCTTCGTCATCTCTTGTTCTGCTTTCTTCTTCAAAACCATATTATTGTCGATTTCCATAGAGGCTGCAAATACTGTATCGGATACCAAGCGATTGAAAACAGTGTAATAAATAGGTTTGCCAGGCTTAATAGCATGAGGACGACCTTCCTTCTGTGTTATTAAAATGAGCTCAGCTCGTTCCATTGATTTCAGAGCATTATCATCACCACTAAATTCAGGTCCCCATTTCAATTCATCGTAATTAATACTTGCACTTTGAGTTAGTCGTTTTACAATAGCCCAAAATTGTGTTGGTGTCCACTCTATCTTATGATAATCATCAACGGCATCACCAAAACCATATTTACGGATCTCTATCATGTTACGGCTGACAATATCTTCAAAGGCGGTTTGTGCATCCATCTGCATTCTCATTTTTTGAACCAAGAGTTCAAGTTCAGTCAAGCGTCCACCAAGAGCTCCTACGATGTCTCGTAAATAAGGATCTTCCATCTCTGAGCCTAATTGCTTCTGTATAAAAGATAGCGCTATTTCAGGTGGAGCATCTGATAAAGATACGGTAGAAAAGCTCTTTCCAGGAAGTGCTACAAACAATCAAAAATTTATCAGCTTAAAGGCATTAATCATTTGGACTTTTCCGTATATACCTTTTCCCAATAGCTTCATAACACCAGCATTTGAGCTCACAAAAATGACATGGGCAATCTCGTTTTCAATCAACAAAGCGGCCCATTCAGCTAACTCTTCCCATAGTTTTGCATTTTTGTTCGTTTCTCTATACATATAGTTGTCGATAACTACAATGGGTATGCTCTTCACGTCTTGCTCCTCGCTATCACCATTTGGTACGCCTTCTTTACCGTGCTCTTTCTTCCTTGCCTTTTTCTCATTCTCAAGATCCTTTCTGATGAGCGGCTGGTGATAGTCCCGTCCTGTTATTAGCTTCTTAAGTTTAGAAATCAAGCTCTGCTGATTGGCATGCTCACGCTCTCTCAATCGCGCTTCTTTTTCGTCTGTTACGATGTCTCGTAACGAGATGGCAACTGTTTCTAAAATACTTTTGATTTGGGAGTCAGGGGAAGTAGAAAGGCCGGCTTTCTGACCAGTAGTGGCAGCGACAGCAGTATCGACTAGCCGGCTGATCGACGACATCCATGTAAACACAGGAAAGTAACCAACTTCTTTAGCCAGATTCTTGGTTAATTCAGACTGATTTCGTGCATTTCCAATAGCTTCACAGTCGATGAATAACTTATTTCTATAGGTAAACAATTATCATCAGTTAATAAATCAAAGGGTTAGATAGATTCCTTTCTTCCTCTCTCCACCTACTTTCTATCTTTCAGCGCTGATTTTACTAAAGCAGATTTGCCACTACCTTTGTGACCCGTGACCACAAGGAAGGTTTCTAAGAAATAAACAAAATATTACCGGTTAATTAATGAGGTCCTAAGTTTCACGAAGATTACTGATACCGTTCGTTACCCGGAGTTTCAGCAAGCCATGATTTCAATCGACCTATTTGTTCTGTATCATCAGCCCATAATGAATGGTGCTGAGTTGTCAAATCTCTTGCTGATCCTGGCATCAAGCGGTTCCAAGTTTCATTACGCAACCAGCGATAAATCGCATATTCTTCGGGATTAAATCTTTGGGTAATGTCTGATGTAATGAAGAAAACGCGGATAGGATCAAAAATAGCATAGGTAACACCAGCAAAGATAGCAGCGAATAAAGGAACAGTAATACGAGGATGATTGACCAACCAGTCTTTAACGACATTAGGTCTCTACCATAAATTAAGAATTGATAGGAGCAATATTAGAATAAACTACCTTAGGCTTGGCTTTTAAGTACAAACAGTTAGTTAGTAAGCCCTTTACCAATTGTCTTTCATAAAGAATATTCAGTCGTGTCCCGTCTATCACTTGTCCATGTAAACAATTCCTTGCGCTAGTTGCTGATCTCACTCTTGTGAACTGTACAATTGCGTAACGAGCGGGATCCTTTGCAATAAAAGGATTCGGATACAATGCTATATCAAACATTCTTCCGAAGGGCCTCAAGTGTGTATAGAGTTTTTCTACGTTTACTGGCTCCCCCTGAAATTCAATTCGAATACGTTGTGTAGGGTATCTGGCTAGGATGTCTTCCATGAATGGGGAACCTTTAACGATAAAGGCTCTTACTTGTTGAAAATTGAAAGGTGCAACGATCTTGTTCTTTTGTATATATTCGTTGATGCGATCCACAATATCTTTAGCTACTTTATATTTGTTGCTTTCGGTACTTCTGAACGCGAAGGTAACAATTGCGCCGCCATCCTTTGTTCTAGTATGTCGTTAGTCCGTAGGAAGCATTATTAATGTGTGTGTGCGTGTGTGATTTGTTATATCCTCTATTTACCGGGCCATGATTTCCTGAATACTAAAGTTGTTTGGCAGTTCATTAGATGGTATCGCTTGATGGACTCTATTCTCTAAGAAGTGTTTTGACCGTCTGAAAAACCATTGACGAAAATCTATGGAGCTGATCTTTAATGGAAAGACGTTGTCCAGATATAACTGTGTTGTCTGGTCTTGCATGGCCTCACCATTCGTTTTTCGAATGGTACTGTCCATAGACGTCGGTAACGGCTATGTGAAGATATCATCAACGTCAATGACAAGATTTTAGTTTACTAGAGTAGTCTTATTATTCACCTTAGAGACACTAGTTTCCGCACGCATCGTTTTATATACGTGTGGGGATCTACCAGTGGCTATGATTTTATTTTTGACATGAGGAGTATTTTGTACAATTGTATAATGTCGCGGACGGAGCATCAGACAAGTGAATCTTTTCATAGTGTCAAGCCTTGCATACTTAATGTTTTGAGAATTTGACAGCATTTAGAAGTATTGACATGTGCGAATAAGAAAGTAATCCTTCTGACACAAAATGCCTGATATGTTGTAATAAATTCCTCATAATGCGGGGTTGCATTTTCGTATTCCCTCCTCCACAATCGGTAAGCGTAGTGAAAACACAATTTTTATATGACATTGTTTAACTTGTGTATTAAGTTATGCTTGTTGAGTCCTAGAAAAAAAAAAAAAAAAAAAAAAAAAAAAAGAGCTTTTGCTGGACAAATTATCATTTCGTGAATAGTTCAAGCACTGGAAGCGTAAACTCGCATAACATGTTCGCAGCTACTGCTGCATAAATTTTTGAAGCGGCAAGAAAAGTGTGGTTCGCTACTACAGCCTCTTCTTGATTTTTTATATAAAAATGCATATGCTATAGTCAAATTGTTTCGAAGTGCATCAATGCTTCTGCTCCTTTTCTTATAAGCAAAAGGAATCAATTCAAAAATGTTTTTTAAGGAGTTGAAAGAGGACGACTTGTTCCCATGTACCCCTCAGCCAAGTTTACTGTTCTTAGTCCATAACATACCTTATATCTGCATCAAAATAACACTTGTCTTGCATACATCTTTTCTCCTCTGCTTTTCTATCTCTGTTTCTTCTGTATAACTATTTTATTTGACCATCTATGACGATTGCAGAGTTTACTGATCGGTCGGTGAATGATCATGGCAGAACTAATACCAATGAAGTCCCAGAGGACCTAATTTACTCTGCAGCTTTACCACAAGAATACCATCCTCATCATCGCAGCCATGACAGAAATATAGAGGAAGATGAGGAAGACGAAGAGGGAGAGCAAGACGTAGATTATGACAATTCTGGTGACGATTGCGGTAACATACCGGACTTTGTTCAGCTAGACTTACGAGGAGAACAAACAATCGTTGATAGAGAAACACTTGTGAATCTACCGGAAAGTTTACTGATTGCCATGTTTCCAAACGGGCTGATACTTGTTAAAAAAGAAGCTACAGCCAGTTTAATGAGAGTAGAAGAGAATCATACTCTGATAAATGAGGAGGAAGAATTGATGTTGGCTTATGTTGATTTTAATAGTTCTTGCTTAAAATATGTTTTAGATGTTTTTCAGCAAGCGCAACAAAAGGTGCCTGAGTACAGAAGTAGCCCTTTATTTATGAACAAACAAGCCATTATTGTGTTAAGGGAGGAACTAGAGTATTATTGTATTACACAGCAACAACAGCATTCACAAAAGCAATTGAAAATAGCAGCAGGAGAGTATTTAACGAACAATAATCAAGTATTTTCAGCCTTGTTGAAGAATATTGAAAGAGAACAAAATGTGTCAGAACAACATCTCATAGATATGTTATGCAATGCTGGATTCACGAAAGAAGATAAATGGGCTTTCAGAGAGCTGGAGCCTAATAGAACATGTGTCATGAGTATCAGTTTAGTACCGTTGAAGTATTCAAACGATAAAGATACAGCGAATAAATTACTATTATTTTGGAGAAAACCTGCTGTAAGAATTTATTTAATTAGAGAGAGGGGAAGCGAGAGAGAGAGAAAGTAGAGGCAAAAAGATGAAATCGTGTATTAATTGAATTTACTCTTACTTGTGAACGGAATAGAGGAAATGTTGGTGGGAGGGTACTACAATAGAATTACAAAAGATTGAAAAGCCAATTCGTTTATGGTCACGACGAACGTGGACATTAGAATTGGCCCTGATATGAAGTGCTTTTACTCTTCAACTATAATATCCAAATTTTTTTAATTCATTACAGCTGGGCAACTCCATATTCACCGCTTGTTGATATAGTTCTCCATTACGTTTAAGAAATCCGAGGAGTGATCCACTCGCTTTGTTTAACATTTCTCTTTGCTTATTACGTTCATATAAACACGACTGTTGTAATGATTTTACCCAATCCACTTCTATTTGCTGTTCAATTTTGGATAATCTATAATTGTTTTTCAGATAAGGTTGAAATGTTTCTGGTTCAACAAAGTAGTGTACATTATGCATTTTGGTTATTCTTGGCTGCGTATGAACAGAAGTCGACTGGAAAGAGAAAAGCGGTGTATCATCCATTAATATACTTGAAAGTAATGTATATCCGAATAAAAGTAGAAGTGGTAATATCTGCAACAAAATGGATGACCAACTACCGGTTCGTCGCTGATTTGCTGCTCTTTCTCGTTGCTGCTGTTGGTTAAACATGTTATTCGTGGTGAAAGTACGCGTTCTAAATCCTGGCCCCATGAAGGTTGCGCTACTGAATGGTGAACTACCTGCTGTTGCAAATTGGAAACCTCCTCCTCCAAAACCACCATTGAAAAACATGTTGAATAGATCTTCCGGTGATATTTCTTCTCCAAATGGTGATGCATTTTGTGTATTGAAACGGAATCGAGTTGCACCTCCCGGATTAAAGCCGCTAGCCGAAGAACGTTGCTCGGGATCTCCAACTCCAGAATCAAAGATTGCTCTCTTTTGCGGATCAGACAATACTGTAAATGCCTTTGATATAACTATCAATATATTACAGTGTTGCTTAAATGAGTTGGCCAATAAAAACTATCATATTCTACGTTAAGTTTAGTAACCTTACGTTTGAATGCTTCATCAGCTCCTGGTGTTTTATTCTTATCTGGATGGAACTTCAATGCTAGCTATATCATACAGTAAATGAGTAACGAAGTCAATAGAATGTAGAACATAGATCAGCGGGTGAAACACATTTCTACCTTTCTATATGATTTCTTAATCTCTACATCTGTACATTTCTTATGTAGTTTCAGTACTCGATAATAATCCGTTCCACATGCTAAAATCTCTTTGACTTCGCGGATCTCATCAGATGTGCCTGCTGAAGCAGATGATGTTGTTGAGGACGATGCTGACTGAGCTTTCTCCTCTTTTACAAATGTTCTACTTGTATTTGTCGCTGTGCTTTCACCTGTAGACGAATCTGAAGACGATGATGGTCCATTCTCTTGCAAAGCCTTTTCTGCTTTCAATAAAAACTGCTTTGCTTCATCGGTTTCATATAAACTGAGTGACTTCTTGGTTAAGCGAACTGCTCCTTCGAAGTTTTTGAGACCATAGTGATTCTTTGCAATTCTTAAACAGCGCAGTGCTTCTTCTTTATTAACTTCCATTAGCTTTTATATGATTGTATCTGTATGTGGAGCTGGTATAAAATAGTTTAATTTTGAAATAAAACATCATACAATTTTTGATGAGTTCCAAATTTTGATGGCAGCAGCAGCAGCATCAAGAACATGCTTCGTCTTTGACCACTGAGAAATTTCTTTCTTCTTCGAAATTTATCATGTCAGAGAACAGGCGTATTATCCTTTAAAAGTGGGATTGCTATAGAATTTCATCCTGGATATTATCCTACTAAACAGACCTAACTGAAAGTCTACGTATTGCATTGAAATATCCCTCATGAGTAAACCAAGTGAAATGGAGATATTAGAGGAGGTTGATTGGTTTCTTTTATAGTATGGTATAATACTACTGTTTCGTGCAAAGGTTTAAGCTAACACTATGTACACTGCAATTAAAGAATGCCTAATAATCATTGATGTTGTAACGATCAATACAATTAATTGATATTGTCCTTACGACTACAAGCGTGTTAAAAGCATTGTTGACGTATTAGTCATACGTTCAAGGAGAAACATAAACAACAATTTAAAAGCCGAGCATTGCAAGCACAGTAGTTTCCAGGAAGATGTCAGGAAGAAACAGAAGGCTAATCTCAGTATGACCAATAGCAAGGATGGTATGTTTGAGCATTGCAGGACAAAATGTACCATCATCATCACGGTTGAAATCAACTAAACGCGTGTCGGCTAGGTTGTGTTAAGACTTTAATTGCTGACTTAATGGTTGTGATCTTAAACTGTGTTGAAAGTGTCTCAATAATAATGATAAACTCTGTACCTTTTTATCATTTCCCGAAAGTCCAACAACAGGCTTCCGTTGAGTAACCAACAGTCATATCTCTTTTCATTTGTCGCGAACTCGAGAGAGATTGATGATGCTCGAATCCGTCTACGCAGTCTATTTCAATTTACCTACACAAAATTTAGTTTCCAATTGGCAAATCCCTGTATAAATGCGTATATTCATTATCAAATTGCATGGCTTGAGGTTCAGTCTCTGATTGCAGATGTGAATGATAGGGGTCTTCGTCTGTGATTTTTGTACTGCAACAGCTCTTATTCAGCATTACACAAATTTATGAATGGGGGTATAAGTCAGCCATTCGCACAGACAACTGTTTTAAACATTAAAAACGCCGCATGTCGTCATTACTTTTATAGCGTCAAGTTTAAGTGCACTCGCAATATCATACAGCGTGTTTTCAAATTTGTTAATCGTTAAAAGAAAAAAGAACAAAGAAAAAAAAAAGAAAAAAAAAGAAAGAAAAACTGCAATTTATTACATCTGTATTACATTTTATTAGAACTTTTGCTTCCGTATAGTAGCAGTAAGGAGAGATCATTTCTTGTAGGAACATATCATACGAATATTTTATGTATACCTCCAATTGAGCTGTTGTTGGTAAGATGAAAGGAAGATGCAAGCCTTCAAGCCTGTAGATGGAAGAAGCAAAGAACGTAAAAGTTAGCTGAACTTTTGTTAATTTTCTTTAGTGTAATTTAGTTTGCACACCTGACTTTAATTTTATATTTATTTGTTGCTGGCCATTTCTTCCCAGTTCGTTGGCCTTCTTCCCATCCCCTATTACTTTTCTGCCTCTTCATCTTTGTTTCTTATTTACAGTGTCTTTTGGATCGATTTTGGTTTTTTTTTTCTTTTTTTGTCCTTTTTTTTTTTTTTTTTTTTTTTCTATTTTGTAAATAATATACCTTAACTTACTGCTTTTTTTTTAGTTCATCCTAATTCAATATTAATCATCTTGTATAATTGTTCGTTCGACATTCCCCTTTCTCTGAACTACGAATACCTAAACCTTACATAAATATATCATGTCGTCTACTATTATTGACGGTGTTGCCCATCAATTGCCTACCATTAACGGTAGTGACAGTGAATCGAGATATAGCAATCGTTACAGTAAACGCAATAGTGCTCTCAATGTAGACTTAATGATCAATACCGACCTAAAAAGCATGAATGAAGAAGGTGAAGAAGAATATACCCCTACACCAAGAGCGGCACGCAGACAGTTATCCATAAATTCACGTAGAAGATCTACTCTACTGTACCTAGAGAAATATGGATTGGATCAACCTAATTGGCATGAAAACAACAGCAGTGATTATGAACAGAGTAACGATAGTGGTGGTAATAGTAGTAATAGTCGCCATTATGATGACGGCGTAGGTCAGCCACAACAACAGCCATTGACCGTTGATAATAATACTTGCGAAAACAATGGCGTAGTATTCAGAAAAGGTGGAGAGCAGGAAGAGCAAGAAAGAAGAACAGATATCTACGGTCCAAACAAACAAAAAATTATTGCTGTGGAATTGCAACCCAAAGCTGTCAAAAATATCAAAAATCATTATTCGCAAAAACGTCCAACGCAATTCATCAAGCCAGAGAAGACTGCAGTGACAACAGTTGAAACTATTTCACAACCAAACAGTGAATTTCAAAATGTTTTTATGTTAATGGAAGAATTTACAGACAAACTGTATATGGAAGGTTATTTGTATAAAAGAGTTGATGTCACGTCGGATGGAACACTATCGAGAAGGACAAATTGGACACTTTGGTACGTAGAGTTATGCGGGTCTGTACTAACCTTATGGGATGCTTCAAATAAATCAACTACGGTGTATCCGCAATATATCAATATAACGGACGCCATCATTTGTAATGAACCGCATTTAACCAGCGAAGCAAGAACCAATATTTTTTCTCTGAATACGGCAGGAGCGAATCGTTACCTATTTCAGACGAATCATACAGCTGATTTTCATCGTTGGATATTGGCTCTTCGATTGTCATGTTTTGAAGCCGCTCGTATTCAAGAAGTTTATACCAGAGCCTTTCTGATATCCAGACCTAATAGTCGAAAGTTCTTAGCTCCTAATACACAAAAAACCATTTTATTTGAAGGATTTGTTCAAGTGAGGTTCAGTGGCCAGACGACACGGTGGAAAAGAGTATGGGCGGTTGTATCAAACCATAAAGTCGAAAAGCGGCTCATTTTCAACAAGAAACTTATACCCACACAAGGACAAATTATGTTCTACGAAAACAAGAAAGCAAAGACTCCTTTTATGACCATGGAAAATGTCATTCAAGCTTATAAAATGTATCCAGAGTCACCAAAAATGATTGACGTTGCTACTATGTTTAAGATAGAAGGCAGTATGTACAAAATCAGCAAACAAAATCGACAACCACAATTGGTCAGCTCATCTTGCTGTGCTCTTATGATGACGGCAAATATACAAGAGTTAGTAGAATGGCTCATGGCTGTTTATGACGCATTTCAGCTCTATGGTCGACCTCAGAAATTACTAGATGATCCAAATAACCCGAAAGCGCTCAACTTTGCAGATGGTATGGGCCTGTTTCTATATACAGATGAAGCTCAGCAAGCCATCGATATGGAACAGCATGCTACTATGATGACGGATCTGGCAGCTAGTAAACAGGAATTCACAAGATTGTTGACAGACAAATTGAAACATGGTAGCGTCACCCCTTTGATACCGTCATCCGCAATGCAATCTCCATCTTTATCACCTCCTCAGCGACCTTCATCGCCTGCTTCATCATTATCACCATCGTCCCCATCACCTTCCAGGCCTACATCGCCAACAATAGCAAACCGTACATCTTTTACATCGCAAAACAGACATCCTTCTGCAAAAACAAACTTTGCACAACAATTATTCATTAATGGTCCAACGCAATTGAGAAATGTTACTTATGCTAGTGATGATGAAGATGAAGAAGAGGACGATGAAAATGAGGAAGATCAAAGTGCCCCAGAAAGTGACGAAGAAGAAGATGAAGATAGATCATTATTTAAATTTGGTACAAAACCGCAACAATTAATAACAGCTACTCATAATAGTAAAAATCCCTCGAAATCGAGTTCGGAAGTGTCAGATGAATCATCACCTGCTACATTACCCGACACTTCATTGGTAGATCAACTCCCAGCCTCTCAGCAACAGCAGCGTTCACTGTATTTCCTTAACAGTCACCATCGATTGAGTCAACAGCAACAGGTATTCGGCAGCGAAAAAGAAGAGGTTCAGAAAGATGTAAATGACGATATGTCTATGCCTATAGCTGCTGCAGTAGCAGTTGATGACTTTATCACTCAAAACAGCTTATTAGATCAACATCAGCGTCAACATACCACACCGAAAAAGAAGGTGCTTCAAAATAAGGCCAGAGCCACTCGCCAGCCTTTCTTTACTATCGATCAAGGCCAACAATATCAACAACAGTCGGCGAATCCTGTAGGCTTGGTGGATTTGACACCAGACAAAGGACCTCAAACTGATAAAAGTCATAGTCGGTTGATGGGACCCAATTATTGTAGAAGAAGTATGATGACGATGCCGCCTATGCCAAATCCTATTTTGATGATGGATGATCAAAATTTGAACGGAATGAGTTTGCTAAATTACCAGCAATTCTTAATGCAGCAGCAGGTAAACTATATTATCAAACTGATATGTTAAGTATGTTTCGTCATTTTAACCATTGTATATAGTTCAATATGTATCATGTGCCATCATCGCCTCTGATGATGACAGCTCCGCCACTGCCTCACCCATATGGTTATGCAATGATGATGCCACCTGTGCCAACGCCTTCTATTTCGGCACCTATGTTCTCTTCACCAATGACGCCTCCTATGCTGTATGAACAACAACAACAACAACAACAATATAATTATCCTCCCCACCAACGAACCATGTCTTCACCTACTCCGTCACAAGGCTCACTAACAAGTCGTTTGTCTAAACTGATGGTGAATGAACAGCAACAGCAACATCACCAGCAACCTTTCTATTATAATAGTTATTACAACAATTCACCGAGTACAGCTACAGTTAGTAGTCGTCATAGTAGTGGTAGTAATAATAGCAGCAGCCCCAGCGGTAGCCTTCGTCAAAAAAAGCCTCGACATCGACCTTCTGTCACGTCGCAAACAAATACAAATCATTACGATAACTCTAATAGTTCTCATTCGTTACCCAGAAAAACAATGCATCATTAAAATTATTAATAGTGCGTAGGCGCAAAAGTTTGTATAGTGATAAAGTTTGCTTAAGTGACCTCCTACTTTCATTAGCGTTTCTGGGAACCCACATCTGCAAATCAGTCAATCAAAGTTATGTTTGTTTATCGGTTAAACATAACCTGTCTGTAAGGCGCGAGAATAGAAGTTTTCCACTGTCTTAGTAAGTCATTGACTCGCTACATCTGTGCCTCTTTGGCTTTCTCTGAGCCGTATTATGACAAATGTGAAATACGTATAATTCGATTAAACTAGCTCAACGAAGAGTAAATACAAAATCTGTTTCCTGAATGCTTAAGCTTCAGTATGCGATCTATGATGGGACCTTCTCACTGGGGTATATTATGAGTTTTGCATATCGAACAGTGAAATGAGACACTCTAAAGGGCTGTTATAGAATAAACCCCTCTTTTTTTGAAATATAAACTTTACGTCACCGAGCTCACCATTTTTTCATCGTCCTATTTCAACTTATTATAACTACTACTATTATGATCTACTTCTACTGCTTGCTGCTCTAGTCAAACATTCTTCTCGCGAATCGACTCAGTAAAATAGACGCGCCACTTACCATAGTCCTCAAGACGGAATAATTAAAAAATAAAGAGCTGAGACCATAATGCAAAAAATGAGTTCCAGAATCATAAAGACCCTTTTTCTTTTTTTTATTTTACTTTCCCTTGTTTTAGAAGTTATATTTCCGTCCCGCTTGCGATAAAACGATAGCAAATAGTCACCTACTTATTTGCCATGGAAGTGTTTGATAGGGCTATAGACATGCATGAAAAAGGTGGAGAAGCGAGGACGGACTTATGGTTTTGAGATGAGACCATTCTAGTTCGATAGGTTTCCTAGAAGCCATCTTCTTTTTCTTTTTTTTTTTTGAAATTCTAGAACTCATGAATTGTTGAACGATGTCTTATTAGATGTCCGCGCTCTTGTATGGCGATCAACTTTTTCGTGCACTCCACTTACAGTTGACATCAGTGCACGTAGCACAACTAACAATACATCTTCTGCTTCTATCTGCATAAGTTTATAGTTGTACATATTGTAACACGTGCGTACAATTTTGACAACAGAGGCTCGAGCGTCCTTCATCGTTGTAAGACCCAAAACGAATCTGGGCAAAACCAGAAAAAAAAAAAGTTAAACTATTTGTAATACCGATCAAAAAGATCTACAATATATACTCAACGCTATGAAAAGGATAAAATAGTCTTGTAACGGGGGAAGAGCAGCAGTTTCAGTTTTACCGCGCTGCCCACTAAGATCGTGCTCTGTCAAATAACTTTTTTTTTGTTTTTGTTTTTTTTTGTTCTTAGGCTGTAATTTGGTCCTTTGTTATAATCGTGCTCTTTTTTTCTTTTTTTTTTTTGTGTTTCTTTCATTCCAATTTCTGCTGTGCACAAGTTCCTTTCTCTCTTTCTTCGCCTTCTTTTTTTTTTTCACACATATCTTAAAGCTTAGAGAAAGGATGTCTGGTAGAAAGTATCACGAGCGACAGTTATACCAACAAAAGCCTCATTCAGAAACCGCTGTACCATCTTCGCATTTGATTACGGCAAATAACGGCTCTTCACAGCCTACGTATCCCATTACCAATACATGTCACCAATATGAAGACACTACTGATCATCAAGACTGTTATTTAAATAACTCTTCATACATTTTAGGTAAAAAACAAATTAATGCTGGATAGGGAGGAGAGCAGAATAGCTGTTAAACTTAATACTCACACACCTATCTGTTTAGATGAAAGAACTCTCTACAGTCATCCTCACCAACCTTCTTCAGCGATCACTAAGTCTTCTTCTACTTTCAACACAAATTCATTAGAGCCAATGTTTCATGAGAAGATAGATGAGAAAAACTTCAGTAACCCTACTAACATCGAGAGTAGTCCGACACTCTATGATATAGAAAGCCAACCTTACAATTCGAAGTATATTGTTCAACAGCAACCCGCACCAACAAAAGGAAGCAATAGAAAGCCGCCGTTTCCGAGACGTAACCGCTGTTTAAGGTGCTTATGTTGTGCCTGCTGTTTTCCACCTTGGCTCGCTTACAGCATCTGGACCATTATCATCGCCATTATAATCATTATTGTCATCTTTATTTGCTTACTGGCCACTTTCAAAATACCGGACATCAACTTAGCGGGTATCAACACCACCAATTTACCTGAGGGCAAAAAGTTATTACAGTTCACTAGTACCGATGTCATTATCAATGCCGGATTAGTGATTAATGTGAAAAATCCCAATGTGTTAGGTTTGAAGATTTCC
This sequence comes from Mycotypha africana, assembly GCF_025528875.1. NCBI lineage: Eukaryota > Fungi > Mucoromycota > Mucoromycetes > Mucorales > Mycotyphaceae > Mycotypha > Mycotypha africana. The sequence continues at coordinate 378,542 of NW_026515736.1, read as the reverse complement.
GATATCAGAGCAAAGGTATTTTAGACAATCAATTTTAACTTTTTAGAGAATATAGAGATTTTGCAATAGTATTGCTGACCGTGCTGTATCTTTCTCACTTTCTGTAGGCATACTGGCCGATGGAAAACGGAAATAAGTTCCAGATAGGAAAAGGATTCCTTAAATATCAAGACATACCTAAAAACAGCGATATTAATTTTACTTACCCTTTTGAGATTGATTATGACCTGTTTGACAAAGAGGCATCTTCTCTCCTCAATGAGTTTTCGAGAAAATGCGGCCTAACAGGCGAGGAACCTTCCAACATAGACATCACGTACGACCTAAATTTAGCAGCTCAAGTATTATTTGTCAAGATACATCCTACGATTTCTTCAGCGGCATCCTTTGTATGCCCACTACAGGTATTATTTTTCGCAACCAAACAAATTAGCATAGAGGAGAATTCTTTTGTATTGACGCTGTGGTGATTTCCTCCTATAGAATTCACAGTTTAGCAGCTCTTCTGGTAAGAGTGCAGACAGTTCAACCTCTTCTGACGATGATGAGATTAGTAGTATTTTGAGTAGTTTTGTGCAAAAGATACCTAATCTTGACATTGACAGTAGCAGTGCCACCTTCAATAACTCCACAACGCAGAAAGGACTCGACAATGATTTAACAACTATGACAACTATCTTGACATCGTTGAATACTACTAGCATCCAATCGACGACTCCAATAGCCTAGAAGAAAATAATGAGCCCTCTTCATAAATGACACTCTATTTTTATTTTTTTTTCAAGTTTATAAGATACCCCTTCTCCCTTTTTTTGAAAAAAAAAGAAAATTAACATTATTGTAAATTATTTCTTTTCTTATTAACAGCTATTTTAAACTGCAAATACTTATTATAAAGACGGATCATGTAGGAGTTATTGGAGTTACTTCTACATTTGTACCTTTGAGTTTACGCGAAAACGTTACTTTTCCGACTTTTTAACCATCTATATATGGCTAAGGATATATTCCCAACTCTACTTGATATAGGCACTACTCGATGCAGGTCGGCTCACTGCAATCATCCGAATTCCATAAATTTACGCGTAAAATGGGTATACTGCAGACGTGTGCTACAACTCTTCGGGATCAAACTTCCATATTTAAAGAAGATTAACAATATTTATACGTTGAACAAATTTCAAACCGAAACCGATTTTTATTTCATGCAAATGGTACCATGTGGTTTTCTTTGCCATAGTCAGTATTAACAGTCTGTTATGCTACATATCTTTAGAGAAAAGCCATCCATGCTTTTTCATGGGTTAATGATTTTTGGTATGAATAAGTTTTTTTTCTGAGTTGCACCTCACAAATATTGTGGTATTTTTTCCCCGTCGAAGCACAGGCGTACTTCACTTTTTTCTTGTTGGTTGACATATCTCAAGTCGTCAGTAACTTGTTTTCCTATCCTTCTTATCAGCCCCCACTATATAGTGTGTTTGAGCATAATGGAGACTAGTGTAGGACCTCAACAAAAAAGCGACAGAGTAAAACCTACAAGGCAAAAGTCCTTACCACCTGTGCCCTTCGGAGATGAGGATGGCAAATCAGCAGCTGCTAAACCAACTACACCAAAACAAACCAGCAATGCGCTGAAAGAACTAGACATCCTGTTACAGAACGAAACTGAAAGCATAGATAGTCACAGAGACGAAGTAATGAAGAAATATGAAGGTGTTTACAAGAGTCAAAATGAGCTGACGACAGTTGTTTCTTTTTTTTTGCAGACCTCAAACATAGATGATGATGCTGGAAGACGGGCCTCTTTAACAGATGAAAGCGACGAGTATGATGACGATTCGATTGAGTTTGACTTTGAACAACTTAGTTTTGAACTTTTGGACGGTAAGAATAGCTCAGTCTATTTTAACGAAATAGCATAGTTGGTAAGAGGATGAATCATGATAGTAACTGATAATCAATAGATCAATTTTCAGCTTTCCAGGAGGATGATATCGTGAAGCAGGCATTAGAGAATGAAATGGATCTGAGAGAATATGCAAAGCAAATAGCAGATGAAAAAGCTGCTGCTCAGCGTGATGTCGAAAATAACTGCAAGTATATATGTCTATACTCCCCTACTGCATCATAAGATAGATGGCAGCTTGAAGAAGATTGATAATTCTGACAGGAATATATTCAGATTTAGAGCACATACAGTCGTTTGTTGACCTCCATACTCAGATACAGGTATGAGAGAGATTATTCAAGAAATGTTATATTGACAACCCTTTTAAACGTACGGTATTACGCTTACTAATTACTAGTCCTGTGATGAAGTGTTGGGTCGGATGGAAGAACTGCTAAATGTATTTCAAAGTGATTTGGGCAACATTAGTGGGGAAATCCAAAATCTGCAGGAACAATCAAGTCAAATGAGTGTCAAATTGAAAAATAGAAAGGTAAAAAGAAAGTATTTTATGACATTCGCAATTAGGGAGAAAAACTTAGATTTGTTAAATTTACTTTGATTCGGAACGTTATACAAAGGCAGTAGAGACTAAGTTAGGGAAAGTATTACACGGTATGGTCATCCCGCCATACGTTATCAAAAAAATTACTGAGGAAGATATCGACGATGTGTGGTTAGAATATCTCGTCACAATCAACCATCAAATGCAATTTGTAAAAACAAACCAACATAGACCCATCAAAGCTCTTCGCAACGTAGGGCCAGAACTAGAAAAGTTACGGCTCAAAGCGACATCTACCATTCGCGATTTTTTCATGTCCCATATACAAACATTGAGCGTGCCCAATGCTAATATACAAATCATGCAACAGTCTGTATTTTTAAAATACAAAGAATTACATTATTTTGTTATTGAAAGACATCACGAAGCTGCCAAGGAAATTCGGCACAGCTATATGAATTCCTTAAGATGGTATTTTCAAAGCCATTTTGAAAGATACAGTAAAGGACTGCAGAAGCTTCAAACGACTGCTGCTGCTGATTACAGATCTGATCTGATTGGAACAGCAGAAGAGGGTATGCGGAAAATTGTAGGCAGCGGTTTATTATTTGGATCGAGCAAAATCGCGCTGAAGGATAAAGTAAATGTGTTTGCATTGGGTGATCGAAGTGATACTTTACGTATGCAAGACCCTGGTGTTATTTTGGTTCATGTAGCCGAAAGCAAAGATCAGGTAAAGAGAAAATCTTGAATAAGGATATAGCCTAATATTAATATTTCTCCTCTGCAGAAATATCAATTTGAGCAATTATTTAGAAGCTTCAACTTAACACTAATTGACAATGCAAGCTCAGAATTCTTGTTCATTCATGAGTTCTTTTCAAGAGATCCCAAAACAGCTGCTGATACGGCAAAAGTCATATTTCATTACATTTTTGAGCCAACAGAGCGAGTAGGCATGGTAATAATTGCTAAGTGTCTTCTCACATATTTCTGCACTACTCACGTTTCCTTTGAATCCCAAAATATCGACAAGTAGAATTTTACAAAAACATATGTTGAAAATTCTTACGACGCTGTTGGTATCTTATTATGCATACGAATTAATACCCAACTAGCACTAGAACTACAAAGGAGGAAAATACCAGCATTAGAAGGATATACAAATGCTACAAATATGTTACTGTGGCCCCGTTTCCAGTATGTTATGACGCTACACATTGAGAGTTTAAAAAAGATGTTCAATAACAAAGCAGTTATGAATGCTGTGAAAGATATACATGCACATTATGTAAGTCTTGGCTAACTTCAACGTGAGTATTGGATCCTTACTAAGGTGCGTTTCCCAATGGAATCTGCAGGTCACAAGAAGATATGCAGAATTTGCAGCGTCTTTACTAGTTCTAAACGATGGCTACGATGATGCTATTTTAGTAAAAAGGTAGGCACACTTGCAATATTGCTGCAATCATTATTGAAGTTCTGACTTGAACACCTTACTACCATATAGTGTGCAGAAATTACGTGACGAATTCGAAGCTGTGCTTTCAAGAATGTCGCATGAATTTCAAGAGTCAGCCAGACGTATTGCCTTTCTTATTAACAACTATGATTTAATCATATCTGTACTTCAGGTAATTTCGAACAATTTTGCATTATTCTTAACTGTAGTGATTCTCAGCCGATTTCTTTAAATACATACAGGAAACGCACAGTCGTGGCGTAGAATCAGAATTAGAGTATATGAAACAAATGCTATTGCTACAGACAAGCGCATTTGTAGACGAGCAATTGAAACCTTATTTTGGAGAGTTGATCAATTTTGTTAGGAAAAGAGAGAAATCAACGCCACCAAAACCTTCAGGACACAGTAACGATAGAACAGCTCCAACCGCCGCGAATAACATGAGCGATACTTTTGACGACGATATTATACCCGAATTAGAGAGAATCTCTAATCACTTTGCTCAAACTTGGCGGCAGTCTCTTCGAGCCATTAATGCATCCGTAATACAGTACTTTTCCAACTTTAAAATGGGGACTAGTGTTCTTCATGCTGTTCTGGCTCAGTTAATTGTTTACTATACAAAGTTTTCAGACATTCTTGAAAAACAGCAACAGAAAATCAACTCGAACGAGCATTATCGCAAAATACAACCCGTTGGCGTGCAAACAGTAATGGTGGAAATCAAAAAGTACAGAAGTACCTTCTAATGAAATAAAGAGTTTTGTCTATTTTATTTATCTGGGAAGAATCTGCAATGTTAAAAATTTAGAAACATTAAAAGGACCACAATTTCATGAGGTATTTTTCTGACTATTAATTAATTAAGTTGGACCTGTGTTTGAATTTTCTCTTCAACATCGTTTTTAGCTAGAGCTTGGATCCGGCATAATTTAAGAGGGATAATCAAGTGTGGACAGGCGATGAAGATTCCTTTCCTCATTTGAAAATTAATTATAGAATGCAAAAGAAAAAAAAAATAAAGTTGATTATATGTACATATCTTGTGCTGCTCTTTATTGAGTTTTTCTTCATTTAAACAATCATTGAGTTTTAGAAAGTGAAATTGACACTTTCAAGGCTGATTCTTTCCACAATGGATGCATAGTTTTACGAATGGCCTGAATTGGTCTACAGCTCAGCTGTGCTTAAAATAAAAATATTCTATAGCAGTTGCCAAGGTTGCCTACGCGAAACAAAGTTCACTTTTTGAGCTTTATCCGAAGTCCTAAATTCAATTTTTCATCAAACGCAACTCTCATTCGTCCGAACCTCGATTTGATTTATGATAAAATAACTAGTCAATTGCTATCTACAACTCTATGTCATCACAGACCATATCTTTAGAAAATGCGGATCAATTCATTTTAGATTTCTTAAATGCAGAAGGTGGTGGATTTGAAAGTAGTATTGTCAATAGCAGTCATACGTGCAACAGCCGCCGTAATAGTGACACCCATAAGAAATGTAAAACTGCAAATAGTGGTGGCAATAGCGCAGCAACTGATGCCGTTGTTGAAAGTGACGACGAATTTGAAGAGTCGTTTACTTGCACCATTTGTCATGAAGCTTGGTATAGCACCGGCTGCCACCGCGCAGTAAGCATCAAATGCGGCCATTTATTTGGGAAGCAGTAAGTATTCTTTCTTCACATTTTGGAATAGATAATGACGCATATTTATACTAATTACAATGAAAGTTGTATAGAGAGATGGATTCAGGAGAAGAAAAGAAAATCTGGTAAAGGGACTTGCCCTATCTGCACGTGAGTATTAGTAACTAAAGCAACATAACTCAGTTTGGTCAATGAATCCTCTGTCAATCATTTACAAGCTCTAATCTGATCATTCCATTCAGCGCACCTGCAGAGTTGGGAGACTTACGCTTGATTATACCAGCCAGAATTGCAGTCAAAGACACGTCAAATTCCAGAGACCTCTACAAAGAAATTGACAGCTTAAAAATGCAGATCAAATGCCTAGAGAAAGCAGTGGATATCTCTAGAATGTCACTGAATTTATACAAGCGTGAATATCAGAAGGCAAAAGAGAAAAGGATAATGATTGGCACGACATCAGCTGAAAAACTGATTAAGACTAGTTATGATATCAATATAGAACCCGATCCAACACCAGTGAGCATGAACATGGAAGCATGTTCTGCGACTACCCAGGATACAGTCGTTATACCCACAGCTCCAAATACTGTACTTAACATAAATGACCACAGCATTATACCCCATCAAAATAGAATCATTGAACGTTTTACTATTTATACATCCTATCGCGTTTCCACACAGCGAAATATTTGTAGTGCCATGGCTATTCGTGCGTCTGCAAACTCTGCTTATGTTTCTTTGAAAGTATCTCCTGAAAATTATAGCATAGTTAATATCAACGTAGGGCGGCAGAGCACTGTTGATATTAACTATCCTAGCAATGCTGCCGCTTTAAACACTACAACAAGCATGTCAGGGTTGATGCCAAATATTCATGCCAGCCAGATCAACGCACTTCAATGCTTTAATCATACCCTTCTGTCCACTGGTGTTGACAAGACGCTTAAAATCACCTGTGTTGATACAAATCAGGTCGAGCAAATTATGGAATTACCGCAACCTGGGCGAACATGCCAATTCGATCCATTGGATACTACAAAGGTCTATTGCGGATTATCAAATAGCCAAGTGATGATTTTCGATTTGAGGAACCCAAATCACGCAGTAAACACATTGAAGAACGAAAGCAACAAAAACTCACCTCTGCATTCCATGTTGATCAGAAACCTTGGTGACAATAAGAAAGATATTTATTGCTCAAACTTGAATGAGACCTTTATTTGGCGTTGGGAGAACGGTACTTATCAATATCATAAACTAGATACAAATATTCATGATTTAGGTTATAGGCCGTATTCCCTCTCATTCCACGCAACTTTACAAAATCAATATGAAGAAGATGAAGGGACGTTATTGCTATTATCATCACGCCATCAAGGAAAAGCAATGAAGCACCAGATTATCTGCGTCAATTCGACCGAGCTAGATCGCATACATCATCCTGATATTTTATTGGATTATAATATCCCACTACAGCAAAATTCTATGAGAAAGACGTGTTCTTTCTCTGATAGCAAGGAAGATATTGCTACCGACTCAATCATCTGCTACAGTGATGAAGAATATGAAAGACTTTGTTTCGGAAGGGCTAAGAACGAATTTCACAGCCTTCGCATTCATAGCTGTCCCAATGATATTCAATTGTATGATATACTAGAGGGAAGAATCGCTTTTATAACCGACAATCGTTTTTTTTTAACACAACCACATTATTCAAATTAAAAGTAATATATTTATTCACTCTTCATTGCTTCTTTTAAGTTTTTCCTGCCTTGAGCTCGCTAAGAGAAATACAGATGGAGACTTTTTTTGCTGACGCAGCGACTCTATATTAATGTCCCTGGGCATCACCGCAGCCATTTCATAATTCAGTAGACCTACAAAACTTTGCAACTATGCCATTGAGCAATTGCCGTACTATAATTCATCATTCGCTCTTTTTATATAATGGTAGTCAAAAAACTTGTAAGAAAAAACAGAAAATAACAAAAAAACGTAGGAACAAATGAAAAGTGATATTCTACATAATAGTAGGAGCAAAAATGGTGATGTTGAACGGGTGCGATAAATCATATGCAATACACCACATTTCTATGATGTTATTTAATGGTTATGCTTTTAATATGCACTATAGATGGTTATCAAGCCCGTCATGCAGATGGACTGGTAGCTTTTTCATACAATAACTTCAAAAGTTTGCTTTCTTTACCATAAGTAATGTTCTTGATGGTTTGATCTGATATGTTACGGATAATAATAATATTGAAGTAACAAAATAAAGAAAAAATGTTTTTTAAGTCTATCATGCTGACAATTCTTCTTTACTTCTTTTCAAGGTAGGTTGCATTATATAGATGATGTTGAACGGATCATTAAAGCGGTCTTGTAGTTAACTGGATGAATTGCTACTATGATGCAAGATTTAAAAGCTTCCACCGGAACAAAATAATAGGCTATTTGTTGCTTACTTCTCTCAAATATTTTCTTTTCTTTTCTCGACGTTTCAATAAGCCTACACACATAAAGCAAACACATTAATTCAACCATCTAATTATTCTATATGAACAACAATTGAGAATAATGTTCAAATCCATAAATATGACTCTGTCATTGCCTTTGGTTTTGAGAAAGTATGCAGCTGCACTCGTATCAGTATCCATTATCAATTGAATACGAGTAGAATAGCAACTAGCTTTTTAAAAGAGCAGGTTCATTATGTAGGGATTATGAAAATTGCGCTATGATAAATGAGAACAGGAAATCGTTGCCTGCACTTGATACGCTCTGTCTGAATGACCTCACTAACAATAATAATATAATGAAAGAACAATGGTAATGGCATTCAATTGACAATAAATATCAGAGCTTTGATAGATGTACTTTATTTCGAATGTAACAACTCAAGTATAAATTTCTCTCGCATAAAAGTTGGACAGAAGCAATCTATAGTACATTATAACATTTCAGCAAGATGCATACTAATTAACCAATTTATCCTGGCATGTCTCAGAAAACGAATTGTTCCCTTTTCTGTAATGCTTGTAACTGCCAGACACTTCACGTATTATCTATGTTCTTAATCATTCTCAATGAAGGTTCCTCCCTTGCGGAAACAGTTGATAGTAGCCAAGTGTCTAATGACAAAATCAAGTTTAACCCTGTATTGAAGGAACTAAAGCCGAAAAAGGTTCCTAACAATTTTTGTAATGCGGATAGCGTAATGATCAACGCAGAACGTATGCTGGAATCCCTGTTTTCAAGACCAAGAGCTACTCTAACTGCTTCTGAATTTCAAGCAACAATTGATTACAAAAGCGTAGAGCAACATATTTAGCAGTTTGATTGAAAGCTTCATTGGAAAAAACAAGAATTTGAAGTCAAGAGAATGCCTCTCCTTTCAACTTAAGGACACCGGTTAAGACATGTTGAAGCAGCATCAAAAACAGTGTATATATCGTATGTCAACAACGACCAGGTTAAATCAAGACAAAAATGTCTGTAATTGAAGTAGCAGCGCATCGATCCTCAGTATTAAGAAGCAAAGATTTATCTCGTAATGACATGCCAGTATTTTGATGGTAATTTCAGAAAATAGCATCATGCTCGTCTTCTTCTATAAATCGACGGCTTTCCCCGTAATAATTGTCTGTATAATGTTGCATAAATCATACGCATGTGCTGTTTAAAGAAGCCAAGTTGCTACCCATATCTTAGTAGTAAGACACCTTGACTCTAAAGCGAAGCTGTTATTGACAAAGTGCCTTTACATGTTATAGTTACAACCAACACTGGCACGTTAGAATGTCCCATATGTATGAAGCCCTGAACACCAGCAACGAATTAATTTACCTCAACCTGAATCTGACTTATCTCAATTTGTCAGGAAAGTCTACCATGATCGCCACTGTTCCTCCGAACCTTTTCTTACAGGCATATCCAAAATTGACTCGTTACTATTTGATACAAGAATGATAATAGTTGCAGTTTTCAACTGTGTGTCAGCGGTGTGATTGGGGACTTCAACTCCTTCCTTTCATTCGGCAATATAATATTAAATACATGAAGATACCTCCACACGTACCTAACAGCGATAATCACGAGCATATTAACTTACAATTGAATCGGCCAGGAGAACCTGATGGTGCTATGAAGGTTGCAGAAATGTTTGATACCCTATCAATAACTTTAGTTTCTCTAATCAACACCACTGCCAGGCAATAGCAACGCGAATGGGTTGAACATCCACACGGCTTTTTAATTGCAGCAGATATACCGCAATTGTATCTTGAAATGATGCGAAGAGCAACGGTAAAAATCATGCTTACTTGCTTACAGTTGAAGTTAACGGAAAAATTTCTGTTGTCTTATCGAGGAAATGAGATATTTATACGAACAATATATGTTTGGTCTGGAATTACATTACTTTATCTTGAGTGAACATATCTATGACAGATTTAAAGACTATATTTGGTCGCCTACTGGCCGGTATTATGGTTATACTGCGAATACTCAACTACGACTTTAGGATTTAACATATTCATACGTACACTAATGTCCCAAGTAATTTTTTCAAAATACATTATATCCTACTCATATCAGTAAATGCATATAACTAACATAAGTATGAGACTGATTGTAAGTTGAAAAATATAATATTGGTGCATTTAGAAGTGTGCAATTTGTCTGTTTATTCAATGGTGAAATTCTATAATTACAATTATACATTAAGCTATAGTTCAACTCATACAGGTCTTGAAAAATGGATATGTGTACAACATCATCCTCATCGCTATCTGAAAGAGTTATTGTGGGACCTACTGTCCTTATTTTTTGTCTATCTACTCAATTTTAGATTTCTTTTTGCTCCTCTTACTGCTTTTGTGTTTTCGTTTACGTTTTTTACTTTCTTTACCAGTTTTTACGTGGGAAGCATTCTCTTTCTGTAAGTTTGTATTATTTTTCAACTTATTTTTCTTTCGATCCTTCTTTTTCTTTTTCAGTTTGGAAACAGGGGCTGGATTATGTTCTTGATGTTGTTGTTGTTGTTGTTGTTGCATTTTCCGCTCAGTTATTTTCGTAACAGATTTGTGTTCTAATACTGGCATTAATGTAGAGGGCTGTTCGTTGAAAATATCGTTTATACCTGTCGATTGTACATTGTCCGTTGTAGGTAATATTTTTGCTGAACTTGATACATGGCCGTTTTGTGATTTGTTATCGGGCAATCCTAGACTTGCATAATCAGCCGACACATCGCTATCATCACTGTCATCATCATCTGATGAAGAACCGGACGTAACAGCTGGTGTTTTATGTAACGAGATTGACGGATTACTGATGCTGCTGCTGCTCTTCGCATTTTCCGTTAAATCAATAAACATCTTATTTTTGGCTCTATTAATCGTATCCGCAATCGGGCACACTTTGGCCGGTGTAATCGGATTTCTTTCTTCTTCTTCATCATCGTCTTCACTTGCTATGTCATCTATGAAAACTGATGTTTTCTTTTTGCGGTAGGGCTGCTCTTCTTCTTCATCATCTTGAGAAATAAAATCTTGCTCTTCTTCTTCGTCAGTACTAGACTCCTCTTCATCTTCTTCGTCGTCACTAACGATTCTTCGTTTAAGACGTCTGTTGTTCCTGATACTTCGTATACCTAAAAGTTACCATATTTCAAGATGGTAATTGATGATCCGGAAGAAATAAGGAGAGGGGAATCATTAAGTATAATTTATTATCATTTGGGTAAGAAGCGGGGATATCAATAGCAATAATAACTACCGTGACTAGCATCATCGTCGCTGCCAATATCATAATCGCTGTTATCGACCTCAATATTATTCGAGCTGTTTGCGCTATTATTACTACTAACTTCGTCAAAGGGTATATTTCGGCTTTCATCATCGCTATAGTCAAAGTAACCATAATGCGGAGAAGAAGAGAAATTATAAATGTTACTATTACTTTCTGACATGTCAATATCACTATCAATATATTTTTGACGGAAATGATGAGACAATTCAGCTTCATCCTCTTCAGTATCATAATGATTAGATGAGGTATCATTAACCTCATAGCACTCTTCGGTGAGGTAATTAGACGAGCTGTCTTCATCATATTCATCATCACTATGAAGAGTTGATAAAGTATTGAAATCTGGTATTGGATTAGATTCATACCCATCATTATGGCGCATTTGCTCCGCATCCTCATCGCTGTCGCTTTCGGTGCTACTGATACTGATATGCTCACTCGGTGATCTTTCCTCTCTATCAGTGTCATCTGTTGTAAGACCATCATCTAGATCCTCATATTCCACATGATCATCGTCCACTACAAAACCTTCAAGATCTCTGTTATCCTCATAATCGTTATCGCTGTCACTTGCGACTTCAATAGGTTCCTCTTGGGTATTTGAGAAAGCTGGTCTTCCTCTTGTTCTTGGTATATCTACTTCAGGATCATAACTTCCGTCAAATTGTATCTCGCATCTGGCGCAAAAATTGTCCTCATCCAGCTCCCAACCGCACCGTGAGCATCGATGTCTAAAAGATATAAAGAGATCAGTATACTTGAAGATTGCTTGTGACTACGATTTCCACTGACACTATGCCGTCGTCATCCTCATCTATTATATAGCTGGATTGGTTATCATGCGGAAATAGTTTGATCCAATCTTCGGCATTCAATTTTCGTTCGGCTACAACTTCCTCTGTTCTAATCACATCAGCTGTATAGAACATGTTACTATAGCCGTTGTTCACTTTTTGGTTAGACGTTATCGTTTCTGTCCTCTTTACCCATCTTTTGTAACGCAATAATGTGAATAGGTCGTCGATTGACTGGTGTTCTACATAACGGACAGATTTTATTTGCTTTCAGCCATTCTAAAATACAGCCACCACAGTATGAATGACCTGTCAATCACAATAAAAAAAGAAAAAAATCAACGACTGAGTACTATTAGTAACCCTTTAGATCTTTACGTATAAACTTTACCACAGTTTAGAACATGAGGATCTTCAAAAGTATGTGTACAAATAGTGCATGAAAGCTCTACCGATCAGACAGGTTAATAAAAGAAAAAAAACTCAATATTGCGGCTAGATTTTGTCTATTCATTCTTGTTCACCTCCTTGGAGCAAAATATGTTTCTCGTTTGAACCTTGATCCATCGGCGTACTACTGATGATCTACGGATTCAAAGGAAGAAAGAAAAAAAAGTTAAGATTCTTTAAGAGCGACAGAGTAAGCGTGACTTTAAATGTCGCGAATCATGCAGCCATTCGCATAAACTACGCGGGCGATCTCACAAACAAATGTGTTGATTAACCAAAGAGCAGAATATGAAAATGTATAATAGCTTATAAAGCGGACTCCTGTCTTCAAGCTATGGGCAGCACTTGACGCACGATTCGCTCATAATATGTGCCTATTGCCAGCTTGTAAGACTACTAGGTTAACAGCTGAAGTTATGTCCATTGTAAACGAAGTGAGGACAGAGGCTCTCGAAATATGTTTCCATCCGCACATCAGGGCTTTGCACGCAGAGTTGGTCGTATCTCAGGAATTGTAATAAAAGAGAAAAAAATTGTTTACAATATAGCAGAACTAAGGGCTACAACAATAAACGCAGCACAACCAAAATGCTCAGCCGGGAATGGTAAAAATTATTCCAATTAAGATAGTATAATTAAGCAACGAGCAGTAGATACAAGGCAACATCTTTTCGAACACAGATAATAAGCAAACAGGAAAAAATGAAGCGTCTGTAAAGGCCTTGGAAAAGCAAAAATCAAATTCCTGATAAAATTACAATGGTTTGGGTAGTTTTGACAAATAACGTAAGGCTAACGATGGAAAACTCACTTTCAGCTACGCTTATTTCTGACATCAGTTGACGGTCAGCTGTACAATCTTCAAACGAGTGAATGTAGACTTATATGCTCTGTGAAGAGTTCCTTCAAGGTATATAGCAGAAGACTACATTATGAAATTGGCGGCTATAAACTCTAGTCAATTCGCAGGCGACAAAGTTATTCACGAGCATCAACAACAAATAGAGAATGATATAGCTCAGCAACCTTTATCAGATGTTACAACAACAGATCCGCTTAAATACTTGGTATCATCAGATGAAGGAAGGCAAGCCATTACTCTTGAAATATTACTCTTCAGGTAAGTCTATAAAGTACAAACGCACTCGAGAAATTCAGAAAAAGTGACATTATGTCCAACTTTGTTTTAAAGACCGTAAATATTTCGCTGATAGATCGATACAACAAGTTATTATGTCAATTGAAGATAGAGGTTGATTGACTTAACCATCAAAGCATACATCTACTATGGCAGTTTATGAAAGCTATACGTATACAGCCATTTCAAAATTGTATGCCTTACTAATAAGCATAACTCTAGTAAGACCCACGTCTTCTGCTATAAATTTTTTTTTTTTCTTCTCCATTCGCCTCTGTCAAGGAAAATAATCGAAACGAGATACGAACCAGCAGAGGTAGCTGTGTCTTTGTTTGCTTAAAAATGGCTACATAGCAGAATAATCTATCAAGCGAACTCTCTCTCTGACATAGCCAGGTCGTTGTTCGGTGTGACATTTCCTCAATTTGATCCCCCTCCTAGAGAAAATAAAACATAGAATTCATTGCTGCAACACGTCAAACTATTGCTAGGAAGGCTTCTTATTGCTGTCATTATTCTTTTTCTTCACCATGTATTTCAACAATTCTACTGTTTTTGAGTCTTAAGCTTTACATAATGGCTGTCAACTCAATGCCAATTATCGCCTTCGTGATAAGTAGTTCTCATCATTAGAGAGTATTTTGTTGAAGCCAAGCAACTATGCCAATACAAACAAATATTTTGACATATAAAATGGTACGCAAAGGTGAAATGACACGTTTGTTACAGATATCCCCAACCTTAGCGTTTTGATAGAAAAGATACTGCACATTTAATTAATGTTTTTGTGTCTAAATCTTCCAACCATAACATATAACAATAGTAGCGTCTCGCTTCCCATAATAAAAAGGTTTATTCATACTTTATTTTAAATATACTCGAAAGTTAGCTAGTCATAAATATAAAATAGTTCCCAACTAAGGATCTAATATAAAAATAAAAGGATCTGATTAACACATTGATCGAAAAAAAAAAAGCATTTCAATAATGTCAACTCTTTATACGATAAGTAAAGACGAAAATTCAGGGTGTCAAATTGAATCATTAGAAATCATGTGAAGAAATTCAACAAAATCAGGTTTTGTCAAACATCATTATAGTGTCTTGCTTATCAATATAAGAGAGCTAACGTTGCCTAAAACCAAGCTAGTTGTTAACTTACCGTAAAAAATCGTAGTTGAAAGAAGAAACAGGAAAGTTAAAAAAATTTTGAAAAAAGAAACTCGAATTTATGAGAAGGGGAAAAAATTTATTTTTTTTCTTAGCCATCACGCCGTCACGTTGTTGCAACTGGGTTGGCTGGAAATGAAGTAAAAAACGATGAGCTTCATCGAAATTCATTAAGTTCTTATGTATGACTGAACATAAAAATAAAGCAAAGTAAAATAAAGAGAAATTCAGACGTAAGGACGAACTGCTCAGTTGACGCTTCTCAAAAAACTCATGATACGGGCCATTGGAACTTTAATGAAAATGATTAGTCGCAAAGCAGAGCATTAACCACGGATGAATGCTTTTCTTATAAAAAACCATCATAGGTCTTACGTCTGATTGCTTTTATTTGTCAAGAGCAACTTGTATCTACATGTAAGTTATCATGCTGATCGAAAAAAGCTCAAGGTCATTTCCCTTCGCCTTGTAATAAGCTGCAGCTAAATACTGACCCATACAAATGCATGCATATAACGACTCTTTGAGCCATGTCACCCTCAAAATTCCAGTTCCTGCAGCTATAGGGCTAATTAGATTAATTTCCCAGATTCTGCAAGTTATAAAAAGCGTTCATGAACAACTAAAACAAAAAATACTTCAAACATTAAAACCGCTGAAACAGTGTATTCGGGCAGTGTCTCTATCTCAAATGCTGCTCTAATTTAATCATTTGTTTCTTCTGGTCATTTTTTATCATTCAACTGTAGGTTGTAAAACGCGTTCTCCCGAATGTCATCAATTTGATATTACAGTGTTTTAGCTTCAACTTTACACTTTATACAAATTTTATTGGACAATATATATATACAATTTAGATAATTTTAAATTATTTTAGGATGAAATGGTATAATATTCTTGGACGATTTATTGAATAAATAATTGTAGACATTATTTTGAAGGTCAGTGGACATTTTTCAATTGATAGTGGCATTACTTTAAAGTACTACGAGACGTAATGAGTATTTTAGTGTAAAACAGGTCTTATCAGCAATAGATACATGGTTGTGGTTTACGAGACTTTATTTATGGATCATATGAATTGATCTACGCGTTAAACTAATCCCAGACACGTTCTTCCACCGCGTAGATAACGGTCGTTGTTGTCAATCCTAATAAAAAATAAGATGTTGTCAAACTAGCATTTACAGAAAATAAGTTTGACATCTTTCCTTTGATTTCCATCTTCTTCTTCTTATTCTTCTTTCATCTTTCTTTCCTCATCCTGATAGCTACTACTCAGCATGTACAAAGCCAAAATCTTGCAAAAAATCAAATCGGTGGCAGAAGCCCATAAGAATAAAGTCAAAGATGAGTCCTTCCGTAAGTAACACATGAGCGCGCTGCCACAAATAAGTTATAGTAGTAATCCTCAGATTATGTTTTGTATGACTAGTAAACATCGAGTGCAAGGATTGCAAAACACTCGGACATTTCAACAAGGCATACCATGAATGCAAGTTTTACAAAGCAGTTTCTGCGGCTGATTGGTAAGTATCATGCTCTCACTGCAAGACAAGTTTATGTTTGCTTAACGGAAATTTAGTTGGAAGTAGCGGTAAGAAACGTAAGCAATCAGCTACAATCAAGGAAGAAAAGAAGCAAGCAAAGAGAAAGAAGAAGCAAACAACTGGAGATATCAAGTGTATCAGTTGTGGCTTAAAGGGTCATTCTACTTCTCGTTCTCTCGAATGCCCCAATCACATTGCTTCAAAGGAAGAAGTTATCACCTCGACGCTTGGAGAAGGCTCCACTGTATTCACGAGGAAGCTCCCTCTTACGTCTGCTGTAAAGCCAGCGTTTCGCGAACAATTCCAAGAAAAAGTCATCTCTTGCTGCTCTGACATAAGGAGAATAGTATTCTCTAGTCAATTATTCGTTAACTCGTACCTCATTCATTATCAGGAGAATAGAAGGAATGCTAACAAAGGCGACAAGAAAGACACTGATAAAAACAGCAACAAAGGCAGTAAAGAAGCCAACAAAGAAGACAGCAAGAAAGACAGTAAAGAAGCCAACAAAGACAGGTCTATTCCTGATGTATTCTGCCAGCAATTCTGGTATTCAGTTGGTCAGCTTATAACGGGCAAGCAAGTTACTCACAAAACGGCATTATCCGAGGACATAAAACAGTATTATACAGACTTCAAGGCAAAGTTCCCTACTATCGAAGTAAAACACAAGCTGACCGTGGGATATAGTCATTGCCTTACAGAGGCAGCAAAGGAATTGAGCGTCTCTTACACGAACTCCATTGTAGAGCGCTTCGAGCAGCGCTTAACAAAGTTCCTTACTTACAAGTTGAGAACTATGCTCCCGGTAAGGCTGTAACCGAGTACCTTCTTAATGCTCTGCTGTTTTATTCATTTTATTTCTCTTTATACACATTCTAGAATATCAAACGCACTGATGTACAAAGAATTGTACAGCTGTATTGTTACCAATCTGTCTGTCATGGTCATCCTCATTGGCCAGAAAACCTCGAGCTGGCGGCTGTTGACAAAAACCGAATTGAATTACTCTGCAAACAATTTGAAGAGTTCATTCCAGGAGAAGTAACCCTCGTTTCTCTTTCTGCTGCTCCTGCAAAGTTTGTTAATGCGTTATGGAACATACAGTTTACGTACGAGCAAGAACATATACAGCATAAACCGTACGATGTCCGTGTCCTACCACTTCCTCAGCGTTTCTTTCTCTTTCCTACTCCATCGCTGAAATGGCGTTTCATCGCGATAAGTTTAAATGCTCTTACACCCTTCATGTTTCCCGGAAAAGTTGCCAAGGGTTATACAGCCCAACTCGAACAATTCTGTAAAGTCTTCGACTTCAAAAAGTTTGGCTTTAAGAGGTAAAACTATAGAAGAACTTCTTCAGCAAAATTATGCCTAATAGTAAACACACCCCTATTTTTGCTTCTGTCATAGTCTAACCGCTTTGAAGGAAAGTTCTGATGTAATGTTTCGAAACATGGTTAGGTCGGACGGCTTTACTGTAGACTTTTTGTTCAGCCGCAAAAAGAAAACAAAAGAAGACATGACCATTCATAATCATACCTTGACTTTGGAAGATTTTTCTTATGACGAAGTACAAGACAATTACAGACCCGCTTTCCTTGATCCAGGGCGAAGATCTGTCTTCACAGCGGCAATCGGACTAGATCATAACAAACATCAAGTACGCAGCTGCTCTACCAAGGAATATTATCATATGACCGGAAGTATCAGATACGCTGCAAAGCTGGAAAAGAAGAAAGCAGGCACAATTAAAATGATCGAAAGTGGCATACCAACCGCCAAAACTTCTATCATCGAACAACATGACCGTCATGTACAATATATATTGCAGCACTTCGAAGCCTTGTTCTCTTTTTACGGCGAGGGAACTGCTGAAGACAGATTTCGTTTATACCAGGGTCAGGAGCGTGCTGCCAACAACATGGTCAATTTGCTTATTAATGGAACCACAAAGTACAATAAGCAATTGAGGTTGAAGAAGAAGAAAGATCGAAGCAAGTGGCCAAAGAAGAATACCGACAGAATGGCCTTTTGTAAACGTAAAAAGAAGAAGAAGAAGAAGCAAAAGGTTCCAGAAGAGAAGGAAGAAGCAGATGCGAGAGAAGTAAGCGATGTTCTCGCTAAGAAAGATAGGTAAGGTTTTTAAATGATAAGCAATTCATCCACTATTCGCAGAAATATTGATAGAACTCATGCTTTCTACAGTAATCCCCTGAAGAACAAGTGGAAGCCTGAACCCTTTAGTGCAGGCGACACTAAAAAGATCCCTTTGATTGTAGTTGGTGATGGCATGTTCGGGAAGAGTGCAGTGCCCATCAAAGGCCATAAGACTGGTGTCGTTGGTGTTCTGTGGCGTGCATTGAAGCGAAGAGAGGCTGCTGGTGATCTCCTTGCCGTTACAATTGATGAATACTTGACATCACGCATATGCAATTGTTGTCGCTCAGACACATTGAAAGCATTAGACACCGTGCGTGGCTGTAGTATCCTTGTTTGCAAAACCTGTAAGATACTATGGAACCGCGATGTCAATGCAGCAAAAAACATGATGGCCATCAGCATTTCGGTATGGAAGTCAACGGGAAGACCTGCGGAGTTTTCTAGAAAACCAAAATCACCCGCATCAACCACTTGAACACCATCCTCTAATCGCCAGCACGAAGCTGGTTTGATTTTTACAGGTAAGCATCTCAATTTTTGTGTAGTTCAATCTTGAAATTATAACTTGAAGGTCTCAAAAATTTACTTTTTTCGTCTAGTTATATTGCGGCTTCGTCTAAACCCAAAGCTAAAAAACTGTACCCTACAAGACACACTTTGGTCTCAAGACGATAAGACCCTCCGTTTTTCGGATTTAACATGCTTCCATTTCCCCCATAAGAAAGGAAAAACTAAGATTAAAATGCATGATTTCATTATACGTTCCTGTGAATGAGATAACACTTGTAGAGTGTAACTTCTCAAAATGATGCCGCTCAAACGGCAAACACACATTCAATGATATCTGTACTATTAATGGTATTTTTGGTGAGATGTTGTATGAGGTGGTATGTTGTAGATTCCTGGGTTATGGATCATCTGACTAAGTTGAACGTAAGTGTATAGTGAACGGAACATCTGTGTCGACAATAAAGGGTTGACAAGTTGGCCTAAAATACTGTGTGAAAATTCTGCGGATTGTCTGTTTTGCTTTTTACAAAAGAGGATAGTGGCAAAGATTGAAGATTATCAGGATTTCCAGCCTCATATTATGGTTTCTCTACGCTTGAAAAAGACGTGATTAGGATCATCTTTAAGGCAGAGTTGCTAGACAATTGATCTGTTTGCTTCGTTTCCTAGATCTCTTGATATAATATGTACCATCCCCTTAAGCATAAGCTTCTCTGGCCGATTTCTCGTGCAATCTGTGGCACACAGGGTAAATAATGAAACATCGGCAGTAACGCGTTTTCCATGCTTTTATACCAAAAGAAGAACCATTTATGCGCTCTTTGTGATGGCATTCCTTTTCAGCGCCGGTTCCTTGAATTTTCTTATCCACGTACGTCTGAAAAAAGAAAAAATATAGCTTTTTCTAAAAAGTTCTCGAAAATTTAGTAAAAGTACTAAGTACTCTAAGCTTTTCTCCCCTTCTGTTGACTTAAAATCATTTGTCAATGTTAATACGGCTTTAAGAACTGCAGATGGCATGTTTTATTTGATCTATTTGTAGTTTGCTGAAACTAATTTAGCAATAGTTTGGAGTTGAATGTTACTCGTTCCCTCATAAATGGCACCAATCTTTGCATCCCTATAGAACTTTTCAACGCCTAGTTCTCGAGTAAAACCTACACCACCGCACCATTCAATTGCCTAATTAGATAGGTTCAAGAAAACGCTGTTAGGGAAAGACAAACCTTTACGTTGTCATTGAAAATGCCTGCTAACTACCTTTGATGCAGCATGCTCAGCCACTTGAGAAGAGTACAGCTTGGCCATAGCAGCTTCTTTAATAAAACTTTTGCCTTCTTCCTTCAACCTGGCGGCGTTGTAAGTTAAAAGACGGGCAGCTTCAATTTCCACAGCGATTTGAGCATATTGATGCTGCATAGCTTGAAAATCACCAATGTATTGCCCAAATTGCTTTCTCTGGAAGAGGTAGGGCAATGCAAGATCATAAGCGCCTTGAGCGGTGCCAATCATTTGAGCAGCAATACCAATACGTCCTTCGTTCAAAATTTCGATGGCGTATTTATAACCCTTGCCTACTTCCCCGAGAATATTTTCTTTGGGAACGCGAATTTCATCAAAGTTCAACACACAGGTAGACGAAGCGCGAATACCTAATTTGGTTTCTTTCTTTGCCACCTGAACTCCCATATCCTTTTCCACGATAAAGCATGTAATGCCCTTGTAGCCTTTTGACGGATCCCTAAATTTCAAATTTGATAAGTCTGTTTGCTCCTAACATCCCTCTTCATGTGTAGAATTTTGTTTGCAACTAGTTTACACATTAGCAAATACAAGGAAAATATCGGCTTCTCCTGAGTTTGTGATCCACATTTTTGAACCGTTGATTATGTAATGATCACCTTTTTCTATAGCTCCTGTTTGCAGTGCGAAAGCATCGGAACCAGAACCCGCTTCTGATAAACAGAAACATCCCAAAGATTCGGTAGCAAGCTTGGGAAGGAATCTTTTCTTCACGTCGTCACTACCATATTTACGAACAACTGTGCCAACCAAAGTGTTCTATTTGCAGAAAGCTTTGCTTTAGCTTGTGGATATTCTCGTGGCAGCGCTTTCTTTTTTATATGATTTGTACCTGAACGTCACAAATTACACTAACAGCAGGATCAACCTTCGCAAGTTCTATGATTGGAATAATAACGTAATTATTAGGCATCAAACTTCCAGATACGACAAGTTATATATGTATGGCAAGGCAAGCTGTACCTTCAATGGCAATAATAGCTGATGTAAATGAACAATTTGAACCATCGTAGTCGGCTTCAGTTTCGATACCCATCAGCTGATCAAAAATAGTCAATATAGTCATAATATTTATGGGTTGTTTTTCTTTTTTTGAGAGTGAAGCTTCATATACTTACACCTTGTTCAAAGAGACCCTTCAAAACTGATTTATCAAGCGTTTCAGTTTCATCCATTTGAGCTACTTTAGGCTTTATAACCTCGTTGGCAAACTTGGCAACTAACAGTAATAGAATGGAGTAAGACATGGTCTGCCCTACTCATCATGGCTCTAAATCACTGCATAAGCAATCTCACCTGTATCCTTTAGCATCAATTCTTCCTCAGTAAAAGCTTGAAGTGAAGTCGGCAATACAGCAGCTGAGCGTGTAATAGCAGAATTTGTAAAGGCTCTAATATGTTTCAATAGGTGCTCAGCAACAAACTTGATGCCAACTGTATTAGCGCTTTATTATCTTTCGTACCTTTTGAGGATAGAAGAACGTGCAAGCTGATGAGTTAAGTGAACGGTCGATTTGAACATTGATATAAAAGTCGGTGAACAAATAGTAAGAGAGCAAGGTTGTTTGCCGAAGGTTACAAGCGAAAAAAAAAAAAAAAAAAAAAGAAGAAAAAATACTACCAGCACATCAAGGCTCAATTTAAATGGTTATCACATGTCTGCACAAAACTCTAAATTACTCTTTGACATAATCTGCTTCCCCACATCTCTTTATTTGAAACAGCGCAACTTTTTGGCTGACTAAACCAGAAATTTTGCTTTTCCAAACGATGAAAGCAGCATGTTAGTCCAGTAAAAGCTGCTTTTCATCATTTGAAGCGATCGGTGATGGCTTTTGAGTTCTCTGCAACTATAAATTTGGACAATTGATTATACATAGCGTTTTAATTTTAGTGAGTCGCTTTGCACTGTCTAAGGATACCGCATCCTTTCATTAGCTGGAAATTATATATGAATAAATTATAAACTTCAAAAGTTATACTGTCCAGGGTTTATGCATTTAAGCATTTACTTGATTATTCATTTGGTGCGTTACTCTATTGATGCTACGCAAACCGCTCGACACGGGTGTTTTGTTGCTCTAGTAAGTGAACAGTAATATAGTAAATTGGATTGTCACTGCTATCGCAATAAAGAACAGCAAACTAGACTGCTTCTTAGATCGCTTCTCTAAATAAATTGGAAGGTCTGTTTTTTTAACACCTTTTTTTTTTTTTTACTTTTTGTTCAACTTCATTCGCAAAAACAGATCTTCTTTCTCCTCATCACTCTTTTGGAAATGTCGGTCACCTTGCAGAATAAACTGAACGAAAGGCGTTATGGAATAGTTAAGAATTATGATCCCAATAGTTTCCGTGCGTAGCTTTTGATCCTTTCTGTCGACTGCATCAATGATATTAATACGTTGTTGTTTTTTTCGCATATTGAAATTAAAGGCAGAAATGTTTATGCAGACAAGTTTTTCATTTCGCGACTGGAGCTCGAACGAGAACTCAGCGGCCATGATGGCTGTGTAAATACACTAGAGTACAGTATTATATCAGTTCTTATACAAGAAAGACGCTAATACCAACCATCCTATGTGTTTATTATAGCTGGTCCTGTTCTGGAGATAAATTATTGACCGGATCCGATGACTTGAAATTGAATATTTATTCAGCATACGAAGATTTCAAGCTCATTGAAACAATAAACACTGGTACATACAATCAAAAAATCTTTTGATTCAAAAAAGATCAATAACAGAATAAATGGTTCAACCTCTAGGACATTCCGCCAACATTTTCACAGCAAAGTTCATGCCCAAGACTTCTGATAATATTATTGTTTCTGGTGCCGGTGATTCAGAAATACGCATATTTGACCTAAATCATTCGGATGGCTCCTCAACACCGTTGGAAATTATGTATGTATGTCACCACGATCAAATAAATAGAATTTGTACCTTTGAGAACAACCCTTACGAGTTTCTAACTTGTTCTTATGATGGTAAATTACACACTCGTATCTATTCATGGATTTCGATCGAAATTTAATTGAATTGTGCAAAAAAAAATAGGCACAATACGGCATTTTGACAGACGACAGCATCATATCTGCTCAAAGCATAACATCCTATCCTTCATAACACGCCAAAGTAAACCAGCCAGGCAATGGCCTCTTCCACAGACAAATAGAAAAGGCTGTCCAAAACCTCTCGTTATCGGAAAAGAGGGTTTTATGCTCAATGCATTATCCATCAGTAGATTATACCCACATTATTTTGCTGCTGCCGGTGGCAGCGGCTCCATCTATTTATTTGACAGACGAATGATGACGGCATCAGACGCTTCAATGAAAAGCCAGCCGTATTCTGGTGCTGCAAGCAGCGATAAACCTTCACAATGTGTGAAACGATTTTCAGCCCCACTAGGTAGACGCAGAGACCACCTAGCACGCATATATCCTGTCACAGCATGTAAATTCAGTCAATCGAACGGTTATGAGGTAGGTCTTTCTTTTATTTGTTCTTTTTCCTGCATGAGAAATAGGCATTCAAAAAATAACCGGATATATAGCTACTCGGCAGCTGGTCTTTGGGCGATGTTTACTTGTTTAACATCAATGATTCTGTAATTGAGAGGAGCAACAAATATGCTACCGGCATTCGTTACAACGATAACATTAACCGTATTAGAGGCAGATTCAACTCGCCTACGCCATCAGATTTTGACGGACAAAGAGGGATACTAACACAAAATAGAGAAGACGAAGACAGCGAGGGTGATATTCAGAGAAGAAAAGCGACATGGGAAGCTATACATGAGTCATTTCGCATGATGAAACTGGAGTTTGCCTTGATGGGTGTGAATGATTTGACCCAGCATTTAAATAACCCGCTTATATCTATTTCCGACTTTGATAGAGCGCTGGGTGATGCATCAGCAGCATTTATGTTTGCATCCATTATAAACCATCGTAGGCTAGACAGAGATAATTGGTATAGTGCAGAAGATGAAGTAGCCGAAGAGAGGTCGTCAGAAAATACTACAACAAACGATAATGACGATGATTGGACGATTTATTTCTTTGAACATGAATTGAATAGAGTGAGCGAAAAGATCCAACATGCCCAGAGGGTGCTTGCAACTATAGGTTCACCTCAGCAGCAGTCATCGGCGTCGGAGGAGCAGGCATACGTTGACTGCTGGCAAATATATTGGTGTTTGGCGACTGGTTATTGGATATTGAAAGGAGGCTATCAGCCAATCGCTGATTGCTATCGAATAGTCTATTTGAAAAAGTCTCTTGATTATCTCGAAAGAGCTAGAGAAAGTTTACTATACGCCTACAGAAGAGAGTTGCCGGGGGATCAAGACACTTCTTTAGCAATTCCCTCGTTGAACAACGGAAATCACGGATATAGTAACTATGTCTACTTGAAGATGATTATCATGTTTTATAACACTGTCAAGGCGACCCTAAATCGCGAAGAAAGAAATGGAGGACAAGAGATACCTTTAACCACTACCCATGAGATGGTATCTTCAGGGGAGGGAGATCCCTTAAGTGATGAGATAGAACAGTATTGTCCTTGGGAGCAGCTTATGTACATCACTTTGTATGACCCGCGTGAAATTGAAGACTTTCTACGGGCCTTCGGCTTCTGGGACACTGATACTGCTCGGTTTCATCGTCCAAATTGGATAAACTCTGCTGTAGCTCTTGCTTCGAATCTTGATAACGGCATCGAGAACGGAGATAATCAAAACAGCGAGAACGAAGATGAACAAGATGATGACAACGATGATGACGACAGTGATTGCGAGTATTTGTCTTTTGGCTCGTTTGGACTATTTCCTGGTAAAGTCGATAAGGTTTTTGAGTCTATGTCAGATGCCGGTAAGGTAGCCCCAAGAAAAAAATATACAGGCCATTTCAATTATGAGGTATGTATGCCATAAGGATTGTTTGAACATAGACATCTATGGCAAATCACTAAACAGTTTTTTGACGCTGCATTTTGTTGCTTTAGACGGTAAAAGACATTGATTTCTTCGGTTTAAATGATGAATATATTGTCTCAGGAAGTGATTGTGGCAATTTGTTCATTTGGGATAAGAAGTCTACCAAAATTGTCCAAATACTAAAAGCTGACGATGATGTTGTTAATGTCGCCAGAGTAAGTTTTATAGCATTCATATTTATTGCTCGTGATATACTCAATTTAATTGTATGCTTTGGATTTCCATTTCCAGGGACATCCCACTTTACCTATCTTAGCCGTTAGTGGTATTGACTCTACAGCGAAAATATTCACACCTACTTCCAAGCCGTTCATTACCTCTAGAGTACAGCAACCTTGTAATCCAGATTCTTATTCAAGTTCTTCTCGAATGTATGATCGAGATCTAATAGTTGATGAAAATGAAGCAAACAATCGCCAACGTCTTCCTCCGTATCCCGACATAGATGTGCTTGCCGCATTTCGAAGGGGCACTGTTGATTTGGAGTCTGAAATAGTACGTGTTTACCTAGAGGATGACGACGGTAGCGAAATCAGCGAGAGCGAATATGAAGATGAAAGCGAATAATGAGAGAGATATTACGAGCATTTGATGAGCATAATCGCTACTTTACCCTTTCTCCTTACGCCACTGATATGCATATATAAATGATACGACGCGATAACTTATTATTATAAGCTCTCGGAGATACAAAATAAATACCAGCATCAACTTACAAACTTTTACCGAGGTATTGTGGTCATTTTAATTGTTTGCTAATAGACATTTATGATGAGCATTCAAAGCAATAGAAAGGCTGCCGTTATCTGCTATAATTTTCCTGAAGTGTTCTATATGGGCAGGAAATGCGTAGAGCAGTTTGTTAAGTACTAACTTCAGTTCAGACTTTTACTTTGAAAGATAGCTCTTTTTTATTCACCGCTCCGTCTTCAAATTGCTTTTCGTTCTCTAAACCATTGATTAAATATTTCTTTGAGAATTTTTTATCAAAGCTTTATATACCGTTTGAAACTCACATCAGCTGCATCAGTCCATCAATATTCTATAAATCTATTATAATGTCTCTACTTATTCTGAGCGTTCTGTAAGATTTAGGAAAGTAAAATGATAGCAAAAAGTCCTAATTGTAATATTTTTGAATAGTTGCTGTAATCTACGTGTTATTATGGCGCCTGGGCTGCCATAAGTCAAAGAATTTACAAAAACTTACCCCTTGAAAAAGACCAATGGGTATTTAAATCTGATATCGAAAGGGAAAGTTTATAATTGAAACGGTTATAAGTGACATTAAAGAATACTGCAAAGAGCTTTGTATATGTACAATAGTATTTACATTGGCTATATTAAACGCCTGGCTCAAATTAGGATTTTTATCAGTGCGCGTGTGCTTTGGTCGAATAATCCGAACCGTGAATTAATAGACCAAATTTCGAATATTTTGGATATGAACTGGGTATCTTACCCTCTTCAGTTCTACTGATAGTTTTTAAGCGCAAAATAGTGAACAACCTATGGGAAATCAATTTTCTTATGGGTTAGGCAAAGCCCTTCTGATGAAATGTCAAGTCTTCCTTTCCAGTACCATCATTGATAATTAAAAGGGCTATCTGTTAGTGAAATTGACCCATAGCACATTTGTGAATAAGTTCGCTGTCACCTGTTGTACTATTACAAGTTTTTATCACATTTGTAATGGCAGTTTTACGCAATAGCAGAGGCAGTACAAAGAAAAACCATTTAATCTTAACATGATAAAGCCTATAGTGTTTGGCTCAAGTTTTGGATAATATCACCCCGCATTAATTACAGATTCAGAAAGTATCCTCACTGGTAATGTGCGTGCATTACTATATATCTGCAGATACTAGGTCAGTAGAACATAATTCAGTCGACTGAAGATGAACTTGGTTTTGAAATCTTTGTCTTGATTCTATTAATTAATAAATCATCGGTTGTATCTATAAAAGGACTATTCAAATCGGATATATACGGATTACAGGAGTGTTATAACACATTTGATTTACGTTCAATAAGCCGTTACTAAAGTCAATGTAGGATGCTACAACCTTTCTAATTTTTTTCCATGGAAATTCGAGATTGCTCTTCTCGAGTAACTTCCGATATCATGAATGAGCTGTTTAATTTTGCATTACCGGTGTGTTTGTCGTTGTCACCAATCGTGATCGAATTGTCAATCGACAGAGCTGGGTCACCGAGAGTAGTCGTCAATATCCTCATCAAGAGTTCAGGATCAGCTTCGCAAGCCTACTGACCAGTGAATTAGGGCTAAAAATATAAGCAACATTATCTTTATGCTTTCACCATTTACATTGATAATGGTATATCTATAAGAATAGGTACGCTATGACGCGTAAAAAATGGCAATTCGAGCCATACTCTTGCTTAATTATTTAGCGCTATCTTTGTCATTAAGAGCCATTATTACTATTAGTGCCGAAAAATACTGCTATTCGATTGGACGCTGCTCGTTCTACATGGACAATAGGAATTAGTTCGTTCAATGTATATGTTACATTATATGTCATTTGTCGGTGGTTTGGAGAGGGGTCAAATGAAGCACTTCTGTCCATGGAGCTTTTATGGTCGTTGAATATTAGTGTGGTTTCTTCATACGCGCCTTTGATAACATGGATAGTATTTTCAATTTTTTAATTGCTTGTTTTGTCAAATACTGATAGGCCAAATCCGTAATACATGCAGATAACCATTGTCTATTTTTAAAATTACCTTTACCTTACTCTGTATCTGATTTTGCACTTTTTGGGGATTCTAGCCAATTCGCGTCTAAAATTTTAGTTTTGGGAAATAACAAAAGTTAATTATCAAACTTAGATGGGCAAAAGTGAAATCTTTTGAGCTTTGATGGCAAAAAACGAAGAAATAGCCTGGATTGGAGCGGATGGAAGAGAACTTTTTTGTAAACTCACATTTAAGACGATTATATTTGGATCAATGATCAACAGTGAAACTCACGTATTGTTAAAGAAAGGCAGAAATGACTAAACATTCTGGGGGCTGAGCCAATCGCACTACAAAAGCGGCTGTGCGTTTTGGCTAATAGCAGAGACACTGTTAACTATCGGGGTCATTTAAGAACTGATCTTTTATTGTTCGTCGCTTTGGTTGCAAAGCTAAAAATAAACGTGATGGCAGATACAAATGTTTTAATTTTTATAGCCAAAGCTTATCATGTACAAACCGAACAAAGAGTAGAGGATTTCTTCAATTGACTTTGCACACTCCGATTGATATATAACTATGGCATTACATAAATATCTGTTCACGCACAGTTGTCTGTGCTCAGTTTTTTCCTCAGTTGAGATGCACTTAATTGTCCTGTTAAATGTTGATGGCATAGAAGAACCTCGAATATGGTGAGCCACCAAGAATTAAGCTCATTGATCATCTACGTCACTGTCATTGCTGTCTCTGTTTGAGAATTAAAAATAGCTAAACTTCATGCATAAAACTCAATATGGTAATTGACTGTTAACAATGGGTTACACGCACGTCTCTTCCAATGATGTATTGTTTATTATTTGAATGTCAATTTTCTATCGGTTACTCTTCTGTTTGCATAGTCAGAACGATCGAATCCTTAGTGAGTGAATCCCAAAAAAAAAAAAATACAGTCTTAATTTGGCTACATATAGCATGTGATTTTGAATAAACTCATATGGAACGGAAAGGTACAACGAAAACGCTTCTCAGATCTGATCGATGAGCAATAACAACATACTTCCAAATGACCATTTTTTCAGATCAGGAGCGAACGTAGAAAGGTTTGTTCCTTTTCATGGAAAACTTTCTTTTCAAAACAGACAGACCAATTTTGAGCTGTTGTTCTCTGTCATGATACAGGAACCAGCAGCCTTTACAAAAAGAAAGCATTTCAAATGTTCGTTTCTGTGGCTCTTTTTTTATTCTTTATTTTTCTTATCCGACAGGAACTACCGTTACTGGCAAGTTAGAAATAAACAAAGAAAAAAACAAAGTAAACAAAAGTAGGTCTATTTTGATTTGTAATGTTTCTTTGTACCCTAAGTTGGGGATTCCCGTACAGTTTTTATCATAATGGGAAGTGATAATATGTCCTTTGCAGCCTTTGAATGAAAAAAGCCCAAAAATCGGTTATTCGCTTAAAAGTTATATACAATTTCAAAATGGAAAAAATGCACGTTCTTTCGTTGAAGATCAATGATGTATAGACTTGCTCATAAAAAGTAAATTGAGAAAAGATATTAAAAGTTTCTGGTAGATTTGGACACAGAAACTACAAAAATTTCCGGAAGAGGCGGGGTTGGCCCTGGGTTACAAATGCTTGAAAATGAAAAAAATGCAAGTGTTAACCATTTGTTCTCCATTTGGCGAAGAACAAAAAACTCTAAATGTATATAAAGTATTCTGCTATGCATGGTTTATTTAGTATTACTGCTTCCAATTATAACCTTTTTTTTTTTATATTTGCCAGTCAAAAGCTAGTTCTCCAACAAAAACTGTTGTATTCAGTTAGAACCAGGTCTACGGGGAAACCCGACCTGAAATATCTGCTTTTCGTTTGAAACACAGTCAACTGGTCGTTTCGAATGAGTCCTTTTTATGCGTGCAACATAATTTCTATTGCTTCAATTCAAGGAAGAAGAATGTACACTAACATTTTCAGTAAGAAGTGTAATTTGCTTATTAAAGTTTTGATATAAATTATTTTTTCAGGTTATAGATACAAGAATCCAGAATATGCAGAGATTGAGTTGGAGGTTGTACGAACATTATGCACAGAAAAACGTTTGTTTGCATATATCCCAACTTGAATTTTTTTTTTGTTTTTTGTTGAACTCCTGCTCATGAAAAGTGGAAGGAACTCCTTTGCCTGTCACGAGTAATTTCTATTTAGAACGCGATCGGGCTTTTCGTCCCTTATAATTTTTGGGCCAGATGTTTCAACTTTGGATTTTGAGCATATATCAACCTGGAAAAAAAAATTGGGTTAGAAAAATAGCCATATAAAAGCAGTGCTAAATCTGCATCTAATTGTTATATTCTTTCATTTGATCTACTTTTCTCTTTCACGTTTTTTTACTTTTTGTTTAAAGAGATATCCTCATCTTTCTTACCTAGGAAAATGCATATTCCTTGTAAATTCTTAACGTTAGCTATCATTGCTTCTCTTGCCTTGATGGCCTCTACTCAACCAGTTACTGATGGTGTAACTAACAATTATGGAATCAGTAACAAAATCAGAAACCCTAGATTAGGTGGCACTGTCATTCCTCAACAATTAAAGAGACGCCAAGTCATTGATATTGATTTGACTGCCGGTAAGTTTATGATGGTTCATGCTGTCAATGCTCCTGCTACTGCTTGTGAGCAATCACTTGCTAAACAACAAACTTAAACTGTAGGTTCCCAACCTGCTGCTGCTCAACCCAGCAATGCGCAGCCCGCTCCTCAGCAGCCTGCTGACCAACAACAACCTGCTGTTCAACCACCCGCCACACCCACTGTAGTTGCTCCTGCTGCTACATCTCAAAATGCTGGCCCTGCTACGGAACCTCAAGCTTCCGAACAACCTGCCACTACTGTTATCTTGTCTGCCTCTCCTTCTTCTATCCTTCCCACTGCTGCTTCAGATAGCTATCCCTCTCCTATTCCCACTGCTGCTCCTACACATACCTTTATCCGTCCCAAATTCAGTGCTACTTATTCATACGACCCTCATTTCACATATACTTACAGTTTAAAGGATACTGATCCTTTGGATGATGGTAGAAAGTTCATGAAGAAGCAAAAGAAGAAGGGTAAGAAACAATCTTCGTCTAGAGCAGCCGCTCAAGCTAGAGCCTCAGCTTCCGGCGCTGCTGCTTCTCGCGCCAGGCCTGCTCAAACGGCCACTGCTCTTCGTCCCGCTAAACCTACTCACACTGCCTCTGCTTAAAAAAATAATAACTTCATACGTTGTCTATATTCTCGTTTCGCTTTAAGATCCCCGTTGTAATTTATTAATTGTAATTATCTCTTTTTTTTTTTTTTAATTCCATCGTAACTTATTCTTATTGTTCATACCATTTTTATCATAATGCCGTCCTCAAAAAATAAAGTAGCAGTTATATCAAGCTCTTTCTGTGAATTTTCTTTTTTTAAAATTGTATTGTGTGCTCAATGTATATAGTGTGATTATTGAGGTCATTTAAGTGATAGTGAAAGAGGCGCCCTTTCAGCATGGTTTTGTTCTGCCTTAAATTATTAAGCTAGTGGAATTTCTGGATTTTTTGTTGACCCATCTCCACTTGGCATTATCAATGAAAAGAAATGGAAAAATAGAAAAATGGGAATATATATGTCTTAGGATATGGCCGATTTTTTCAGACGATGTCAATTTGACCTACAGCTTCACTTATACGGTCCCTGAGCGCTTCAATTGCTGCTAGCTTATGCTCCAATATTTCATCCAAATCTTGTAAATATTTAATAAATTGTCCTTGTGTTTTTGTGTTGGTTACTTGAGGTTCATGCTGTGGTTCATTTTGTTGTTGTTGTTGTTGTTGTTGCTGCTGCTGGTCATTGGTTAAAAAGAGCGTTGATGCTGGTGATGACTCTGCTGTAGAAGATACGTCCAATGAAATGTGAGCGACTAGTTTCGTTTCCTTTTTGGTGCATTCTGTTATCTCCCTGATTTCCGCTCGATGGAATTTGATGAACTCATCCATTTTTTCGAAACTTATAAAGCTTGGCATGTTTGCCTTTGTCAGGTTATGCTGTACCGTGCTGCTGTTGTTACTGTTATTGCTTTCATTACTGATGATACTGACACTGCTGTTACTGGTACTACTATCGCTAATGAGCGTGTTGGGGTCAGTAAAACTGGACGTCGGTGTTTCCTTAAGATGTTGCTGCATATACTGCACATGATGCTGCGCTGTTTGGAGACGTGTTTGTTGGGGTGATGACTTACGATAGTTCTGTTTCGGTGATGAAGTTGCTGATGTTACAGAATCGTACGGATGATTATCACGAGTGACATGACTGGCCTTAGATACAGTAGAAGATTGCGTAGAAGAAGTAGCATTTGATGAGGTTGATGCGTACAGAGAGAATGAGCGTGGAACGGTCGAGAAGGATCGTTTGATTTGCAGTGATAAAGGTCGATTAGAAGACGTGGACGTGGTTTGAGTAGTTTGTTGCTGATGATGTTGTTGCTGTTGTTGTTGTTGCTGCAGAAGTAATAATTGCTGCTGTTGTTGCGTAGTAAAGGATATAGAGTTCGGTCTTTGATGAGATCTGTGTGAATATTCGGTGGTATTATCATTGATCATAGTGGAATTCATTCCATGCTGCTTTTGTAAAGATCTGTGTTGTGTGTTCGAAGTCAAAAAATGAGTGCTTTCCCTGAGATATTCTTCTTCATGTTCATGTGGGAAATCGACATCTAAAATATTTTCCTCATCGTCAAAGTCATAAGTATCATCATCAAGAATATCTGATTCATTACTGAAAAACTCGTCATCATCATTATCCAGATCATCATCTTGTAACAAGTCATCATCATCTGTATAACTTGCATCATCTTTCAATGGTGATCGAGGGCTCTTCATTCCTGGATGCTGCATATACATATTCGATCCAGCAGAAGTCTTTTGAATAGGTGACGAGCGTCTAGCACCTCCCTGATCACCCTTAAGCTCCTTTACACGATCCGCATAACGAAGTGTATTTAGTGTATGCTCACTGTTAGAGCCACTGGGTGAGATGGTAGCGATCATGCAGGTTCTTGAATGGCCCACGAAAGAATCTTTTAGCACTTGCGTCAACTTACTCTGTCTAAAAGGTGTATGTCTCTTATCTAAATCCAAAGCACGGATACATTCCTTCAACGCTAACAGACTTTTGTTGATTTCTGCTCCTTCCATCCTTGTCTTCACATCAGCTTCACCTCTATCAGCGCCTCTTTCTGAGCCTGCCAGGTCGATAAAACTTAATTTGCCATGTATCTTTTTTCGATTCATCTTATGTTTCAGTAAAATCTGAAGAATGGCATGAGAACGCGATGATGTATCGTTTGCTCCAGTGCTGCCTGTACTCCGAATACTACTTCCATAATCAAACACTTGTATCAATTTCTCAACGTTATCAATCGGATATTCTTTGAGTCCTGTTATAATGACATTATTCCTTCCGTCTTCTCTTGCAAACAGTTTCTTTCTTTCATTCAGCAAGTCATAAAGCTGGCCTTGATAGATCTCATACAGACCGATCCAAGCTGACAGGTGTTGATTTTCTGGTTTACGCAACATAGCAAATATATCTTTAGCAGCAAGAATATACAATCCCTGTTTAGGGTCCAACATTGTATGCGTTTTGCCAGAGCCTGTTTGTCCACTATATAAATATGGAGATCAACATTGACACCCTTGAATAGAAATGAAGAAACATTCAAACTTACTATGCAAAACAGGTTGCTTTGCCTCCTTGAAATATGTAACTGACAAGCGGTAAAGCCGTTCTTTCGTAGACTATATTATTGGGGCAGTTCAAGTCAAACACATCGTCGAATATAAACGAATGTTGCTCAGTGTATTTTGTGAGATCCAGCCGTAATTTGGGCTCGTTAATTTGCAAACTCCTTGAGCTTGTCACAGGCGCCACATCTTTGTCACCCTTATCCAATTCTTTTCTATTTAACGGCCTCTTTCTTACACAAACACGTATTTTTTGATTCAAATCACTAGCTGGTAAGTGAAAAGGATCATTACTGCTTGCTGTTTTTGCCTGTTGTTGTTGCTGTTTCGCAGGAGACATAGGTACACCGTAAGCGTCCAAGAGTGGAGCAGAAGATTTTAAAACTCTTGACCCCTCTTCTGCATCATTCTCTTCCTCATCTTCCACTGCTGTTATCGTTTTATTACTATTATTTATTTGTTGTTGTTGATCTGAAGGATAATACTGGTATTGATCTAAATAGAGCGACCGCCTTAATTCCAATCGGCGGTCTTTAATATACGTTCTTTGCTGTTGATTCGCATTGCTGCTAATAGTGAAATCAGGTCGAGGTGCATCTGACATAGTACGGCTCCGAGTAGGTCGATCATGATGGTAGTTCACTGAGTTTGAAGAGTAAAGCGCTTTACTGTTATTGGTGCTACTCTGGTGCACACTTTGGCGTCTGTATCGGTTTGTATTATTACCGTTGCTGCAGGAGCTATTACTCGAAGCCGTTGAGGTATTGGTAAAACTCTCCGGTAAAGGTAAACGACTGCTATTCATTATACTTGCCGTACTAACAGTGGCATAGCTTTGAGGCTGCCTCAGCCCAGAGCTAGAAGTGCTGTTATGGTAAGTTGTACTGGTAGGAGTGACTGGCGATGATAGACCAGTTAACCGATTATATGCTATATTGATGTGATCATTGATGCCATTATTGTTGTTATTGCTGTTAAGTTCTGCATCTTTACGTATAGCCTGCACAAGGCCAAAAATCTTCCTTCGATCCACAGTGTCTGTTATTCCCAGCCTCGAGTAGTCTTGCAGAGAGAGCTGGAAAGGTATATATACGCTCAATATCAACTGGGTTACTCTAAAGAGTAATCATATTTTAATTCTTACTTGCGCTAAACTCTGCAGATGAGTTATGCCATTGTTGGCGAACCTAAGATGAGAGGTATATGTAAGTGGTCATTTGGCGCAAGCTGATGTCAATAATTATTTATAAATAGCTTCGCTTTCTCGTACGTCGTATAAAACTATACAACAATAAACCAAAAAATAGAACGAAAAAATTAAAAGGAAATTATCAGTTCAAATACTGACGACTTTTGAGGAACAAAGAAAAAGACAAACAGTTACCTGATCGAGATCATGTTTCTTCAATGTGTCAAGAAAAGCAGCAGACATGGGGCTTCTTCACTTTTGCTTTGTGATTAGGTTCTTTATGAGAAAAAAGTAGTACAGTTGTGATTTTTAATTTTTTTTAGGCTTCAAATAGCTAGAACAAAGGGAAAACATGAGGTTGAGAATTTTCCCTTATCCTATTGTCTTCTTCTTTACACACTAAAGTTTGTTCTTCTTTCCGTATTTGACGTCACGGGAGTGTACTGCTTTGTTTGTGTTTATTTGTGTATGTATGTGTAATGTGTACCTGAAATTCGATCAAAAAAATTTAAAAAGATAAAATGCATGCAAACTTCATTTCGAATCAAATATATTAGCATTTAATTGCCTATAGTTAGCAATCATATGTTTCTAGCCGGAGCTTGCTACGCCCAATCTATATTTAGTCTGTAACGACGCCATCTAATCCGAAGAAACAATACGAAATGAATAACAATGATGCTATTGTCATCATGATAGTAGCGTTTATTGTGCTGTTTGGCCTTCCTGAAATACATTGACTTTGAATTTTTGGTACAGGATAAGTTTATCGCACGACAAATTTTGAAGTGCACAACAACACGTGGGATTGATTTATTTTCAAAGGAGAATGGCTGGTGAACATCGCTGGTGCCCACAGAAGCTGGCTCTTTGAGCCATTCTGTCATTTAATTTGATCTACCAAATCACTGCCGGTCTACTTTCAATATCAGATAATTGGCGATGCTGCATTACAGTTTTTTAGCTTTGGGTTTAGACGAAGCCGCAATATAACTAGACGAAAAAAGTAAATTTTTGAGACCTTCAAGTTATAATTTCAAGATTGAACTACACAAAAATTGAGATGCTTACCTGTAAAAATCAAACCAGCTTCGTGCTGGCGATTAGAGGATGGTGTTCAAGTGGTTGATGCGGGTGATTTTGGTTTTCTAGAAAACTCCGCAGGTCTTCCCGTTGACTTCCATACCGAAATGCTGATGGCCATCATGTTTTTTGCTGCATTGACATCGCGGTTCCATAGTATCTTACAGGTTTTGCAAACAAGGATACTACAGCCACGCACGGTGTCTAATGCTTTCAATGTGTCTGAGCGACAACAATTGCATATGCGTGATGTCAAGTATTCATCAATTGTAACGGCAAGGAGATCACCAGCAGCCTCTCTTCGCTTCAATGCACGCCACAGAACACCAACGACACCAGTCTTATGGCCTTTGATGGGCACTGCACTCTTCCCGAACATGCCATCACCAACTACAATCAAAGGGATCTTTTTAGTGTCGCCTGCACTAAAGGGTTCAGGCTTCCACTTGTTCTTCAGGGGATTACTGTAGAAAGCATGAGTTCTATCAATATTTCTGCGAATAGTGGATGAATTGCTTATCATTTAAAAACCTTACCTATCTTTCTTAGCGAGAACATCGCTTACTTCTCTCGCATCTGCTTCTTCCTTCTCTTCTGGAACCTTTTGCTTCTTCTTCTTCTTCTTTTTACGTTTACAAAAGGCCATTCTGTCGGTATTCTTCTTTGGCCACTTGCTTCGATCTTTCTTCTTCTTCAACCTCAATTGCTTATTGTACTTTGTGGTTCCATTAATAAGCAAATTGACCATGTTGTTGGCAGCACGCTCCTGACCCTGGTATAAACGAAATCTGTCTTCAGCAGTTCCCTCGCCGTAAAAAGAGAACAAGGCTTCGAAGTGCTGCAATATATATTGTACATGACGGTCATGTTGTTCGATGATAGAAGTTTTGGCGGTTGGTATGCCACTTTCGATCATTTTAATTGTGCCTGCTTTCTTCTTTTCCAGCTTTGCAGCGTATCTGATACTTCCGGTCATATGATAATATTCCTTGGTAGAGCAGCTGCGTACTTGATGTTTGTTATGATCTAGTCCGATTGCCGCTGTGAAGACAGATCTTCGCCCTGGATCAAGGAAAGCGGGTCTGTAATTGTCTTGTACTTCGTCATAAGAAAAATCTTCCAAAGTCAAGGTATGATTATGAATGGTCATGTCTTCTTTTGTTTTCTTTTTGCGGCTGAACAAAAAGTCTACAGTAAAGCCGTCCGACCTAACCATGTTTCGAAACATTACATCAGAACTTTCCTTCAAAGCGGTTAGACTATGACAGAAGCAAAAATAGGGGTGTGTTTACTACTAGGCATAATTTTGCTGAAGAAGTTCTTCTATAGTTTTACCTCTTAAAGCCAAACTTTTTGAAGTCGAAGACTTTACAGAATTGTTCGAGTTGGGCTGTATAACCCTTGGCAACTTTTCCGGGAAACATGAAGGGTGTAAGAGCATTTAAACTTATCGCGATGAAACGCCATTTCAGCGATGGAGTAGGAAAGAGAAAGAAACGCTGAGGAAGTGGTAGGACACGGACATCGTACGGTTTATGCTGTATATGTTCTTGCTCGTACGTAAACTGTATGTTCCATAACGCATTAACAAACTTTGCAGGAGCAGCAGAAAGAGAAACGAGGGTTACTTCTCCTGGAATGAACTCTTCAAATTGTTTGCAGAGTAATTCAATTCGGTTTTTGTCAACAGCCGCCAGCTCGAGGTTTTCTGGCCAATGAGGATGACCATGACAGACAGATTGGTAACAATACAGCTGTACAATTCTTTATACATCAGTGCGTTTGATATTCTAGAATGTGTATAAAGAGAAATAAAATGAATAAAACAGCAGAGCATTAAGAAGGTACTCGGTTACAGCCTTACCGGGAGCATAGTTCTCAACTTGTAAGTAAGGAACTTTGTTAAGCGCTGCTCGAAGCGCTCTACAATGGAGTTCGTGTAAGAGACGCTCAATTCCTTTGCTGCCTCTGTAAGGCAATGACTATATCCCACGGTCAGCTTGTGTTTTACTTCGATAGTAGGGAACTTTGCCTTGAAGTCTGTATAATACTGTTTTATGTCCTCGGATAATGCCGTTTTGTGAGTAACTTGCTTGCCCGTTATAAGCTGACCAACTGAATACCAGAATTGCTGGCAGAATACATCAGGAATAGACCTGTCTTTGTTGGCTTCTTTACTGTCTTTCTTGCTGTCTTCTTTGTTGGCTTCTTTACTGCCTTTGTTGCTGTTTTTATCAGTGTCTTTCTTGTCGCCTTTGTTAGCATTCCTTCTATTCTCCTGATAATGAATGAGGTACGAGTTAACGAATAATTGACTAGAGAATACTATTCTCCTTATGTCAGAGCAGCAAGAGATGACTTTTTCTTGGAATTGTTCGCGAAACGCTGGCTTTACAGCAGACGTAAGAGGGAGCTTCCTCGTGAATACAGTGGAGCCTTCTCCAAGCGTCGAGGTGATAACTTCTTCCTTTGAAGCAATGTGATTGGGGCATTCGAGAGAACGAGAAGTAGAATGACCCTTTAAGCCACAACTGATACACTTGATATCTCCAGTTGTTTGCTTCTTCTTTCTCTTTGCTTGCTTCTTTTCTTCCTTGATTGTAGCTGATTGCTTACGTTTCTTACCGCTACTTCCAACTAAATTTCCGTTAAGCAAACATAAACTTGTCTTGCAGTGAGAGCATGATACTTACCAATCAGCCGCAGAAACTGCTTTGTAAAACTTGCATTCATGGTATGCCTTGTTGAAATGTCCGAGTGTTTTGCAATCCTTGCACTCGATGTTTACTAGTCATACAAAACATAATCTGAGGATTACTACTATAACTTATTTGTGGCAGCGCGCTCATGTGTTACTTACGGAAGGACTCATCTTTGACTTTATTCTTATGGGCTTCTGCCACCGATTTGATTTTTTGCAAGATTTTGGCTTTGTACATGCTGAGTAGTAGCTATCAGGATGAGGAAAGAAAGATGAAAGAAGAATAAGAAGAAGAAGATGGAAATCAAAGGAAAGATGTCAAACTTATTTTCTGTAAATGCTAGTTTGACAACATCTTATTTTTTATTAGGATTGACAACAACGACCGTTATCTACGCGGTGGAAGAACGTGTCTGGGATTAGTTTAACGCGTAGATCAATTCATATGATCCATAAATAAAGTCTCGTAAACCACAACCATGTATCTATTGCTGATAAGACCTGTTTTACACTAAAATACTCATTACGTCTCGTAGTACTTTAAAGTAATGCCACTATCAATTGAAAAATGTCCACTGACCTTCAAAATAATGTCTACAATTATTTATTCAATAAATCGTCCAAGAATATTATACCATTTCATCCTAAAATAATTTAAAATTATCTAAATTGTATATATATATTGTCCAATAAAATTTGTATAAAGTGTAAAGTTGAAGCTAAAACACTGTAATTTCCAAAAATACTTTTCCGGAAAGGAAAATTTGCCTGCAAATTTATACTCCGACTCTAAATCTTCTGTGTCTTAAGGTCCTGATACCTACTGTGCACATTTCTCAACTTTACGCGAGGTTGTAGCTCCGGTTATTGGGAACTGCTGGGAGATGACGTCTGAGAGTATATTAGCCGCTTCTCTGCAGTCTTCATCATTGTCGTGTCTTTTACTTTCCTTTCCTAGCTTATCAATTATTGTTATTGTATCTTAGCCTCTTCTTTTCAAATCTAAAATTATAATTTTTTTGGAAAAGGAAAGCAGAGAGCAAATATTGTAAGCAGCAGATTTACTCTTGTCGAGTTATACATTTTTTTTTAACCTGAACCATCTCAATTCTAACTTTTTTCCCTTTTTTCCTCCTCCTGCTTCATTGCTAATCCAATTCAGGACAAGATGAGCGAACAGTTACCCATAAAATTTCAAGAGCATACACAGGTAAATTCGGATGCCACGGCTGTTTTTGCCGCGACTTCATTGTATTTCTTCATCCTTCCTTAAACTCATACATCTTCCGATTTTTAGTTGCAAAACCTTGGTGTTAATGCAGCTAGTATCGCTTTCACCACTTTGACCATGGAATCGGACCGCTTCATCTGTGTCCGTGAACAGTTCAACAACCAAAACCAAGTTGTAATTATTGACCTGCAAAATAATAATGAAATTACTCGTCGTCCTATCACCGCCGATTCAGTTATTATGCATCCAACTGCCAAGGTTATGGCTCTCAAAGGTAGGTGATTCGAGCACAAAACAGAACATATTGTCCAATAATATAAACCGAGAGCCACAAAATTCATTTGTTTATCACTGTCTGTCTATATTTAAATGCAAAAAAAACAGCTCAAAGACAACTCCAAGTTTTCAACCTCGAATTAAAGACGAAGCTCAAGTCTCATATGATGGCTGAGGATGTTGTGTTTTGGAAATGGTTGGATAATAAAACTATCGGTCTTGTTACTGCAAATCATGTTTATCAATGGTCCATTGAAGGTGAATCTGCTCCCCAAAGATTATTCGACAGACATGTCAGTTTACAAGGCGAAGGCGTACAGATTATTAATCTCCGGGCTTCTGCTGATCAAAAATGGTACGTGCTCATCGGTATTTCTGCCAGAGATGGTCGTGTGCATGGCTCTATGCAACTATATTCCAAAGATCGCGGTGTTAGTCAACCTATTGAAGGCCATGCTGCTGCTTTTGCTCAAATTCAGTTAGAAGGTTGCCCTCAACCTACTAAATTGTTTACATTTGCAGTTCGCTCTGCCAACGGCAGCGCTAAGGTATGATGATGGGTACACAATTACCCAGGAGTTTGAGCGAAAGTCGGTCTCTATAATTAGTTGCAGTTTCAACTCATGTTATTCTCCCATTCAATTTTATAGCTTCAAATTATCGAAGTAGATCATCCAGATACCAATCCCCCTTTTCAAAAGAAAGCGGTCGAAGTATTCTTCCCTCCTGAAGCCGCTGTTGATTTCCCAGTTGCTATGCAAATCAGTCACAAATATGGTATCATTTTTTTGATCACCAAGCAAGGTTTCATTCATCTTTACGATCTTGAAACTGGTACCTGTATTTACATGAACCGAATCAGCAGCGAAACTATTTTCGTCACTGCTGAATATGAAAGTACATCAGGTATTATTGGTGTTAATAAGAAGGGTCAAGTAAGTAGAGCAATATATCATACGATTCACCGAGATGATGCATAGCCTTAAGATTTACATAAACTCCAATAATTGTACAGGTTCTTTCCGTGTCCCTTGATGAAGAGCACATTGTACCTTATATCATCAACAATTTAAACAATACAGAATTGGCTCTGAAGCTGGCTTCTCGTGGTGGTCTTCCTGGTGCCGATAATTTGTATGTTGCCCGTTTCAATCAATTGTTCTCCTCCGGTAACTTTACAGAGGCTGCTAAAGTCGCTGCCAACTCACCACGAGTAAGTGTAATTTATCACTTTTTGCGAAAATCATATTCTAACGACTTTTCCATAGGGTATTCTTCGTACAACAGAAACAATTGAAAAGTTCAGACAGATTCCTGCAGCCCCTGGCTCATTACCTCCAATTTTACAATATTTTGGCACGCTTCTCGAAAAGGGCGTTCTCAACAAATACGAATCACTTGAACTTGCTAAGCCTATCCTTCAACAAAACCGTAAAGAACTTTTGGAAAAATGGTTGAAGGAAGATAAATTAGAATGCAGTGAGGAACTTGGTGATTTTGTCAAGCAATATGACTCACTTCTAGCATTATCTGTGTACTTACGTGCTGAAGTGCCCAACAAAGTTGTTCTTTGCATGGCTGAAAATCGTCAATATGAAAAAATCTTGGCTTATGCAAAGACTGTTGGATTCACACCTGACTATCCCAGCTTGCTGTACAACATTGCTCGTACAGATCCAGAGAAAGCAGCTGAATTTGCTACCTCACTTGTAAATGATGAAAACGGTCCTTTGATTGATCCTGAAAAGGTCGTTGATGTCTTCCAATCTCAAAGCATGATTCAACAAGCTACATCTTTCTTGTTAGATTACTTGAAGGGTAACAGAGAGGAAGATGCTGCACTCCAGACTCGTGTACTTGAGATGAATTTGATACATGCTCCTCAAGTAGCTGATGCTATTTTGGGTACTGGCATGCTCACCCATTACGATAAGGTTGTAGTTGGTAATTTGTGTGAAAAGGCTGGTTTATATCAACGTGTAAGTATCTTGAACATAAGTATATATATAGCGACGCAGATTTGATCAATTAATGTCTATGGCTTTTATAAAATTAGGCTTTGGAACATTATACCGATATCCATGACATTAAACGCATTATTCCTTACACTCATCAAATGAACGCTGAATGGCTCGTCAATTACTTTGGTGATCGCTCTGTTGACCAAGTTTTGGAATGTTTG
Organism: Mycotypha africana; assembly: GCF_025528875.1. Lineage (NCBI taxonomy): Eukaryota > Fungi > Mucoromycota > Mucoromycetes > Mucorales > Mycotyphaceae > Mycotypha > Mycotypha africana. The sequence goes on along the minus strand of NW_026515736.1, from coordinate 335,927 downwards.
AAGGAAATGCTCAATATCAACCTTCGTCAAAATCTTCAAATTGTTGTTCAAATTGCTATTAAATACTCTGACCAAATTCAGCCTCACAACTTGATTGATCTTTTTGAATCTTTCAAGAGTAATGAGGGTCTTTACTATTATCTTGGCTCTATCGTCAACATGAGTCAGGATGGTTTAGTGCATTTCAAGTACATTCAAGCTGCTTGTCGTACCGGTAATATTCGTGAAGCCGAGCGTATCTGTCGCGAAAGTACCTATTACGACGCTGAAAAGGTCAAAAATTTCTTGAAGGAGGCCAAGCTTACTGATCAACTTCCCCTCATCATCGTTTGCGATCGTTTTAATTTCGTCCATGATCTCGTTCTCTATCTTTATCATAACAATCTGCAAAACTTTATCGAGACTTACGTCCAAAAGGTCAACCCCTCCCGTACTCCTGAGGTCATTGGTGGCCTTCTAGATGTCGGATGTGATGAAGACACCATCAAAAACTTATTGCTCTCCGTTCAAGGAGAAGTTCCTGTTGATAAGCTCTGTGAAGAAGTCGAACAAAGAAACCGCCTTAAATTGTTGCTGCCTTGGCTGAACATGCGTGTTACTGCTGGTAGCACCGATCCTGAAGTTTACAATGCTTTGGCCAAAATCTACATCGACACTAACAACAACCCCGAGCCTTTCCTCAAGGAAAATGAATACTACAATCCTCGCACTATTGGTAAATACTGTGAAAAGCGCGATCCTTACTTGGCTTTCATCTGTTATCGAAAGGGTCAATGTGATTATGAATTGGTTAACATTACTACCGAAAACTCAATGTTCAAGCATCAAGCTCGTTACCTCGTTCAGCGTCGCGATGAAGCTCTTTGGGCTTCTGTTCTTAATGAAAATAATGAACACCGTCGTGAATTGATCGATCAAATTGTCGCTGCTGCGCTTCCTGAATGTAAAGACCCCGATGATGTCTCCAGCACTGTCAAAGCTTTCATGGCCGCTAACTTGCCCAACGAATTGATCGAACTTTTGGAAAAGATCGTGTTGGAGAACAGTGCTTTCAGCGATAATAAAACTCTTCAAAACTTACTGATTTTCACCGCTGTGAAGGCTGATCCATCTCGTGTCATGGATTACATCAATCGATTGGACAATTTTGATGCTTCTGATGTTGCTGAAGTCTGTATTGGCGAAAACTTGTTCGAAGAAGCCTTTGTTATCTACAAGAAGAATAAGGTAGAGGGTAGCGCCATGGATGTGTTGATTGAGAAGATTGGTGACCTTGATCGTGCTTATGAATTTGCTGAACGTTCTGATAAGCCTGATGTTTGGAGCAAGCTTGCTAAGGCTCAACTAGATCAAATGCGCGTTAAGGAAGCTATTGATTCCTACATTCGCGCCAACGACACCTCTAACTACATGGAAGTCACTCGCTGCGCCGCAATGGATGACAAATATGATGATCTTGTCCGATACTTGCAATTAGCCCGTAAACTTTCTCGCGAGCCATTCATTGAAACTGAATTATTGTATGCCTTCTCCAAGACTGACCGTTTGGCCGATTTGGAGGACTTTTTGGCTACTCCCAACATTGCCCAAGTTCAAGAAGTTGGTGATCGTTGTTTCCGTTCTGGTATGTTCGAAGCTGCCAAAATTTTGTACAGCAGCATTTCCAACCATGCTAGTTTGGCTCAAACTTTGGTCCATTTGAAGGATTATCAAGGTGCAGTTGACTGTGCCCGTAAGGCAAACTCCACTAAGGTTTGGAAGGAAGTCAACGCTGAATGTATCCGTCAGCGTGAGTTCCGTTTGGCACAAATTTGTGGCCTCAACATCGTTGTCCATGCTGAAGAATTAGATGAATTGGTTAAGACTTACGAAAAGAATGGTTATTTCGAAGAAATTATCAAATTACTAGAAGCTGGTTTAGGTTTAGAACGTGCTCATATGGGCATGTTCACAGAATTGGCCATCCTTTATTCTAAATATGCTCCTGAACAAATGATGGAGCACCTTAAACTTTACGTCTCACGTATCAATATGCCAAAGGTGATCCGTGCCTGTAATGAAGTACACTTGTGGCGCGAACTTGTCTTTTTGTACGTCAATTACGATGAATACGACAATGCCGTTACTGCCATGATGGAACATTCTGCTGTTGCATGGGAACACAGCGCTTTCAAGGAGATTATTGTCAAGGTCTCTAATGTTGAGTTATATTACAAGGCACTCAAATTCTACCTTGCTGAACAACCTTTGCTTTTGAACGATTTGCTTGCTGTGCTCGTTCCTCGTCTCAAGCATTCTCGCGTTGTCCAAATCTTTGAAAAATCCGATAATATTCCCTTGATCAAACAATACTTGGTATCTGTTCAGGATGTTAACAATAAGGAAGTAAACACAGCTTTGAACGAACTCTATATTGAAGAAGAAGACTATGAAGCATTACGTGATTCTATCGATCATCATGATAACATTGATCAAGTTGATCTTGCTAAACGTTTAGAAAAGCATGAATTGTTAGAATTCCGTCGTATTGCTGCAGTTCTTTACAAAAAGAACAGAAGATGGAGACAATCCATTGCTCTCTCAAAAGAAGACCGTTTGTTCAAGGATGCTATGGAAACTGCAGCCGAATCCAAAGATCGAGAAGTTGCTGAAGAACTCTTACAATACTTTATTGAGGTTGGCAAACGTGAGTGCTTCGCTGCTATGCTTTATACATGTTACGACTTAATGAGACCTGACTATGTGATGGAACTATCCTGGAGACACGGTTTGAACGATTTTGCTATGCCGTATATGATTAATATTATGAGAGAACAATTCAATAAGGTAAATCGAAAGGCATAGTTTCTACGTGACATAGCTCTATTTTATTAATTCCCCATTTTTGTAGATCTCTGTCTTAGATAAGGAAGTTAATGAGCTTAAAGAAAAGGTCACAAAACAAGAAACATCGAGTGATAATGGTAAGCCCCTAAATTTTTTTTTTCTTTTTTCTCTCCGTAACATTGTAGTTGGATCAGGCTCTAATCAACCGTGGTCTGTTTATAGCGTCCACAGTTCCTTTGGGTGGTGCCATAGGCAATCCTCTTATGCTGACTGGACCTGGAATGATGCCTCATCAATTCAAATAATTGTAGTGATAACCTTTCGATAAACAGCTCGTTTCTATTTTTATCCTTTTATATATCTTTTTTCTTTTTCTCGCCTCATTTCACTGCATTTAATTGCTAATACATAAACATGAATTCCAATAAAGTAACCACAGCAAATAACCAACTTCTAATCATATCGTTTGTCTTCATGCGATAGCCTTTGTTGGTACTGATGAAGAGATTGGAGAAGGAGAATCAATAAAAAGCTCTTTCTACAGTGCTTTTAACAGATATACAAAAGTATTATATCGCAGTTTAACCTTGTTTTCTTTGAAACAAAGTTGCTCGTCTGCTGTTGTTGACTTTTCGTAGAAAGAAAAATTTTAAGGGAGTTCATTGGATAAATGATCACGAAGCGTCAATATACCATGGATTTATTTGTTTGAGTAGCTGACATTTTCACAAATATGGAAAATCAAAGATTTGCGCTTTTTGAAATTTTGGGTTTAAAGACACAAATTGATTTGGTAACAGTTTGCACGTAGAATGCGGGATATGATAAATTACAATGTTGAATCTATTTTAGTTTCTTTCGAAAAATCCTTTATTGCGTTTTCTGAGTCGTCTAAGTTTCTTTTTCGAAGGTGCTATTTTACTGTTGTTCATCGGTACACAGCCTGCTGCTATTGCCGCTACCTTGGCCGTCATTTTATCTCTTTCTTCGTATAATAGATCTAGTTTCTCTTGCATTGCTGTTAAGTAATCTGCTATCTCGTCATGATTACTGTTGTGTTTCAGAAAGTAAGCAGGGTCAACTTCTATTGTCAATGTGGTTGTCGTAGAACATTTATTTCCCTCTAAGCTTTGATTGCTGTTCTCTGCATTATTTTCTTCATCTGTCATATTTACAGGTTTTAGCTCAGGGGGCTCAAACGGACGAAGACTTCTCATATATTGTGCAAGTGCTTCTAGACTCATTAAAATATTTGTTAATACACATATTGCCATGTTGCAATCAAACAGGATCATATATCTTACCTTTGGAGTCATTGTCTGTTTTTTCCTCTTCTTTTTCTATTTGACCAACTATATCACCAAGAAGGAATGGTTCGGGTATAGAGAGACCAAATAAAGGTCTATGTAAGGAGTAAAATGCATTATGGGCCAATTCTGACATGGGGATGTTGACTACAGGCATAAATGAAGGTATTTCTGGTGCATTACTCGGCTTTTGTTGCTGCTGCTGCTTTTCTCTTTGCGATAATTTTTTTGTTTTTGTTTCATTATCGCCTTTATTACTACTATTACTACTACTACTACTACTACTACTGCTGCTGCTGCTGCTGTAAGAAGAGGAATATCGTTTTAATGATTGTTGCTGCTTGATTTGATATGGCAATTGTTGAGACGTTCGTGATCTAGAAAAATTAGCGAAGATTGTATAAAATTTGCTACAACAGTTTACAGGCTTTCTAAACATTCCCTTCAAACTTGATTTAAGAGGATATAAAAGTGATCTAATACAAAAAGAAAAATAGAATTTAAGAAAGTGGGTTTCTCGTTCGATTTTTTTTTCTTTTTCTGATCTTTTCCAAATGGACCAACTTTTGAAGTGGAGTTGCATTATTTCAGTAATTTAGTCTTCAGCTGCTCCCTTTCAGTTTTGTTGCATTGGGTAGCTTACTCAAACAACGCGTCATTAATGCTTGATAGGGATTAAGTGAAAAGAGATTTGCGTGGAAACTTATACAGCAATTAGTAGTTTAATAACAGACCATATCGTATGATGGAAAGTGAAGAGGGAGGGAGAATTTTGGAAAAACTGATATGGAAGGTGCTTTTAGAATCTCTTTGCCGATAATATTGAAGCATGATTGCTTCAGCTACCGTCACTTCCATAGATGAAGATGGATAAATAAAATTTAATAAGATGAAAAAAGGAATTGTACGATACAAATGACTATTATTTATTTACAAAGCATAATATGATTTCAAATTATTGTACGTTCAAAATAGTTGATGCTTAGCATTCATGCTTTGAAGCATTTTTTTGAACGTTTACATAACTCTACGATAAAAGTAGAGTCAAGATAAGAACGAGGAACACATTCTAACTTGAGTAGAAGTGGCTCCAGAACAGTCTGGCAAGTTTTCTTCAGTTGATTGATGACAGCAGGTGAAGTTTGAAAGAAAGATTGCTGGTGCAATATCACCTTTTCGTTTGCATATCTTTGACAAGGACTGATTTCCACAGAAGTAGAAATAGAGTGTCTATCCAAGTAAAATTCCAAGTGTCGCCATAGAATAAACAGAGCATTTTCAATCGTGAATTTCAAGTCGTTCAATTCCTTTTTCTTTGAATGACAGCGTCGAGCCAATTCAGTCGACAAAACATGTGTTTGTTGTGAAGGATTGAGGCTTTCAAATTCGATATTGAGCCCTTTAGGAATTGCTGTATGAACCACTTCCATTATCTCTTCATATTTCAAAGAAGTGACGTTCTCTTTTTGTAAGCAAAGTGAATCATAAGCACTAATGGCCATATTCAACTTTTTGCTGGCAAATGATATACAAGCAGCAAGCGTTGTCAAAGAAGGTGTCATTAAAGAAGCTGATGCAATAAAGAAACGGTATTGTTAGCTTTTTGGTGCATCTCCTAAAGCAAAATCTCGCGCGCTTTGCCTACCTTTGCGTAAATGAGCAGGCGATTGATTCTCAATGGGCTCAAGACAATTGGCAAAGATGGGCGTAAAGATTCGGGAACCTATAAGCAGTAAATAGAATGTTTTATCACTTAAAGGAACCTGAAGTTTTCATGTACCAAATGTAGCTATGACTTACCAGTAAGTTTGTAAGGTCTGAACGTAGACAATCGAGCGTAAGCCAAGAGATTGTTCATAATATCGTTCATGAGCTTCTCTGCTTTAACAACAAGGAACAATTCCTTTCCTTGCTTATCGGTTGTTTCTATATATACAAGCATGAGATATTATTTTTCGCAAGTTAATTTGTATTATTGTTATACTACCTTGAGTTTCATCAATAGCCCAAGTCTCCTCCTCTTTGTCAATTAATACAACAGCAGATATCCAAACACCTGAAAAGGCATATTTAGAAATCAAACTTTTCATAGCAGAATCAATCATATCTAAACCTCTGTTTTCCAAGCCTAGGAAATAATCATGACGACAACTGAGTTGATAAACCATTAACGAGGCTAATTGAAGGGTATACAATGAAGAAAGCGTTGTTTGCTTGTATTGATCTTTCAAAATTTCCAGAATAGCATCTTGTTTTGCGATCCATTGCTCAAACTGAGTAGTGTCATATATTTGGATATTGTTAAGACTCTTTAGCATGACGTTAATAAGTTCCAAAATGGGATTGAGTAAGCGGCGATGACGTTCCAAGGCCCGTGGGTTGTCTATCGATTTTTTAGGGCAAACATTAGCCATTTAGAAGTACAAAATAGTGTACATATATCTATAACCCACCTTTGTTTCTAGCTTCTTCAATACGGACATTGAGGAATTTACACTTAGATAAGGTCTGCAGGATACCAGTGTTTAATAATAGGGTAGCTCCCTCTCGCGTTGAAGCAAACTGTAAGAAGAGCGATATTTGTGCTTCATAGATACGAAGAGGTATAAGGGATGCTGATTATATCATCACACAGTTAGTAACTGGAATAGGACATAGTTGGCTCTTTATATTACTTACTATCCCGGTGTTCAATCAAAGATAAAAAGCTTTCATCATAACGTCTTATGAATTCAATAGCATACTTCAAAAAGTTGTTCCTCATAAGATAAGTAAGTACAGATGAATCGCCTTCTTGACTGACAAAGACATAGATGGCTTCCAGAGCAGCATAGGCAGTAGATCTATAGTCATCCAAGCCTTGATTCGCATCTTGAGAAATAAGATCTAGCAAGGATTCCTTGTGCTCGCCTCGAATAATGTCCACTACTTGCTGGCGAATTTGATCAGCTGAAGAAGTTCTCCTTGTGTGATTTTGATGTTCAGGTGAGGTATATTGAAGTAAATTGATGAGAGCCGAATACAATGTACTACGTATTTCAATAGTACATGTCTTCCTGAGAATGGCAGTGATTAAAAGGCTGAAAACCATGCCTAGTTTCTCAGTGGGCAAGCCGGAAGTTGACACTGCTTGGTTATTGTTCAAAGGTATGATTTGAAGAAGTGTTTGACGACGCTTATCCTCACGCAATCGCGTCAAAAGGCTCAAAATCACTTCGCTTAACCCCTTCATAATTCCGATATGGAGATAATCTTCGCTGATAAGTTTGGGCAATAATTCCGTTAGCAAATCATAAATGATTCGTTCACGAGCCTCGAAGGTGAAAGTATCAATGCAATCAGACAAAGTGACTTCCACTACTTGCTTCCATGCGCGTAAGCAATGTAAGCGAGCATTTTCAATTTCACGATGATGGTTATCCGCCATTAAACGTCTCAAAATAGCTCCCATCTCCATTTCCAAATCGGTTTGTTCATTAGCAGGTAAAGCGTTTTGCTCATGGGCGATGATTTGCATTTGTCGAAGCTTCTGATAAATGCGTCGAATATCATAAAGCTCGTACCCATCCTTTTTGAACATGTAATCTTCCGGTTTGACGTTCTGAAAGTATTTGCTTGGAGTATCCAATTGCTGATTTCTGTCTAATCCATCATTCCATTTAAAGTCCAGAGAGCTGATGATTTCAAGCATATCGCAATGAGGTTGCTGATAACCTGTCATTAAACTAAGATTTTCAAGTTGCCCAGCAATGTCGCTATCGGATATATCCACGCCATAAAGTGCGCGGAGCAAGGGAAGCATTGTTGACTTTTCATCACTTTGATGTAACTGGAGAGCAATCAGCTTCAATATCCAGGCACGTTGGTGTAAAGCATTAACAAGAGTAAAGTAGTCTGTCTTGACAACTTGTCCTCCAGAAGATATCATTTCACCTGCAAAATAAGGCTCTGCCACTTTAACTGAGCTTTCTAAACGATGTTTAATCAGTTGGAATTGCTCGATTAGGAAGTTATCGTTATGTCGAAGATAATTTAGTGTCTCTGCAGATATCGATTCACGTGCGCACAATTTATAAACGAGCTGATAGCATTTTTCTGCTAAGATAGGGTGCGATTGAATAAATGGGTCCCGATTATGATTGTCTGCTTCATTATCATCCTCTGTATTATCTTTGTTGGTAGTGGCCGATTGGGTGCCTCTTCGAAGCATAGATAAAAGAGAAGCCAAGCAAGCAAAATGTGATTGATCAGCATCAGCCATTGATCTTTGTTGTACGTCTTCTAATTTGATATCCTTCACGTCATAGCCTAGTAAGAATTCCGTTAGGTTAGGAGATGGCATATCTTTTTCAGCATGCTTTATCAGAGCATCTATGAGAGATATACGAATCGATGACGGATAGCGGTATTCAATGTCTTGATTGTATCTGTATACGTTTTTTAAAGTCTTTTCAGCCAACCAAAATGGTATAACGTTTATGTCAAACTCATAGTCATCGTAGGTGATTCTTTCAGGTGTTTCAATTGCCAGCTGTTCTTCCACATTAAGTATGATCTCGTTTGCTTTATCACTAGATAATAGTATTTGAACCAATTTAGAACCAATACCACCAAGTGGTATATAGACATGATCAAGGGGTTTAATTTCTTCTGTATTTTCATCGGGTTTAGAAGCGAGCAACGACAAAAGATCTGTGGAGAGGTGACTTATTTCCAAGGAAGGCTCGTACTTGACCATTAAAGCAATTTGAACTATGGCTTCTTTATTGCTTAACATAAGCGCACTAAGAGGACGTAAGGAAGCAGGTGGTGTAGGGAAGCTGAATTGACCTAACTTGAACTGACCCATAGGCAACGAACTGGATGCACGGCTTAATTGATGCATAAATACGTTGATAAACATGTTTTGAGCAATGTATGCTCTTTTGAGAATACGCAAACAACGTGTCAAACAAGTTCGATAATAATCATATTTCTTGGTTCTCATCACAACGTTGCCCTCATCCTTCTTTTCTTCATCCGTAGTAATAATGTCAAAAATTTCATGCAGTAAACCACTACCGGAGAGAAGTCGAATCATAATATCATACCCAGGATGCGTTACACACCTCAATAAAGCTGTTTGTACATTAGCAGAGACATTCCCATCTTCACCATTTGTACGATTTCCAAGTATGCTGTTTCTCATAGAATCGCTTTCGTTCGTACTCTTGTTGAATTGAGGCTGTGTAATAGATTGAATATAAGCACACACTGGCTCGAAGTTGAACGACATGATGCTATTTTCAACAATACGCAAACAAGCAGCTGTTAACTGCCATTTTGTTTCAGGGTGTGTATATGAGAGATCTCTAAGAGACGACATAATGTGATCGATTACGAGAGAGATATAAGGTGCTATACCTGGTGTACGGTTGTTATCAGAACCAAGGCAGAAAGGAATAGAGGATACATCTGGCACGAATCCAGAGATTAGGTAATCTCTTTTACTTTGCGTATGAATCAAAGAGGCCAGCAAATCCAATACAGCAATGGTTTCGGTATAAAGTTTTTTACTCTTCTCATCCTCAAATTCATGCAAGAACCCCGAAGGCTGCTCTGGTAATAGATAGGAAGGAACATAATCGGGATCTCTGAGCCTTGTAGTAACGCTTGACTTATTGAGAATGTTTCGAGCGTGCAATTGCTGAGCATAAGACGTAGCATCATTGCCCTCAAACAAAGTATTGGGTCTGGTCGATTGTACAGGTACAGATGTTGTAGTAGTAACTGCTGAACTTAGAACCATGTTTTTGTTAGGTATCACCATGTCAGAGCGTTCCAAAGTTTGCCATACGTCTATTGCAATTTTTTCACCGATATGATCCACACCACCACCCCAATTAGAACAGAAGGCTGTTAACAAACCATAGAGCGAGGTACGCAATTGAGTGGAGGTAGGACAACTTATCATGCTAACGATTGATTCATGGGCTCGAAGAATAGGGTCGTACCAAATCGCTGAACGTGCTTCGGCACTGTACTGTACCACTTGTTGACAAAGATATAAGAATTTACACAGTGTTGTTTCCTCGTTTGCAGGGATAATAGGTGTTTCATCCTTGACCGTTTGCTCAGCATATTGTTTGCTGTAAAAATGAAGAGCAGAGAATAATTTACCCCACGAGAAGAGATGGCTGGACGATAAGTCAGCTAAAGTAATGCCCGATTTTAGGACATTATGAGCTAAAGGCGCACACTTCTCTCCTGTGGATATGGCGCCCAAGAATTCGAATGTAGCCGCAAAAAGTTCAGGTGCTTGAAATTCAATCAAATATGCTACAAATGTTGACAATCCATTTGTACGATCCCAATATTTGAAACCAGTGTTCAAACGGTCTTTATAAATACTCGACAATAACGTCAGAAACTGCTGTAAAGTGGTATAAGGGGATCTATATTCAGTTGATAATTCCGACAAATCAGTTGTAGAAGTTACTGCTGCCATTTTCAGATTGTCAAAGTATTTAGACATTGCGTAGATGAAGGATTCTGCCAAATATTCTAATTGCAATACAGTATAATTTTGGAAATCATGGCAGATATCAACATCAAATTTCGTATAATCATTAGGATCAACCACTAAACCGTCGATGATCATGTCTGCTTCATCGATATCCATGTCTTGAATTGTATTTCTTTTCTCTTCTTCTAATTTCCTTTGTTTGAAGTATAACAGATAGTCATTCATAAACCCGAATGCATCCTTATTTACAGCCGCTTCCATATATTGTAAACGTTCTTTTTCCTTCATCGAAAGTACTGTCTCAATATTAGGGTATGTCTTGCTGATCTTATCCACAGATAAAGCCCATTGTACTTGAACAGTTGCCTGCAAAATTCCTGTTTTCCATGTGGTGCTGTTGACTTTATCGTTTATTTTCTTCAAAATTTCGTCATTCTTGGTCCAATTATACGCTTCTCGTTCTTTGGGATGCACTGATATTGCAGCAAAAAGCGCAGTGAGAATGTATGAACACGATGCATCTGAAAGGTTGGCGGATTGTACTCGTGAAAATAATGCTGTGATATCTGTTTCTCGCAACCAGTATAAATGAGTCATATTGTATAAGATTTGGACTAGGAAGTTTCGCTCATCAGCTAATCGCTTAATATGAAATTTCTCTGTTTTATCGTTGAACGTCAATTCTTCCTTAAGATTTAACTGCTGTTGCTGCTGTTGTTGCTGTGGTGGGATCTGTGAACCCAGTGAAGGCTTTTGCTGTGTCTGTGAGAAGAGAGAGCTTCCTTGCTGTTGTTGAGGCTGGCTGCTACCAAAGAGTGAAGCCTGTTGTTGAGGCTGTTGTTGAGGTTGGCTGCTACCAAAGAGCGAAGGCTGTTGTTGCTGTGCTTGTGGTTGGCTGAACAACGACGTCTGTTGCTGCAACTGCTGCGGTTGGCTTTGCTGTGTTTGAGATTTTGCGAAATTATTATCAAACCCTGATTTCAATTTTCCATCTTTCGTGAAAGCATTAATAGAGTTCACAATATCTTTTTCGCGTTTTAACAATCGCTTGACTATTGTGGTGTTATCCGTATTGTCAAAGTTATCGCCCACAAAGTTTATAAATAAGGACCTTATATCAGAAGCAAGGTCATCATTACTAGCAAACTCGAGTATAAAATTCAATATGGCTAATGCGTAGCCTCTTTCGTCGTGATAGGTGAAAACAGCCATATCCAAAGGGCAGAGGTTACTGGAAGACCTTTTACCAATGCCACTTAATAATAATCGTGAAGCTTCATACTCGTTAATATCCAACTGATCTGACAGGAAGACAGCTTGATTGATAAATTCTTCATTGACTTTATATTCGATGCCATTAATCAATGGTTTTCCTATGATAGTAAAGTTAAGGTTTGGTAAGTAACTGAGATTCAGAAACGAAACATAAATCCAAAAATGTCATAGATTACCAGATCGTAGAGTTTTGCGATGCTCTTCATTCTTCGGCTGGCTCTCGAAAATACTAAAAAGTTTATCCTTCTTCACAGTAAGTTCTTGCATTAACCTGATCGTATTATCGAGTGAAGTCAAAGCCTCTTCACTGCATAACCAATCAAGTAGGTTTCGAAATTCAGAGGCTAATTCTGACATCAGTTATTGATTGACGTTAATGATTTCGAAAATATATGAAAAATAATGTAAATTTTATCAATTTATATTTGGCAGGCGTCCCGAATTATATTACAGAGTATTGAGGAGGTATATGGAGTGTAAGAGCTTAAATATACAATCGAGAAAAAAAAAGCAATAGACAATGTCGAGATTTACATACGCATCTCAACTGTCAGATAAAAAGTGACGCGCGACAAGATTGGGCTGACCTTCAATTATTTGAGGGCACACCTTTATCCCCTCTTTTCTAATGGATCAGAAAGTTAGTAAAGAAAATATGGTCGATGCTAAAACAGTTCAGTCTGTTGACGATAGAAAACAAGCTATTTGCCTAGCGTCTCCCAACACTTTTGTCTTTGAAGATTCAACATTTGAATACTCCGTTTTTAAACCTTCAAAACGCTTTCTGAGAGACTTTGATACCATATTCCCTTCTCTAACTAGTAAACAAAGAAAGGAATTGCTCGTTATACCAGTAATACAAAAATGTCAATATGATATGGTGGGCTTAACTGCAGAAGTGAATCATGAAAGAGATATTAAGCTAGAATTAGTAAGTCTATTGGGCAAACCGTAGTTTTTTAAGAGAATTTCGCAGGTCATTGAATAAGCAAATTAGTTTGTGAAATGGGGAAGAGCCATTGTGCAAAGAATCTTGTCAATTGGTATGTGGGCAGATATAATGGACCCAGCCTCTGGTTTTCCGGTATTGTTGATTGCTTTTTATCTTTTCTCAAGTTACACGCATTTTTAAAAAGCACTAACCCATGATAAATCAATCAGATTTTCAGTGAGGCAGGACCAAGTCCATATCCTGACGTTCAAGGAACACAAATGCTGTCAAACCGATTCTATGTTCAAAACATTGGATGTTGCCATATTCTATTCCATCCTACGTGGCACAGTCATATATATCCATCTACATTTTTCACGAATGCGCCTGTAGATATTCTTTTGAAAGTTATCGCTGAAGTGAATGCTAAATTATCGTAATAGAATTTAGACCTTCTACATCTATTTGCTGCCTTAGAGCATCTCTTACCACGTACTTGTTGATGAATGAATAACCTTTTTGCATACGCACGAATGAGTGATTGTTTTTTTTTTCCATATCAATATGTCATTCAGCAACTCTTCAATTTGAGTGTTTTGGGGAAAAATTCTGACATGGTAACTGTTTCGTCATTGTGAACCCAACTTTCTTACTTTGGAAAAAAGATAAAACCAAAAAATTACGACACAATGTACGCGTGAAGTGCAGTTCAAGTTCTGAGCGTTCAATATGCAGAAGATTCAGTGCAGCTACAGTAAGAGACAGCAAGAATTTTTCTCAGCTATTTCAATATGTATACGATAGATTGATTTATTAAACAATTTAGAATGCATTTTTTCAATTGGAGGCACGATGGACTTAAGTTTTACAGGCAAGAAAGAAGAAAATTCTTAACCGGAGTTGAAATCCCCAGTGTTCTATGCGTCTTTTGCCTTAGAAAGTTTAATTTTGTTCTTTCGTTTTGGCTTTTTTTTTTTATCTCTTTTCCTATTTCTTTTTACGTATAATTCATATTACAACAGTATTCAACTTTCTTTGGCATAAACACCCACTTTAATGAACGACGGTATCGGTACTGCAAATAACAAATTTAGAGTGCACTCGAATACTATCTCTGGTGGTCGTCCGCCGGCTTTGGAAATCCCTAAAAATAGACCACCGAATATTCGACGTAACTCGGATGGCTCACCTGGTTTACCTCCACCTATCCAGGTATCTGAGCCAACACCTATCGAGCCTTCAGAGGAAGTAAAGAGAGGCCTAATATTTAATGCCAATAGCACCAACCCTGCGAGCAATAATGATCGTCCTTTATCAGTTGCCAGTAATAATGAGTCGGTTATATCAAATGCTTCAGCTGCATCGAAAACGTCTGGCACCAACACCAATTTAGTAGCCGATTCTGCTGCTTCTACACCGAAGAAGAAATCTCGTTCTAGAGCTTCGAGCGTTACTTCTAACCTTTTGAGTGATTTGAAGGAAAATCCTACCATTCACTCTATTACCAGCAAGATCAGATCACGCCAAAACGAGACTGACAACGGTGGCGGCAGTGAACGAACTTCTTTCGACGTCGCCAAGACTGCTCCAAGCATCGCTCTATCTACCGGAGTTAACACTGCAGCGGTGAAGAGAAACCAAGATTTTCATGCATTGTTTCGAAGTGTACCAGAAGACGATAATCTCGTTGAAGGTATATGCGCACAGCAGAACTTGTATTTATTTTCTTAAAGTATGATATTGAGTATTTGCTAACCACTATATACGATATTTTATAGATTATGGTTGCGCGTTACAGAAGGAAATATTGCTGCAAGGCCGAATTTACATTTCTGAGAATCATGTTTGTTTCAATGCAAATATCTTTGGTTGGGTTACAAATGTAAGTTGATGAAGTGAAGGATTGATATGTGGAACAAAAAATTAATGAGCTAAAACAATATTTTTAATAAAACAGCTTGTTATAGCATTTGCTGATATAACAGAAATTGAGAAGAAAACAACTGCCATTTTTATTCCTAATGCCATCCAAATCAGCACTGATAGCTCAAAGGTAAAAAACGCATTTCTTTAAAGATAAGCAGTTACAAATTTTGAATTTATTATTGCTGGATATAATCATAGTTCTTTTTTGCCTCATTCTTGTCTCGTGATCAAGCATACGATTTGATGGTTAAATTGTGGCGTAATGTTCGTCCTGAACCACTTGACCGCATTTTTTCAGGGTCTTCAAGAGAGGAGAACAGTGATCTCGAATATGAAAGCGATACAGAAGATTCTTACTCCTCTAATTCCGGAGATTTGGATACAACTGACACTGATGACGATCATGTTACACAAGGTAGCTACCCTTTTTGTTAAGTGAATTTGTAAAGAGGCACATATGCCTAATCAGTTTTCGATGAAAAAGGCATAGATGAAGGAGGTAGAAAAGTCTCTTTAGCATCGCTTCCTGTAAGCAAAGAATCAAAGGAAAAGGATGCTGCTGCTCGCCGTAGAGCTGTATCGGAAGCTGCCAGACCCACTTTCCAATCTAATGGTGCTGATAAATTATCAGGATTGGCTGCTGCGAATGGTGCGAATGGTGCTGTATCTTCAACAAAGGCAGAAAATGAGACATCAACTGGAAAGGCTGGAGAACCAGAGAATGTGCAAGTGAATGAGAAGACCCAGTGTGATTGTGCAACTGCCAATGAACATTACAGCAACGTCGTTTTGGATCAAATCTATTCCAGTACTTTACCCCAAATTTACAATTTGTTCTACGATAGCAATCATTTGAGAAGATTCTTAGTAGATAATCAAAAGACAACAGGTAGAGTCAAATCTTTGACAAGAGGATGACATTTGGGTTAAGAATAGTTGTACTTACCCCCTTCTTCGTTTCTCTTTTGGTAGAGGTGGATATTGGTGAATGGAAGAAAGGCGAGGGAAGTGTTCAGCGTCTTCGTGAATTATCTTATATAAAACCTCTGAATGGCGCTATTGGGCCTAAACAAACTAAATGCATTATCACGCAAGAGGTATTGCATGAAGACCCACAGGTTTATATCACTGTACTAGATACGACAAGTACACCTGACGTTCCTTCCGGAGGTTCATTCTCTTGTAAGACACGTACTTGCTTCAGCTGGGCTGGTAAAGGCAAAGTAAGGGTGCTCGTAACGTGCCAAGTAGAATTCACTAAATCATCATGGCTCAAGTGTAAGTTGTTAGATTTTAATAAAGTTCGTATGTGCGTAACCTTGATTAACATTGACTAATTTATTCTTTACAGCAACTATCGAAAAAGCCAGTATTGATGGACAACAAACATATTACAAGGATTTGGATGCAGTCATTCGCGCTGCTTTAGTATCTGATGCCGATAGTGGTAGAAAATCGGAAGGTAGAAGGAAGCGAAGGACTAGAAAGGCACGATCCGAACATTCGTCAAATTCTCGTGAAAGTAAACCTGCACCAGAACCACCCAAATCATTATTACAGCGAATAATTGCTTTCTTCTCTTCCAATGACCTTATGAGGAGCAACAATGGTACTTCACCCACAACTCAAAAATTCAATGCGACACCAACAATGTGGTTTATAATTACTTGTATGTTTGTTATGGTTTGCATAAATATGTTTATTGCTATGAAGATGGCGGATGTTGAGAAGAAAATGATAGATCTGCTGCCTCATGCGTTGTCCAAAAAACAAGAGATCCCAGAAAATACATTAGAAGCTTTAAAACGGAATGAAATATACAAAGAAGAGGAAGACGATCTATGGCGCTGGTTGGACAAGATAGATATTAATAAGAAAAAAGAGCAGCCACAGCAAAAATTGAAGTCTTCTCCTGTGATTCAGGGTAAAGCTACAGATAAAGCAGCCCAAGAGATGTCCAAGCTGACGAAAGAAAGATTAGAGAAGCAATTGGAAGACATCACAGCAATGATCAAGAAGACAGAAGTAAATCTTAACGAAGTGACGCAAGCTTACTTAAAGCAAAGAGAAAAAATCAGTAAAATGCTGATTTAATGTAAATATTTGGATTAATACTCTTCAGCCCTTAATTAGGATTAATAGTGATAGAAATGTAAATAATAATTGTTTGCTAGACTCATATTTGATGTAATTAACATATTATGGAGGATATAATTTTTGTCTTTTGATATTTTGTCTATTCAATTTGCCTTTGTGGGTTATTCGGCTTCTTTGGACGCATATCTTCTTTTGAACGCTTGATAGGTTAGCTCGCACTTTTCGACAAGTTTTTCAGCTGTTAATCTATCATAATTGGGGAGCTGAACTGCTTCTACATATGGCTTACCCCACCGAGTTGACAACGAGCTATAACGATAAAGATAGTTGAGACAATTAAGCGGCTGTAAGGCTGCATAAACGTCAGCTATGGATCCGTTATATGCGGTGATATTTTGTGAAGCAACGCCAGCAATTCGCATCTAAATCACGAAGAATTTGATTCATTAGCTGTTTTTCCATTTTATACATCACAAAAGCATAAATAGGTACCAAATAGTGAAGTAAAATTCTAGCTTTTGTCACCCAGCAGGGCAAAGCACCAATTTCACTGGCTACAACACCAGGCGATGTAGTAAATGAGGAGATATGGCTTCTTTCGCGTGCAAAACGCTCGCTTGAAATTACAGACACCAAATCGCATGCCCACTTCGATGACTCATATGGCTCATGACTATTTATCACATATGTGGTTCGGTAAGCACCCGTCTAACATTTGTGCATACTTTATAGCCTTTTAATACCTTTTTATGCCTTGCCAATCATTGATATCGAAGCAATGATTCTTAGCTGTCACGGAACTTGTCCAGATGACGCGCCCATCTCCAGAGTGTGATAGTAATCTTTCCAACTCACGCATCTACTTTTTGTTCGGATATGAATTTTCTTTAAAAGAAACCATAAATGAGAAAGGGTTGAAACAACGTTTTTACCATAACATAATGCCCAAAGACATTAGCAGCAAATACTCTGCCCAAACCATCTTCGCTGATTTCGCCAACAGCTTGGATCGTTGCATCTGAGCGTTCCATGAGGCCCACTGGATCCGTGAAAGCTAGCCAGAGGAGCTTAGGCCAATTCAAGCCGAGTGAACTCAAAATACCTGCGTTACAGAAAAGGTAGTTCACATGAGGATATCTGTCAGACAGAAAAGATTTGGTGAATAAATGCTTGCCAAATTGTATCTACTTCTTTACTGCTCCTACTTATTTGTAATTCTTGAACAAAATTCTAAAACACTTTGCATTTTCGAAACGTCCACAATCTCAATGTCGATTTTGGCTGTAGGGAATTGCCTGAGTAATAGCTCTTTTGCCTTATTGGCCCGAGCAGGATTTCGACATGCCATCACAAGAGTTAAAGAATCACCCTCTGCTTCTATTAATCGCTGACAGATGCCGAATCCGACACCCGCATTGGCACCTGTAACAATAGCTATCTTTTTATACTTCTCATCAAACATGATCTGAAATTGAAGTCTTGAGTATTTTAAGTACAAGACAGATTCACTTGACGGATATGGAAGCAGAATTAAATAAAGGGCCATTTTTAACTCCCTTTTTATTCATGTGCCGTTCGAATTCAGGTTGAAAGGTTTTGTGTTCCTATCAAAAATCATGCAGGAACCGCCGCGTCCATTAAAAAGAATTGTAGTCAGTTATTATTGGAGCATTTTTTGCCAGCATATTTTGATCGACTTCTATATACACGTGGTAATCCTTTGACTGAAGCTTTCGTTCATAATGCTCATAATGAGGGCAAAGTATGCTATATAACGTATCTTAAGTTTTGATGATGATGATGATCCTATATTGTCTTATTTAGATATGTTAAGTGCAAGTGCTTTACTGAGATCCTTGTACAAAGCTAGAAAATGATTTAATAAAGGTCGCAAACATTAACAATGACAGAACCTTTTGAACGACCGCAGGAAAAAGGCCACTCCTTTTAGTCACTTGTCATACCGCATCACTGAAATCAAGTAATCCTTAAGTGTTTTTTACAGACGGAACATGCAATTTCAATTGCTTCATGACTTTGTCGAATTGAACAATTGAATTTTCAAGGTTCTGATAACGTTAAGTGCCATTTTGTAGCGATGGAGCTATTGACAGCAAATGAAATCTAAACAAAGAACAAGTAGTTTCATTCGAAACCCTTTCTGTTAGTATCCGCTGGAACATATTTATGAATTGTTAAGTAATATGCCACATATAAAATATTGTCCCTGTTAATGTGTTAGAGCCTTGAGAGTTTAAGTGGTAATATATCATACTTTTGTTTATTAAATGAGAATAATGTACATCTAAACAATGCAGCTGTTTAGAATCCTTCAACGCGTTCTTGAACTTTAAGAAGATCCGAGAAAATGCCATAAGCAGTAGGTGGGCCACCAGCACCAGCGCCCTAAAAGAAATAATTCATTCAGTTTTAATATTCTACATCAATAAAAGTCATGAACCACAAGCTACTAACCTGAATAATGATACCATTTGGAAAGTATTTCGTTGTGAATTTGATGATATTATCACTGCCTTGAAGGCCAGCAAAGGGGTGGTCAGCAGGATATCTATGTTCCAAGATGAGAAAGAAACCAATCAGTGAGCTTGTCAAGTAAATAGATCTTAGGTAGTGTTCACACTCACTTCATCAATTTGACGCCACTGTTTCCTTTGGGATCGACAACACCGACATAACGCAACACTTTACCTTCCTTCTTAGCGTCTTCATTCAACTTGGAAAAGTGATCATCGAATTCGGGTAACTTGGTCATGAATTCGTCTGCTGTTGCTACATTTCTGAGAGCCTCGGGAACAATATTTTCAACATTCAATGTTGATAAATCCAAATCCAAACCGGCTAAACGACCACAGATAGTAACCTATAGATTGTTCTTCCATTAGTTGAAATGGCTCATATTTTTCATCCTTTTAGTTTTCTTTTTTTTTCATTTTGTTTACCTTACGAGCAACGTCCATACCGTTTAAATCATCACGTGGATCTGGTTCGGTATAACCAAGTTCTTTAGCAACCTTGACAATTTCAGAGAAAGTGCCCTTTGAAGGGCCATCAGATGTAGAAGAGAAGTTGTTGAAAAGATAAGAGAGAGTGCCGGAAAAGATGCCTTCAATCATTGTGATTTCATCACCAGTCTTTAATAAATCAGTCAACGTATTCAAAACAGGAAGCCCGGCGCCAACAGTAGATTCATGATAGGTCATTGGAGTACGTCCATTACCACTATAATTAGCAGACAATAAATGAATTTCTTTGAAGAGACTAAGTTGACCTGAAAAAGCCTTTTTGTTAGGGGTAACAACGGAGAGGTTGAGTTTAAGCCAAGAAGGATACATATTGGCAACGGCTTCAGAAGCTGTACAATCGACTATCACAGCATGCTCAGGGGAACCTGCCATATATTGGATGAAATCATCTAGATTAGGCGTGACACCCTTGCTTTCGAGATCGGATTTCCAGTTTGTTAAGTGAAGAGGTGTGTAATCCTTATCAGATAATAACATCTGCTTGACGTTAGTAATACCGACTACCTTCAAACGTCTGGCGCTTGAACGAGTAGCATGGAGTTGAGCAATCAACTCAGCACCAACAAATCCACAACCAATTATACCGACATTGACCATCTTTATATTCTCTAAATCAAAGCAGAACAAACTAAAGAAAGAAGAAAAGCGAAAGAGCTCTTATGTTTGTGTACTTTTCAATGTCAAGCTTGGAAAAAATTAAAACGTCACTTAAAGTTCCACTTAAATGGATTCATCTTTCCCGTGAATCATCTATTTTTTTTAATTTTTTTTTTTTGTTACTCGTTGACGATATGATTGGCTGTTACTCACAGTTTTTTCCTATCTGGAAAACTGGCAACCAATTGTGCCTGATTCATGTTTACAACAGCAGAGTAACTATTTCATATCCATATATATTATTGACAGATTTGTAACCTCATCATCTATCATATACTTTCCTCACGTGGGGATACTTTACTTCTACTTCAGTTAACATTTCAATGTAAAAAAATTATTGAGCTAAGGTTAAATTGTCCTCACTCTTGCTGGGAAGGTTCAAAATTCGGTCTGTATGGCTTGTGAATAAAGCAACACAACTATCAATATATGATGTCTGGTTCTATGTTCTTTAAAATACTTTGTATGCAATTTTTGCTTATTGATAATTTTGAGGGAACTGACTAGCATCGATAGGGTCATGATATTAGTTGGCTTAAATTTGCTTATTCATATGTCTGGTATAGAGAATTGGCACAGTTTGGTACTAGATTGTTTATAATAATGTGTAAAAAATATGTTTCTTGAATGAAAAGTATTCGGTGCTACTTTCGTAACAAGTATAGGCAGTATTCATTTCAGCTACTATGTACCTTTCGCGTTTTCAACTGTCCATTAACGCGTAAAGCCCGACGCGCATTTTGACACTCCCTTTTTTGTTGAAAAAAGTTGCTCTTCTCTTCTTTGTGACTCTACAAAAATTACCGAATACCATTAATTCAATAAAGAAGGATACCATCAATGATTGGCGATTCAGCAATTAAGCTAGCAAAAGAAGCCAAACGAACTGCAGATGCACCTATATCGCCATACAATGATAAACTGGTTGAAGACATTTGTCGTGAAATCCGCTTACTGCATAATGAAGCGAAGCAAATCGTGAACAACATGAAGGCATCAGGGGACCTCACACAGGAACATGACGTTACTGCGCAAATCATGTTGCGTCATTTAACCATTAAAAGGAATAAGAGGGTGCTTTTCGCTTACCACAAACAGAGAGTATCAAAATTGAAAGATATCGTGTGGAATGCTGGACTACAATCGCGCTATAAAAGTGAAATAAGACATAACATTGGAGAAAACGACAAGAAATTCATAAAAGATTACTCGCAGATTGTTGAAAAGTATAAGCATGCTTATTTGGATATTGATCTGGGTGGACCTGGCGGTGCCAGTTTAGAACCACCAGTTGATTTATTTATTCAAGTTCGTGTCATGAAGGACGCAGGCGAAATCACTACAGAATTCGGAACTCTCAATTTAGTGAAAGGAAATCAATATTACGTGAAGAGGACAGAGGTTGAATCGTTGATTAGAGCCGGCTATCTTGCACATATTACTGACAAAAACTAACCACTTGCTATGAAAAATTACTCGCACAATAATTATCTACACGTATTACTGACAAAAACTCACCATTTACTATGGAACATCATCGCACAATAATTATCTACACATATACCACTATCCACTCTACATATCCAACTTCATCCGTCAGTACGTCTATTATGCTTTTTATTGTTCCCTTTTTATTTTTTAATAGAAAATAAACTTATGCGCTATCATTTGCTACAACAGGTTGTTTGAAAAATTCTTTCTCATATTGTCGTTTTTCCTCTGATGTTTTATCCTTATGAATGCCGCTGAATTGACCAGACGCTTCAAAAGCGTACATAGTAGTTCCGATTGCTGCACAACCTGCGAGCATTTTTGCAAATGAACGAGCTATAGACACCGATAAAGTAAAATTAGATATGACTGCCTAAAAGACAAGAAACAAGCTGTAAATTAACTTACTAGGAATACCAGCTAATAAGCCTGCAGCACAACCACCAATAGCCGCATTAACACCGTCATGTTTTCCTCTCATATTCTCTGATACTGCTTCTCCAAGAGTATATATACCACCCATGGCAGCTAACATTAATGATTTGAAAACGTTAGTTTTAACTTTCCTCTTTGTTACCTACAAGGCTATAAATCTCATTTACCGAAAAATGCAATTGTTCCTCCTGTTCTTGTGAATACACCTTTGGCACCCGTTGTATGTTTTTGTACTGTGTTTTGCATTGCAGATACGGCAAAACCGACACCACCTGATATGGCGGCTGCTTTACCAGCTTCAGAAAGGAAATCTTTCTTTTCTGTCATTGTGAATTTATTGAGTAATGTAAGGGAATCTAGGAAGAGTTTAAATTAGGAGAATAGCAGACAAAAAAAGCGGGGTCAAATCCAATCATTTACCTCTCCCCTCCCTCACATCTCCTCATTAATATTTTTTTGAGTGAGAGAAAGCAATGACGACAAAAAGCATTTCAAAGTCAGCACCGAGTTTTTTTTTTTTACTTTTTTCTCGTCTCAATTTTTGCATTTTCGTTCAACTGTCAGTCAATTCTTTGAAATCGTTAAAAAGTTATAATGAGCGATGGTAGGTCTTGGCAAAGTCAACAGGAATATTTAAAGACATACTTAACTCTATTGAATTTTTGATAGACATTGAGAAGGAAATAAAGCAAGCACAAGCAAAACGTGCTCAGCTTACTGAAAAAGACATTCAACAAGCCGTATTGAACAATGATAAACATGCTAGTCTGACCGGTATCTCATACGATACTGATTTATACACCACAGATAAATTTGCTGGTTATTCAACAACAGTTGCTGACGAAGATGAAGACGAAACTGATGAGTCATACCAAGAAAGAAATCAGAAACTAAGCTCTATTACAGCTTCAAAGGACATTCTTGCTGAAGCCAGAGAAGGTGCAGATGCATATGATCCGTTTGCCGAGACGAAGCGTGAACGTACCATTGCTGGCCGAGAAAGTGATTACAACAAAAGGCGATTCAACCGTGTACTTTCACCTACCCGTAAAGATGCTTTCAGTGAAGATCAAAATGCCGATGCCGATTCCAGATCGTATGCTGAAGTACAACGTCAAGCCGAGTTAGAAAAGGAAGAACAAAGAGTTTTAAGTATAATTGCCCAAAGAAAGAAGGAACAAGCAGAGGCTGGTGCATCAGCATCTGCATCTACGCCACCACATACGACAAACGCAGTTGAGGAAACACCACGTAAAAAGAGAAGATGGGACGTTGCTACGCCAGTCAGTCAAAATGTTGAAGCAACCCCCGTAGGAGGAGTGAAAAGATCACGTTGGGATGCTACACCTGTTCGACCCAATGAACCAGATGCCACACCAGTTGCTAAATCTGAATGGGATGTAGAAGCTACTCCTCGTGCTACCACAAAACGTTCTCGTTGGGATGCCACTCCTGTAGCTGGCGCAGCAACAACGACAGCACCATCGGCAACGCCGATAGGAGGTTTTGGTATGATGACACCTACGCCAGGTCAATTAGCGCAAATAAATCCTGAAGCTGCTAATGCTTTACGTTGGGAAAGAGAATTGGATGTTCGTAATCGACCTTTGTCAGACGAAGAATTAGATGCTATGTTCCCTACAACCGGTTACAAGATTCTGGAACCACCTGCAGGTTATCAGCCCATTCGTACTCCTGCTCGTAAACTAACAGCTACACCTACGCCCATGGGTGACGTAGGATTTGTTATGCAAGATGAGCAAAAGCCTGTAATGGGTATGGAACTTCCTCAGGAAATTCCCGGCGTTGGTTCATTACCTTTCTTCAAAGAAGAGGATATGCAACATTTTGGAAAATTATTAGAAGAAAAGGATGAAGGTTCCATGTCTATGGATGAATTGAAGGAAAGAAAGATTATGCGTCTTTTATTGAAGATCAAGAACGGTACACCTCCTATGCGTAAGGGTGCTTTGCGTCACATTACGGACAAAGCTCGTGATTTTGGGCCAGGACCGCTCTTTAACCAGATCTTACCATTGCTCATGTCGCCTACCTTGGAAGATCAAGAGCGTCACTTGTTGGTAAAGGTAATTGACCGTATTCTTTACAAGTTGGACGATTTAGTTCGTCCTTTTGTTCACAAAATCTTAGTCGTCATTGAACCTCTCTTAATTGATGAAGATTATTACGCCCGTGTTGAAGGCCGTGAGATTATCTCCAATTTATCGAAGGCTGCTGGTCTTCCCACCATGATTACGACTATGCGTCCCGATATTGATCATCCTGATGAATATGTTCGTAATACTACTGCACGTGCTTTCTCTGTTGTTGCCTCTGCCTTGGGTATTCCAGCGCTTCTGCCTTTCCTGAAGGCTGTTTGTCGTTCTAAAAAGTCATGGCAGGCCCGTCACACTGGTATCAAAATTGTTCAACAAATTGCTATCCTTTTGGGCTGTGCTGTCTTGCCCCACCTTAGAAATTTGGTAGAAGCTATCGGGCATGGTTTGGAAGATGAACAACAAAAAGTGCGTACTATTACCGCTTTAGCTATTGCTGCACTAGCTGAAGCTGCCGCACCCTATGGTATTGAATCGTTTGATTCTGTTTTGAAACCGTTGTGGACTGGTATTCGTAAACATCGCGGTAAAGGTCTTGCTGCCTTCTTGAAGGCTATTGGCTATATTATTCCTTTAATGGATGACGAATATGCCAACTACTATACAAAGGAAGTTATGGTTATTCTGATTCGTGAATTCCAGTCCCCAGATGAAGAAATGAAGAAGATTGTTTTAAAGGTTGTGAAGCAATGTGCTGCTACAGATGGTGTTATGCCTGCTTACATCAAGGAAGAAATCTTGCCTGAATTCTTCAAACACTTTTGGGTTCGTCGCATGGCTTTGGATCGTCGTAACTATAAACAAGTTGTTGAAACAACAGTAGAGCTGGCAAATAAAGTAGGTGTTTCAGAAATTGCAAGCCGTATTGTCAATGACCTGAAGGATGAAAGTGAACCTTACCGTAAGATGGTGATGGAAACAACAGAGAAGATTATCTCTAACTTGGGTGCTGCTGATATTGATCCCCGTTTGGAAGAATTATTGATCGATGGTATTCTTTATGCTTTCCAAGAACAGACTGTAGAAGACGTCATTATGTTGAATGGTTTTGGCACGGTGGTCAATGCATTGGGTATGCGTATTAAGCCTTACCTTCAACAAATTTGTTACACTATCTTATGGAGACTGAATAACAAATCTGCCAAGGTTCGTCAGCAAGTCGCAGATTTAATTTCTCGTATTGCTGTGGTTATGAAGAGCTGCGGTGAAGAGAAATTGATGAGTCAACTGGGTCAAATTCTTTACGAATGCCTGGGTGAAGAATATCCTGAAGTACTGGGTTCTATCTTGGGTGCTTTGAAGTCCATTGTAAATGTTATTGGTATGGCCAGTATGACTCCACCTATCAAGGATCTGTTGCCTAGACTGACTCCTATCTTACGTAATCGTCACGAAAAGGTGCAAGAAAACTGCATTGATTTGGTTGGTCGTATTGCTGATCGTGGTGCTGAGTATGTGTCTGCTCGTGAATGGATGCGTGTTTGTTTTGAATTGTTGGATCTTTTGAAAGCACATAAGAAGGGTATCCGTCGTGCATCGGTAAATACATTCGGTTATATTGCTAAAGCTATTGGCCCGCAAGATGTGTTGGCTACATTGTTGAATAACTTGAAGGTTCAAGAACGTCAAAATCGTGTGTGTACGACTGTAGCTATTGCTATTGTAGCAGAAACTTGTGCGCCTTTTACCGTTTTACCAGCCCTTATGAATGAATACAGAGTTCCAGAATTGAATGTGCAAAATGGTGTGCTGAAATCATTATCATTCATTTTCGAGTACGTCGGTGAGATGGGCAAAGATTACATCAATGCTGTTGCTCCTTTATTAGAAGATGCTTTAATGGATCGTGATCTTGTACACAGACAGACTGCTTGTACAACGATTAAACACATGGCATTGGGTGTAGTAGGTCTAAACTGTGAAGATTCTCTGCGACATCTGTTGAATTATATTTGGCCAAATATCTTTGAAACAAGGTATGTTATTCCATTAATATCTAAAAGCTGTATCCAAACATATAGCTAACTCTTTTCTTGTATTTTTCACTTAATTTGTATATAGTCCACACGTGATTAATGCGGTTATGGAAGCCATTGAAGGTCTACGTGTTGCTCTGGGACCTTGTACAATTCTGCAATATACCTTACAAGGTCTTTTCCATCCAGCAAGGAAAGTACGTGAAGTTTACTGGAAAATTTACAACACGTTGTACATAGGCTCTCAAGATTCTTTAGTGCCTTTTTATCCCCGTATGGAAGACGACGAAAGGAATACTTATCAACGCCCAGAGCTGGATTACGTTTTCTAAACTCTGTGCCTGTTGTTCTCCCTAAAATATTGTCATTATATATATACATATATACACACATTTACTCAAAGCCAACTTTTTTCGTTACAATTTTAACAACTGCAATAAATGCTTCGAATTTGATTATCAAACATGCGCTGTTGTGGGGTTGGTAAAACCGCTGTTGATCCGGTAAATTTATTGTTTGAGCGGAACCTTCCATGTTCATTCGATACAAAATCCATGAATAAAATTGAATCATTTGACTTTTTGTTTCCTCTTTTTCCACTCTCCATTCTTTCACTTCTCAAAGCTGTTTTGCTATCACATTAACCTCAACTTCAATAGCACCAGTCATGTCGAATTCCGAGTCAAAGGGTGAAGTGCCAGCCATAGCAATCGATGACTCTACGATTGAACAACAAGAGAATCAAACCAGACGATCATTGACCATACCTACCAATCCTCGTAAGAGCTATGGTGAGCAACAGCTATCCCCTTCTATACCAGTTCCCCAGCAGCAGCAGCAGCAGCAGCAACCAAATACGTACATGAATCAAGCATACTTTTACAATTTTGGACATTTGGCCAATCAAAATCCCTACTTTTTCATGCAACCGAATCATAATGAACAGCAACAACAGCAGAACATCCAATCTCAGTCTTCGATGCTACAACAAGCTTTGAATAATAATGTTGAGAATAATTTGAGCCACTCCAATCTGCATACAGAGACAAGTAATGAGAATATAACGCAAACATTTCATACACCTACAGGAAGTATTCCTCACTCAACAAACACTAGTATGGAATCATTTCAAGCAGCAGTTAGCTCAACAGTCGGTAATCAACCGCCTTCGTTCTGGAGCGGTATAAATAATGTAAGATAATATTAAAATTGCTTGATCATGATGAAAACACTATCTTGCTGGATGATAACAAACTTGTCCTAGTTTTTATCCAATGTCACCCATACAAACCTCTTTCCCACCATTCCCAATATTGCACGCAGCTTTTCGGAATACCTTTCCAGCCATCCAGTACCATTCCTAAGTTCTTTGTAAATAATTGTCATGTTTCGTTAATCAAGTTGATTCGTAGCCTCGCACCAATCGCTAATCTTTAACTGTTACCATTTTAGTAATTCAGCTACGGATCCACCCACGACTGCATCGTCACCTATACCTACAGCTTCTATGGATTTTGAGGCAATAAGTCAATTCAAGCAAGAACATCTTCAAAAGACTGATACAGGGTAATTATACAAATTGTGTGGCAGTGGTGTGGTATAGTATAGGGCTGATAGTATATGGATTAGCCGTATCATCTTATTCCCATCTGGGAGAGGTCTGGAAAAATAATCTGACCCTTATAATTTTTTTACATTTTTTACGGCGTAAAGCCTACAGATTAGAGTTTTAGGTGTTCCTCAGACTGGCGCTAAGTCTAGAGTAGAAACCCAAATTAAGCTATGTATTCAGTTAGTTACAGACGGAGGAGATAAGGCTCAATGGTGGACTCATTTAAGATTACCGGAACATATGATAACGAAGGATAAAGCAAAGCAATTAAGTGATGGGAGTCTGAGCTTGACAGGATCTGACAATGTTGTTTGCCCAGAAAAGACACTGAAGCTACAGGCCAGAGTTTTATGTGCGAGTGATCCCAGTAAGAAAGTTACTCCTTGTATAGGATGTATACAACGAGAGGTACTTGACAATAGTGTATTCATGAAAGATGTTAAACTAAACAAATTTTTTATATGAACTTGCTATTTAGCGTAAAAGGTCTCAGAAAAGAAAAGAAAACAAACAACAGCAGCAGCAGCAACGGCAACAGCAAGGTGTCGAGGATACAGAGGATGAGAAGGCAGAAGACGAACACCAAGCAGATGAGGATAGAATCCTACTATTCAATTGCCCAGAATTAATTGATTTCAGTGCAGGAGATACGATTTTACCTACACGAATAACATGCTATTGTAGACATCACAATGAACGTTTAGGGTTTTGCATATCTTTTGAGATGGTGGATCATACAGGTAAAAAAGTAGCTGAGGGTTTCTCACCACCCATCATGATTACAGATGATCATAAATCTAATAAAACCAAAAGTGGATTGAAGCGACGTCGAACAGAAGCAGAGGGCTTGCCTGAACCAAGATTACCAACCTTGAATTGGATTAAATCTTCTTTACCATTTGTTGGTAATAAACCGACTGATTCTGATCAAATATACCCGAATGATATAACATCTTCACAACCACCACAACACCAACAACGGCAGCACCAACAGCCTCCGAACACAGCTGAGGCCACCACATCTTCTACTTCTTATTATACGCCAGCTATGCCAAATATGGATACCATGAAATCGATGCTAACATCTATGTTCTTTTCAACTTTACCTCAAACTCCTCAAACACAGCAACAACAGCAAATATCTCCGCAGCAACCACATCAGTATATACAGTCTTTACATAGTAATAATGATAGTGCTAGTGATTTCACAGCAACAGCAAATTCTTCTTCACATTTAATCTCGCAACAGCAGCAGCACCCTGTAATGAAACGATTAATACCAAATGAAGCATCCACTAGTGGAGGGTTAGAAATCACGATATTAGGATCAAACTTTCGTCCTGGTCTCACTGTCATGTTTGGCGATAAACCTGCTACTAACATACAATATTGGTCCACAAATACTCTTATATGTACTTTGCCACCAGCTGCTCAGTCTGGCGCTGTCGTTGTTTCGTTTAAAGAAGCACCACCCATGGGTAAAAACAACGTGATGGTATTCACGTACCTAGTGGAAACGGACCGCGCTTTGATGGAATTAGCATTACAGGTCGTAGGAATGAAGATGACAGGTATTGTTGAGGATGCAAGGAAGATTGCTATGCGTATAGTTCAAGGCAATAATAATAGTAATAATAACGACAATGATAACAGTGACAATAACAGCAGCAATAACAGCAGCAATAATTAGGACAACAACAACTTATTCGGTCCATATTTACGAGGTCCAATAGTACATTGGGCGGTAAATGAACCTTGAAGGAAAGCATGCTTTTTATCGTTTAACAAACAACTTGTATCATCCCTCACATTGATTCCCCAGCATCTCACTCGCTTCTCTTTTAGATAACCCAAAATTTTGTATGTTAACTTTTGATTTTTGTGACAATTACTGCTTAATTATTTTTCTTTTTATGGATTGTAAATAAGAAACTGTATATCATATTTTATTAATGATAGTCCCAGTCTTCCTTTTATTCAAATACAGTAAACAAATCCCGGAAGGAGATTTAGGACAAATACAAAAGCACCGCGATTCGCATGAATAATTGACCCATCGCATTTTTGTTTGCTTCTATCAAGATGACCATGAATTATTTAATGGTTGACAAGTATATCTAATGTTTAGCACTACTATAAGTCAGTAAGATGAGCCACGGGCACAACACAAAGTCGTGTATACTTGGAGACGAAGGCTGCAGGGATGGAAGATGCCTTCAATCCTGAATTTTTGAGTGATATGGCAATTTGCTAATTTTCTCAACTGTAGCCGTTAATTTCGATAACGGTAAGGAAAACGCTTGCTCTCCAAGAACGATCAATAACAATTTCATGTCTACACAACCGAAAGGCATCAAAATCGTTTCATAGCCCAAACAACAAAGAATGAGTATCCATAAATTCATTAGCTCCACCGGAGTTATTCTGAGCTAGTTGAGCGTCTTACGTAGTTATTACAATAGCAAGACAATATAGAAAACAAAATTGACTAAAGAACCGTTATACAAGATCGTCCCCGTGGAATATTCACACATATTAAATTCTGTTACCCCAATGAATTCGAATACAAAACGTTGTATTGATCCCCGAAAATATACCAGTGATGTTGCAAACAATTTACATAAGAAACGGATAGTCAATTTGCATATATTTCTATGAATGGATTACATGGAAATAGAGCTTCTTTATAAAAAAAAAAGAAAAAAAGTTTGTTCTTGGAGAGCATTGATACGAGTAAAATATTGCAAATCTAACCATTTCAAATAAACCGCAAATCTTCCTGCGGATAATGTACTTCTGGAGAGATGTTTAATCAACTATTTAGAAACAATAATAGGTCTTTCTGTAAAATTATCAGCTTTTTTATTAAAAAGCGAATTAGTAAATACAAAATTGGACCCTATAATGTGGGCTCTGATAGATACTGTCCCGTAAAGAGGAGGCTTCATTGTGTGTGTTTCAGTGAAAGCCAGGAACAGAAGATGTATAGCGTATGAAATTAACTTACGAATATCACATTTGAACAAACAGGGTTTCTACCCCATGTTTATTTACATTTCGTAAGATACGACATCCTTATGTATACGGAAAGCTCACATCAATTCCCACCTTTAGAAACGAGCAAGCAGGCGGTACATTGAGCTTACGTTTAAAAGTACTACCGCGTAAGCGTGTTATTCCGTCCTAATCACAAAAGCGGAATCATGTTTAAATCCTTATCTCTAACAGTTGGTGAACCTTAACAGCATGGCGATCCCTTTCTTTCAGTCAAGAAGAGGTTACTGTCCTTTTACGCAGAAATGCTTTGCGAGAATAAACTCAGTGTAATTCATGCACATTCGATATCGAAAATATAGTTCTCTAGGTTACGGAATAACATTGATCTTATCCATTACATATATCTTTGAACCTACTTATGCACTCGGCCCATTTATCTTACTTAATAAACCAAACTTTACCGATCAAATTGTACGTGCTTTCACTTGATATTTTAAAGTGGTAGGTACCATAACACTTTTTGGCTTTTGCTCGTAAGAAATAGCAGCGAAACTGATGAAATGTAAAGGCTTCCTATGCCAACCAACAATGACCACTATAACTTGTTTGCTGCTTTGCGGTAGTGCATAGTCCGTTTCGACCCAACAATTTAATGATGACTAAAAGTCGTTGAAATCGTCAGATACAAAGAAGATGATGTTGCAATCATTTACGAATCATTATGTGTAGCGATGCTGTTTCAAATATGCATGGATAAACTATTCACATTTTAGTAGGTTCCCAGTTCTCGGTTAATAGTGAATTTATGCAAGTTAGCTCAGCAATTAACCATTCCAACTTTGGGGAGATCTACGTCCGAAGCGGGAAGACGAATATTGTTGACGAGCGGGATTTGACACATAGATTCTATGCTTCACAGAGTTTACCTACCAATGGGGTTAAGATAAAAGTATGTTGGCGTTCTGTGCTGCAAGACCCTTTAATAGGACAACGTATACAACAGACGATTTGATATGGTGATACCCTTAGGCACCGAAATAACTAGCCTTGCTAGGTTCAAAGCAGGTACCCTACCTTTTTCCTACATTAAATCAAACAGATTTTATTTTCCATTTGAACAGATATACATGAGGTGAGGACATAGAATAAATTACGACGATTCATACATAGGGAAAAGTATGGTTTGTATGAAAGAGGCATAGTTTTTCTTTTTTCTTTTTTTCCAAAAAAAAAAAAAAAAGGAACGGTGATAATATAATTTCATGATTGTAGCGAATGTGAGTTATAATATGTACAGAGGATGGATATCGAAATGATTGGCTTATATACAGAAATGAGGGGTCTAAGTGAAGTAGTTATCGTTGAATTGTGTTCATCGCGTATGCAAGTGCAGACATACATTTACGTGCTCTGTCCAAATAAGGATAATCAGGATGTTTCGTACTTGAATGTTTTTGTAGATCTACAATTAATTTGATATAATGTTATTACAGGCTATTGGAAAAATCAGTTTTTTTGTTTTACCTGTCAAAAGTAAGCCGTATCGCGTGATCCTTTGAATAGGAGCTATCATATAATCAGCAAGAACCATCCTATTTGTCTCCTTCTTTCTCATTGTATCCTGAAAAGGTAAAGCACTGTTACTGATTGAACTGATGCAATGAGTACATATTAAAATTCTTACCTGAACTAGCTGCCGATAGACAATATTCGAACTTGCTTTGGCCAAGTGCTTTCTAGATTTTGTGAAATTGACTGAATAGGATATATAGATGCTAAAATAGGACTCAAATTCACACATTATCTTTCCAATGCACACGTCATTTAAGTTTCTATCATCTTCTAAGTAATTAGTGATGCATTCATGCAATCTGTGGACAAGGACAGTTGATAAGACAATTAATTGAGGTATGAATGCAAAAATAATCTCCACATCTTTCAAATTGACCAATGGTTTTTGTTGGTGAAGATGTATAACAGTAGTTGCGGAGGTCGTAGTAGGGCTAGCTGCTTCAATTAAAGGGTCCATATAGAACTATTGTAGGATGATTATAGTTAGTCCCGTTTTGCCGTTCCTACTCCGGAAAAAAAAATAGACTTACATTCTTGATCGTCGTTAAGTGATTCAAGTAAGTCTCTTCGGTCGTTAATAGTTCGGCCATGATAAACTTGAATAGTTGCATTGATTTCCTTGAGTAAGGCTTTGGCTATATGTAAGAAGCAATTTAGTATTCTTAATTCCCCCTTAATTTAACTTCAATTCAGTTCATTCTTTTACCTTGAGCTGTAAATGGTGAGGTGGGTTTATCACATATTCAGTGTACTTGCTTCGCCAAGCCAAGACACCCTTTCGCTCCTTATTTGATTTCTTGTGAAGTTCAAACGTTCGCAAGATATAAATAGCATTGTTATCAAACAGATGCTTTGACGAAGTAGCAATGGTGGTGGTGTTACTACGAGGATTTATAGAAAATCTTTGAGCGGGAGTGGTTGGAGCTGACTTTGTTGAAGAAGACCTTGACTCAGCTGTGCTTGGTACAATAGTACTCAATGCTCGTCGAGAGTTTCTTATTTCCTTTGAAAGTGGATGCTGTAGGCTGAAGAGACTTCCTTCCAATAACGAAAAAGAACGACGTAAATTATTTTTACGGTCCTCTTCTTCTTCCTCTGCCGAGACTGGTAGGATAGTCGCTTTCTTCGTTCCTGCTGCTATTGCTGCTTCTGCTTCTGCTTCTGTTGCTGGCGCTGTGGTCATGTTGTCGTTGTTGTAATTGTAACCAAGAAATAGATCGGATTCTAATGATACAGGTGAGACTTCTGTCAAAATATTCTTTACAGTCTTTGCAGCCCATTCTTTAGCTTCGATCTCTTCAAATGTTGGACAGATAAAAGGCGGCATTATAGCTGTGGTGGGTATCCTTTTGGGGGGTAATAGATATATAATTGCAATTCAGTAGTTGAAGGTTATTTTTTAATAGAAAGAAAAAGAAAAAATGAAATAAATGGAATATTGTTTGTGAAGAGAAGAGGAAACTTAAAACCCCAGAGAGAAAGAATGCTTCGCATTATAACCCGCATAAAATCCGACGAAATGGCTGTGCTGATCTTAATATAACTTTATACCTTCTCTCTGCTGCTTCTGCGAGATTGAATACCCACCGCTGCTAAGTGAACTTTTTTTGTCAGTCCTAATCTGTACATTCTTATCAAATCACAACTCTTGCTTCTTCCTTAGCGTCTCGGGACTTTTTCACGGTTTGATGGAAAAAAGATCATCGATTATTAAAAACTTAAATTGTTTTTGCGCAATGAAGATGTAATAATGTTACAACAAATTGACCGTTTCTTTACGTTTCCAATATTCTCAGAAATTTTATTTTCTTTTATAGGAAAAGATTCTTCCGATTTAAGGTCCTCTTCCATGTGGAGTTATGGAATTAAAAGGGATGCAGATGGCATATTTACAGAGATAAGTACCAAATTGTATCTTAGATAAGGTAGAATCCCCAACGAAGCGAGCAGAAGCAGCCATTAAATAAAAGCAAAAGCAAAGCCGGTTTGATTCGGACACAATAGCCACACTTGTAACATGGACAAAAGGGATCAATAAAATTCATATACCAAAATGGTTACAGTGAGAACGGTAAATTTTGTCACTTTGAGAAGATTAATGGCACTACAAAAATCATTAAATAAATCAAATTGTCCTAAAGCTGCTAAACAGTCAGAAAGGTGATTTTTTAAGAACACTGAATATATTTGTCGTTAGAATGAGGGTTGAAGTTGTGTAGAATATCAACAGTTATGGCATAAAACAGCATTATCCATTGTAGAAAAAACGATGATGCTAGGTTCTTTGTGAATGCTGATTGGCTGCCGTCGGGCATCTATCTGGCAGCCAAAACGCTAATTAGCTACCATCTGTGGTATTTCCATACCTCCTATAATGTATAAAGACGAATTAGACACACTTTCAAGCATTTGACTCGTTATTATGATCATAGAATCATAATAACACTTGTACACGACATCTTGTATTTCTAAAGATGCGCATATAAAATGCTGCATTATTACTGGCTGAGAAATTAAGGAACGAGGACTTTTTTTTATTTTTTCTTTTTTAAATACAAACATTCAGTTTGCTGTGAACGCTCCCCTCTCTGATTTTCAGTGTATAATAAAAGGACTAAAGGAGACTCATTTCACCTTACAGTTTATATCAAAGTTATAAGTCGCGTTCACTAAACAAAAAACAACTACAAATATCACACCATCCGGCAACCAACTATCTGGCAGTCATCTGGCAATTGTGACAATATAACCAACTTGTTTTTATTGCAAAGCAACGATTATCATGATCATAACACGAAACCAAGCAATATGCATGCTTTTTTATGTTGATTATTCTGAAGAAAATGTTAAAAAATGTGAAAAGAAAATTGAAGACCTTGGTGATTTTGAAATCTGCTACAATGCTGATCCCAAACAACCAATACTTGTTTCAAAACAGAGGATTCGCGGTGATCCTTTCACATATCGCACCTACTTGCCTTCCGATGATATGCCAGACAATAGTTTAAAAAGAAAAAGGATAGAATTCCGTGAGTTATTGATTGTTCGTAATTTTTAATTGAAAAAGAAAGTTGATTTTCGACTGTCCATTTGTAGAAACTGAAAATCAAGTAATTCAATTTATAAATGAAGTATACCTGCCTGAAAAGCCACAGAATACCAATATCTATGACGTGAAATCAGTATCTATCGCGGACATATATATACGATCAGAAAACATACCGCTATATTTGAAAATAAGTCGGTGTTACCTTTTTCAAGATGGTGTTCGAATGTTCGATTAGCATTCTTAAGAGCCGAGGAAGAAAGAAAAAGCAATATTCGACCGAGATTTGCCATGTTATGGAAGAACAATTCCATGGTAAGCTCGAATATTGATATAATCAAAGTATTTGATTAACCAATTTCTAGTAGATGACTTAAAATCAGCGATTTGCCATTATTTACCTTTGTATCAGGAGTCAATCAAAAATTTAAAGCAAAATGGGTTTGAAATAGTGGGGTATGCTCGCAAGTCCCCCTCAAATGAGAAAAATGAAGACAAGGTGAAACTTCTGCAGAAAATGGTAGACAACTTGCAAACTCCCTGACAACCAGAGTGTATGTCTCTTTTTCCAGTTGTGCGTCCACTCCTTTCAGGGAAAGAGATACCACGGCCAGTAAATCTGTACTCAAATTAACCAACGTGAACGGAGATACACAAGGTAAGTCATAACAGATGAAAACATAAGGTAGACATAAGTAGAACTCACTCTTAATTCGTTACAGATATGCTTCACTATTTACAATCTGCAAAACATAATATCTGTTTGGTATCTATCGATTACGCAGGGCTTACGTCAAGATCACAAGAGCTAAGAAGGTTGATCGAAAACAATGAAAAGATAAAGAAAATTGCAATAGATACTTTTGCTTTGGACAGTGAAATCCATATATTTGATACAAAGCTTTTAGCATCTGATCCTAGCCTTCTTACCAAGTTTGATTGCCGAAAGAAGATCTTACAACGATCAAAATAACAATTGCAAGATTTCTGAACAGTATTGCTGTATTTTAAGGTAAACAGAGAGAGTATATGAATTTTTTGAGACTGTATTTGGGTTCGTCCTTTATTAGAATATAAATTATACGAGTACTTGTATGAATTTACAATCTGCTACTGCTATCACATCTTTGGCTTCTGAAAAGAACTGCTCTTTATCATAGTTGTTTATTAAAGACAGACTATATGAAGAAATTGCTACTTAGTACAATCTGGCTTCATTATTGTTATGTTTAACTATCATCATTAGAGATGTATACAATGCGTAGATAAGCTTAAAGCCACTTAGCTATTAAAATAGATATATTCTTTAACATGGCATCAGCGTAGCTGCATCGGCATAGCTGGAACACCGCAAGTATAAATAAACATTTCAGATAGTTCTACGGTTAGTTTTCGGAAACTCTAGTGTGGTAGGATAAAGATGAAGTGAATGGCTTTCATTCATTCTCTGTTTTGAAACAAGTATTGGTTGTTTGGGATCAGCTTTAGGATCAGCATTGTAGCAGATTTCAAAATCACCAAGGTCTTCAATTTTCTTTTCACATTTTTTAGCATTTTCTTCAGAATAATCAACATAAAAAAGCATGCATATTGCTTGGTTTCGTGTTATGATCATGATAATCGTTGCTTTGCAATAAAAAAAAGTTGGTTATATTGTCACAATTGCCAGATGACTGCCAGATAGTTAGTTGCCGGATGGTAGCCAATCAGTGTTTTAGCTGCCAGATGGCTGCCAGTTGACTGCCGGATGATAGTCAATCAGCATTTTAGCTTGACGTGTTTGGTGAGATAATAACTACAATACTCGAGTACGTACAACCAGGTAGAGAATACATTCCATCACGGTCTATCTATATTGCATTTGATGTAGGTTATGTACAACATTTAATGAAATACAGGCCTAAGTATAATAATCACACAATAAGCATCTGAACCTGAAATTAGTGACTAGCATACGCGTTCTCAAATAATATAATTCCCATCAAACATTACAGAGTAAATAATCTTCCTACTTCATCTGAAGAATAATAAAGAGAACTAAGTTCATAGTCATTGACTTACAACAGTTATCAATTTCTCAATTAAGCAAATACAACACTGATAAAAGGACGATGATTTTTGGCTTAGTGCCATTAATGTTTGGAAAGCGACATTTATTTGGTTACGGACATTTCATTTGCTCAAAAGATGTCACATAAATGTTACCGAAACTCAGAAGTCAAAGCAGGTGATCATGATTAATCCCTTTTCCAAGACAATAGTTGTGAACTTCTAACTGGAGTCAATCCAGCGCTATAAAATCACCTATCAAAAACTTGCTTCTAAACATTCACCCACCACTAATATTTCATATACAGGGAATAATAGCAGTAAAGACAAATTTGTAACCACTCAGTATCGCCGTATTCTATGCATATCTGTTGTTATGATTTCTGCGCTGTCCTGAACAGATATGAAATATGATAACTGCGTCCTTTCTTTCATTTGTTATTCTTCTTGGTTGTTTTCCACATACAAGTTTGCAATTATGTTGAGACGAATGTATGCGAACGCTTTACATTCAAGAAGCTTAAGAGGCGGAAAAACAGGGTTTATCTACGTTTAAGTAGAGAATGTTGAGAAACATAATCGCCTTGGATCAACTGCATGAAGGCTCGACATAATAAGAAACCACTCTACTTCTTATCAAGCTTGATCGTGTTTATAAGGGATTGATAATATCATATCAGAAAAAATCATGCAAAAAAACCAATGTAAAAGTCATTCCCCAACTGTCTTGAATGTTACTAACTTAGTTCGACACAGATGAAGTAATTTGATTGGTCGAACGTTAAACACATCCATTGACAGATATAATGTTAAAAGCATTACTCTTTGCTCTTCACAACTCTTTCACATTAATAATAAAAATTTGAACATGGAATTAAAAGGGTCTTGTCATTGCGAGAAAGTACAATTTAAAGTGGTATCACAGACACCAGCCCCTGTAAGCATCCATACATACTTTTGAAGCAATTGTATTTGCTGCATAAATTAGACTAACAACTTCTGATATGTACTTCACAGTTCATGCGTTGTTACTGGTATGCACTTTTCTAACTGCTTCTATTCGCTTCACTGCTGGAATTGAGCTAACATAAAGTGTATCAACAACTAGTTCCATTTGTCGTAAATGTCAAGGGGGAGGTGGTTATGCCATTAATCTTATGGGATTGGTAGGAAACATTTTCATAGAATACAGTAATAACACTTTTTATTCGAAGCCCTCAAACATTTATTATCTCATGTTTAGAAAAAAACTTTGCAAATTACAGGAGAAGAACATCTGAAGTACTATGTTCTATTATTTATTAATGACTTGTAGATTTGGACACACCGCTTACAAATGCTTTGTTCCATTTTTCATTAGAGGCTATAAAGCAATCAGAGATAAAAGGACTGGTGAATTATGGTATGTAAGACTAAACAAGCATAGCGATTAACATACACGGCTACGGAAAGATTCGCTAATATCTTTCATCGCTTTAATGACTATACCAAGCGGAAACACGCGTTACTTTTGTGGAGAATGCGGATCACATCTTTATGCACATGATCCAAAATACGAAGACTATATTTATCCTTACGCTTCTGCAATTGATACGCCTTTGCCAGAACTAGACCCACAAGCGGATGTATATCATATTATGATCGGTTCAAAGGCTGATTGGGTCAACGTTAATGACAATAACAAACACGTATTCAACGAATATCCTGATTGCTCTCTTGAGGAATGGCACAAGAAAAATGATCGCTTCGTAAAGGATCAGTGAGTGCTTTAGATTATTGACTTATATCAAATTCTTAAGCCAGCATTTGTTACTACAAGATTTTCCTTCGATGATTTTAATCATCAATAACAATTTGGGAGAATAATTATTGTAGTATATTGTGGTCATAATAAACGCATTAGCTGAATGACTTATAATGACATACATGCTTAATGGTCCTACTTACGGATGTGCTTAAAATGGTAAGCATACGCTATATTATGAAGGTGTCAATTATGGCTCTGATATATCCAAAACCGTATAACACGGATAAAACTATAATACGTCGGGTGATTTAAACAAAACAGTATAATAGACGCATAATTAGATAGTGGGAAAGATTGGATTTATGAATAATCAAGCCAGCACATTAAGAGCCAAACGTTTAACTGTACGTCTTTCTGTCTTTGCTACAATAATGTACTGTTCTAATTTGCTGACCACCAAGATAGAATACTATCAATTTTGACATGGAAGACAGAATTTTCTGGATATTACTGTCTTGTTGAATAAAAGTACCTCCTTCATTGATTATTAGATATTGTAGAGTCGACCTCAAAGAAGATGTACTTGCGATGAATAGATTTTGTATTTCATCATTAGTAACATGCACAGAAAAAAGAGAAAGTTCTTCTAATTTCTGACAAGAATTTAACCCTCTCAGAAAGTCTTCGGGTATCGTTGAAGACGCATCATACGGAATAACCCTATTGATGGGTGACACTTGCATTGAAGAGAGCCTTAATTCGAGTATTTTTAAGTGTGGCGATAAAATCGAGATGATACCATTGAATTGTTTTGCTGAAATGACAGGGTAGCATAAACGTAACTCAACAAGTTGAGAGAACGTCCGCAAAATTTGAACAGATTCATTCGAGAGGACAAAAAAGGACGTTGCTGTTTTGAATTGAGGCTGATATAGCGACGATGGTGAAGAAGAAGGAAAAGATGAGGTGCTGCCATCACGATGTCTGTAATTGGGATTTGGATATATGACTAATTTCGGGGACAAGTCCAACTTTCTAAACCTGGTCGCGTTGAGTACTTGTATGATGGGGTTCATCAAATCAGGTGATTTAAAGTTGGTTATTCGAAGATCATCAAGTAACGTTAGCGAAACCAATACACGTTGAATGATCTGCACAGATGCTGGCTCAAAGCAAGATACATGCAGGGTATTTAGACCTTTACAATACTGTCCAATGCATAGCCAAGTCAAATTGTTCAACTCAATATTCAGAAGTTTTAGTGATTTAACATTCCTTCCCATTTGTCGCAGTAATGACTGTAATGCTGGTTGACGGATATGACATGAAGAAATATCTAAATAAGAGATACTATTGTTACTTTGGTAGTTTAAACCTGGTCGGTTAATGTTCTCATTGCTGCTATTTTCGAATGGATTTGAGAATGATGACGACGTTAAATCTTGGTATTGTAGCGATAACGTCTTGATATTAAGCAAGCCATGGCATAATATGGTTGATAATAGTGTGAAACTGATGTTCAGCCTCGTTCCTCTATTGGAAGGTTCCATCAGTTTGCATTTGAGGTTTAGCAAAGGAGCTGCTGAATAGACATGGTCTCGAATAATTTCGAGGTTGTTCTTACAAAGTGTATCCAGAGTTTTTGAATAATTGCTCTTGTTTGATTTATACCCATCTAAAATGAGGTGTTGCAGATTATAAAGGGACTGGCACAGTTTCATAATCAATTCTTCACTCAAATATGAACAGCCACTTAAGTCGAGCATTGTAATCACACTGTTCGTTGTTATGGATGCAAGATCTGGAGGTGTTAACGCAGTTGTTGGCGTAAGTAACAATATATTGTTACTTTTCAAAAATGTTAAAACTTGACTGTTAGTCACTTTTTTGCACTCGAAAGCCGAGAAATCTAACCATTTCCAGCAAATCGCATTTGTACTTAGCAAACGATTGAACTGTTTGCAAGTCTGTGTTAAGTGGCATTTATCTATTATGTCAGGAATGAAGTCTATGATCCGTAATAATAATTCTGATGGCAGTTGAGATAGACTGGTATAAAGTGACATCACACTTTTGAAAACTACTTCCTGATGGGAGAGAAGTCAAAGTAAATAGCTCAAACGGTGAAGCTTCCTTTATCTTTTCGCATAATGAAATTTCGGGACTTCCGTAAAAAGAAGAAAAAAATGATTAGGACATACTGCTATTCTAAGATTAAATGATGGTTTTATTTCGTGTTTGGATATATTACTGAGCTTCTTTTGTACGTTTTTTATACGACGAGGAAAACACTTCTCACTCTTCTGTGTCTTTGATAATCCTTTTTGTGTCTGACAATTAGCACCTAAATGAAACTTCGTCTTGGAAGAAGCCCAATAGAAAAGAAACAAGAATTAGTTATTCAGATGGCCTTTGTATAATTTGAACAGTGACTTTTCGCTTGAAAATATCGCACTACCAGAACAATACAGATATACAGCCATATGTTTTATCTTTTTGTATTGATATGTGTAATAAAAGTTCTAAGGTAAAAGCCAGATAGGCAAACTTGACAGTTAATTTTATAAAGTAGAAAAGTGCGTGCCTTTATCCTCAATTTTAGTCCTTTGTACTAATTTCACCCTTGCACTATAGCTTTTCAAGATTCACTTCTACGCTTGCATAAATTCTTGATTGAATCATGGTATCTGTTAACTCTTTTTTTTTTTTCTTAGTTTCATCTTGTTCTGTGTATATCTATTTTATATCCAAAAATAAGACTAATTGTAATGATTACCATACATCTACACATGGATATACTCCTTAGGCATTTGATTAATCCTTCGACTGAGAAGCATATAATCTTCATAATGCAGAACTTTTCTGTTTCGATTATTTTATTACAAAAGCATTTATTTTTATTATTACAAATGCATTTAGTGTTATTATTACAAATACATTTAATGTTATTTTTACAAATGCATTTATCCAAAGGGTATAGCATTGCGTAACTGTTGGTATTGTTGGATCACTCTTCATCTTTTTCGTCATCATCGTCACTATCATCAGCAAACCAGCTATCTATTGCTGATTTTTCAACGGTGGGTGTCGAGGATTCTTCTTTATTAGCTCTGTTAAGAGAAGCTCGACCTGCAGCTTTACTTTTCTCGTCATCATCGTCACTATCATCAGCAAACCAGCTGTCTATTGCTGATTTTTCAACGGTGGGTGTCGAGGATTCTTCTGCACTAGCTCTGTTAAGAAAAGCTCGACCTACAGCTTTACTTTTCTCGTCATCATCGTCACTATCATCAGCAAACCAGCTGTCTATTGCTGATTTTTCAACGGTGGGTGTCGAGGATTCTTCTCCACTAGCTCTGTTAAAAAAAGCTCGGCCTGC
This sequence comes from Mycotypha africana, assembly GCF_025528875.1. Taxonomy (NCBI): domain Eukaryota; kingdom Fungi; phylum Mucoromycota; class Mucoromycetes; order Mucorales; family Mycotyphaceae; genus Mycotypha; species Mycotypha africana. The sequence continues at coordinate 292,938 of NW_026515736.1, read as the reverse complement.
AGCTTCACTTTTCTCGTCGTCAACGGTTAAAAGCGTACTGCTTCTACCATACGAGTTGTACAATACACCAGAACCCGTGTCATCCGACCCTGTTCGGTCTGTACGGCTGCTAGGTGAATCTGCATATTCCTCGTGAAAATTTGTATTGAAAAAGCGACTGAAGGAGGTCCTTGGGGTATCATCTGGGTTAGGGTTATAAGTTGTATCTCGGCGAACCTTAACATATTCAGAATTTGCCTGTCGGGTATGAGTAGTAGGTATTTTAGGAGGAGGTCGGTTACTAACCATGAAGCTTCCAACACGTTTCATTGTGGGCACGCCATTCACTTTGGATCGATTGACTTTGTCTATAGCCTCTCTGGCTGCTTCACCACGGTATTGCTCAAGTCTCGAACTCACACCTGGAGCAATGGTCATTTGCCGTTTGCTAAGTGATTCAAGCAGACTGTTCGATCTGTTTATCTCTGGCTTCTGGCTTAATGCGGCTGCATTCAAAAGTGCTCGAGAATCTGATTGTCGCGTTCGTTTTGTTCTTTCACGACTAGAACCCGTAGATGCTTCACCATTTTTTGATTGTTCACTTTCAGTTTGGGAATGCTTTATTTTTAAAGAATTAGAAGGAGATGGCTTGTGGCCTAATGCGGTTGCAGGGAATAATGCTCCGGGATCTGTTCGCCGAGCTCGCTTTGTTTTTTCGGGAGTAGTATCCGTAGATTCTTCTTGATTTTTCGATGGCTCAGTTTCAACTTCGGAATACTTTCTTTTTAAAGATATAGGAGGAACTGGAAGTATAAGGTAGCAAAATGTCAATAATTAGAACTGCATACTAATCTTTGTTCGACGCTCACTTACCATGTTCGGTGTTGGTATATTGCGGAGGAGAGGTAACAGTAGGCGAGGAGTATGTATCCAGGTTTTCGGGGGACATAGAATATACTTCTTTTACTTCTACAGTCTGGATTTCTTTCTCCTGAAGCGCTTTTTCTTGAGCACGACGATACGCTTCTTCTAATTCTTCGAGAGACCGCAACTTAACCTTTATAACATCAAGTCCAGCAGTTTCTCTTAAGGACCCTATTAACTCTGGCAGATTCTGCTCAAAACTTAGATGACATATATGTGTTAGGTTTGATGGTTGGTTAGCATTTGGAAAAGAAGAGTAACTTACTATGGTGTAACTATTTCAACGAACTCAACATCGTCATAAACATCATAAGTTAGATCCATAGGGTCATTATCCTCGTCATTTTCATCGTCAAGTTCAGCCTTCTTGTGGACCAGAAAGTGCCCTGTAATGTTTGATAGGAATGCTTCGATAAGATCGTATTTCTCCTCAAGGATTTCTTCACTGGTAATATCTTTTGTCAATCTGATAATGAACAAATGGAGCACAATCTGAAGCATGATACTACAAGAAAAGTATAAGTTATGCAAATGTCTCTAGCTCAGCTTTCGTTACTGACACTATTATGAATAGCCAACTTACTCGCGTATCCTTAAATACATCCAACAATTGTCCGCATACTTTATTTCGCGTTCTGTTGACATCACATCTGACCACCATTCTCGGATAATACTATCTTCTTGCAACGATATAGTAGCTTTAGGGTTGTCAATAAGTGTCTCAAGCACGTAATTCTCGTTGACTTTATAGGTTTCTTTCAACCTCTCCGTGTTATTTGACGCTAATGATTGTTCTATCGAATTTGCAATTTCTGCGGCCTGATGCCCTTTCTTCAATAAATGAACGACGAATTCATTTGTCAAATGTAGAAATTCCATCAACGTAAACTATATAGACGAAGCAGAAGTTAAGTCAGTAACTGGGTATAGCAACACTGTTTCATTCTTTGCTGCTTGATACTGTACCTCTTTCATATACAAGCATTTATAATAATAATCTTTGAGACTTTCAATAAAGGAAGGTATATCTTTAGGTAGCGCAAAAACTTCGGCGTCTGAATCGGTTTCATCATCGGCGGCTTCCAACTCATTTTGGCTCTTCAATGTCTGCGCTTTTTTTGCAGCATACCATTGTTTTAGACATTCAGGAGCTTCCAAATTCCATTTGACAGCGTCTTTACTTGGAGCCGGGCCACCAAGTGTTGTTACATTTGACAAATTATCTATGGAAAGGTACGATCCGAGTGGGTAATCTTCATCTATAAACAGAACCATTTGTTCTTCAGCTTCTTCGTCATCAGTGTCAGCATCTTCGTATTCACAAGAGCGTTGATGGGAGGGTAAGGCTGTCAAATTGAGTTGCCGGGCAGTAGCCGTCATACGAGATAAAGGTTCTATAACGAAAAAGATCGGTGGAAGAATCCCTCTTCCCTCCAAAGGTACCATTTCAGCAATAAGCACCGACTGTTGATAGTGACATTCATCTAAAACAGCATCAAAGACCTCAGGGGTCTCTCCCTCATTAAAAGCCAGCATAAACTGGGAAGCATAAGGCCCCTTGTTGTGTTCTTCTTCATCAACGTCCAATAACCATGAATGAGGGAATTCTCTCATATGGTATGTGTCAACAATCCTTAGTTCTGCATAGTCGTCATACCACATAGTTTTGTACTGTTGGTTTCGCGAAAAAGGCAAAAGTTCAAATATACCTATGGATTTTCCTGACTTGAGGGTAAGCGTACCAGTCCAAAGTTGATCGGTGGCATTAACGCTATCACATGTGGTACCACCAGCAGTGCTGCGTCTGCTTGACACATTATCGTTTGCCCAGTCATGGGGTAAACCAGTAGGCAAGATATTGTCAAGTTCTGCATAAAAAGAATGGCCATACATGCCATGTGGACGCATGATTTCTTGGAGAAGAATGTATTGTCCGTTAAAGTTTTCTGCAACATGCTTTAATCCGTTTTCAATCTGTACTTCTAACCAATCCGGCGTTTGATCAGGATATTCTTCCAGCTTGTAATCAGTGTCAATGATGCTTAATATCAAATTTCGCCTTTTAAAGTCATTATACAATGTCTTTTTCAAATCGGACGCGAATTCTTCGAATAAGTGATTATTAAAGACGGGCAGGATACTTGGCTTCTGTAGTAACTCGTCGGTTTCTTCTGTTGTAAACGCTTTATCGAAATAGGCCAGCAAGCTTCTTTTATTATTTGGTGAAGCAGTAATAAGGAACATATACTGCGCGGTAGACCCATCCATATCAGTATCCCATTGAAAGTCACCCAGAGATTCCTTAAGAACTTCTAATATCTTTTTGCAGGGAAAATGTAGGCTAGTGCTGTTGTTACGATATGTATTGTTTGAGTGCATTCCTTCGCGTTCTGTTTTTCTAAGTTGGTATTCATTGTTTAGTTCTTCAAAGCCTTCCATATCGACTGTATAGAAGTGACGCATGGTACAGTTGTAATATCGCGTTTGGGTGCTGAAAAAGCGGTAGCTCCATACAAGGGATCCATCAGTGGATTGTAAATTATAGAGCTGACAATAGTAAAGTAAGATGCGCATCATTGCCCTTCTGATCTGATACAATCCGTCATAAGCGCTGAGAATTGAATGCTCATCGATGAGAAATACGATCTTTCTCTGATGAGACATCGTTGTTGAATAAACTGGAAAGTAGTAAGCAACTAAAAAAATATAAAAGACTTGAAAATAAAATAATGAGTGAAAGAAAATAACTCCTGAAACAGATTTGATTTGAAACTTTTAAGGTATTTATTTCCCCTTAAATTACGCGTACAATTCTGTACGTTTCATCAATCACGGTAGGATCAACTGATCGTTTATGCTTTTGCCTCTCCTTAAATGTGACTTTTTATACTCATGCTGTTTGATACAGAACCATCTTGCGCTCCAGACCATTTGTTAGATAACGAGAAACTAAGCCATTGATAATAGGTTGAATGCATTTTCATCCTCATAATACGAAAATACCTTGTTATAGCATAAAGCAAAGCTATTGTATATACTGAATCCATAGTATGATGCATCGCTTGTTTATAGAATAATCTGTTGAAAAAAAAGTTATCGAACCACCAAGTGAATCCGCTTTTTCGTAGCAGAGAAGTTTACAGCAATTTACATTTGTTGGCAGTTGTGCTATGTCCGTGAAATCGCTCGCAAATACAGATTGGAACAATAGGCAGAAAATAGTACAAGTTGCTACATCTTTTCTGCTCTTACAATGCGCGCGTTGATGTAGCAAACACACGGGCCGGCCATTGCGGCAGCTACAATATCTAGTGCCAATAGCTATGTGTTCTTTTTCTGTATATATCGTTATGAATAAATGTTATTTACACATATCATAATCTGTTTACTTCACTTTTGCAATAATCGTGATAAAGATAAAACGGGTTGTCTTTTCAAGTAATCCAACTTAAAGGAGACAAATAGTTAGCATGCTTAAAGATGTTGTCTCTATGAACAGGAAGATATATTTGAACTATCTTGGTGCTATTATTAGTAGAAAACTCAGTGTAAGAAGTGAATAAATATGCTAGATAAGGTATTTCGTACTTTTCTTTTATTGTATATAATAAAAACAATGATAGTAAATATGCTAGGCTATTGATAAGGTTATGTATATCTATAGATATGTATAAAAATAAGCTGGGGCTAACTAAAATAGACAAAATAATTGCTCTTTTTTTTTTTCTTTTTTTGTTGTAAAAGAAATTGAGAGTAGGATAGATAATTATACATTATAAATTAACAGAGAGGGTAAGAGGCAGAAACTATTTGGTCTTTGCTAACGTCTTTGAAAAGATTCGTTCAAAGACATGACACGTTGTCGCATAGCACAAACCTGGGAAGCTATATTAGGGCTATCAGTATGTAGAACAGGCGATGGAGACAATTCTACGTATTGTAGTAAAAAAAAAAAAAGTTACTTTCAAGTTTCAAGGAAGGTATGTGTTTCTTGATGTCATATAAAAGAGAGAAGCTTACCAGGATTGTTAGAAGCAATGACGGAAGTAGAGTGAAATTTGCCAAAACCCTCCAAAGCTTCTAATTCGTCTGTTGTGATATCTACAGTTTGTTGTTGATTCTGATTGTTGTTGTTGGTGGATTTGGTGTTATGAGAATTGATAAGATGCTCGTATTGGTGAGATTTGTTGAGCGAATGAGCATTGGGATCGGTGGTTTCACTCAAATGGATATTCTTGATACTTTCAATAGGCAATCGAAGATCGTCGATGGAAATTCTTCGCCTGGCCGTCTGAGTACCAACATCTTTAGGTGGTGGTAGAGAAGTAGAAGAAATAGGTGAAGGAAGGGTGGATTCGCTAGAATTTGTGGAGGCAGATGACAGTCGACGAGCATGTAAGTCGTTTAAAGGATGCGAAGTAGAGGAAGAGGAAGGGTGACAATAGGATGGTGGATGTTGCGATATGTGCGAATAAGGATCAAGGTAAGGGCCAGTATTAGGTTGATGTTGGGGATAAGGATGAGCGTCCCTTCTCAATGGCCATGAAAAGCGATTGCTGGGCTGCTTTATAGCTGAATAAGAGGAGTGCTCTTGATATAAAACATGAGGGAATGAAGATTCGGTGGGCATAAGAGCTCTGCTAGTATTGGGTAAAGGTAAAATCTTACTATCTATCATGGAGCGAGGACGCTCAGCGCGGGATGGTACTGAATTGGTCATGATGGATGAAGGCGAGAGGAATTGTGAGTTCCTACTGTTAGACATGGAGTAACTACCCGTCGAATGTCTTTGCTGTTGCTCTTTCAATCCATTGTTCTGGCTAAATTTCTGTGAATGACTGTGTGCTTTTAGCTTTTTATTCTTGTCGTGTGTTTGGGTGTGCTGCATCATATTATCGAATCTGCTAAACATGCGTTCGCATCCAGGTACGATACACTTATAGGGTTTCTAATTGGATAATTAATATACCGAGGTTAGTAAATCCGACCATGGAAATTTTCAAATGCGGAGAAACAGATTAAATGTACCTCTCCAGTATGCTTTCGCTGGTGCCGAGCTAAATGCTCGCTTCTGGTGAAAACCATATTACAATTACCAAAGCCTGTACATTTGAACAACTTAGCGGGGGCTCTGGTACCATTCGAAACGGATGATCTTCTTCTGTTGGGCATATGTAATGATGTAAAGATTGAACAATATATAATCGAAGGTGTGGGGTTGTAGATATAACGAGGGATTGTACTATTGATAAGCGAGTAGGTAAAAGATAAATTGCGATAAAAAAAGAAAGAAAAAAAAAAGTATGAACGGGCTATCGACAGTTTTTTTATTTTTATGCTACTTTTTTATTCTATGATCGGGCAAAAAAAGTAACGAGTGAAACATAACTTGAAGAAACAGACTGCAAACAGAAAAAGGTTTAGGTAGGATTTTCTCAATGCTAGTCCAGGGCAAATTGAGACCTGTCAAAGGGCATTCGTTGCATTGATGAGCTTCAAAAATTTTTGTCTCACCAGCTAAATACACTTTTTTTTTTGAATTCTGAAGAATTACGAAAGTCTGTGCACTCAAAGGTTGGACAAAAGAGCTGAAAAGGGGTTACAATAAGCTTGCTTTAGAGTTATTGTTCTCATGCATTTGACAGGTATTGATGGAGGGCCCCATGATCAAAAACGTTGTTGTAAGAGTATAAACACTTCTACAATATGTCAATGCGCTCATTTTTTTTTTTTTTTTTTTTTTTTTTTTTGCGTTTTTGCCTTTATTGCAATAGTGAGGAACCCATGCATTATCTGAAATCATTGGCCCCTTTTTATTCGTGAACGCAAGCAATATCACAGGCAAAAGAAACAAGAAGAAAAAAAAAATAAGGGTCAGTAACGTCTGTGTAAACAACTCAAAAAAGTTATTTTATTTTTCTTTACGGTCTAATGATGAAATTGACCATGTTTTTAGGAAACAAAAGAACTTAGGTACGTGAAACTTCCATTTATTCTTATTATTCTACAATACTAGCAGCAATGTTCCTGTCATTGCCACAGCAATAATTAAAAAGTCAAGGCTAGATCAGCAAAAAGAATTTCTGTTCAAGAATACGTCTATCTTTCAACTTTCATTGGTCGAGTTTTCCCAAGTAAAATGCCGTTTAAGCTTAAATGAACTCCAGCAAATGTTATGCAAGATACAAACCATTTTTGAGAAGATCATGATAGCATTTGAGGACAAAATTTAAGGTAACCTGAACTCTCAACATTCTATGGTTCTTGCGGGTACAAAGCTTCTTAGAATAAAGTTTTTTTGTTGTTTTTTTTTTTTTTTCAAAAAGCTTAGATGCCTCACAAAAAGAATCATGATGGAATGATTACTCAAAATGTGAAATCAAGGAAAAGCTCATATGCTGTGGATTCGATCTAACTTTTTTGTTCTAACCCAGCTTTTAAATTGCTTTTAAGGTACGAAACCAAAGTAAAATTATACAGCAGATATGGTGTCTAAATAGAAGATGAATCAGCAAAGATCCGAATCGGATTACTGCTAGTGTTACTGCATCATTAAAAATTAATTTTAAAAAAAAAACCATGGTTCTTTCATGTTCATATGAATACTATATAAAGAGGTGTATAACAACTGAAAAACCGTTTATTCAATTTCGTCTTAATGTTGGGGATGGCAAAAGGATGGACTGCATGCTTAATAAGCAACTATACATGTTTTGTCATGGATTTTATTCAATGGATTTTCTTTATCCATCCTAAGCGAAATGCGTTGGACAGTTGCAACCATCGTATCGAAGTCGCATTTTTCTCGATTGGGTTACAATGAACGATCGTATTATCGCTCCGTATTAAAAATTGATCTCAGGAATCTAGCCCATCTTGATAATAGAAGTGGATTGCTACAAGTAAATTAACGTGAGCTTCTACGATATATGATTGATAGCAGGGTTATCAATGTCTCCTGTCTTAGAAGGCAAAAGGTCACTCTTCTTTTTTTGCCAAGAACAGGCTTACTCAACGCATAGAAGCCAATTAATAAGAAAGAGAGATTTTTCATATGATATTATTAAGCCTTTATTGTGACAGTCAACACCTTATAAATCTCTCAAGCTCGCAATGTTGAAAGAATCCATACTCTATTTCTTACGTAGTATCCCAGTTCGATTTTTACGCTAATGATACTGTCTATGCGGAAAAACTGTGATTACCATATCAACAAAAATGGGCACTTCACTTGCGAGTCATCAACCTCGAGACCTCCATGACTCTTTCTTCAACTGTTGACTTCAAAGCGTGTCGCCTTGTCAAATTGGACTGTGAGAACAAATCGATTCTGCTTGGTAAAAACTTAATGGTTTCTAATCGTTGTTACCTTTAACGTGAAAGTACAAAATAATTGAGAGGGATTTCTATCTCTTCCCATCAGTTATATGGTTACATCGATCGATGTGATTGATTTTTGACATTTGACTTGTCTCTCTTCTCTCTCCACATTTTTTTTTTTTTTTTTTTCATTTAAAAAATCGGTTTCATATTTAGCGTCCTTTTTCTAAAATGGGAAATATCAAGTCTTCTGTTCCTAATACCTATTGGCTGATAATTCGTGATTTTTGCAGCAATCAACATTCTACGCTAAAGCCAAAAAATTTTCAACTACAGCCTTCTCAATACCTAACCATTTCTGATACTAGAATGAATTATGCTGTCTGCACCTATGAACAGGTCTTGACATTAGGTCAGTTTCTTTTACGTGACGACTTTGGCAATTGCAGATGACGAGTTTACTCTTGTTATTTGCATGTGTTATCAATTAGGCAATCATTAAATATATTACAAGCTATCATGGGTACACAATGATTGCTGCTATTCGATATGGCCAAAGGGCGGAGAGAGGTTTTTGTTAAACCAAGTTGTTTTCATACTACTCCGTCCTTACAGAGATCCCATTGCTCTGTTGAAAAATAAGCGCGTTTGAACATTATTTGCAATAGAAGAACGATGTACCAATATGGATATGTCAACAAAATGCTCCTCGTGACTCATACGGTTGTTTCATTGATAGTAAAAGATTGTCGATCAGGGCCAGATAGTATGCGTGATAATATGAACAGAAGGCCTGTATCTCACAATTTGTAAGCAATCTATCTGTTTCAAATTGCTCATGCGTGCGGTTTTACACGTTTCCAATTCCTTTGCTTATCACGCCTATTGGTCAAAGAGCGTCCCGGTGAAATTCGAATTGTTGAATGCCTAATCTTAGAATGCTTAGTTGCTTTTGCTTTAAACTTACTAAGCGCTGACAGAAGAGCACAACGTTAGTGACTGCAATAAGCGGATACAGAACAAAAACAGAAGCTTTCTATAACCTTTTTTTGAAGTATCTTCCTATTGTACTCCAAAACAGAGATAGATCCGCGCCAATACTAAGAAGAGTGTGCCATGCCTCGAACCAAAATGTTGTTTTTCATTGAGAGGAATAAGAAAAAAAACAACGCCCCAAATACAGCCATGCATGAGATGAAGCGAGTGCATCTGCCAAAATGAATACAAAAAATGTGGAAACACGCTAAATTAGCAAAAGTAAGCGCTACTCCGACTGTGGCTGTCAATCCTCCAGGTTTGCTTGAAGATTTTTCAGCAACTAAGTCCATATTCGTATTCAAAGTTGACGCTGTCGAATTCGAACCGAAAGGACATACACAGAAAATGGACCATCGTTTGAAATCAACGTGCAAAGTAATAACGGACGCTATTATAAATATGAAGCTTTGAGTTCAATTATCAGTAGCTCCATCCCAATTAATAATGTCAATATTCATTCTACAACTAACAAATACGGCCCCATCTCCCCCCCCCCTGTTACTGAAAAGACCGGGACCTATGCTACCCTTTTAGTAACAGCAAAAGCTGCTGTGGATTATATCACATCTTTAAGTTCATCCACTGGCACTGCAGGCTCAAAATATGCAAATATCACACTTTCTACTACCAAGGCCCTTGGTGAGCCCATAACACTTCCCTTCCAAATATCAAACAAAATACAATATCAGTACCGATTAATAACCATACGTTTCCATTGGCCACAGTGCACTAAAAGAAATTTATCCTATATCTGAAGCTTATACACCTACAGAAGTCTGACATATTTTTCATTAACACCGTGTCCACAAATTCAATGACTCTCCTCTGCTGGAAGAAGAAACAACCATCTATTTTATGTTGTTTAATATTGATAAGTCTCTGAAAATGTTATTGGCGTTTTTATCACTTTGGCGGCCAAAACTTTTTATTGTCGTGTCTCATGTAGAGCGAGAACAAGATATGCTAATAGTAATTACCATAAGATTCTTGTTCCCTTCTCCTCTTGAACTCATGATAATCATGTCTAAAACACGTACTCCAATCTTTTTTCACCAATTGTAAGGTTTATTGACACCCTTCTCTACTGCCTTTTTCCTTTATTGACTACCAAAAAGGTTTTTTAGCACCCTTCCCCCTCCCCTATATTTGACACATGCCTACAGTTTAAATTTTTCAAAGAACTTCCGTTAATGCCAACGCGTGTTGCACAAAAGAGTTTTACTGTCCGTTGACATCAGATGAAGCATTTTGGCTGTTAGAATATCGGATAATCTAAATGAAAAATACTGTTTCTGAATTTTCGAAGATATTCATCTTTCCCGTTATACCTTTAATCAGATGTAATGCCGTCCAGTACAAAACCGCATCAGTATGTTCCATTCGATTTTTCGAAAGGAAATTGTTACTTTGCTTGCTTGCTTAAGCTTCAATTTACGGTAATATTCCTAAAACATGACTCTCATAGTCAATGATTAATTGAGAGTATATGCTTGTGTCTTTGTTCAATTTTGTGAATCTACAGGTTTTTCAAATAATTGCACCAGCTGGCTCCATTACTTTCTTGATGGAACGGAAGAAAGACAGACAGACAGGCAGAAATGAAACTATTGTAAAAAGGAATATGCACTAGATTAGCTTATCCCAGGACTCGAACCTGAATAAGAGTAAAATAAATTACTCTTGTTTTAACCAGTTAAACTAGATAAGCGGGTATGGAAATCTTGGCCTGAGGTTTCTCATAATCCTTACAAAATGTAACACTTGCTCGAAAGAAGAAAACTAGGAACGTGAAGAAGCTTGGATTATAAAAGTTGAAGCCCTAAGCTAGGTCATAAAAGGTACTCTGCAAAAGCAGGTGTTCGGTTTGCCCTTCTCGCCAAGCGCTTCTCGATTATGATTAAAGCTTCAGACAGACAAAACAACTCTTGATAAACAAGTGGTACGTGAGAGGAAACAAAAAAGAAGGGTAAGGTGTGAAAGGCCATTGACAAATAATCTACCGCAGTCCTTCAATGTTAGGATCCCAGAACACAGCAGATGACCGCTCAACCCCAACACTAACGACAGAGGGATTTACAAGGCCCAGTAAACTGTCCTATGGTCTGCCGGTGTCAATCAAGAACAAGATTAATGGGAATAAAGAACATAGTATGTATTAGACTGCTGCCAAAGCCAAGGAGCAAGCGTTACGGAGGTTATAAGTAAACGATGGCCATTGATGCATAAAAAAGAAGAAAAAAAAAGAGAACTTCATAGAGAAGACAGAAGAGGGCTTTTCATAACAAAATTTTCTTCTTGTCACGCGACATCTAAACAGTCAACGAGACAAGCCTCCCTATCCTTATGTAAGTAGTCCTTTCTTACTAGGACATATGGCTACAAATTATCGTGGAATACTTTTTTAACTGAAATTCACAGAATTCTGGCTGATATTGGCGTTATTCAACCAACTGATTAGGCTTAAAAAGATGTTACGCTATATGAACACTTATATACTAACCAAAGGTTGCTTGTCGTGATGTTCGTCAATTGAGTTCTTTTATTTTGCTTTTGACATAAAACTGTTTTTTTTTTTTTTTTTTTTTTTTGTCTCTTTGGCTTCTAATACTGAAATTAATGCTGACCAAGTATGTGTGATACATGAAGAGATTCAAACGTTGAAGTACTTGCTGTCTTAATATGACGCTTATTATTCCTAATTAACACATCTTTATGCATGTCTTCAATGTAAAATATCACATTTCAAAGTTAGGCACATGAAACAACGGTTCAACGCACCTAAAGAATAGCTCATATAAACCGTCTCGTTGCTGCTTTCGAAACTCGCATAAATTGAAAAATCAAATTCAAAAGCAAGCAACTAAAATATGCTGCAAGAATGCTTTTTTGAAATGCTTCTCAACGCGCTTTTGTATATTACGCCTTTGTATTACCAATTCCTTCTTTGTTGAAATGATCTCAAGGGACTAAAATTATACAATTAGTGGTGCGATCGTATAATTCAATAGAATTTGCTAATTTGAACTGACAATGAATATGTGTATGCATTCCAGAGCAGGTATACAAACCATAACTACTTGTACACCAGGCGGATCCAAAGCTTTATTCAAGAATCAGATAATAAATTTACACTTCGCCATGAAGTTCTATAAACAATCTCTTAGTAGCGAATGTCTTTACTTACTGTATCACTATTCTAAATGTTTCACAACTACATTTTACCTCGACTCCATAGTTAAACTAAAGGACAAACGCTCTGTATTAGATCACTGAATAAGTAATGAGGAAAGACCAGGATCATCGCTGCCGAAAGGTGATAAGCTCAAAATTGGTTGAAAATTTTGTAGTACCCTCTTCTATCAAAATCCCCTGAACAGATCAGGTTCAATTTATAAATTCAATAGGCGACCTGCAACAGTAATTTGATCCAAAGTGAGAAAATTCATTTTTGGAAAGTGCATTTTCAGGCACAACTGCAAAAATTTTTTGAAGGCCAGAATCCATATGTAGAAATAATGAGGACGAAAAAACCCCTATGCCTTCAATCCAAACATCTTTTTTTTAGTACTGTCTTTACATATTTTTGATGGCACTCTGGAATTAAACTGTAAATAAACCTGGATTGTAATTACAGCAACTGTTTCTTTGTTATTGATTGAATCTGCCTAGCAGAAGGGCCTCAATCAACCGCCGAAGGCTTCATGTCAAGATTTCTCTTCTCAGCAAACCAAATTCAAGACCTGTAAGAACTGATAAACAACAACGTCAAAAATACCGCCATATTTGCTGGATTTGGTGTTCATCTAATTGCATTTGCGTATTGATTTTCATGGATGAGCTGGAAATAAAGTACAGAATACAAAGTCTTTGACTTTTGCAAGATAATTTACCTTAATGTCTTCATCATTTATTCTCTGCTACAGCAATTCGGATTTACGAGCTCTTTCTTCCTTCTTTTATTTCCTTCTAACAAAGATAAAAATGAAATGACACAGTTTGGTCGACGTTTTAATCATGCTGGATAGTGTCTATTGGCCCTATGGTAAAAGTTTATAGAGCAAATTGACTCAAAATTCTGAAAAGGGTGTAAAGCTACTTCCGCGTTCATTTCTACAATGTCTACATAAGTAAAGCATGACATTGTTCATATAAGTAGACCTGAAGTTAGAATGTGATGAGTTTCTCAAACTTACTTTTTAACCGGACTTTTTTGTTCAAAACGACGCTTTTTTTATCCTTCAATGTATGCATCATCTCCGCAAGGCTCAGGCTAGACTTCCTGTCATTATTCTTACGAGACATTTGAGTGTTATACTTTAAGTAATTGATACGCAGAGAATGCAGGTGTTTATCAGTCCGAACAGATAGTGTTTACAGAAATGACAAAGGGAACAATATGGCAGCTGTAATTATTCTTATCTCTAGCTTTTTTTCTTTCTCATTAGCCTTTTTTTCATCGGCCGGAAATGATTGGCTATGACAGCCCAAAGCATAGGGGGACCCCCTCAACTGAAAATGTCCATGTTTGTTGCTCAATGGGTGGTTCATTAAAACTGTTGCAATAGCGGTCAACACCCAGAATCAATTACAATGACTTATCATTAATGATACGATAATGATATGACAAAGGCACGACAAACGCTTGTTGGTAGGCTGAGAGGACCGTCTTCAAAATAAGGAGAAGGCGTAAACTAAAGTTTTACACATGATGCATAGCTCTATTTGGTTGGTGGCCCGTAGTACAGCAAGTAAGCAATTTAAATAGAGGAATTTTATATTGACAATTAGGCAGTTCTTCATTACCGGCCCACACTTTTGTACCTTTTGTTTCTTTTGTTTAATCTTTAATTGCATACTTTTTTGAAGCACTATTTTCATGTCTTTAAACACAAATCAAACATTATTTGTTGTTATATTCAGTCTAATAGCGACGGTTATATTATTAACAGGGTATGTGTGCTGGTTAAGAAGATTGAAAATGAAAGCCAAGAAGGATATGCTGTCAGGGCAGCATCGACTTGAAAGAGAACAGCAGCAAAATATGTATGACAATTTAACAGCAAGTCAACTGCAAGAATTAAAGCCAGTGCTACTACAAAAGCTGTATAATCATAATACAACGCAACCATACCATGACGAAACCCTACCTAGATATACCAACCCATTCGAGGATACCCCGCAATATACCCCTACAACAGCACCACCTATTGCTACTACTAATACTACTACCAGACAATATCAAAACCAGCATCGCGATGTTATCAATATATTCGATGAATCCGAGACAGATGCTACTATCATCCACATAGGTCAAGAAAATACTGCTGTAGGAAACCCAGTGTTACGACAATAAAACAATAAAGAGAGACACAAACTGCGTGAATTGTTGTTTTTTTTTTAAAAAAAAAGCCAAAACAAGCGAGGTTTTATTTAAGTTTAATGAATTAAAGGGAAAGGTATAAAAAAATTGCTAAAGGGAGGAATTAAAAGCCGTAAGATGATCGGTTATTATACATGCTACTACCATGATACCCACTGCCACTATTTCTATTGTTATCATCTTTATAATCTTCATCATCTGAGTTGGTTATTTCGCCCTCTTCCATTTCATCATCCTCATCCTCCTCTTCTCCTTCTACGCTTGTAGAAGGCGTACTTTTACCAGACGACGTTTTAGGCGTACCAGAGGAGTTAGGTGTAGATGGTGTACTGTTGCCACTATTAATACTGTCTAGGTTTGTACTGGATGAGTGGTAATAATGACTGTTACCATTTGTCATATAGGCGCTCGCTGCGGTCGGTAAAGATGATGACGATGGTGGGGTCCTAGACCGAGCTGGCAGTTGATGGCTGAAGGGGTATCTATTGTGGCCATGCTGAGATTTTAATGGCTTTGTAGGCATACGTCTATTACTTGAGTAGTGTACAGTGTTATCGCTGGAGTGATCTCGCTGTTGTTGTTGCTGCTGCTCTCGAAGGTGGGCTTCATATCGCATTCGTTTTTGCTGTCGTTCCTTTATTTCATCTTCGTCTACCTCTGCATCGTCATCCTCTTCATCACTATCTGTTTCAACATCACTAAGTAGTGTTCGTCTGGCAGCAAGCGATGCGGCCATTGCGGGTGTAATTGTCTTTCCTCCCATCATGGGACGAGGAGGATATTTTCCTGATGTGACTCCTGTAGTAGCACTGGGAGAAGATTCTTGTGGTGTTTTTGTACCTGAAGGGCCATCATTGTTCAAAGAGAGATTACTACCTGGAGATTTACGTTTCCGACTGCGTGCGTTAATACTAGCCGGTTGTTTGGGATTCAAGATTAGATCACATAAAGAATCGATACGTCTCTGTATGACAAGTTCTTTAGGCCAGTTAATACGTAATAAAGTAGCTGAAATAGATTGAGGATCTATATCGGGTATTTCGCCTTGTTCAGCATTGTCCTGAACTATTTTATAGAAAGGAAGATCAGCGTCCGTAATCATGAGATCGTGTCGACCTATGCCATGTTTGCAAATTCCTTGTAGTAAAGCTTTATCATGTACTGGAACTTCCCACCATCTATTTGTATGCAAACAGATCAGTTACAGTTTATACTATAAGAAGCACTATTGAAACTTACGATGGCAATCCTGATGTTCTCTTAGCTCTTTGAAGAGATGTATCAATTTCTGGATGCACAACTACTTCTTCACGAATTTTTCTCATTTGCTTGATACGTCTTAAGGCACGTCTAGCTTTATCATAAGGAATCGTATCAATCAGTCTTGCTTCTTCTCCGCCGCCATTAGGTTCTTCACTAGATTCACGGCTTCTGTCATCATTATCGGCTACCATACCATCCTGTGGCTGTGGTTGTTGTTGATGCTGTTCTTTCTCTTGCTGTTTTTTCATGATTTCTTTGCAGGCAGTGACAAATTGTTGATAATGCAGATCGAGAGCTGCATCTGATTTGTTTGCTAAGCCTGAAATCTCTCTGAATCTATCCCAGCGAATATTGGTCTCACCTGCCACCGTCTCCACTCCAAAAGATAAAACAGTACGTAGAAAATCAGCACGACTTCGCTTATTCCATCTGTTGCCAGGGTCACCTCCTCTAATACGAGAGCGTGTTGACTGTGTTTGGACAGCATTTGCTCTCTTGAGATTTTCCTCTTGCTTCTTCTTTTCTATAGCTTGCTCACGTAAAAAGGCTGCTATAATACGACGTAATCGCATACCTATATCTGCTTTGGAAGGCCAAACATAAACTGTATCATCTTTAGAATGGTGATGGTAGTTATGATGGTGATGATTGCCCGTATCGAAAGTATCATGCTGTTGTTCGCCATGTTCATCGTCATCTTCTTGTAATGTGCCTGCTTTGCTATCGTCATATTTTTTCCCATAGAAACAGAATTCTTTATCTTTGCGCATTGTTAAATATTGTTGATAACCATGCTTACATATACCCAACAGTAAATCGCGATCTTCTGCTTCTCCCCACCAATCACAAGGCAGCGATCCAGTTACCTTAGGTATAGCTAGTTTCTTTGCTTCTTCCCAATCTTTTGGTACGATCCGATCTCTTACCATGTGTAGCATTTGAATACGTAATAAAAAATTACGTCCCTTTCTCTCAATATGTTCCACATATTCTTGAGGTGCCTGAATCAAGAAAGATCGAAACTCCGCAATTTGCTTTTTTGTCGCGTCTGTATAAGGCATTTCATCTTCATCTGTTATTCCATCTTCTGCATCATTGCTTAATATACCATCTAAGTCCCTCAGCAACCGACGGTCTTCTTCTGTCTTGGGTTCAATAACATGTCTTACTTTACGGATCAAACATCTCGTCACAGCTCTCATATCCTTCACAGACCGACGTGAAAAATGGGCTTGCATTTGCTTCCAGGCGCCGTAACCATAAATCATCAATTTTCGCTCATACTTTGTCTTTTCAGATAAGGACCATAGTCGAGGCGCATCCCGCTTTCTAGATCGTTCGGATTCGTCTTCATAGGCCGCATCTGAATCATCATCATTGTTTGAATCATAACCCATGGCTGCCATACGAGCACCAAATCGCTGTACTTGACGTCTTTTTCTTGGTTCATAAACAATCAAGTCATTCTCTGAACCGAGGCCACCATTGATGCCACCATCTTGTGTGGATTTGTCGATATTAGCTTTATCGGCCCATTTTTCCCAAAAGTCAGGATCATCCAAATCGACATCTTGTTGATCACTTGAGGTTGTCGCAAATGTTGCTTTGGAGAAGATCGACCCCTTTTCATTACCCTCATGGCGGATAACAGTAGTGCGACGTTCCAAAATCTGATCAATGTCTTCTTCGCAAAACTGAGCACTATCTTCATCATCCATCACAGCACCATAAGCGCCTCGTTTCAGTAAATCCTCTATTTCTTTACGACTCAGTTCATTGTTTTTAGTATTGTTTGTTATCAATTCCTGTTGCTGTTGCTGCTGATGTTGTTGTTGATGCTGCTGATTTTGCCCATCATTGGTAGAAGAGGGAGTAGAGTTCATACGTTGCATAACAGCTTTGTCAAGACCTAGCTTCATGCCAGCCCGATCAAACATGTCCTTTTCATAGGTGTTACGACAGATCAAACGGTAGACTTGAACCGCTTTGGTTTGACCGATACGGTGACAACGTGCTTGAGCTTGTAAATCATTCTGAGGATTCCAATCACTATCAAAGATGATACATGTATCAGCAGCTGTTAAATTGATACCGACACCACCTGCTCTGGTACACAATAAGAAGACGAAGGACTCTTGAATGGGTAAAGTAGAGAAACGATCAATGGCAGCCTGTCGTTGTTCACCAGGGACACTACCATCGATACGTTCATGAGGATATTGACGTCCACGAAGATAGTCAGATAAAATGTCCAGACAGCTCGTAAACTGAGAAAAGATCAAGACTTTATGGTTGCCCTCGAACAGTTTGCGTAACAGTTTATCAATCAACACCAATTTACCAGAGGAATCAATAAGACATTTGAACTGTTCTTGGATAGTTTTTGCATGATTTTCATTGACGATTACTTCTTCAGCTCCTTCCAACAAATATGGATGTATACAACATTTTCTCAACTGCATCATGATATTTCGGAGATGAGGAAGGTCCTTATTGGATTTCGCTCCCTTCTTCAAAAAGCTAAAATTCTTTTCTAAAATAGCGCGATACCATTTTTTTTGAGGCGCTGTCAATTCTACTTCAATGACAGTTTCTTCTTTGACGGGGATCGTTTTCTCAACATCTTCCTTGAATCGCCTCAGCATGATTGGCTTCAACAAGGCTTGCAATTTCTCCACTTCTGCTGCTGTCTGCAAATTGCCATATTCTGCGAAGAATGCTTTTTCGTTACTGAAATCTTCCGGTTGCATAAAGTTCAACAAACTGTAGAGCTCGTCCAAGTTATTCTGTAATGGTGTACCGGTGAGAAGCAATTTGTGATCAATGATGAATGTCTTTAGCACTTCGCCTACTTTAGACTGTTTATTCTTCAATCGATGCGCTTCATCAAAGACACCACAGCGCCAAGGTATATCTTTGAGTTGTTGGACACCTGCTAAAGCCATTTCATAGGTAGTAATAAGGACATCAAATTTATACCGGTGCGGGATACGCTGACTGTGCATATCCTTGTAATAGAATTCAGTCTCTACCAATAATTGACGAGCAAAAACACTGCCACGATAATCAATGACGTTGAGATCGGTCCATGCCTGAAATGCTCTTTGCCAATGCGGAATCGTAGATAAAGGCGCCACAACCAAAAAAGGCCCACGCATATTCACTTTATAATAGAGGTCGTTCAAAAAGGCGACTGATTGCACTGTTTTGCCTAGACCCATCTCATCTGCCAAAATACACGACCGATACTGATAGTAACAAAATCGGAGCCAATTCAGACCTTCCAATTGATATGGCCGTAATTGATTGTCGTGCTTATACTTCATGCCAGCTTCGTATTTTATAAATTGCGATAGATCAGGTCTTTTTGGTGCGTTTGGAAGCTTTTCTTGTGGAATGGCACGGTTGCGTTGAAATTCAGTGATTTTTGTAGCATTCATTTTCTGAACGTCATCTTCATGTTCCCACGTGCTCGCATCATAAAATAAACCATTCCATTTAATCAAATAGTAAATGATGGTTTTATCCGTAACGGGATCATAGAGTTCTCCTTCATCAATGACACGATCAATCTTTAAATATTCCGAAAAGTCCTCCCCACGTTGATTATTGGCATTCCATTTCGAAATGAATTTTTGGACTCTGTATTTGCCCAAATGCTGCTTTTCAAAGTCCCCTTTGGGTATCCATTCAACATGATGGTAACTGGAATGCTACATAATGATAGGAGACAGTACAGCGGGAAGAGTTTAGAATAAATAAAACTTACTAGCCTCAAGTTCGAAGTGACTGGGTGCGTGCAATCACTTACTTTATATTTCACAAGTAATTCAGGTTTGTTAGTGACGGGATTCAATCTATAATCTAGCAACTTTTCGAAAATTTTTGTTGGCATTGGCACCATGACTACTGGAGCTTCGGCTATAGCTGTTGCTGCCTTTCCTGTTGAGGACTTTTTATGCCTCTTTTTAGATTTATACTTTTTGTTTGCTTGGTAATCGGCATCATCTTCACTGTTATCTTCATCTTCCTTATAATTAAATTCATCCACATCCTCCATTAAAGCTGATGTCGCTTCTAAACCTCCATCTTCCTCATTTTCAATAACAGAGCCCTCATCTTCGTCAGCATCCTCATCATCGTAGATGACTTTCTTTTTAGAAGTTCTATTCCATCTCTTCGTTCCTCTTTTGGGAGTAGTAGCAGCAGCTGACTTGACCGTAGAGGTCGTGGCCATGGCCTTGCTTTTATTTTTCGCATCAGTAGCAGTGGAGGTAGTGATAGGAGGGTATAGGTAAGGTGAAGAAGGGTTATTATCTGCTGTAGATTGCTGTTGAAACATGATACGTCCTTGTTGCTGTTTTTGCGGAGGGAGCGATTGTGAAGGCGAAGTTTGAATAGACAAACTATTTCCTTGATGTTGCTGATGTTGATATTGCTGATACTGCCGCTGTTTTTGTTGTTCTCGCTGTAAGTGCAATTGGTGTTGTTGCTGTTGTTGTTGTTGCTGGAATTGTATTTGTTGGTTATATGGAGGTTGCATGTAATTGGATATGTGATTGGGGTTATTATACATGCCTATTTGCTGATTGGTAGGTTTAAGTGCAGCAGAAGCAGTTGAAATTCCGTCAAAACCATTAGTGTTGTTGCCCTGAAATGAAGACGGCGTATTTATAGAGCTTGATGCTGTGGTTGGGGTTGTCAATTCGTCCAGATCCATATTCATCATATCAAGAAAAGGCCTTTGATTAGTATCATGCTGATGATGTAGATGTGGATGGCTGACCGGTGGTTGTGGTGAAGGTATAAAAGAAGCATTATTGTTATTGTTAGCTTCTGCTGTTGGGTATGGTGAATTTTGGTTATACATAGTATTATTAGAATTGTTCACTGCCAAACTACTATTGTTATTATATAAAAGTCCACTGTAATCCATAAACAGATTGTCTTGATTCAAATTCAATAAATACTCGTCCTGTTGACTTTGCTGCTGTCGGTGCTGATTATGCTGAGGCTGTCTATTCATTCTGTTAAACTAAAGTAAATGTAAGAACACAATGCTTATATAATACTTAATTAGTTTAAGTTGCTTTTTTCTTTCGGCTTACTGTAGGTCTCTTTCCTCCTGTATGTATCTATCAGCAGGAGAAGAAAGAAATTGCAGAAGTGAAAAGAAAATAGCAAAGAGTAATTTTAAATTAAAAAGGCAAAATGATAGATATAATGATTGTAATCCTTGTCTAAATCAAAAAACTTTCTTCTATTCGACAATTCAGTTCCAAGTTGAACCTAATTCTGGTATCCTTTGTTTAACAAATGACAGAATGCCGATGACTGAGAAGAGAACACTTGAAGACGAGAAAGAGAAAAAAAATAAAAATAAAACAAAAACAAAACCAGAAAGGGACAGAAATTTTTTTTTTTTGGACAATGAAGACAAAAGCACAATTTAAGAGCCAATCATTGTGCACAATCAAAGAGATCAATTTTATATAAAATCGACATATCTCCCATATTGATGTTTGAACAATTAATTATTTTCTGCAAGGCAAGTTAATATGATACTTTGAGGTTAATAAATCCGATCAAAAGAAAGTGTTTTGTATTACGAAATATACAAGAAAAGGTTCATTCCTTGTCAGTAGCAAGATTTCAGAACTCTAAGTCAATAACGTGAACCAAAGAAAGCTTAAGATTGTATTTGTAATGAAGGTTATATGGCATGTTGAGTGGGTATCTTCAGCAACAACCAAAAATATCTCGTTTTATACGAACTAAACAAATTGTCACGATAGTCGAGATTTTCTAGCTTTTAAGAATCCACGACGTCATCAATTGTAGGATTGTAAACTTATCCAAAGCAAAGGTCAGAAGTGCTATTTTGGCCTTGCGAAGAACATTTGAGAAGCTGCATTCAGTCTCCTGACAGAATTGGGGTTAGTAGGGCCTGCGCAGAAAAGTGCACGTCATATGAAGCTATTGACTGCCTTTTTTAGATTCTCACGTCGGCCAGCCTATTATCGATATTTTGACCTTGCTTTATTGCGGTACTTCTTTCTAACGGTCCATATAAACGCTATAAAAAAGAAAAAAAAATAAATACATATTCAGGAACCATCTTCAGGTCCCACGAACGGCAATGAACTAATTCAATGCCCGCCTCTAAACGCAGCAATTTAAGTTCCAAATTACAAAAAGCAGATATGTTTAAACTGTTGAAAATGCAGAGTGTAGGATCCACGTTTTTGATTCCAAATCAGTCTTGATAAATCATGAAATAGTTGAACCTTTTCTCAGCCCCTCTTTAGTTTATAGTCTGCTTTTCGGGAAAAGAGTAGCAGTCCGCCCCGCACAAACCCTCCTTCAAATCAATTCTCTTGTTCTGTGACACAGGGAAACAAAGCAGATTCCTTCTTTTTGGTTATTCTTGAGCTTACATTTCTCATTCTTCGTTAACCTTTTTTTCTCTTTCTCTTCTTCTTCAATTCCCAATTTTCGTTTTAACAAATCATTCTGTTTATTTTCTTTAACAAAATAATAACTATAATTTCAATACTACCTACTTAAAATAGAGACAGTTATGAGTCAACATTATTACAATAATTATAAAGGTTATGGTCATGGCCATAGTCATAGTGAGCAATATCTTGCTAGAATACCCTCCACTCATTCCAGTGGACGAGCACAAGCACAAGCGGCGGCTGGAGAGCTGATGCGAAAACACTCAGAAAGGCATCAAGTGATGAAAATCCAAAATTATGTTATTTATAGAAAAACTATTGGAGCCGGTTCAATGGGAAAAGTAAAGCTGGCTGAATGTCTAACGGATGTGCATAAACAAAAGGTAACCCTTTCACTACCCCCCCTCCCTCCACCATCCCTCCTTTCTTTTTTAAACTATCATTTTTATTGTTATTGAAAGCATTGTAGACCTCTTTTTCATTTTTGTCTTTCATTGTTTCGTTATTACAACCACTTTGTCCTTATCACAAATGTTTGCAGAAACAAAGAAATCGTTAATAACTTTCATAATTTTTTCATCAGTATGCAGTTAAAATTATGCCAAAGATTGACCTGAATAGCGCGAATCATATCTATGAAAAGACAAAGGATCCGAAAGATACACCTGAGGAAAGAGAACAAAGAACAATAAGAGAAATGGCCATCATGCGTTTGCTACGTCATCCAAACATCTGTCAGTTGAAAGAATACATAACAGAAGGTGATAAATATTACATGTTCTTAGAGTACATTGATGGTGGACAATTGCTGGATTACATTATTAAACATGGACGATTGAAAGAGAAGCAAGCAAGAAAATTTGCAAGACAAATTGTTAGTGCATTGGGTAAAGTTCGGCCTATAAGTCTCTTCCAATGCAATCGATTAACTCTTTCATATGCTTGCGTTCAGATTACTGTCATAGAAATTCCATTGTACACAGAGATCTGAAAATTGAAAATATTCTGATTACACAATCAGAGCAATTGAAAATCATCGACTTCGGTTTATCCAATGTATATTCGCCTACACAGCAGTTGAATACGTTCTGTGGTTCACTTTATTTTGCTGCTCCTGAATTATTACGTGCTAGACAGTATACTGGTCCAGAAGTGGATGTGTGGAGTTTTGGTGTTGTACTTTATGTATTGGTGTGTGGCAAAGTGCCCTTCGATGACACAAATTTACCTGCTCTACATGAAAAGATCAAATCAGGTATTATAGAATCCTACCCAGACTATCTAGGGAAAGGTAAGGAAAAGCCAAAGGAGCCGAAGTCATTATGAACCATATATTGGTCTCTTGCTCTACTCACTCACACTTCGGCTTGATTTATTGCAGATTGTCTAGACTTGCTAACAAAAATCTTCGTGGTGGATCCTAAGCAAAGAATTACAATCTCGGGAATAAAAGCTCACCCTTGGATGAATAAAGGATACGAGGAACCCATTAGAAACTACCTACCGCGTCGCCAGCCATTAGAGACGATCGACATGGATATTGTCAAAGGTATGGATGGATTTGGTTTAGGAACCCCCGAGGAGATTGTTGAAAAGCTGTCCAGGATCATCACTTCTCCTGAATATAGAGCTGCTGCGATAAAAATAGAAAGAAATTATCAAAAGTCAGATGAACAACATCAACAGCAGTTGAATACGCCCAAATGGCGACGCAGTTTATCAGCCACGAGTCGAAGCAATTATTACACTAAGAAAACGCTCCAACAACAACAACAAGATGATTTCCGATCTTTGCCTGCTATGTATGACCCACTTGTATCTATTTATTATCTTGTAAAGGAAAGGAAAGAATCAGAGGAAAGAAAGCAGCAATTATTGAATCCTGGATTTAGTTCCACGGCTGCTCATCTTTCAGGTCCACGAGGAGCCAGTGGCGGACTAAATCGATCAGCGAGTACTGTGGTTCGTTCCTCACGGCATCATTATCTGGGGCACCAGCATCAACAACAACAGCAGCAACAACGACAACAACAGGATCAACAGCAACCGCTGCAACAAAATCAAATAGAAGGAGTAGGAATAGCGACAACCTTGAAGAGAAGAAGGACATATGACGTTTCCAAAAAGAAAAGGCTTAGCCCAGAACAAAGTCCTGTTATCAGAGTTTTGGATGAACTGAATGCCCCAGGATCCCCTATTCCAACCATTAAACGTATGTCAGCCACTACGCTGATTCGAAAAAAGAGTTTACAAGCAGCCAGAAAAATGGGATTAAAATTACCGAATTCAGATCCAAGTAACTCATCTTCGTCCTCTTCATCAGCCACCGTACAGAAACAGCAACAACAAGCAACACAGAAAGGAGACAGGCATAACATAGAAAATGAAAACGAGAACAATACCGTTTTGAAATCAAATAGCACAAATAGCATTATCACGTCTCCGTTACCGCAAGTGAGATCAAATTGGATTAAAGTAAAGCAGATACAACAATTGCAACCAGCATCGCCGCCACCAGTAGTACAACAACAACAACAACAACAGACATCAACACAACGAAAAGGGCCGTGGAGAAAGCTATCCTTCAGTCGACCCATCCATAACCGGCTCTCTGCTGGTAATCTGGTGAAGCATCAGCAAAGACAAAGCTTCAAAGAAGAATATGATGACAACAGCCCTCCCTCATCTGAAGAAATGCTCCCTCGTCAACAATCAGCAAATACTAATCCTCACAAACTCATCAAGCCAAGTAAATCAGAAAATTCGCTTCCTCGAAAATTTAATTTCAATCACCATGAATTATTTCGCACAACACCTGACTATCTCATGAACCATCTGTTGCCTCAACTCCTGACCCATCGATTTCAAGTTGAATTGTTATCAACTACCTGGCATAAATTTTCAATAGACTGTATTTACCCTTATGCGATTTGGTCCTCTACATTAACATCGGCCGTGGCAGTAACAAGTGCTAACAACAATAGCAAGCATTCATTATTGAATAATACTAAAATGAAAAAGGATGTTAGATTCCAAGTAACAGTGTATGAAGCACGCTGGGCAGGCGGTAAATTAGGTATCAAGCTAAAGTATCAAGATACCGCATATAAGCAAATTATGGATCATCTATATCATGGTTTACTGAATGAGATCAATAACAGCATCAAAAAAGCAGCAGCTCAGTCCTCTTCTCTATTCACATCTTCTTTGATCATTTCTTAGATATTCCATTTCTTATTTTTATGTAAAACTAAAATCAACTAATACTCAATTTATTACTTTAATTATCAATATTTACTATTACGTATCTACTATTTTTACATAATAGAATCATAATGTTTTTTCATCCTCTTCCCTTGCGTACTTCAATGTTGAGTAATGATTGGCGAGGTCGCGGCTGTTGCGGTTACAGCAGTCCAACCAAGGACGGACCACCATACGATACCTATTGTAAAGTAGACAAATAGGTAAACAATGGCTAGCATTCCACCTATCAAAAACCATTTAGGACGGCTCGTGTAGCCAGTTGCAAAATACATTGCAACACTTCCTGTCGAAAAATTCGTCTATTATAAAAAAAGATTAGAAAAAAAAAACCCCCCTACTCGTGCAATTGTGTCGTTACTTTCAATGGAATCTTACCATACAGCCGCCTAAGGCGCCAAAATAAGCCAATAATCCAGTCAATATTTTTGGATGGGTCACATTCAAAGCTTGACCCGCATCTAAAAAGGTTGCCGCAAATGCGACTGTGTGAGCACTCAAGGAAGAGAACAAAAAGGTCGTCAAAAAGTAAGCTATAGCTAAAGCAGGAACAGGCGATAAATTCAAGTTCGAAATGCCAAGAGAAATTTGATGGCCGAGATAAGAGGAAGCACCTGTCTCTGATAGTTGATCAGCCATAGTAACGAATCCGCCCAACCAGAATAGTGTCTCCCACTATATATATGTTGTGTTGAATAATCATGAAATATAAAGCACACAAGTTAGCTGTCGTGAGAACCAAAGCATAACTAATTCCTATAGAAACTATCTTACAGCGGGAGTATGACCAGCAATATCTTTCCAATGTATCGTTTGCATGTGGAGTAGAATCGCCAATC
Source organism: Mycotypha africana (assembly GCF_025528875.1). Classification (NCBI taxonomy): domain Eukaryota; kingdom Fungi; phylum Mucoromycota; class Mucoromycetes; order Mucorales; family Mycotyphaceae; genus Mycotypha; species Mycotypha africana. The sequence goes on along the minus strand of NW_026515736.1, from coordinate 266,470 downwards.
CAATAAAAGCGACAAGCGTAGAATTCAGATGAGTATACGCTGATGTAACCCATAAAGATAGGCAGAGAAGCAAAATGAAGCAAAGTTGCTGTTTTTATCAAAAATAGAAGAGTAAAACAAGGAAACCATAATGAATATGACATTGTACATAGTGTGTAGCAGCCATTTAATACCTTTTCTTTCACTGAAAGGGCTCCCATGTCCTTCAGTTGCTGAATTGCATGTTGTACTATATCCATATCTTTACCAATATGCTCACTTTCTTTGTTTTGTTGCTGTTGCTCCTCAGTCGTGAAAGACGATCTCAAATAGACCCGATCATGGTTTAGTTTTCCTTTTCCTTTCATTTCATGGTCATCAACATCTTCTATAACAACCGTTTCCAACCCAGCAGGTTCTCCTTCCAAGTCACTGTCATCTTCCATATCATTGTCTGTTTTTTTCTTAGCTTTACTCCTATTTCGAGTATGACCGTTATACCCCTCATTTTCTCTATTCTCTTTCTTCTTTTGACGTTTAAAAGAGAATGATTTCACCCCACTAACCCATGCTAATAACCATGGTAGTACGACAGCACAGCATAAAGCCGGTACACTACTTCCGGTCAACCATGTGATAAAGTTGAAATTCAAGTCTGGGTATAACGCGTTCGCTTTTGCAATAACAATGGGGTTGGGTGCCATTCCTGTCAAATACATAGAGGCAGACAGTAAATTGGCATGCGAACCTACGAGCATGAGGAATTGCCCAATTTTTTGATGCTGTTGTCCTTTTTGTCGCGATATTAAGGAAGTTGAAGTTGCACCATTGAGATACTCAAAGTCAGAATCTTCTGCTGATGGAGATGACGAAGTATGAAGTAAGGCTTGAGCCATAGACTGAACAATAGGTAATATGATACCCCCACCACGAGCTGTGTTGCTGGGCACAAACGGTGCCAAGATTAACTCTATTGTAAAAAAGTATTTCGTATCAATTTTTTCCACAAGGTTCTTTCCTTTTTTTGAAAGCAAAACTCTTTTCTAACCTGATAGAAGAATGGCGTAGGCTAGCCCCATAACACCTTTCTTTCCAAAAAAACGGATTAAATGCAAAGAGATGCGTTTACCCAGAAGGGTCACCTCTACCGCTTTACCTAAATGAAAGGCAGCAAAGATCAACCAAACGACAGGGCTGGCGAATCCTTTTAATGATACGTCAAACGCCTCTTCTATACATACATCTTCTATTGCTGCTGTTGAATGACATAGTCGGCATTCTACGCTATTTCCGGAAGCGGTTTGGCATTGGAAAGATTGCGTCAATGCCAGTACGGTGAGTGCTGTAAATACAAGAATCGATATATCAATAGATGTAGTAAGCAATGCCAAAATGCATCTATACCCGATATGAGATGTGTTAGCCGTTGAACATTACTAACGGTTTTTACTTTATGTTGGTAAAAATTTTTTACCCGATGAAAACCGCCAAGGTACGTATTGCTGTAACTGTTAGTTCGGTTGAAGGTGTTGCCCCAAACCAAATGAGAGATATAACAGCAACAGAAGGTAGTATTCTAAATATCTTTTTTGAAAGATCATATGCTATAGACGTGTATTGTCAAACATTGTTACATAAGTTTCTTTTGTACCACAATAAAGTTGTTTTGTTCCTGATCTTGTAAAAAAAAAAAGGCTATGTAATGCGCATACCATTTTGAAGAAGGCTTCGACGATGATGTAGAAATGCGTTTGATGTTATCGGTGCCGTCTGATGATGAGAGTCTATAAATTGATAATGAAGATTGTATGACAATAGAGAAGAAGAAGAAATGTTATTTTTGACAGATTTAGCAGTTGAAGACGAACAAAAGGACGATTCTTCTATTAACAATGGCGTTTGTTCACTTGGTTTCTGTTCTTTGTTACCCATGAATATTAGATAAAGCTCAAGCTTTAAGAGGAGTAAAATAGAAAGGAGAAGAGGAAGACCCACAGATTAGCACACTGTAGTATACTTTATAATTGATAACTTTGTATTGAAAAGATACAGGGATAGACTAGGAATAAAAAGAGAAATATAATAGACTTGGGGGTAACAAAAAGGGTAAACATTATTGCCTTAAAGGGTTCCTCTTTATATATGAAGCTTGATATACGTCCAATCATTTGTTGATCTCAGCTGATTGTAGGTAACCATCTCAAAGAGGTATTAAAAAGTCATTTTTTTTTTTTGCTGGGAAAGGCTTACTTTTAATGATATGCTACATGTGATGCTTTGCAACCTACGAGTATTATATCGAATGTTAATACAAGTCCTTCTGATGTGTTCTTCCTTTCAATGACGACAACTGATCCACTTAAGGTTTTTGTTTTATCTATGTATACACATATTTAGCATGGAAGATGTAATCATTCTGCATTCAGTTGTGAGCCTGTGTTCATTGTATACATTAGACATCCACACTCACCGGATGAATTATGTCAAGTAGTTTGGTATACCGACAAACTTGTTATAAACTTGTTGAACGTCTAATGATTTATAAAGGTTCAGAGTGTATTACACCTTATAATTCCAAAAAGAAGTCTCGAATCAAACCCATCAATGAAGAATTTCCAAAGACGAGTCCGAATGTCAGTATGATGTGCGCGACGCATAATGGTGCGCTCAAAACAAGGAAATACTACATTGCGAAAGAATGATGAGGTAGAAATGTTTAAAAGCTGTTTTTTAAAAGACTGTTATGTCTAGCTTGATTTTCAGCTCCATGTAATTTATCATTGATAGCGGAATAAGTTTTGCTTATTCTTAAAGGCCTATTTTTTGAGTTTGCACAGAGTAAAGAACTCTTATTCATTTCAATAAGTACAAAAGAAAGTAGAAGACCAACATTAAGTTTGGAAGATCATGTGCATTTTGATTAAGCAGGCCGCCGGGTATGCAGTTCCTGTCGCTCGCGTCACGGAAAGCTCTGAGAAGAACAAGACGGCCTTAGAAAAGCTCAGATCAACTTCTTACAGTTCTTCCGCGGAACTGCAACCATGCATCGTCTACCTTAGTGAGTATGAAAATGATTTTGCTTTTCTATTCACGGACCATCCAGCTAGCAAATACTTGAGGACTGTCAATCGCTTCCATAGAAATGTGATGGAAATGATTTGGCATATTGGAGAAATAAAATGGCAGAGACCTTTACAAGATAAGCAAAGTACGCGATAGCTAGTTTGCCAGCTGCGGCGTGTTTACATTTTAGTTAATGTACCTGAAAGATACGAATGAACACGATTGTGCGGAGGATCATTTTTATAATTATGCGTGTGATACGTTTCGAGCTTGGTTCCATAAAGAACTTGGCAATCACCAGTTTGTATACAGTTTGTGTATGTTTTCTTTCATGTTCGATAACTCTAATTTTCCTGATTGTATAAATGCTTAGCAACTTTAAAAAAAAAAAAAAAAAAAAAAAGAACTAATTTTTGTTCAAGGTGGCACTGCACTAAAAATACAAATCCCCTTGTTGGGTCGCTGTTCTTTCCTAAAAAGCATACAGAATGCTATCTTGTCACGGGTGAGTTCCCATGTGTTACTTTACAAATTTTATTGCTAAAAGCGAGAAGGAGAGCAAAAAAAAAAAAAAAAGCGTGAGAGACAGGAGTAGAAGAACAAGCGGAAAAGATGGGATTATGATTGTAGCGATGGATGGTGAATAGTTGCTGGTTAAGCAATGATGACAGTAGCAGTAGTGGCAAATAATGATGACATGTAATATGCGTGTGTGTCCTTGATGGGCAAAATGATAAATGTGTAAATCGGGTTTGAGCTGTTGTGATGGATATTTAATTATTACTATTATTATTATCAGTATTATTATTGTTATATGATTACTATTGTTGTTGTTGTTGCTGCTGATATGTTTTAACGCTGTGATACGTTGCAACTCAATATTAACTGATGGATGCTGGTTTTGCCGTATGTGTGGATGCTATTGGCGAAGTATTAGGTGGAGTAATCGGTGTGGCGAAAGATTTCGAAGAAGGTGTTGCAGTGGTATTGACAGACATGATGCTGCCATTATAATTAGAAGTTGCTGTTGCTGCCGCTGCTGCTGCCGCTGTTGTATTGACAATGCAAGGCCAATCTCCACTTTTATGGTCTGGATAATGAGTTTCCAAATATTTGAGGACAAATGGACATGTTGGTATCACTAGCAAGTTCAATCTTTTCACCCATTGGAAAGCATAGTATAATAATAAGTCGCCTAATCCTTGTTGCCTATAAGAGACAGGAATTTCCTAATAATCAGAAGAAAGTTAATGAGCTGTCATTGAAAATTTAATACATTGCAATCCAAAAAAAAAAGGAATCTAGAACCTTACAATGTGATAGAATTCAATAATATTCCTGTACCTTGTAGGCAGATAACATAACGCAGCTATTGTTATGTAAATGATTAATACATCAACTCGGATATACTGTTGAAATAGAACACTATTTGCTTACCTGTATTGCCTTTTGAATCAAGAATAATCTTGAACATGCAGCAATTAGCGTCATGTACCATATTTGAAGATGTCAGCATTGAGAAGTTGTCTTTTTCTTTTAATAAGGTAGGTTTTTTGCAGTTCTGTGGTTGTTGTGGCTGTGGTTGACGTTGTTCTTGTTCTTCTTTTTGCTGTTGTTGTTGTTGTTGTTGAAAGTCTTTTATAGACAGACCTTTCTTCAGCTCTGGTGGGGAAGGTAACTGCGAAGAATCTAAAGGGTGTTTCACTATTCTTCTTTTCTTTCTGCATCCACTATCCAAATCGGATAGTGATGATTTCATTAACCTTTTTTCTGCTGTAGATGTCAAAACGAAGAATTTCAGTTTATGTGAGCTTAAAAGCAATAAAGAGAATCAAAAGTGATATTGAGCAAATCTTTGTCAATAATGAAGAAGCGAAAGAGAGACAACAAGGAAAAGAAGGTGATCCGTTTTTAAAACATTTTCGAAAAAAAAAGAAAAAAAAACTCGGGATCAAAGAAAAAATGAGGGAAAAAAAAATAGTAAAGTTCAGTGCATCTTATTCAAGGGGATGTCCTTTCAATGAAAGCAAATTCTGGATCAGTGTCATTCTTTAGTGCTTCTTGCTAACGATGAAAAGAACAAGCTTAGAATATGGTCTACTTTTTCCATCTCTTTTTATATACGCTTCATGAAGTTGAGCACGAATCCTTTCACAATAGAAAACTTCTAATTATCAAATGGGAACTAGAAATCGCTCACCAATGTCTTTTTCTTCTTTGTTTCACTGACAAAAAAATGGTTAGTTCTATGTCTGTTCACCTGACTGAAATTGTCAAAGTCTGGACCCATTTATTTCGGCTAAGGAAAAATAAATGCATTAACCAATCATTTGCTGTAATTTTCAACCTTAACAAAACCATAAATTGCTTGTGGGTCGTTGTCGACAGTGAGACAGTAGGCATTCTTAGGTTGCCGTACTTTTTTACCTTTGAAGTTTCTGATAGTAGATTATTCTTGATTCATTTTTTTTTCTAAAAAAAAAAAGTTTGTCCACATACAGCAAAAGAAAACATAAAAGGATTTCGCTCATGGTTAAAGTACAAAGAAAGGAGGCACATGGCCTATTTAGGGTGCTTTTTAATCCCGTTTATTCAAATAATAAGGTAATGGCGCGTCTTTTTATTGTAATTTCTGGGCTTCTAGACACTGCATATCCTGGGGGCTTTTTTTTTTTTTTTTTGTTTGTTATTACAGAGACTCCCAATTTTAGGAATTCTGCATTTACACTTACTGATTAGCGTTTGAAATTTCAGGATATTCGAAAATAGAATTCAGGATTTTTTTGGTCCAATCAAATTGTGCTCATTCGAAATTTCTTTTGTGATCATTCTTTTTTTACCCATCCAAATTTCTTGTCCAGCAGTAAAACTTTTCCATCAAGGCAAATCCAAGACCGGAGTGAATCCCAGCATCGGCCCTTGATAATACTTGTAGTTATGCTATATCTGTTAAATACGTAAATTTTATGATGAAGCAGTGCATACATTTGATAGACTACTCCATAGACGATGCTGCAAGGCTAACTTGTCAGATTCACCTGACCAATTGTTATCGCGAATATGTCCGATAAAACGAACTAACTCGAATGGAGTACCTGACATTAAAACGCAATAAATGAATAAAGGATAGGATTTCAGCCCACTTTGAAAATACACCTTCGTTTGCAATTAATTCAAGGTGTCATTATCCTCTTTTGTTATATCTTACTCTTTCTTACTGTTTAACACAACTGTTTGCTAATTTTAGCTGTCATTGCTCGTAACAATAAAGTAGCCCAATAAAATGATTTTCTAATGATTAACTGTGTTAATTCACTACAGATACTCGACTATCAAAGTACTGACTAAAATCCTTATCCTGTCAAACAATATATCAAATCACATATAACGTTATGCAATATGTCAAAGTACCAACCATTTATTAATTAATAATTACACATCTCAGTGCCTCTTTATCCAATCATTCAAAATTATTCCTCCTCTTTCCAATAGCACTATATCGAACATTTTTATGCCTCATTTTCCCGCCTATATACAGTCTAAACTAGGCTACTTTTCTTTAATATTTACACCCTGTTTAAACGCAAACTTTGTTAAGAATTATAACGAACTTTTATTGATCAACCCTTAACACATATTACTATTCCAGAAATTCTGTTCTCAAGGGAAAAAGGAGGTATGCATAAGATATGGGAGACTTTCATGTCTACTGAGAAAATTTTATTGATTATTGTCTGGTTCAAGCAAATATAGTGTATGTTCAAAAATATCCAATGCTTTGCAGGTTTTAAAATATCTTGATCGTCATACTATTAGGTTCGAAAACAAACAAAAAAAAAAAAAAAAAAAAAAAAAATAATAAAGGAAAGAAAGTAGGATGACCAAAAAGCTCGAAACGGGGGTATACTGCAGCTTCTCAATTTCTTTTTTGGACAGCCGAGTTAGTGAGTGAGATGGAAGGTATTATTGAACCGACAAGCTGTTCCAGAAGTTTATTGAGCTTAATCTTGGCTAAGATGGACGTAGCAGCGCCATCCAGAAAAATCAAGAATTCAACTGCTTGTAGGATACATTTGATTTTACTGTACTGGTTGCCGTATTTCGAGTTTTTGAATGAAATCCTAGCTGAGGTAGGCATCTTTGTTTATCTTCAAATCAACGTAGCAATATTTTGGAAGAATTTGGGCCCAGAACTGTGGGCAAGTAATAATCATTATGAATGAAAATTGTATACAGCTGTGCGGCGTGCCTGATTGTGAAAAAACCTGAAGCATAGCAGACGTATAAGCAGTCTTGGATGAAAACCTTGTCTGAAGTTGATATAGGTGGTATAAGTAAGTCAGAAAGTCTTATGGTTGCAGGCATATTCAAAATGGTCATGGCCATTTTCATGCTTTTCTCGTCAAGGAACATTTTTGTTGGCGAACTCTCTTTTATACTATAAGAGCCAACAGAAGATGGTTTTCTTACATCAAAACGAATACATGAAATGGCACAATGGATACTTGAGTTCCAATGACTAATTTCAAACCGCAGGGGCTTTGCATTGAGAGTAGCCGTACATTGGGGTGCATTGCCATAATAATAGGCGATAATGGCATTGTAATGGTTTATGACTTCGCTGGTTGGGGTTTCTACTTGTAAAGCAACAGCAATAAGCAAGACATATGATAAATAACATACAAATGGGTTCATCAGTGTTCTTATCTGTTCTTTTCCTAACACTGCCTCCACCATCTGTATAACAAGCCATAAGTCTCTGTTTAGGGTAATAATTCCCATCTTGTTGTTGTAAGTTTTATTCAGAGCATTGATAACACCAACCTTCAGCCTTGTTATGTCTTGTTTTGTATGCTGTCTGAAGTCATTTGATTTCCATTTCAAATTTCTTACAGTTGTAGGCTTTACGTTTTTTTTTTTCACCTCTGCAAAATTCTCTATGCGCGTGTTTATCCGGCCATAATTTTGATTGTAATAATCATGACGGCTTGTTTGTTAATTTATTCTTTTCAAGATAGCGCAGAGAATAGCTTGAATAAGACAACTTTGATTTTGGGAAAAAAGTTGCAGTCTCTATTCTGTAACTCGTAAATTTCAAAAGTCAATTCTACGTACAGTATTTACGTCTAATGAAAAGCTTTCTGTACGGCAAAGTGTTACTGAGATTCTCGAGACCAGTTTGCACCAGAGATGAACACTTGCACAAGCTTCTCCCAGAATCAGCAAAGTCGTCCTATCGGTGCTTCTGTAGTAGAAGCAAGCGAGTATTGCTGTTGTCGTGAAGAAGATTGCTGATGAAATATTGGTAAGCACGAGCAGTATAGAAACAGTTCTTACATATTTTGTTAATCAAAAAACCAACATTAAATGAAGGCGATCTTTTTATTGATGTACTTTTACTGGAACGGTAATGCACCTTTGATTGTAAGCGACCATTGTCGTCCTCCTTTACAAATTTGAGCTCTTCAATGTCACGATGGTGAATTCCATGAGTAAGAAGAGCGGCATAAATTTTACGTATAATGCATAAATTATTTCGAAGTTTCTAAGGTGCAATTAAGGATTTTTATCACATTCAAAGCAGTTATTATAGAGTACGATAGTAGTTGTTTAGACTCATTCAAGTTATGAGATAGGACAAGAGAAAGAGAACACTATATTTCGCCAAGGAGAAATGATGTGAAGAGGATACGGCAGCCTACCATAGTAGTCTGCTAAAGATGTGTGCACTGCTTCACCGTAAATTCATGCATTTCCCAGATAAGAGGTTCACAGCATTGTCAATAGCCGACGCTGAAATTTACAAGCTCAATAATGTGCATTGACGATTTTGGATTGTTCTCAATAAAATTGTGAATCGTTTCATGAATTATCTCAAATTTCAATAGTGAAATCACAGTATTTACACCTAGCCCACTTACGACCTTGATCAGATGCTTAATCCACGAATTCTCAACTACCAATTTCATTCTAGCTTTTTTTTTTTTTGTTTGCGTTTTCTACTTTACTCTACCGAGCTAAGCCAGGAATGAGATGTATTTATCTCCTGCACAATGGGTAAAATTACGAATATAATTTTGTACTAAGATTCTTTCTTGAACGTATCTTATCCTTTACAAAATCTCCACCCAACTCATTTTTTTCAGCTAACTTCAGCCTATAGCATTATATAGATCCACCTTGTATTCATGTACATTACTTTTTTATCGGTGCTATATATAAATCTGTCTATGTTTGCATGTAGTATTGCTGCCGCTGTCAGTAGCAACTTAGTACTGCCTTCCATACTCAAACACGCTAAACTACAATGATTGGACACATTTCCTGCACGGCAATTCTCAAGATGTTAAGTGATCATCTTTGTGTATCCTTGATCAGAATCTTTCCTTTTTATGTGAAGAGTGCCGTCTTTTCCATTTTGTTTTTAATTGTTACTGTACTCTTATCACCTCAGTTTTACCCATGACATATACTTTATATGGTTATCATGCTTCAGACAATTGCTACAAGATTAAACTTCTACTAAATCAATTGGAGATTCCTTTTCATTATAAAGAAGTTGATATTGTAAAGGGAGAATCTCGAACGGAAGAGTTTCTACCCCAAGTAAATCCAGTTGGCTGTATTCCAGTTCTAGCCATATCATCCACAGCAACACTGACAGAATCGAATGCTATTTTGATCTATCTGGCCGAAGATACACCTTTTCTTCCTAAAGAAAAATTCAAAAGAGCCCAAGTGTTTCAATGGCTTTTCTTCGAACAATATAAACATGAACCCAATATTGCTACATTACGTTTCTGGCAAAAATGCTTGAACCGAAAGAAGACAGACAAGCAATGGAAAGATAAAATGGAAGAAAAATTTACCAATGGTGAAGAAGCCTTGAGGATCATGAATGATCACTTGATGAACAATGCCTATTTTGTGGGCAATAGCTATACGATAGCAGATATCTGTCTGTATGCTTATACACATAAAGCTCATGAGGCAGGCTTCAACCTAAACAGTTATCCACATATCCTCCAATGGTTTAAAAGAATTGAAAAACAGGATAATTACGTAAAATTTGAGTAAATCATTTCATTAGTACTTTTTTGCCTTTGGGAAGATATCAATAAACAACTACAAGATACTATTATACAGTTGAAGAGAAAGAAAGACTTGATAATAAGATTACTTATGTTGGATTTGGTATTAATGTGTGGGGAGCTAAATTTTTGTTCCGTTCTGTTTCTTTAATGCATTATTTATTCTTTGCTTGACTGAGTGCCAACAGTGCTGGCACTGTCACTATCTTCTTCTTTGGCTCATGTAACATTGTGTAAGTAAGCGTCCATTGAATACGATGGAGAGCCCAGGAACACACTTGCCACCATCTCATATTATTCTTCTTCTCATAACCACGGATAGCGCGAAGACCTTCCCAGAAAGTCAAGCCTTCGTTACTTTTACGACCGTATTCTTTTACCATATTTTCAACCTGCTCGTGATTCTGTTGACTCAATGCAGGTGTGTAATTGGTGAGAGCTCGATTCAAATTAGCTGTGTAGATAGGAAGTAGGATGAGATCAAAGGGTGAGCGATAAATAAACGGAAAGCGGTGGGGTGAAGTACGAGGTGATAAAGTGATATGCATCATGATGGCACCAGGGATAATGGTAAGCAAAGGATATCCCAAATGGTAGAGAGCAAAGATAGTATTGAAGATGGTGATTTTGCCAGTATGACGTTTATCAAAGACACTCAGATGTTCTTCAAATGTGTTTTCATCAGGTTCACCTTGGACAGCTGCATTCGCTTCTTGAACAACTTCTCGGCTTCTTGCTTCAACCTGGCTTTGTTCTATTTCTTGATCTCTTTGGTCCTTTGTGGGCTCAACACCCTTTGCTACGGTTTCTTTGATTTAGAAGCAAAGTGTTTAATCAGTCACGTTTTATAAAATTCAATTCAAATTAATTCTTTTACAAACAATTACCTTCTTCTTCAACAAGTTGTTCATTATTGGGCTGTTCAGTTTGAAGATTCTTTCTCTGCTCTCTCTTTGTCTTTTCCATTAGTACCTGATCTTCGTTATAAACAGGCTTGTCAGTAACACGGGAAGTAGCAGATGGTGGTGCTTCATCCAAGTTAGAACTCGTAATATCGGCAAAGGATTTTTTGGGCGAAGAAGGAGCCGCTTCTACAAAAAATAAAAAAAATAAAGACAAGGTAGTCAAACAATTAATAACCCAATCTCTTTTTTTTACTACCGTTTATAACTGTATTTCTCCTTTTTACACTACCTTTCTTTTCTTCCTTTGGTGTAGGAAGGGGATCCATTTGATGCAAAGTCGAGATCTCAGTATAGACTGCTTTATCTTCATTAGATGCTCCTTCCTTGCTCATTAAAGCAGATTGCTCCAAAGTAGGGAATTCTTCTTCAGTAGTGCTTCCTGCGTCCTTTTCAATTTTTTCTTGTTCTTTTATAACTTGTTGTGCACGATCACTCAAAGGTTTCTTTTCTGGTGGAATCTCTTTAGCAGCAATCTTAGCGAAACTCTGATCTTTGGGTACAGGTGGTACACGCACAGAAGGTTGATTGAGCATATCTTTGACATCAGGTAAATCTGACAATTCATTTTCTGTTGGTGCTGAAGTGTCCTTCTCTGGCTTGGGGAAATCTTTGTTAGAAGTAACATCAGCAAAGGAACTAACAAGAGGAGTGGCAGCCGCAGTAGTATCTATCATTCCCATAATGTTTTCAAATTAGAACATAGCCATCGTAGCTGAGGTGCCGGTATACAGTCTATTTTTACCTTTTGAAGTGTCCTTATTTAACAAATCACCTACACCACCTGAAGCAGGCAGATCTTTCGTATCCGTATCTTTCAAGCTTTCTTGGGGCGTAGGAAATTCTTCAGCTTTATGTCCAGCCACGTCTGGTTGACGATTATCTGTTGTTAAGGTTGAACTTGTCGTTGTATCTTCTTTAGCCACTTGAGCCCAGGAAGAACCCAACGTGGAATTCTGGTTTTTGTCATTTTCATTTTTGTTGTCGTTATGAGTGCTATTCGCCTCTTGAAGTGTAGGGAAATCACTTGAATCCATTTTCTTTTATTTCAGTTTCTATAATTCTATCAAAAACAGCAAAGAAGAAGAGGGTTATGTTTCACAATAAGTCGTTTTGTAGTTGCAGTTCCACATTCAACTCAAGAGGTCTTTACTTACGGTCGAGAAAGTTATACTGTAAATGATAGGTAAAATGTGTAAAAACGAAAAAAGAAGAATCAAAGTCGAAATTGAAAAAAAAAGAATGTGATTATTTATTTATCTTTATTTCTTTCTTGAAACCTGGGGAAGACATGGAATACGCGAACAAAGGCTCTATCGAATTATGATGTCATTCCTAGAAATCATAAAATTTGTGGATCTTTCATCCTTCGTGACTCAAAAAAAATAATGACCACATCGAAACTGTCTATTTTTATCTTTTTTTTTTTTTAAAAAAAAAAAAAAACCATCAAAAATCATCACTACTTGGACAAGCTTGTAAATCTACTATGACTCTGCGTTAGTATCACGGAAACAAGAACCTGTCTGCCATGAACAAAATATTAATTCCTGCTCCCAAGCAGGGAAATTGTCTGAGTCAGGTTTCTAATCTTGGTTATTGAAAAATTGCATGAAACTCATGTAACAGCTGTGGGTGTCGTGTCTTCAACTTTCCTTGATCCTCTTTTTGGGAGAATTTTCTATCCTTCGAAAGTCAGTTACGCGCTCCGACAGTGTAACTGGATAATGTGAACGGATCAGAAAAAACGATTCACAAAAAAACCAATAGCTAAGTACTCTTATTTGATGAAAAGTCATTTTATTCTATCATCGAAATATATTAAGCATTTTCTACAAAATACATACTAGGCATTACATAATTCAGGGCATATACAAAGAGTATATAAATAAATAAAACAATATAGGAAAGGACATTTTTAATTTTTTGGCTATTGTTTGGTTAGGATCTTTTAGAACAGTAGGTTACAGAAGGCGAACTATCTATGCGGCCTAATTTCCCTATTGATCGTGAATTATCGGTTATTAATTCATAATCCTTCAAGAAATTTCTTTATCATTCAAAGTTTTCTTACCTGCATAGATGTAGACAATCGTTTTCTTTCATGTGGCTCCATATTCACAATTTTTTTACCAAAATTACGAGGCCTTGAAAGGGAACGCAAAGATTGAGTACGGTTAGCATAATAGCGGGCTGATCCTGTACTTGAGGCTCCGGATAAGCGTCTCGAAGAACGACGGGATGCCAAGCCTGCGCTGCCAGCGCCACTTTCTACTGCGGTCTTGGGCTTAAAGACTCTTTGCATAGCAAACTTGACCAAATCAAGCGGTGCAAACCATACAAAATTCCAAATCCAAACAATGCCTGCCCAGGACCATCCACAGCCTTCAATTTGAGTAAATCCCCAATTGGCATACACTGCAATAAATGTGGCTACAAGCTGAGCAACAATAAAAGCACACATTAAAATGATAGACGGTCGCTCCATAAAGAACCAACTGTGAGAACGCGTTATGAAGATAAGACCCTGTGATATTGTAGACACTTGCAAATAGATGATGGAATGCAAAGGGAAATCGTTAGGGCTTCGGAATTGCTGCACACCAAAGTGTGATTGGAAAAATGATGTATAGTAAATGACAGCAAAGAATACAACTGTGGAAGCAGCGAGATAGAGACCGTACATGATAGCGTAAGAAAAGATTTCAAACAGATTCCATTGGTCAGGGAAAGGTGAAGGCCTCACACGGTCTTTAGAAATAGTCATGATAGTACCATCATTTAGAATAGCCAAGATCAATACCATGAAAGGAGGGAAATTGAATTTGAAAGCGAACACCATAATAGCGAAACCAACCACCACACGAATAGTAACAGAACAGGTGTAAATGGAATAGTTACGCATACGCTGGAAAATTTGCCGTGAATTGATCAATGCTTCGATGATAACAGAGAGACCCGGTTCTGTCAATACAATATCGGCTGCTGAACGTGCAGCATCTGAGGCATCGGCAACAGCCACACCGACGTTCGATTTTGATAAAGCGGGTGCATCATTCACACCATCACCAGTCATCGCCACCATGTGTCCTAAACCCTGAAGCCTTTGGACAATCTCATATTTATGCTCAGGATAAACACCCGCAAAACCATCCGCATGCAATACAAGCTCGTCAATATCGTTGTAACCCGATCCGGCCGGTGGACCATCCTTCAATGTTTTTGAAAGGAACATATTGTCACCCATACCCAAACGACGTCCTGTTTCTTTAGCAATGGCGAGCTGATCACCAGTGATCATCTTCACAGCCACACCCAGTTCAATCGCACGATCAATCGTCTCCTTTGTATCAGAACGAGGAGGATCATAAATAGGTAAAAGACCGATCAACTTGAATCCGGTACCATCCTTATCCACATTGTCTCCTTGAAACTCCTCTATAGCAACCGCAAGTGAACGCAAGCCACGACGAGCAAACTCATCAACGTCATCATTAAGTAATCTACACTGCTCCTCTGTTTTGTCACGTGTGCAAAGATCGAGAATGAAATGTGACATACCCTTGGTGGCACGATAGAGTTTACCGTCCTTTCTGTACGTAATTTCTGTTCGTTTAATGGTGGGATTGAAAGGTTCAAAGGCAAGTTCTTCTACTCCCTCACGTGCTTTGCTTGGATCGGGAAGAGAGTTAACAATACAAAAGTCGATAGCATCTTGGTTCTCCGTACGAGAGGCATAAGCTGCAATCTGAATAATTTGTTCAGCGTCAAATTCTCCATACGTCTTGATGGTTGGCTTATCTACAATAAGCTTATTCAAGGTTAATGTACCGGTTTTATCAGAACACAAAATAGTAACGGCTGCCATTTCTTCAATGGCTGTGATGCGAGTTACAATAGCCTTGTGTTCCGCCAGTTGTTTGGCGCCGATAGCCAGTGTGACAGAAAGTACCGTAGGCATAGCGATTGGAATACCACCAATCAAAAGTACGAGTAAATTATCAATACCATCACGGTATTGATAACGGAAAGCAGCATACATCACCAAGATTTCCACCACCAAAAAGATGCCAATGCTGACGAGACAGAAGTTACCAATCTTACCCAGAATAGTCTGTAAGTGACCGATATCATCGCCTGCATCGCCTACCAATTTGGCAGCACGGCCAAAAAATGTATTGACGCCTGTGCCTATGACCACAGCTTCACCTTCTCCTTGCTTCACAGTTGATCCTGAGAAGACTTCGTCTCCAGCATCTTTACCAACAGGCAGCGATTCACCGGTAAGTGCTGCTTGATCGATTGAAATCTGGCCATGAGCAGCGGTCAGACGGCCATCGGCAGGAACAACATCGCCTAATTTGATTGAAATAATATCGCCAGGAACAAGTTCAGCCGCCTCCATTGTCTTCCATTCACCGTCGCGTTTTACTTTACATTCGGGTGCTAAGGATTCCATAAGTGACTTGACCGCATTTCCTGCTTGACGCTCTTCTAGAAAACCAATCACGGAATTAGCGAGTAGTAAAAGGACGATACCGATAAAGTCTTCCCAGTCGGGCGGTCTTCCACCACCATTGGAAACTGCAATGGCGACAAGGGCAGCTGCTTCCATTACCCATGAAAGAGGGTTCCACATAAAGCCCAAGAACTGTAAAATAGGGTTGACTTCCTTATGTTCAAGACGATTGTAACCGAATTTTTCGACACGCGAGGAAGCTTCCTCAGATGTGAGCCCATCTTTGGAAGTTCTTATTAAGGTTAAAAGTTACCAATGAAATTTAAAGATAGGTAAACAATATGAAACATGGTGACAAGATCTGGAATTTTCAATGTCATAATCACACTACTTACTGTAAGAGTGTAAAAACATCACTGGGATCCATGGTTGATAAATCATATTTATCCTTATCGTACAATTCTTCAACAGAAAGATCTTGCATTTTCGGCAGATCCTTGTTGCCTTGTGATGTGTCTACAGTAGTCGTTGCATTGGGGTCCTTTTTCTCACCATTGTGGGAAGAGCCACTAGATTGTTGTTGACTATTAGTAACCGGCGCATTCTTCTCGTCTGCACCTTCCGTCTGTGAAGGTATCGTTGAATGATTTTGTTCTCTATCCGTGGAATCTTTCGTTACAGAATTTATATTTGGCTCCTCTTTTTCATTCATGTTTCGCTCAGCTATTAATTAGGTATAAATCAGATATTAAAAGATAAAAACGTAGATCTCAGAAGCTTTCCTAAGAAGCTTTGATGTAAGGCTTTCTATTGTATTGGAAGTTAAATAGGATTTCCTAGTAAAAAGTAAATTTTTAGAAAAGGAGAAAACAGAAATAGTTGACTACTATTTTTTTTTTTTTATACAAAAGCAAGCTATCACAAACCCCAAATCAAGCATAACAGCTAACATACATCATAACTTGGTAATAGCCAAGCCAGAAATAAACAAATCGAAAATCCAATGACGGTTTTCGCCGCAACTTTAATGCTACAAGAATATGTACAAATAAGGGCATATTTTCCTCATTCATACCACTGAAAGGTTTCACATTTTGCAACATTGCAGATTTAGGGTGGAACGAATTAAAAAAAAAAACTGTTGCTCAAAGATTTTTCTACCAATGCATACGGGCATTGACGGATTAAGCGTGACGTAAAGTATATAAACATTTACAAGAAATAGTAGGCTTATTTATTTTGGATAGAAAATCTTCCTTTTCCTGCTATTACAACAATATCCCGCATTTCATCCATTTCGTTTCGTTTTACATTTTGCCATACCAAAACATTTAACGGTAGTTGACGCATATTTAGAAGCGCATCGATCATTTTCTAGAAGAGTCCTTATCTTATTTCGTACAACTACTGTGTTTATAAGGGAAAAATTGCATTTCTTGATGCATCCCTACAAAATTGAACGGCAATTGTTAGCCGTCATTAGCCATAGTCAAATCATGTGGCAGAGCTTTTGATGGTTAAGCAAAAATGAAATTTGCATGCAGGTTCAGGAAAGATGAGAATCCCGTAACTTTTGATGCTAAAGGGAACCTATCTCAATTGCGTTACTATATTTTTGCTCTCCCATCTCTATTATTCAGAAACCCAACATTGGACTATTGGACCCTTTTATATTCATCAGTATTAATATTGGACATACGAGTCAGGAGTATATTGCTTCAATGATTTCCGTTAATAAGTATTCGTAAGCATTGAAATAAATCACTAAGGTACAATAATGCTATCAATCTTGAATACATCAATTATTGAACGCTTCTTTATAATCTTGAGACAAAAAAAAAAGGGGGTAATGTTATAGCAACTTTAGTATATACTAATTTCATATGTATCATCCGCGGCTACTGCATACAGTTGAACTGCTGTAGGTAACTTGTTGCACAGAAGCATATGTAGATACATGTCGTCGAAAGGGAATAAGACGTGTTTTCGAAATCTATTGCTGAGTCCACCCTCATTCTTCTTACTCATAAGTCGGCAGCTCGACATTCTCTTGTATTTACTTTAGTGACAATTGTGGCCAACATTTTTTCATTAGTATGAAGTTCTGCCCGAAAGCGAATGAGTTGCTATTCGTTTTTTTCTTTAGTGCCATGCGAAAGCATATGTATCGAGAAATAAAGTTTTCATGATTAACGAGCACAGAAGGCTTACGTCAGAATACTGCCTGTGCAAGTCTTTTTTGTTAGATCGAAATTAAAACCTCCAATGTGCATATCGACCGTCAAACTTGGGGCAAAAGAATATACATCTTGAAATAGACCAACATTTTATAGTAGATCTACATTTTAGCTACCATGTATATTCATTATACTCCATACTTTTGCTTTCTGAGTTTATCAAATCATTAGTATAGCATGCTCTTTCTCAGTCTCTATTGCCCTTCATGGCATTTTTTTATTTTCCAGGCATATTCATACAGCTCGTGTGTAAAATAATGACCATTGAACGGCGCCAATTTTCTATTTGCTCGCTTGGTAGACTGTAAGCATCATAACCAGTCCTAATGACTAAATGGCATTTACATTTGGTAGCAATGCCAATTCTTCATTTGTTTTGAATGTTGTACTTTCAAAAGAATGAATGCTTTCAAAAGAAAAAGAAATATGAAAAACTGTGATGAAGGTACAACCTCCTCCTTTCGTAAAAATCTTTGTTTTAACATAAAATTATGAAAATAGAGGTTTACGCTCTTGTATGAAATAGCCGAACCCTATCTTTCCAACTGTATTAAAGGTTTCAGAAAAGAGAATGCTGGCGAAGAATGCAATATCTTTTGAAAGCTTGGCTCTTCAAGTAATAACAAACAGTTCAGGAAACTCCATGCTCAAAGCAGCCTGTGATCATTCGAAATTAAACGGCTGTTCAGAAAGCACACTCAATCGAGAGCTTCAAAGGTGAAAGCGCGTACATACTGCAACTCGAAACTCTGAAAAAATGCATTCATAATTTTGAAGGAGATTAGAGTTTGAAGAACTTTTTCTTCAAGGCCACACTGGGCGGAGAGTGATCTGTGCTCTTCCTTTTCTTTTTGCATTTTACTGTTCGTGTGAGGACGACGAGAGGCCAAACAAACAAAAAGACCATGAATATATCAGAAGATTCCTTACGTAAAACTATATAGTGTATTTTTTGAATCACTCATGGCTAATGAATGATTGAAGATGTATCTTCTCTTTTTCTAACCCAATAATATAAATGGTGTTATTAGGTCAATTGATAGGCTTTGTATTAGGTAGAAGAGACAAGTTTTGTTTTTCTTTCCGCGTGAATGATATGAGATGAAGAGGTTTCTACTCACTTACAACCTTTTTGGATCGACTATTAGTGGCAGTATGCTGGGGCTCCACTAATCCATTCATTAAAGCGGGGAGTGAAGGGTTAGAAAGGATATCGAATCAATACGCTGATCAAGGCTTTAAGAAATGGTTAGCAGAGATGAAATATCTATTCACAAGATGGCAGGTAAAAAATGAGTCTGATATTTCTCCATCCTTTTGCTAGCCTTGTAAAGGATTTAGTTTTGAAAAGAAAAAAAAAAAAGAAAAAGAGAAACACTCATGACAAACTCATGTATAGTATGTTCTACCGCTAGCGCTTAACCTAAGTGGATCAGTCGTTTATTACTATACACTAGGAAAATCAGGTACAGATAAGGAACGTTGTATATGCTGTCACGGGTCGCTTACAGTTACATTTATTTGCTTCAGATATGTCACTTGCTGTACCGATTGTGAACTCAATGACATTCGTCTTTCAATTGCTGACGGGCTTATGCTTAGGCGAAAGTATGGGCGGGAAAGGTACAGCAGAAACAGGAAAAATGGGTTAGACCTGTCTCGAAGTATGTATTCATAGACAGTCTATATTTTTTGACACCTTAGATGCTTGGCTTGGAATAATATTGATCTTCATTGGTGTCATCATATGTGTAAGTCAAAAGTAACAGACTTAATACGATGGTTTATTTATACTTGCATGACAGACAAGTAGAAATTTTTTTTTTTTAAAAAAAAAAAAGTTGGTGTATTAAAGTACAGCTTCTTTTGAGTGGGTATTTTTTTTTGTTGGAAAACCTTAAGCGAAAAAGAAATTTCTTCTGACCTACGATGAGCATAACGGATGAAGAGTTTCGCGCTAAGTTAGAAAAACATTTCACATTCTACCGCATCAACTTGCGATCGCCATTACTATCAAACATAACATATGATCAGTGGTACCGAGTAGACATTCTGCTTGTCAATGAGCTTGGTTTGTTTCGTCGAAAAGATATTGAGCCGAACGGACAAGTAGAGATCGATTGTCATTTGTATTGTAGATCTGACACTGGCACCATGTCTCTCTGTAAAGACAGTAAGGTGGCAGTGAGACCGACACGGCCGTTTGTACAAGGACAGTTGGACGCACATAAGGCCTCGGTAGCAGGCTTCGAACGGTCGGGTAAAGGAGCCTTTGAGTATTGTATCAGCTCCTCTCCCGGGTTAGCATGCACTCCAGGCACCCACCAACAGCTTTACTTGTATATCTATGTTAAACAAAGTGTTCATTTTACAACTTCAAACAATATCCTACCTCTCATGATCGGACCTATCCATTTGAGCAGTCGTAATGGCACTGGGGCCAATAGCACTACCATTTCATCAGAGACATTGAACCCTCCTTATGATACAACACTACCATTAGAACTGTTGCCAAACGTACCACAAGATCATATGGTCTATGATGGATACCGATTATTCTCGCCTACTCCAGAGAACCATGTTGTTATTCATGAAATGTGGGACACGGGTATTCCTGGAAAGATATGGGATTCTGCTTTGGTGATGTTGGATTTCATAAAACTGATGATTGAACATCATCCGGACTACATACAAGACAAGCATGTGGTTGACCTTAGCGCTGGGTAAAGAATTTTGTATTTGAGATTTTAGTCAACAAAGGGGGTTTTTGGACTGAATTTTTTTTTTCTCGGATTTGCCCATTATTGAACAGAACAGGTTTATTGGGCCTATATACCGCATTCTCTGATGCGAAACCTCATAAAGTAACTATTACAGAACTTGAAGAAGCGATAGATTTGATCAACAAAAATACTGTAGCCAATTATCCTCCCGAAAGCCAACCACCGACGGTGGTGGAAGTCAAAACTCTATTATGGGGCAATGAAAAGGAAGCAGCTGCTTGTGGAAAAGCTGATCTTATTCTCGCTTCGGATGTCCTTTATGAAGCTCAATTCTTCAAGGATTTGGTGGAAGCATTAGCCGACCTAAGCCATGACAAGACACGTATTTATATTGGCTATAAACGTCGTGGATTGACTGTGCAGGAAGAAGAGGAATTCTGGGGTTTATGTAACGATCATGGCTTTACTGTAGATTTATTGAAATTAAAGAGTGGTGATGGCTCTGACAACGAGGTAGACGATGTGCTTGTTCCAACCATCACTCGTGAAACCGGCGTGCAAATTTACCGATTGTCAAGACAACAGAAATAGCCATCGGATCATTCCAAAAGATAGACGTACTTCTCCTTTATAGATGGCATTGATTCATGATAGAGATTAAAAAAAGTTGATCAGAGATCACCCACTTTATAATCTGCTTGAAATAAATATATCTCTTTATTTTTATTTTTTTCCTTGTTGAGGGGGGTTTACTTTATGTTTTATACAAAGGGAAAACCGCTTCTGTTATCCTCTGCTTCTTCATCCACACCATCCTCTTCCGCCGCGATTTCTCTTGAAGAAGAAGGCTTGGAAACAAGACAGCAACCGAAAGACAACACTTTGGTATCTGAGCAAAACCAAAAAATAACAGGACTCAGTGATTCGGCGGCTATCCATTTATTCTTTAGCTACACAGACAAACTTCCGTATTTCATACTGGCAGCATCTATGTTGTCCATGATGACCTATTTGTACACACTGATTGTCTTGCCGTTTGTGATGACAGCTACCATTCAACAGACCAATCGCACGCAGACAATAATAGATAACAATGGCACCTACGTGCCAGTCGATATTGGTTGTCCCTTTTTAACGCCAAGAGCAGCGCCCGCCACAAGCGTGCACGACTTACGACCGGATGATATACGTATCGTGGCTGGTATAGGTGATAGGTAGAGAGCTAGATATCGAGAGGGAGGGAGGGTGGGGGGGGGGCGTTAAAAGCTGCTGTACTGAACAAGGATATCTCATTTTCTTTTTTTTTTTTTTTTTTTCTTTTTCAGCGTGATGGCGGCGTTTGCGGCCAAAGGTTTAGAAGAGAGAAGCTTTTTCAATATTAAAAACTTGTATGAAAACAGAGGCATCTCGTTCCCCATGGGAGGTGTAAGTTTCGTTGGAAAAAAAGATGTTGTCCTGATGTATATGAATTAGCTTAACGGATTCCTCTTCTTTGGACGACAGGACCCCGATACCTACACTCTCCCCAACATCATCAACTACTACTCTCATGATTTGCTGGGCTCGTCTAAAGGAGATCATCTTATCACTATTTGCTTTGGCAATCAGATTTGTCCTCCGGGTCAATATCGCCCAAAAATCGATGTGCTGAATGCTGCGCAATCTGGCGCGCGCAGTGTTAATCTAAACCATGAAATAGACTACTTAGAAGATCAATTAAACGACATGTATGAAAAGGGTACGGCGAAACCGACGGATTGGAAGTTGTTGACGTTTTTTATTGGATCCAATGATATTTGCCATTCGTGTACGGAACCTACCTCCTTGCCCACACCCTTTGCGGCAAACGTTCTGGCTGCTATTGAAAGAATAAGAGCTACGATGACAAATATACTCATACAAGTCAGTAAGTTGAAGCCGGAGTGGTAGCGGGGCTGGGGGGTGGTGGGGAGGGGAGGAGGAAAGCCAATGTTGGCTATGGGCTTGTCATTGATCCACGCCATTTTTTTTTTTTTTTCTCTCAAGTCGGGCTGATGAGAGTTCATGATATTGTGCTGGCTACTTCAAACTATACAGACTATTGTACGCCTATTCCAATGAGTGACTTTATCGGCCATGATCATGAATGTGAATGCTCCCATAGTGAATATAACCGCACCATCATGTCCGACATGTTTCCGAAATACAACGACGCTTTGCAGAATATTGTGAAGCAATACCAGGTGACAAAAGATCCTAATTTTGCTGTGGTGTTCCAACCTTTATACATCGACATTATGAGTTTTCCTATTGAGGCCATCAGGTAGGGTAGAGTTTTCCATATACATTGTGTATGGAGCGCTGCTTTTTTTTTTTCGATTCTTATTCATCTCTCTTTTTTGCGATATTTCTCAATAGCAATATTGACTGTTTCCATCCATCCGCATTGGCTCACAGTTGGATGTCCAAAATGCTTTGGTAAGTCCATTTTTTTTGTGTGTATCAAGCCACAGAACGTCGCCGCTCATTCATGCTCTTATCTACGTCTATAGGAACATGATGTTTATGTCTCCTGAGCAAAAGCAATTAACACTTGAATATGATGCCAATGCCTCGGTCTTTTGTCCAACGGATAATGATCGAATTCAAACACTTTGATCCATTTGCAGCTTATTATTGTCGGTTTACATCTTTGTTCCCTTCTATTTCATATGACCTTTTGCGCAACAATAAGAATGATTACTATGACTACTATTATGAACAATATGATTAAGCCTATTTGTATGATGGTAAATGAGTCATCGATAAGCAGTTCAGGATTTTATGCCGACGATAGAATAAAAAAAGGTTTTGATTATCCGCTCGCAGGCAAAAGGCATGTAGGTTTCGAAGTTGCATGAGTCTAGGTACCACTGTGGCTTCTCTCATAGCGCTCTAACAGTATCTATTGTCATTTTTGAGGAACGGATTGGGCAACAAAGTAAAAGAACCTATCATTCAACATCATTTGTTCGTGTCCCTTTCAAAAAGAAAAATGTGTACCCAATCATGACTCAAAAAGGGTGCTGTCAAAAAGAAAAGTGAATCAAGGAACAATAGCTGTAAAAAGTGACGGGTCGAAAATTGAGGGTCCAATGATGGATGATTGATTCAAGCGGGGTTCTCTTTTGCATGGATGAGTTGGGTTTATTTTTATTTTTTTTTATATCTGATTCTCCCAATTTCAACTCTTTTTTGTCGAACCTATTCCCTTTTTTTCTTCTCAACACATTGAGAAACAGCATAGATTTTTAATAAAATGAGTAGTCACCCATGGTCACCCGAAGATTGGAAGTCAAAGCCTATTGTCCAAGACGTTATTTATGAAGACCAAGAACATTTGGATCGTGTATTGAACAAGTTGCATCGGTTGCCGCCCATGGTATCTGCTGCAGAGGTAAGTTCAGTAGTATCCTTAGCATGGTCAAGACGAGTGGGATGGTTTTTTTTTGTCTGATGCTTTCAATGAGAACAGATCGAAAAATTAAGAGAGCAAATGAAAGAAGCCGCTTTGGGCAAGTCGTTCATATTACAAGGTGGTGACTGTGCGGAATTGTTTGATTACTGCTCACAGGTAGAATGAAAAGATGGGACGTCTTGAGCTACCCATAGACGGATGGTTTTTGCTGACTCTTATAACCACAGGAACCTATTGAAAACAAGTTGAAGGTTCTGTTGCAGATGTCACTTGTTTTGACGTGGGGTGCTCGCACACCTGTCGTTCGTATTGCACGTATGGCAGGCCAATATGCAAAGCCTCGTTCCAATCCAACAGAGATGTATGAAGGCAAAGAAATTCATTCTTTCAGGTAAAAAAAAAAGAATAAAAGAAAAAAAAAAAGAAAAAAAAAAAACGCGGATGAGATAAACCAAGTCTTCCTAAGAAACGCATTTGTTTTTTCATCTGTTTGTAGAGGTGATAATGTAAATGGTTTTGACCCGAATGATAGAAAACCTGATCCCGAGCGTTTGTTAGGGTAAGTGATCGCTTCTTTTGTCGTGCAAGAGTTTGTCTTTTTTTTTTTTTTTGCAGCGAACAGCACGCCAGAGAGTAGAAAAAAAAAACAAAATACATTCTTATTGATGTCGATGATCTTAGTGCTTACTTTCATTCAGCGGCTACACTGAACTATGTGCGCACGTTAATCGACTCTGGATTTGCAGATTTGCACGAACCTTCCAAATGGAACCTCAGTCATGTACGATCGGACAACGTCAAACGAGAATATGAATCGATTGTGCATCAGTTATTGGATTCGCTCGACTTTATGAAAACAGTGGGTGCGGATCCATCGGACAGAGCCAGCAGTGCATTGAATTCGGTCGACTTTTATGTATCGCATGAAGCACTTTTGTTGGATTACGAGTCGTCGTTAACCCGTCTGTTGCCTTCACCGTCGACAAAGGAAAAGAAATGGTACAACACAGGCGCACATTTTCTGTGGATTGGAGATCGTACGCGACAACCGAATGGAGCACATGTAGAGTACATGCGTGGTATAACGAACCCTATCGGCATTAAAGTGGGTCCTAGTACAGTCCCTGAACAGCTTGTAGAACTGTTGCATACAGTGAATCCGGATAAGGAGATTGGCAAAGTGACACTGATTACACGATTTGGAGCGAATAAAGTAGAAAGCTGCTTGCCACAGCATATTGAAGCGGTGCGTCAAGCAGGACACATGCCAGTTTGGGTTTGTGATCCTATGCACGGTAATACAAAAACGGCGCAAAATGGACAACTCAAGACGCGCCACTTTAAGGACATCATACAAGAACTATCCCAAACATTTAGAATTCATAAAGAATGTTCGAGTCAATTGAATGGCGTGCATTGTGAATTGACAGGGGATTCAGTGACAGGTAAAACGACAAATACAAGGTGTCTAGCACTTGTTGGTTTGCGAGAAACTCAACACTTTTGTCTTTTTTTTTTTTTTTTCCTCCTTTAGAATGTATTGGCGGTTCGATGGATTTAACAGACAAAGATTTGTCTACCAATTACCAAACCCATTGTGATCCACGTCTTAATTACGAACAGTCGCTTGATGTCGCCTTTTTGATAGCTAAATATTACGAAAAAGAACGTAAATCACATGACTTCCCTACCCTATAGAAAAGAATAAAAACCTAGATTGTCTCTATGTGTGTATGTAAAGAAGAATACATGCAACTTGCATATAGGCCACAAACCCATCCAATGGAATGAGTTGAGCGTCCACTTTTATTAGAAGAGCGAAAAGCTTCTTTTATTGGTTGCACCTGCAAATGGTTCTCTCCACAACAAAAAAGAAAAAATTCGTCATTTCTCGTCGTCACCTTTAAGGAAAGTAAAGCAAAAACGAACACGGGGAGGCATTAGAGTTTTCTAGCATAGAATATGAGGAAGCACGAAAAAAAAAAAAAAAAAAGATCGGTTGATGTTCCATTTTCGCTAAAATCTGAGATGAAATCCCGCTGATGTAACCCCCCCCCCGCACCCCTCGCTTTTTGTCGCCACACAGCCGCCGCCATAGGCTTTTTCCTTTGATGAACCATAATGTAAACAAACATGCGGTAAATGAGTCAGAGAGAGACTGATAGAGAAAAGAAGGCGAGGCGCTATTCAGAATGACCTAATTGTAGTATCATCTTTATTTATTTCATTACAAAACAAAAAAAGAAAAAAAAAAAAAAACAACAAAAAGTAAAGATATTTAAGTTTTAGACTTTTGGCGCTTTTCTTTACCCGTTGAAGAGAATATACGCTCTAATCATCAAAGATGCTGATACTGATGACGGTGACACATTCAGTCGCCGCAATTCTGCAATCCTCTTTAAAGAAGGAAAAAGTAAATAACTAACGCCTTCCATCTCTAAGCGTAAGAGAGGGAATTTTTTTTTTATTACTTAAGATATGCGTGTGTGACCATGGGAATTATATACACGCAACTATAAAAAAAAAAATTGTTTGATTCGGGATAGCCAAAACTCGCAAACTGTGCCAAAAAAGCAAAGAAGAAGGATCTAAAATATAGCGCAAAGGATGATACACCACGTTCATCGTGAAGGTATTTTTGTTTTCTCTTTGGTTTGTCTGCAGCGATAAGCACTGTGTCTATGGTGGGTTTCCAAAGAAAACGGTACCGAACAATGACAATTTTCTTCGTGCCTTGAAAGTTCTTACAAGGTACACAAAACCCGAAAAAAAATGGGGTTTCACTTCCATTTGTCGCAGATCAACAATAAATTTTTGTCATTTTTTATTCCTATGTTGAAAAAAACAGGCTGACAGAA
The DNA here is from genome assembly GCF_025528875.1 of Mycotypha africana. NCBI lineage: Eukaryota > Fungi > Mucoromycota > Mucoromycetes > Mucorales > Mycotyphaceae > Mycotypha > Mycotypha africana. Next base: position 239,662 of record NW_026515736.1, on the reverse strand, counting down.
AATGTGTGTGTGTAAGTGTGTGTGTGTGTGTTGCATTTATGTACAAGGCTTATGTATAGACGTTTCTGTCAAAAGGCTGCCTACTTTATGCTTTTCTTTAAATAACCATTTTCCCGATAAAAAAGAAGGATGACGAAATCCAAAAAAATAGAGCCCCCGTTATACAACTGTTTACTGTCTTTCTGCAATAAATTGACTTGAAACGTCTTGTTGATGCGCTTCTATTTGTTAAGAGCTCATGCGCACCATCAGCGCCAGAGAACACCTATCGTTCAGCTATCATCTTATTGTCCTCTACTCACTTTAGCGTTACACAAGCTTCGAAAAACTCTGTTACAAAAAGAAAACTTTTTGGGTTAGAACCAAAAAAAAAAAAAAAAAAAAATCAAATAATAAAAAAAAAAAACCTGCTTTTCTATCTGTCGTTCATTCTTTCTTTCTTTCAATTATCTTGTTATTATTTTATACGTTCATCGTCCTCTTAAAACCAACGACAAGACATTAACGTTCGTAGAATGAAGACACTTCAACAAACGAAGAATAAAGCTACCAAGAACGGTAACCATGGAAATTGGAAACATCCGACTTCTGTTGCCCACTCATCAGCAACTCCGCTTCAAAACGCACCACCTTTAGAGGTTATCGTCGCAAAAGATGAGGGACCATCCTCCACAGCAGCGTCTCCTCAACCGTGCAATCGTACTGTAACCACGAATGCTGTTTATACGCAAAACAATGACTATCCAACCCACCCAAGTCCATCTGCTATAAGCGAAACGGCTGCTGTCAGTGCTTTGTAAGTAGTGACGTTGAATGCGCTCAGAAAAAAAAGATTATCTGAGCGTGTGTCTTTTTGTGCATTTTGTGTCATTTTTTAATTTTTTTGGTACCTGGGTCGCTGTTACAACGCACAAGTATCACCTTGAAAAGAAGAGCGGATACTGCTTTCAAATCAAATGATCTGTATTGACGCTTACTTTATGTATTTTCATGATTTTTTAGACACGCATCCTCACTACAACAGCCAGCATTCAATGATCAAACAAAGTTACTAACAAGGTAGGCTAATTTTGCTACTATTATTTGCCTGATTTCCTTTTCTTTTTTTGTTTTATTATTGTAAACCTATCAAAAAGCTGCTTGATATTATTGGTGCGACCCAAACCATAAAAAAAAAAGCTACTTTCTCCCCCTCTTTTATTGCTCACCCCCTTAAATCCAGTAAATCACATAAAAAGGAACTTGACAATTCTTTTTTTTTTTTTTTTTTTTTTTTTATACATATATTTTCTCTGTTACTCACACAAAAAAAAAAAAAAAAATATCCTCTTCCTTCTTATTGTCATACATATCCATAGCAATAATAATATGATGGCCCATTCGCAACCTGGAACACCTCATCCTGAAAGTAACATGCAACAACATCTAGTAGACCAGCAACAACATCCTCCAACGGCGACTACGGCTACTGATATGTCTCCTTATCGTGCACCCACGCCATCTTATTCAACAGGTCGTAGTACTTCCCTCAGAGGCAGATCAAACCTGTTTTCAAATGATATTGGACCTTATTTCAGCTCTACAAAGATCTATGACAATTTATATGCTTCAGACAAGCAAACACTGTAAAGTATAGATGACTCTATTTTTTGTTTTCCCCCCCCCTTTCTACATCAGACGACTAATTATCATGAAAACAAAAAAACAAAAAAAAAATTCTTCCTGTTTGCTTTGCTTTTATTTATAGATTATCTGTACGTATCCAATCCAAGTTTGATCGTGGGTTCTTCTTGGCGGATAATGACTGGACTTGTTACCGACGCAATTACTTTCAAGTGAGCACTGTCTTTTCTCTCCATGGTTTCAACCATTATTACGCTGTAGAACCTCATATCTATGTCAGCGCCACCAACAGCAATAATGAACTCGCTCTGTATCCTGTTCAACGCTTCTTGGTGGGTATCAGCGCTCGTGCTGCTAATAACGACAAGACGGTTGAACTGATTCAACATACGCCCAAACGTGACAAAGGCCCTCAATTCACACCTGAACCCAAACCTATCCTGCCGGGTGGAAATCTTTCGATGAGCTCTGTGGCCAATAATCAAAACATTGTTACCTTTGAACGTATTCAATTCAAGACAGCCACTGCCAACAATGGTAAAAGAAGAGCTGCTCAACAATACTATGTCGTCATGACCGATTTGTACGCTGAAACAGATAGAATGGAATTGATCAAGATCGGTACCTGTCAGTCCGCCTCTCTCATCGTGCGTGGCAGAAGTCCTGGTCATTATGCTGATAACAATAATGCCATCCCCGTCGCTCCTGGGCCCGGCCATAAAGTGCATCCTTATTTGTATCAGCAACATCATCCACCCTATCCCGAGCCTTCCATGGCTGCTCATCCTGCCCCCTTGTTGATGGGTCCTCCTCCCCCTCCTCCTCCTCATCAGCAGCCTCAACCTACACCCACCACGAGCTCTGAGCCGCCGATGACACCTCAATTAACGCCTCCTTTGAGACAAGACCTCCGATCTCATTCATCCGCGTATTACCCTACGTCCTCTGTGCCACCCATGAAACAAGAGCTCATGGAGGCGCCTCACCATCATTCATCCCCCTATGATGCTGCTGCTACTACTACTACGACCACCACTCATGTGGCTACGGGCCCTGGTTCTGCTTCAGCTCCTGCGCCTCCTGTACAACCTTCACCTTATTCTTATTATCCTTATTATCCTCAGCCCGCACCTTATGCTCAATATATAGTACATGATGGTCACGACTACTACAACAATAACAGCCACCCTCATCCTCATCACCCATCCCACCAAGACGCAAAGTATCAAACGCCTCTTATGTATCAACATCATACTGCTTACGAATTCAATCGTGCTCGTTATGATAGTGCGTCTTCTGGATCCTCCTCTATCCCATCACCGGGTGCGCATCCTTCACAACAACAACAACATCAACAACAAACTTCTACTGCTACTACTACCAGTGGTTCAAACAGTACAGAACAACAGACTTACTTTGGACAGCCACATCATCCACGCTCTTCTCCTTATTCTTCTCCTTATCCTGCTGTATTACAACAACAGTCATCTTCGGAACAGCAGCAACAAACAAGGATGCCTCCTATGATGTCTTCCAAGCAGTCTTCCATGGCTTAGAGAAAATAACTTTTTTTTATTATGTTACTTTCATTACAACTACTATTTTACAACTACCGCCACCGTTCTATCCTCTCCTCCTTCTCCCCACCTCCTCTTATGTTTCATTATTGTTGTTACAACCCATGTCTTTTTATTATTGAACTGTCTTAGTGTACTCCATAGTGAAGAAGTAGAAAAAGATACTCCATTTTATTATTATCTATTTCATTTTTTTTTCTTCTTTGTCAAATCCCTACTGTTTACTTGAATATTTTCATCATTATACATTACAACTATAAATATATATGTATATGAATATATATATATATATATATATCGATATCCTTTATTTACAAATAAAAAAAAAAAAAAAAATAATTAAATAGGCCTTGAAAAAAAAAAAGACTTGTAAGGGGGGTATCATTTAGGCTGAAAATAGGCTTTTTCATACGCGTTCTTTAGCCAACATGTGCTGTGGCTTCATGATGCGTAGTCGTTGTAGTGGTGAGGTTGGTCACAGGCTCCTCCATCTGAGTGGTATCCGTAGCACGGTATCCCGCCTTTTTCTCCTCTTCAAGCTTAACAGTAGGATCATCGGATACAAACGATAGGAATTCTTTTTCCACCATATCTTTTACCTTTGCCATAAAGGCTTGCTCTTCATTTGGCTCCAAATACAAATGGACTCGTAAAGAATCCAGCAGTTTGTCCAATCTTGTCTGATCTCCATACATCGTCAACATATCCACTTTACTATAGGAAGGGAAAAAAATAAAGGTGTTCGTGAATGTGTATGTTTTGCATCAACAGAGGAGACGCGTCTGCACTTACTGTTCATAATCCTTGTATTCTTGCACGAGTTCTTGGAGCTGATCCAGAATTTCCTGCGGGACATGCTCACTTTGTATCACTGTTCTACGACATGCATAAGGTACACCTAGACACAGACACAACGGAATTAACTCTTGATCCACATGGACGGATTTTTACATCCATTCTGAGTTACTTACGATGTGAGTGTAACTTGTCTATTTCTTTGCTAATATGCAAATACTGAATTTGAGAATGGTTGCTTAATAGGTTAGGGTCGTAAGGTGTAACAATGACGCCAATAAAGGGTTCATCTCCCGTCTTTTCATCTCTGAATAATGTTTGATACGACGTCTGATTTTCAATATCACGAATACTCGGATGCGGCTCAAATGTCGGATGAGAGTGATACCAGCCTACGACGTTCAGTCCCTTTTCTGTAAACACTTCACGCGCTCTCATTTCTGACGCTGGATCCATTTCACATTGAATGCCTGTACTTGTACTTTGACAAGGAAAGACACTCAAGACTTGGAGCACATGGATCGTGCCTCTTTGGATAAACTTTCCTCCTAACAACCCAATAATTTCTGTATGCGCCAGATGGGAATGGAAATCCATCACCAACTGAACCCCTCATGTAAGTAAGTATCCATTGGCTTCGTTCGCCCAAGACAACCCCCCCAAACACACTTTTTTCTTTTTCTTCCTTACCAATGCATCACTTATCATTTCCACTTCAAAGGGTGCCGGTGCTTTCTCGTGATAGTTTTGTGTTGGAATGAGTGTAAATGGATCGTAACCTCGTCCAAATTCGTCTCCACCATAGAATTGATGACGCTGAAATTTTCGAACCGCACGTTTTGGTTTTGAATCTATAAAAAGGGGAATGAATATGAAACAGAACAGCTTCAAAACAAACCCGATAACTTTCTCATTTACCCGTCCGAACAATCACTTGATGCTCTATCACTCGGCCTTCCAACTCTTTTGGATCCACCCTAATCGTTTTGTCAAGGTTTCGCATGAGAGGTACATACTTTTATGAAACAAAAACAAATGCCCTCTACTTTACCATTCGCCATATTCATTTCTCACTTTTCTCTTTCTGGGCCCGTCGTATTGAACCACAAGATCGGCTGCATCGTCAAAGTCGTCCATAGCATCTTCATGTGATGTCGTCGTCGTCGTCGTCGTATGCGTACGTTGTTTCATGATGCGTGGGCCGCCCGATACCGTATCCACATTAATGACGCCTATGTTTTCCAAGTAATCATGGACTCGACCAATCGCATTGACATCGCCGCAATCTTTTAATCCTTTTCTGGCACTGGTTTTGGTTAAATATCTCGGTTTGCATTGTTCCCAACAAGCCAACATGTGATTACGGATTTTCAAGTAACGTTCGGGTGTCTTTGTCGCTTTGCCTCTGAACCACTCTGGATTATGCAGCTTTTCTTCTTCGGCTATTTCATAGGGAGAAAAGACAAGACCGGAGGGCGGTGGCTGTTGTAAAGTGTCCGATGGTATGACTGCTGCTGCTGCTGAAGTGGGTGGTGAGGATGACGGTGTTGTTTCTCGAGGTGCTATTTTAGATATCGCCCTCGTTGTTTTTTCCTCAGAAACTGCTTCTTCTTCTTGAGTCGTTGTCGTAGTAGTAGTAGTAGCTATAGGTTGGCCCTCTCGTGATTCACTATCTCCATTGGAGACACGATCGGATGGAATGACAAGTGCAGTAGGAGATGAGGGATGTGAAGACTGTGCACTCTCTGCTGCTGTTGTTGATACGATGAATGGCGTACTGTTTTCTGAGCTACGGTTATTGGTATCTGGATCAGACGTAGAAGACATCCACCCGATGGGTTGCTCCTGCTGCTGCTGCTGCTGCTCGATCAAGGGCGCATCGCTCACTTGGTCTGATTGTACTATGTCTAAATCCTCATCTTCATCCATACTCAAGACATCATTCTTCCCATCGACATCAGCAAGACCCATAGGTGCGGCTAACGGCTTTACAGCTTTGTCTTCTGCAAGACCTTCGTAGGTTGAGGGGCCCTGTTCTGGTATTTGTATGTCTTTGTCTTGTTCTTTTTTCACTTTGTTGGATTGTTCTATTTTACGTCTTTTTGGCTGTAGCTCTAACTATAAGGGATCCAACAACGCCAAATATGTCAACTTGGGATTAATTTATCAGTTTTTTAAGGTACACAGATAGATTCATGTGGAGACTTTACTTTGTTATATTGTTGCAGATGTCTTGCATGATTTTTACATTGCAATGGATTTCTCGTTCCAACGTAGTCAGACACTGGTTTCCAATTGCCATGTCCATATTTTTCCAATGCTTCTATCAGCCGTTCATCTTCTGCTTCTGTCCATTTCGTTTTATGGGACGGTAATGAAGCCGATGACTTATGCGTACCACCTCCTATAACGTGTTTTTGGGATTTTTTTCAGTCATATGATCTTTCTAATAGATCTCCCTCTCGTTTGCTCAAATGTTTACCCTTTGCATTGTAAGATGATGAAGAGGACGCTGATGACTTGAATTGTTTCTTCTTTTTCATACTGCTATTATGATGGCTGTTGTTTTTCTTGAGGGTACTTAGGGTATCTCGTCCATAAAAATATTCTTCTTCTGCAAGCATTTGTTCTATTAATTGCCGGGATTTTTCGTCCATATCGTCGTCGTCTGGAAGAAAGGGTTGCGTCGATGGTAATGAAGGTGATAATGAAGGCGACCTTTGTACTGATGAAGAGGCTGTGGTTGCTTCTCTCTCCACTTGTTGCCTTTATTTTAAGATACAAAAAAGAAAAGGATGAGCTTTCTTTCCCGACTTGAATCATTATCAACAAGTTACCCTTCATTCAATGCCATTGTTCCCTGATCAAAATCCTCAATGTCAATATCAACCATCTCCTCGTCATCATCCATCTTGAGTAAAAGTAAATATGTAATTTACTAGAGAAATAGATCAAGAAAAAATGTCTTTTTTTTTTTTTTTTTTTTTTTTCTCCGTGACTGGACTCAATTTTATGGATGTGGAGTGTGCGGATCACACAAATGCCTTTTTTTCTTTTTCCTCCCTTTTCTTCTTTAGCACACATTTTTCCGATCCAGAAAAAATGATGGAATACGTGTCAAAGAAAGCCTTCGTTGTAGGCGTTCCAGCGGCTCTCATTGCCATAACGCACTTAAAATCACTACCGTTTGCCTATACAGTTCGTTCCTGGCTTCTCTTGAAGGCCTTGATCAAACGAGCAAAACAACATGACTTGAAACCTGACCGTAACTATTTTTTTGTTGAAGCAAATGCCCTCCAAGCCGGCCCATCCAGACTGAAAAAGCTTTTTGCGTTTATTATGCTTGTGTCATTTCTATAAAAACGGGATAGCTTTATTCACTGTCGTAAGCCAAGATCATCGTTGCTATTTGGATGATATTGATTACAACCAGCACATGGTAAAACAATAGAAAAAGCGGTGGATGATGTGGAGGCTATTTTCCGTATTAATTAATCATCGCCATTCATCTTTTAAACAGAATAATAGGTAACGTGAGTTGTCTCTTTCTTGCATCCACATGTGCGACTACTATCCTAGGATAGGCTATTGTTTGTAGACATTACTCAATGCATCTTCTACCCGTATAGCATGTATAACAAAGTATTGGATTTCAGCCGAATTCATATTTTATATACAATCTTTCCCAAAGTAATGATGGAACCAGACCATCATCTCTTCGGTCACAATGGCGGTGTTGTCACACTGTTCAGAAGGGAGATTCCATCCCTTGCCAAATATAAAGTACAGAGCCGAATTTGGACATGGAACGAAAAGTGGCTCTTCCTTCAACATCGATTTGTGCTTGTGGATGACAAAAATACGGTCGCTTGCTTGGCTGTCAGTAAAATTGTCTTCAAAAAGCTCTCTGGCAAAACGGTCCCGCCAGCAGACGTCTTGGAGCTTTGTGGTCATGACATTACCAATAATAAATATGTAGAAGAGAGAAGAAGTCGCAATTGGGAAACGGCTCAGCACATTTTAAGCTTGGATAAGTTGAGAGAAGATCCTTACGCTTGGTCAAATTTGTAAAAAAGCAAGTTTTCTTTAAAGCAAAAAAAAAAAAAAAAAGCCGAATAAAATAACCCATTCAATAGATGATCCCCATTTGTCGTTCTGTTGGTAAGAAAAAAAATAAAAAAAAAATAGTATCCTTTGGCATCGATGACAGACCGCATACAATTGAATAAATTATTCCCTCATTCGCTCCCCGCCTTTCGGTTGTGCGCCTCTTCTATTTTTCATTTCTTTTTTTTTTTTTTTGTTTTTGGCTGCCAAGTTCCTTTCTTTATCTTTCGCGAAAACCAGTTTTCAGAAATGGATGATACAAATGTAAAACTTTCAATAGATCTCAGTAACAAAATACTGCAACAATTGGCCAAACTGACAAATAAAGCTTTCGTCACTGTGGATATTGGGCCCAATCTGATGCAAGCTCTGAAATATCTGGCGGGTACACTTCTTCTAATGAGATCCTTTGACGTAAGTTGCGTTTACCTCAAAAAGGCAAAAAAGGAGAAGGGAAAGTTAGAACAAAAAAACCTTGTTAGTGACATGGCGTTTTGACATCAATGCTGGTTTCCTTTTTTGTTTTTCTTTCTGTGTGGTTTTGTAACCTCATGGCAGCTTATGACGACGGTAGCCACCAACAAGAGAGTCACTATGCATTGTCATTGTTGCACTCAGCATCAGAATGAGGAGAGACACTGCTGTTGTAGTTTACGGAAGAACAACAAGGAAAAATAAACATGCTTGTGTAATGCAAAAAAAAAAAAAAAAAAAAAAAAAAGAAAAAAAACAAGCAGTGAGGAAACCATGATGCAAGGTTATCTGGATGAAGGGGAGTAGGGGTTTGAAATTGGATAACGATGAGAGTGTTATGTGGATTGCATTTTTGGTTCATTTTCCTTAAAAAGACATCACCGCCCTTTTCTTCTTTTTTCCATGAATTTTTCTTTTCCACACTAAATCATACGTCTCATAGACTCTTTTGTCCGCTTCTTCCCTCTATTTTTTGTCTCTCTATGAACTCACTGAAGGCCTTCAATGCGTTCTACAACAGATGCTACAACAAGCGCCCTATTTTAACGCTTTGTGTAGCCAACGGTATCCTCGGTGCCATCAGCGACAGTCTAGCACAAAGTATCACCTTATACAACAGCCATCATAAGCGTCAACAGTTGTTTGAAGAAGATCGCTACCTGCCAGACCAACTGAAAAAGCACAAAGATCTATGGACAGCATCAGATCAATGGGATTTTAAAAGAACGTTTCGATTTGCCGCCTATAATTTCTGTGTAGCTCCCTTGGGAGGGAAATGGTACATGTTTTTGGACAAGTTCTTCCCTATGCCCGTCGTGGCGACTGCAGCAAGCAAGGTGCTTCAACAACAAGCAGCCAAGACAGCGAATAAAATGGCTATCAAGCGTATGATCACAGATCAAGCCCTATTTGCACCCGCCGGCTTAGTTTTGTTTTTCACTGTCATGGGATTAGCCGAGACAGGCGGCCGATGGGAAGGTGTGAGAGAAAAGTTTAGAGACGCGTACGCGCCTGCTTTGATCGCTAATTACAAAGTCTGGCCAGCCGTTCAGTTTATCAACTTTAAATTTATGCCTTTGCCTTATCGTCTGCCCTTCGTGAGTACATTGGGTATTGTTTGGAACGCTTATTTGAGTTGGCTGAATAATGCTTCAAAACAGGAAGAAAGTGTTTTGGAAAGCCTTCAAAAGAATGAGAAGGAAGGCTTGCAAGTCATTTCACCTGCCTAGACCATTCGCGCTATGTCATCTAGTTCATCCCTATTTATTTATTATCATCATTTTTTTTTTTTTTGTACCTTTTATATACCACGCGTTTTGTAATTAAATCTGAATTTTTTGTATTAGAAATTGAAAAAAAAAGCATTCGATTTGGATCAAATTCTAGTATGAAATTTTATTGTACACAATAGATAAAGGGGAGGGAATCATAATGTAGAGTGGCAGCAACAAGAGGAGCATCTTTTTTTTTCGATCGTATCGTACGCATTTAATGTTGAGCGCCGCTACGTTGTAATAAAGTAACTTGTGCGTTCACTTCTGGTAAGTCCCGGTGGCCAGAAGAAGGGGTGGGCATAAAACCAACCTTGACCAGATAGGCTAAATAAAGACCTAAAAGGTCGTCGTCCATGCGAGGTTGCTTGACGTTGTCAAAAGCTAATACTTGTTGAGTATGGGTATCATCTAATGGAGCACTTTTAGTAGAGGTTGGTAAATCATCCAATACGAAATGAAGAAGTGGGAAAAGCGAATGATCTTGAGATTTGAGTGTGTATTCTGTCAACTTGTCTCTCCAGTCAATGTACTCCGTTTGTTGACAACGATAACCATAAGTCATCAGAGAAGCAAAAAGGTGATTGAAGGTAAAGCCAGCAGGATGGCTCACTTGAAGAACGCCCAAAAGAGTAGACTCTTTATCGTGATAAGCAGCACCGGCAACGACAGACGCAACGTAATCTACAGAGCAGCAGTTGACGTCGTTGGTAATGGCAGGTACATAACCCAACTCCACACATCCCTTCACTAAACGCCAGATGAAATCATCTGTGTTCGTCACACCGCTATGGGAATCGCCTAGAATATAACCAGGACGGATGATCGTGGCCGGTAGACCACGGCGTCTGGCTTCCATGATGATCTTCTCTGCTACCCATTTACTTTGACCATAACCATTTTCTAATCCTGTACGGCTTACTTCCAAGTTGTTATTTTCGAAAACAGTGGCGCCTGAATCCACAAATGCCGCCGTGTCCAGAACAGAGGTAGAGGAAACAAAATGGAACGATTTCTGACGTTGTTCGGAGGCCAAACGAATAGCCCAGAGCGTACCGATGACATTAGGTGCACGTAATTGCTGGTAAGGGTATACCCAATGAACGAGAGCACCATTATGAACCACAGCATCGGCTTCGGAAGCACAGCGCTTCCAATCGGCTTCGGATAGACCGAGATGATCACTGGATAAATCACCGCAAAGGGCTTCCATTCGATGCTCATCCTCCTCTTTCCAAACCAAGTGATTGATGGCAGCTTGTTTCACACGGTGGAATGCCGTTTCATTATCTTTCGCACGGACAATGCAAATGACCTTCTTTGTGCCCGGGTAATGAAGCAACCTGCTGAGGATAAAAGCTCCCAAAAAGCCAGTGCCACCGGTGAGGATAAAGGTACGCCCCTCCGAAGGTCGTGCATCCAAGGGTGGATAGGATTCACAAAGATATTCGTCCACCAAAGACTGAACATCAGCAGCATAGTCGACAATGTCTTTCTTTTTATCCGATGCGTCTATTTGTTCTATGGATTGATGCTCAAAAAGCAAATCACCTTTTTGCAATCGAGTGACTTCACGAGCAAGACCCGCAATGGTGGGTTCGGCAAAGACAAGGTTCAAAGGAGCATCTACTTGGAACTGTTGACGAATCTCGAAAATCAAACGGGTCGCAATCAATGAATGACCACCGATATCAAAGAAATTTTCCGTGAGGCCAATGACGGGGTCAGAAGCAGGAAGAAGATGCTTCCAAATAGTATGTATGATCGTTTCATTAGGGCTCATGGCAGGTAGCTTCACGTCCGCCTTGTTTTCATCCGCTGCGGAGGCATTTTTGTTGAATTGAGCAGTATCAGGGAAAGGCAAAGCATTCTTATCGACCTTACCATTGGGCGTCAGAGGCATACGAACGAGAGGAACAAAAACAGATGGGATAGCATACGTAGGTAGCTTTTGTTTCAAATAATCACGAATGTTCTTGATCAGTCTTCGGAAGCGGTGATGAGACCGGATATCATGTTCATTGTGATCTTGGTCGTCTTCGTCATTCTCCGTGCCGCTTGCAAAATCGCTCGCATTGGCTTCTGTCAAGTTGGGAACAAAATAGGCGACCAGTGTCTGTTCTTCATTCTTATCACGACGGACCAAAGTAACGTTCTCTCGGACGAAAGGATGTTGAGATAAATGAGTATCAATTTCACCCAGCTCAATACGGAACCCACGGATCTTGACTTGATCATCGGCTCTACCAGTACACTCGACGTTACCATCAGGACGATAACGGCCCAAATCACCGGAGCGGTACATACGATCACGCTTGCCCAAATAATACTGCTTCCATGCATCATCTCCCTCCACCGTGGATTCATTGACACCGTCATCTTGGCAAGGATGGGGAACAAACCAATTGGGAATGAACTTTTCGGCAGTGGCTTCCGGTAATTGAAGGTAGCCCTCGGCAAGGCCAGGAGCACGAACGTAAATCTCACCAATTTCTCCTACGCCGCACATCTTGGTACGGTCATGACGGTTGACGACCAAAAGTTGCACGTTGACCATACCCTTACCAGCAGCAATGACTTCCTTTTGAGAGCTCAAAAATGCAGGATGGGTGGAGCGGGGAGGGACAACAAAATGCGATACAGAGCGTTGCGTTTCGGTTGTACCATACATATTGATCACAGACACGTTGGGCGCATACTTTTGAATGCGTGCAGCATCGCGCTTGGTTAAGATGTCGCCGACAAAGAATGCATTGGTCAAAGTGGGGATTTCTACTTGCGCATGGGAAGAAAGAAGTTGACCCATAGCAGGCGTGAGATGAGTGACAGTCACTTGCGATCGATTCATCCATTGGGCGAGTTGACCAGGAATACCAATGTCTTCCGATGTAGGAATGTGTAACTCGGCTCCCAAGAAGAGAGGAGTGAAGATATCACGTTGAATAGGATCGTGGGCAATACCCGATAACATAGTGAACTTGTCTTTGCTTGAAATGCCAAATGTCTCAGCCATCCAAGGATAAAAGTGGGTCAGAGAGAAGTGTCTGCCACGCACACCCTTAGGAATACCCGTACTTCCACTTGTAAAACTTAGTGTACCGATACTATCAGGACCAATAACAATACCTGTCGTCTGTGATGCCTTCTCCCGTACACTATCCAAAATATCAGCCGTTTCATCGCTATTGTTCGCTGCACCTCCTCTCAAATAGCCTTCTCTACTGATTTTCAGATCGGGTATTTCGCAAATAATATTTTGCTCCTCTCTTATATACTTCCTGACAGAGTCTGCAATGTTTCCGGCCTCTTTCAAAACGATCAAACCACGAGGCTTGGCAACCGAAAGATAAATCTCTTGACGTGCAGGTGGGTAAGCAGGATCTATCAATGAAGGGGAAATAACTCTATCAATACACAGTATAATAGACTCTCTCATTGTATAAAGAACAGCACGACTACTTACCAATGACACTAAATGTTGCTCCAGCTTGAAGAACACCCATAATAGCAATGACAAGGTCGACACCTCTGTAGGCATAAATCATGACGACATCCTCTCTTTGAATTCCATTATCCACAAGATAGTGTGCTACCATATTTGAAGCCTTGCTAATCTGTTCATAATTGTAAATGATTGTCTTTTCAGTATTTTCCAGCGATTCAATGATACAAGCACGTTCAGGGTGCTTTCTGGAATTAGCAGTAAAGATATCTGTAATGGCGCCTCTCCATTGAGACCAATGCAAGTCAGAGGTGGGGTCAGGAAGTGGAGATTCTGCTACACCAGAATCAGATAACGGGATTCTTCCAACAGCCAACTCGGGATTTTTGGCAGCCGCTTCGATCAACATGGATAGCTGTGAGAAGATGTAGTCTATGCGTTTCTGGGAGAATAAAAGTTGGTTGTATATAATACGAATGGACACAGGGCGGAAAAAGGAAGTAGTGCGAAGGGATGATGTCTGTTGCTGTGCTGGTGAAGTGACAAAAACCGTAAGATCAGAGGTTGCTGAACTGTTTGCCAAATATTGCTCTGATGGAGTATCAATTTCATTGAAAAATCTAACACGACAGAGGGGCCTTCTGCTGTCAGGATCAGTGTTCTTGTATATAGCTTCCACCAAATCCTCATATGGCACTTCTTTACTGAGGGCTTCTTGTTCAACCTGAACCAAAAAAAAAAAAACAAAAAAACCAAAAAAAAAAACCACCAGCATATTTTTTTAATCATGTCGTAAAATGCTATCTCTTTATACCCCCCCCCCATTTTATACCAAAGCATAGCTTACCTTTGTCACCATTTCAATAATACTACTTAATGTACTTTCTGGATTGACTTGAAATCTTAATAGAAGTGGATTGCCCGTTGGGGAGGATGTACCAATAGCAAAATCTTCATCACCAGTATAACGTTGAAGAAGGACAGAAAATGCAGCAAGAATAATTGAAAATGGAGTAGGACGCAGGGCACTCATAGAGAATTGTGCCAGACCCATTAAGGTCTGTTCTGTGAGGTTAAAAGCTTGAACATCTTCTACTGTACGGACAGGCATTGGTCTTGGATAATCTGTAGGCACTTGCAAATCCGACACATTTTGAAGGCTTTCCTTCCATAATGCCAAAAAATCGTTAGCATTCACCATAGTGAGACAGTTGCAAAATACTAGCGAAATAAATGAATAGTAGAGAAAACAAGTGACAGATCAGAGATGCATGTTACTGGCAGGACCTTTTATTAAGCATTCTTTGAATTAATGCTCAATATAGTAATTGATGCAGATGGAAATACAGATCAACAGTCATGGTAGAATATCCCCTTACTTTCTTCAACAGTGAAGGTCGATTAAGAGTCCGAGGCGAATTTAGTAGATCCAAATTCCTTTTAAGGTTACGCATAAAATGATTATCGCTGATTTTTTTGTTTTTTAATCGTTTTGCAATGGATGTACACCAATGTTGAGATCTATTTTGACAGATGCCAGGCATAGCTGTTCATCTATTTGGCACTGATTTGCTGCATTGACATCTCTTTTATCAATGATTGAATGTAAGCATCGAACACGGTATATGCTAGTTGTTGAAAGGAGTATTGAAAAGATTATACAGTAACACGCAAAAGAAAAAAAGCAAACAAACACTACATTTTTTGCATTCCCCACCACTGTATGCGAAAAAAGCTGATGAAAATGCAAGTTACCCAGAAGAAAAACTCCGTTCCTGTGCAACAAATAAGATGCAAGCATTCGTCCGTGCATGATGTTGACCAAACAATTTTCATTGCTGGTAAAGAAGGATGAAGGGAGTTCCTCACAGTCCTCGCTGAAATTGAAAATTTTCCTTCAACATCAGTCACGATGACCGAAAAAAAAAATTCTTTGAAAAGTATAAAAAGGCATCAAAAACGCAGAAAATTATGAACTCTTTATCCTCTCAGGCCTTTTGGCTAAGATCAAGTGTAGTATCTGTTCTTTATAGTTTAACAACTATAATGAGGAACATAGTTCCTCACGTTGTTAATCTAATTTTTTCCTCCGGGAAACCTGGGCTCTGGCTTGCTATCTCGGGTTTCCACAGGTGTCCTTTGCCTTACACTACCCGCAAAGTGACGCCGACCCCTTCCCTTATATCTTTTTATTATGACAAATTGAGAATGAAAAATAAAATCTTTCTTTTTTTTTCGCAGGGGAGATACTTGCCAATGCAAATAGATTTGTATAGTATGATAAATGAACGAATAACTGGCCCTACATAGCACGAATCATTTGCTATGCCTGATGAGAAAAGTCAATGTAGTTTAATATTGTTTTCCCCGTGATAATGCAGAAAGTCTTTCAAAGGTGAACGTTACACTCAATGCTTAGTCTAGGCTGATTCTACGTTGTTCATACTTTTCATGCTTGAATAATACAGCATAGAACTTTTCCACTATTTCTATTGATTGTATTGATTGAGGAGACTTGCTTAGGGATGAACTCTTGCATTCCTTTGTCAAGAAACGAGTTGCATTTCTATTTGAAAAACGCTTTGATAGTTATAAATTTATAGACTTCGGTCGGCGAGTGAGTGTATCCAATTCAAAGTTATCCAACCATGAAACGACATTAGTAAAATTTACAAGTACTTTATGCCACGGCATTCGATTGGCTTTCTTTCTTTCTTTCTTTGAAGTGTTAAAAGTGATGCCTGAACAATTTCCAAAAGACGGCCTCACCTGTTTCTAAATGATTCGAGGTTACCTTGTCGGAGAAAGTTTGTTCATCAGTAGAAATTGTAAGCCGACGAAATCGACCGGGTTAAACTGCTCCACAAAAGGTCTTGATTGAAAAGCCAGGGCAACTGATTTCAGATCCCCTTTGATCGCTTCTTGATCGTGGCATCCGATTTTCTCAACTTTGACCATGCTCAGATATAAACGTATAAACCTCCTCAAGCCACCCATTAGACATGACATCAGCATAAGTCGAAGTACGTGCAGGTTGAAAACTCATAACTGCAGATACATGGCAACGGAGTCGCCAAAGTTTATTCTCAGGGACAAACCCAAGAAGGAGTTTGCTGCTTCTTATGACGCTAAAGCTGTAGAAGAGGGTTGGTATGAATGGTGGAATCAACAAGGGCTTTTTAGAGCCAGTAGTGCTGATTTCATAAGCCAACAGCAGCAACCTTGTCCACAGAAAAAGCAACCTTTTACAATGATCACACCGCCTCCTAATGTGACTGGGTACTTGCATATAGGCCATGCCTTAACTTTTAGTATACAGGATGCACTTGTTCGCTGGAAGCGTATGAGTGGATATGATGTAAAATGGATTCCTGGCACAGATCATGCAGGCATAGGAACTCAGTCTGTAGTAGAAAAAATGCTTTTGCGAGAGCGTGGATTATCACGGCAGGACCTAGGAAGAGAGGAATTCATCAAAGCAATATGGGAATGGAAAAATAAATACGGAAACCACATATTGCAACAAATGAGAAGAATGGGCGCTTCCCTTGATTGGGATAGCGAGTTTTTCACTATGGACAAGGATCGTTCTCAGGCAGTGCAAAATGCATTCATACGATTGTTCGAAGAAGGGTTAATTTATAGAGATACACGTTTGGTCAATTGGTGCTGTGCATTAGAAACTGTCATTTCAGATATCGAAGTAGACTATAAAGATATATCAGGGCGCACACTCATTCCCCTTGCTGGACGACGTGAGCCGTAAGTGAGCTGTTTTGCAGGCTTTGGCATTGAGATGAGAAAGCTTATTGTTTAATTACCATGTTATTGATTAGTGTTGAGTTCGGTGTATTGCATAAGTTTTCATATAAAGTGGCTGATCCTACTCCCTCTACTCCAACTGAAATTACCGTCTCTACTACTCGAATTGAAACAATGCTTGGTGATTGCGCAGTTGCTATCCACCCTGACGATGAAAGATACAAAGTAAGAAATCACATTGACAGAGCTTCTTTTTATCCACCCCCCGCACCCAAAAAAAAAATATTTCGTACTGAAGCCTGATTCATTAATGCAGTCTTTACATGGAAAATTCGTTTGGCATCCCATCCTTAACAAAAAAATACCTATCATTTGTGATGAAAGTCTTGTCGATATGGAATTCGGAACTGGGGCTGTGAAGGTATAAACTTTTATCCTTTATTTTTGCTTTTTTCGAATTATTCAATGATCATTTAGATCACTCCTGCGCATGATCCAAACGATTATGCTTGTGCAAGACGTCATAATCTACCAATTGAAAGCATATTTGATAAGACAGGTCGGCTGAACGAAAATTGCGGTATACCTGAGCTAATGGTAATGTGACCACGAGGTATGTAGCTCTTATTTTGAAGTCTAACGTTATTTTTGTATATAGGGTCTTGATCGATTTGATGTGCGTGATAAAATTATTGATCAGTTGAGGAAAGTAGGAAGTTATAAAGGTAGAGACGACAAACATGTCATGCGTATTGCTGTCTGCTCCAGATCCGGTGATATCATTGAGCCCTTGATTCAGCCACAATGGTAATATATGATTATCTTCTTAAATTGCTTTGAGTAGATATCAATTAACTCTTTACACAGGTACGTGGATTGTAAGCAATTGGCAAAAATAGCAAGAAATCAAGTTGATAATGGCACAATGAGTATAGTACCCGCACAATTCGTGCAGGACTGGTATAATTGGCTAGGTGAGTTTCGGTCCCGATCGTAACTTTACCGTCTCATTCGTCTGTTCAAAGGATAAATGCTAAAACCGCTAGAAAATAGATAACATTCAAGATTGGTGCATTTCAAGGCAATTATGGTGGGGACACGAGATTCCAGCCTATAAAATCAAACTGAACGATACACAAAAGACGGATCAAGGTTGTAAAACCTACTTTTTTACAGGATCTTTCATTGACGGTGATTATATGGCCCGAGCGAGCGATGCTAACATTTTAATGAATTCCAATTTAGTGGATCAAGAATTGTGGGTGGTTGGTTGTGATCAGCAACAGGCCAATACTAAGGCTGTCAAACTGCTTAAAGACAGAGGATATTCCGAAAATGTAGCATTTTCACTGCAAAAGGTAAGATTATTTATAGTTCACCCTATGCTTTCATTCTCTTACGCTCTCCTGATTTACCAGGATGAAGACGTGTTAGACACATGGTTTTCGTCGGGTTTATTGCCATTATCAGCCTTAGGTTGGAAGGGAAATAAAGGAGAGGAAATTCCTGTAAGTGAGCGCGCTTGTATGAACTATGCTTTATGATTCTTACAGTATTTATTTAAAATGACTCTTCAAAGGCACGGTATCCTATCCAGATTATGGAAACTGGATTTGATATACTTTTCTTTTGGCTAGCACGAATGGCCATGTTAACAAACCATTTTACAAATGGAAAAGCTCCCTTTGAAACCATTTATCTACATGCAATGGTAAATATAGCAAATTACCAATGTGTGAGCTACCTTTATAGAAAACTCAAACAACCATATCATAGATACGTGATGCACAGGGCCGGAAAATGTCAAAGTCTCTTGGCAATGTTATTGACCCTCTGCATGTGATTGAGGGTGTTAGCTTGCAACAAATGAAGGAGAATTTGTTACACTCAAATCTTCCAGAAAGAGAAATCGAAACGTGCGTTGTACAGAATCAAAAAATTGATAAACAAAAACAATTACCGGGCTGACAGGACATTCTATATACAGGAGTACACGTAATTTAGAAGAAGAATTTTCAAATGGGATTCCGCCTTGTGGTACAGACTCCTTGAGATTCGCACTGGTCCAGTACACGCAACAATCAAGACAGATCAATTTAGACATTTCTACCGTTATTCAGACCTCACATTTTTGTAACAAGCTATGGAATTTGTTCAAATTTGGCCTTCAACGTCTGCAACAAAGATCTGATTTGGAGTTTGACAGTAACGCTTTAATCAGAAATACAGGAAAACTATCGCTAGTGAATCGATATATTCTGTCACGTATGGCAGATGCTGTTTGTAAATGCCAAAGTGGCTTCAATGAATTCAAACTGTTCGATGTCACAGATACGTTACGTAGATTTATTGTTAATGACGTGTGTGATGTTTACGTCGAATTTTCCAAATCTATACTGAATGATCCAGATATAGAAGAACAAGAAAAGGTTTGTTGGCACCAAACGGAGGATTACTTCTTACAGCTGAAAGCTAAAACTCTTTCGGCGCTCTTTGCGAAAATGTACTTTAAAATTAGATATCGACTTTACAAATTCTACATGCATGTATGGATACATCGCTACGATTGGCTCATCCCATCATGCCCTTTTTGACAGAGGTAAACTTGGCATACATA
Organism: Mycotypha africana; assembly: GCF_025528875.1. Taxonomy (NCBI): domain Eukaryota; kingdom Fungi; phylum Mucoromycota; class Mucoromycetes; order Mucorales; family Mycotyphaceae; genus Mycotypha; species Mycotypha africana. Next base: position 219,994 of record NW_026515736.1, on the reverse strand, counting down.
ATGCTATCATTGGCCGTTTGGTAACAAGCCCTTCTTACCTTACCCCTAGGAATTATGGCAACACATGAAGACGGCACTTCCGAATTCGAATCGTATTTCAAAGGCACCATCCATTATGGTGGAAGCCTATCCTTCACCAAAGACATTTTCGCAACTTCAAGATACAGAAGTGGAGGATCATTTCAGGGTTTGATTCCAAAAACTAACGTTCTTAACGCCCTGATATATTGTATCTGACTTTTCCATTTGACTCTTTCAGGTTATTTTATCCATAATTCATGCATCGAGATCACTGAGACAAGGAAATCAGATTAGTATTAACCAAAAGCTACCTTTTACCATTGTATGTGACGATACCCAATTGGCTCTTCAAATGTATTTGAAAGAGGTACAGCAGTTCATCAAGGCCTCGAAGATAGAAATTCTCAGAACGGAGGTAAATAAACAAGCAGTAAGAATCTGCAATGCAAATGATGAATTGTTTCATTAAGATATTCAATATTGGATTGTTGTTTCTTAGTCGGTACCAGCCACAACCCAGTGGACATCAAAAGTTATTAATGATCAACTAAAAATTCTCGTACCATCAAATGTGGTTGTTCGTGCACAGATCGAAAATGCTGCGGCAAGAGGCAGTGACCTGACTGCTGTTGTTAAAAAAAAGGAGACCCAACTTAGCAAGAAACTATTGAAAATCAAATCGGATATCGAGAAACTAAAAAATAAAATGAGCCAAGAAAACTATCAAGACACAGTGCCGATTAATATTAAAGAAAAGAACAGGTAAAGAATCAGTTATTGTTGCTTATACGTCAATTGTTGGGAGTTTTGTTCTAAATGGAAATGTGCGTATAGTCTCCGCTTATCACAACTTTCAGTTGAGCAAAGTAATATTGAAAACGATTTAGAAACTCTATCCTTAATTATACAGGAAGCTAAATCATAAATTTTAACGCATAATAAAAGAAAGGACTTGTAAATGTATCATGTGTGAACATAAATTTCCTTTTGTTCTGCCCTATTTGCGCGATCGAGAGCTAGAAGTATGGACATTTTGAGTCATTTTTACAAGCTGGGAGGTGGCGAGAACTGGAGAAAAGTGCCGAAAACAATCGAGGAGTTCCAATCTTGAGCGTGAAAGTGAAGCAAAACCTTTGTTGTGGGGTTACAAGTATATCACATTCTCGTGATTGGCTTCATCCCACCGGTCAATATATTCGGCCGAGCTCATACTTCTATTTTATCTTGTCCTACCCAATGAAAGTTGAATATAAATACAGATCCACTGCCCTTAGAGATCACAAAACCCTTTATCTTTTGCCCTCTTCATACCTCTACCTTATTACGAATCGATCCACGATACCTTGCTTAAAGCTTCACTCATCCTTAAAACCTTTCTTAGAACATAACCCAATCAGTCTGCAATGACAGATCTGTCTGTAACAACGTCGCGATCGTCGTCAGCTACTCCAACTATCAATGACGGTCAGAAACGAAGTAGTAACAATCTAGAAGGTGTAACACCTTTATCTTCTGTACACGAAGAGAAGCTTCTCATGGAAGAAATTGCCGCAATTCCTATCAAAGAAATGGAATCTAGAAAACAGGAGGAAGGCAATGAGAAGAAGAAAAAGAAGAAAGGAAAGAAAGAGAAACAATCCTCAGTTCCTATCTATGAGCTTTTCAGATTTGCCACGAAGACAGAACTCCTGATGATTTTTATTTCATTGCTTTTTTCAATGGGCATTGGTGCTTTACAACCTGTAACAATAATTATTTTCGGCCAATTCATGGCCACAATTTCTGATGCAATGATCAAGATGGATATGGCACAGTTGGCTCATGACGCGCAGCCTCTTATCTTAACCTTTGTCTATATGGGAACTGGTGTACTTTTTGCTGCCTATATTGGTAACTGTTTTTGGATTCTCACTGGCGAAAACCAAACACGTCGCATTAGATCACTTTATGTACACGCTATCCTTCGTCAGGAAATGGCTTGGTTCGATAAAGCTGAAGAGGGATCTTTAACAACCCGTCTAGCTACTGATACTCAACTGATCCAGGACGGTATCTCAGAAAAATTCGGCTTATTCGTTCAATGTTTTGCTCAGTTCATTGCTGGTTTCGTCGTAGCTTTTGTTAAGGGTTGGAGATTAGCAGGTAATGTGTAAATTTATTCATTCAGTAGCACGTACCTAACTACGTATTAAAATCTAAGCTATCTAATTGAACGGAATAGTTGTCATTCTTGCCACAATTCCCCTGCTGGCTGGAGCTGGAGGTTTCATGGGTTGGGCTATTACAAAGTTCACCGTCAAGGCTCAAGATTCATATGCTGAAGCTGGTTCTGTTGCCGAACAAGTATTTGCAGGTATCCGTACCGTTTATTCCTTCTCACTTCAAAATCGATTTGCCAAATTATATGAGATAAAGATTGCAAAAGCAATGCAAATTGGTGTCAAGCGTGGTCGTGTCCTTGGCCTTGGTTTTGGATTTTTCATGTTTATTTTGTTTTGCACTTATGGTCTCTCATTCTGGTATGGTGCTAAGCTCTCGCAAGACCACCTTATGGAAGTTTACGATGTTCCGGTCGTCTTTTTTGCTATGATTATTGGTGCCATTTCCTTACTGCAATTGCCTCCGAATCTTTCGGCCGTTTCTACTGCTTGCGGTGCTGCTTACAAGATTTATGCTACTATTGATCACACACCTTCGATTGATGTTGATCAGAAGAATGGCTTAGCCCCTGAAAAGTTTGTTGGCCACATTGAATTTAAGGACGTTAAATTCAGTTACCCTACTCGTCCTGATATTACTATTTTAAAGAAACTCAACCTTAAAATCAAGCCTGGTATGACTGTCGCTTTCGTTGGTCCATCTGGCTCTGGTAAATCCACAAGTGTCCAGCTTCTTCAGCGTTTCTATGATCCTTTGGAGGGTGCTGTCATGCTTGACGGTCATGATTTGAAGGATTACAATGTTGCATGGCTCCGCAGTAAAATTGGTGTTGTTTCTCAAGAGCCTGTCTTGTTCAACATGTCTATCAAACAAAACCTGCTCATGGGTGTTACCGAAGAAGTCACTAATGAAGATATTGTTGCTGCCTGTAAGAAAGCCAGTTGTCATTCCTTTATCTCTCAGCTCCCTGATGGTTATGAAACCCTCGTAGGAGAGCATGGTGGTATGCTCTCAGGTGGTCAAAAGCAACGAATTGCTATTGCTCGTGCTATTCTCAAAAACCCTTCCATTCTTTTATTGGATGAAGTAAGTAAATGCTAAACTCTCATTGCTACTCACTGTATTTTGTATGCTTATCTTTTATTTCTTTCATTATCTTACAAAAACTAGGCAACCTCCGCTTTGGATACCCAGTCAGAACGTTTGGTGCAGGCTGCTTTGGATGCTGCTGCTGCTGATCGTACTACTATTGTCATTGCTCATCGTTTATCAACGATCAGAAATGCCGACCTCATCGTTGTTATGCAAGCTGGTGATTTGGTTGAACAAGGTACCCATAATGAACTTCTTGCTCTGAATGGCGTTTACGCCGAGCTTGTCAGAAAACAAGAAATCTCTACAAAGCAAACCGACGGTGGACCAGATGAACTGGATTCTGACGAACTATTGAGACGTGAACAAATGGAGATTCAAGCCGAGAAGAAGCGTCTGCAGGATCAAGCTTCGAATGAAAAAGAGACTACAGTAAACCTATTTAAGACTACTAGTCGTGCCTCTGTTGATGCTTATGAATTGAAGTTGAAAAAAGAAAAAGAAGAACGCAAAATAGCAATGAAACAAAAGGTCCCACTAGGCAAAGTTTTGAAGCAAATGCGCTCTGAATGGCCATTGATGGGTGTGGGTATTGTTGGTGCAGCTCTTGCTGGTGCAGTATTCCCTTGCTTTGCTTTCATACTTTCTCAAGTTATCAGTCAATTCCTCGCTCCTAATAGGCCAATTCCTGGCCCGATGGAAGGTACCAATCTCTACGCCTTTTTGTTCGTTGTTCTTGGTATTGCTTCTTTCATTGGCTTCACTACCCAAATCATTGCTTTTGAAACTGCTGGTGAACGCTATACTTGTCGTCTCCGTGCTGCTATCTTCCGTGCTTTCATGAGACAAGAAGTAGGGTTTTTTGACAATGATGATAACTCTCTGGGTTCTCTCACATCCAAACTTGCCATTGATTCCAAAAATGTCAATGAATTAGTCACCAAAACGTGGGGTGATGTCACTCAACTGATAGTTACTGCTATTACTGGCTTGGTCATAGCCTTTACACAAAGCTGGATGTTGACTTTAATTATTCTTTGTATGGCGCCTTTTATTGCTTTTGCCACCTTTTATGAATCTAAGATTCAGCGTGGATTTGAAGATAAAACCAAGAAAGCTAACGAACAGAGTGGTGAAGTTGCTGGTGAAGCTATCAAGGAAATTCGTACGGTTGCTGGCCTCAACAAACAATCACACTTCGAAACCAAATACCACAATGCTACCGAGCGTCCTCACCGTCTTGCTCAACGCAAGGCTATTATGTCCTCTGTAGGTTATGCTCTTCAACAAGGTATTACTATTTATACAAACGCTGTTGCCTTTTATGCTGGTGTGCAACTCATGTGGCACCATAATTTGACTTTTGATAAAATGTTCACTTGCATGATGACTATCATGATTACTGCTCAAGGTGTTGGTCGTGCTTCTGTTTTCACCACCACTTTTGCCAAAGCCAAGTACTCTGCCATTGCCGCTTTTGAGATTCTTGAACGTGAGCCTAAAATTGATCCTGACCTCGAAGGTATTGAGCCAGCTCTTTCTCAAATCAAGGGTGAAGTCGATTTTGAAAACGTTGCTTTCCGCTATCCTGCTCGTCCTGATGTACCTATTTTCAGTGGGGAGTTTAATCTCCATGGTAAGGCTGGGCAAACTGTTGCTTTGGTCGGCCCGTCTGGCTGCGGTAAATCCACTACTATTGGTATGCTTCAAAGATGGTATGATCCTAGTGCTGGTAATGTTCGCTTCGATGATACCAATGTTAAAAAATATTCCCTGGGCAACCTCCGTAGCCACATGGCCCTTGTTGGTCAAGAGCCAGTTCTATTCGACATGACAATTGGTGAGAATATCCGTTTTGGTGTCGACGAAGATAAATCGATTACACAAGAAGATGTTGAAGCTGCGGCCAAGGCTGCCAATATCCATATGTTCATCAGTAGTCTTCCCAAGGGCTATGATACACGTGTTGGTGATAAGGGCTCTCAACTATCTGGCGGTCAGAAGCAACGTATTGCGATTGCTCGTGCTTTGATTCGTAAGCCTAGACTTCTTCTTCTAGATGAAGCAACATCAGCTCTTGACAGCGAAAGTGAAAAGCTTGTGCAAGCTGCTATTGATAATATTTTGGAAGAAGGTGGTCGTACTACTATCACCATTGCTCATCGTTTGTCAACTATTCAAAATGCTGATCTGATATGTGTCGTCAAAAATGGCCGTGTTATTGAACAAGGAACACATTGGGAGCTCCTTAAACTTAATGGCACATACAGTGAACTGGTCTATCAGCAATCCCTCAATGCAAATTAATTAATTGAGTGGGTTACCACTACTTACTTCTGAATTGTTAATTCTCAAAACTTTTGATCCTACCTCTTATTTCATAGATTACATCTTATATATACGTATATATTTCCTAATTTATATACCTCACTATTTATGCTTCCTTCTCTGCTACAAAAGTGTACAATAGCTTTTTCAATGTACAAAGTACTATATAAATAACAAATAGTTTCAAGAACGTCATTATCACCTTGCGGATAAAAACATTCGTTCTTAATTACAGTCACTCTCATAAGTGCACTTGTGTCCGTAGCTTTTGCTACCTTATTTTTAAGCTGTGAAAACCCGACCGGAAAATTATAAATGAGTTTAACTTTGCACTGGGTCAACGCGTGTAAACGAAAACACGTCTTCAGTGCTGCAAAAGTACGTTTTGCATCATGTAATTGAACAAGACTTAGCAGTAAACATCTCATGATGAAGGAGACTTTTAACAGCAATGGTAGACTAAACAGTGTCAAGCTACGGGATGTCAGTATCAAACGCACTTGTGGTATTTGACGACTTGTAGAGTTAAGTATCACTTGGTTAAAAACAGTGAAAAGCTTAAAGAGATCAAACTAGTAGGTCTTTATTTTGAATCAAGTTAAGTTCAAAGAGAAGTAAAATATCTACTGCAAAAATTTAAATATCTTTTTCATATTGCGGAACCTAGAAACCGATAGCTGAGTTATTCTACTCAAAGAAGACGTACGTCTTCTGAACCGTAAGAGAATAGATTCTCCCTTGAGGAGATGACGCATCTACCCGGAGCGAGTGGACTTGTAAACGTATCCAGGGCTTGATCGAGTGATCATGCAACTAACCTATTTTCCGTGCTAACCATTATGTAACACTGCTTGCAGGAAAATAGTATTAATTAGGAAAATGGTATTCGTGCGTGGTGTTATGAGTTGAGTGAACAGTTATTGTAAAGGATGATCACAGCCTATTATCTTGTAATCATTCTTTATGCCGAAGGCAGAGAATAGTACTTATAACGTATTATACCTTGGTTGAATCAATATATCCTGCATGTCCATATATTAATTCTATTATATATCCTATGTCATATAGTAACGTATTATAGCAAAATAAGTAAACTATATATCCTAAATGGCAACCTGTTCAGCCTTATATGAGGTAGCTAATCTCGTATAAGAATCATCACTTTTTCTATATTCGTTTCCTACTCTACTTTATATTATTTCAGCAGTAATGAGGTGTGAGGATATTGTATAATTTGTATACGAGTTCTCCACATCTCATATGATGCTGTCAACTAAACACAACACTTAATTCACGGTACTCATATATTGGAGTTTATGTAGTTTCTAATTATTTCTGGTTTGCAATATTGTATAATTCATTTTTATCCTTCATAAAGTGAATTATAATATTTAATATTAGTATACCATCTACCCTCAAATACGACAGCACTAACTACAACCCTTCATTCTCAACCTTTCCTGTATACAATTACTTGAAAAATATAGAGGTAAGCAGAAAAAGGCTCGATATGTTACATGAGGATAACCTTGATCGAATTCTCAAGCATCTCTATTCTTTCATCAACTAACGTATAAATATTTTAGCCTTGTGGCTCTTCGAGAGGCATACTGTCGGTTACCTCTTATTGCTTTCTAGCATGCAAATTGCGAGTTGCCATGTTTAATGTTCTTTACTATGAAAATTGCATGATAGCACTTTTAAGGCGTCTTACCATGCAAACTGTGTGTTGCCATTTTTATTTCGATTTAGCATGCAATATTCATTGTAGCACGCAAATTGCGTTGAAATAGCATGCCAGCAACGTTGCAAACTCTTTTTTTTCGAAAAAAAATTTTACTTCTTTTATGATTCAAGCCTTAACAATGGAACATCGATGAAAAAAAATATGATATTAAACGTAGACAGCCGTTCATCTCCATGCATTTTGAGCCTTGTGCAGGTAACATATTTCCTTGTACTATGTCGTCTCAAAAGTCGTACCTGAAAAAACGAGAATTGATAATCACGTGTAATTGTCAATGATTGGATCAATTCGTAACTGTTGTCAGTTGCTGTCACCTCTGCCGCATGAACTTTTTTTTTTAAAAAAAAATCGTGCTTCAGAGTCTGCTTTCGTGCTGTGATCACTTCTACTTTATATAGCATCACCACGCTTAAACAAATGACCTTCGCCTTAGAAGACTACGCATCTGCCAATCTTAATTGGACTTCAACTCCAGAGTTCACTAATTTAGACTATTGGCGATTGAAGGTTGTGGAAGGTGCCCAGACTTGGCACTATCTACAAAGTGAGGAAGAACGCAAAGCTTGGCCGCAAACGATCTGGGACAGATATCATCTAGGATTGCCGATTGTAAGTTTTCATTCGATACGTAACAATCTTGGTCATGAACTATTAATTGACAATGCGAAATAGGATGTTCCTGAACTTCCAAAACCAAAGACTCCACTAGAGAGTGCCCGAAACGGTTTCGAGTTTTATCGTCGTTTACAAACGGAAGATGGTCATTGGGGTGGTGAATACGGTGGGCCTATGTAAGTGGAACTATGCATGTTTTCTTTGTATACAACTTTACCAATAAAGCAATATCCGAAATAGGTTTTTGATACCAGGACTGATAATCACTTACTATATTACGAAAACGCCAGTACCCGATCCTATGCGATTGGAATTGATCCGTTATTTGCTTAATAGAGCCCATCCTGAGGATGGTGGTTGGGGCATACACATAGAAGGCGTTTCAACAGTATTTGGCACAGCATTAAACTATGTTGCTTTGCGTATCTTAGGTCTTGGACCGGATCACCCTGCTATGACAAAAGCAAGAGGGACTCTACACAAGTTAGGGGGCGCTTGTGGTATTCCAGCTTGGGGTAAATTCTGGTTATCAGCTTTAGGTGTCTATGACTGGAAAGGTGTCAATCCTATTCCTCCAGAGCTTTGGTAAGTAATGCCGAACCATCAAGGAGAACTATATGGTAATTCTTACGAACATGCTGGCATTTTTTAGGGCTCTTCCAAAGGCTATGCCTATTTGTCCTGGAAACTGGTGGGTTCACACTCGCCTGGTGTATTTGCCTATGGGTTATATATATGCTCGTAGATTGAGTGCTCCTTTGACGAGCTTCACTCAGTCTCTGCGTCAAGAACTATATGTAGAGCCATATGATTCAATCGTTTGGGATAAGCAACGAAACAATGTAGCTGAAGTTGACCTTTATACCCCACATTCCAAAATTATGGATATTCTCAATTATGGTTTGACATATCACGAAACAATTGCCTCAAAATTGCCATGGCTAAGAAAATATGCACTGAAATTAACAATCGATCAGATTAAAATGGAGGATGAGAATTCATTTTATTTGGATATCGGACCAGTCAACAAAGCTATGAATTGGTTGGTAGTGTACTATCATTATGGCAAAGATTCCTATGAATTTAAAGAGCATGTTAAACGGAATGCAGACTTTATGTGGATGGGACCTGAAGGTATGATGATGAATGGTACAAATGGTAGCCAACTTTGGGATGCAGCATTTATTACGCAAGCTTGTGTGGAAGCTAGACTTGCCGACAATCCTCAATATCGAGAAAATATGGTGAAAACATTGGAATTTTTAGATGTGACCCAGGTAAAGGCCAATTGAGTCGCATAATGTATTCAAACGTAATGATTCACCAAGTTGGATAAATTCAGATTAAACGCGACCCTCCTAATATGGAGAAATGTTATCGCCAATCATCAAAGGGCGCATGGCCATTCAGTACTAGAGACCAAGGATTTACTGTCTCTGATTGTACTGCGGAAGGACTGAAGGCTACAATTGCTATACAACAATTACCCAATATGCAACAGTTGATTGATCTTTCCAGACTTCGCGATGCTGTAGATGTGTTATTAACAATGCAAAATTCAGACAACGGTTTTGCAAGTTACGAAACTATCCGTGCTACACATTTATTAGAGTATCTTAATCCCGCCGAAGTATTTGGCAATATCATGACAGAATACAGCTATCCTGAATGCACCACCGCCGTTTTAATGGGCCTGCGTAGTTTCATTCAAATTGATCCTGAATACCGCCGTGCAGAAATCGACGAAACATGCCGACGTGCTCTGCTTTACATCAAAAAAGTGCAAAATGCTGATGGTTCCTGGTACGGTGCTTGGGCCATCTGTTATACATATGCAGCCATGTTTGCTTTACAGAGTTTAGCTAGTGTTGGTGAACATTATGAAACATCCGAGCATGCTAAACGAGGTTGTGATTTTCTAATTCAACATCAAGAGAAGGACGGTGGTTGGGGAGAAACATATAGATCTTGCGAGCTGCATGTCTATAGTCATAACGAGAAATCTCAAGTTGTAAATACTGCTTTTGCTGTTATGGCACTCCTATACGCTAAGTATCCACATAAGGAGCCAATTCGTCGAGGCATCCAACTCATCATGAAAAGGCAAAAAGCGAACGGTGAGTGGCTGCAAGAAAGTATTGAAGGCGTCTTTAACAAAAATTGTATGATTTCCTATCCAAACTACAAGTTCGCCTTTACCATTTGGGCACTTGGTAAATATGCAAATGTATACGGGGATACCCTCGAATAAATGAAGCTGAACGTGTATATTCGAAAAATTTCGGACATATATCCATTGTGTTGTCAAAAAATTGCATATGATACATTTATTTTCAAGATCGTACTTTTGTAACCATGTATAAAATGAGTTGAAATATCTAAACTCTGTGGGAGGAAAGAAATATAATCAGAGTTCAGAAACGCAAATACTACTGTCTGGGCTCTACTTGAGAACTTACTTTTTGACAATCTGTACAACATCTTCATCCATAAGAACATGATCCTTACCGACTTTTTGGGGATTATGCTTCACAGAAGCACCCCATACATATGCGCATTTAAATTGGTCTATAATGGACTTGTGAATATTGTTACAAAAATCTTCTACGGTACATTTGTCCTGTGTTAGAACAACTGGTTGTTCGTAATCTGGTAGTTTTCCTTTAGGCTTTGTATAAATTCGAACCAAGCTCAGTTTCTGCCACATGACTTCTAACAATTCGTCAAAGTTCCATTCATGATTAGCACAAATAGGTACAGCGTTAGGAATCTTATAAATAAGGTCCAATTCTTCAATAGAGATCTGGTCGATCTTATTGAGAACATAAACAGCGGGAATATAAATACTACAAAGAAGTTATAGTTGAGTACGCAAACTGACATGTAAGCAGCAAAGAAGAATAGTTGTGCAAATCACTTCCGTTTACAAAACTTACCGGTTGCCTTCAACAACATCAATAAGATCATCAATTGTAGAATCTTCTTTGAATGAAATGTCGGCATTGTGAATACGGTACTCACTCAGTACAGCTTTCACTTCGTCAGATGTGAGATTTGTGAGTGGGACAGTATTGCTCATGTTGATACCGCCTTTCTCTTTCTTTTTGAATATGATAGCTGGAGGTTTCTTGTTCAATCTAATACCGAACCCTTCCAATTCCTTTTCGATAATCTTCTTATGAGTCATGGGTTTGAGTACATCCAATACAATGAAAATCAATGAGCAAGTACGTGCAACTATTGAAATTTACATGTAAATCAACCTCTTCAACTCGCTTTAATAAACACATACACGATAATTACCTGCAATAACCTGTCGACCTCTACCTTTGCCATCTTTGGCACCTTCAATAATACCGGGTAAATCAAGAATCTATCAAGTGAATAAGATGATTAGATAATTTGTAGACTTGAAAAGCTCAGATTATGTTATTTAAATTGTGTATACCTGGAGCTTTGCACCCTTATACTGAATAACACCGGGGACAGTTGTAAGGGTAGTGAATTCATAGGCACCCACTTCCGAGTGAGTACCAGTGAGTTTGGACATGAGTGTAGATTTACCAACAGAAGGAAAACCTATTGAAATACGAGTTAATAAACATACAGAATTGTTTTCTGTCTACGATCAGTAAGCTTACCGACAAAACCGATACGTGCGACACCGGTCTTTGCAACATCAAAACCAACTACAAACAAATAAATGGTTAATATAAAGCTAGAACTACCAAGACACATGTTCTGGGCATATACCACCGCCACCGCCACCGCCACCGCCGGATGGTGTGATTAATTCACGCTTCAGCTTAGCAAGTTTGGCCTTAAGCTGACCCAAATGAAAGGACGTAGCCTTATTTTTTTGGGTCTTGGCCATTTCATTCTATAAAAGTCAGTGATCAGCTTACTGTTCGTCTAAGCGGCCATTTAAGGTCAAACTAATATACTCTGTCGAAACACGTACTTCAATTTCCTATCAAATAGATACATCGTTATCAAACTGTTCAATGACTCGTCTATTTCAAATGGCTTAAGTACCTTGATCTTCTCTACTACCGACATCTTTACTTAGTTTATGTTCAGAAAAGCTCTGACAGTGATGAGCGAAGCTAAAACAGAAAACACCACTAGTCTGAATTTAGTCTGACAAGCCACAGTGTGCAATATTTCGGGGTGCATCTGAAATCTTACCCCGTCTATCTCAGCTGGATTTGTACACATTCGTTATCCAACAGAAATTATATCACTCCGTGCTAGCAGGTTGAGGGATTTTAAAGATACATCATCTCAAAACATTAAGCTGGTAGCTGTTTGTCTAGAGTTACACAGAGCGGCATATTGCAATAAATGTGTGCAAAGTTATTCACGCTTTCGAAAACTTCCAGCCATTTAACCTTAATCTGTTGCTATAGTATTTCCCAACAGCGATAGTTAGAACAGATTTTGTGATTTTTGCTTTTTCGATTACGTCCTTTCCGTTGATACTTCTACAACTCCGGAAAAAGAACTCGGAACTGGAAGGAAAATATTGAGACAAAAACGCGAAGAGTAAAGGAAGGGAATCAGAGCTATTGGGGAAAAAAACCCCATTTACCGGTGATACATTTTTAGAGCTTACAACGGTGAAGAGATGTCAACGCTGCGAAAAACTGGCTAAATGTTTCAAGCTTATGTGGCAGGAAAGAGATGCCTGATCATCAATCTTGTCGAAAAGAACAATACAAACCTTTGCAAAGGCAGTAGCTATACCTACTTACCAAACACGACCTTCTTTACCGAAGTTTATAACTCATAATCTCCAATTGGATTTAAAAATAAAAAAGATGCACAAAGATAATTTGAAGAAATTAAAATGTATATAGTACAGATTTTGTTTTATTATAAATAAAATGAAAGCTATTTAACAAACAAATGAATATTTATTTTTGAAGGGAAAATGGTACATGCAAAATTATGTTTTAGATGCGATAACAATTTAGTTCTTGCTGGAGAGAGCAGTGACACCAGGGAGTTCCTTACCTTCGAGGAGTTCGAGGGAGGCACCACCACCAGTGGAGATGTGGGAGACCTTACCTTCGGCACCCCACTTGAGGGCAGCAGTAGCGGTATCACCACCACCGATGATGGTAGTAGCACCCTTTTCAGTGGCTTCGATGACAGCGGCGAGAACGGCCTTGGTACCGTTAGCGAAAGCATCGAATTCGAAGACACCAGAGGGACCGTTCCAGACGATGGTCTTGGAGTTCAAGATTTCTTCCTTGAAGTTCTTGGAAGACTTTTCACCACAGTCAAGACCCATCCATTCATCAGGAATACCTTCCTTATCAGTGGCATAACCAGTCTTGGCGTTAGCATCGAACTTGTCAGCAGTGATGAAATCTTCAGGAAGGAGCAACTTGACGTTCTTTTCAGCAGCCTTCTTGTAGAGACCTTCAACCAACTTGGAACCTTCTTCATCGAAGAGGGAGGTACCAATCTAATATTAAGAAAAAAATATTTGGCATTTAGTATCGGCATTTTAATTATGCGATAATCCATAAATTTGCAGTGGAAAAGGGCTACGGGATGAATAATGATTTCTCTAACACGCGATTTCAGCTTTCATTTAAGAAAAAAAAAAAAAAAAAACTGAAACCCATGATTTTGAAATAATTTTTTTTGGAAATCCCATTGCCTAACTTCCCTGCAACCCTTAGTTGATTTACTAAGCGAATTAAAAGGACAATTTACCTTCATGTTTTCCTTGGTCTTCTTGAAGGTGAAAGCCATACCACCACAGATGATCAAAGAGTTGACCTTGTCAAGCATGTTATCGATCAATTGGATCTTATCGGAGACCTTAGCACCACCGAGGATGGCAAGGAAAGGACGAGAGGGCTTTTCAAGAGCCTTGGCGAAGTATTCGAGTTCCTTTTGCATGAGGAAACCAGCGGCACGTTGAGGAAGTTCAACACCGACCATGGAGGAGTGAGCACGGTGAGCAGTACCGAAAGCGTCATTGACGTAGACATCGGCGAGAGAGGTCAAAGAAGCACGGAAAGCCTTGACCTTTTCGGCATCAGCCTTAACCTTCTTACCGTCGACCTTGGCGGAACCTTCTTCTTCAATGTGATAACGGAGGTTTTCCAAAAGGATAACCTTACCATTGGTGGCTTCCTTACAGGCCTTTTCAACTTCGGCGCCAACACAGTCGTTGAGGAATTGAACGGGCTTACCCAAAAGCTTTTCAACTTCGGCGGCAACGGGCTTAAGAGAGTACTTAGCAACAGCTTCACCGTTGGGACGACCAAGGTGAGACATCAAGATGACGGCAGCAGCACCTTGTTCAAGAGCGAACTTGACAGTGGGGAGAGCTTGAACAATACGGTTGTTGTTGGTGATAACACCATCCTTCAAGGGGACGTTGAAGTCAACACTGTATCAGTGCGCGAAAAACGGGTCAGTGATGACAGTTCATAGATAATGTGATACCAAAATGGTCTTTCATCAAATACATGAACTAATATTTACCGGATGAGGACACGCTTGTCCTTAAGATCGACGTCACGGATGGAAAGCTTGTTGGAAAGAGACATGATGAAAAGTTCTATAATGAAAAGGAAAAGAAAAAAACAGAAACGAGATCTAGCTGATAAGGTAAGTGCTTATATATTTTTTGAGCGATTAAAACTATGACTTGCAATTTTTTTAGCTTTTTTAAGCGAAATCCGATCTCCTCCCAATATCTGCATTCATCCATTGGACGATGACATTGATGGGTTTAGATTCACACGTTATTCCTAAACATTTTTACTCAAAATATATAAACGCGTTCTATGAATTTTAAGAATGTAATTGAATAATATTATCGATAAGTTTCGATGTTATCAAGATATTATACGCATACAGAGGAGTGATATGCACTCCAAAATACAGTGATCAATGCATACTGAGTTAATTGTACAACCACACTCCCAGACCTAGCATTAGTGTTTCAAGGTGAACGTTATTATAAAAGCAACAAACCTTTCATATCAGTGCATATTCAGCTTCAATGTTCACCCGCCGAAAATCCTGGTGATATACATACATACAAACTAGTAAACAACGCCCCATGTCCTGAATTTTACGGAAGCAGGCTAACACAATGGTCGGCTGTTGTACGATTTTTCTGGAACGATTTCCCAAAAAGTAAAAAAAGTTGATGTACGACATCGTAACGCCAGTAAATGCATATTTGAACAGTTTTGCTAACAGGTTTGATTTAAATCTATGTCTAGACAGTTATATCATCTCTGTTCTAACGTAACTGACTCTATGGTGTTTCTCTTTATGGAGATCAACAAATGTTTGTATCATGAAATGCAGTAGAAAATTGTGCAGGCGATGTTTTTCAGTGATATCAGAGATCGTTAAAATATTTTTAGAGTCAAATTCCTCTTAGCCCAAACACAGCTGGTTTTACCGGATTCTCAATTTTTTTTTTATACGATCTGAGATAAGATATATGATGCGAATACAATGAGCGTTATTTTCTGGCTTTTCGTTCTTCTACTCATTGTGTTCTTTCATTCAGGTAACTTTATATATCTCTATAAAGATGTGGATACATACTTCAGCAAATTGTACATCACTATGTCGGGTCGTGACGGAACTGATTGGGGTACAAACTAATCAATTCTTATGGACAAATAACTCTTTCCGTCGTGACTAAAACTGCTACCGAACAAATTCTATGCTTGTGTGCGAAGAGCAATATAGAAACTGGAACAGTATACGTACAAAAATGGGTTTTATTATTTAGAGTAAATCTGTTCAGTCTGTTCTACAATGAAATTTAACTTCCATTTGAGGCCGAAATAAAAGATTCATTTGTGGATGAGAGTTTGTCAGAGTTATCATCGACTGTAGAAGAAGGAGATACGGAAAGGGATAGTTGATCAATTTCAGTGAGACAATTATGACATCTGAACAGTAGAGTATTTTCCAGGCTGTACTTATTTTCAGCGTGTGGACCTGCACCCACATTGAACTGGTTTTTCTCACTACATCTAATAATGGATTGTATGATCTCCTTTGCTTTATCGAAATTCTTATTGCTAATCATCATTCGGGCTTCTTCATAGCGAGTGAAATAATAAATATAGTGATCGAGCTGTATTTTATTCGCATTCTCCATAACGATTCTGATGGACTCCTCTTGAAGATTCTTCCATTCCTGTATTTTCTTGGTGTTGGTTCGTTCCAATAACAGTCGAAGAACCATTATACGTAGATAATGGCTGAGACAAAGGTCATCATAATAGTTTAATAGCTCGATTTGCTCTGTATTGTTAGTATTACTATTTTCTATGAGGTGTTGTATTTCGTCATTTGTTCGTTCTAGATTTTGTAACAGCAAACCTTCAGGCATGAAATCAAATGCACTGAACGCTATCAAAATTTCCAGATCAGGGAATAGTAGTCTATTATTTTGAGCAACGAATTTGCGTGCTTTTCTAGCGACGAATTTCTCCAAGAAAATCGATTTGCCGGCAATCTTTCTTTTTGCGCCGGTGACTTTACGCATCAGCTCGTGAGCCTGCTCTGTAAATGATGCCTGCTCTTCCTTGGTATGACCAGGTGCGTTTGACAAGAGGTAAAGAGATATTGCTTGCATATAGTAATAGACAGCTTTTGACCAATTGCTTTCTTTCTGTAGAATGGTATAGCAATCCAGTGCCTTTTGCCAATCTTGTTGTAGCAATCGTATCAATCCCAGCTCCCAATAACACATATGTTGCAATTGCTTCCAATCTTTTTGCATGTCGATGGCTTTTTGATACTGTGAAATGGCCTCGGTTAACTGGCAACGAGCACTCAATTGTCGGCCAGAGAAATACAAGAAGAAGACACCATCAGGGTACAGCTTCAGACTGTATGCCAATATACGATCAGCTAGTTCTTCATTGACGTCAGGAATAGGGATGAGTTTGGGTAAAATGATATGATACATAAGCAGAACCATGTCACAGAATTGTCTGCGTAATCCTTCATTGGGCTCTTGAGGCGGAGGCAATTTGGATAGAGGTAGTCCTGCATACTCTTCCCAACCTCCTGCAGATTCTAAGGTAGTCATACCACAAGATCGGTCTGCAGTAAAGCCAACCAACTCGACTATTTTTATTACAGAAGTCGGCAACATTGAAATTACAAGATTGAATAAGCCTACACCCAGGGATACACCAGAGGTGAAATGGTCATCTAATTCGCATGAAGATATGTCTTTACCGAGTAACGCCTGTTCTTGAACGTGTAGCAGGAACTTTTGTAAAATCTTGTAGGTATTGTAGCTTGATCGTACGTGTAAACCTTCCCTCAAGAATGAAACAAAGCTTTCATCATGGATTATACTTAACAAAGCCTTGAGCAGATATGACTCTGCGTATACCAGTTCCTAAAAGAGGAATATCAGGAGGGTAGCAAAAAGAAGAAAATGGGGTGGGTAAATTTGTTGTCAATTACACTGAATGTGATAATATGATCTCTTTTAAGCTATTTACAGCATGCTGATGTAACCTTGACATTGACCAAACATCATGTACTGTTAAACCTTTCATCCACGAAGTAAGGTTTCCAAGCCAGCCTTGGCTCTTCTTTTTACGCATTGCATCAGCTAGCTGAATGGTCTTTTTCAGTGCTTCAATCGCAATTTTTATATCACTGTGCTGAAAGGTCATCATACTTTTCAAAAACATAACAAATGCATGTCCCAAAGAATGGTAGAGGCTTGAATAACGCTTGGGTTCCAGGATCCTTTCTGCCTCTGGTATACGAGAATTTAAAAATAGATCCATGGCTCTACGCACCTCCAGTATATCGTATAACAAATTTTCTTGCTGTGCCTCCCAAACTTCCTTTGGTATATCGATTGTACGCAAAGGTGTGGCAGCAGTTTTTTCGAGAATATCCTTTTCGTCATGCTTATTATCAGCAGTAGCAGACATTTTTTTCTCGTCTCGTTTCTTCGACATTAAAGTCGACATGGAGTGGCCCATTCTGCCTATACTTCTGAAGGACATGTTAATGTTGGAAGCCGATTTGCTAGATCTGTCTAAAGCATCCGGCCGCTTGTCGGTATTGTTCATTGAAGAAGAGTTCGAACTCTTGGGAATCGGCATTAGTTGAGTTGTAAAAACAGAAGGCAGGTTTTATATGGAACTGAGAGAGGAAGTAGAAAAGAAAGGTGGGGTCTAGTAATGGAGAGGCCCTTTTTGAAGTTAATTAACCGAGACAAGAAGGCCAACTTCAATAGGATCAATAGAAATTTGTGTGCAACATTGCTCGTTTATTTCATGGCTTTTTTTGAGTATGTGCTTGTTACAAGATAATGCAGCCAATTTTTCTGCTTTTTTTGACAAGTTTGTGAAATCGTTATTTTTTTTTAAGTTACAACTAAGTTCGAAACACAGCATCCACTGTATAATTTCTGAACCATTGTTTTTTATATTTCAAATCAGGAAAATATCGCTTCAACCCTTTCTCTTTCCACTAATACGCTTGTTTTTCTATTAATGACATGAATATTCTCAGTAAGTATCTATTTATGTGTGCTGTAACTGTTACCTCAAATCTATGATACTAAGCAAGTTAGCTCCAAGTAATGAAACAAAAATCAAGCAAACACAAGTAAATTGAATCAAAGTACTATGATATATCAAAAATAGACCTCCAGTTTGCTGATTATTACTGCTCCAATAGTTTCGCAAAAGTGATTTATCAACAACAAACAGCAGATTGTCGATGGATATACCATCGAACAGCTCAAGCTCAATGCCACTTCAAAATACCAAGGAATTACGGCAGCCCAAACCCTTTACGAAAGCCAATGGGCAATTGAAGAAATCTTCCTTGTCAAATAGTTCTGCAGAAAGCTGGAAGACTTCTTCACAACTCAATTTATCGCAAAAACCATCTGATAAAGAGTCTTGGAGAATGTCAAGGCAGCTTCGTCGTCTGCAACAAACAGAATCTGACTCTATAACTGAATCAATACCATCGTCATTTGTATCACAAAGCACGCCTAACCGATTACCGCCAAAGCCTTTGCCTCAGGAACCGATAGCTGAGAATCCTTTGTTTGCTACAACTGATATGAACCATATGCTTGATATATACACTGTGACTACGCCCTACTACAATAACGAAGCTGTGCTTCAGCAACATGGTTTTGTGATGAATGACAGTCAATTTCCTTTGTATCAAGATCAGCCCCAATTACATGCAACTATTAGCGACAACGTCTACCCTATAAATACTTTGTTATCGTACGATACACCTACGGTTACAGATACCATAGTAACGTGTCCCTCTTCAGCAACAATGTTCGATTATTCGACTTACGATTATCATCCAATAATCACTGACGATCCTCTTTATGTTCAACAACTTCAAAGTCATAGCAACATATCACTGGATCAAAGCGGTTGTCAACAGATGTCACCTTTAGATACATTCGTCGTACCAACGAAGCTAGATCATCCAAGGGAGAGAACCACAAAGGCGAATGAGGCTCTCGGAGCTACTGATGAGCAAAAATCAACGACGATAATCGACAGTTGCGAAAGTAAGTCATATTTTTTTGCTTGAGGAATAGAAAACAAGTTGCAAGATGGTTTATTTTTTTTTTATTTTTTTTTTTTTTTTTAAACATTCTGGGATGATTCAATAGCTAAAGTACGGCAGATCACGGTTCAATCGATCAATGCAGAACATCGAGCTTGGATTGATATTTTACCTTCAGACACAGGACTTTCATTAGCCGAAAAGATACATATTATTGCAACATTCAGAACGAAGAAAATAGTATCGATAACAACCGCTTCAAACAGGAAAATTCCTATAGATAACCGACTTGTAATCGGTAGCTGGATGGAAGCTGAAAATTTTAAAGATGGAGAACAATGGTCAATAGAATGGAGCGACAACGACAGAGGCACCTTGGATAAACTGATAACAAAATTTTTGCAGGTAAATAACAGAGTAACACTGGAATAGACGGTAATAAAGGATTAAATTTAATGTTACTGTTCTACATAGACTGGTATAGGAAAACGAAAGCATCGTATATTCAAGAACTGAGTATGAGTTAAAAACTCCAATGCAAATAATATTATATATACATAGTTAGAAACGGTACAATTCCTAAAAAAGGTTTCACTGGTCTCTCCAAATTGGCCAATACACTATAATATAATTTCTTCTGTACCTTAGCGTCCTAATCGTCGTGTTACTTCAGCTTGGTTTGTACAATAAATTCGCAGTTTGAGTAAATGCAAGCATATAGCATACGCCTACTAGGCAATAGGTTGATAAAGTATAAAACGTGAAGGCGATTGACGCAAACACAATCGCTTATTATGCTGATGAACTATTGCGATTTTACCATTAACTTCTGCACTTGAAACTGTGCAGATATCACAGATACAATCTATCGTGATCTCGAACTCATTGACATATGCACCCAGGACACCTTTGTCGTGCTTGAAGTGCGATGCTGATATAAATGTAGGAACAAATCACTTATAGCGTCTCATGAATACTGAAAATAAGCCATATTCCAGCCAAGCGCTTAGGCTATACCTTGGGAGGGAGGGGGTGAGGGGTGGTGAATAGGAGTTCAACACTGTTTAGAGTGATCGTTTAGCTGTCGTAAAACGATGACTGAATAAACAGTATAAAAGGAACATAACTGTTTGAATAGAACAAAGAATCATCGTTTTATCTCCTTTCTAAAACTTTGTGTTCTATAAGAGTACCCTTGTTATATCGTTAGCTCAGTGCGCGACATAGCTGACCGACGTTTGAAGTTACTTGCAGTAGGAAAAGCAAAAAAAAAAAAAAAAACCCAAAAAAAACTACAACGAAAATTGTAAAAAACTCTCCGGCGGGGAATTGAACCCCGGTCTCCCGCGTGACAGGCGGGGATACTCACCACTATACTACCGAAGAACACATTGAAATTTAAAAGCAAAGGTGCATCAATAGGATATGCCAAAGGTACCGGTCACGTGCACGGTACTAGTTCAGTTCCCGACAGGGATGACGCATGCAGCACTAGAAAAAGGCGTCATTCACATCCCGATGGAAAGGAAATCGAGTTCGGAGTGGAGGAATGCTAACTCCACTAAAAATAAGAAAAGATTTAGGCCTAATATACAGAGGGCTAAACAGATACAGAGCCGACATAGATAATATCCCCTCAAGAATGTAGATGAGCTTTTAATTGCAATTATATTGTCGTTTCGGGTGTTGAATACATCAATATGGGCGCCAACTTCTATAATTCTTTTACAGGTAGAAGAAGAGGCTGGCGGTCTAGCAGTGAATTATCTATCATCCAATTCTTACAACAATAAATTGTCAAAGCATAACGCAAAGAATGAAAGGGTAAAGGCTTCTATGGGTTAGCAGATACTTAGATCAAAAATTAATTGAAAAAGCAGCCATTTTTAGTTTTTTACCAAATAAGCTTTTACCAAATAAGAAGTATAATGATTATGCAGCAGCCGAAATTGTTCGCTGTCACCCAATAAATTCCATAAGCCACCCAGCATCTTCAAATTATTAAAAGATTAAAAAAAGAAAGGCAAAGTACCGTTCCTTACCCAGACAAACTTTCATAAACCAATGTCTGAAGAAGTTGCAAATAATAAGACAGAAACAGTGAGCACTGAACAACAGAAGTCTCAGTCAGGAGAAGATGGTCTTGCCAAATTAACTCTTTTTGTTCGTGGTATTCCTTACGAAGCAACCAACCAAGATCTTGAAGATTTTTTTGGTGAAATCGGACCTGTTCGTAAATGCTTCGTCGTTGCAGATAGATCAGCTTCCTCAGCAACAGAGTTTAGAAACAAAGGCTTTGGTTATGTACATTATGCTTTAGAAGACGATGCCAAAGCTGCTATTGAAAAATTAAAGGACGCTAAATTTATGGGCAAGAGAAAACTAAAGATTGATTTTGCGAAGAGAAGGTCTGAAACGCAGACTCACGATAATAAGGAAGAAGAAGGCTCTAAAAAACAGCAACAAAAGAAAAAGAAGAAGGAGAAAGCCAATAAACCTGAAGGACCTACTGAGTTTGACGTCAATGCTCGTTTGATTGTTCGTAACCTACCTTGGAAATACAGAGAAAACGATCTCAAGAAGTTATTTGAAAAGTATGGTAAAGTCCATGACGTTAAGTTACCTCGTAAATTTGAGGGTGGTCCCTTACGTGGATTTGCGTTCATTCAATTTGAAACGGTCGAGCAAGGACAAGCTGTAAGTTGACATCATTTTACAATTAATCGAACTCGTGAAAGACACATTGATTCTTATCTTTGCAAAAATTATTGATGTTAGGCCATGGATGCTTTAAATGCAACAGAACACCATGGTAGAACCATAGCTGTTGATTGGTCAATTCCCAAGACGCAGTACAAGGAAATTGAGGAAAAGGAAGCGACTGAATCTGCGGAAACTGCAGTTAAACAGGAAGACGTCGAGATGACTGATGATATTGAGAAGAAGGAGGATGTTGAAGTTGAAATGGAAGAAGATGAACAACATAGCGACGACGATGATGTGAAGGATGCTGAAGCTGAGGATGTTGCAATGAAAATGGAAGAAGAGTCAGATTCTGAAAAAAGTGAAGAAGAAGCTAACTCTGATGCAATGGAAGAAGATGAAGATGAGAACGACGAGAATGATGAAAGTAGCAGTGATGAAAGTGATGATGACAGCAAAGATGACACTGATAAAGCTAGCGTAAAAGCTAATACAGATAAAGAAGCGAAGAAAAAGACTCTTCCCACAGCAGCAGACGGAACGACTTTGTTCGTTCGTAATCTGTTGTTCGAATCTAAGGAGCAAGATTTAAAGGATCTGTACGTATCGGAATTGAAGTACGCCTGTAAAACATCTAAAATACTGAACATGCTTTGTTTTTTTTTGTCTACTACAGTTTCAAGCAATGGGGTCCTGTCATATATGCTAAAATTACCATGGATCCTGTCACCAAGTTATCTCGTGGTACAGGGTTTGTATGTATGCGTAATAAAGAGGATGTAGATACTATTCTGAAAGAAGCCGAAGAACTTCGTGCACTTTCCCAAAAAGATGAAAACAGCGATAAAGATGCTATCAACGATCTATTATCGAAACGTGAAAAGAAGAAAAAGGGTCTTGTTTATAAGTCTCTCATCACAGCCGAACCAGGATCTGGTAACAGTGCCAAGTTCACTCTTCAAGGTCGTGTTTTGGATGTGACTTTGGCTGTCGATCGTCAACAAGCAAAGGAATTGAAAGATGCCAATGCCACACTAAAACGCAAAGAAGACAAGAGAAATTTATACCTTATGCGTGAAGGTGTTATTTTCCCTAATACACCTGCCGCCGAGACCTTAACACCCGGCGAACTTAATAAGAGACAACTTTCCTTCTCCAGCAGAAAGAAACTCGTTAGCAATAATCCATCACTATTTATATCCAAAACTCGTTTGTCTATACGTAACTTACCGGTGAAAGTGGACGAAAAAGAATTGAAGGCATTAGGTTTAAGTAGCATATCTAAATTCAAGAATCAAGTGAAGGCAGGTGAAAGAGATGACCTTAGCAAAGAAGAAAAAGCAGAAGGGTGGGATAGACTACCCAAAGTGATTCAAGCAAAAATTGTCCGAAGTAAAGATACAGTCGACAGTTCAGGAAAATTGCGTTCAAAGGGTTATGGTTTCTTAGAATTTGCAACACATGCGCATGCATTAGCAGCACTCAGATATTTGAACAATAATCCTGATATCTTCAACGGCAAAAGATTGATTGTCGAGTTCTCATTGGAAAATAAAGAAGTACTTGATAGAAGAAACGCTTTCAAGTCGGAACAGCGAGCAGCGGCAGCAACAAGCTCAAGAGGTGTGAAAAGAAAGGCCCCCTTCAAGTCATCAAATACTGCATCGACGTCTACCATTAATAGTCGAGACAACGATAAAAAGAATAACTCCTTCAAGAAAAGGAGATTTGTAAATAGAAAAAATTAATTTTTATTTCTTTTCTGTACAGTAATAAATGTATAAAACCATTCGACACCACCGACTCGGGGCTTTTTCTTATGTCCGTACTTTCCTTTCTTCCTTTACCGAAACTCCAACATAAAATGTATTGACAATTAAGTCGTTCTTGGTGCAACAGTTGCAAAGTTCAATAGATATTTAAAGCAGCCAGTCCAAATAACCTTGTAGTGGCATCTGACAGAGGTTATCAAATGGCTTGTATGTTACGCCCTCTTTATTAAATCAAAGTGTGTTGTCACATTGCAGATCAACAAAAGCAGGACTCAGCAGCTAATGCTACAACAAGTATCCTTAGGGTATCAGGAGAAGGGACACGCCAAACCATCCCCTATTTTTCTGATATACCTACAAAATTGTAAACAAATGTCCATTACGGTAATACAGGAAACATTTTTCTGTTTGTAGTGTTACTAAAAGAGCAGCAACGTTGGTCATAGCAGATACCGAATGCTACTTTCTGCCCTTCTTCTCTCCATCAAGTAAAAGGAGCAGCAGCTGATCATGTCCAGTGAATAGCTTAACAGGCCGTTCAAGCAGCAGCTACAGCAGATCTGTAAGTCTTGTTTTTGTTGATTTTAAAGGCAAGTCGACGAAGCATTGTACAAACTAATACAAATAGTCTTCCAATTATAGAACATTAGATGAAGTGTCCGTCATCATAAACAATTCTTTTAGATTTCTCTTGGATTAAGCCATCCAGATAGAATTAGTAAACATTAACAGACAGACCTCTTTGTCAATGTGCCTGAGACAATACTACTTTAACGCAATAATAATCTATTAGATCTACCCTCTTCTACGCTCATACCGTGCATTAAGCTCAAAGCTTAGCTTATCCATATATATTTAACAGCATTATCAGGAGCTATGTCAGCTCAAATTTAGTACAGGAATGTCAAGCTTGTATAGTACAAATGTCAATTCACAAAGAGGATGAAGTGAGATTATAAAACCAGATAAGCAAGGGAATCAGTAGTATGACAAAATTCAACGTATTGAACTGTAAGTATTGATTGATTTCATCGACATAAGAGTGTAGAACTTTCTTGTTTGTTTTAGTTCTCCTAAGCTATTTAGAAAATGCGTTCTTTACTCGGCTATCGTACTGCAAAGTAAAAAGTTGGTACATTTTATTGAAAGACAATCAACCCTTCAATAACCTTCGTGTACCTTTTTAGCTGCCGAATATGGATCTGGCGGGGGGCGGAAACCGAATCTTTTGACAAATCCAACAGTACAAAAAATGGATAATTGGAAAATTTCGATGCCTTTCCCCCGTCGGCTATCTGTGAGTGGTTTTTTAATTTTTTCCCCGACTCTCATTTACCCCACCTTTCTTTTGTACATTGTCTTTTTTTCATTTCCTTTTTTTTTTTTTTTCCTAAATAATAAAAAAATATATCAAAATTTTTGCTTACAATCACCAGATACAAGGCATAGACAAGAAGCCCCGAAGCCCCGAAGC
Organism: Mycotypha africana; assembly: GCF_025528875.1. NCBI lineage: Eukaryota > Fungi > Mucoromycota > Mucoromycetes > Mucorales > Mycotyphaceae > Mycotypha > Mycotypha africana. Next base: position 194,502 of record NW_026515736.1, on the reverse strand, counting down.
CACGAAAACCACAAAGCCACTATCGCTTGTCTAAGTGTATATCATTGTCGAAAAGAAGAGCATTTAAATCTCATCCACTTGGCACACAGCAGTATTTTATTTGATTGTTCTAATCTCTAATGCATTATCTGTCAAATCGTCAAGACAGCAAAATGAAGCGATTAAAACGATCATTAAAAATCTTCTGGGACACCAAAATTCACTTTCTAGAACTGCATTATCTCTATATTTTCTTTCTGATTTTTGTATTTTCCGGGCTCTATTATTGTGAATCTGATACCAACTGGGACTACATTGATGCATTGTTCATGGCTACTACAGGATCAACTGATACAGGCCTAAACACAATTGCCATGTCGGATATGTCTACTTACCACATGGTGCTTCTGTATCTCTCGTCTTTCCTTGGATCCCATGTCACTGTTTCCTTTGGCGTTGTCATGGTTCGACGTTACTACTTTCAAAAACGATTCGAAGAAGTATTAGAGTTCAACAAAAAGCGGAAAGAAGAGTATAAACGGCAAAAGCAACTACGTGAACAGCAAGAGCAACAGCGAAAACGAGAACAGCAGTTGTTGGAAGAACAGCAACGTCAGTTATCAGATAAGAATAGCAATCTGAGTCAGTCGAGCTGTGATGCATCTACGACAAGAGCCGGCAGTAAGAAGTCGTCATTGAACAGCAAAGGAGCATTAGGCCGTCGTTTATCACTTTTGTCTGTGCGCTCTACACCTGTAGGACACGCTACGCCTCGTCATTCCATCTTCAATAGGTCTTTTTTTAGAAGAGGCTCGCTTGATACGGAAAACGACAAGAGTGATCGTAATCGATACTCTGAAGACAACCATAAAATAAAGTTACAGCCTAATTATAACTTTAGCGAAAATAATTCCCAGAGTGTTTTTGACATGAAGCAAAACACCCTGTTTTCAGCGACTACGAAAGACGATAACGATGACCACGCCAAAGGCTACAATGAGCATGATGATGACGAAGAACGAGACTATGCTGACCTTTATTCGACTAGCGCTCATCCATACGATACTACTCACTCTTCACCCTCTTCATCGGCTTATCGCAGCAGTAGTGATCATCTCAACAATACCCAAAGCAACCATTGGAATAATAAAAGTAATCTGCTCGATACAAACGCTCATGATTCTTTTCGTGTTTCATCCTCTTCCTCGTTACCAAGTGAACGTCAAGCCAACAACGCCGAAGCAGAAGAGGATGGTGAAACGAGGATGAGATCATTAATTGTAAATAATTCTCTAAATAATAATAACAATAGAAACTTACCACCCATCACTCATACAACGTCAACAGCCAATGAGGATACTGTGATGAGTAGCCATTCAGATTTAACTTCTGACAAAAACACTGCAAATACTAACAGCAACAATAATCAACAGATCACTTTTCGAGAAGATACGAATATCTTGCGTGAACGAGAACGACGGAAACTTATGCAGCACCGTCTAGAAGAAGAAGTGATGAACAACAATAGCAACAACAATAACAGCCAGCCTCAACACATCATTATAGAAGAACCTACCATTTATCGCACCAACTCTGAATATGAAATTATGTGCCAACCATCAGCCAAATCCCAGCTTACGAAAAATGAACGTTATCGCATCGGCGGTACCGAATATCGTGCTTTGGATATGCTTGCCCGGCTTGTTCCCATCTACTATCTGGGCTTCATTGTCGGTTTCGGGTTTCTATTTCGTATTTATGTCGCTAGCTCCAGTTACGCTAGAGAGGTGCTTGCCACCTCGAATGGGCCAGACAAGGGCCCTGTGGATCCATGGTTCTTCTCCTTCTTTCAAAGTCTTTCTGCTTTTACTAATCTTGGCCTGAATCATCTAGACGCTAGTATGGCACCTTTTCAGAATGCGCCTGCACCTCTCATCCTCTCGATCATTCTCATCCTCGTAGGCAACACGGCATTTGCTATTTTGATGCGTTTCCTGATTTGGGTTTGCTATTGTTTGACTCCCAAACATAAAGTAATGCGACGGGAAACGTTTCGGTACTTACTGGATCATCCACGACGTTGTTACACGACTTTGTTTCCTGCCACACAGACGTGGTGGTTGCTGATTGTTTTGGTGGCAATCACGTTGGTGGAACTGATTTGCTTTTTGGCTTTGAATTATTGGTTGCCGGTATTGGCAGGTATCAGTTGGGGATCCCGATTTTTGGATGGCTTGTTTCAATCTGTTGCCACTCGTAATGGTAAAGTATTGCAATGAGCACATTCGTTTATTACTAGAAGAAGACTGAAAAATAGAACGTCGTTTGGGGCGAGAGTATTAACAGCAGCCGCCTTTTCTTCCTTTTTACTTTTCTTTTTTCTCTTTTTTTCTACAATATCAACTGTCATAGCTGGATTCAGTGTAGTATCGCTTGCGGATTTAAACCCTGGCGCACAATTAGTTTATATAGTAGCTATGTATATCAGTGTCTATCCCGTGGCTATATCGATGCGTAACAGTAACATTTATCAGGTAAAAAATTCAACATGTGTCATGCCGAGAAGAAAAGAGGAAAAGTGTTGCAGAGTTACCTTGTATTAACAGGAGTATCTCCCTCTACTTGATAACAGGAACGCGCACTTGGTATCTTTCGAGGTGAAAACGATGAGCCAGTATCCTTCTCTGAAAACGAACTTGCCAATGCGCCCTTCATCAAATTGAAACGGCATTCCACCATGACGAGTATTAAACAGAACACGCAAAAACTGCTGAAAGGAGGACCTGATTTCTTTGTCATCACGCAGATACAGAGACAACTCTCGAGCGATATTTGTTGGGTTATTACGGGCATCTTTTGCATCTGTGTGATTGAATCACAGGCGATTATGTCACCTTCCCCTGTGACCATGGCTACTGTCATTTATGAATGCGTTTCAGCTTTTGCTAATGTGGGCGCTTCTACTGGTTTTCCTAATACGGCAACTTCACAAGCAGCACAGTATCGAACATTGAGTAAGCTTGTTTTGATTATATTGATGTATAGAGGAAGACACAGAGGTAACAGAAGAAGGAAAAAAAAAAAGAGCCATTGGCTATCAACGTTTTAACGAAATATACTCCTTGTAGGTCTACCAGCGGCTATTGATAGATCCATTTTGCTACCCTCAGAGCAATTAGCACAGAAAGAAAAAGAGGACGAAGAAAGAAGAAGGAACACATCTGCATCTATTCAGCTCATGAATGATAGCGGTACGAGTAGCGGCATTCAAACCAGTCCTCATGCGGACCATTTGATTTACACTCGATCTTGTACACTTTAAAAAAAGGGAACAAGGGAGTGTTCTATTACGAAAGCAACGTACGACAGCATTTTATTTTTTTGAAAGGAAAATGTATAACACGCATGTTATGTATAGAAAGTGAATTATACCATTATACCCAGTTTTATTTCAATTGTTTTTTTCTTCCACAAAAAAAAAAAACCGCCTCGGCCCCCCCCACTGAACTTGACCACCATGGATGGGCATAAAAAAGCAATAAATTAGTTGACGGCTCGTTGTTGTTGAATTTCCCTATTGATACAAATGGAAAGGTATCATTTCGGTAATTGCTGCTGATGGTATAAATTGACTAATTGACTGGCATTTAGTTGATAATTGTTACAAATGCCTTCAAACACGCGCCAATAACCCCAATATCCATAGAGAGTTGCAATATCATATACTTGTCCGGCTAACTGGATCAGTTGAGGCTGTGACGGGGGTCCAAGCTGGCACAATCGCATCATTTCTGCAGGCTTTACAAGCTGGTCTTCATCCAGTACAAACGACTTTGTCAGTTGTTCTGGATAACCATCATTACTACTATCACTCGTATTATTATTGAGATCAGCAACGGCCGAGGGAGGTGCAGAAAGGTTGTTCAGGCCGATAGGGTTGCTTTCAAGTAATAAACGTGCTTCATCAGCGGGAGGCTGTATCACCTGTAGTGTATAAATATCCGGTTCTTCCGTAACGGAAAAGATACCCCAACAATCGTCTTTCAGAATGATGAGGGCAGAAATCGATTTTTTATTATCCATTTCATTGCTGATTTTATTCATCGCTTTAGACAATAAGAACGATGTCTCTCGTTCATGTGGGTAAGCATCCGATGCTAATTGTAAGACATGCTTTTCCAGAGTCGGGTATTGGCTGAGGGGATCTTTTAAAAAGCTAGTAATGCTGATAATACTGCCAAGTGACCAGCGTGGAGCGCTCACTTTAGAGTGTTGATCAACGTCAGTAGCAGCTGTTGTAGCTTCATCGAGAGCATTCTCCTTTTCGTCAGTGCATTTGACTGTCTTTCTTACAAAAAGAGGGAACGTAAGGTATCCTAACGCAAGGATAACTGTTTGTGGCATGCCATGAAATCCAAATGGTTTAAAGTATCAATCAGTTATAGCAAAACAAATTGTTAAAGAAAGAGGCGAAGCATCCAATATCTTGATTATGTAAGTTGGCGAAAATCTGTTGCACTCCAAATTCATTGAAACCTACTTTGAACTTCATTGTCGGAGGCCAATCTCGCGTCATCCAATTTCTCTATAGGGGGGCGAATGGTTGCTTTGCTATATTTTACGTCACCATTGTGAATTCAGATTTCAAATGTTGAATAAATTATTCTCAGGAATGATCTGTGATGGTTATGCAAAATTAATTGAATCATAATGGCCTGTATTCTGTCTAACTGTATGTACTAAGTATTGTTGTTGTTACTTGAGTGTAAATGCATCAGTTATAAGTCACTTGTTCTTATTGATAGAGCGATTGAGTGAGCCCAAAGAATCTGAGTCGAGATGAAATATTTCCATTATCATAGACATTACAAGTAAATCTTTTGTATGATTCAAATAATTCATATTGCAACTACTTTCCTTACTTATAATAAAAATGACATATTTACTTGAAACCATAAAGGTTTATCGGTTATAAAATTTAGGGTTTTTTTTATCTCGATTTTTATTTTTATAGTTTAAAAAAAGTGTATCCCAAATAGCTTTTGCCTGCTTACTATCACTTTTACATGTAAAAATGCCTATCAATCTCGATATCGTTTAGATGAGATGTAATTATATACTCTATATAACTGTAGGAACTTTCAATATTGTAGAAAATGTGCCTTTTTTTTTGGAGGTTCAAAGCGAGAACGAGACGCAATCAAGTGAATTGACAAAATGTTGAGGAACTGCGGGCGGCAATCAAATTTACAAGCAATTTTTAACTGACATTGGATTGACAGCAATGTCGTACATTTTTATATCAAATCAAACATGTGATAATTGTTGATTTATGCAAACTCTTTTCTAAAAAGCGAAACTAACGAGATCAGGTGGGAACAGAATTCTGCTAAAACGAGTCTAATTAGCTGTCGGGTAATACCGGGGAAAACCCATAAATGTATATTACAGGCACAAATCCACTCACAGGTTTTTGTTTCTTTGATTTCTTTTTTTTTGGGACTGAAACCATTGTTCCAGATGTGGTAGTCGTCATAACGGGTAGGTAGAGGGGAAGGGGCAGACTTTTGTTTCCTCGAGATGGCCAATGAAATAGAATATCTAGCAAGGGGTGCAATTAGATCTTATCTTTGGCCAACCAAACGACAATGCTTCTATTCCCATTGTTGTTGTTGGATGGCTTATCTATGCAGAAATTTTTTCTTTAATTGGACGATTTGAACTATATGTGTGATAAAAAAGATAAGAACTTAAAGTTTGACGGTTGTGATTGGCTGATTCGGAACCCATTTGCAGGTAAAGACAACCTTTTTCTTTTCGATTTTTCGATTTTGTTTTAATTATATGAGTGTCCTATTGCTAAGGAGTAGTTCTTCCCCCCCTCGATTTATACAGTCTAATTGCAAGCATTAAAAAAAAGAATAGTAATTTTTTTTTTCTTTTATTCGTTTCTTTACATTGAACTTCTTTTTTTATTGAATACGTCATTTTGTTCATTATTTGAGATGTTTGCTAATACAACAGCACCTATTCATAAAAGATGTCATGGATCAAAGAATAAATCCTACTTGCAAATCAATACGCAAGTCTTTAATGAGACGAGTACAATTGAGAAGATGAAGGAATCGGCGCATTCTATGGTATCTGCGTTTACTCTAACTACGCCTCCTAACACGACGACGAGAACCGCTCCTCTAACATCCATTCTAGCGAACGGTTCTAGCACACAACCCACCCTGCCCACCATGACATCTGCCGCCACAGCAGCCCTCTCAGCTCCATCCTTTCTATCTCCTGCTCCTTCACCTTCCTCTTCTACCTCTTCCACGCACTCTTCTCTTCATTTTTCATCGGATGGCACTCCCACTGCCAGCCCATACCCTCGATCTGTTTTACGAAACAAATGCCAATTGATGCGTCCTGCTGCGCAGGCTTTACAACCACCAGCACAATCACAGCGTTCATGTAGTGTCACTACGTCATCTTGGGAGGGACTGCAAAGCCCAGCTGCCTCCTTTTTAGCCTCTTTTGCTTCTCCTCCAAGCACTTTTGCGCCCAGTGACGGCAGCAGCACGAGTGCTTACCTTGTTCAACCCTACGAAGAAGAACAAGAAGGGGATGAATTGGATGATTATGTGATGGATAGAATGATTGGATTTGGCGGATTTTCCACGGTCCGTCGAGGATTTTGCATCTCTGATGGTCATCATGTTGCTATCAAAATCATCAAGTTTGATGCTGCTGCTGCTTCCGCCGAGGAAGACGGCGCTTTACCGTTGTTGCTGGAAAGAGAGTTGTCTATTTGGAAATCTCTTTGCCATCCGAATATCGTTTGCTTACAAAAGATATTGGAAACCGACCATGCGCTTTATTTGATCTGCGATTATTGTTCGGGAGGCAGTTTATTGAGCAAAGTGAAAGAAGCGCATTCTCATGGCGGCGGAGGCGGCGGATGGAGTGAGCTGGAGGCGCGTGGTATCTTTAGAGACGTTTGTCAAGCCGTCTCTTATTTGCATGAAGAAGCCAAGGTTTGCCATAAAGATTTGAAATTGGAAAACATCTTGTTGGATGATCAAGCCCATTGCGCCAAAGTATGTGATTTCGGACTCGCCTTACCTTTCGGCTGTGCCAGTAGTAGTAGTAGTAGTAGTGCAGAAGGTCGACCCGGTGGCTCTTTGGCTTACATGTCACCCGAACAGTTGACAACGTCCTCCACGACCCCCACAATGACTTCTCCGTCTTCTGACATTTGGTCTCTGGGAGTGATACTCTATGCGATGGTGACAGGAAAACTACCCTTTTGGGACGAATACGAGTTACGTTTGCAGCAGAAAATCTTGATCGGACAGTATCCTGAGCCAAACAATGCGTCAAGCGATGTGCAAACATTGATCCGTGGTTGTTTAAATAGGGATCCACAGAAACGATGGACGATCAAACAAGTCTTGGCGTCCTCTTGGCTGAAAAATTAAACAGCGCGCATCTCTGTATATATACACATCTATTTATATACTTGTCGATACCAGTGTACATATTCATTTCCTGACTCCGTCATGCTAACAAACATACCCTAAGAACTGCTTTTTACACAGGCCGTTTGATTTTGTACAGCCTTTGTCTTTTCCCCTTCTCTCTCTCTATGCCTACATGCATCTCTATCCCCCCCCATTATTCAAAGTCCACTCCCTAGGGAGCAGTATTTATTTTTATTGCCATTCAAATAAAAACAATCCATCATTCTCTTTTTCATCGAAAAAAAAAAAAGGTACAACTAGGCAGGCTTTAAATGGCTTCCTCATTCACCAGTTTATCATAACCATCTATATTTTATTTTTTTTTAAAAAAAAGGGGTCGTTATTGTTGTCATACCTATAGACAATGACTGCAATATGCAAAACGATTGACAATAAACTTACATGCACAAATGCCTTCCATGTAACACGCCAAAACGATACCAGCGCCTATTTGTGAGACAGGATGTTGGAATCGAGTAAAAAACGCTAATACGTAGAATATTTGCCAATGATGGAGATGAATAGTGATTTTGTAAGTGTATGGATTGGGTAGCGTAGAGACATGTGTCGTAGGTAGTAAACTGGTCGCTTCATCCGCTATGGGAGTGCTCGTATGGTGATTACCACTCTCATTGTCGATAGCTTGTTTTTTACGAAAGACAAAATAGAATTTGGTTCTAAGCCAGTTTGTGTTCACTTCCTTTGCAAGCAAGAACGCCGAAAAAAGGATCGTCGCTGGAATGCTCAAACACGAAACATAGATAATGACAAAGGGTAAAGAAAATTGACAAGCCAGATAAATATGATAACCAGCAAAAGCCAGAATGATGCTATGAAGATAACCTCTACGAGTGAGCGAAAAAAAAAAAAAAAAACCTCTTCCCGCCCTCATAAAACAAAACAAAAGCGAATCTTGGTTACCTCAACGCAATGAGAAAGACAACCCACATTCCTTTAGGCCATTGGTTAATGTTAGGCAAGGAGGTCTTTGTAGCCGGTAGTTCCGCTATTTGGCCATAAATAAATAAAGAGGGAAAGAAAGCAGCTATGGTAATCCAGTGCATTGTGAACGTGTAATTGCCAAATATAAACAGGATCAAGTCATAATTAAGTCCATCAAAGAGGTCCTGCCAGTGGCGTGCTAACGATTTGACGTTGAGCTCCCATTTCAGATAGTGCGCTACACATCGATACATGGGATACGGTATAATATAAAAGACGAGAAAGAAGAGACCAAATAGCTTTAGGTCGAACGAATAGAGAGAGGTAGCAGCCACTGTATCGATACCAGACATGGAGGACAGCGGGATGATCATGCTTTGAAAGGAAAAGAAAAAGAAGAAGAAGAGGTCAGATCGTTCTCGTATGGGGGATGCAAACGGATATAACAATAAACAGCCTTAGTGTTCGTGCAACAGTTTCCCTCCTTCCCAGTAAACATAATGCAAAAAAAAAAAAACTCAGACAGATATCTTTTTGTTGTGAGACTGTAGGATCGTTTTCTACTATTTTTTTTTTTTCACGTCTGCGTCTACGATGAGTTGTTATGGATTCACTCATGAACACATTGCTCGCTTCGTTGGTCACTCCATCACGCTGAATTTAACCACACATAAAACAATACAAGGATACTTGTACACGATTGACCCCAACACCCACACTATTGTACTCTATGACGCACCTGAAAACAAAATGCAAGTGATCATGAAGCATGCCGTTTCTGAACTTTCAAGTAATGACCTCTTTTTCGAGATCACAGCTATTCTTTCAACATTGTTTTACTTAATGTTGTTTTCTGCTCAACTTTATTGCCAGTTGATGAAGAGAATAGAATCGATATCGATACCCTAATAACTCCTCGCGTGAATCAGTTGTGTACGAAAGAGTGGATCAAAAAAAGACGTGTTGCATTGATTGAATTCTTTAAACAGGTAAGAGGCAATGTGCAAATGATACAGAATTTTTGTGCACTGATTTAATCATCATTGTGTGTCGTAAAAATAACTAATAAAAACACACACATACACACACCAAAAAAAAAAATAAAAAATAGAATCATATACCCATGGAGGAAGGCGCAAATGAAAAAAAGAAGGATACAAAGAATGATAACGACCATCATGAGAATGATCACCATTTGAATGAGAGTGATGGTGATGACGCTGCCGAACCCGTGATTCACGTCTTGGGATGTGCACGTGTTGAATCTCCTTACTTGGCCACGAATGTCATATGTGATAATCCCTTGATACGTAAACGCGTGCGTGATTTTATATTGGAATTGCCCAACATTTGATTGGGCGGGCAAAACAGGGAGTGAGGGGGGGGGGTGGTGTGCTCGTGGATGAGAAGAAGAAGCAGGAGGAGGAGGAGGAAGAGGAGAAGAAGGAGGACAACAGAAAGAATAAGTTAAGAAAAAAAAAAAAAAAAAAAAAAAAAGTTGGATATCGTGAAATAAATAAATAAATAGAAAAAAGAAAGTAAAGGGAAACGAAAGGGTTTAAAATGAATGATAAATCTGGAATAATAGAGTCAAAATGTGTTGAAAGAAAGTGTGTATCCTGTTACTGGAGCATGAGATCAAACTCTAATAAAGCTTAACAAAGAGCTGCTGCTGCTGCTGCTGTTGTTGTTGTTGTACTTCCTTTCGTGGTAGCAGAAGGGATGGTCCTTTGATTATTACTTGTGTCATTATGTAACATCACAAGAACATTAGCTGCTAAATCTTCATCCGTCGGTGTGAATGTAGACAAAGGAGACATGGATGAATGTAACGACGTCGACGAAAGAAGGATGGGTGAGGTATAACAAGGTTGTCTTGGTGATGTGCTGCGCTTCTCCGATATAGGATATTTTGGTGTAGTTAATAGTAAATGATGATTTGGATGGCTCGAATTCTTTGTGCTGTTGTATAATGGTAAATTCAACTTGGACTTGAAATTCTGGCTGGGACGAGACGCGTATGGCCGTAGAGAACTAGAGGTAGGAGAAGTCGTTGCATCTGGAAGATAAGAAGATGAAGTTGGATAATACCGATGTCGACACAGTAAGGAGGAGGAGGAGGAGGAGGAGGAGGAGGGGGTCTTCTTACGACTGCTATTCATCAACAGCGACTTTTTTTTCACAATGGGTGAGTGGGTCTGCAAGGCAGCTAGTGTTGTGATTGGAAATAAGGTGTACTCTAGTGTTTGCAAATCATAGGCTTCATAGCCATGTTGTTGTTTGAAGGTGGCTAAAGCTAAACGCGTTTTTAAGCGATGAATCATCTAAAGTAGAGGGATCGCGCGCATTAATAATGAAGTGGAGTTTCAAAGACAACAAAACATTATCATTTACCTCAGATACGTTCATAGGTCTTGATCTCGAGGATTCTTGTTGCAATGCCGACATGGCAGACATTGTTAAAATGAGTTGTTTTTTAAAGGGGGAAAAAAAAAGGAAAGATTGGAGAGTGATACAAAGGGTAAAAATGATATTTGTAGAATATATAATAAAAAAGAAAAAAAAAAAAAAAAAAAAAAAAAAAAAAAAAAGAGAGAGAGAAAAGAGAGGGGAGAAAAAGAGAAAAGGATAAAAATAGAACAGAAAAAAAAGAGGCGAGAAAAAAAGGGGCCACAAAATTATCAAGTTCAAATAAAAATTTCAAATAAAAGAAGAATGTATACAAGTTGACTTGAGGATTTTTAAATCGAAAAAACGACGCGTGAATAAGGAAAAAAAAAAAAAAAAAAAAGGAAAAAGATGGAAAAGAGAAGAAAAAGAGGAATAAAACAGAGCAAAGCTTTCTATTAAACACGAATCATCATCTGCCCTTTTTTTTTTTTTTCTTTTATTTTTTCCAAAAGTATTCATCGACGATTGGTTTTCCACACCGATTTTTACCCCTTTTTTTGCACGCTTTAAAATATACAAAAGATCGCATGATCTCAAAACAATAAGGATCATTTGCCGACGTAATAACCTAAACAGAAATTCAGAAAAAAATTTGGTTTTTCATCTCTTTTTCATGGTAAAGGAAAGACGCGTTTTTTGGGAGGGTAAAGGAATCATAAATAGAGCGTGTGTAATTGTTTGTTTTTGGAAATGGAAGAAAATGTAGTTTTGTTGTTATGCTCACCACGTAATTTTTTTCCCCTTAGCGCACAGACTTTTTTTTTTTTTTTTTTTCTTTTTTCTTCATATACGCCTTTTCTCTGTGACAATTTCCCTTTTCTAAATCAAAAGCAACAAAGATTACGTAATGCATTGTCTGGAATTTGGGAGTAGACTCAGTTAATAATAAAAGCATTTCTTTGCCTTTTACGATGGTATATCCGTCAAACTATCAAAAAACATAATGGTAAAAGAGAATGATCTCTTTTTCTGAGTAGTACGTTGCCTGAATCAAAAAAAAATTTGACGTCGCATTTAAAAAAAAATGTGGGGTAAAGCGGAAAATACATATTTTTTAATTGTAGCCAATGAGAAAGAGAGCAGCAGTGTTTTTACTGATAAAAGGAACTCAATTACGCATAGGTCTATCTTACTCTCTACGAATGCATCTTCTATCACCTTTTCTTTTAGCGCTGTCTATAGAGAAGCAGGTCGTTAAAAGCGCTTATCAAACTGAGATCCACGTCTTTTCCAGCTGTCCAAAATTCGTCCGCTAACTGTTGTAGCAAAACAGTACTCGCATCCTGTGTCTCTGCCATGGACGGGTTCAACAGTAAATGAAAGAAACGAGCCCACAAATGTTTATGCCAGTACCGTTTGATAGATTGATAAAGTACAAATGCATTCAAGCTACAGTCTGTTTTCTTTTTGTAGGTCCTCATCGGACTACCAAACAATAACCAATGCGCCATTGCCGCCAACTGCCAATAATCAGCATGGAAAGGGTAATATCCTTCGTTCAGGTATGGAAAATCTGCTTTTGGACATGTCGGCGGCCAGTTGGCTTTCACAAGAAGATTGTGTTTGTGACCGCTGTTCGTCATCATCTGAGACTTGTTCAGTAAAGCCAAAACATCTATCGATTGGCCATAATCGATGAGATACAATGTTGGCAAACGTGTCTGTTTGTTGCCCCTGTTTTTGTCATGCCTATTTTTATAGGTGGAGAGTAACAGTACATTATCCAATTTGAGGTCATTATGTACAATATGCAGTTGATGCAAATGTACGAGTTGGCTCAGTAGTTGTGACATAAACAGCAGAACAATGGGTTCCGGCATAAAGATTTGACTCGGTCTATATAAATTGAGCGCATCTAACAGTGTTCCGTAAGGAATGTACTCCATCAATAGAAAGCTAGCATTTTTGTAATAGAAAAACTCATTTATAAGTAGCAGATTCAGTCTACTATGAGCACCACCACCATCATAAGCTCCAGTGGTGGCACTGTGGGTGCTACTACCACTACCACGACTCTTGTTGGCTTGAATCCTTTCTCTATGTTTCTTTCTATGATATAATTGATATACAATGTAAAACTCCCAAGCATGAGGCGGCTGCTGTATCTTTAAGCTGTGGATCGTGAGGTCTTTTGTATTTTGTACAAGATACACATTGGCCATACCTCCTTCGCCTATCTTTCGAATGACATGGAACTGCCTCTCCCCCAAGTCAATCAATCTCAAGTGTTGATGCTGCGCTAATGTTGAGGAGGAAAGAGCTTTCATGCCTGCAGATGTGGACGGTGGTGGAAACCACTGTTTCAACCGATCTGTTGTCAAGCTTTTATTATTTTCGTCTCGGTAATCATGAAAAGCTTTATGACGGTAAAGGTTGTATCTTTCCATTCTTTCGCGTACAAACTGAGGTGAATGAGGCAGTGGAACCATGGTCGGTGTTTCTCGTCGTACGGATTTCTTCCCATCCAGATCAAGCGGATGCTCACTGAAGGGCTTTTGTATATCTTGCCGTTGTCCTTTCCTCCCTATAAGCTCATCGTTGATGAGCTTGAAAGAGGTTGAGGGTCGTTGTACGTCGCTTACTACTTGTGCCTCAGATTCTTTCGCTTGTTGGCGGTGTGAGACTTGATACGAGCCTAATTCTTTTACTTTTTCTGGCTGTGTCGATAGAAGCGTTCCATCTTGTCCCTCTTTCTCCTCCTCCTCCTTCTCCTCCACCATTAACATTGCGTTTTTAAGCGTCATGCCGTTACTTGAATGCTTCTCAAAAGTGTCAAGCTTGTTTATTTTTTGAAAAGCAGCTGTTAATCTCTTGTGTCTACTATCGGTGATGCCCATGCTCTTTCGGTGAGGATGTTGGAGAGCGGTTGAGCCCAAAGTATGTTTGGCAATCGTTGGATGTCGGCCTAATGATTTCCGCTCCTTACTTTTGTTCGTAAGCAGGATGTTTTTCTTATTGGCTCTACATACGAGAATCGACGGTTTGGATGCTCGCTTTACCATGCGTGGTTTAGAAGTGGCTGTTACGGCAGATGTAGGGCTACCCGTGGTAATGTATTGTTGGTCAATGTTCAGCTTGGAGTAATCTAAAAAAAATTCATACAAAAAAATGAATACTTATAAGCTTATCGTTATACCCACGATATCGGTGGGTAGCTTTGAAAGAACCATTCAGTCATCATTTTACCAAATCGATACTGATACAGTTTTGCTCTCAATTCCTCAAAGCATATTTCTTCTTGCTCTTGTTGCTGTTGAAGCGGCTTGATACTATTACATCCCCGTAAGAGATCGGCACGAGCACTATGTTGTAATTTTAAATAAAGCAAATCCATCTGAGACCGTAGGGTGTGCAAAGAATAGCGATGTTTCTATTCATCAATAGTATAGAGAAGACTGAAAACCTCAACGAACGGTCCTATGCCATCTCTTGTCCATTGTAGAGATCAACATTTGCTTAGCATTACCTGGTCGTTCAATGTGTCATCAATGTTGATAAGCTTTTGATCGATCAACATGGAGTCGTAAAAATTATCCAGCTTATAATGGTTGATGTCAAACTGGATTCTTCCAGTTGTCTGATATTCGTACAAATCATGACCAAGTCTTTTCAACGGTTGAGCCCTTCTTTTGATCCCCAATAGTAAGGTTGCTTCAATATCTTTGTATCTGCTTGAATGCGAAAACAGAAAGAAGGAAAAAAAAAAAAAAAAGGTGAAGCGCTTCAGCACTACATACACGGTATGGGGTCTTTCTCATCATTCACTTTATCTGCAGCCACCGTACGTCCTACCTTTTATCTCTGAATTGTTGATAGGCTATAGATTCATAAAGAACAGATAATTTATCGCCGATATGCTTTTCTATCAATCCAAACAAAATAGGATAGGCCATAGACGAGGGTAGATAAAAGATATACATGAGCCATAATCGAATGTACCGTGGTGAGTTTTGGTAGCGAAAATCACTCTGATAACGCAGCACTGCTGTCTCTAACAAGCGGAATGCGTGCTGGAAGCCTTTGTTGCCTTGCTTTGAAAGCGCAATTGTCTGTTCATAATAGGTCAGTGGATCATCTGCTAAAACACCTGTTGGATCACCCAAGCGACGTGGCCTTGACAGAATCATTAGATTGGTGCAGGAACCGAAAAAGAAAAGGAAAGAGAAGCGAGGGATTCTATGATGTAAAAAAGGCAGTTGTTTAACAATGAGAGAAAGACGGGGAATTTGAACGACAACAATACACAGAGTGGATGACTCTGCCTACAGACAGAGACATCTAAGAAGTCCCATGAGAAAGACGTGATAAAAACGTCTGTAAACGACTTATGCCTTCGCCAAGCACTCATTGACTTATTATGTCTATGGACACGGCAGTAACGTGATACGTTTTTTGTTTTCTATCATCATCATTTTCAGCCGTAGTATGAGTCGAGAACATAAGATATAGAAAACATTGAAAAAAGGAGAAATTAATCTATCCTAAGGAAAGGTCAACAAAATTCCTTTTTTGTCAAAAAGCGGAAACATGAAAAAGCGGTCGGTGCGCAACAAAATAATGAAAAGTTTATTTTTTTTTTTCGTGTCTGATATTACTGTTTCTTTCTTTTTTTTTTTTTTTTTTTTTTTATTTTTCATTTCTTATTCTTTATCGATTACACTTATTAAATGCTTTTCAGCTCGATTTTTATTCTTATAAATTACTGAAAAGAGCCATGTCAGAGGGAAAGGCTACGTCAGAAATAACAAAGGTGATTCTTCCTATACCGTTTTTACTTGAACAACAAGACGTTCACCAAGATAGTTTCGAAAATTTGGAATTGGATACAAACATATCATCATCAGCAACGACAGATAACCATCAGCCAGCTATAGCGCAGAAACAATCATTGGTACAATGCCATCCACCCAATTTACAGCATCAAAAACATGTTGAACTCGCTAAACAGCAACCACCGTTAAGGGTCAAAAGACAAACACGAACGAGGAATTACAAAGTATACAATGGCAAGTCCATTTTCTTTTGCGGTGGACGCTTTTTGACAAGCAGAGCATTTTGGGCATTTAGTATCTCGATCGCCTTTTTGTTAGTGCCGTCTATTTTATTCCTCATTTTTACGTAAGTGAGCTTTTATTTTTACAAAAGTATGATGTTTATGCTCACTAGGATGATGATTCTATAGCTGTCCTTGGTTATGGCATCATATATCACCAGCAGTACCTCTTATATTCGTATACCTCTTTTGCTTAACCCTTACGTCAATGTTGAAAACCTCGTGGACGGATCCTGGCGTAAAGTATTTCATATTTGTATCTTACTAGACTTTACAATGTAAAAATGCTTGAAACAAAAGGAATTGAACCAATTTTCAATTGATCCAGATCCTACCTAGGAATTTGGATATGGACAGCCTTATCCATGGTAATGATGCTTACAATTATCGATATTCAGTAGATGTGGATCGTTTCCCATTACCCAAAGAAGTGACGATCAAAGGAACTTCTGTTCGATTAAAGTACTGTGAGACATGTTGCATCTATAGACCACCCAGAGCAAGTCACTGTAGACAATGTGATAATTGTGTAGGCAGGTACAACGAAAAGGGAGAGAGAGAGAGAGAGAGAGAGAAAAAAAAGAGGCTTATTTCTTCTCACTTTGCTTCAATAAGAAGGGTAGAACGATGGGCCTCATTGATTAACTTTTTGCTATAAATTTCACTTTGATAGAAAATGAAGATCATCATTGTATTTGGCTCAATAACTGCATTGGAAGGAGAAATTACACCACCTTTTTCACGTTTATTTGGTGCTGTACAATATTATGCTGCTACGTTATTGCGTTCTCCCTGACCCATGTTATATTAGAGTATCTGAACGATACCAAGTCTTTTGCAGACTCCTTACTGCTGACACCTATCAGCTTCTTTATTGCAATATTTTGCTTCTTGCTTCTCTTTCCTATTGGATGCTTAACAGGCTATCATTGCTTTTTGGTAATGAGAGGAGTCACTACTCACGAGCAGGTACCCAAAAGAGCTGCAGTCGTCCAATCGATTTACAAAATAGCTGTCAGATGCTTACTCGGTCTTTTTTTTTTTTTTTTTCATAGCTTCGTGCTAATTTAGCGTCTACGCCTTTTGAGGATCACCCTTTTGATTTTGGCAACCCTTTCAAGAATATGCTTCATGTATTATGCAGGCCTCATAACAAAAGGTAAGAAAACTTGTAAAAAAATAAAAATAAAATCCACGCTTCTTATTTCAAGAGGAGAGTTCTCATATCAACTATATCTTAGTTATATTGCAAGACGAAAATTTGCAGAGGAAATTGTAGACATTACTGTTAATTCATCCAACCTTTCTACAGCTACTCAAGGAGAAATCAATCAAGTGTCAACATTTGATACAATGGCAGGCTCCAATGTCCCACTTCACTCAAAACAAGCTTAACTGCGGAGCTCCAGCGTGATTTCTGCTTTCTTAATTGCCTTTTCCCCTCTCCTTTTTTTTTTTTTTTTTTTTTTTTTTTTTTTGCGTTTCTACAGATGTAAAAGTGGCGATGGTAGCACTTTAAGAACAGTTTAAGAACTTGAGAGAAGAAAAATAAAATCCCAGAAAAATACCAAACCTCAAGAATGACCATTGTGGAAATAGCTGTAAAGTGAGTTAGCTAACAAATGTGCTATGAAATAACAGCTATTCAAACTTCCAAATGGAGAGACACGTGTTTGATTCAAGCAATTATCGTATTGCTTCCTTGCATGCTGATAAATATTTCCAGCATATTCAATAAGAATTTCATGAGTATATCAATTATTCTACATTCCACTTTCTAAGTATCATACAGATCATGGCATCTGGCCAACTTTACGCTTCATTAAAACTCCAAACTGTCTAATGGGATGGGTATTGAGAGATTACGGAGAGAGGAGGAGCACGTTCATAATCTCATTTTCGCTTTTTAACTTATTTTTCAGTCCTCTTACGCAAATGAATGAGAGCGCTATCCATAATGAAGTAAAATTCAATCAATTCATCATCTCTACCCCATAATATTCCAAGGATTCCCACTAGAATCGCAGATAATAATTTGGTAGGCTTTCTTCCATACATGCTTTAAGGGCAGCAGCTCTGACTGACATCAGATTATGATATTCTGTACGCAAAGAATACCTCTCTCGAGATACTACCATCACAATATTTGAAAGTCGTTTCCCTGCTTTTACACGCGGACAACTCCTCCTCAATATTAACTACTGAAATCGCAGTTGAATCAAGATAGTAGTTCATTTTTCGAGAAGTGTCAAGAGAGCAAATTGTTCGAAGGGCGAAGGAATCAGTTTTTCTTGTTCACAGTATCATGACATCAACCCAGTTTCATCATAGGTATTTCCGTGACCATCTGCAGGAAAGCTAATTTTGACTGAACAGCCATTGTTCGTCCCTTCACTTCGGATTTTCAAAATCCGCGAATGTATTCTCCAGAAATTCTCGAACGACTGTACCTCCATTCATCTAAATTTCTCTTCCTTTCCGCACAACATGCCACCTCGTTTTCAGTCTGTACAAACTTCTAATCAAAGGCCGTTGCATAATGAAATTCTCGTGCTAAATAGATTACTCGGAACTGTAAAACATCCTTTGTGTTTACCTCGTCGTATTTAGTATTATTCATATTTGACAATGGAGGAAACTAATGTCAATATTCTCTTAGGACATACTTGAACAAGCAACACGTATACTTGACCACTTCGCGATAACAAAGCAAAAGTAAATGGCATTATCTTGCTTACGAAGAAAGAAAGAACCTGTACCTAACTACTTCCTCCCCCACCCTCCCAACTATTTTTTCAAAACGTAAAGTCATTTAGAAGCTGACTCCTATCACATACCAGCTCATCTCAATAACAAATTTTTACAAAAATGTGAAGATTTTGAAACTGTATGCGATCAGATCTACTATACGTTAGAACAGTCGAAACGTGTGTTACAATTACAATACCGACAACAACTGATTGAACAAAAGGCTGAAGCAATAGAAAAAGAAAAAGCACGAAAGCAACAAGAAGAAGAAGAGCAATTACGTTTGCAACAGCAACAAAATGAGGAAGACGGTGAAGGAAACGATCCAATGGACGCAGAGATGGACTTTACCACAACAAAGCCTCCCAACGATCACGCTGGCTCCTCAGTTATGAACGGAGTAGCAGAAGAAGCAGAAGGGAACCAACGTGCGGATGGTGAAAAAGTTCCTCAAACGGAGGAAATGGCCATTGACGAAGAAGACATGGAGCAACTGTTACAGATTCAAAAGGCTCGTTTAGAAAGATTGAAAAATGTAATGGTGTTAGGCATGGATGCCGAAACCGTGAAAGCCAATAGTGATGAGAGTAAAGAGGATTTATTATTTTAGAAAATTACGTTTTGTCATTCTTGAGGTTGACACTGTCTTGCGTACAAATTGGACAATGGGGCCAATGCATTTCTCAGCAAAGAATGGTGTCATGGCCACAGAAGCAGCAATTCTAACTGGTAACAATGCCTTTTAAGTGGAAACGCGCGAAAGAGTTACAATTTAGTCTATTGTTCATCTACAGAATCAAGAATATCGTTTTCCTTTATCTCTTCACAAAAAACTTTCATACAATCCTCCCTCACATGTACATATACACAACACCTTCAACATAAATAAGGAAAACTTACTTTGACAATACAATATGCTGTTACCAGATTCATCATCACTCTATTATCAGGTTCCAAAGGTTCATAACCATAATGTACCCTCACCTTATTCATATAACGATTGCCTTCAGAAACGATTGTATCTGGGAATGGTATCTTCAACATCGGGAATGAGTCCAATGCATAATAAATGAACGGAAATGGTGCTACGGCGGTCAATTCATGTAAAATAGCAAAAGTGGTCATATAAGACCCAGGTTTATTCTTGAATTGCTGTGCATATTTTCTATAGCCTGTTAATTTTGTTGTTGTTGTTGTTGCTGCTGCTGCTGAAGAGGGTGTTAGTGTTGGCGTAGGTGTAGGTGTCGGTGGAGGAGGTGTATTACTTGTCGTATAAGTACGATGACGCAAAGTTTTCTTTAGACATGAATGGTAACGAGAATTTGTTGTCCTTATATTTGCTGCTATAAGGCCTTTATAGGGGGCCGTAGTTCTAGGTAAAGTACAGAAGGACATAGATTTTTTAATGCTCGTAAAAGAAATACAAAATCATACTTTATTGAGGATCACTCTGGGTCAGAGTTATTACTTCTTTTTTTGGAAGTTGTGACGATTTCTCTGAGAATCTCCAAGTACCTCCGTAAGTTAGTAACTGTTGAGACCAGCAAAAAATTGACAGGTCCATTAAAATATTGTTGAAAGGTCGAGTTCTGGACCGCAACTAGCAAACCACTGTCTGACTAACTTCCATTCTGCAGGCAAGCAAAAGTATTCAATGTTGAGACGAACAGACGCTTTAATGGAGATATATTTCAATTAAAGAGAAGATACCAGGAAAGCGAAAATACAAATTACCGAGCAATAGAGGTGCCGCCTTCATTACCAAGGGAAAGAGTAATGTCAATAAAAAAATAAGGTCTTTGACGATTGTACGGAACTTGGACTATTGCTTCTTGTGATAGTTATTTATTTGACATATTCGGAGTCTAGTTACACTATGACATTGTCTGTATCGCAAATAGCACAAAGAAAAATATGTTCCCTTTGCAATACATAAATACAATGCTGAATTAATGGAAATTCATTTCTGTTGCTCCCTTTTTTATTGTGTAATCGTGTCAGACATCTTTACAGGGAAAGGTGTGGCGAATAAAGGAGTAGAATAAGACAAAAGAAAAAAGAGGAAGATGGTTCAATCGAGTGAGCAAGCTTTTAAGGAAAGGGTGTATTATTCATGGTAATGGTAGCAGAAGACATTGTTCTTCTGATTGTTTTGTTATTGGTAGTACTATTATTGTAATTGTCAAAGTTGGCCATTCCATGGACTTTAGCATGTCTACGAAGATTACTAACCACAGAGAAGCTTCTACCACAATTTTCAATTGGACATTTGAAAGGTTTCTATAAAAACGACATTCTACGTTAATTTACAAGATAGAAAGTGTAATTGTTCTATAAATACTTACTTCTCCTGTATGACTGTAGATGTGTGTTGTTAAAGAGCTGGGTCGTGTAAATCTTTTATTACAAACACGACACATGTATTTTTTATTTCCTGCGGTTGTTGATGTTGTTGGACTAGTCGATCGTTGTTGCTGTTGTGATTGTTGATAACAGCCCAAAGGTGAGAAATCATATTGAGGCGAAGGAGGTCGAGAAAAACTTGAAAGTGAACAACGTCTTGTCACCATGGGAGAATGCATATCGTAGGATGAATTGAGCAAAGGAGATAAATTGGGTACGCCTATTGAAGAAGAAGAATATAGCTTAGTTTTTGTCCGCAAAATCTATCCCCATGCAACTAGCATAGTGACCACAGCTGGTAATCACTCTATATTACTCACTTCGAAATTGATGTAGAGACAAAGAAGAAGGCGAGGAATAAACACGGTTGTGAGTATTATATGATTGCCGATATGGTAGTTGTGGTTGACTGCACATGGGAGATGGAGCAAACAAACTTGGATCGTGCATAGTATTATTTACAGAATATGGAGAAGGACTCATCATTGGCAAGCCAATCGATGATGAAGAGGACGAGAATGGTTGCTGTTGGTACAAGGAAGTCGGTGTCATTTCGTGTGATAGCATCGTGCCTGTTGTTACAGTAGCATCGTAAGTATTACGGCGGTTGTTTTGATTATTATTCCCTGAGTTAGGTAATGGCGCATCTTGCTGCCGTTGAGAAGGAATAATATAGTTAGATGTAGTATCCGTAAATATTGAAGGTGAGGTGGAAGGTGAGCGTTGTTGTAAGGTTTGGTTAATCATGTTAGCTGCAAATCCTTGAGCAGGTGTTCCCGGTTGTGATAACAAACTCTGCGATTTGGGTGAGCAAAAATCGAGAATATCGTGTTGAGAAAGATCAGTTGATGCATACATGCTGTTCATATGGATATTGAAAGTCATGTCGGGGTAAGTGCTTGTCAACATATCTGTTCGTCTTGCTTGAAGTAAAATGTAATTAAAAGAATGCAATTGAGCTAGCAAGCCGGTTTCAAGAGTTGTTTATATTTATGCGTAAGGATATGTAAGTAAAGGACAAAAATGTTGTTTATACAGCACGCCGTATAAAATGTAGCTTGATATGGATGAGATAAATGTAAACTCTTATACAAGACGGACGAGTAGCAAGAATATAAAACTTGTGGTTCAACCTTTAGTTTTTTTTTCTTTTCAAAAGATAGAATGCAATAAAATGATGTTGGTTTAGAAAGAGAAACCACTGTCAGAAATAGAAAAGACGCATGTATTTATACAAGCGAACAACTTTATCTATTTTAGATACCGAATATAGACTTTGCACGCATCAAAGGCGTGATGGGGAAAAGAAGAAAGCGAAAGGTAACAAGGGGTAAATAAAAGAAAAAAAAAGGGGGAAGCAGGCTAAGGGGCATTTAGTTAGTGCTAAGAATAATAAGAAATTGCCAGAACACAGAAAAAATGAAGGCCAAAAGTTGCAAACTTTAAAAACGTCTGTCTAATTCAGAAACAGTCGGTTTATGCATCCTTTACACTCAAAGTTGTTTTTAACCTGTTTTGACACAGCACTGCAACATCAAACCAAAATCGATCTGATGCGCATTACTTGATGATTCCTGATAAATTACAGCAGACTATCAAACATATAGGTTCTTGTTTGCGAATATAACTGTAACTGTGAACATGAGGAACGTGCGACAGCAAGTGCCGATTTTTGATATAATTTAGTTGCCTGTAATTTGATCGTTGGGTCCTAAGTGAATTGGAATTTCTCATTCGGCAAATGGCCAAAGATAGTATTCCTCAAAGCGATGCAAAGTCCTTATGCCTATTTTTATGTCTCATTTACCGTAAGTCCACTTTCTTGTATCACCTTTGAAAATCACCTTTCTAAACCTGATGTTCCTATAAGGCAAATAGAACTAAAAAATTTACTATCCTTTTGTAAAAGTGAAATGAGCACGTTCAACTCAATTTTCTTCCGGCTTCAAAGCATAGCTTGTTATTACTATAGTACAAATTCTCCTTATTCTTGTGGTTGAGAAGATTACAATTGTCACCCTTCTTCCCTAGATTCACACCAGAACAAAGAAAAATGCATGCACCAATATAATGATATGTTTCGCTATATAATTTCTTGGTAGGTGCAATATAATACCCCTTTGACAGCTGTGAAACAATAATAACTGTACTCTATTTAAAATGAAGCAACATTATTCTACTTCATTTAGAATACTTCATTACATAGTAGACTCTGAACTGTGCTTACAACCGAGGATGACATTTTCTATTCTAGTTTACATAGGTATCAATTTTCATTATAAAAAAGTGAACAAATATGTAACTGAGTTACAGTAATAACTTTTATTCAGACAATAAGAGCTAAACAAAAAATCTTCATTTGCCAATGCCATATCTTCGATAACGGCAAGTGATTCCCTCATATACCTTATAAACCATGACGGAGGGAAATGCGTATATTGCACGTCTGTGTTACGTGGAAGTTTATACATACCTTTGTCATCTAATCGCATATTCAGCTGGTGAAGATGATGAAAACATTGTTGAAACTATCACCCCATTGAACAAAGCAACTATATAAGCAACGAGAAGAAGAAGCCAAAGAATATAGTGATAATTATATGTTGGATACTGCTTACGAGTTTACAGCAAGTTATAATGCAAACGCGCAGGACGGAAAATCTATAGCAATTTTGAAAGCAATGAGAAATGTTGAGTCATGATAATAGCAGAAACGAAACGTAACGAAGAAAACCCTGTCATTTAGACGAAACCGCAAACAGCTAATGTAATAAAACGTCGAGATTGCTATTAAATAGGTCAGTGTCGCGTGCAACTTTTAACATTCTCTTCGTGTTAAAAATTCATAAACCTTTTTTATTTGCATGAAGAAAACCCGAGGTAAGTGAACCTAATATAACACAAAAAAGAAAAAGCAATGGAAAAGAATAGTCATGTTGGGATTTTTTCAAAGTCTTTTGTTTTCCTTATCAAATGTCCATTTTGAACAGGATATAGCATTAGACTGTACGGCCGAACTACATAGATAATAGAAAAGAAAAATTGAAGAACGAAAACTGATCTTTCTGTTCCAATTTGTCATTGATATAATTTACTTCACGTTAAACAGCATTAGCGTTGAAAATAGCTTCAGACACGCAGGCTGCAGTAATCTGTTTACCACCGAACCATCTACCGTTCAATGCTTTGATCGCTTGTTCTGCTGAACCAATATTGTCGAACTTCAAAAATACCTCACCCATAGAATCGGCATTCACCTTGATATGTTCAACCTTGCCATATTTTTCACATTCTAGCTTGATATCAGTTTCCAGATCGGTAACCCAGTCAGGCTCCGTTTCCCTAAAAAAATAGAGTAAGTAAAACTTTGCCAAGCTTTCAGAAAAGTATTTCTTTCAATAAAAAAGACACTTACTCGGCAGGATTAAACATATTATTCAGCATAATATAACGGGTTGCTGCTGTAGGAATGATAGGTTTAGCGCTAGAATAGAAAAAAAAAAAGAAGTAATTTTAAATTTCTGAAGGGCTGCTCGCTTTATGGACGATGTTCGTTGGCTTACGGCATGACAGGGGCAGCAGCAGGCTTGGCAATTTGACTGGCCCCATTAGTATGATCTCTCGCTGCTAGTTTCGCCATCAGTTCAGCCCTCGATAGCGAATTCAAGGCAACGCCTTCAGCTTCTTCATCATCAAGATTATAGCTAGTATTATTACTGACGGGATGTTTTTCTGTGACAAGGCCAACTTTTAGCTATAGTCAAGAAAAAGAAAGAAACACCAAAAGTATGATCAATAAACAAGTCTTGCCCCAAGAATGCATCGTTGTTAATGACTCTATACTTACAGGTCTACCGGCTAATTCAAAGCCGTTCATCTTTTCCAATGCTTGTTTAGCATCAGCAGGATTTTTATACTGAATAAAACCAAAACCTTTTGAACGCCCAGTCTCAGAATCTCTGTGTAAATTAACAAAATCAAGCGGGCCGAAAGGCTCAAAGATTTGACGGACATCCTCATCTGTTAAACTAAAATGCAAAGAACCGACATAAAGTCTTTGATAAGTAGGTTCTGTTGGTTGACCAACACTATTCAAAAATTAAAAGGAAAAATGCATGCGTTAATACAAAGGTTTCAATCTTGGTATTTTTTGCATTATTCAACATACGCGTTTCTTTGTGCTTGTAATGCTAATCTGTTCTTTTCAGCCTCTGATAATTGCACTTGAACAGGAATACCCAATAATTTTTGTCCGGATAAATTGAGAGCGTTTTGAACAGATGACTCCTCATAATACTCGACATAGCCAACACTGCATAAGAAAAATAACAATGTATGGGATTAATTCTCCACGATTCTGCGCACGAGCGATCACCAACAATACTTTTATGCTATTCTGATTACCCTTTCGACTTTCTTGAGTTTCTATCCATGATAATGGTTGCTTCACGCACTTTACCAGCCTGTGAAAAAAAGTCTTCTAATTCGCGTTGAGTTAATCGAGCTGCTAACTGAGTAACAAATACTGTTCTTCGATCTCTTTCTTCTTCCGGTACAGGGGGTGAAGGCGATCTTCCTCTATCTCTTCTATCTTTTCTATCTCTATCATATCGATCATGACGACGGTGGTGAGGAGATGGTGTCCTAGTACTACGTCTGCTTCGACGTGTAGGACTTCTACTACTATAACGTCTTCTACTCCTACTTCTTCTTCTACTGCTATACTCACGGGAAGGTGAACGTCTCGAGGAATGTCGTCGTTCTCTGCTACTACGGGGTGAACGTGAGCGATGGTATCTTCGGCTTCTACTACTATATCTGGAGTGAGATCTACGACGAGACCCGGATCTATGATGAGACGAACGATGACGTGAGCGAGAGCGTGAAGAGTGGCGGTGATGCTCAGAGCGCTTTTCACTACAATTGTGTGAAAGGTTGAAAATAAGATTCGAATTAGATGGGCAAAGTGGACAAAGTGAGCTTATTTCTGTAGGAAAAAGAAGCTGGTTTCTCTTACCCGTGAGCATCTACTTCTTGTTGTTCACCTTGCGCTGTCATAGATTCAGGCTCTGAATTTTTATAAGGAGCTTCCAGCATAGCTTCAACGTCGACATCCATTTTAAAGTTTGTTTATGTGAAAGATTTTCTTGTTTGTTTATAGAAAAAGAAAGAAAAAAAAAAGTTTTGTATTTTTCGGTTTTAAAACAACTGACTATAACCGACTTTAAATGACGGCAGATGCTGGATTTCAATGACGTTGACAATAATTCTATTTTTTGGAGTCTAGCAGTTTGAGATGATCTAAAGCAATATTTGAGATAAACATATATATAAAATGAAATAAAAATAGATATATTAACTTTACATATGAATAACAAAAAACATTAGAAGGTTTTGTATTTTATGGATTGAATTGAGATAGCTACTGAAAGGTTGATTTTCGAAATGACGTAAGTGAAGATACTGTCCAGTAAAAGCAAAATGAGCCTGTCATGAGTCTATCTAATCCGTCCGAGATATCTCATTTCATCATTCAAACATCTTCAAGTCGTGTCCAAAGGGAATACGATCGTATTTCGAACGTCGACCTTTTACAAAATTGTAGGCATACTTTTATCATTCTAAATTGACAAGGAAGGTTGTAGTGTATCCTTTGGCAGCATATCTGTGGCACTGCCAAAATCTCTTTAGTTTTTGCAATCTAAACCATCGTAGAGCTTGATCGTTTCCTTGCTGCCAGTCAACAACAGCAACTGCTTAGTTGTCACTTCAGGTTATGTATGACGGCAAAGCTACACTAGCATACCTCTCCTAGATTTGCATAATTTATCCATCATGCTATCGCCAGAATAATCAGAGGGAAATAACTTATCAGTAAACGGGGTAATCAGATGTCAGAAATTGCTATAAAACAATGGATAACCCTTTTCGTTGTTCCTACTACTGCTATTAAGGCCCCTCATAAATGAAGCCAACTGATTGTACTTTATTAATACTAAAACCAGCTGAAAACTCATGTATATTCTTTTGTCTGAGCCATGAACTGATTGGGAATATAAAGCTCAAACAGCCAAACCAGACTAACTGCATGGTGACAATCCAATAATAGCACACACGTTACGACTACTGATATTGAATAATGCTAATTAGTTGTCAGCTTTCAACTTAGATTAGCGATAATCATTCTATAGCTTTTGTAACCGGTTATCTGTCCATCAGTATTAAAATTATAATGGTTCATTTGCATTTGAGCTACTTCTATTGTTTATTCTATAATCTTTCGTTTTCTTGTTTTTTCTTTCATTAGCAGCTTTTCTCTTGTAAAATGCATGAATTATTGCGGTCATGAACAAGCCTTAATTTGTCGAATATTACATATTTGATTCTCAAGGAAAGCATATAGTACGTATTGTTCAAATCAATCAAATTTCTGTTCTGTCTATATGAAATAAAGGTGCTTTAGACATCGTATTTAAATGGTATACTATAATTCACATGAGACGTATTTTCTTCTACCTGTTTCCAACCAGCGAGGGTGTCAGCAGAATTAAGTTGTAAATTAGGTAAATTCTTAATAGTTATGGCATATACGGTGATTATGAATGTGTAATTTGATAAAACATCCAGCAGGCCTGAGGAGTAATGGAGGCCGAGGAATGGTCATTCCATCTTAGCTACAAAATTTATTCACATGAAGCAAACAGAAACTGCTATTCGAAGTTATGATGAAAATCAAACCCCTCAAATAATTGAAAATTAGAAACATACTCGATGGGAATAGAACTTTGCGGCTATTGGATTACTTCAATCTGCTACATGATACTTGCTATTTTATAATAGCAGAGGTGTATCTCTCTTCTCTTATTATATCTCTCTGTCACAGCTGTTAGTGTGAATTTAGCTACACTTAAAGGCATAGTTCATGGCACTCATCATTCTTCGCCATTTTAAATATCAGTAAACAACGAAAGAACAATCAAGTTCGAACAATAAATTATTATTGGAGTTGTACACAATGAAAGGACTTTCCAGGTAAACAAAGTGATGCGCAAGTGGAGGCGTAGACTATCATTTCACCTGCAAGTTCACAAGTTTTATGAAAAAGTTTTTCAATATGCAAACTATTATGGCAATAGGAACTACCATTCCTTTGTTGTTGCATGTGTTTTTTGTTGAGAGGCTTTCTTTTCGCTACTTCTCCGCCTCTCAAAGGAAAAGAATTTCGAATTCTGAACGACTCCTCTCTTTTCTCCTATTTTTTCGATTGAAATGCTCGTATCTTTTCTGGCCTTTACATATTTCCCTAGAGCATTAGAGAAGATTATATTCGGGCTTTCGTATATTATTTTTAGATTTATGCTTATTTAAATAAAGTTGGGTATTTCAATGTTGAAGAAATTGCTTTTCTTTTCCTTTTCCTTCTTTGCTACTGCTACTGCTACTAGACGTACTGAATGCCACCGGATATTTACATGCTTTCTTCAACAAAAAATTACAACTTATCAACAATTTTAAATGAGCATGATACAATTGAAAACAGCGCCCTTTTTAATGATAAAGAGCGACCGGTTATCACGATGAAAAACTGTTATAAAACACATAATAAAGTTACAAATGAAGACGGGCCACGAAAACAATGGTAACAATGAGCATCAACCCTTTTCACATTATCCCTAAAACTTCCATATTTAACGCTCTAATAGCATTACCAATAAGCAAAAATTATTAGATGAAGCAACTACAATCGATCTCAATCGCACAACCGTAGTGAATATAAGCTGCATCGATGCAGATGATAACAAAGCAAACTCCACCAACGAAGAAAAATCGAGGAGAGAGGGTGAAGAGGAACTGGTTGATGACTTGAAAATTGAAGATTATATCGTGAAAGCAATATCAACGATAGGCGGATGTTCGATAAGCGGAGAGATGCAATATGGTACAGAATATAGGGCAACCATTAAAGACCATCATAATGTGGTCTCTGGATCAGAACAAGAGAGAAGAATCGCTGACGCTGACACTGTAAACGACAATCAAATTCTACCTCCTGCAGACACAAATGATATAACGCCTCATGCGGTTCTGAATCAATCTACTTCTCTTAGCATTACCAATAGCGACGACACTCTTTCCAATATTCGGCAAATTCGTCATCCTTCTAGTGTAGAATCGCGCCAACCGAAAAAGTCCTCATCTTGGCCTTCATCGTTACGGAAGTTACTATTGCCAACAGAGGGAGCAAACAAAACATCATCGAAACGGCTTTTGAGCTCGCCGACGGCTTCAACACAAATTGGAAATCTTGCGACTGCTGTAAAATCTCTTCAAAAACCTGACAGTAGCAGAACAAGTGCTCTGTTTGCGATATTGGCCAGAAAATCATCCAAAAAAGGAGCACCAAAAAGTAACCAAACAGTACAGAGCAATACTATAATACCATCGTCTGCAACATCACTGGGCTGTGCATCTGAAAAGAGCGTGATGCTCGCTCGGTCTGTTTCATCTGAAGTAATTGCATCTGATAGTTCCTCAATTATATTGTGCGATAATGATAGCAGTATCATTAGTAAAAGTAGTACCATCAGTTACCCTAGATTGCCTGTTCACTTAGAACGAGCTATCTATCACCTGTCACACATGAAATTATCGAATCCTAGACGTCCCTTACGTGATCAGGTGGTTATATCAAATTTGATGTTTTGGTATCTTTCCATATTTACCCAGCCTCTACAGACACCGCATTCTTCAGAGATTACTGCAATGACAGACTACGATATCGATATCACCCCTCCGCAAAACAATATTCCTATTTTAAGTTTCATGAAGAAAGCGTTTCCAATCCCTTTAATACCTACAACACATGATCAACAGAGTTGTTTAGTTCAACAACAATTAAAGCAACAGCAGCGAGGTCCTTTGGAATCAAATGCAATGGACCTATTGAATTTACATCATCACAAACAGGAAATACTATATTCAGAAAAGAAGCGAAACGGTTGCAAAAAAAAAGGCAGCACCAAAGCTGCTATTACAACTGCAACTATCCCGCAATATAATAAGAAGAGACTGTCTGCCAAATATTTGAAAACAACTGTCTGCTTTAGCTCAGATGATGAGGACGATGATGATGATGATGAGGAAGAAGAATATGATGACAATGATGATGAAGGTATTACGAGACGTTCTACATTTATTTCACTAGACGACCTAGAGGCAAATAATATGCTTGCAGGATACAAAAAGCAAAGCAAATTCAACTTAATGAAACACAGCTTTTACAAATTGAAGTCGTCTACCAAGAAGCAACATCTCAAGACCGAGAGAAGGAAAAGCACCCCTATCACGGACAGAAAAATGCCACCTCAGTTACAAACGACAGCAGGCAACAACACGGAGCAATTACACCAAAAGAGAATGATCACAATTAAAAATGATGAGGATGATATACCACTAGCAATGTATAAAAAAGACAATAAACCATTCTGAATGAAAGAAATAATAGAAAAGTAGCACTACTTACTACTCCTACTACTCCTACTCTTACTACAACCCTTTTGTAATATCTGACATAGAACCTTCGGACTTGACAGGAAACTGTTAGTTTAAATAAAGCATTCAACAGCATAAAGAGCGCCGAGCATAGCTATTATCAGCAGCATGGCAGCAAAAACGTTAATCATACATAGAGCCACTATTAATTTATGAGAGCCAAAATGTGGGAGTGGGTAATAATAATTTATTAAGTAGATTGCTTATATACAGATGACACTGGAATAGATAATGTAAATTTATACAAATTTTCTTAATATGAGATTGAATACATATAGGCCAGCTATATGCGAAATTGGGTTCTAAATGCTGGCTTCAGTCAAGGACCAATAACTTTTATGCTGTCTTCCTATATATCCAGAAAAGGTTGATCCTTTGGTTCCAATAAAATGTTTACCTCTGCTTGCCACTAATGCATCTACCAAAGGCATTAAGAATTTGCGCATGCTTTGTCTTGTATGTATTGTACGGTACTGGTCCATAAAACTCCAAACAGGACTATCTGGTTCCACGATCTCGTTCAAAGTAAAGGTACATGGTAAGTGATGCCAAAGCTCTCTAAAATCAACTTTACTTCGTGGCCGTACTGCATCGGTTGCTAAAAATACCAAGGGTAGCTCACCGTTCTGCGCCATTGCCACGCATTCAAAAAGTGTGTACGTGGAGTTTTTCTGCTGATAACCTTGGTATAATGCTTTCATTGCTGATATACTATCGACAATATGTTGGATGTTATCTGAAAGAGCTTGAACAAAGGGTCCATCCATTGATCTCAGGTGGACGCCAATATAATTACCCGGCCCACCCAATGCATCAACAACCACATTCGTCATCTCCAAAACTGCAGGATGATTGTACGTGATACTACTTTGCAGCTTTCTAAAAAAGTCTGCACTTTCGGATGATTTGATAGGAAATTTGCCTGAACCAAATAAGCTAGTAAAATGAATTAATTTCTCGCTTTGATATCGCAACTGAGGAACGTCTAAGCTGTCAACGTATTTGCCTAAGAACCGATGCTTTACAGGAACGTCAAATATCCTCCAATCATATCTAGTATTATCTTTTTGAGTATGATTTCTTTAGTGATCGATCTAAGTTTCTCTATGTGTCTCCGAGATGCTACGTAACTTTATAACGATTACAAAAGGTTCCACATTTACCTTTAAAAAAGAGTATATCCCCATCTACGTAAACACCTGTATCATTATTATTGTCTGCCGAGTAAAGGCTTCTGCGTATATTAAAATGCTCTTCCAGCCATTTAAAACTGCTATCCTCTCTCTCTATAATCTTGACATGTTGTTTTGCCCAACTCAAATCAAATAGATTGTCAAATGATGCAAGGGTGTATTTTGACGGGTCTGGACAAGAGGCCAATTTTCGAGCCTTTCTATTTTTGAACTGCTTACAATAATTATTGTTTGTATCACGTAGATTGTGTTGCAGATAAAGCTTTGAAAATTGGCCCCAACCAAATGCTTCACCTAGTAAAGCTTTGGGAAGTAAAAGTGTTCGATTTAGATACCAAGCCAGCAGTATCCCGTTTTCCACTATTATACAATCGGAGGGGGTTTCAGTATGAGTTATAAGATCCATTAAGTGAAAATTATTGTACCTTGAATCAATTGATTTTGGATGCCACTGTGAGTGAAAAATGTCAAAAACTTCTCGTTTTCATCATAATGAGAGTCAGTTTGCTTTGATGTTGTGACGACAGGATATGGAACATCAGTTAGAAGTGTGTTATTATCTGTTGATAGTGTTGTACTGAGTATCAAGGGATCAAATTGACGTTTATACATAATATATGACAAAAGTACCATAGCAAGTAAAGGAACTTTATTTGTAAAGAACTTCAGCATTGTTTATATTGTTAGCTGGCAAGATTTTGAAGAAACTGAAAGATAACAATAAAAAAAAGCAGTAAATCAAAAATTGACTTCTGGCTACCATAATTTAAGCTATTCAACTCCTTTTACAAGATGTCCAATGGAAGATTTAAGCTGTTTCTGAATTTCGTAATTAAACGAACATATGATCATTTTCAGGGCTTTCACCGATTCTAGATATGGCATAATAGTCATAAAATCTAGTAGATTTTAAATGGTATAAATAAACAGATTGAGCAACTTAGCATGTCGTTAAATGCTTTGTAGGCCTGATTTTTCTTGGAAGTTTTTATAAAATTGTAACATCTCGGGTGTAATACGCCTTATAAACGTATTCAGAGCTTTGTTGAAATGTCTCATCTTGACGGAATCGATATTTACATCTTCTTCCATCGCTAATAAAGCAGCTTCTTGGCAAATGGCAATAGCTTCAGCACCCGAACATCCATTGCTCTACATAAGAATAATACGATGAATAATTCAATATATTTTGTTTTCAAAGAAGATTCACATAACCTACTTTCTTGGCAATTTCTTCTATATCAACATCAGTATCTACTGCCATCTTTTTCAGTTGGATACGGAAAATTTCCCTTCGAGAGTCTATATCAGGAGGGCCAACATAAAGAATTCTATCAATTCGCCCAGGACGAAGTAAAGCATTATCCTTATTGAACTTATTAGACGGCAGTACGGGAGGTTGTAACGTAAAGTATGTAGAGTCAAACTTACTATTATATCTGGGCGATTCGTAGCAGCTACAACTGTGACATTTACCAATGGCTCAACACCATCTAGCTCATTCAATAATTGCGATAAAACACGGTCAGCTACGGAAGTGCCTCCGTCACCCGAGGATCCTCTTTTCACTGTGAGTGCATCAATTTCATCCTAGAAAATTATAAGCTGAGTGTAGTTGATACATTGAAATAACTGACTTTCGTAGGCTTACAAAAAATACGATGGATGGAGATGCGGCTCTTGCTTTTCTAAATACTTCACGAACTGCTTTTTCTGATTCACCGACCCATTTACTGAAAAGCTACAAGAGGAACGGAGTCAATATAACAATGTAAAATCCGTACGTATGCTTTTCTTCCTTGTCATTTTGTACCTCTGGCCCCTTCACCGCAATAAAATTTGAACCACATTCAGTTGCGAGAGCTTTAGCCATCAGAGTTTTACTACAACCAGGCGGACCATACAGAAGAATGCCTTTCGGTGGTCGTATACCTAGCCTTGAAAATGCCTCAGGATGCTTCAATGGCCACTCAACAGATTCTTTCAATCTTTGTTTTATATCATGCTGTCCTCCAATATCATCCCAGTATACTTTTGGTACTTCTAACATAATCTCGCGCATTGCACTTGGTCTTATTTCTGCCACAGCATCAAGCATGTCCTGTAGGTTGACTAACAGTTGGCTTGGTTGTAAAGTAGAAGAAGCATTACGCTTGATACAGTTGAGTCCTGCTTCTTTACACAAGGCTGCTATATCGGCGCCCACATAGCCATGCAACTTCCCAGATAAAAATTCTAATTCCTCTTCACTTAGTGCATTTGGTATTTTTTTCATAATGGCCTTCAAAATCTCCAGCCTGCCTGCAGCATCCGGTATACGAATTTCAATCTCTACGTCAAAGCGACCATACCTTCGTAATGCTTCATCTAAAGAGTTGGGTCGGTTGGTGGCGCCGATGACAACAACACGATTATTTTCTGTGGTAGCGCCATCCATTAGGGTTAGTAGAGTAGTAACAACCCTTTTTTCCAGTTCGCTGGGTGCTTCGTCACGCTTAGGGCATAAAGCATCAATTTCGTCAATGAAGATGACGGAGGGTGCATGTTCAACGGCGTCTTCAAATATGTCACGTAGTTTTTGTTCGGTATCGCCATAATATTTGCTCACCACCTCGGGCCCATTGACCACAATGCAATGAGCGCCTGTTTCATGAGCAACTGTTCGTGCTATCAATGTTTTGCCTGTGCCTGGAGGACCATATAGTAAGACACCCCGTGGTGGCTTAAGGCCTAATTTTAAGTATATATCAGGATTTTTCAATGGTGTTTCTATTGTTTCGCGTATAACTTCAATTTGCTTTGCGAGGCCGCCTATGTTGTCGTAAGTATCTGCTGCTAGTGCCGATGAAGGTTTCGTTTCTTCTGATGTTTTTGCATTCGCTTCCTCCACAACTCTGATTTTTGTACGTTCATTAACCAAATAAATATCACAAGCATATTTGGTAGTGATAGACGACAGTTTTACCCTACAGTTACAACCAAGGTATGTGAAGTCCAGTATCTGTAAATCGGTAATATACTTCTGTTCAACTATGAATAAACGATAAGTAGAATTGGAAAATGACGGTCTTCTTTCAATTGTGTATCAATAAAGAGGAACTTACTTAAAAATTGCTTGATGAAAAGTCTGAAGTTCTGATCTATGGTAAATGTAGGTGTCGATATAAAGCTCAATTGTACTTTGGTTGCTTCTGTATAAGTGTCGAGGACTTTTTCATAGTAAACAAGTTCACCGATTTCAAATGATCCACTTAATCGTGCGACCGTGCTTAACTCAACAGCTATTATGAGAATTTTAACTTAGAAGAGGGACTGACAAGCAGATTGTCAGATCAATAGCAGTAGATATAATCTTACATTCATCGTGTATAAGTAATGAAGGCCAAGCAGTTACTACAAGAGTCTTTATATAACAGTTTTGTGCATTAGAGTTAACCGATGGCCCTTACATTAATTCAACTGAAGCAGCCGAGGAAAACGGATCGATGAATCTGAATTAACTGAAAACACTTACTCGATCATTTTTAGTCAGCTTGACGAGATCTCCTGTGGACAGTTGAGATCTTTGCATAAACTCCAAAGGGAAAAAGGCTCTACTGGTGATGGATCCTTCTTTAGCTGCCTTTACTTCCAGTGACATTACAAGACTTGGCTGAAATTCGCTTATTCAATACAGAGCAGGAGAACCGCTCCTAAGCATTCCTGCTGACTTTTCTCTTTTAAAAAAAAAGTTTAACATATTTATGCAGAGCGGAAAAACTACGCATCAGATCGAGACAATCAACTTGAAAATAACATTTGAGGTATGTTTTTTCGTGAATATTATTACAATTTTCTATTATTACAGAATAGATAACGAAAAAATTACAGTAAAATAAATAATGCAAATACAAAAAAAAAATATTTGAAGCTATACAAAATTAGAAAATATAGAAAATAGTATACATATTTGGTAAATCTATGCTCTACTTGTTATGAAGAATAATGTAAATTCTGAGGAGATGTACATAATGTTCGTTGTTGCTGCTGCTGATGATTGTGTTGTTGTTGTTGTTGCTGTTGTTGTTGGCCAGTAGGAGGATTATGACCGGAAGGAGATGCTTGATGATTTTGATGGCCTATGTAGACATCCCAATCAGACCAGTTCAAACTCGAAGGGGGCAAAGTGGTAGGAGTGACATTCATATTAGGATCATAAGCTGCTGTATAGGCTTGCGGTGCTTGAGGTAAAGAGCCTTGGAAAGGGTCAAGTAAAATCGTCGCGGTCATATTATTACTCGCGGTAGTAGTGGCAGGAACATGAGTGGCTGAAGGTGAAGGATGTTGCGGCTGATGTGTTATGGAAGAAGTTTGCCTAGTTGAGTGTTGTTGGTGTTGAGCAGCTCTCTGGTGCTGTTGATTCGGTGATAAAGAAGGGTTGTAACAGTCGTTCATCATATGATTCGCGTTAGGGTTTTGATTCAGTAGAGACTGCGGAGAAGAGGACACGTGCGTGTTCATCATATTGCCATATTGTTCTTCTGAGGCAGAATGCATGTGTGGACTAGAGGAGGCGTGATGCTGCTGCATTTGCTGTGGTTGATGAGGAACAGAAGTACGATCTCCAGAAAACGAACGTTGATGTGCAAACTGTTGGGCGTCATTAAATTGAGCAAGATCTGGAGAATAACTGTTTAAATGCGGTAATGGCAGTTGATGCTGAGGTTGTCTTCGTAACTGTTGCTGCGGCTGCGGCTGTTGCTGTTGTTGATGCTGTTGCTGCTGCTGCTGCTGCTGCTGCTGCTGCTGTTGTTGTTGTTGTTGTTGTTGTTGCTGTTGTTGACCGTGCCAGTTGGGTGATTGAGCCATAATTATCCCGATGTCAGATTGAATATCGGGTGTAATACCACCGATAATACTTGTGTTCATTAAACGATGTTGAACGTACTGTGTTTTGGGGAAGTCACCCATGCTGAGCTTGGTATTGCCGCCGTCATAGTCAGTCAAACTGATACTTAAATTTGAGCCTACAGTTGGTGTGGAAGAAGAAGTAGATGGTGTCAAATCTTCTTGCTTTACTGTGACGGACGTGTTTTCAACGGCTTTATCATCCAGATTTAAACCATTAATTGAGCCAAGAACGAGCAATATCTCGGCCGCACGTGAAGCAGAAGAAAGGTCTTGATTCATATTGATTAAATGAATGGATTGATGCAATGATCGAATAGTCTGTGCATTCTTGTCATGGATAGCATTAAAGAGGTGAACTAGGGATGATTGGAACAACGCATAAATATACCACGTAGGGGAGCACAAAACATAATAGAATCCAACATCTGACTTGAAGCTTTGGCGTTGATGTACTATTTGGGAAAGCTTGTCTGCTGCATTCGTACATACTCTTTGAGATTCAGTTACAATAGATTTCAGATTGGGGAATTCAGTTACGGACAGTTGGTTGAAAGGTCTATGCAAAAGCAGCATGACTGTATAGTAATACAATTGCAGATTGACTATTTAACATATACAGAATAAACATAGAGAGACGTAAATAAACGGAATGCGTGGAATGTGTGAAAAAAGCTATAAACTTACGTTTCTCAATATCTGAGAAATGAGTATTGTCAACGGGCTCATCCAAAGAGCATCTCCACTGGTGCAAACGCTTATCGAATACAGCTAATATCGTTGGATCATCTAAACCTGCTTTTGTATTGGCAATTTTGGCATTCGGTGCATAAAGAGCCTTCAACACTCTGCCAAGAATTTCAGACAATTTAATCAAAGCAATGAAGCTTCGATAAATGGGCGCACCATTCACTTCTGTAGAATTATTATTGTCGTCATCAACAATCTCGTATGGAGAAGGCATATCAGTATCAAAATCTCTGTCCAGTATCGTAAGAGGTTTACCGGCACGAGCGCCAAGCCATCTATCCATTACATAACAGGCGTAAAATACTCGATGGCGAGTTTCTACCTCTGAACGAGGAATATCCCATTTAGCGCAAGAGCGATGAAGTCCCAGATCTTGGGCCATACGTATAGCAGATCCAAGAGTACAATATTGGATAGATTCGACATCACCGTCGTCCATATCAAGATATAAAACCATTAGTAAGGCAGCTTGAACGTGACATAATCGAGAGCGAGCAGAATCTCTTAATCGTTTCATAACCTTCCTGAAGTAAAAATCGCCATACTCCTCGGCATCCTTAGCCATGTGTGGCTTATGTTGAAAAACAAAGCGAAATGCTAGAGCAAGTACCGCTTGCAACAAAATTGAGGGTAGTTTGCTAGGTATATTATTGTTGTACTGCTGGAAAAATTTGGGCTTATTAATGATAGGTAGAAATGGATGGATATGCGTAAAATACCTATTGCATAGAAAGGAAAAGAGTGAGAACCTGCATCAAGAGGGAGAAAATGTTATCAAGTGCGAAAAAAAAAAAAACTTACAAGTCGATCATCTTATCGAGTAATTGGCGTGGTGGTTTTTTGTTTTTGAGACGTGTGGAAGAAGGTGAACTGATGCTTGGATTTGGTTGGGAACTGTAATCGAAAATAGGAGCTCTCATATTTAAGCCAACATCCAAGATCATATCGGATTGCCCTGTGATTGAAGATTTTTCAGTGCGAACAATCATCACTTCATCCTGGGACATCATTTTCAAGGCAACATTATTGCGTCCGGGCCATGGTATAGTTGCTTGTGTTTTGAAAATGTCGTTGTCGAATAACTTTGGTCCTGCAGATGATTGGCCGGTATATTTGATGGAATCATAGTCTTTAATGTCTTGTGGAAGATTTTGATTTTGCTGAGTAGCGTCACTTTTGTTCTCATCTTCGTCTTCGGAGGAAGATGTATCAGAAGAGTTATGGGAAACAGCCGTAATGGGTTTGATTTCTCCCGTAAATTTAAAATCATTCCGTTCGAGGTCTTTAATCGAACAATTGGTCAAAGTTGACAAAAGTGCTTCCATCTTTTTGCATTTCTTTTCCAAATTATCTACATAACTAAAAAGTGGAAAATGAGACAAGACAAGGGGATTAATTTAAACTTTCACTGCCATACGAAATCAGCCAATTTTCCTTACACACTGGGAGGGCCACGTTTCTTACGCACTGTCTGGAATTCACAGGTATAACCCCACTACATATTGATAATTGTTAGTTCATTCTTTTGTGCGTTGATAATGTCAGTAAATTCAGCTCTATATTTACAGCTCGACAATTAGAACAAGGTATTGAGGTATCAGCATCACATCGAGACTTTCGTTTTCTACAAAAATCACAGCTTCGCTTTGCTCGTGTCCTTTTCAAAGGTACAGTCGTTGGAATTGTCGCAGCTCCTGGAACTGTTGTGGCTGCTGTTTCATTTAGATAACCTGGGAACTGAGACCCATTCTGTAACTGAGGCTGATTTCTACTTATGGGATGATTGAGTTGT
Organism: Mycotypha africana; assembly: GCF_025528875.1. Taxonomy (NCBI): domain Eukaryota; kingdom Fungi; phylum Mucoromycota; class Mucoromycetes; order Mucorales; family Mycotyphaceae; genus Mycotypha; species Mycotypha africana. The sequence continues at coordinate 155,238 of NW_026515736.1, read as the reverse complement.
TGAGATGTGTTCATTTAAAGCATCAAGAACAAAACTGGTTTTTTCGTGATTCCAGAAAAAAAAAAGAAGAAAAGAACTGCAAAAGCACAAAGCAGAAAGTGTGATAAACGCCCCCAATATAAATAGGTGACACCATCATCTTCTTTTGACATAATATTTTTGAATTTCAGGCATTGCCTTAACAACAGCTCCGTTTCAAAAAGTTTCAAACGTTGTTCTAAGCAATGATAGTATGAAAAAAAGATTTTTTTTTTTCGGTGCCTACCATTGGATTACTCACCATTGTAGATAAAAGTAATAGTAGATAATCAGTAATTTTGCAATTGAGAGCCGAGAGTTAGGACTCAGAATGCATATATTTGCCATGGATCCAGTGTATATGTATGCACAGAAGCAGTTGCAATTTGTCTTATTCAAATAGCGTTTGTTCAATTCCAGTATTTTGAAAATGGGCCAAACAAAAAACGATAAAAAAAAAAGTTTAAAACATAAGAAATAACGGCTCAGTAGTAACAAGCCTACTAATGCAAAATTTCTTCTTAACAGTCTATGACAGTTACTGATATTTTTAGTTTCAAATCAAGGACTTTTTGAGTAGTACAGAAAGGCCAAGTATAGTATCGAGATCAATAGCATAGTTTGTGGATTATCTGATAGATAGTGGTAGATCCAATGACAAGGTATATGAATCAGACAATGAGACAAAGATAATTATTCTAGGGAACAATAAGCTTTTATATCCACACTGCATTATAAATGATAATTAGCTGCGAATAATCCAAAGATAATCTAACAATAGAAATGCTGCTGATAATGCCCAAATGTTGATTATTTTCTATAGAAACTTTCGTGCCTTGTCTGCTCGCGCATTTACGCTCGAAACAATTTGATGCATTCCGTTACTTGAGTAATATCGCCGAAGCCCTTTTGCTTACAATAATCTTACTCATCAATTCATTAAGTAGATATGCAAAAAAAAGAAAAAAATTACTGAAACGTCCAGTTTCTGTTACTTCCTAAAGGGAAATTACCAAAAAAAGAAAGAAATAGAAAACCAACAATGGCGTCTAAAGCAATGCCTTCTATTACTAATCAAGTAGAATGAAAACTATTCATCATTGTAATCTCCTGATAATTGAGGTATTGGAATAAGGTTTTCAATCATAGTCCCAAGATAATGAAGCCGGGATGATCAAAAAAAAAAAAAAAAGAAAGAGAGTAGAGGCAAGATGATATTTGATTGAGCAAAAATCACTCAAAGAAACATGATGTTCTATGTTTCAAAAAACCTTCTCACGCTTCAACCAATCTGATTCAGGGCATTTGCTTCTCTAGCTTATGATCAGCCTCTTCTTCCTCGCTTTCTGAAAGATCAGACAACCGAAACTTTTAGACGCAAGGAACAATAAAATTGAGACAAAAAATTAGGCTGAACTCTTTCTGTTTCAAATATATATCTATTTTTGCCCTAGTAGAATAGTACAGTTTGTATATGGAATGTAATAGAGAAATAGAAAAAAGCAACAATCACCCTATGTTCCATATTTACAATTTTTTTTATTGAAGATGAATCTCCAATAGAATATCCTCGATCCTCTGAGGCGTGTTCTTCGAAAATGCTGCGGATAGGCTGTCCCAAAAGTGTTCGTATGTCTCTAAAAATGTTTAAAAATAATACCATTTCCATATAAAGATCTTTCAATCCAAACAAAGACTATTGAAAGTCAGAAATGAAAGCAGAAACTCTAAAATGAAGTAGATGTTTATCTTTAAAACAGCTTCCTTGAAAAACATTGCTGCTAGTCTATCCCTCTTCTACCTAAGACAAAAAAAGTGAAAAGAAACGTCTATCTTCTTAATTTCAATTTCCGCTGTCAAACCATGTTGGAAACTTTTTATTCATAAATGACTACATACTCTATAATTCAATGAAAGTACCACGCACTTCTTGTACATATCGGAAAACTACACATTAGTAATTCAATGTCGCTTTGTTTGCATATTATGTTGACGAAGTCAGACTTCGATAAATGGTTACGGGAAGCTGGATTTAGACTTGATAAAAAAGAGTTTTTTTCTTCTTGTTTGTTATTATGGGTATACGAAAAGCATGAAAAAAGCTACTTGAACACGGTTTTTTTCTCTTTGTTCGATTGGATTCAGTTCCCAACAATTCGGAACAGTTATTTATTCATAGTCAAAGATTATGCATTTGTAGCTGACACATAGAGTATCTCAATGCCCATTCAACTAAAGAATATCAAACGCTTTTCTATCATAATCTAAAATTCTAGTTATGTCCCACTGCTGCAATAAAATGCCAGTGATGAACATCTTGTCTAGGAACGTTTGGAATTGCAGCGTTACTCTGTCAGCGTTCGTATGTCTATGTTACATATCTTGAAAAGAATGGATGGAAGGAATGTACTGAGATAGAAGTACCCTCTTGTTTAGCGTGTTGATGACTGTGCTTTTCATAGGTTTGATCGAATTGGAAGAGATGAGTTGCCCGGATCATGGACTCAATTAGGGAAAATTCTTTCGTCCCTTGTTTCATGTAAACGACATAATGTGCAACGTTGTACGAGTAAGCAAAAGAAACAAAGGTCTTTTCTTTTAATACACCAGGAGAGCACTAAAATTCATGCGGAAAGAGTATGCTGCGTTGCCGCCAGGGCCCTGCTCATTATTTTCAGCAAAGCTATATTTCGATTGATTCGTCACACGTTCGCATATCTAACCTTTTTTGTCAACAGGAATACAGAGCTATAAAATCTATATACCCATCATCTGTTATGAGCTACAAACTATTAAGCGCGTGATACGCCTAACACCTCATCCTTGAGACAGGAACAAACGAACTTAACGTTCCTACTAGAGTTTTCTAAATTGCCTTTGTACAATGTCTTTTGCAAGAGCAATAAAAAAAAACGTATAGTCTTAAGGTACACATTTAGCTAACTAATATACAAAGAATTTACGGGGAAAATGCCTATAATTGTTTTCATGTAATAATTCATCTCAGTGATTAAGGTTATTCAGTGTACAACGGATATATGGACAATTCAGGAAGAGAGTGCCGTTCTTAGTATAGCAGTCTTTTTAAACCATGAAGCCCCTTTCAACCTAAGGGAGCAAGAGTAATCAAACTGTATCTCCAGTGTTTGTACTATTCATTTCAATTGGAAATAGTCTTTATTGACAGCCAAGAAATTATCCTGAAGAGAGTGCACGCGCTGGAAGGGGCAATAACGAGGAAAATTTTCTGAATTCTTGTAAGCTTCTATTGACGTAAAGTTGTTCATAGGCTCTGTATTTCCCGAATTTAAAAATAAACATATCTCTGTTCAACCATGTTGAGCTATATCAAGCCACATGCTTAAAATTTTAGTCCTGCATTGAGGGAGCATTCACTTTTGTTTCGTTTGTTTGTGTGGCGCGCTTCCGGATCCCTTCTTTTTTTTTATTGTTTACTGAGCTAAAAAAAATACATTCGAATGTCCCAAAAAGATAAAGTGAGCGATAGGAAATGAAAAGGAAAGAACGAACGGCTTGATGCTTTGCCTTCCTCTCTTTTCTTTTTTTGCAATTCTTTATCTTTCTTTTTCCCCTCCATCACTTATCCGTGCTAAATTTGCAGTCTTCAGGTATATTCTAAATGAAAACAATCACTATAATCAATTGCCTACTATTAGCAATTTGTATGTAATTTCAATCTCATTGACGGTATTTACGTACGTGTTTTATCAGGCCGTTCATTGACTAATTCATGTACAATTACTGTAATGAAGAATGGGACAATTTGCACAACAACACCTATGTCGCCGAACTGCCACAGTTGAATAGTCCCAAGGCTGCAATCACTGATAGCAGCAGTCGAGTGGCCAGCATAAATAAACCAGAACAACTCGACAGTCCGCACAGTTTGCAACTGAGCTTACAAGAACATCATCAGAATGTGCCTTCGTCATACTCTTATTCTGAATCCCCAATACCGACACAGCAGCGGCGGAACAGGAACCATTATTATTCAACGATAGCATCTTATAGAGTACCAGCACTTTCTACAGAAAATCCAATCCACAGTAGGTCTGCAGTACCTACAATCTTTCCACCGATCATCTCGCAAGAATGGTCAGGAACCACGGGTTCCATCGATTGCATTCATCCATCGGATCACCCACAGTTTTATGGCAACCACTCTAATTACTCTATGCAGCCGTCATCATACCAAACCACTCTAATACCAATATCTGCACCGTTTATTCGACATATACCCTTAGATACTACTACGACGACTACTATTACTACTATCAACATGAATCACGAATCAGTCATGAACAATAATATTTATAGAATGAGTGCTGATGTTCAGCCTGTGACACAGCATCATCTAGACTCTGGTCGAAACAAGGGTACATTCTCAACAGTTGCAGTTGATAAAAATGACACAAACCAATGGACAATGCTGAAGGATACAATGGAAGCCGACACAGTGAGATTGAACAAAAGTACAATGTCGGCGTCAACATCTCATGCATGTAGCTGCTGTCCTTCCATTTCATGGGCGTGCAAATCAAGTAGCAACTTCAAAAGGATCAAGAACAAGAAGCAAAGACTTTCAGGTGATACAGAAGTACGACAACAACAGCTATTTCAGCAAGAACAATCTAGAAGACAAGCCAAACAAGAAGAAAAAGAAAATGGTTTCTCATCTGTTGTTCGTACCATTGCACAAAAACAAACACGCAGTACGACGACCCAACAGCGAAATGAAATTCAACACTCCACCATAGGAGCTTCTTCGTCAAATAGCATGCCTTTGATTCAGCATTCATGTATGACTACCATCGGAACGAAACGACGCCCATCAGACAGGAGGAATCACCAGGAAACAAAGGGCAACAAACAAAAGGAGAAAGAAGAGTGTAACAGTAATGCATATTCAGCAGTTATTCATCAGTTGGAAGATGAATTAGCGTTTCTTTGGGATGAATGCGAATCTATTTTGATCATGTTGGGCTCTTCACAAAACGCGTTTCAGGCAGCTCATCAAAAAGAGGGCTGCAGTAAAAAGGAAAGAAACAATGTAGATGAGTGTAGTACTAAAGAAACAGATAATACAAGCTTAGTAACAACAACGAATGAAGCGATGGGAGTACCAACAGCAATAACAATGAACAGCAGCCATCCCGTTTTCGTGATACAGAATTACAATAATAACAAGGTTGAAGCCACGATCCGCAGTGAGAATAGTACGCTTTCGTCTCTCACGCAGAATGATCTAAGATCTTCTGCTTCTTCTATACCAATACCAACGACGCGACAGCAGCAGCACCAATATGATCAGGATTTGATTCAAGAAATGCGTTTGGCGTACGATGATTTAAAGTTACAGGTGAAGCATTTAGACAAGAAACTTGAAATTTTTGAAAAGAAAAGTAGACAAATGATGAGAATGATCAGAGGCCAATATGAGAAAGATAAAGAAGTCAATTAAACGCCAAATACACCCTCCCCCTAAATCCTTGATGATGGCAACGTCACTCCTTGTGTCTTTCTCTCTGCTTACACCTGAATAAACGCTGTTCCTTCCTTTCACAACGGAAGAGGGGATTCAATTTCAAACCCGATGTCTATACTGTTTTGCGGGGTCAGCCAATATAATCGCTTCATTTATCATGTGAAAACAAAAAGAGCATATATACACAAGGGGACCATGTTTAATTCACCGTATTTTATAGTACAAATATACAAAGTCAACATGAGAAAAAGCTCTTATCAAAATTCTTACTCTTTTTATACAAAGAGCTGTTTTCCCAGATAATTTTCAAACTACGAGGAAGATAAAGCGTGAAAAAGACACTGCATACACACATTGTATTTAAACCAACAGTGCTGTTTTTCACTCGTTGAACTCTAGTTTTTTTTTCTTTTTTTCCCTTTGTTTCTTATTTCCACCCCCCTTTTTTCTCTAGATTACCTGCGTTTTCGTCTTTTTCATTTTACACAAAAGACACACTTTTTTCTTTTGCCTTTCTCTTACAATTAACAGGTACAGCTTATTATCCCCACCCCCCTCTCTCTTTTTTTCTGCAAAGCCGTTTTAAATAGAAATCGATCATGTTGAAGTTCTTGCAGTCAAATAAACTTGTAAGTTGTACTTGAAGAAAGACATGGCATTGTTCGTCATTTGGCAACCAAGATGTGTTCGCTGGCAAGGACCTAACATCTTGTTCACATTTATTTGACAATAAATTCAGTTACGTGTTTCTAGTAAGTTCCTGTCTCGAATTCTATCAAGAGACTTTTCGCCCCTGTTGTTTTTTGCACGAAGAAAAACAAAACAAACGGAATGCTCATTACGAACCCCCACCCCCTCCGACATCTTTTAGGTAATGTCAATAGAATTGCTGCCCGACAACTTCATTATTCGAAACCTGCCATGCAAGTAATGGCTTCACAACCACTTCGTGCAACTGAAGCAACTGTAGGTTTTTTTGGTTTTTTTTTTTCTTTTCCTGTGGGGGAAGGTTTTTTTTAAAAAAAAGGGCAAAGAACAGGTGGAATCGACTCGTATTGAGTCGTTTTCATTTGGTAGAAGGGACAACAGTATGTGTTTTAGAGAACAACGTTTTTTCTCATACATTTTTTTTTTCAATATGATGTAGGGGCCTATTGCCAGTAAATACCCTATCATTGATCATGAGTATGATGCGGTGGTTGTTGGTGCTGGTGGTGCTGGTCTTCGTGCAGCTTTTGGTCTCGCTGAGGCAGGCTTGAATACTGCTTGCATTAGCAAATTATTCCCAACTCGTTCTCACACTGTAGCAGCTCAGGTAATGAATAAAAACATGATAGACAAAGAAGAATGAAGCAAGTGAACCTAAAACGAATCATTTGATCCTATTGTAAAACGACTAGGGTGGTATCAATGCCGCTCTTGGTAATATGACTGAGGATGACTGGAGATGGCACATGTATGATACAGTGAAAGGTTCTGATTGGCTTGGTGACCAAGATGCTATCCATTACATGTGTCGTGAAGCTCCCAATACGGTTATTGAACTCGAAAACTATGGCGTTCCCTTTTCTAGAACGAACGAAGGTAAGATTTACCAACGTGCCTTTGGTGGTCAAAGTTTAAAGTATGGCAAGGGCGGCCAAGCTTATCGTTGTGCTGCCGTTGCCGATCGTACGGGTCATGCTATTCTGCATACTCTTTACGGTCAATCGTTGCGCCACAACACCAACTATTTCATCGAGTATTTTGCTCTCGATCTCATCATGGAGGATGGTGAATGTAAGGGTATCATTGCTTTGAATATGGAAGATGGTACGATTCACCGTTTCAGATCGCACAAGACGGTGCTGGCGACCGGTGGTTACGGTCGGGCTTATTTCTCTTGTACTTCTGCTCACACCTGTACAGGTGACGGAAATGCCATGGTAGCTCGCGCCGGCTTGCCTTTGCAAGATTTGGAATTCGTTCAATTCCATCCTACGGGTATTTACGGTTCAGGTTGCTTGATCACCGAAGGTTCTCGCGGTGAAGGTGGTTATCTCGTCAATTCTGCTGGCGAGCGTTTCATGGAGCGCTATGCGCCTACGGCAAAAGACTTGGCTTCCCGTGACGTCGTATCTCGTGCCATGACGTTGGAAATTAAGGCTGGCCGCGGTGTCGGTGCAGAAAAGGACCACATTTATCTTCAATTGCACCATCTTCCGGCCTCTGTGTTGAAGGAGCGATTGCCTGGTATTTCAGAAACAGCCGCCATTTTTGCAGGTGTGGATGTGACGAAGGAACCGATTCCCGTCTTGCCTACCGTCCATTACAACATGGGTGGTATTCCTACTCGTTACACTGGTGAAGTCATCAAGGTGAACGAAAAGGGCGAAGATGAGGTCGTCCCAGGTTTGTATGCAGCCGGTGAAGCCGCCTGTGTCTCTGTACACGGCGCTAACCGTTTGGGCGCCAATTCGCTGTTGGATATTGTTGTCTTTGGTCGTGCTGTCGCTCATCATATTGCTGAGAACTTGGAGCCCAACACACCCTTGAAGCCATTTGCTTCTGATGCAGGTGCAAAGTCGATCGCTAATTTAGATAAGTTGCGTCAATCCCAAGGCCCCAAACATACTTCTCAAATCCGTTTGAATATGCAAAAGGTAATGCAAGCGGATGCTGCTGTCTTTAGAACTCAAGAAACTTTGGATGAAGGTAAATTGTTGTTGTTGTTGTTGTTGTTGTTGCGAAATTCCCTTGGTTGAGTCTTCATAGTAAAAGAGAGCCTATTGACTCAGCTGAATTCTTTTTATAGGTGTCAAGAAAATTGATAAGGTTTGGGAATCCTTTAGAGATGTTGGTATCTCAGACCGTGGTATGATTTGGAATACAGATCTGACGGAAACTTTGGAGCTTCAAAACTTGCTCACTTGTGCCTCTCAAACAATGCATTCTGCTGCTGTCCGTACTGAATCGCGTGGTGCTCATGCCCGTGACGATTATCCCAAACGTGATGATGAAAAGTGGATGAAGCATACTTTATCTTATCAAAATCAAGAAACGGGTGAGGTGACATTGAGTTATCGTGGTGTGACGGCCACTACTTTAGATGAAAATGAATGTAAACCCGTACCTCCATTTGCCCGTGTGTATTAAACGTACAATACTCTTATAAACAATATGTATATATACATATATGTATTTACAAACAGTTTATATAATCTCCTTGCATTTTGAACTTTTCCCCCCTTAAATATCCTTTTACAAGTTACAAACTATTATTCCAAACTTTGTTCTTGCTTTTTGGTACATATCACTATTTGTCTTGTGTATAAAAAAGAAGGGCAATTACTACAAAATCAAAAAGTGACGATAATCAAATGTCGTACTACTGGAGAAAAAGGCTGGATGTGGCTGTAAACAGTGATCAGCACATATTTAAGGAAACGGAGGACTCGTGTAACTCCTATTGTCGGCCAACAGATCTTTCCAGTGAATCATGATTAGCAAAACAGAGAGGCATCATCTCCTTAAGTTTTATGTTTAGATTTGATATACGGTGTTTCAAACCTTTGTTTTGATATAAATGTACCCTCGAGTTGTGAAATGATGATCCATTGTCATTGTAGATGAAAACGTTTATTGACAGTTATTTTACTACACTTTTGAATCATACAAGAGCGGAGGGAAGGGGACGGGCGTTCTAGACCAGGCATCCTAAGTGATGAGAAAGACCATTAGCGTTTTTTCATTTCTCTCTCTCTCTCTCTTTTTTTTTTTTTTTTTCCTTTATATAGTTTTCTCTATCCATTGGGTGCCGCTTTGCACATTCTTCCTTAACACCTTTCCTTCAGATGTCTAACTTTTCATCAAAGACAGAAGAAGGGACGTCGAGGTATCTCATTACGAACATAGCCACTAGAGAGAACAGTGCAACAGAGTATTGCCTTGACTTATTCGGAATCAGCCTCTATTGCTTTCAAGTTATTTAAAAACATGGTGAAAAACCATTTTTGTCGTTTTCAAGCAGTCGTATACACATAAATGATGTTTGTGTCAAGGACTGTTCAATTAAAGAGATAGATGTTGACGCGTGAGCAGTCGTCTGTCCATTTATTTTGTGCCTTTTTATGTAGAACGGAGGCATATGGATGCGCCCGAAGCCTCTCTATGCGTTCAACCTTTGGTCAAAAGTTAAAAGCTGACTTTAGGCCTTTTATGCTCTGAATCAAGCATACTAGATGATAACAGCAGCAGCATCAGCAGCAGTAGTAGTAGTGGGAGATGGATAAATCGATTTTCTTTATGAAACTTTCAAATAAATTACCACTCATTTTCGAAGAATAGACTCTTCGGTAACAAGCGAGTGTATTTAACAGAGAGTTCAAAAAGAGTGATTTACATCAAGAAACTTAACCAATGGCACAATGGCTTTGGCTGATCACACGATAATTCCTAGGCATAGGCTTATTGATATGTTTGTCAGCAATGATAAATTGTCCACCGAATCGCCGACTCATGCAGTAATAGATAGGTTTGTCGTTCTATGAACAATTTGTTCAGTAACGGATATTAAGGTTTCTAGCAAGTCAATCGTCGGTTTCTCCGTTAAGCCTCGAATTCCCCGAAGTGTTTCTAAGGGGGAACCCTGCTCCAAGGAGAAGGAAAAGCAATAACTTGACTTTGTGCATAGAGAATGAGCATCAATTATTCAATGGCACATGCCTCCATGCGCGCTCTAAAAAGAACGTCCATTTTCTGTACCCTCTGTATTGAGTGACTTCTATACCGAATAATAGCTAGCTGCACTTTTGACGCGAGCATTATTGCTTGGGTTTTCCCCAATCCACCCTTCCCGGTAACCACACCTACAAAAGTAGATTGTGCTTGCTGTTGTATCAAACATTTTGATAGATGTCGAATAAGGGGAAAAAGATTGATTTATAAAAGACATGTTGCGCAAATCGTTTCTCTTATTTGCCATAGCCGAGAAACCTTGGGAAAGATTATGTGCCTTTTTGATTTTGTGCATTATTGTAAACATAGGAAGATGAACGCTTACCCCATTTCGAAAGTCCAACTATTGCAGCGAAAAACCAGATATTTTAACATGACATATGAAAAAGTTTAGATGAAGAAAGTAGAGAATTTGGCTTTGTTGTTCTTGAGTAGACAAAAATTCAAGTTTTAAGCATGGAGAAGTCGATAATAAAGCTAGTATCACCGTTTTCTGTACGATAGTAAATAGCTATGTTTATCGTTTTATTATGGTAACTATGTATACAATGCAGGTTGTCATGACAATAACGGTGATATGAATCGAGATTAACTTTAATCCATAACCAATCAAAATTGAAAGGGAATAGTTGTACACTGCTTGTAATTGTATTTGTTAACTTTATATGGGGTGTGTACGTAGATTTAAGCTTTCGATAAGTGTGCGTTTCGTTAACGCCCATTCCCTGTCGACACTTTTTTTAAACAACCAAAAAAAAAAAAAAGAAACAATGCAAGAAAAAAAAAATTGAAGATAGATCCCGAATAGGAAAAAAGGATAATTATCCGTCTTTCTGCAGAAAACAAAAAAAAAAAAGGCCGCCAACTTTCAAATAGAAAAAAAAAAAGTAATAAACAGGTCTAATTTTTTTTTTTTTTTTTTTGGTTCGTTTTGTTTGTTTATTTGCTTAATATGAAAGGAATGACCTTCAATGCGCGGTTTTATTGGGATTTGCCTTGTCTTCCAATGAAAAGAAGAAGCTGATTTTGAAATTCCACTGCTTTTTCTCTTTCTTCTCACTCTGAATCGATAATTTAACCTTTTTATTTTTGGCCTTGTTCTTCTTTCTTTCTTTCCTCTTTTTCTGTTTAATCGGCATCGTTTTTTTTCTTTATCTGTTTCTGCAATTGACTATTTCAAATATAAAACAATTGAAGTTATTCATTACCAATTATCTCGACTTTATTCAAAAAGAAAAACTGCAGAGCCTTTTTTTTTTTCTAATACATATATATATATATGCTTAATACAACTTCATCCTTATCCTCTTCTACTTCTTCCTCTTCCGTTCATTATTCTACAGCATCTACGCCACCCTATCATTTGAAAACAGGCAGCTCACAGGACTACCCTCCATTACCGTCTAATCTCGATACGAGTTCCAGAGCCACTAGTTCATCACCCGTTCTCAATAATAACCAATGTAGTCTACCGCCTATTCCTGTGATGATGCGTCATCCTTACTTAGTGGCTTCTGTTAAGCAATTTCGCTCCGAAGCACAAACAGAGCAGTTGCAACAACATATTGTGTCTGAGTCGTTCATACCCATGGCGCCTAATCTGATCAAGCCGCCTAGAAAGAGGCGACGACCCCCTTTTTCTTATTCTTCCTTGATTGCTCAGGCTATTCTCGAGAGTGAACATGAACGTATGACACTAAGAGATATCTACAGTTGGATCACAGCACGGTATCCCGCTCTGTACAATGCAGAGGATACAGGATGGCAGGTAAAGAAGACTATCCCTACTCTACAGGGTTTTGCAATGACGAAAAAATCTAACTTGTTTACTTTATCCCTTTCACTACAGAATACGATAAGACATAACTTATCTTTAAACCGTTGCTTCAAAAAGATACCAAAGTCTGATACAAATGGTCAACATAGAGGAAAAGGTGGCTATTGGACCATCGATCCAACTTATATGGAAAAATTCAAGAATGGGTCCTTTATTAAAGGTTCTTCAAGTTCTTTAAGAAGGAAAACATCAGTCGGCATGCCTACCAGCAACACTGCTTCTTCCAATGATACTATGACGACGCCTACTACTGCTACTGCTACTGCTACTGCTACTGCTACTCCTCCTCCCCCTCCTGCTACGACTGCTTCTTCTTCTTCTCCTTCTTCTTCTTCCTATTCAGCTTTATCACCAACACCATGTCTACCGGATACCCCAATGTTACGTTTAGCACCCAATTCTACGAATGATAATAGCCATGGCCATCCTTATTATAAGCATCAGTTTCCAAGTAGTATTCATCCTTCTTACAACATGAACCATTCTGCATATCATCATAGCACCAACAACAATATGATGCACTATAACAGTAGTTATCCCGTCACTATTCCGCCGCCACGCTCCACTAGCAGCACGCCTACAACAATGACTACTACCACTACTGCTACTACGAATACAACAGCAGCAGCCTATTTCTCACATCAGCCTCACGAACCGTCGTGTCAAGTGATGCAAATCCATAATCTGTTGAATTAAAGAAAAAAAAAAAAAAAAAAAAAGAAGAAAACTCATACCCTGTTCCTTTTTGTTTGTTTGTTTGTTTTTTTGTATGTACCTTTTGCACGTAGATGAATATAACTATTCACACTTAATAATTCGCTCTCACTTTTATTCTCAATTTTTTTTTCTTTTTTCTTTTCCTTGTAAATAAATACATAATGTTTATCAATGAAAACTCTTCATCATTCATTTTGTTTATATTAATTGACGAGTCATTCATAAGGAAGGTTGAACGGTAGGGGCAAAAATGGCTTGTAAAGATGTGCAAAAGCGATTACCGTACTAAACTCAAAAATGTTTGTTTGTAAAAAAAAAAAAAAACGAGTATTTTTGGTAGTACAATCACTTTGTAATTGTATACATCGCTGTAGTCAGTTGTGTTTGTTTATAATGCTTATGTTTTTCTATGACTGTCTTTCACTCGTTCGCTGCGTGTATGTCTCTCTCTCTCTCTCTCTCTCTCTCTCTCTCTCTCTCTCTCTCTCTGTCTCTGTTTCTGTGTCTCTCTCATTCTCTCTCTACATGAGGAGATTGGATTATTTTTTTTTTCCTTTTTTCCTGACTGTCTTACTTTCCTGTCAGTATAGAAACATTGGTCTATCTATTTAGACGCATTAATAAGCATTACAATATCGATGAGAATCATTTAGGCACATTATCCTATTCCGAAATTAATAAAAAAAAATGTATTGAAATGAAACGAGTAACATGGAAGAGTGATAGGATGCCGCCCCCCCTCCCCCCAAAAAAGCATGGTTTGCTTTATGCTTCACAATCGACTCTCATGTTTTGTTTGTTTTGTGAATCATTTGTCATATGTATGCATATGTGTGTATGGTTCCCTTTGATGGTTTGCTCTTGAAACGGAACATCAAAATATGCAGTAGTAGGTCTTTCACTGTTTATATCCCCCAAGGTATGCAGTAGCAGGTCTTTCACTGTTTATATCCCCAAGGATCAAAATGAAATGAAAACTAGTCATCTCTTAGTCAGAAAAGGGGGAGGGGAGGTTACAGGCAAACAACCGAAACACAACATTTTGCCTACGTTGGAAATGCAATACCCTTGCACCTGGATCACTCCTATATCCAATGTGTATTCTATACGTGCACCCGCTCAAAAATGGTTTTTTTTGTTTCTGCTTTTCTCTTTTTCTCACGGTAATCGGGTGCACATCACTGTATACAGTTGCAGGTTTCACTCCACATAGTCTTTTTTTTTTTCTCGGCTGATGTTGCCCTGACAATTTTTTCCGATCCCGCACATCCCAATACCCTCGAACCGATCCGTTTTCATTGTACTCGTCCATTTTTATCAAGGTCGCAAAGACATGTTTTAATAGAGGAAAGACACAAATCAAACCATTTTGTCTATGACAGAATCAAATCAATTGAAATGTAATAGGCCAGTTTATCATAATCGCTTTGTCATCAACGTATCAATAAATAAAAGAAAATAAAGAAACAAAAAATAAAAGTTATTTACAGCGGCGGAGGTGGATCATGTCAGAAACAAAAAAAAAAAATAAAAAAAACCAAAATTTTAGAAACAAAAGAAAAAAAAAGGAGTAGCCTCTATTTTTGCGAGCTTTTTTTTTTTAACAATCAAAGGCACTTATGCAAGTAAAATTAGTAACTAATCCACTTGGAAACCATTTTAATCACTTATTTTCCGTTTAACAGCGTCAATAGTTGACTAAAAAAAAAAAAAACCAACAAAAATGGATATTGCCACAATATTGTTTATTCATGAAAATTATAAAAAAAACGGCTAAAATAACTCTATTTTAGCCGTTTTTTTTTTTTTTTCTGTATCAGAATTGTTTCAAATAGAAGTAAATTATTTTCGCACTATGGCTCTTCAAATCCAGGACAAAAGAACAAACAGGTACCATATAAATTAGGAAACACAGATTAAATAAGAAACTTTGTATTACGGACGTGTCTCTCACTAATAGGCTGCATTCAAGCTATTTTGTGACTAATTGCTTAGTATAGCCAAAAGCAAAGAAAGCCACTTGAAATGCTTGTTTGTTCAAACTGACTTGAGGCCACTCGCGCTACTTGAAATTAAAGACTTTCTGATGGAGTTGTATGAATTCGCCTGAATTGAAACCCTCTCTCTCTGTGAGTTTTGCTGATATGACATACAAGCAGAAATACTGCTTTAACGTCTATCATGTCATTTTAAAAGCGCTCTTTTACAAAAGAGCATGTTCAAAGTTTATTGCATTTGACATAGACGCTTCAAGGCTGGAAAGGAAACGACAGCTTAGTATGTATCAATTGAAGTGCTTTGAAAGGAGAATTGAACCATACGCACCCATTTTCTTCCTATCGAATGGATTTGGTGACGTGGAAAAAGGTTGTTTTACTATTTGTGTTTCAAGGTGACGACGCAACGACTCTCTCCATTTTTTCTACATAGATGAACAGCTTTCCTCTATTTCGCATCATGAAAGATTCAACATTTTCAAATATGAGCATTTAGCTACTAAAAGCCTAACTTTATAAATTCTCAAGTATCATTGAGTTTGAGAATGGTATGCAGCTTTGAGTGGGTGACAAGGAACACGGTGCTCATTGCCCAAGTGGGTGCACCGCCTGAGATGCCATCTAATTGTTATCATGAATCAAAAGGGGGGGGACAAAGGATATCAAGCTGTATGTAATGGTCAAGACTAGTTGTGATATTGACAACTATTTGTTGAAGGTACCAAACTATACCTACACATCTCCATAAGGCGGCCCTTTACTTTGTTCAAACCCGCATTACGATCAATTATAATATATCGTTAAATTCGGTGATTGATCCATGATCTACCCCTTTGTTCTATGATCATTGAAACTCCGAAACTCTATCTCAAAAACTTTCAAAGTGGACAAAGAGTGTGTGTGACCTCTGTCAATAAAAAACCAAGCTCCAAATGCGAGATAAATTCCAGGTCAGGCACACCCTCGTCAGTTCCAATGCAAATGTTCCTACGTTTGCGGTTCGATTCAGTTTTGGTCCGTTTCTATCTTATTTCAACGGGATAAGTGATTGCATCCATTGGATGAAAAGATGGATTGAAAACAAGAAAACAAGAAAAAAAAAAAAGAAAGGTTGCGCTTTTCTGTTGATATCTATGTGTACTCTTGTTGCTATTTTTATGACTACCGATACATCTGCAATCATTATTTTTGGGTATACTTTTGGACTAACTCGTTTGGAAGATCAATTACTGTGTGATAAGTGTTGAACACATTTGTCATGATAAAAAAAAACAAGATGTCAAATTGAGCAAAGGAAAAGAACCTGTATCAACGCGTCGTTCAACTTACGGAATTTAACTACCGTTGCCAAAAAGATTGATTGCGTCTGAACCATGCGTTGGGTCTCCATCGACACTTTTATATGTAAAAAATAATAGTTCGTTTTTTTGTTTTTGCTTTAAGCAGGTAAAAGGAATTTGAGACACGCATTTTGAGGATATAAAACGCAAAAAGTTGCGATAAAACTCTTTAGATTTTATTAGTACTCTGAGAAAGCTTTAAGCTTTATGGTCTCAAGTAGATTATTTTTTTCCATTTTTCTAAAAACTATTTTTGCTACTTTTTCGGAAAAGTTTATACGATATAATACAAGTTGCAATTTCTTATAGAACAAACTCGAGACCCCCATTTTTAAACTCTCTCAAAATAGGACGAGAAACAGTGATTTCAATGTAGTGTCTGTACTAATGGATCTTTTAGGTTCTTTAAACAGTTTTGAAACACGGATTTCTTATGATAAGTATTTTGGCGGCCTCAAGTTCTTTGGGATCACTCAATTGTTTTGTCGATAATAATAGATTACTTAAAATCGATGTATTGACTCAAGTCTACAGTTAGACAGCATACAGGTCCACCATGGTTTAATTTATTTTTGCATTGAATAACTTTTGCATAACCATCAAAAAACTAATTTGAGACTATTTCAAGACATTCAATAACAAAAACCACGATGGTAACATAGTAGAACAGCTATTCACTCTTCTTAGATGTGAAGAAGAAGAGGCCTACCTCTTTTTCGCTCATATAGTGGACTGAGTTCCAATGGAGGACCTAACAAGAAGTCGGTTTAGATTCTGATCCTTCAGTCCTCAGTACATGGTGAATTTTTGGGACTATTGTTTACACATATAAAAAGTGAGTCTCTAATCTTGTTCAAATATAATGTAGTTTTATATATTATAAAACTGCAGAGATGTTTAGACTGCAGAAAATTTTATTGGGGGCCCCAAAGCGAGGTATAAACGCAATCAAATGTAAAAAGTAATTGATTGAACGACGCGTTGGTAACTGAATCAAAGAAGTCGCTCTGCAGTCTTGGTGTACCTATTTCATTTAGGAGAGGGTGCCTATGATCTTAATCACGGAACTAAAGGTTGATCAACACGGCTCATCGTTTATGCCTGTTAACCCCATGATGAGTGGGGGGCTCGGAGTATCCATTACGGCTTTAAGCGATGATTCTATTGGCTAAAGAGAACCAATGCAGAAAATTCAGCTTCGCTGGAGTTTCATGTTTTCTCTTTGAATTGTAAAAAGTTCGTTTGACATTAGATGCTCTCACCAGCCCAGTTAAACAACAATGGCTAATTTATACTGCAAAGCTTATTCTTCATTCACGTGATATTTCTTATGAAGAAAAGCTCTATCACAACAAGAATTTTAAGAATTGGACTCCATACAGAAAATAGAATATCCATTTTTGAGATTGTTGAAAGAAAAACCTTTATTCAGGCCATTGCAATTGTGTACCTTAAGTTTAATATCGCTCTTTTAAAGCGTGATTTTCCCTTAATTTGGGTTGAAACCTGTCCAAAAAAAAAAAAAAGAGCTTTACAGTGCGAAAATGTTGGGAAGCGAATCCAGGAAAACGCTTAGCGTGGGCTCATTTCGGAAAAAAGAAAAAACGCTCATTTTCTTGCAGCGCTCATCGGCAGTGACAATGGTGATGAAGGTCAAACGATGAATGTTTACCGTATAAATGTAAAGAGGCTTGCAAAATAAGCCTAAAATAAATGACATTGCATAAAAAGAAAGTAACCCCATGACTGGCCTAAAGAATGTTAACAAACATTTCGAGAAAAAAAGAAAGCCACATGAAAGCGCGCATCGGAAAAGATCTTCTCCGCAAAAAAAAAAGTCAAGCCATTTTGTGAAACATCTTTGAGATTCCTTGTTACACAGAGAGAGAGAGAGAGAGAGAGTGTGTGTGTGTGTGTGTGTGTGGTTTGTCCAATGATTTTGCAAAAAGCAAACAGAAAATAAAAAGAAGGAATAGGTTGTCCTCTCAACAAAAAGAGAACAACTTATGTAACGCTTTTCGTACATTTTGAGTTTTTTTCTCTCTCTCTATGTCTCCTTGTTTGTCTATTTGAAACCCCGATTTTGGTTTCTTAATGACTCCGAAACCCAACATCACCATCTACACAAAATGAGTGAGCGATATCGTGGAAGAGAAACTACAAACATAACATGAGTGGAAAACGAAGAAAGCGTCTGTTCGTTTTATAAAAAGTGCTGTTTTCAGTGCCAAAGACATTACAAGAAGAACAATAAGCACTGTACGGAAAACGTTACAATTCTTTGTTTTAGGATCGCGTTGAGTGGGGTTTTGCTCTGTTTTAAGCTTTGCGTAAATGTCTTTAAAACTTCACGTCAATGTTTATGTGTGTGCATCAAGGATAAGCTCATTGTTGAAACCTTAGCCTTAATGAAACATGGCGTATTTTCGTATAGTCTTTTTTTTTTTTTTTTTTTTTTGTTGGCTTAAACAAAAACCCTTTTTTTTTTCAGTGTGTCTATGTGTGTGTGTGTTTGTGTATGTCTCTGATCTCCCCTCAAAAATCCATACCTATTCCCAAACAGTTTTAGGCTACATTTGTAACAATTCACTGTTGTGCTTTTTCAACAATTGATCTTTTGTTACTCTATAGACATCCCAACGTGTGATAATTATTACAGCTATAGAAACTGTTCAAGTGGGCCAATGCGTTCCTTTAGTTCTCAAATTCAAACTAGAAAACGAGCAGCATTTCCTCGCACGTGTCATGAGAGTTCTTCTACTGGTAGGAGTTTCAAATTGTTGCAACAGAGAAGAAAAAAAAAAAGAAAAAAAAAATCCACTCAAAAAGTTTTTTGAAAAACCACAACACAAACAAAAAAGTTAAACGGGAATGATTTACTATTTTTCATTATTTATTTGTATTTTGCATTCTTTTTCAGTTTCTTTTCACCCGACACATCTCTTTTTTTTTTTTTTTTTTTTTTTTTTCTCTTTTTTGTAATCAATTATAATGGTGATTGCTGACAAGAACAATGATTACCATATAGTGCCAATGACCACACAAACACCATCCACAACAAGACCTAAAATACGCTTAAGAAATCTATTCAGCACAGATGGAGACTACAATAGTAAACCGGTCTTTAGTCTGCATCGAAGTATCCTAAAGCGCTGGCGTTGGTGGCATTATGTGGCATTACTGATTGTAGTAATTGCTGTATTCGAAGTCGCTGCTATTCTTGTCGGCATGACCGTCTTGGCTATTCAAAAAGAACCTGTTACCTTCTGTAAGTAGTAGTAAATCAATTGCCAGAACAAGAAAGTTTTCATGAGGGGGTTCCATGATCTGACTCAACCTTTCCTGCGCGCGGCCATCTTACTCATATTATTGATATAGCTATACAAGCCATGCAATATTATCCCAATCTAACATACCAGACGCTAGATAGATCAGTCTCAGTCTCCTTACCAGCAGATACCACTGTATATCACGTCACTAAGGAATTCGGTCCTGCAACCATGGGCGGTATGGGTGTTTTGTTAACCTCATTAGCTCAAGCACAGATGAAAACCGGCAAAATTCAACCCTCCATCGTTTTACCCTTTTATACTTTCCTAAAGAAATCTGAACAATATCCCATTGAAAGAACAACCGATTTGTACTTGACCCTTCAAGACGAACGCAACAGAACAGTGCCTGTTGAGTATCGTGTGTCTGAATTCCAATATGACTTTGAACCGATTGAGAATTTTGAGCAACTGCCCGAAGACGAAAAGCTGGAAATCATTACCGCTCAAGCAACAAAGCCTACCATCACTGTCTACTTGATCGGCCCCGGTAAAATGGATCCTTACAACAGAGCGTTCAAGGCGACCTCGGCTGCTACCATCTATTCTGCCGCGGATGGCTTGCCCCAAGAATGGAGAGATCAGTTCTTTGCAAAGGCCGCTGCTAATTTCCTTATTTGGAAGGCTACAGGCAAGCACGAACAATCCTTATTTGATGCTTTGGATGCCACGCCTCGCGTAGACGTTGTTCATTTGCACGGTGCCACCAATGCCTATACCGCCAAGTATATCAATGAGCCCGATCTGCATTTGGGATCTGTGCCGCCTGCGATTGTTTACACCATGCACGATTATCTCGATGAATTGCAATACACCAACACTTTACCCAACGCTCAGAAATTTTTAAACACACCGAAACAAAACGGGACTTTCCAAGACGATCTCGAGCTCAACCTGTTGCCTTACACTTTCGGTAGCAACTATCTTTTCATGTCGCCGTTGGGTATCGATAACGCAGATGCTGTCACGCTTGTCAGTGAGTCGATGGCCAAGGATATGGTCGAAGGAAGATTGGATTTCTATTTGAAGGAAGTCGTGATGCCTCATTTGCTGCACAAAGCCGAGAACAAGCGATTCTTTGGTATCAGCAATGGCATTGACACCGACGCCCCTCAGAATAACCCCTTCACCGATCCTAAATTGGTCCAACACAAATTAAACTATCCTGCCTATGCAAAAACTCTCTTGTCCGACAAAGTGAACAGCACCGCCCCTGCTACTACTGCTGCTGCCGGTAAGGACGCTGCCCTCAACGCCCTTGTTTCTAATTATTGGTCCTTGCCCAAAGGCCAGAAGGACAGGGTCATTCACACGAAACGTGCTGCCAAGCAATACTTGATCGACCAAGGCGTTTTACGGCCTACCGATCTGGATCGTCCTGTTGTCTTGTTTGTGGGCCGCTTCCAATACAACAAGGGGTTAGATACGTTTGAAGAAGCTGCCAAGGCATTCAAGGCAAACAACATGAAGTTTGTCATCTTTGGCCAAGCCAACAACTATCCTATGGAAAAGCTAAAGAAGCTAAAGACCCAATACCCCGACACAGTCGCACTTTTGCCCTATGTGAAACAGCAAGCTGAATTCTTGATCTTTGCTCGAGCCGCTGCTGACTTTGTCTACGTACCCAGCCAAACCGAAAGCTTTGGCCTGGTCGCTGCCGAAGGCCTCTCCTTTGGTTCAGCTGTCATCTCTACGGGTGTGGGCGGTTTGTCGGAATTTCTTGTCGATCGTGAAGTGGACAGAGGTTTGCCTGAAGAAGTCGTCTCCGGAAACAATGTCGAAAGCCATTATCGCTTCAACGCTTATTTATTCGACGCCGCTGCTACTTCCGGTGACAATACTTTATCCTTGGCTATTCAACACGCTGCCGAAGATTACAATGCCATCAAGAATCAGCCTGTGCTACACGAAGTGTATGCTTTAAGAAACATGCTGAGCGCCTTCAACTTGGCTTGGGATAGAGGACATGAACAAGGTCCTGTTTACGACTACTTACGTATTTATCAGCAAGCTCTTTCTGACAAGAGAACAACGAGCGTCTTTGATGCTTAGAATAACCCCCCACACACACACACGCATACACTCATTTCACTTCATTACATTTCATCCCTCATTCCTCACCTCTATTCATTGTTTCTTTTGCTATTCTTTATTCATCGTTTGCTTTTTTCTTCCTACTAATCCTAGTTTATCATTTTATTCATCATCCAATGTATATATTGCTCCTTCCCTTGTCCTCTTTTTATGTTCTGTTTTCTCTATACTTTTTTTTACTGATTTTAGAATAAAGGTTTTACAAGAAAGAAGAAAACTAAAAATTCAAACGCCTTAAAGACCATCATCTCTTGTCATCACAGTTATTGTTCCATTCACCATGACCATCCTTCTCCATTGTTACAATGGGCAAAAAAATAAACCAAAACACACAGCCTATACAGAGCAGCTTTCCGAAGCCTGCCCATCATCCTAACAGAATAAGTCAGTCATAGGGCCTCACTGTCTCCGAACAGTAAAGTCGTAGTGTGATACTGGTTTGTTGCTGTGGAGGACTGTCACCAGCAACCTCTTTTGTAGTTAACCTACTTTGACCCAATGTCTTTTTTTTTTTTTTTTTTTTTTTTTTTTTTTTGTTTCTAAAACGATATCACACATTCACTAAAGTCTGTGGGTTGTTAATGCAAAATCGCTCTTTCTTCCGGTGAGCTGGAAATCGAATTCTATCGTGGTTTGCCCAGTTCAAAAAGAAAAAAAAAAAAAAAAAGGCACCCTTTCATTTCTTTTTTTTTTTTTTTTGGTATACATTTCTTTTCTATAGGCTTTTCGTAAAATGCTTGTAAAAGTGAAGGTAATCTCAAACCAAATTCAAGGTTTTTTCATAAGCATTTGAATCAATCCATCTAATCTTCAGTCATTCGCAAACGATGAAAAATGTCTATAAAAGACATTGACCGGTAAAGAAGTAAGTTAGTCAGATACATTTGAACTCGTTTTCCATTAAAAGCGAAAATTATTTTGACGCCTTTACATCACTGTCTTTTTCGTCATAAAGATTGAAATTGATATCGAGCCTAACGATAAGATTTCACGTATCAAGGAGCGTGTAGAAGAAAAAGAAGGTATTCCTCCTCCTCAACAACGTTTGATTTATAGTGGAAAGCAAATGTAAGTAAGAAATAAGCACTTGTACCCTCTTCCGTTTTTCTTCACCACTGACAGAATTTGTTTCTGTGGAATAAAGGGCTGACGAGATGACAGCATCTCACTATGGCATTGAAGGTGGATCAGTACTTCATCTAGTTTTGGCTCTTCGTGGTGGTCTTTAAAGTGTCAACATTTACCAACATAACTTGATAGATATCCACTCTACAACAACAACACCTCCCTCCCCCATTTATCTACACACACGTATCTCTTAAATGTATGTACGGTCCGCTTGTACAAATGAAATGGAAAGGACGTCATTCAGTCATACGCATAAAGGCTTTTTTCTCAACACACACACACACACACACACACACACACTTTATATTCATTTTTCTGTCTATTTTTGTTGATCTGCCGATGATCGTATGTCATCTATTGCCCAAGTAGGCGACGTATACGAACAAGTGATACATTTTTTCTTATCAAAATGGTTAAACTCATGTCAGTGTTTGGATGTATTCACACTTATTTTTTAAAAAACAGCCATTCTTTCCATGAAACTTTTTTTCAGAAAGAGAGCTATCCAGATAGCAGCAGAATCCTTCTTTTCATCCTATCAATAGGTGAACAGTGAGTAAGCAACTCGTGTAATAATGTGCACCCCCTCCCCCAGCCGACATGCATTGCCATTTCTGTACCCTTATCCCTTGGCTTTTTTAAAAAGTGGAACGAGATTCCATTGTTGAGATGCTTTTAATACATTCTTGAGTCAACCTCACCTCCAACATTTTTTGAACGGGAGTATGCACTCTGCCCTACAGTTGTGTGAAATGGGATCGCCATGTCGTATCGTCTTGCGCGTCTTCCAAAAGTCTATTCACGGATAATTTAAGCAACGGATTGCGCAACAGAAAACGTACAATGTTGGCCTGGGCATCTGACCCATTGAATGTAAAAAAGAGAATCCGAGGTGATCGTACCGTAGTCTGGATTTCATCGATTGGGTAAGCTGCTGCTGTAAGCCATGGCTGTTCTTGCGTTACACAGAGGAATGGAAATGAAATATACCAAAAAAAGAACCCAATCATACTGATAGTGTCCTACTATTGCTGCTTACGGCTTGCTGCTTCTATATATGTATATAATCGATCAGATACACGATTTTAATCAATTAGAATTAATAATTAAAAAAGCTTGCCCTGCACACAACTTTACCCAAAGTTGAAACTCAAAGATGGCTTTGTCTTTTTATGATTCTATCGTATTTGAATAAAACAAAAGGTGTGACAACTATGAATGTTATCTAACGACGAACAATGCCACGTCCTTTGTGCCCTTTCTTCTGGGACGTATCATGAAAGGACCAGAGGGGTCGTGTGGCATGCATCAGCAGCCAGATGATAGCGAGCAGCCTCGGGCATTTCCTTTTTCCATTTCTAATCCCCATTTAAGCTGTAGTGTGGGAACACACAGATTCCAAATGCAATTTCTATTGGTATTGGCAATAGAATAGTTTGGTTTAAAGTTTACCCCGCCTTTTCGACTCCACAAAATGGGTCTGTACCTTTCAGTGTCTAGAGGGGAAAGGAGCAACATTCTTTTAGAATGAGCCTTTTTCTTTCCTGAATTTTTACCAAACTTTCTTTGTGTGGGGTTAGACAAGCTTTCATTTATAAACGAATATGCAGTCCGATAACGACAGTATCACTCCAATAGACCAGGATATCATAGCAGCCTTACCAATGGGGGGTCCAGCTTGTTTACAAAATCAACAACAACAACAACAACAACAACAACAGCAGCATGATTCCTCTGGCCAACCAATGAAAATAAGAAAAAAGCCGGGGCGTAAACCTAACCCTGCCTCACCAGCTCTTCGCAAAGCACAGAATCGAGCAGCACAAAGAGCTTTTCGAGAGCGTAAAGAAAGACACATGCGTGAATTAGAAGTAGCTATCAAACAGATTAGAGAACAACGAGATAAGCTTCTTGTGGAGAACGAACAGTTGAAGGCAGATCAAGAAATTTTACGCTCAGAAAATTGGTACCTCAAAGGCATCGTCTTATCACTTCAACTTGTTTGCTATCAGCACAACTTGGTCATACCACAGCATGGCCCTTACATCAACGAGCAGGCGCTGTCTGTTTTAGCCAAGTCGATTCCAGAAACCATTGCTGCCTATATCAGCGTCAATGCAAGCAACAAATTGCCCATTCCCTCAAAGCTTTTTGGTTATCGCCACACCGTTAAACAACGTGATCGCTACCTTTCTTCAGGTTCTATCGTCATTACCAAACAAGGTGTTCATTCTCTGCCGGATCATTCCGCCTCTTCATACCAACAGCATGCATTTTCAAGGCCAGCGCCTATGGCTGCTCCTCAAGCAAATGCGTCCTCATCTCATGCTTCCATGTCTTCATCCTCATGGAAGGACAAGTTCCCTCCTACGGATTTTGTACACCCATTAGAAGCCCAACAGCAACAACAACAACAACAACAACAACAGCAGCAGCAGCAACAGCAACAGCAACAACAGCTCGAGGAAGAAACAGCAACTATGCCACCGCTCTCTCCTGGATCGGTTGCCTCGGATAAAATCAATCATCAAGTGCAGTTAAACAGAGACAAAACGACGTCTTCCCTACATTCAAATAACAACACCAATAACAGCAACCCTCTTCACCACAACACAAACACCACAACACGGCCCGTCATGCTAACGGAGGAACCACTCACCTCTAATTTGGCTGCTATTCAGACATTACGTTTACGACTTCGTTTACAATCTGCTTGTGTGCGTATGGATTCCATACCCTTTGCCATTCAGCCCACCTTACTACAGGTAGGTAAAAGAAAACCCTTTTTATGGAGGAACTTTTTGTAGTTGGATTAACGTGAAAACTTTCTCAAACGCATCCTAGCTGACAATACCTCACGATCCCCGTATTGATCTTATTCCTACTCCACACATGAGAGACAGAATGATACTTTTTAGAGACCAGTTCGACCTCGATGACTGTTTTAGGCTGTTATTAGGTAATTCAGTCTTCCACGGTGGCGATCCTGGTGTAGCAGGCAATTGGCAATTGCCTCCGGAATTCTTTGAAAAATACTGGTTCTTGACGATTGACTATGATCTTCGCCGGACGACAAATCATTGGCGTCGCCTGCAAGGATTAAGCGAGCTTGATTTCAACAAGCAAAAAGGACAGGAAGAAGAAGCAGCTAAAAGCGCGAATAGTCAAAGCGAGAGTAAACAAACGCCCTTGTTGGAGCAGATTCACCAGCAACATAATAACCTTAGCCATACAGATTTGTCAGCTTTATTAGGCGTTGATTTCTGGAAGTTATCTCAAGCAAGCCTAAATAATAACAGTAATACCAGCAACGACAACAACAACAACAGTTCCATCCACAGTATGCGTCATAAGAACACCGGTGATGACGGAGCTGCAAATAACGATATCTCATACGCATCATCATTATCTTCAGATGGCTCTTCTCATTCACCACTACATACACCTGACTCACCGTCCATATCCATTCATAAAACTACGAATGCTACTGCTGCCGCTCCTGCTGCTACAACAACAACAACGAATACCAACAAAACAACGAGCAGTAACGAAAATACATTGGAACCTGTTCGTCTAACCAATGGATATAATTACCCTTACCCACATACTTCTCAACAACATCAAAGAAATACCGCATACCCCTTTTATCATAGATTGCATCGTTCTCATCCTTATCAAACAGCCATTCCCAGTACGAACTTTAGTAAAAAGCCATCAGAAATGAGGACACCCTCCACTTGGAATACGACTCCCAGTCTATTCAATAAGGAAAATACTGCCATGGATCCATCCTCATTGCCTACAACACTACTCCATGAACAGGACATGGATATAACAATGAGTGATCTGATAGATACAGAGCCAACCGCCTTATAAATCTTGTCTACAATATAATCACTATAGAACGCAACTGCATATCTATACTCTCGTATTTCCCTACCATTACCAATATATCCTCCTCTATTTTTTAAAAAAAAAAACCTTGAAAAGTTCCTAGTAAACCGTTTTCTTCTTCTTCTTCTTCGCTATGTTACTCAAGTAACTCTGTTTGTCATTTATATCCATTAAAATGAGATCGGGGAAAAATGTTCGAGTCGACATCAACTAACAAAAAGAAGACCAGGCTAACTGCTTGTAGAAACGTACTTGTTGTGGTACAAATTAGACGCTTACAAAATGTAAAACTACACCCCCCCATAAATGTAAAGAGTTATCACAGTATAGCCATCAGAAGCTATCAACGAAATAGCAATTTTGCAAAGATATGGAAATAATACAGTTTTTCCGTCAAGCTTCGTCTCTCCTCGTCTGACGCTTCGAATAATAGGATAAACCTTGAAGCGTTGGTTTACTTTATATTTTTCCCTGCAAAGAAAAACTACCCTATTCCTATCTCACCTACATATATGAGTCAAGAATAAATGATTCGCCTCTTTAACGCATGCTGATAATTTAAATCGTTCCACTCGATTCTACAAGACATAGAGGAAGGAGGCGGCTGAACTTTAAAATGGTATTCATCACCATTGCCCATTGTACAGCAGCGCTTAAAATTTTTTTGGTTTTTTTTTTGTCTTTTTGTCTTTTTTCTTTCTCCATTCCTCATCGTTTGTGCATTAGACTGTTTGGATTGAAAATGACTGATTCACACAAGTGAGTATAACCTGTAGCGCACCTTCCTTGTGAAAGCCAGTTATTCAACCTTTTTTTCTACTTTTGCACTAGGAAAAGAAAGTGGGATCAAGACGAACATACAGAATCTCCCGCCTCAAAAGTCACCCGAACGGATAGTGCCACTCCTGAAGCAGAGACTGCTGACCCAAGTAAAGCTGTTAGTAAGTCATCTCATTTATCAAAACGCATTGGGGCAATAGGAACATTTTATTGATGTGGAGCTATTTGATTGACCCGATATTCAGGTGAAGCGGCTGCTAGAATTAATGCCATGTTGGCGCAAAAAGGCATGATGCACGACGACCCATCTCATAAATCAAACACGAGTGCGGCAACAGGTGTAGCCTCCCCTTCACCAGCAAAAGAAGCCAATCCATTTGTCAAAGATATTCCTATTAATGATTTAAAGAATCGATACATGCTGACCCGAGGGGCTACACAGTCTCAAATCAAAGAAGAAACTGGAGCAGATGTTATCACTCGTGGCAAATATTACCCTGACACATCCTTAGCTACGGAAAAGGAACCTCCACTGTATCTGCATGTCACAGCATCGGATCAAGAATCGCTTGATAAAGCAGTAGCGAAAATTGAGGAATTGATTGAAACAGCTCAAGTGCCAACACCAAGTACTTTTACACCTCATCACCGTGGAGAACGCGACAGAGAGGATCAACAGCATCATTCACCGTATCATAGGGGAGAATACAGAAGACCCGAAAGAAAATTCCATGAAAGAAAGCTAGAAGTCAAAGTGGATGGAACCCCACCCTTCAACTTGCGTGCCAAGATTGTGGGCCCTAGTGGTGCCTTTGTCAAACATATTCAGCAAGAATCTGGTTGTAGAGTTCAGCTGAAAGGTAGAGGCTCGGGTTTCCTTGAAACAAGCACGGGTAGAGAATCCGACGAACCATTGCATGTTCATCTCTCGTAAGTGTTGAGTTGTTTTTCAAACGGAAAGCAACGTTTCCTCGTAACTGATGGGGACGTTTCTCTATTGCAATGATAGATGCTCAAGGGAAGAAGGTTTGGAAATCGGCGCTAAACTGACTCAAGATTTACTTGATACAGTCAAAGCTGAAGCTGAGAGAGCTATAGCTAACCCCTCTGCGTACGGAAGAGGCGGTCACTATCGCGGTGGTGGCTATAATAACGGAGTAAGTTTTGCAACCAACGTAAAAGAAAAGGAAAAAAAAAAAAAAACGAAAAGATAGGGGAAAAAAAAAGCTACTCTCTACTTGTACATTTTTAGAATGGGCTTTTGGCTTATTGAAGAAAAAAAAAAAAAAAAAAACGAATGAATGAAAGAGTTATACTGACATGTGTTTCGTTTTTCTTTTCTTTCCCAAATTTTTTCAAAAAAAACTTGTAAAAATGTTGAATTTTACTTATTAACCCGAACCCTCATTATCTGTTAACAGTATTACAACAACAATAATTATGGTGGCTACGGACACGGTATGTCTCCACCTCCACCTCCTGGATCATCGCCCTCTCTTGGCTCAGCTACCCATACGCCTACTTCTGATTCAGGTACACCCACTGCATCAGCTACAGGAGCCACCGGTGAATATGATTATAGTTCCTACAACAATTACTATAACTACTATGGCCAGCCATACGATGCTAATGCTTACTACAACTATTATGGATATGGTGCTGCTACTGCTGCTGCTGCTGTCCCACCTGCCCCTGCTGATTCTGCAGATGGAGCTGCTCCACCTCCTCCACCGCCTCCCCCTTCAGAACCAGCACCAGGTGGCAGCGACGCTATTCCACCACCACCTCCACCTCCACCATCGGATGATCCTACGCCTCCACCCCCACCTCCACCTTCCTCCTGAATAGTAGTGGTGTTTGATATGTTGCAAAAGGGAAGGGAACAAAAGGACATATGTGAAATCAGTTGCTAACTTTATGCTTTAGAAAAGAACAATGAAATCGAATGATAATACACTATAGATTTTTTTTTTTTCTGGTTTGACCATATTCTATACACTCTGCTGTCTCTTTTTTCACAAATAAGAAAAGCCAAAAAAAAAACCAAAAAAAAAACGAGTCTGTGCTGCTCAATAAAACTCAGAAGCGTGCAAAGTCATAACTGCTAAACTATAGATGGAGCCTTTCCCGAATTGCTCTGTTTTTTCTTTTTCTGTTCATTTTGTCTTTCTCTCTTCAATTATCTTATGGTTAGTGTCATTTTATCTGAAAACGCTACAACTCAAACAAAGTATAAATATGGGCTTGAGCTGAAAGAAAACCCCGTTGGTGAATTCTCAGCTGATAAGAGCCAAGCACTTGTGAAAGTTCAGGCAGCTGCATTGAATCATAGGTATACAAAAAAGATGAAATTGACTACTGCCTTCTATCAGCCCTTCAGATGGTTTTTTTTTTTTTTTTTTTTTTTTTTTTTTTTTTTTTCGCTTAACGATGAAATAGAGATGTCTGGATTCTGAAAGGAATGTATCCTGGCATCAAAGTAGGGTCGGTCTTGGGCTCTGATGCTGTCGGCTACGTCATTAAAAAGAGCGACCATAACGATGATACCATCCACATTGGTCAGCGAGTTCTTTTGAACCCTGGATCAGGCTGGGTATCCGATGAACGAGGACCTGAGCAAACGTTTGGTATTTTGGGACTATTGCCTTGGGCAGGCACATTGACAGAAGAGCCTGTATGGATGGACATGGAGGAATTGGTTGCTTGTCCCACTCATTTATCAAATGCTGAAGCTGCTGCATTACCACTCGCTGGTTTAACCGCTTATAGGTAAGAAAGGAATGAAGCTTGAAATGGCTGTCATAGAAAAGATAAGAAGAGATAGGATAGCAGAAAGCTTTTGCTCTTGGTATTTTACCTTTCATAGTTATTTGTAGAGCTTTGTTCACGAAAGGTTTGGTCAAAAAAGATGAGCATGTATTGATCACCGGTATTGGTGGAGGTGTTGCTTTATGTGCGCTTCAGTTTGCTGTAGCAGCAGGTGCTCATGTCTACGTCACATCATCCAGTGCAACAAAGATCGAAAAGGCAATTGCTTTGGGTGCAAAAGGGGGTGTCAATTATAAGGATGGTAAGGGTGTGGTAATAAAAAGAAACACTTGTTTTGGGTGGCAAACGTATAAAGTCGTTTTTCCCCCGGCTCTCATCCAATACTTATCTATTAGATGATTTCATCCGTGAGTTGAAAAAGTTGCTAGGAAAAAATCTGCTGTCAGCTGTTATTGACGGTGCGGGCGGCCCATTGTACGGTGTCTATCCTAAAGTAATGCGTACAGGTGGCATTATTGTGAATTACGGACAAACGGCTAGTGTAAAAGGTGTTACGTACTCCATGTCCCACGTATTGAAGAACATTGATATTCGTGGCTCCACCATGGGTTCAAGAACAGAATTCAAAGAAATGGTAAAGTTTGTAGAAGAAAATAAAATTAAGCCTGTTGTTTCCCGTGTATGGGATGGTTTAAATGCAAAAGCACTGGATGAAGCTATTGCTACGATGAGGTAAAAGTGGCTACTGAACATAAAGAAGGGGTTGTTGCTGCTGGTATTGACTTTGCTATTTTCTATAACAATGCTATAGTAACAGTGAACAGTTTGGAAAGTTAGTGATTCAAATCAGTGACCCTTCCACAAGTCCAAAACTTTAAGACACACACACACACTACTCTGTTGCCAACTACAATTATATAAACCAGATCTCATCTATTCCTGAGGGGCCAAATAAAACATTTTCATCCACTATCTTAGTAAAAATACATCTTGAAATAATGGGCATGGTTTCCATTGAACTCAAATGAGGCAAGTTTTGAATCTGTTTCATAAGGCCAGAAACAATTTAGAGAACAAAGAAATTCCCATCGTGAGCCTTTGCAGAGATGCTTGGGCTAATCCATGTGTAACTTTTAGGTGCTGTGTATATGTCTATAGATCTTTCCCTTTACACTTCTCGTCCCTTTGAGAATTTTTTAATGGATTTTTGATAAGTGCGGGACCAATCATTTCTCGTAGCTGTATTTAAATGAAACGACCGTGAGTAAGGGAATCTGATAAACAATTAAGCAAGATTTTCCAAAGGAAAGGGACATGGAAGACGCCTTTGAGGCAGTGGAGATAACATCCAAGAGTAAAAAGACGTGTTTTAAGAGAAATTGCAACTGTCAAAATCAAAAGAAATTGGCAGAAAATAGGGGTCCTGCCTTGAGCGAAACGAACGCCGCGGATGATTTGCAGGATTAGGAAATTTCCCAAGTCAATGTCAGCCCGGCTGAGGGATCAACGGAAGGGAGTAGACATGCCGTCAATTTTTATTTCTAGAAAACCCACTAGTTCCTCGGGTTCTAATGTAGAGTTCTTTAGACGAGTGTTTTTTATTTCTTAGTCACTAGTGCTTTCTGCAACAGGGTTGAGTTACTGCAATAGTCGTCATAAAAAGAAGACACTAAAAGACAAGTCTCTGGGGTTCCAGAAGCTCTGGTGTCGCAATAAAATAAAGTTTTGTGTTCATCCACACCAAATCAAGTAGCTTTGGACTGCCATTATGTAAACCTGTATGAATGTTAGAAGGATTCGCCCTGAAAATAGTTTATTCTCTTGCGCTTGGTGCGCATTCAGCCCCAAAAAAAAATAAATTGATATAAAAAAACAGACGCTTCTCATTCTCTCTATTTTACTTCTTTTTCCCTTTCCATTTTTTTTTTTTTTTTTTTTTTTTTTATATAAGTTTTTTTATACCTGTTTCAAAAATGACTACTGATCAACCTTCCGTTCGTGTGCATCCTGTTCCTGCATGTCTTTTGGACTCCTCAAAGAATCCTACTCCATTTGTGGACTCCATGGAAAAGTACAAATCCATGTGGACAGAAAGTGTTGAGAATCCCGATCAATTCTTTGGAAACGTAAGTGAGAGAAACCCCCCTCCTCTTTTTCCAAACAAACACGAGCATACACCATCGTTAGTAACCGTACTATGCTCATCCTCTTTAGTTGGCTCGTGAATTGATTACTTGGTCCAAGGACTTCAAAACCGTTCGACACGGTTCTTTCGAGAAAGGCGATGTTGCATGGTTTTTGGAAGGAGAATTGAATGTTTCTTACAATTGCGTGGACAGACATGCTCTTGCCAATCCAGACAAAATAGCTATCATTCACGAAGGAGACGAACCCGACCAAAGTCGCAATATCACTTATGCCGAATTATTACGGTCTGTCTGTCAAATGGCCAACACATTAAAGAATTTAGGCGTTCGTAAGGGCGATGCTGTTGCCATTTACATGCCTATGATACCCGAAGCTCTCATTGCTATGCTGGCTTGTACTCGTATTGGTGCAGTTCACTCTGTTGTTTTTGCCGGTTTCTCTTCAGATTCTCTTCGTGATCGTGTTGTAGATTGTTCCGCTAGAATTGTCATTACTTCGGATGAAGGTCGTCGTGGCGGTAAATCAGTAGCTACCAAGCGTATTGTCGACGACGCTCTGCGCTCCAATCAAACTCAAGTCGAGAACGTCATCGTGTTCCGCCGCACTGGATCACCCATTGATTGGGTTGAAGACCGTGACCTTTGGTGGCATGAAGAAATGGCAAAGGCCAGAACTTTCTGTCCCGCTGAGCCTATGAATGCTGAAGACCCGCTTTTCCTCTTGTATACTTCTGGTTCTACTGGTACTCCCAAGGGAATTTTGCACACCACAGGTGGCTACCTTTTGGGCGCCGCGATGACTGTAAAATACATCTTTGATTACCATGAGGGGGATATCCACGCTTGTATGGCCGATGTAGGATGGATTACTGTAAGTATCTAATGTAGTGTGCAATAATTGACGATTTGCAAAAAAAAAAACAAAAAAAAAAACGTATCACTTAAAAAGGGAGCGACGGGTTGTTTGTACGCATCTATAGGGTCACACTTACATTCTCTACGGTCCTTTGGCCTTGGGAGGTACAACTGTTTTGTTCGAATCAACGCCTACCTATCCTACTCCCAGCCGTTTCTGGGAATTGATTGAAAAATACAAGATTACACAATTTTACACCGCTCCCACTGCTATTCGTGCTCTTCGTCGCCTTGGTGACAAGTGGGTTGAGAAGCATGATTTATCTTCCCTTCGCGTGATCGGTTCTGTAGGTGAGCCCATCAACCCCGAAGCATGGGATTGGTACAACGAAAAGGTCGGCCGCGGCCAATGCGCTGTTGTCGATACGTACTGGCAAACGGAAACGGGCTCCATCATTATCACCCCACTTCCTGGTTCGCATTCCACAAAACCAGGATCTGCTACTTTGCCCTTCTTTGGTATTAAGCCTGTTATCCTCGATCCTACGACAGGCAAAGAGGTGACCCAAGTGCATGAAACCGGTGTTCTTGCTATCAGTCAACCTTGGCCATCCATGGCTCGTTCTGTTTACAACAATCACACTCGCTTCTTGGAAACCTATCTTCAACCCTACCCCGGCTACTATTTCACCGGTGATGGAGCTTATCGTGACGAGGACGGTTACATCTGGGTTCAAGGGCGTGTGGACGATGTCATCAATGTCTCTGGTCATCGTCTCTCCACTGCCGAAATTGAATCCGCTTTGATCCACCATGAGGCCGTCGCCGAAGCAGCCGTGATTGGCGGACATGACGATTTGACAGGCCAATGTATCCATGCTTTCGTTTCCATCAAGCCTAATGTAGATGTTTCAGAAGGTTTGGATAAGGAATTGACACTGTTGGTGCGTAAGACCATTGGTCCTTTCGCCACTCCTAAGCGTATCTATATTGTGAATGACCATCCCAAGACTCGTTCTGGAAAGATTATGCGTCGTATCTTGAGAAAGATCGTGAACGGTGAACATGAATCCCTCGGTGATATCTCTACATTGGCCGATCAATCTGTTGTTCCTGCTCTGATTCAGCTTGTTCATGGTTAAAGTGGGAAAGCTATAGATAATTTAACAATACTATTCCTACTCTACATCCTTCTCAACACCCTAAAATCATAGGATTCCTTCCTCTCTTCCTTATGTCATCCATACCGCCCATACGCTAAACATTTACTTTTTATATTATTGCTACCTTTGTACATTCTTACAGTCCTGATTACCCTCATCTATCAATAAACCATCTCACACACTCTGTCATTCAATGAAAATGATGATGTGTTTTGCCTCTTTTTAAAAAAAAAAAAAAATAGATTTTATATTACTATTTCGGATTTTCATAAAGCTCTAACGAACAGTTGACCTCGCAAAAGTTTTGGTTTTTTACTATGAATAGTCAGAGTTTTGTTGGTTTTTTAAGACTGTCTGAATATCAGATAGGCATGTTTGATCAAACTGTTGCCATTTTATAAACCGTAGTCAAGTCGAATGAACAACAATGAAGCAAAGATAACGCATGAATTTCCTTTAAAGCATTTGTCTATATTCACTTGTGCAAGCTTTGTCTCTGAAATGTATTTGTAGCATGTCTTGCTTAGACGTGTTATATATGTTGGTTGAACTAGAGCTCATACTGTAACATGTACTTTTTCCTTTTTTTTTATTATTCAATTTTTTTTTTATATTCTTTTTTTTTATATATTTTTTTTTTTCTTTTAATTTGACCAAGTACAGTTGCTGTGTGCGCGTCGCGTGGAGTCAAAACGGAAGGTATGAAAAAGAGAAAAAAAAAAAAAGTCGGAATCGCGTTGTTGACATTTACTTTTCTTTGTCTGTTTTATTGCCACTGTGACGACAAACGAACAAAAAAAAAAAAATAAAAAAAAAAAATAAAAAAAAATTATTTGTGCCCAAAATTAAAAAAAAAAAAAATTACAAGTGCCATCTGCAATTTTTGGTACCTTTCTACATGAATAACTAACCAAATAAAAAGAAAAAAGCTATTCTATACCATTATCATTTCAATCATTTGTATCCAAAAAAAATAATAGCATTGGAACCTTTAGACCCTCTCTTCTTATACCTTACATTTAGTTTGATAACATTACAATAAAATATATTAGAAAAAATGCCTGATGAAAGTATGTTACCGTCATCTCATCATCAGCTTTATAGATCGAGGCACATACTGAGAAGAGAAAATCTACCCGATCAAACTCTCTCATCTGAATACACCCATACCTCACACTTGAAAGATGCGTCATTACAAACCACACACATGGATAAGCGCTTCTTAGCAGAGAACCCACCACACGAACAGAAAAAGCAGAAAGTCGTTCCTATGAAAGTTACCCATACCAATAATAACGAAAATAATCATACCAAATATAGACCCGCACCAAATTCAGTCGTTATCACGGCTCCAAAACCCCTTACCCAGAATATAAACAGTGATTTTCAAGATATAACCGCTAAAAACAAATCAAATGTGCTAAAGAGACCACACGCAGAGATTACGCACGATGTTCAACAGCAGCATTATCCGTCTGATACGACACGGCCTTCCAATGTTACGTATCATCATCAACAGCAGCATTCACGTCTCCATGTACCCCATACCACTGAAAAAGGAAGATTGTACATTCAGCAAAAGCAAACACAGCAACTGCATCGTCCTCATCCTCAACATTATATGCGCAATGAAAACGTCGAGATGGATTCGAACCTGACAAAAATAAGATCGGACAGCAAAGAACACCATCCATCCCTCAAAGACACCTTTGTCGATTCTCGAAACATATCTCAGCAACGATCGATACCAAAACGTGCACCACCGCAAGCCCCACCAGCAGCAACGGAGACGAATAAAGATGTTGTTATGACCGAAAGAGTACCAGCACCTGCAACGACGCCCGTACAGCATGAAGATCTCAACAATCCTTATGACTTACCCGGCTATAGGAAAATCTCCAAGATTGGCGAAGGTACTTATGGCGTCGTCTTTAAAGCAGAGCAGGAATCAACGAAAGAATTTGTCGCTATAAAAAAGATTCGACTCAATATGCAAGAAGGTATACCCACAACAACGTTAAGAGAGATTGCCGTATTGAAAGAGTTGAGGCATGACAATATTATCAAGTAAGTGACATAGTAATGCCCATCCATCGAATGCGCGGCTGCTTGCCCTATCGTTCTTACTCATCTCCTTTGTGTGGTTTTTTTTTTTGGCCAAAAGGATGACCGATATGATTCAAAAGAATAACGCTGTTTATCTCGTATTCGAATACTCTGAAGTAGATTTGCGAAAATACATGGAAAAAGTAGGAAGAAGAGGATTAACAGCCGATCATATCCGCGTAAGTTGTAAACCAGTGACAAAACATCCCAGTAAAAGGAACTTGATGGTCTGAACAAAGATTCTTTTGCAAAATTCAACAGAGCTTTATGCACCAATTGCTACGTGGTTTACATTATTGTCATACCCGCCGTATACTTCACCGTGACCTTAAGCCTCAGAATTTACTCATTGATCGCCATGGTAGGCTTACCATTGCTGACCTTGGGTTGGCTAGATCTTTCGGTGTGCCAATGCGCGCTTATACCCATCAAGTAAAGGGTTTTTTCCACATTACCCTTTTTCTCCCTCTCTGCTTGTACGCTTACACCTTTTTTTTTTTTTTCTTAAAAAAAATCTTTGGCGCATAGGTTGTCACTCTTTGGTATAGAGCACCTGAAATCCTTTTAGGAAGTGATTATTATTCAACCGCGGTGGATATGTGGAGTGTTGGTTGCATTATGGCTGAAATGATTGCATTCCGACCACTCTTCCCAGGTAATGAATTAATGTAGAAACAAGTTGCTCGTGAATCATGTCGTTGTATTCTTATCCCTCTTTCAAATAATACAGGAGCAACACAAATCGAAGAGCTTTTTCACATTTTTCAATTGAGAGGCACACCCACCGAAGAAGTCTGGCCAGGTGTGTCAACTCTACGTGATTACAATGCACAATTTCCACGTAAGTCCAACTCAAAACATCTCTTCCTAGTTTTAGAAGTTGAATGGACGACTGAACGTATGCCGTGTCACTATTTAGCTTGGAAGCC
This sequence comes from Mycotypha africana, assembly GCF_025528875.1. Classification (NCBI taxonomy): domain Eukaryota; kingdom Fungi; phylum Mucoromycota; class Mucoromycetes; order Mucorales; family Mycotyphaceae; genus Mycotypha; species Mycotypha africana. The sequence goes on along the minus strand of NW_026515736.1, from coordinate 117,913 downwards.
TAGAGATTTAAAAACGTTGCTGCTCAAATGCCATGATTCTATCGAGATGCCTGACCTAGCCTTCGATTTGCTAGAGGTAAAAGATCTGTTTTCATTTTTCGGTATTTTGACGGAAAAGAGCAAAAGAAGTTAACATCCAAGCTTTTTATTCAAAAATAGCGGTTGTTGACTTATGATCCTTCGCATCGTATCACAGCCAGGTCTGCGGAAGAGCACGATTTCTTCTATTCTGACATTTCAAAGCTACAATTTTAGCTCTTCATTCAACCTCTATCTCTATAACGCACTTATATTTCCCATTTCTATCTACACTCAGTTTACATTAATATTTATAGAGTTGTACATAACTATATTCTTACTCTTCTATACTATTGGTGTAGTTCCTCATTGGTAACAGTATAGCTTAATCTATTATTATATCGAGAGCTTGTACGAAAAGTTCAATGGTTCTCTTATTTTTTCTGGTCTGGATACTTTTTTCCATTAAATACTTCCTACTGATAAGTGTTTATTGTCCAAAATGGAATAGTGGCTATTGTTCAGCGTTTCAGGGAACAGAGACTGGTGGTTACGTAGTATACCACAATTACCATTGATACTGTCGATCCTGTCCAATATGTGCTACACTAAATGCTAGGAAAATCAAACCAAAAAAAAAAAAAAAAAAAAAAAAAAAAAAAAATCACCGAGCAAGTAGCAGAATAATAGCGGAAGACAAAAACGACTGCTGGGACAGAGGATTGGGAGGGTTCAGACTCAGGGAAAAAAAAAAAGCACCCATCTTAAGAAACATAAAATATGTCTATCAATGACGATAAGTCAGAGTATAATTTGATTCATCGTCGTTCAAATCACAGCTTCTAAGCAATCTTAACCTGTTTGATGTGCGAAAGAGTCGATCAAACATCTATCTTAAAGCCATGCCATTTAACGAACAGAATCCAGTAAAGATTTCCTGGCCACTTGGCCCAACTTCAATAATGGCACTGCTTATGTACTTACGTATCCGATTAAGCTTTGCTTATGCACTGACTTACATTAAAAATACCACTTAAAATGCCAACAAACCGTACCCTTAATCTGTCATACTAGTTGATCGTACTTTCTTACGACCCTTTTAGCTATTATCCTCAAGATACTGTTCAATTAAAGGTAGATACGTCGGAATCTAAATTGGCTGAAGCGTAGAATAGAGAAACTAATTTGAAAGGGAAAGTGCCGAATCCCTCTGCAAGTGATGTGCTTTTATTGTTTACTTAAATAATAAGAAAGTCTTATAAGTTTTGTAGATGTTGGAGCAACCATCTCCTTAAATTACAAATGCGCTATCCATAATTCTGTTACTATGGTAACTATAGTTAGGGAAAGATGCTTTTGCCCGTATTGCTCGTTATGAGGGCAAAAGAACAGAAAAAACTCAATGGCCAATGGCGTAAGAGAAATGGTTTTCTTTTTCTTTTTTTTGGGTAAACCCTGTTTGACATTTTCAAAACGAGCCTGTTGGAGAGTGTCCTGTTGTGTGGTGCCATAACACACGCCATCTGTTATTACACATTCTATAAACCGAAACCCAAAATTTTATCTGAAGTTCAATGGAGAGCGAAACACAAGCTTGATAAACAAAACGTTCCCAAATATGCACAAGCTGTCAAGTTATCTTGCGTAACTTGACCTTTCTAATAGCTACAAAAGGTCTTTCACATTAGAATTTTATTACAGATAGGCTATAGAATGATGGGATGGGAGCAACATTTGCACTAAGGCATTTCTACAGCATAAAGAAACTAAAAAATTAAAAAAATAAAATTGATTCAAAAAGTGTGTAAGTCAAACTGTAAGTCAAACTGTAAGTCAAACTGTAAGTCAAACTGTCAGTCAAACAACAGACACCCCTTTTTTTCAAGCGAAATTAAAAGGCTATTACTTTTTTGTGCAACTCCCTGTTTTTTGAGTATATTTCTGTATTTTCATCTTGCCTTACTCTTTTCTTTCTTTCTTTCTTTTCTTGTATTCATCCATTTTCTGTACAGGCAGCATTCCTCATCTTTTGTCATTCACTCATCTACTTGGTCATCTCTTCATCTAAACTGTACATATTCATACTCCACATACCTTACTTATAATTCCAGCTAATATATAGATATCTGTATATTCATTAAAAATTATATATCAAGTATGGACTCCAAACCGTCGAACACACGATATGAAAAGCTAAACGGAGCAACCTCAACAGGAGGAGGTCTTAACGGATTTTTTGACCAGTTATTCAGTTTCAACAAAACGAGCAATGGCTCGATATTACCATCACAGTATAACCAAACACAACAAAGATCAAGGTTCGCTGTAACAAATCATCGATGGTTCAGACTCTCATTACTTGCATATATTCTATTCTCATTGGTTTTGACAACAGCACACATGTCATCTTGGTTATCCACGTTACGTATACGAGTAGGCGATTCTTTAGTCTACGGACGTACATATGATACAGGTAGCTGAATTTTATGGCAAGCAGGCAAAATAAGTGATAAATGGGCAATTATTGACATTATCATATAATAGATCAACCTTATTCTTTAATTACGAATATGTCTCACGGATTAAAGATGTCAAAGTTCTTTGCACAAGGCCACTACGACACTTTAAAAAATACTCAGCCTTACTGGCAAAAAGCGAGTCAAGACTTTGCATCATCAGACGTCACTTTAATTACTACTACTACACCAAATACATGGAAGGACTTTGTTGATTTAAGTAAACAATGGAAGGGTAAAATCACAAAGCTTTTGGCTATGTTTGTTGCGTGCATGCGTACGTGCTTGATTTCAATTTTCTTTTCACTCAACAAAAAAAAAAAAAAAAAATTACTTTTTTAGGTCCTATTTCTGTCACTTTACATGTTGCTGAATCTGAAAAGGACAAGGTTCTCTCCAACATTCAAACCGAATACAAGACCAAACCGGAACTCTATAAGAACGTTGATATTCATGTTCTACAAGCGAAAGAGAAGGCACCCTCTATTAAGGTCCCTGTTAACGTAGAACGCAATTTGGCACGACTTTTTGCCAGAACCGACTATGTTGCTGATATCCCTTTAAATATTATGCTTGCCAGTCCTCTTCATCAAAACTTATTGTCTTATATGTCTACCAAGGAAACCAACAATGGTAACAGCAACAACAATGAAAAGGTCAAGAATGGCTTTACTGCAATTTTGGATCGTGGTGATATGCTTGTGGTCCCAACGTTCCAATATACCAATGCCAATGCTAGCAGTAAATTCGCTTTACCACAAACGAAGAAAGATTTGCTTCGTCTGGTCGAAAAACAAAAGGTTTTGGGATTATTCGATAAGCATTTCCAATTGAATGAAGGCCCTACTGATTTTGAGCAATGGAAGAAAGCTGAGAGTGTTTATCCCATCAGGGAATATGGCATGGATTACGAGCCTATTATAATTCAAAGCAAGACCATTCAACCTTGGTAACGTATTAAAACAACATGGGCGATTTTTTTAAACTGAGTGTGCAATCTTCGAACTGACAAATCTTCTTCACAACGCTAAAGGTGTTCTGAAAGATTCATTGATAACAGAGCCGCCTGCTTACTGCAAAATTATTTGGCTGGTTATCAATTTTTCGTTTTACCTGATGATTATGTCATTCAAAAGCCTCACCAAGAACAAAATGGTCCTTCAGAATTAGATGTAAGTATACTAAACTTAATACTCGACTAGGCCTATAAACTGATCCTATTTGATTCACGCGTAGACTGTGATTGAAAAGAGATTGTACGCCAAGTTCTATTGGGAACAATGTGTTTACCTAGCTAGACAGTTAGAATCTTTAGGCTTATGGAATACCGAAAGAGGCGATCATATCAGAGAGCAATGCTCTCGAATCATTGAAAATTGGGGTAGAGGCATCGTTGGAAACCCTGAATAAGGGCTATACCTCTTTTTGAAAATCCCACCTCTTCTATGTAATATTGTATAGTTTTTTTTTTTTTGTTTTTTTTTTGTTGTTTTTTTAAACACTTTTTTGACGGGTGCAAAAAAGAAAATGATAACCCGATAATTGCCAAAAAACTAATAAAAAAGTTACTGAAATTATACGTCCCTTTATCTAAAGAGTTTTACTTTTTCCCAACATTAAACGTTTTGGGATTGACTTATACCTACCTTTCTTGTCTTACATAACTTATAATATACAAAACTGCTGTGAAATGAATTCAGATCATCCGCCAGAGCATGTTGCGAACGGCCATCAACACTACTTGAACGATCTCTATCAGCAACAACAACAACAATCCACATCATCAACTATGCCATCCACAACAGCCTCAGACACTCGCTACAATCAATACAAAGAGAACGGCAACAATAAGCAGCCGAGCGATAATTTGTTCAAGTCGATTGGCTACGATGAACGTGAAAAGAGGTCTGTGTGTCTGTGTGTCTGTGTGTTCTGTGTTTGGACAATTTTGTGAATTGTTTTTCTCTTGTTGTTGTTGACATGTCTTTATCTCCTTATTTTATTTCAAAAAGAACTTATGAACTTGTCGTATGTCAGCAACCACTTCATGCACGTATGTGTGGTTTCGGTGAAAAAGATAGAAGGCCTATTGACCCACCGCCTATTGTTCAGTTAATTGTACGCCAAGAAGGATCAGAAATACCAGTGGATGTTCAGTAAATGTTTACATTGATTGGAGAACCGTTTCTTGGAGGGGCTATTATTGATCCTTTTTTCCCCTGAAATAGGACACTTCAAATACCTTTCTTTGTGCTTCATGTGACCCTTTGGTCGGATGATTGTCGAGAAGAACGTAATATCATATCGAACCCACCAAAATGCACGAGAGTGCTAATGGGCTCACTAGTGAGTTCACCAAGCCTATTGAAAAATCCGGAAGGAGAACAAGGACTTTATTTCGCTTTTCCTGATCTAAGCATTCGCACAGAAGGCCGCTATACTTTGAGATTCAGTTTGATGAAATTGTTCAAGTAAAGATATTGATAGTCTTTGTACCGACAAAAAAGTAACTGTCATATTATATTGACAAACACAATACCTTCTCTTTGAATAGTTCTGATTTCCAAGAGAATGCAAAGTCAAAAATAATTGCGCAAGTCTTTTCCGATCCATTTACAGTCTATTCAGCAAAGAAGGTAATGTAGTCATGCAGCTTTTGTTATAGTGAACAACTGCAAAGTTTTCTGAATTGAAGTTGAATTAACTAACCTTTTGCTCTGTTGTCTTGGATTGCATTTAAAATGTAAAACAGTTTCCGGGAATGACAGGTAAGTTATAATGCATTAATTTAAGAATCACTTGTAGTTCTCATGTTGTACATACTGTCATTTTAGAATCAACAGAGTTATCAAAAGCCTTTGCCAAGCAAGGCCTAAAAATTCCTATTAGAAATGATGGTAACGTCATTTTTGTTCTCAGTGAAGAAGTCATCTTTTGATATGAAAACCATTGCAAACTAATTCGTATGCTATTTTTTCTGATTTACTTTTCCATAAAATTACTTAGTACGCACAAGAAAGTCGGAATGAAGAGGCATATCGAACATGACAAAATTATACAAATACAAAGCAATCACTCTAAGCATTCAAAATATTTATTATATTATTATACAATCCTGCATTACTTTTTTTTTTTTTTTCTTTCGAAATGCAAGTCAGAAAAAGCTTTGCGGAACAGATCACGCTCTAAATAATATATGTTCAGAAAGAAAAAACCAGCAAAGTCATTCTCATCTAATACAACTCTTGATAAGGTTTCCGAATTCCAGAGTGCTAGAATGAACATTCAATATACAGCTAATTCTGAACAAGATGAGCGACACTCTATTATTAAATCTCCACATTATGCATATAGTTCGAATCTTTTCATTTAATTTAAGCAGTGCGTCTTGGGAAAGACAACATTAACATCGATATACGAAGCTATATCTAATATTTTTTGAGTAAAATAATAGAACAAACAAATCAGGGCAAAAATAATCCTAATTTCATGGTTTGTAACAAGTATCATACAAATGCTTATGCTATTGGGCACAAGAAAAGGTTCTTCCAGCAATGTAAACTGTAAGGAATCTATGGCTCAAATGACATACTAATAGTTGCTGTTGCAGTAAGCCTCCTTCTCTGATACCAAATATAACATCTTCTTTGTAGAGTAGGGGTTTCATTAGAATACATGTGCAAGTACTCGCTTTTCACAAAAAGATATACCCCACCACCAAGATAAGCGTAGCGAAATATCCAAAACTGAAGGCTCTTCTTAGTCATTGCGTGGTTTTTGACTTCCTTTATATAGGCAATTACATCAGCACTAATCTTGTGGCAATGATTTAAAGTCTGACTTTCTTAAATCGACAGGCTTTTGCAAAATGATATTTGATGCATTCCATTAACAGGCTTGCAAATTTCTGAATTTTTCGCCATTCTTGCCGTTTTCAGGATATCTATTATCACAATACAACACATTCTTTAATCTATTCGCTTCGATGAAGAGTATAATGCTATTTTTATACTGTTCGTATCGTCAAGTAAATAAAGATCTTATGATTGTACTATAAGAAGCTAAACGCTCATTAACATGAACTTCTTTATGCAAATGTTCGCTTGTGCCTATAATTTGAATAGAGGAATGCGTTAGAGACTTAATCCTCTTGAAGCTCATAATAAATTTACGCTATTAACGAGGTTATGTTTCGAATAACTCACTGTCGATTGTTATCATATACTAAATGTCGATAGGGCGGAAGCATCATGCAATCATAAGCACTGTTAAGTTTGGATACCATCAAATTTTCGTTTCTCTAATGTTCTTGTTGTTGTGGACACCCTTGGATAACTGCACCCGTGTCATATGATAGTTTATTTTACCCAACGCTAAATTTGATTACAGAAGATCCCTGCACACTGACAATCTTAAGCCCCCTATTGATATAAACAATATGCAAAACCCTATCAACGGCCACACTTCAGTGTACCAACAAACGAGTACTTATTTTGAGTTATTTTACTGGACAGAATGTACCAGTGTTATTGATTACCGACAGCTTGTTAATGTGTTAGAATGGTGAACAGTAACTTGTCTTTAATGTATTTTCACATTACTAGCGTCTTTAACGGTAGCCTAACTCTCTGTGTTTTTCAAACTATCTAATAGTGCAGTCGTCCAACTCATGAGTTCAATAGCTCTTTCAAAGAAAATGTTCGCGTGTTGACAATAACAGTACTTTCGAAAGGGATTAGGACTGTTTTGAAGACATCCTATGTTATACGAGAGGCTTTTTGCGTGTTCAATTTTATGAAAGCTGTTCTCCTGTTACCGTCAAACAGAGAGATTATTTCGAAGCAAAACATATAACTGGCATTTACTATCATGCTAAATGCAAGAATATGGTTGATCAGAGAAAAATAACCGCTTGACAAAAATAACATCTTATAAGCCGCAGAGCTGCAATGATATCAAATATGATACTTACTCGCATCGTGATGAGAGCCTGAACTTTTGCATATCTCGCTATCGTTAAATTACAATTATGGAAAATTACTCTTGTTATGCAAAAAATGACATACCATCAAAGTATTTACAGATTACATGGTTCAGTTTATGGTTTTTGTGTGTGCGTACGAACAGAGAGGACGAATTAGAGACATTCATTTAGAAGATCAAAAAAAAAAAAAAACTAGGTATGTTGTGGAAAGATGAGGCCAATATACGGTTGCATGTACAAAGTACCAAAAAGTCACACTACTACTAAGTAGTAACTGAAATGAATATATTATTTTAAAGGAAAAATTAGTAGAAGCTTGACCATAAAGTACCACAGTATATTACCCCTCATTAAGAAGCGCCAAAGAGATAAATACGAAGATGTATGGGTATAAAAGGCTATATGTACAATGAACAAGGGGCCTGACGCCTTTTAATACCTTCGGTTGCTCATACTTCCTTGTTTGTTCAAGTGGACTCATCCAAACGAGAATGAAGTGGGAAGCGGACGCGTTGAAAGCCTGCAGGTGACAAGCACTGTACGTATCATTGAGGTTTTTTGACAATAATTGCGTACAACAGTTATCCTCGTTGTATGGCTTAATAATAGTATTCTGCAGATTTTATTGTTTTTATAAAAAGAAAAACCCAAGTTTTTGAATATTGCCTTTTAAGTGCTCACTTCAAACTATACTCTTTCGCCTTGAAGACCTTCTGTAACTTTATCGTTCTTGATTGATCTGATACCTTTAAAGCAGTTCTCCTAGAGTGTAATAACACGGTACGAATAAGAAATCGATAAAAATACGCGCGTATGCAGGTATAAATTAGGCATATGCTCTATTCATATTTGCTGTATATTTTGACTTTTGTTAGTCAGCAACGAACCTCTTCCAATTCACTCTCGAAGCTGTTGCAGAATTCATCTGGAAACATACGACTTTTGATAAAATTGTATAGCGTTTTCAAGGAATACATCTCAGTTAAGGTTAAATGTGTTTTGTCAATTAGCAAAGCCCAAATTTATCAGATAGCTGTGTTAAAAAAGTAATTAAGGAAGAAGCATGTTCAATATTACAAAATATATTGTTGTTTCTTGTTCTTGATGGCTTGAGTACTGCTCATGTAAATCGCTCGTTGTTGTCCTGAATGTTCAAGGGGGTTTGCGAGCCAGATGAAAGAATGTACATAATTCTGCATCATCTGATCTGCACCTTCTTCTTTGTTTCGCGTTCTGTTTGTATACAATGGCTGCATCCTTAACACCAACACGTTTCGCGCCCCCAGTTTTTTCTTCTTACCACTAACCCATTCTTTAGTCCTTTCTTTTTCTCATTCTATTTTAGTTTTTCTTTTCATTGTCCAATTTTTACTCTCTAATTTCCTTATACATCTTTTTGGGACAAGAAAGATACTGTAATACAGTGTTACAACAGAGCTTAATATCCATTGAAAATTTTTGATATTCAACTATAAAAAACTTATTTAGACTTTTCCCTCTCTTTTTTCCTTTAAATTGTGTGTATCAAGATGGCAACCGCTGTTCAGAAACCTCCAATCTCATCATCAGCAACGACAAATACTCAGAATTCATCTCTATTTTTGACGCCTCAAGTCTTGGAAAAATTACAAGTAATTCAACGACATCAACAACAGCAAGTAAACATCGCACAACAATCGTTACGACCTGTAGCATCAAAATCTGCAGAAAATACTCTGAAACTCACATTATCACCAGCAATTCAAGTGGAAAAATCAATATCAATGGCACCAACTGTTGCTAGCGAAAGACATAGAGGCAGCAGTAGCCCTGAAATGTGGAATAAGGTTCTCTTTTCTGCTTCTAAAGTTGTAGCTCAAGAGGAGGAGCATCAGTTCGAGGAACTTCACGAAAAACTAGAAGGATTAAATGATACCGGTTCGGTAAGTGTTAGAATTCACCCTTTCCCTCATTGCCTGCCTGCGCAACCCCTTTCTATTTCCCTTGTCTCCTTGACCCGTTCGAGCGTTGCTTTATAGTTTATTCTTCTTTTAACTCCTTTTGAATATTTCATTTTTCGAGTTATAACTCTGAAGGACGAGAAAGCAAAAATAACTTTCGTTGTTCGTTGTTCGTTGTTCGCTTTTTTGATTTTATGAGCTGATCTTTCCTTCTTTATAAAACGGGGAAGAGAGCTATAATTCGTTTAATGAACGACCTTCTGACTTTCTCCTCATTTTTATTTCTTTTGTTCAATTCGTGTAGGTTTCCAGTGAACTCGTCGATCAACATTTAGAAAAAATGGCAGCCACTCAATCAACCATTACCACTGCTGCTGCTTCAGATAATCAAGATTTCAGATCAAGTACAAGAACCGCCACTGCTAATCTGGACGTTGTTACACCACTTTTAAACGAACTTCAAAATTTGAATTTAGTGAAAGAAGAGCAGCTATTTTGGGATCATTTTATTAAAAATGCAACTTCGTCTGAGGAACGTATTCACTTATTAAAAAAATTTGTAGTATCACAGCAATATCCACAGAATGAACGTGGCATCCCTCATGCTTTGCGTCGTTGTATTTGGCAAGCACTTGCTCAATCTTCTTCTGCATGCCATACTTCTCTTTCCTATCAGCAATTACTATTGGATTCTCTGGTCATTGCCGATGAAAAAATTATGAATCATGATATGAAAGCTCTCCATTTGTCTGTCAATCAACATAATGCAGTTATGCGTGTTTTGAAAGCTTACTATGTTTATGATAAAACGGTTGGTTATAGTCGTGGTATGGCTTATGTAGCGCATCCTTTGCTCAGTGTGGTAAGCTATGAGAAACCAACGGGGTACTATTCTGCTATTTCATTTCGCTAACATAGGAAATTTTATGGTTTGACAGATGCCAGAAAATGAGGCATTCAGTGTGTTTGTCAGGTGAGTTAGGACAAATTGAACATCTCATGTTTGTCAAGTTCAGCACAGCCATATGTATTCTCGAATCATCATCTAACAAATTGTAACTGTAGGTTGATGGAAGTGCATCAAATACGTTCTTTGTTCCTATCATCCAGTACAGATGGTATTGAAGCTCACTTGCGTCAATTTCAACAACTTTTGGCTCAATTATGCCCTGATTTGAATAGCCATTTTACAAAACTCTCGATCTACCCTTCAATGTATGCATCTGAATGGTTCTTGGGACTTTGTGCAACCGTCGTTTCCGATCGTCAGATTATTCCACGTTTGTACGATATTGCTTTACTGGAAGGTGCTCTTGAAACAGTATATCGTGTTGGTTTAACGCTACTGTTGAAGAATCGGTCAATACTTCTCAAATTGAATGAAGCGAAGAAAATCACTAATTACTTAGCATCTGATAAGCCCTACAAGGCGATCTATGAACATGATCTGTACGGATATCAGTTTATAAGTGATATTCTCTCTCTCAGTAGTTTCGTCGCCAAAAACTTGTCTTCCTCTTCATTTTATTCTTTGCCGAAATCGCAAAAAGTTGAAGGATTAAAGGGCCAACAAATGATTCCAACCACTACCAGCATAACTTCCGTAAACATAAAACCAGAATCTACGGTTTTAGAAATTGCAAGTAACTCCACTGTTCCAGAGAGCATTGATAGCGGTCTTTCCTGGAAGCATGTAGCGGTTCAAACATCTGTATTACCGGCCGGTCATTCTGCGCAAAATACTGTTACAGCTACTAGTTCTAATTATTACAAACAATTGCAGGATATGTTATCAGCTATGGCTCAGTTGAAACATGAAAATTCAAACTTAGTCGAAGAAAATATGGCACTCAAAATGTGTGAATTAAAGAGTGAAGCTGCTCAAACAAAGCTTGCGAAACGAAACGCTGTGCTAGAGAAGAGAGTCAAGAAATATAAAGTAAAATTAGCCAATGCCAGTATGAGCAACAACATTCAAAATACCACAGAAGAATCCAATACTACGGCAGCAATGGCAGCAATCACATCTACGGCAGCAGGAATAAGCACAACATCTTCTGAGTCCAAGCAGAAACATCAGTATTCTTCATTTGTTGATACACTACGTGAAACAGGTGAATTCGGTGCTTTAGTTGCGGGCGCTTTGGTTCCTTCTTTAGAATCACCTATCAAAGCAGCAGAAAAAGAAGAAGGTGCAGTTAATGGAGGCGTAATGCAGCGTCAACACTTTTCAAGCACCTCTGAAGAGGAAGAAGAAGAGGAAGAGAATGACGGAGAGGATGGCATGAATAAAACTAACAGCAAGAAATTGGAATCAGCTACTACCGCATTACAAAATGTAACCTCTGAGTTAGTTGCTGTCAAACTAGAACATTTTGAACTGAAGCAACGTTTTGATTCACTTGTTCAGCAAAATCAACAATTGAATGGACAAATACAATCCATGCAGACGTCTCAAACTAACCTAGTGCAGAAGATTATTTATTTGGAAAGTGAATTAGAAGACGTTCAGACAGAACGTGATCAGATCTATGGAGACCAAGAAGAAGTACACGCAATGGCTATGGTAGCAAAAAAAACAGCGGCTGAATTGCAAATGGAAAAACTCGCTTTAGCAAAGGAGGTCGAAAGATTAGAAGCCAATGTTAAGGCACTGGAGGAGGAAAAGAGGAACTTTTTTATGCCTCGTGAATCGTTCACAGAAGAAGTGTTTGCTGCTCATTCTATTCTCTTTGGTGGTGCCAAAAAGCAACAGTCAATACAGCAACAGAAAGATATTACAAGACGTCATACTTTACAGCTTGGCAAGAGCAGTAATCATATCGTTGAAAACGATGAATTTAAGGATAAATACATTGAGAGTGAACTTCGTTGCCGAGAGCTCGAAAAGTACCTTGCAGAAACAAAGGTAAAACTGGCAGAGTACGAATCTTCTCTGGTTGTTGGGAGCCGTTGTACTAGTCCACGAGGTTCTTTGCAACAGCATCGTCGCGCTTCTTCCTCTATTGGCGGGGCTTACCACAATAATTCCAAGCGTCATTCGGCTGCTTCATTGTCCATGTTGGCGAATAGAGGGAGTACACCTACATCACCCAGTAGCAGCAGAGCCGAAGATCGCCGGGAATCAACAGAGAGCTATGCGTCTTCCATCACTTCTATGACTTCATTGAATAGCAGCAATTGTAATAGTAAAAGATCGAGTGTTTATTCCAGAATATGGAACGCGTTCGGCTCACCCACAACACCATTAATTCCCGCTGCTACAATGCAAAGTAAGCACGAAGTTATGTGTGAAGAGCCTCAAATACTTGAACAGCAATAAAAGAAACACATTGTACCCGCAAAAAAGTTCAATAGTAAGGGAGTCATTTTTTTTATTCCATACCCAACACTATTAATTCGTCACTTGATACATCTAAAGAACAAGATTTTATTGCTAACCTCCCACCTCCCGCCTCCCTACTGTTACCTAATCAGATTGAGATTTTTATATATATACACATCGATAGCATATTCCTACCAGTCTATAAAACATTCCTTTTTGCTGCCATTACCTTGTCCCTCAATTTCGAGTAGATAGCTCGCTTTAAGCAACAAGGCTTGAATAGTAAGAAAATATTTTGACTTTTCCCCACAGCCATACATACATATAATAAACTTGCTCAACATATTAAATGAGATCTAATGGTACAGCCTCAAACTAAAAAACAATTTTAGTTAACTAAAATATCAACGTTGTGAGTGATTGACATTAAGCTGTTTTTCAACTCAGTTTTCACGAGTAAATTGATGGCACATACCATTTAAAATTAGCTGCCGGGTGCAATCTTATGATAGATTCTTCGGTAAACATTATCATATGAGAAACCACACGCAATTAACTTGCTAGTTCACTTCAGTTCAGAATATCATGAGAAAGAAACAACTATTTGGTATACCTGTTGGGATAAAGATGTGCAATGATCTTAAATGCCTGCATAGATATTAGCCCCACTTTGCTACAGAAAGGCCGTTTAACCCCTCTCCTTTTTATTCTATATAAATAACAGGTGCATCTTTTGCTGTTTGATACATCCATCTCAATTGTTATTGTACAACAGAGCAACAAGTTCAAACATCACAATCCCACGTTGCTGATTTTATGTAATGGGAATAGAAGCCGTCATTATTTAGTTCTCTACGGAATCGATATGTACGTACAATTTCACTCAAGCAATAAATTGGCAGTAACTGAATGATATTGAAGATGCCAAGCAACCTATAATTTCAGCGATATCTGCTATACTTGCACCAGTTTCTGGATTCATCACAAAGTCAAAGAAGTCTATTTTCACATGAAAAGTACAAACTCACGCAGCTGAAGCGCAGAATCCGAATTGAATAAGAGTACATTACTGGTGGTATCACAAACTCGATGTTGACAAGAATGAGATTCTCTGCCCAAGATGTGGAATAATCAATCAAGTTTTGTCCCGCATTCAACACACAGTAGGACAAAACAAAAATCACATGTATAAGAATAAAATGTTAGTATCCTGAAAAAGGAGTCATTTGAATTTAACTCTTTTCTTTCTCTCTTCCTTAAGTACAACCAGCAACCAACATTATGACTATCGAAAATAAACATGCAGAAGCCGCTTATGCTGCTTTAACTCGTTTGAAAGAACTTGCTTGCACTTTAGATGATTGGGAATTCAGTCAAGAGAAGAATGGCGTTAGGCTATACAGCAAGGCTGATGAGTCCAGTCCTATACCTATCGTTCGAGGTGATGTTGTACTTCAAGGGCATGAGTTTACTGCTCAACAAGTTGCTGCTGTTGCAACCTTACCAGGTTGTAGAAGAGTCTGTAAGCTATACCTTAAACAGTCTATTTGTGTTTCACTGACTGAAAGAGATAGTTGAAATAAACCCAAGTTATAGTATGATAAGTACTTACATACGCCATTTTCCGCTACTAGGGGATGAAAAATATGATGGTTCTGAAGTCAAGGAAATTTACAAAGCACGAGATGGCATTCTGGAGGCTTTATTCTGGTCCAAAATCAAAACACCTTGGCCAATCAGCCCTCGCGATATCTCAGCTACCTCACTACGAGACACCAGTAATGAAAACGAGTGCTATGTCGTGATGACATCTGTAGAAGACGAACAAATACCTCCTGTTTCTGGTTCTGTGAGAGCTAATTTGATGATTTCTGGTTGGAAGATAATCAAAACAGAGACAGGTATTGCGATCAGTTATATTACTCAGGTGGACTTGGCTGGCTCTATTCCCACAACATTTTTAAAAGGTGTTCAGCAGCAAGTGCCACTCTGTGCTGGCGCTGTGGTAAACTATATCCAAGAAAATGGCTTTCCACCTATTACATCTGGCTGTACGGGTATTTTCAAATCGGAAAATTTCAATCACGAGGAAAGGAAACAGATTGTCAACCTCGACGGCACAGGCGAATGTAAATGGTTAATTTCCAACAAAATGTATCCTAATGGGGTTAAAATATCTGTTGTTGGCAGCGGAGGTAATGCTATAGAAAGCATTGTGGACGGTGAGAATGGCAATAAGATAGCTATTGTATCTGGCATTAACGGTCCTACAACTATTACTATTGATCAAGCCTAAAAATCATGATTTAGAAATGTAAAATCACCATACTGAATAATCGTGTACAAAATGCAACTATATTACACGTTGATTGTTTATTGTTTTAATAATTCCTGTTTTCTGTGAATTAACTTCAATAAAATTTCTGCTTCGAACATTGTTAGCAACAGCTTAAAATATTCAATGGTAATGGACGGGTACTGTACTGTCTATAGACTAGCAGCGAGTTTTTTTGTTTTGTTTTTTTTCTTACAATTTGAAAAATTAGAAAGCCTTATACAGCTCAAAAGTAGGCTGGAATGAGCTTGAAAATGATGCAAATCTTGACTACCTCTCCGAGATTTTACTTGGTAGCCTTGTTTGCTTTCTTTCACAGCTATAAAAAACTGATTGCTCTTATCTGTGTTCCCAAGCAACAACAATTAATGTTAACAGAAAAACACTTTGTCATCATCTTGTCTCGTCAAGCTGAGCCATTGGTACACTTTCGAAGATTAAACTAAATGTCTGGTATTAAGGCAAGCTCTTTACCGTGCTAGTATTACGACGAAAGAAATTTTACCATAATATGAGTTATGTATTACCTGTGTTAACCTTTCCGTATAAGTTCGTGGTAAGTACATTTTAGAATAACAAATGATAGAACAATCACATGTTTTTCACTTGGGTGGAAGCTAGCTAAGAGATAGCAAACTACCCCTTTCATTTAAAAAGAACAGAAGAAAAGTTGTGAAACTAAATTGTACTTCCTATATTCACAACCAGGTCAAAATATAAATCGTTTGTAATCCAAATTACTGAATCTATCCAAACACATTATTACAGCAAGCCATTGTCATCACTCTTCTCATTTGAGGCTAACCAGGCTTTCTAGTCTATTATTCCAGCAGGTCAACTAACCAGGGCAAATTTGCAATGTTCCCTTCAATGGCCTTCTCTATTGTTTTAGGCGTTATTGCAAGGATACAAGTATTGACAACGACAGGAAGCGGTACGCATTCGCAACAAGTGAAGTAAGCGGTTATTCTTTAATGTTGTTACAAGTTTTCGTACAATACAAAAGGTAGCAGTCTGTTTAAAATCAACATTGATCATGCTGATATTATTTAAAGAAGGCCTAGCTAAAGGAAAATGAGCGCTGTTGATACTTTAGCAATCTGAGCGTTGTTTTCAGTTAGAAAATTGCTACAGACTAGGCAATGTGCCCATTTTCTTGGTTTTAGATTGATTCTCTTACCAGTATTTATATCATAAAATGTAGCCTCGCTTAGTAGTATTAACGCTTTTATTAGAATAAATAGTCGGGATGGTCAATATGAGGGTAGATACATAAATAAATTGATAACTAAAACAAATGTAACTATAGTGAAGAATTGTGGGAGGGGTATATCGTGAAATCTGTTGAAACTGGAGAAATGTTTTATTACTGCTCAAGCTTCTTTACGATTGGATAATTCCAATTTTGCTTCTTCTAATATCACTTCAAATTCCTTAGTGAATCGTTCACAAATACCTTTCGCCAAGTGTGGATAATACTTGTCAGCCTTATCAGCAATAGCGCCAAGTCTAACCTTCCCGCAGTAGGAGAGCAATCCCATACCAACCGAACCCTTACCCGTTTGGGGAGGGAATGCGTAGTATTCTTGAATATCTTGGTTGGCAAATTGAATAGGCACAGTGGGTCCAGGCACATTAGTAAATACACCATGGAATAGACCCGTGTAGTGATCCCAAATCCATTGAGGCAAATTCAAATGGCCCACAATCGCATTGTAAAAAGCGTTGAAAAGACGCGGCATACTAGAGGATTTCACAGCCCACATTTCTTGTTTCACTTGTTGTAGCAACTGAGGCGTGGCCAAGTCTTGAATAGAGAAAAAACCAAAGTGACCACTCACCACATTGCGCGTACTCCAATCCATGGGCTTACGAAGCGAAAGAGGAATGAGCAGGGTGGCATAATCATCTTTACGAGAGTGTATATCTTGTTCTAAATAGTGTTTAATACAACGTGCAATGACTGCCAACATGACATCGTTCAAAGTAGAACCAGCAAAAGCCTGACGTACGGTTCTGATATCGGCAATAGATACATCTTCTGACCAAGCCATTTCCTTTTGACTTGATTGTTCTTCAGGGTACCTGAAATCGTGGCGGACCCAATTCAATGTAGGTAATAGACATAAGAAGAAACAGTAAGCGTCATGAAGGAGTACCATACACCAAAAGTAAACTATTTGTAGCTGCATAATAAGGTAGGCTAACATGACACTTGGTCCCTTTTTAAATGAATATGTTAACTGAGAACTCTGTGTTTTCTTCAGGTCTTTGTGTTTTTCTACTTTTTTACGGTGAGTAAGAACAGATTGCTTCTTGATTTCTTCCAAAGAAGAATTCATAGACGTTGTGCTCAACAAACCGCGAATAAAACCTTCGCCATCCGCTATACAATGATGCGCCTTCCAAAAAATACCATAGGCATTGTTGGCCAAGCCTGAAATAGCATGAATTTCCCAGAGTGGTTTAGTAGGATCAAACGGTTCTGAAACAAGGGATGAACAAAGTTGTTGAAGTGCTTCTGTAGTCGGATGCTCTAAATGATGCTCTGTCACGTTGTCCATAGGCATCCAATCTTTGTAAGTTGGCTGTGCCCATTTAGCAGGTTGAATTAAAGAAGGTATTATGGAGATTTTTCTCGTTTGAGGCACGAGACGAAAACGTGGATATTGTTCACACAATGTTTGTATAGCTTCTCTCATAGCATCTTTATCTATAGCGGATTTAAATGTCCACAAACTTGTCACTGTCATTCGTCTACGAGGGTGCTCTATCATTCGAAACAGATTATCCATTCCACTTAGATAGATATCACTATTCGCTGTAATTGTACTCGAGGATGCTACATTTGTAGTCATTGGAGGTGAGTCTGCTGTAGTTATAGCTGCAGTTGCAGTTGACATGGCGTTACAAAATTTATGAATGTAGATAACTGACTATAAAAGAAACAAAAAGAACAGGAATAATAGAAGAGCCGAAAAAGAACTATTTTTATATGTGCCTGATTTTATCTCATCAACATCATGACTACTGCTGCCTAAACTTTTCCATTTTCTTCATAATCGAACGTTGTTTTGGACGACATCTGTGTCTCCCAGTCTTTACTCTATTTTTAATTGGTCTTTTCAGTCTTTAAACTGCGCAATAGATTTCACTTTTGTAAGGTGACAAGAGTATTTCTACTTGGTTTTCGTATCGTTTCGAACCATCTTTTGGTCACTTTTTATTATTACGTTTTATAGTTGAGTGACAGTCAGTCTTTTTTAGTCAAGCGGCTTTTTTTTTTTCAAACAAGCGGGGTTCATTGTTAAAACCGAATAAGCATTAATTCAACTACAGCTTCTGGAATGAAAGTCAATAGGCTTTTCAATACTGCCTTATCCCAACCTTTCACATGTCATTACTAATACATTACGCTAGCTACCACCTATGAACAATCGATGTACGTAAAAAACAATGGGTATGACTGTAGGAATACCGTTGAATGATTAAAGAAGCTGATGAACAAAATTTGACGTTTACAATGCATTTTGGTTTTTTTCTATTTTCTGGACTACAGTATTGCCGTTTTCGGATTTTTTGAGTAGGATACAAAGAATATCACCTGTTGGAGATCAATAAAATTTTTTCTTTTGTTTCGATTTAATGATGTAACCATCGTAATCTGAATTAAGTAATAGGTATTATGTAAATGCCAGTGCACGGCAGTACAACGTATGTAGCAGCGTTGAAGTGGATTGCAGAAACTCGAGTCGAAAAGATCTGCTAGAAGCATATTCCAAACTTCAGAACTGAGGCTATAAGGGATTATGCCCGTAATAGAAGAGAATAGAACCACATTTTGAGCATTTTTTCAATTTATCGCCGTTCAGAACAGAAAGATCTTATCATTGCACTTTAGTGAACAAGGGCAAACTCCTATAACATTGAGTACTGTATAGAGCTTGGTATATTTTAAATGAAATGTGTATTCCAAACGGTGACAATGCCTTTAGAAGTCGATGAAAACATCGAGGCAATCCAAAGGTATACATCGTTTCCCACTGTTATTAGCTCTCAATGCGGAATAAAATTACTGTGGGCCTCACAATTCCTTTCCTGGATATGGTAACATTAACTCATGCTTTCTTGTCAGCATTGGTAACTAACTTGTTTATGAGAAACTCGCCATATTCATTAAACTGTGCACATATTAGGAGTTGCTCTGATAATCTCCCTTTTACCAATCTTAGCAAAGTGACATTTATATAGAGACTGAAATCAGTATACAGACGAAATTTTATAGTCAGGACGAACATTTACAAATTTTAACCTACCTGTCGGTTTTGATCGATCATCCACTGTTACCAAGGTCACATGGACTGTCTCGCTTTATTAATCAGACAAAGTAAAATTAATAGAGCACATTTATCATTATTTGAGTATATCAAGTATGTCAGAGAGCCAATTGGGCCACAATGGGATATTATTTTGTAAAAGGTCTTGTTTGCCTGTTCTAATGCTGGAATTAAGAAAGCAGCAAAATGCAAAGTAGTCCTGAGTTTTAAAATATTTTTGTTCCCTTAAAAGAACCTCAAAACTTTTTTTTCATATCAACAACTGGTTATCATTTTCAGTTTACATAATGGCAGGAATCAGTATGTCCCTTTATTAACCAAAGTAACGGTATTTAGGCATTATTTCTGAATAACATTTTGATTTTTAGAGAATAAGAAAGGACGCAACACAGATCGCTTTAATGGATCGAGTAAGATCAGCTGATTTCTAGATTAGAAGTGACGATCCCTTTAAATTGATCGTTTGTTTTAAATCCTTGTAGAAATCAAGAAAGATCCGGGTGTATTTAAATTCAATAAGAAAAGCAAAGAAGAAGTTACTCGTAAGAAGGTGTGCAGTATAACCTTTGGCTACAATGTGCGTTGATTACGACCTTATAACACTTATAACTTTATTATCATTCATTCCCGTAGCTTGCTAGCAATAAAGAACGTCAGGACCAAGCACGACAAAACATACAAAATAAGAATCGCAGTCTTAACCTTATCGAACTTGTACAGAATGCAGAAAAGCGATCTCAGGAATTCGATATCGAACATATACAAAATGTGGGTGATGCTGATCGAACGATCAGTGATGCAGCAGCAACTGGTCAAAAGGACAACTCCAAAAAAGCCTACTATCGAGAATTTCGAAAAGTACTTGAAAGCGCTGATGTGATTCTTGAAGTTTTAGATGCTCGTGACCCCATAGGGACTCGTACAAAATCAGTGGAGCGCATGGTGTTAGATAGTGGTTTGAACAAAAGGATTATTCTGGTTTTGAACAAGATCGACTTAGTGCCCAAAGACAATGTGGAAGCCTGGTTAAAGTATTTACGAAATGAATATCCAGCCATTGCTTTTAAAGCCTCGACACAAATGCAACGTTCACATTTAAGTCAATCCAATGTTTCCACGGATGCAGCGACAGCGAAAATGCTGAATTCTTCCGAATGTTTGGGTGCTGATAACCTGATCCGATTATTGAAAAATTACTGCCGTAACGTTAACATCAAGACTTCAATCACAGTCGGGATTGTTGGATACCCAAACGTCGGTAAATCGTCTGTTATCAACTCTTTGAAAAGATCCAGGGTTTGCGGTGTAGGTTCAACACCGGGCTTCACAAAAGTGGCACAGCAGATTACTTTGGATAAAAACATTAAATTATTAGACTGTCCTGGTATTGTATTTGCAGAACAAGGACAAGATGGGCAAACAGCAGCCGAAATCACTTTGAGAAATTGTGTTAAAGTTGAGTTATTAGATGACCCAATAACACCAGGTAAAAATCCAGGACATGATTTTTAAGTATTGTTAACTTGGCTTTCAATTTTCTTACATGATTGATTGGCTAATTTTTTAGTCGAAGTAATTTTGTCAAGAGTGCCTACAGAACAATTAATGGCAATGTATAATGTGCCTTGGTTCAACAATGCACATGAATTCTTAGTATTATTAGCGCAACAAAGAGGAAAGTTAAAAAAGGGCGGGGTGTCTGATACCCATCAAGTCGCTCGGCTTGTGTTGAATGATTGGAATGGAGGCAAAATTCATTACTTTACTACTCCTCCTTCTAAAACAGAAAGTCATCTGGATGCAGCTATCGTTCAATCTTGGGGCGAAGAATTCAACATTGATCTTAAAGAAGCAGACACTATATTAACAGAGCTAAAACCAGAGATGCACAACGGTCATAGTGAGGCTATGACGGACATGGAAATGGAACTTTGGGACAAGGAATTTTAAAATTTTTTATTTGTTGATGTATAACATTAGATTTTTGATTAAACTATCACTTTGAAGAATACCCTATTAAAATGGTCATGATGAAAAAAGACATTAGTTTTACTCATGCTGCAGGTGCGAGTATCGTTTAGAATATAATGTTTGTTTAAATATTGCTTTTGAGTAAACGTTATCACTGCCTATATTTATCATCTAATGACTTTTGCGTTATAATGGCTCCAAAAAGCGTCGGAACTGACTCAGCGATAATTGAACTCGGTTAAATCGCTGATTTTGCTTGAGTGCATTTACTTGTTGCGACAAGCCTCTTGTTAAGGTACGGTAGACACTGTTAAACTCGTCTTCATTGGGATCGTTATCGACTTCCATACACCATAAGCTTTTTTTGAAGCCTCCATCTCGAACATTCTCGGGGCTAACATTGAATTTGACAATATCAATCGCAAAAGCTAATGGAAAGAAAGCATAAATATGATGAGAAAGAAGACGTACTTTTTTAAAGGTGAGCATTATACTTTTTTATGATATTTTATGGAAACCTTTGATCTTAAACAACTACAAGAGAAGAAAAAAAAAAAGAAATACAATACTTGTCTCTCTCAATCACTCAATATGGAAACGATATATACGTATTGTGGAAGAACTGCCTTTGGTTTTTGGAGATTAAATTGCTTTTGCAAGCTGCGAAGAATCAAGTAACAGATATTTCAACTTCAATATCTGGTTCTCACATTGCTGGCCTCAACAAAGCTCAGACCAAAAAATCATGAAAAAATAAGAAAACCAATTATCAACGCAAACATCTTTTTAGATGGACTTCACTATTGCGGTCCTCGTCTTATATAACGTCGCAGCCGGGATACACGAAACTCTTTTGATGATGTTTCTTTGGATTCTAGAAGCTCTGCGGATAATAAATTTCATGATGCCTTTTGACAGGTTATAAGATGTTTTTTCTTCGGATAATCATTTATAATTATGCGTATAATGTGTTTCTTATCTAATTAATTCGAGGCCAAATGAATTCTCCCTAGACTTAGGTGAGACCTGTAAATCCATCAGACACATAATTACAAAAGAATCGCTCTGCAACTCCCATGTCAGACCTTTCCGACGACAATGAAGAAAAGAAAAAAAAAAAAAAATAAAAAATAAAAACAAGACTTTCGTTCAATAAAAATGTCTGATCTTTTCCTTGTACTTGTTGAAATTAAAGTGCGAACAATTCTGAAATTGTGAATAAAGCTGGTCCCAATTTTTTTTTTTTTTTGTGTTGAAAACAAGTCTTGTAAATTGAAATCTGATTGATATTAGTTCTTTAATAAAACCAAGTTAATAAGCAAATAATAACGCGTAAACACGTGAACAAAACTCTTTAAAGCTTATTAAAGCATTTTTCGAAACAAAGGGGCCGCATACTTGCCGATGCAACGATTATGCTTGGCATAATAGTTACGGAGCCCATGAAATAGTGAACTGCTGACTCTCTCTCAGTGTGCAACAATTGTATTCAACAGAAAATTATGGGAATCCAGAACGTTTGTAAAGGGTCCTGAACAAATCAAGTAAAGCGCGTAAAATTTCGTTGATTAACAGAAGACGAGGGTTGACATATAATGAGAGGAAACGTATCAAACCCACAGCCATCGCCAAAGTCGATTACATATTAGATAACACAGAATCAGCCGAAACGCTTTACTGATGAAGATGGCCACAATGGTCTAGAAGTAATGAGCCATCATACGCATTTTTTTTTTTGTTCTTTTAGCCAATACAAGGGCATAGAGCAGCGGATACACTACTGTCATAACATTGTTGACGTTGAACTAAGTTTGGACGGCACACGACAAATTAAATTCGAGTCAATTTAACATCCATGAAAATCCTACCTTGTTGGTCCAAGACTTCTGCTTTGTCTTTAGTAACAGATGAAAAGTAACACAATCTTCGTATACTGGCACGCTTCATTTTCCTATACCGAACATCTCATGACGTAGCTCTTGCATTGCCAAACAATACTTAAAAGCCTTGCGTCTACAAAGCTAGCTGTGAAAGGGTGCACAGTAATGGTGTGGGTTATGCTATTACTAATGTAATGGATTTGTATTTGAAGAACTGCATGGATAGTAAGTTAGTAAGCTTTATGAAGACTTTAGACGGATTCTATTCTTTTCCATAATCTTTATTTCTGGGGAAAGCTAAATCTGAAACATTCTTCACTATAAGAGTTAACAATTCTCGTGAACGGATCTTTGAAGGCTTCTAATCCAGCATTATTCGACAATTAATTAACAAATTTATTCTTTGAAGCGTTCGTGCAATTTGCAAAACAATGTATAGATTTATAGCAGAACAAGTAAAAAACCTGAACATTCGAATTTTCGAGGGCACTTAAATCGAATAAAGCTTTACCTCAGGATATCTGTGGAATGGAATGGTCTTTTTTTGCAGAAATAATATGAGAACAATTGCAGAATTTATCGGAGTCTCATTAGCATTAATGGGATCAAATGACTAAGAAACAATCGTTTCTTGGATGTTTCTACATTGTTGGCAAAAATAGCATACTTCCACATTTAGGGTTGCCTTTGTTTTCTACTTTGGTACTAAAGCAACAAAGAAACACAAACGTTAGGCAAAAAGGTATACAAATGAAAAATAACTTTATACAGAAGGTTGCGCAAATTAAGGAATCGTTTACGTTACAATAAGACAGAAAGTCGTTGTTGAACGAAAGTTAGAAGCAATGCTTTACGTGATCATTTATTTATTTATACCCCACCGTTCTATGCCAATGAGATTGATCACCTTAATTTGCTTTTTCTACACGTACAACGTAGTATATACCAAAAAACGCCTTTTGAATGGTTTTCTGCTTCTGGTTACAATTGTATCGCTCCTGAATCAAAAAATTACTAAACGTCTTTCGATTTATATCTTTCAATTGCTTACCAAATATCCTTTTGTTGCTTATATTTGCCCCGATGATACAGTAGAGATGATTTTCTCTTCCTAATTCAATATCACAAAGTGAGTTGGACCGGAAGCCAAAAATTAAATTACGGTAAAAGTGAGACCTCCGTCCCTGGTTTTTTCCTTGTACCTCAAAAATTAAGCTCGTATACGTTTAAACTCCGTTATAATGCTGCTTCTAGCGTATGTCAAACTTTAATACTTTGTCGATAAAATGGATCGAAAACAGAGATGGATAGATTTCATATAAATACAGAGCGTCCAAATCAATTTGAAAAAAACATTTATCGATATATCTCTTTGTTGGGCTTCTATAACGCTGGTCGTTTCGTTTCGTAGTCCCTCTATAAACTTTTCAATTTATTCCTCTATATCTTTCTTTTCCATACAATGCCTCGTACCGTTTTCTTGTTTTCTGCTGCTGCACTTGCTCTCGCCGGTTTCGCTGCCGCTGCTCCCGCTCATGTTCAAACCAGCAATGCTGTTGTTTCACGCAGCGAAAGTGCTGTTGCCCAGACCACTACTAGTGTAGCAAAACGCTGTGGCCGTCGTAAAGGAGGCAAACACAACTACAACAATAAAACTAGCGATAAAGACAGTGATGATGACAGCGACGACGATGATGATGATGATGATGATGATGATGATGATAGCGACGACGACGACGACGACGACGATGATGATGATGATGATGATGATGATGATGATGATGATGATGATGATGATGATGATGATGATGATGATGATGATGATGATGATGATGATGGTAGCGACGACGACGACGACGACGACGATGATGATGATGATGATGATGATGATGATGATGATGATGATAGCGACGACGACAACGACGATGATGATGATGATGATGATGATGATGATGATAGCGGCGACGACGACGACGATGATGATGATGATAGTGGTGATGATGATAGTGGTGATGATGATGACGATGATGATAGCGGCGACGACGACGATGATGATGATGATGATGATGATGATGATGATGATGATGATAGTGGTGATGATGATGACGATGATGATGATAAAGACTCCAAGGATAGTAAAGACTCCAAGGATGATAAAGACTCCAAGGATGATAAAGACTCCAAGGATGATAAAGACTCCAAGGATGATAAAGACTCCAAAGATAGTAAAGACTCCAAGGATGATAAAGACTCCAAGAATAGTAAAGACTCCAAGGATGATAAAGACTCCAAGGATGATAAAGACTCCAAGAATGATAAGGACTCCAAGGACGACTCTGGATCGTCCGGCTCTGGCAAGAAGTATAAAGGTACTGGCACTTGGTTTAAACCTGCTTCCGAAGGTGGTTCACAAGGTGCTTGTGGTCCTGAAGAAGATGACGATGACATGATTGTTGCTCTGAATGCTCCACAATATGGTGAAATGGATGAAGTTTCCAAATGGTGTGGCAAAAAAATCAGCATTACGGGCAAGGCTGGTACTGCAACTGCTAAGGTCAACGACGCATGCCCAGAATGTGATCATGGCGATGTAAATATTTACGAGCTCACCATACATTAACCAAATATCTATCATATGCTAATCTGTAATTTTTTTTTTTCTTTTTTGTTTAGTTGGACTTAACGCCCGCCCTCTTTGAAAAGGTTGTCGGTGATCTTAATATTGGCGTAGGCGATATCACTTGGGGCCTAGTCTAAAAATTTTACTCAAAACGCGTGATACCTTCCACTTTAATTAGAGCCCTATAATTTGTACCTTAATTTCCACTCATGTATACATGCTTAAAGCATTATTGATTAATGTTCTTGTTTTTATCACTTCTTATTGTCAATGATTCCCCAGCTCCAATAAAATACTTCTTTTCTGCTAAAAATAAACCATTATAATGCTACTCCATAGCATATTGCTGCTCGTATCTAAGCATTATTTTTGAAACGTGTCTGTTACTGACGATACACTTTAGTAGAATCCTTGTGTAGCGTTCCAAGACAGGAAAGCCCCTCCCATAATCATTACTTTTGGGTTAGGAACAGACTAATTCGGATGCTTCAAAGTTACTCAAGCTGCCCACTGCCACATCAACGCAAAACCCGGCAGAAGCAAGACTGCGTTAATATATTGAATATCGCGTTAATATATTGAAAATTGCTTACTTATGGTAATTTAAATGCATTTCTGCTGAAAACTTTTTCTCACTATAGAACAACCAAAACTTCATATTGCTGCTCATTCAAAAATGGGCTATATGATTGAAGTCTCATTGTCGATAATACCATTCATCAAGACGAATCTCGACTCAGTAATTCCATCAAGGAAACAGTCTTTGTGTGCAACAAGCTCGCTTTTATTTCTCTATTTAAAGTTGTGGAGGCTCCTCAAATTTCAGCCATTAAATTGTGTTTCTTGCTGTTGAAAAGCTATTTTTAGTCATGACTAGTATGTAATTGTAAACAATGATGGTACTCAATTCAGGTTCCTACTAGCATCATTTAGTTTAGACCCTGATTGTTACCCACGATCACTTTGTATCTGCACTCACAACTCAGGTCAATCTTTGGTTTTTCGAGTAGCAGAATACATTTAAGACAGAGCCAAGTCAAATTGAGTTACTACAGCCATGAAGTTCTGTATTGCTCTGTTTGAGTTGATCTTTCAGTGATTAATAATTTTTTTGATTTATACAGCATATTTCTACATAATTGTCCAGATTTTAACAAACTCATGAGATTATTTCCTTATTTAGCTAATTAAAAGAAGCAGAAAAGTAAATGACGCCAGCATTAATACAGTAGCTGGCATACGCTTATTACTATTCCAGCGCCTGTGTCTTCTCATTGTAGTCTTAATTTATCATTTTGTTCTTCGGAAAGCGCTTTGTGAGAGTGTGTGTTGTAGTGAACAAAGACTTGAAATATGGGTTCTCATCGGTTACGTACTTCATACTCATTCCTTGGTTAAAAAAAAAAAACAATCTCAAGTGCCTACCACCCATTCTGTAGAGGGTTCAACGATATGCGACGTTTTTGTGCTTTTTTGAATTGTTCGTATGCCTATAAATTATAGGAAAAGAAAATCAGAAGAAATAACGTAATGAAAAGACAGGTACTGATCAACAAACATGTGACTGTATTATTAGTATAATCATTATTGGAATGAGTGGTATCGACATAGGCTATTAAATTATTTTGTAGTATCCACGCTAGGCACTATATAGTTATTAGGTATTACATAATCACTTGAGCATTAAGATTACAAGGTTACGGTCTGACAACTGTCTCTATGTCATGTATCTGAAACCAGGATGTCTATCACACAAATCTTCGCCTTCTGCTTCTCTCGCAAATTCCTCAGGAGTAAGATTGTCTCGCCTATTATTTTCTCTACGAAGACTCCATTTAAACAGTAGAGAAAATATGACTGCGCCGCACATCAGACCCATTGCACCCAGGTTAGCACGACCGTATTTCGGCTTATCATCGTCTCGATAAATCTGCCCACCGATAGCGCCTATCAATGAAGGAAAATGTTGTTCATGCCTGCCTTTTTTTTTTTTCTGCCATTTTGACAATTCGCTTTACCTCCAACATTGCCGATAGAAATAATGATAGCTGAAGCAACGCCTCGTTTGGTATGTCCACCAATATTGTTTCCGAACCATGAAAGCATAGCAGGAATATGACTGAGTAGCAACAAAAGGAGTGAGTTTCAAGCATATTTGTGTAGAACTTTGCCATGTATCCATTGACATGGAAATGCTATTTCATCCTACCTGAAAACACCGGTTACAGTAATGCAAGCAGCAATATACATAGCTACAGAGCCTTTGTCACGAAGAGCATATAATAAAGCATAACCGATGACACCTAGAGCTGCAGGAATAGCGACATGTAAACCACGCTCACGATGTTTATCAGCGTGCATCGCCACCAAAATAGTTGCAGCACAAGCTATTGTGATTGTAGTCAACGTAAACAGAGAGAGGTACAAACTCCTTTTTTAGTCATCCTATTCAATAGTAGAATCCCTCTTTGTTCCTTCTGAACATACCAATAGCATAAGGTGGAGCAGACATAGCCTGTGCACGTAAATCAGTGAATCCCATGCCTTGAATGATGCTAGGCAAGAATAAACTTAAACTATAAAGTGGGGTGGAGCCACAGATGTAGATGAGTGAATGAACATATACACGCCAATCAGTAAAGGCAGCACGGAATTGTTTCCAAGAAAAATGTGTTTCAGTTGATGGTCCAGCATCTTCTTTAAGGCGATGAATGATGATCTCGCGCTCACGTTCGTTGATGACTTATCGTAGTAAAAGCAGTTGATACATGGCAGTGAATACAGGAGGTAAGAACAATCTCACGAACGATCAAAATAGAGTACTTACATTTTGAGTTTTCTGGAAAGTCAGGAAGAAAATAGTACGCAGCAAATGAAAGGAGTAGTGTAGGTAGTGCTTCAATGATAAAAATCCACTGCCATCCTGTGAGCCCGCGAAGACCATCCATTTGCATGATACCATAGGCCTGTCAAATATCATTTGCATTCAATTCAGTATCCTTTTTAAACCCTCAACAGCGATTGAACAAAGCTTGTATCCGTTCAACTTACCAACACACCACCGAAAGCCTGTCATTGATTGGATCATATAGAATTTGTCAAGAAAAAAAATTAAGCAAACCTTACACTTGTACAAATCCCATCCCCATTGTGGTAAAATACTTACTCCGGCCAAAGTTGAGCATGAGAAAAACAAAGCTACACGAGTTGCTTGTTCACCTCTTGTATACCATAAAGTTAAATAGAAAATTACACCAGGGAAAAGGCCTGCTTCAGTAATACCCAAAAAGAAACGAGAAGCAATCAATCCTGCACTGTTTGTACAGAGTGCCATAAGGGCCATCTAAAAAAAAAAAAAAAAAAAGCTGATCAATGACGATGGATCTCTCCAAAGTACTGTAGTTGAAGGACGTACCACTGTGCCCCAAGCAATCATTACAATGGGAATCCACTTGCTCGGACCGATCTTTTTTAATAACAGATTGGAAGGAACTTCGAATATGATCTATGAAAAACCCGTAACATGATTTAGTAGTCTATCATCTACTCATAATAAATGATCCATCCCATCCTTACATAACCGACAAAAAAGATCGATAAGGCAAGATTGTAATCGCTCGGACTGATGTTCAAATCAGCCGTGATACCGGCTAGTTTTGCATTGCCAATATTGACACGATCCAAAAAAGAGCAAAGATAAAGTAAACCAAGGAACGGAATAATACGCAGATCTAATTTCCATAGTACGGCTTTCAGTTCTTTGGGCGTTGGCGGTATAAACTCGGATTTGAGTGTTCCAGCAGCGTATTCAGCATCGTCATATTCGATTATTTCTGCCTGCTTTTCATGTGTATCATGTTTATAGGGTGTCTCTCCATCTATGCAATTGGTACTGCTACTACTCGTCATCATGTTATTGCAATAAACTGATAATGTATTCTAAATTATTGTAGGTATAGAGGTTTGAATGAAAAGAGGAGGGAGCAGTAATTGCAGCTATATTCAATGGAGAACTGGAAAAAGCCCAAAAGAAAGAGATGAGAAAAAAAAAAAAAAAAAAAAAAAAAGGCCACTTTGTAATTACCATTAAAAAGGCTACGAAAACGACACAGCCTCCTGCATTTGTTAATTCATTTTTTTTTTTTTTTTGATGTGCATTAGGGTTTGTGTATAAGACAAAATTGATTTTTCCTACTCCATTTGTCGTATTTCACCTTATACTATCTCAGTAAGGTTGAAGGCTGGGTAGCATAAGGGTAGCTTGTGCTACGCAAACGCAAAAAAAAAAGCCCAATCAACCTTTATATCAAATAATGACTAACTGTAGATTGGCAAATCAAGAAAAATTATCCAGAGATCAGAAAAATAAAACGAGCTTTATAGATTGTACATATCAAATCCTCCTACTGAGCAGAGTACCTCAACTAAGAAGAAGAGATAGACGATGTTCAAATATACAAGTAATAATTGTGCAGACTAGCTGCTTAAGGGTATAAGTAAAAGCCCATGATGACTAAATTGTAGTTGTCGAAACGCGCTGATATATTGATATTGCTAATCTATTGAGTCCATCGATCAGGAACACCTTTAGCACTCGGTATGTTTCCCAGGAAAAGCCCGGATACAGAAGACCAATTCATTTTCTGCTGTAAGCATTCCTTAATGATATTGTAAGCTTGAATGTTGGCATAAGGTATATTGGTCTTCGGATCACGGTACTTTGCAATTTTACCGGTGATTGGGCAAAGTATAGGCTTATTAGGTCTGGGCGCCCTTATCAACCACTCCTTTAATTCGTCCACTAGATCTACCGACTCTAAATCTTTGTCCTTCCCGTGACTCGATCTTGATTTTACTTGATCTTGCACACAATCTTCATCTTGGGCAAGTGTCGTATCAGACATCGGGCCATTTTGATGCTCGCTTTCAACAAATGTTATCAGATTTCGTGCAGTATATTCAAGAGGAGGCTCCACTGTTTCCAAAGTACTGACATCCTCATGCGTTTCAGATGTTGATAGTGTAGGTGAGGCAATCACTTCAGCACCATCATTTCCCTCTGTGCCTTTGCTGCTTTCATCCGTCTTTTGCTGATCTTTATTGATTGCATCACGCTTTACTTTGCTGAAATCAGGATGACTGTCGATAAACGAATAATATCTCACATAGGGAACTGAAATATCCTTTTTCTCCTTGACTTTCGCATTCTCTTTTCTCTCTGCTTCTTTCCGTTGCCATTCTAATAAAGAACTCTTATTCTTCTCCTCGGTTATAGCGGCCTCAGCTAACAATTCCTCTTGAGTTAACTTATTAACTATTGGGCGTTCTTTTTTAGGTTGCTGTTTCTAAAAGAGATGAACAAGCAGTTTCAGTCGCTTGATCCATATCATTGTGTCAGAGGGGAAGCGTTGATAGATTCTGATCTTACTTTTCTCTTCTGTTGCTCCTTCAATTGTCCTTCCAATAAGATCCTACTAAGTACTGTGTTTTTTCTCGAAGAGTAACGCGTCTGGCGTTCTTCGTCAGTCATAGCTGTCTGACCCACGTTTCTTCGCTTTCGTGGCGCTTCATTAGTGGACTTTGATCGTTTAGGAACCGGTATTGCAGTTTTCATCGTTACATTTTTACGAGTCTTTGGTAGAAATCCAAATAATACATCTTGTTAGAGGAGAGTTTAAGAGCAACTTTCCAACTCAAAGTTATACCTTTCTTTCTTCTTTTTCGATTTCTTTATCTAATGCTTTGCCTTCGTCGATTTGCTCTTGTTCGCCTTCTGATGAATCGAGATCGAAATCTGAATCGACTTTATCTTCTTCTTCTTCCACTTCTTTAAGATACCAGTATAATGTTAGTAATGGGGGCATATACTCTAACATTGGGAGAGAAAAAAAAAAGAATACCTTCTACAGGGAATTCTTCGTCTTCTTCGTTTTCATCTATCTCGAAAAGATCTTCCATTTCAATTTCTTGATCTAGTAATGCCCGCATTCTATTCCGTAATAATGTTTAAGGGCCTTTCTCATTTAGAAATTCAGCTCATTCCATAACAGATATACCTGCTGCCAGCATTGGCACGTCTTTCCCTTTCTTTTGCAAACGACATGCTGTTCATCTGTGGGGGGGGGAAACAGTGAAGAACAAGTATTATTCATGCTTTCCATTACTTTCACCAAAGACCTGATGGTCCTATCGGCCGTTTTCAATTTTGATTGGGTGGTGGAACTGCCGAAATTGAACAATTTCCCGAATCATGCCAGAACTGTTTTATCAGTTACCAACACAATGAAAGCACGCGCTTTTCTGCTTCCCAATATCAACCTCATGGAACGTGAAAAAGAGACATGCTGAGACTCTATGCATCAAGTATACCTATATGGATGGATGTTTGAGACACACAGCAGGGCTAAATTCATTCAACAGAATGCTAACACAAGTAAAGTGTACTGCTAAGACAGCCCAAAGTTTATTTGATTTTTCCTAACGGTTCAACTTTGTTTTAACTTTATTTAACCCCATCTGCATGATTTTCTAGAACAGAAAATAATTCGCAGTAAAGACGGCTAAAAAAGTCTTTTGCTTAGAATATATAATGTACAAAATGCTGTAGGTATCTTGGACAAACAGAAAATACGCCAATTTCCTGAAAAATCGATTTCCTGAAAAATCGATAGATGAAGTGTCGCAAAGTCTTTTGTATAGGGTGGAATGATACGTTTTCTAGAAGCATGCAGTCAAACTTAACACCGCCCAGATCTTTGAAAGAATGTCTTGTATGTTACCATTTTGGCTGAGGAGCTGGTTAGTGAAGAAAACTTCCCAAACATGGCGTAAAGAAAGTCATGCCACACACGCGCACATCTTTATTCTTTTTTTTCTATTTTTTCCATGCAGACAAATACTGCTGGGACAACAGTACTGAATAATGTTCCAATCAAATGATTGCATGAATAGACTTTCCCTTTTTCTAAACAGTAAAAGGTTCCCACTCACCCCCTCCCTCTGTGTGCGTGCGTGTAAAAGTCATTTTGTAGTTAATATAAATAGCCTTCGTTTTCCGTTTTCTTTTTCGTTCTGAAGAACCACGTTTACTTTATTGTTTACTTCTTCTGTTTGAAAACCACAACTTTCAAGATGCCAATGGTCAAGAATCTCGAGGATTATCATCAAGAATTGATGAACATTGCCAAAGAATCCAACCAACTTGCCTATAGGAATTACTCGGCTGATGAAGTTGAAAAGCTACAACAAAGACTTCGTCATATTGATTCTGCTTACAATGAAGGCGCCTTTCGATGCGGCGAAATGACCTCGTCAACAGCAAGTCGTTACGAAGAAGAAGGTTTGGCTCAAGTCACCGATGAACTTGAAAAGGTTCACAATACCCTCCATCGTATGCTCTCTCGTCTTGAATAAAGACGAAAAAGACGCATGTTACCCAGTTAGTGCTGTACTCTCTCTCTCTCTTTCGTCACACTCACCTTTTATACTCTGTTTGCTCTTTCTATCCCTAGTTATCACCACCATCCACATTAAATATGTATTTACAAAATCTTATTGGCTTTTATTGCTCGTTTTCATATCTTGAATAAAGGGTTTTTTTCCATCACCATCGACAGTATATATATAAAAAAAAAACCAAAAAAACCCAAAGTTCTAGTCCTCTAGACAGTGAACGCAACTTTTTCAATACTTTATGACAAAAGTTGGCCCTAGAATTTCAAAGAGTTCATACTGAAGCAGTATGTAAGGAAAAAGGCTCGCAAATCATTTGTATACAATTAAGAAATATTCTCATCGACATAAATACAGCTCTTTGAGGTGAAACAGAGTTATATTATGCGACAAAAAATAGACCCAATGTATAGCAGAGCCTGTAGAGAGAGACGTCCATTCTAGTATAGCATGTGTAAGTGCCTCGCTGGTTGAAGATGTGCAAAAAAAAAGGTTGGTAATGGACAGTCTATTTTACCTTGCTGCCTTGACCTTGTTGCTACGACCGTAGCTTCCATCATACAAGCGCCATTCAGCCGCCCCTATCTGCTTGCAGTTACCGCCTATTCTGTTGGCAATAGATAAACAAGCCTTGAATCAAAGCTGATGCTGATACATTTGGCCATCTGTTCATGAATTGTCTTTTTCTACAATCGAATACATGTTGAGTTTTCTGTTAAACTCTATTGGTACTGCGAAGGTTCAAGGCCTCGACACATAGTATCCTCAAATGAGATTAAATCTTTGAAACGGAGACTTCGACGCATTCAGGCAATTATGCAGTCAACTTTAATCGTCAGTCATTATTATACGGATAGTTGAATTGAGGTATCACTATGTTCATTGGAACAGATAGATAGAAACGCAGGCTCTGGTGAGTTAATAGTTTAGTACTTTATTTTCTACTGCCTTACTAGAAATAACTTTCAAGCATGAAGGAAAGAAAGAAAATTTAATCTTTCTAATTTTACTGACATACCTAGCCTTGAATAGAATTACATTAACTTTGAATAAAAAATTCCCGTGGCAGAATAAGAGATAAGTGAGAAGGTAAGTACAAATTGCAATAGGAATTGAAAACTCTCTTTCTTTACTCTCAAGTTTTCAAATCCTACATTACCATACACCCATCGTCAGGTCCTAAGAAAGTCTGGTTAAATGTGTCAAAGGAAATTGGGTAAGTAGGGAAGTAGTAACCAAATGAATAGACGAACCCTTTTGGTGCACTCCTCTCACAATATCACGCTTTACGGTTTTCTTTTTTCTAGCTTTTTTAGGCCTTTTAGTAAGCTATCTACTTGTTTACACCGCTATACCCATATCAGCTCTTGCTGTCGCAAAGCAACATCCTACAAATGTTTCTCATTTGGTCGATCCAAACGAAGGTCTCTACGCTGCTTCCACTGAATTCGAGCATGACGGAAATACTCATCCACCCCACACTGAGAACAACCATCTGAATAGTACCGAAGATGGTAGCAATCAAATAGCGCAACCAACCGCCTCTATTATGGATAAAATTAATCAAGTGATTCGGTTTGGCCCTGTTGCTGTTGATCAACACAGAGAAAATGCTGGGCCACCCCAAGAAATAGAGCCTTATCTTATCAAAAATGATAATGAGACGGAAGCCATAATGGATCCTACTACGGTTGACTCGGTGTCGACGGGTAGTGCATCCATTGGAGTTGGAGGTAAGAGGGAACACCGTTATATCAAGTCATCCTGCGCTATCCCAAAGTAGTCAGATGAATAATTCAATTTATATCCGTTGTTGATACGTATTTCAACAGAGACTCCGGCTACTGTCACCAGTCATGCGCCTGTGCCCAAGATGACTAACTGTAAGACTCATGGTCAGGTCGCTTTAACCTACGTAAGTTGATCGCAGTCCAACCGTCATAAAGATGTTTGTTTTTATCTTGACTCTTTCCGTTTCTTTCTCTCTATGTCTAACGACAGAGTGAAGGACCAAGTGATGTAACTGCCAAGATAGCTCGTGAACTCAAGAATGCAGATGCTCATGCTACTTTCTTTGTCAATGCCACCTGGCTTCACGCTCAACAATACGCTATGGTAGTTCAAAACCTTTATAACGCAGGACATCTCATAGGTATGACTTACCGTGTTCCCAACGATGACCATACTGCGCTCTCAGATGAAGAGTTACGTGACGATATTATTAAGAATGCCGAAATTATTGAAAAGGTGATTCAAGTGGGTGCGCCTAAATACGTTCGCTTACATTACACTGAAGTGGAAGATACACGAACCGAAAATATATTGAACCAAATGGGTTTTGTGGTGGTTGGGTATAATCTTGATAGTCAAGATTACATTAAAAAGGAAGTAACTGGCCCTAATTCGATCCAACAGGCGTATGCAGATATGTTCAGAAAGTATAAGGATACTTATGATGTGAAAGGCTCTTTCATCTCTATCCAATATGATTTGCCGTATACACGATCGTTAAGTGCGGCTCCTTACGTGATCAATACCATTGATAAAGAAGGATATACAATGGTTCGACTCGATGGTTGTTTAAATGATCCTGCACCTTACAAAGAATGTAAGACTCTTCCACTTTTGCTTCCCGATTGTTCTACATCATTGGAGAAACTAACCATTGTCTCATTCCTAAATTTTAGCTGCTGCCAGCTCTGAGTATGTTACAGACAAATTCTCATTTGGACAACCAGAGTATCATCAAGGACAAAAGGCTGTCGTCATACAAGAGGTCTCTGATCCCATGGAGGAGGATGAAAATGATATGATTCACGAAGATGACTTCCATATACAAAGTTTTTTTGAAGGCAAAGCCTACAGTGTGATAAAATCAGCGGGTTCTGCTATATGGATTACCACACTATTATTGATCGTACTATTCTAAACGCGATTTAGATCCTAACATGACTACATGAATATTTACTTACAGAACAAACAATAAATATTCCTTTCAGTGCTAAGCTATTCCTAAGTATCTTAGCACATTCGCATTTTACTGGAAAGAAGCCTTTTCTATTTTTTTGCTATTGCGACTCGTCTGGTAAAAAGCCATTCAGTTACTTTTTCGCATACTTTTAAGGGCCCATGTGGATTCTGTTCCTGTCAATCAACCTGTAGATTTTCCGAAACGGTTCATCTAGTCCTTAGCACAATATTAATTTGGTTAACTTTGAAAATGCCAAAGTTTCAACGTGCATGATCTATATGAAGAAAGTGTTGTGACAATTCTAGTAATGTTAAACAATTTAAACACCAATTACCTCAGAAAAGGGTAGTTTTTGAGTTGAGAATGAATCTTTTCACAGCAGATCAAAGTCATTTAAGCCTATGTTTGAACAGATTAAGTCGATAATTTCTATCACTAAATAGCCATTCTTGACGTCGTTTAGTGATATCCAACTATTTTGCAAAACGGTTATACATGCATAAGGTAAAGATTTTTGTTGGCATTGTATATCCATTGATACCAAGGGAGTTATTAGCAAACAAAAAAAAAAAAAAAAGTTTCAAGGCAAGTAAATTTTGCTTTGCTCGCATCGTTTTTTGATTCTAATGTACAATACATTTTTAACCTACAGAACATATCACCAAGTATATTGAAGAGGATAACAAATCGTGAATATATTGTGTTGTGGAAAGGAGCTACTTGAGACTGTTTTCTTCGTATTCTTTTTATTTCATTTTTCTACAATCATATTCCAATAAAGTGTAGGTTTACAAATGTTAGGGTTAAAAGGAAAGTGAATAGATTAATAAATAAATATAAATAGTGTATGGTACAATAGTTTCTTTGGAAAGAACAAATTATAAATAAAAGATAGTAATGATAGTGGTTAAGCTTGCAATAAACCAATGATAAATAGAGAAATGTAAAGACAATGCATCTGATTTCGTGGGAGATACGCCTGCTAATGCGGTAGGATCTGTTCCTGCTGATGCCGTTGGTGGAAGCCGTGCAGGTCCACTTCTATCAATGGCTGCAGTTGGAGAAGGATTTGATTCGGTACCTACTAGTTGCAGCGGAGGGCTCCAAAAACGTAATTGCGGCCGAATGGTAGTGGCAGCATATTTAGGGTCCATTCGGTAACCCAGAGCAGCCATCATTTTTGCTAATCGAGGCCCTATAGGACCATAAGGGTATCGAGTGGTTAAAGAGGTGGAAGAAATGCCTTGTTGTGCTGAATATATCATCAAATAATCAGATGTGTTTGCATATTGTGATTGATCGACGTGACACAATGAAGAACCAGGAGAGAAGGGATCCAGTGACGTTTCCATCCAGAATATCGGCTCGTTGTTGACAATGGCTGAAATTTCCAATGCTGTAACAGCTCTCCCATACGCTCGTTTAGCATGCTCATAGGATTCCGAATGATACCATGCATTCGCAAAATCAACAGCGGTTCGAAATAAGGTATTCGATTGTGCAAATTTGTTGAGCCTAGTGGTAGTAGAAGATAGCGAGTGGAAGGATCCATCTGTTGTGTTGAAACGCTTAGTTTTATAAGCAAGGAATTTGTCGAAGGCAAACTCAACAAATCCCCAAAATGGTTGAGACGAGCTATAATCATTTAATGATTGTGCTTTGTCCATGGATGCTAGAAGACTGGGTGTGATAAAGTACTCAAGAACATTGTCTGGAAATAAGGGTGCTAAGTGTCTGAAAAATATATCTCCCCAGGATGTCATTAGACCGAGACCGTGAATTAACTCGTGAATCACATTTCCAAGAAAATCGATTTGATTACTGCCGATTGGACCATCGTCAGTCTAGCAACAGCAGTTTGCAAACAATTAAAAAAAAAAAAAAGTAAAAGAAAATTAATTCATGTGTATATGTGTATACACAAGGTTAAATTAAATAAAACTCGGCTTACTGGATAGTACCAATTAGTCTCGCTGTTGAATTGTGCCTCAATATCATATCTTGACCAAGCTGGTTTCGCTGTCAAGTTACCGAATTGCTTTAGTAATGGCTGAGCATACATTCGTGTCATGTTATCACTTAGATCAACCATAAGAAACGATACTGTTGGAAATGTTTCAGCGATAGATGCTTGGTTGCTACTATCTAAGCAATCCATGTATTCGCAAAAACTGAAATATGATGCGTTCACTCTCAATGGCGTTTCTAATCGAAAAGCTGATGTGATAATTGTTGATGCTTTTGCCATTGTAGCTTCAACTTTATTACAAACATCACTGTCGGCCAAACAGATCAAATCGATTTCTATCATGTTCTGCATTGTATTGTCTTGAGTGTTTGTACCATTGAAATGATCCGATATAGCTACCGATATAGGTCGCTTTTTTGGCGTCGTATTAGTTGTGGCGACAGTTGAGCATTTGCCAACAGCACTGTATTTTCTTTGTGTATTGGAATGTCTTATACAGTATGAATCGACAGTATCAGCTCTTACTATACAGCTAAGACATAATATTGTCAGCAAAAATCTCCTCCAAATGCCTGCAAATGACATGGAGTATTCGACCGAAGGAGAAGGTTGTCAAGGTGAATGGTGAGTCTATAAAGATAAAGAGAAAAACAAAACAGAAACACAGCTGTTACCAGCAATTAAGCTTGCTGCTGTCTAAAATCGACTACCCAAAAGGGTTAGTTTTTGATCTCCGCAATACCTTTCAAAAACCTTTAGCTTGCTTGCCAAGACTTTTTTTTTTGGATCTAGATTTGGAAGCGAAACTTCCTTTCTCATTTCTTAACGTTTAAAGTTGCTTTCGTCAAAGGCTTTAATCAATCTTCGACCAAATCCTACGCTTTATTTATTTTTCCTAATAAGTCAATAAAAGTTGGATTTAGGATATCCTGAACAAATCAACTATAGAACAAACTTCTTAGTTGATAATCTTTAAGCTACAACGTGTTGAATTTACTGCTATTGTTGATGGATTAAGGTATCTTGATTCGATATTTATTCGTAAGCATTACAACAGAGAAAATTATTCGAGAATCCTCTGATCAATTTTCAGAAAATAAGGCAATAAACCATTCTTACTTCAAATTACAAAGAGGTTTCATTACTATTTACTATTTATTAATACTGTTGCTTATATCAATTATGTTCTTTTAATCTTCTTTCCAATGCGAAGGTCACTTGATGTTGATGTTTCTGGTATAATAGCTTCATTTGTTTCTTCATCCCAGTAATCGTCTAACCAGCTTGAGTTTTCAGCATTATCGCCTTCAACGGGTGCATACAACACATTTTGTACGTTTTTAACAACTTCTTTAGTAATCCAGGCAGAATAAAGAACGGGTAAAACGGTTGAACCAAAGCCTGATATATCATTTGAAATACGGGTTCTCCTTGATTTGACTATCCTTGTCGCATATTTAACAGGGCGATCTGCCGTCATAAAAAATGATTCAAGACCAGAATGAACAAATCCAATTGTTCGTATCTTCGATCTTATCATCTTTTTTGAGTAATAAACGGTCCAACATATTCTTCAAACACTTCGGTAGTTTTTTGGATCCTTCTTCCAATCTTTTTGTCCCTTCGTCACCATCATACAATTTTCCTGCTTCTGAAGCACCATATTCAATAATTTCATCATGACCAACTCGATTTTCACAAAAAATCATATCACATCGATAGCCCATCTTTTTCCTTTCTCGCATTTCAATACTTCCAATTGAACGATCCTTATTTTTTCTTTTACTAGAGCTTACACTGGAACATTCTTGACTGGAAAAATAATATTAGTACAAAAGTGTTAAGCATAAATGATATAGTAATTTGCTTACCTAAGAACATCAATATTTTCTATATTGTCAAAGACACTACTGATGAATTGCCAAACGTGAGAAAGATACCAAGATTCTCTGTGGGGCTTTTTCAATTTATCTGACTCGTATAATCTCAGCAATGTGTAGACAGAATGTCTAATCCAGTCAAAATCACTTGATAGGTCATGGCTATAATTCTTATCAAACTCTTGTGATGTAAATATCTCACGTCGTATATCAGCAGCTGCAGTCTTGTTGAAACTATTCAAGTAGTCACGTAAAGATAACGGCATTTTGTATATCTCCTGTTTATTGAACGTTTCTATTTCTCTCAATTCATTTTCATTGAATACATTGTATTTGACAAGATTCTTATCGCTGACGTCAATAATGAATGAATGGCTAGGATGTTCTTCCACACATTGCATTCCAAAAGCATATAATTCATCTTCTACGCATTTTCCACTTGATAAGTACCACTTATCTTCCGTTTTCATGGCGTTGAAATTTTGTTCAAACCTCGACTTCAGATATTGTAGCCTATGTACATTGGTATATACATCTTCAGGGTTTTGTGATAAGGGGTTTTCACCTGTAATTTCAATTTGTACATCTTGATTTACTTCTTGGCTTGTTTCTCTAGTGATTTGTGTCGGATTTGTTTCTTCTTTCTCATGGTTACTCTCAGTATCCTTCAGTTGATCGTTAATAAATTCCTCTTCTTCTTGTACTCGTAAAAGTTTCTTAGCTTGAAGTAAATTGCGACGACGAAGTGAATAAAAATGTGAAAATATCAGAGGAGAAGTAAACAGCTATTACAAAAAAGTTTAGTTAATTTTTTTTAAAAAAGATAAGTGGTTCTATTTACGTTGATGTTGGATTTCCTTAAAGCTTTTGCCCACTTGATTAGTTCTTTGTTTGCATTGTTCGAATTTAGACTTCGATCAGCAATTTCGTTGATTGCATCCTTAAAGTCAGTCATCGCTTTATGACGGTGTTGTATTTGCTTATTAAAAAATTGATAACAGTTGTAAGTCGATGACTATGAACTTGGGTGTCTTTATTATTCTTCAGATGAAGTAGAAGGATTATTTACTTTGTGAGGTTTAATGGGAATTCTATTATTTGAGGACGCGTATGCTAGTCACTAATTTCAGGTTCAGATGCTTATTGTGTGATTATTATATTTAGGCCTGTATCTTGTTCTATATTAGATGCAATATAGATAGACCGTGATAGAATGTATTCTCTGCCTGGTTGTACGTACTCGAGTATTGTAGTTATTATCTCACCAAACACGTCACTCCCAACATGGCGCTTGGGAATACATGCTTTTAACCATGTATTATAATGAAGAAGTATTTTTATACGCTTTGGCTCAGGATAGGTGATACTATTCTATAGCCACTTCATTATGGTAGTTACCTCTTAGTATGTTGCGATGTAGATGAGTTGGGACCTCTTTTTTAAGAAATGCTCCTCGTTTCGTACTATTAGGTAGTTCTCTTCTTGCTTCCTTTGATCGAGTTGTGATGGTTCTAGTAAGTATGTTATTGCAGGTATTTGAAAAATAAAAATATGTCTAATCATATTTTTGTAAAGTGTGATAGTATTGAAAAATTCAAACTGATTAGACGACTACTGGGATGAAAGAAAGAATTGAAGATACTATACCAGTTTAGGAGAAGGTTGAACGTTTGCATGTTTATTGTGATTTCTGCGTGATTATACAGCAGCTACTTTTCCCTCCCCTTCTTTTGTTTTTTTATTATACCTCGCTGTTAAAAGAAAAGGACGATGTTTTACTCCATTGAATAAACTTTTTCTTCTTTGCTTCTTCCTCTTTCTCTGACATGGATATTGACCCAGCATCTATTGGTATTAGTAACATAGTAAAATTCGATGTATATTATGAATGAAGTATATTTGATCGAGAAAACATAATTCAAATGTATGATTGGCTGATGACGATTAATAGTAGCAAAACATCAAAGAACTAGAGCAAAGACAATTGAACCTTCAGCTCAAGTTCCCCCAACTATATTGTGGAAGAAATACTAGAAAATAGACTCAACGCCAAGAAAAGGGAATCAGGCATGGTGGCTGTCAAGGGGGTGGTAGCGAATCAAGTACAAGAAGATACTGAATTAGTTAGCAACTTGCATAGCTTAAACTACGCGCTACTCGCCCACTTTACAAGTAGTATCGAAGAGCAGAACGCGAGTGGAAAAGAAGCTGAAGAATCTGTCAGAGTGGGTAAAAGATGAAAAGCAGGCAACAAACCAGATCGAGGATGAAGAATTTTATCATAAAGCGCCACCAAAAGTCGGCTTACTTGTTCGATCATGCAACTGATTGTTCAGAATGGGATTATGTTATAACGCTCTGACATCCTCCATTGAAGAATTGTTGAATAGTGTAAGTAACATGCGCATCAAATGGGATGATACGGTCTTTGGATTTGCTAAGGAAGGTGGCACTGTTGATCTCGAAATTGATATGTACGTTATTCTGGACGAAGCAACTTAAAATGCATGACTTGATAACAATGTTTGTACCGGTTTGAATTCTCTAAGTACGATCCAAGCAATTTAAACTGTCAATCCGACAGATGTAAAGTGATGATTGCAGATAAGAATATCATCGATCAGATTATATGTCAAGTCGTCGATATCTGTAATGTTCCTGTATTACAATTCTGTGGTTTGGAATTGCATATGCTTGAGGTCTCACTGGTTTGCACCGAGCTTATGCTGGTAATTATTTTACTCAGTTAAATTGTATCCGATCGAACTCTTCTGTACTTTTGCAAAAGGGAAAATGAGAAGATAGAACCTACTCGACGATAAAATATTCCAAACGAAAATAGCTGAAGCATGTAATGCGGTTCTTCTGAGCCTTATTTACAATTTTGCTGAGTATAAGTATTCCATCGTTTAGAAGGCTGTCTATAAAAAGTTGATATGTAGCATTCAATAAGGCTTCTTGATTAACTTAATTGTTGATTATTAAATCGTTCTATAATATGACTTTGTACCTTTTCATGCTTCGAGAGACAAGTAAATTTTAATTTTTTATGCTATCCCAAAGAAGGCGACAAGCAAGATCTCAGAATACGAGAAATTGCGACGAAGGACAGAACAAGAGTTAATTGAATAACTAAGACCATATTATTATCCTTTAAATGAAATGAAAACTACCATTGATTTATACTTGAATAAAAAGGTGAAAACAATTACTGAAACAGAGGAGGGGATCAATCCACTTTTTTTATTTGAGTTTCACGGATCAAGACTATTGACGTAAGCGACAATGCCGTAGCTAAAAGCAGCTGCAACAGCACCGATAGCCAATGTTTGAATAGCTCCCATGAATGCTTGCTTTGGTCTAAGGTAAATGCTCTTCATATATCCGAAAACGAATAGTGTCAATAATGTAACTAAACAAGATCCGTATAAAGCTGTATATGTATCGCTAACGAGAAAATACGGTAGAAGAGGAATCAGGCCTCCTAGAAAGTACGATATTCCTATTGTCAAAGCAGAAATCTTTGAAAAAAGAAAAGTCAATAACGACTCCAAGAAGCTCACACTCATTACGACAACTGGTATTCTTACCCAGCTTCGATTCGGATCCGGTAACTCTAGATTCAATTCATAACGCATCATGAAATCCACAAACTTTTCAGGATTTTGTCTGAAACGAGCCATCATTGGCTCCATTGACTCACGATCCAAGCCATAAGGTTCAAATAATTCTATGATCTCCTCTTCTTCTTCGTCTGGATATAGCTCTACCTCCCGCGCTGGTCACAGTAGAGAGTTATATACATTAGACAAGATAATCTCTAGGCAGAGTTTAATATACTCTACCTTCTCTCTCGCGTTCTGTATGGTAATGATCAAAATCTGATTTGGCCGCCAGATAACCTCCCAAACCCATAGAAATTGCTCCTGACACTAACTCTATGTTTAAAAAACAGGTGTATGGTAAGAATAAAAGCTCGGGCGGAAAGGGAGGGCAATGATGTAGGACGAGATAAGGACCTGCTAAACCACCGTATATAACTATACGACTATCACCTAAACTTGAAAGACCAGCAGCTAGTGCAAATGGC
This sequence comes from Mycotypha africana, assembly GCF_025528875.1. Taxonomy (NCBI): domain Eukaryota; kingdom Fungi; phylum Mucoromycota; class Mucoromycetes; order Mucorales; family Mycotyphaceae; genus Mycotypha; species Mycotypha africana. The sequence goes on along the minus strand of NW_026515736.1, from coordinate 73,625 downwards.
ACCGTCAAGCCATCTGATAGACCAAGTATGCAATCTCGAACTAATTCCGGTCTATCGAAATGCTCCTCTACATGTTGTTTCACGCCTTTCAAAAGCTCTCTGTGAGGAATTCGATTGATGGCAGTATGTGTGATATCTGTTGCAGTCTCAGTAGAAGGTGAATTGCTACTGTAGCATAGAGTACGTTCTTCATCGTAGGAATACTTCTCGTTGTCTGTCATATCTGTATAGTCGTTTAATAACTGATACTCTTTATCGGTTTTCATGGATAGCACTGTCATCATTTGGCGCTTTAATGCAAAATGGAGCTTTGAAAAAAAAAAGTGGAGAAAAAGTGAATGTGAACAAAGCTTGCACTGCCTGACTAATATATAAACCCAAAGAGTAAAGCCGACATTACACCTACTGCATGGCAATTAATATCTCGTCTGCACCTTAATCAACAACTCAATTTATCATAGACTTCATACAACAAACCTTAAAAATTACCCCATTGAACAGATTGAGGACTCCTTAAAAAAGATTTTAAATGTGTACAAAGCTATTTGCACATCGGTTGTTTGTTAATAGCTCTAGCGTAAAATTAATGTAATTAAAGTCACCTGCTGATGTGACTTTACAAAAATATTAAACACTTATAGACGTTATGGGGGTACTGATGAGTGACTTTTCAAAACTACACGTTAAGTTACTCCCAAAGTAACTATAATAGTGGGTTTAGAGAGGTACAACATGTTTGGTTGCAGAAATTTCCCAGATGCTTGTCTATCTTGAATAAGTCCCTGAGGCGGCTGTGCCACCTTTTTTGTAAAATGTAACAATCAATGCATCTGATTTTGTCTTTAAACTCAGTGCACGCTATTTTCATGCACATTTGCCTTTGGTTATTTTGTTTTCGGTTTTGTTCATCGGAATGCTTTCAAAAGAGGAGCATGACACTGCAGTAAGTAGGCTAGCAATGCTCTAGTTGGAACTATTAAACCTCATTGTTAACAAATCATGGCGCTAGGTGAAGCAAAGATGTTGGCTGTTGGAGGATGTCATTCCAAACGTTCTGAATGAGTTAAAAGCACAGCTGGAGGTAATATAATTACACTCAGGACAAAGCAAAGCTTAAACTACTGTTAAGGGTTAGAATATTAACAATATAACTCATAGAAAAGCCAACACATTTTAACAAGCCAAGGTCAGTCATTTTTGAATAATTCTTCTGGGCTAAAATCGGCCTAACACTTTGTTGTTTTCCTTCATGGCAGCCAAAGCAGATTCATTACCCTTGACGTTGTAAATAAGTCAGCCTTTGAATCCTTGTATATTTTTCCCCAACATCTGCAAAAAGACTGAAAAACAATTTTTCTTCTCGTGGTGTAAAGGAATGACACTGTGAAAGGCTTTGTTGTATTCAATGGCTCTTACATTACGAAAGCTGTAAATACTTATTTCCAAAATACAGATTTTCCAGCAAAAAATTGGAAACTGATAACTATTTTGTTGTGCCTTGGACTCTCAGGAGCTGCAAATTAAGGTTTCCAGTTACCATCAAGATCATTTAATTAAGGCTGCAATAAATAGTGATATGCCATACTTTCTAGAACAGGTATGCAATCAAGAGTCAGTGTTTACGTAGGTTATATCTTTTTGGCAGTGGTTATACTGATACTATGAATTTTGCAGGCAAAGCAGGCCAGCAATTATTTATCACTTGCTTCGAACAGACTCAAATCATTTGTTACACCTTCTTATAAACAAGCCACTATTGCAGTAAGTATACAAAAATCAAATAAAAAGAAGATAGGCGTCTAAGCGTCCTTTTTGAGTAGTTTCTAGAAGATATGTATCAATATATCGACCGTGCACTTCATGCATTTGACTATCCCAGCGAGGCAGCATTATTTCCCTACAAAGTGTGCCACCCGAAAGTATGTAGCTTCTCTACTATACGCTAGTACGATATAAAAGTGAATTGCTAACATTTCCTAATCAATTGTGATAGTTTTTCAGCCCACCATTAAAGCAGGACCTTGTTATTGAATTCTGTGTAAGAGACATATACATTGCATGTAATATTTACGCTCTCGATTACAACTTTTTAAAGCATGGGCATAGTAAAACAGCTTCGGAAGAGCGGGCATTTGTGTAAGTTGAGCTTTCTCTGAAGTTGTTTTATTAACACAACTATTCTAATAGAAAAAAGAACTAACGAACCTATAAATAGGACATATAAAGATAAACCTGTAATGATTTTGGAAACTGTAAAGACGCAAGCCCAATCCCCTATGTTGACAGAATTTAAAACCTTGACGAAAAGCATCCTGGAACAATGTCAAACTTATAAACAAATGCTGCTGCAAATTGAAGCATGAGAGAGAGTGAGCCCGGTTTGTCAAATTGTGCTCATTCTTTTATGTATCCTTTACGCAAATCAATAAAGCGCGCTGAAAGCAACATTTGATTCCAACCTTTCTATGTTCTTTCTTTTCATCCACTCAAAAATATGCTCCGTTCTTGCTTGCAGAGGCATAATTGATGCAGCTGATCTCCTAGTCATAATGCTCGGTAGATTTTGGGCTGATTGCAAGTGAAGGACATAGTTTTGCAAGATGAAAACGAGGTAATCGAATGGGAAGTGGGTTTTTAGGGGTATATTGTATAGTTATTTTACTGTTACGGCTGACTATAACAACAATAGCAATAGAACCATTGGAGCAAAGCTGGAATGAAGTTCTTCTCTGCTTTGCGTGGTGCGTTTTCGAACGACATTGACTTGTCTTTCCATAAAAGGGGCAAGCCTTCCTGTTCTTCTTGGATTTCCCCAACAGAGTGCCAACTTGCTGTCTCGTCTGCACCTCGATCATCCTCATCCTCACTTGTGAGCGCAGTTCCGTCTACCATTGCTTGAAAAAAAAATAAAAAAAAAAAAATAAAGTTTTGGATCAGACACACAAATTCTTGCAAGAACTAATGAGTAAGACAGTTATTGTTTACCTGGGATAGGATTATATTTATACACGTTGTCTTTCTGTTTTTGTATTCTTTTCAGCTTTGATTCTATATGGAAGAAGAGCTCAAACATGTAGTCCATTGTGGAGCGCATTTTTTTGTCTGCTTTTACGGTTTACCTAATCTATTGATAACTTTGGCTTGTTCTTGTTTTTCTTCCGATGTCAACAGTTTCCATCTAGGAGCGATGCCGTCTTGCTGATTCTGCGATGGCCACCAAGAGGTTGAAATCGTAGCCTAGATGATTTTACTGTTTGGTACTGAAGAAATAGCAGTTAAATATACATTCCTACCTCTGCTGCTGCAGGTTGACAGAATGGATCTTTTGGATTCTGGGGAAACGCCGCTTTTGTATCCATTGTTAAGGCTGAAAAATGGGAAAGACCATAAGTTAAAAGAATTTTTCTCCCAATTTTTTATTACAAACAAATAAGCTGGCAGTAACAGTGAATATGGTAGAATGTGACAGTTTCCATTCAGTACATACGCACAACTAGACATATGTTGACCTAAACAGAGTATTAGAATCTACCTTTACTATTAAATCGGCTACGCCTATGTCTTCAAAATGTATAGCTAGCAACAAGGCTTCGCACTGTTGGTGATTTGCATCTAACTAATCAAGGCAACGTTTCTTTAAAAAATATAAAAGGTTATTTTCCTAATGATAATTATAACGAAACACTGTTCCGTTTATAAGCAGTCTGCTTTGCAAAGCTAAATTCAAAGAAGAGAAACGAGTTCAAGGCGCAGACACATCAGCATCTTCAATCAATCGCACAGTATCTTGATTAGTATAGCAGATAACTTATAAGCTTCTTACGGGTTTCCGTAAAATGTGTTGAGCTTGTAACTGCGATCCCAATCCATGAACTTCAGTACATCGCCTACCTTAGGCTTAATTTAATAAATTTGTTGACGTTTTGATTTGTCTGATCCAATCTGCTTGTTCCGCTCTTCCCATCTGAAATCCAACCTCCTAGTCTGTATCACAATTGCACTACAATGCTTAGGTTCCCCAATTAGCGTGTACGGAAGATTCAATTTGGAGTAACGGAATTCTTCAAATGGCAGGCCATTGATGTCAAATTTGCACAACATAAGCAACGTATCATATTATTCTTGTATTTAAAACGGTCAAGGAACAATTCTGTCGGAAGATGGTCAAAAAGCAATGGAGCCTATAGCAGAAAGGGGCAGGAATTTGCGCTGAAGAATTTTAAGTGATTAAGACCATGTGAAAGCGCAACCTAAACTGATCGTATATGCCTGAACGATGAGAGCTTGAATGTAAATATGGAGGAGATTGAGAAAAGAGTTCAGATGCAGTTGGCTCAGGGCAAGCGTTAAACGTTTACTTTGATAGTCATATTTTGTGAGACGCTTTTCTGATATCCTATTGTATATAGAAGAGGATGGAGAAAGTTCTGTATCAACGGCATGAGAAACCGCCCAAGCTCAGGAAAATAACCTGACCAGTTCCACGCATCGAAAAAGACCCACCGCATACAGCCGTGTGTCTTCCCTTCTTCATACTGGAACCAAGTCAGATCGAAGTAAAGCGCAGAATTACGCTAAATAAGTATGCGGTAAACTATCAATAGTGTCACCTATAATCCAAGAAAAAAGCATATACAATCGTCAGAGGGTCCAAAGCTCATCTTTCAAATATCGCGTAACCTACCTGCATTCATAGCAATCCCGTGTAATTACTGGGCCGAACACTGTTATATTATTGATAATGATACAATCAAAGAGGACATTAAACAACCTTCACTTCATCCATTGTTGGCAATTGGAGTTTTCTTTTGTAAACAAAAACTTCTTTGATGTCCATGGAACATAAAGACGATACAACAATACAAACATTTTACAGAATTGCCAAAGAGCAGATGGAGGAAGAAAAGGTAGTAAAACCCATCGCATCGGCTATGGCTGACGTTTGTAATCAAACAAACACGCAATTACAAAAATTAGTAAAAGTAATAGGGGCTATGCCAGATAGTCTTCTTAGAAAACGCGCACTTGCCTATGCAGACAACGGAATCTTGTATACGGATACTTGTAGACGTAAATATTTTAAAAAAGACGCTTCATGTGTGTCACCGATGCCAGCACCTTTGGAATTACCTGAAGCAACGATACAGCAAGTCGATGAAACCGAGATCAACCATAACAACACTGATGGTATTTTGCCTGAAACTGGTATTCCAAAAAGCGATATGGATTATGCTCTTCAATTCAATCAGTCGGTAGAAATAATGAATTGGAAAGAATGTTATGAAAATGGGAAGAAGGATGGATATTTCAGCACTTATACCGCACCAGCAAGTTTAAAGAGAGCGTTTTATAAAAAAAAAAAAGCCTAATGAGGAATAATAGTTGAGAGGGCAAACCAACCAAAAGAAGTTTATGTCAGTTTATATCAAAAATACAGTGAGTTTGCCAAAGAAAACCTCAGTACGGCAATTGACAGTGACGAAGAGCTTAATTTTTCTTTCCTGTCTTACAGCATTTTAGTCTTAATTGGTACCCCCAAAATTGTTTTTTAAGATAGTATATATTTTTCCTTTGAAATGAGTATGATATTTTTTCAATAAAGAGGGTGCTAGTAAGTTTGTTGATGAGCAACGAGAGGAATTAACCGCCTTAGTTGAAGAGTAGTCATTACGCTTGAAAAAGTTGACAAATATTACCGAAAAATATTAAGAATCAGGAGGTTCAAATTAAGACAACTCCTGCCGACACTATTACGGAAGAGATCACGTCGCAGAAGGAACGAAACGAATATAATGTTTATATCAACGAAGATCGTGGATGTTATTTTTTTTATACAAGAAAAACTTATAAAGCCAAAGGATCTTTGCTGACTAGAAAATAAAATAGCCGAGTTTATGAAGGAGGAGTGCAGTCTTAGCATCAGAGCCGTTGACAAGCAATCTCTTGCCAGAAACGATGATAAACTCTTTCTCGTTGAGTGGGCTGAGAAATGAATTGATGAAGGAGTTGAATATCTTGACATTGTGTATTCGTTGATGAGTTAGAATTCGACATTAATATGCCCCGAAGCCGTGGTTGATCTGCACTTGGCGAAAAAGCAGTTACTATGATATTGCTTATTCAAAATTGATAACTGTTATAAGTCGATGACTATTAACTTTGGTGGGTTTTTTTTTGGGTTCTTCGGATGAAATGGAAAGAATATTCACTTTATAAGGTCTGATGGGAATTATTATATCTGAGGACGCATATGCTAGCCACTAATTTCAGGTTCAAATGCTTGATGTGTGATTAGTAAACTTAGGCCTATATCTTGTTATATGTTGCGCATAACCTATATGAGATGCAATATAGAAAGATAGACCGTGGTAGATAGTATTCTCTACCTGGTTGTACGTACTCGAGTATTGCAGTTATTATCTCACCAAACACGTCACAAACATTCTTTTTCTGTGACAGAACTTGAGCCGGATTTAAGGTCTTGCTGGCAAAAGCTATCGGTCTACCTGTTTGTACCAGCACCGCGCCCATGGCGAATTGGCTAGCATCACAATGAATTTCATAGGGGAGGTTGGCATTTGGATAAGCTAACTTGGGTAAGGATGTCAGGATACTCTTTAACTTCTTGAAAGTCTTCTCGCACTCTTTCGACCAATGCCATGGAGTGTCTTTTCTGAGTAATCGATAGAGTGGTGCCGCCGTAGAAGAGAGGTTTGCTATGAATCGATGGTAAAAGTTACAGAGGCCAAGGAATTGCTGAAGTTCTCTAAGGTCTGTAGGAGTGGGGAAGTGCCGAATAGGATATGCCCGATTAGGGTTGGAGTGTATGCCTGTACCAGAAACCAAGAATCCAAGGAACGTGACTTCAAGCTTTAAGAATTGGCATTTGTCAAGGCTCAGTTTTGGATTCCAATGGTGTAAGATGCGCAACACTTTAGTAACATGTGTGATATGGTCTTTTCAGATTGACTATGAATTAGAATATCGTCCAAGTAGATGATGGTGAATGGAAACACTTCTTTCATGATACAGTGCATGAACCTTGCAAACGTTGGTGGCGCATTGCATAGCCCGAAAGGCAAAACGTTGTATTCATACAGTCCATTCCTGGTCTTGAAAGCCGTCTTGTATTTATCAGTTTCATATATAGGTATTTGCCAGTAAGCAGACTTCAGGTCTATCAATGTGAACAATATGGACCCGGATAATCTATCCAAAAGGTCCTCCATCCTTTCTAGCGGGAACTTATCTTTTCTGGCCACACTGTTGAATCGTTTGAAATTGTTGCAGAATCGATAATCACCGCTTTTTTTTTGGATTACCACAGGAGGTGCGCACCACGGAGAGTTACTTGGTCTTATGACACCACGTTCGAGCATCTTGTTTACTGCCGAATCAACCACCTCATTTTCCTTGATAGCAATCGCCGTCCTCGAGCAGCAATTGGTTGCGTATCCCCCGTATCGATACGATGGTATACCGGAGCATTGGTAACCGTCTGGGTTTCGCTATCATTGTATAAATTAGGGTGAAGTAGCAGTATATGTTTTATCTAAGGATGGATCCCATGCAGCGGACCCAATTGTTCGTTCAGCGTTTGGATTTTCAAGGCGACCCTATCTCCGCCAGTAGTAATAGAGGGGTTTTTTGAGTTCACCACCGAGTTGTTAATACTGTAACCACTTCTATATGCTTTTCTATTCAGCAATTGCTTGTGTACAGGGTCAATGAGAACACCTTGCTTCATTAACCAGTCCATTCCAAGGATGATTGAAACATTTTGAGCAGGAGTCACTCAGAAGACATGAGAAAGGTAATTTGTAGTTTGGATAGAGCAAGAGAGGATACACGTTTGATCAGAATATCCTGTCGAGTTATTGCCGTAGCAGATACGTATTTTAGGTGCTTTAGCCATAGGCAACCGGAGCTTTTCAACCTCTGCAGCACATATTGTAGATATTTCCGCGCCTGTATCAATTAAAACCTTAACTTGCATACTGCCGTCCATGTGATAGGTAGGAATTTGGGCAATCAAAGAGATATTGTAAGTGTTTTCACGACTTCCTATCACCGTAGGTATGGTTAAATCATCAATTTGAGCTTCTTGCTTATTAATAGGAGGGAGACTATAAAGCTTATAAAAGATATTATCAGTGAGGTTGAACCCATCATCCTCTGTTTGTTGCGAAACAATATGGTCCTCATTAGGTTCGGAGTATTGCCGCTTCTCGGCGAGGCAATCGCCTGGGCATTACTTCGATGGTTCCAATTTTTGTTAGTAGGTCTCTTTGTCTGTATCTTCATTTCTTCTTGAGCTTTGTTGAGATAATAGCATTCTCGCGTCCAGTGGCTATTCCGGTTACAGAGATCAAATTTCTTGTAGTTGGCCTTCTTATAATTGCCATATGATCTCCCGTACTTTTGAGCATTGACATCTATGTCCATAGGTTCGGTAGGAAATGTGGCTAGGGCGGGGGCCGGAGGAGGAGCCGATGGTTTAAGGAATGGTGCGGGTAACTTATTGTAAGTCATATTGCGCTCTATCTCAGTAGCAAAGTTAATGGCAGCTTGTATGCTTGTGGGCTTCATTGACACGACTGATTTTGCCAAGTCAGGATTAATGGCCTTGTAAAAGTAGTTCATTTGAAGCTAGAAGTTGTCTTTTGTCACAGTGGTAATGAGTAAAAGTAAACAAGGACCGAAAGTTGTCATCGGTTCGCTATTTTGCTTTAGGCTATCCAAAGTATTGATTGCTTTGGCCATTTCATCCTCGGATGAACCAAAGAAGGTTTGGAACTGGGAGCGGATGGTTTGGATAGACTTTTTGTCAGTATCCGTAAGAGTTTTCCACCAGTCATTGGCATTTCCTTGCATGGCCATCATGAATTCACTTATGCGTTCCTGTTCGTCATAATGATAATAGATCACCAGTTTATCAAAGTGCGTAAGCCAATTATGAGCGATAGAGCCACATGGCCTCCAAAAAAGGGAGGGGTTGGGTGCTTGCTATGGCGTTTTCTTGGTATTGAATCCATTTGGCCAGTGTTGATATTAAAGTCTGCTCTGGGTGTCGTAGTAGTAACTTGGCTCATCGCGATTTCGGATACAGTATCCCACTGTACTTAAGAGTGTTGTAAAGGCGAGGTATACATATCGCCATCATCAGTAGTAGACGAGTGAGCTGATTGAGGTCGAGTATTTGCTTTTGCTTGCAAATCAGAGGAGTGGTGGAAAGCTCTTTGAAGTTCCTGTTTCAGTGTTGCTAACTCTGACAAGTACTGTTTCTCCTTGGCTTGGATGTGAGTTAATTGAACGTCAAGTAGGGTATTTTTTGCTTTCTCTTCATGTATCTGTAGCTGGAGGTGATGTTTGGTTTGGCTGAGAGTTTGCTGGTGCTGATATGTGGCGTCAGTGAGTTGCTGTTCTAGGTGGCGTATTTGCTCTGGAAGATCATCTATGGTTTGTCTTAACGTGGTGGTTTGTTCTTTGTAAGTTTCTTCAAGGTATTTGGTCTTTTTGTCATTTTCTGTTGTCAAATCCTTGGACTGTTGGTCATTTAATTGTTTTATGATGGCTTCGTGTTCTTGTACTTGTTTACGAGCTGTTTCCATAAAATTTTCCATGCTTTGTTGATATAATTGGTTTTGGGCGGTTTTCCACTGTTCATGTTGCTGGTGCAGTTGTTGAATGTAATTTTCATAAAACAATTATATCTGTGCTTTTTGCTAAGAGACTTCGGCATTTTGTGGCCGTTGTCCTATTTGTATCTAATGAGCAATGGCTTCCAACCGGAAAGGATGGTTTGCTTCATTATGATTGTTGTCACTGTTTGGATTCATTATGGAATATTTTTTAGCTTCTCCACCAATGTAAGAGTGGAAGAAAGGTGGGACAATGTCTGACTTTTATTAGTTAATGGGGAAGGTGATACTTATACTGTTACATCATTGTTAGAAGAAAGGGGTGATCATAGCCAAATGTTCCTTGTGTATCAGAAAATACGTGCTCAGGGATAACATTGTGGATCACTGATGAAGAAGTGCTATTATAAGTATCGATACAGCTGTTGAAATTGAATAAATGAAATAAAGAATAAACGAGAAAATATGTAATATTTATTCATTAATTCAATACTGAGTTGACATGTTGAGAGCTCTCAGCCGTTTATACCCAGTAGATGGGAAGGCAACACTGTTTTAGTTACGGCGAGTCCTTTAACACGGCATTGATCTATATCTACTTGATTTACTAACATACAAAATAACGTTTTTTGACTCCATTCACTGCTTCAGATTACGTTGAATACAATATAAAGTTGGATCTATTTCTAGTGAATTGGCAAAATCATAATAGTACAAGGTACCCTTCAATTGATAAAACGGTAGTAAGAATCAAATTACATTTTACAAATTCTAAAAAAGGCACTCACATACAAACACCGATCCAAATTTCTTCATAAACCTTACTTTCGGCAGTTCCCTTTTCTTGTATCTTTTTTTCCATTACTCCACACAATTATTTTTTTTATAACAAAAAGTCTTTCAGCCCGCATATGGATAAAATTTTAATTGATTATGACAAAAATCTAGAAGAGCTAGAACGTCAAAGAGAAAAGTTAGAAATTGTAATGCAAGTGATGGGTCAAGAATGGGAAGTAAGGTACATTATCACGCAGATCCATTCCTGTTGCCAACAATAAGAAATTGACTAAGCTTCAATTAACACAAAATAGCGGGGCCGGCATTGGTTGGTTAGGACAGATAGATCCAGTTGTAAATACAAGTATAGAGGACACAGTTTCACCTGCAACAAAAGAAGCACAAGCCAGTGACAGTACTGACTCTACAGTAACCACAGCAAACGATACGGCTGCTGTTCCTGAATCAACAAATGAAGCCACGGCGGCGATAGCAGCTTCAGCATCTGTAGCAGCTTCTCCTGTGGCAGACGTTGTTGGGACACTAACGACCACTGACATTACATCCATTATACCTACTGTGGCAGAAATGATACCCGAATCCCCATCATCATTATCGTCAGCTACTAAGCGACCTCTATTTTCTAAAATGTTGGCAGCACAAGCGAGCCCTTCACCTGAATACCTTCAGTCATTATTAAATGTGAATGAAGCTCTGCTGGCTCAGAGTCTTGCTAATAATGATGAGCATTCTAGTACCCCGATGCCGTCTCCCATTGATAAGAAAAACGATAACGCAAGTAGCTGCAATGATGATAGTACTATCATTACTAGTACTAATGCTGCTGCTGCTGCTGCTACTACTGCCACCACTACATTTGATTGTATTCATTTTGATACTTCGCCAAGAGTCAAAATAAGCCCATCCTTAATCACACCATCAAAAGAGGACGATGATACACCGAATGATGAATCTATTAACAATACTCCTCTTGATTATCAGGGGATTATAAACCCTGCTACTGAGAAAGTTATCTCGCCACTTGCAGCAGAAGATAAGCCTTTCATGACTTTCACAACTACTAACACTACTACGACTGCTACATCTATCAAATCTGCAACAAAAAAGCGACATTCATACCATTATAGATGATATTTGGATTTCCTTAATTACGCCCTTTTAAAGCACGATAGGCTTATATAAAATTGCTTCGCAAATTAAATTTTCAGAACTGATCTATCATTTAAATTATCATAGCAATTGCTAACTGATCAGATCGATTTTTATATCGAATCGATCTATTAAATCGACAAATGTTCATTAATTTATTCTTCTTCTGAACTCACAAATTATTATCCTTTTGCCTTCTGTAATAAGAATTCTGCAGTAGTAAGCTCTTTCTTTTCGCTACTTGAAAAAAATCTCGTATAGACTTGCTTGCTTAAAGCCATGTTAATCTGCCGCTTTATGATAAGATATCATTTTCGTTGTTGCCCGCTACACGCCCTTTGAAGCAGGCAGGCTTGATAAACAATATAGAAATAAGCTTCTTCCCATTTATGAACGCGTGATTTTTACTAAGAAAGAGAATTAAGGTACATTCATAGGTACCACAAGATCGGTTTTTTCCGGTTATTGAAAACAAATAGAACAAAAGCAGAGATGGTCCATTCAGATTTCGTTAAAAAAGCTTCGAATATCTTCCATATTGATATTGGTAAAGAAAATAAAGCAATCGAAATCGAGAAAGATTGTTCATCAAGCTTCTATTGAAAACGCAATCACATCCCAAACATACACATGCATATAGTGATTAAATTGATAATCCCCGAATTTGCTGCTGGTGCTCATCCACTGAAGGTCAATCACTTGCTCTTGTTTTCTTCTTCATGTTTCACAACCACCACCCCATCCTCTCTCAACTTGATTCCCTGTATGTGATTCATTATCATAAGAAAATACTGCAGGATGGTTTTAAAAAAAGCCAAGAGATGACTGGAAGTATAAACCTAATTCTTATTCGTCTTAAAAGGATTTTCAAATAGAGCAAAAAAAGTTAAAACAGTTTAGATACTATTGGTTAGTGCATGTTATTGCTTTAAAGCTTAAATGTAACCTGGCTTTCTACCTTTGTGACAGATATTCAATCCTTATTTGTCTGCATAATGAAATATCGATTTGTTCCCTTTCCCTGTCATCCTAATTTCTAAAAGAGTATCGCAGGAGTTGAAATTGTAGGTTAGTTCTCCTTCACAGTCAGAGAACTCAATCATACAAGCAAATATTGATTTTGATTTTTATATGTATCAAAGCAAGTTACAGGGAAGAGGCGAGTGGTTCCTTATACTCCTGTGTTTGACCATAGTATCCTAATATCTTCAAACGACGTAATTGATACAATCAGTTCTTCATCGCAAAGTTTATCTTTTAAAGAACCAAGAAGGCGTAAGTACGAAGATCATTCTTTCTGTCTGGAACTAAGGTTATAGTTAATAGCAACCTTAAAGGGGGCGGGGAGGCCTGTATCCTATCAACACAGATATTGCGGCGTTTGGAAAATGCTCGATTCTCATTTAAAACGTTGTGCTCAGTCTACAAAAATTTTAAAAACAGATGCAGTTCCTCAAAACTTCTATAGTATACGATGAAAAACTTAGTTGCTAGAAACGATGGCAAGTTCTTATAAACAAAAATTTCAATATCGCATACCCTTACAAACAACTGTTCAAGGGGGAATGAGAGGTTTTCTCAATGTACAGTAGTTTTATTGATATATTACTCATCCTGTTATTCTCGAATATACATAAAGGCTTGTGCTAATTGTTAATACAATGATAGGAGGACGTGGCGCTTATTTGAATTGACTTTATAACGTAATATACACTCAACTTATTGCTATTACCAGTAGCTTATTAGAGAACTTGTGTCGACAGGTAGAATGGTCATCCTCCCTTCACTAAATGCACTGGCAGACATATGGAGAGGTGTAATGTTTTCCTGGATAAAAGTTAAGAATAGCTCGACCCAAGCCCCTAGTACCTGACTCGTTCTGCAAAACTCAAACCCCTCGTCATTTTTTCTCTTTTATGATAATATAAACAAATCTAAAAGCAAACGTCGCTCACTATCTATTGTAATGAAAAGATCACGAAGTTTCGTTTCCGTTTTTGAGGAGTGAATAGAGATAGTAAGTTCGTTAGGAAGCCATCCCTGCACTTAAAACGTATATTTGCGTAGTAATTAGATCGTACATTACAACAGTGATATATTGATATATACATATCGAAAGTTTTTTAAAGCAGCGCTGCATGTGCAAACAGGGCTCATGACAGATACCGTTTTGTTCCAAGAAATATTCATTGCTGTAGCATTATATTCGAAGGTTTTCTGTTTGGTTCTTTCTTGCATGCGTGTATGTGTCAACATATGAGCTGTATAATCGCATCTCAATCTGTTCTGCAATATTATCTCTTGAGGGAAAGACTCTAAGAACACATGGCAGTGCTTACGGCCTCAAATGGCACATGAACCCTGTCAATTGGCGTTCTACAACTTCAATTAACTTTGTCTATTTAGAAAAAAAACCCGCACACTGTAGTAAGCTGATACAGCTTTAGCAATTAAAAGCCTTGACAAGTAGTTGAACCGGACTTAGCACAATAGGCCAACCGGATGACAACGCGCCAACATAATGAAACTAAACGATCATATCAAGATTGCCTCTTCAAAAACCTCTGTTAACTAAGAATTGACGCAAACAAATAGAGTCGTCGTTAAAATCTTAGACACGTTGCTTACTTAGAATGATGATCTTTAAAAGACGGTAAAAATGCCCTGTACTGCATTTAATGGTAAATTTTACTTGAGGCCCCTGTTATGGTAAATGCCCACGTAAATTAAATCTGACAATGTATTGTGCATACCATCTCTTTTCTTATCGAGACAAAGAATAAGCTGCTGCCTTATTCGCTTTTGGGTGATAGCATAATCCATCCCAACGTATAATTACATACATCCTCTAGTGTTAAAATAAAGATGGGTGAAAATCTTCTTTGCACGGAATTTCAATTTCTAATTTCCAAGCAAACCTGCTTTTTTCGAATGGGCAAGTGAGAAAAAAAAAAGAAAGCAAAAATATGTTTTGATCGATCATTTGAACCTTTAACGGATCATTCGTTCCAACAACATGAGTAAAGCAGAAAAAGCTCCTTCTGTAAAGTCTTCAAAGACTTTCACTAGCAGAATCAATAAAGTAGATGATGTAAAGTTGAAAAAGGGGATTAAAAAAGACATGGCTGGTCAAAAAACGGAAGGACTTGAAGAAAAGAAATTGACTCAAGGACAAAAGTTGTTGAAGGCCATGACAGCACAAAAAGCAGCTAAGCAAGCTCTTATGAAAGGAGTGGAGAAGACACATGTAACATTTGACGAAGAAGGCAATGAGGCGAATGTTGAGAAGGTCGTTCAAAAATCATTGAAGAAACCTACCAATACAGCATCGAAAAATGATAAATCAGCAACGGATAAAAAGGCAACACCTACAAAGAAACGGAAAGCAGAGGCAATGAAGGATGCTGTTCAGGAAAAAACTGGCGATGAGAATGACGACGAATTGAAGAAAAAGCAACCAAAAAAGCCTAAAAAATCAAAGAAGGAAAAGAAGGAACAAAAGCAAGCAGAAGAAACAGAAAAGAAGGAATCCAAACAGGAAGGTAAGTGATCATGAAAACTGATCAGAGCAATCCTTATATTACTAGCTAAAGTATACAATTCCTGCGCCTGATATAGAGGCACTTGCGTATGTGCGCCTGTTCGTTCAAAACCGTGCTTCTTGGAAATTTAAAAAGATGTTACAGATTTGGTTATTGCAACATTTGTACACGATTCCTGAAAGCGAATTTGATAATGTATTGATATATCTTAAAGATATCCAAGGCTCAGCACGTGAGAACACCAAGAAGGAAGCAGAGGGCATTATTTCTGCGACCTTGAAGGATGAGAACCCAACAACAGCTTCTCAGAATAATGGTTACGACGATAATGATGATGATGACTTTGATGCAGAGAAACTACTAGCCGCAGTAGGTGGCTCAGGAGGGCACCAAGCGCAACCACAGCAACAGCAATTATATGAAGTAAATGAGGACGACAGCGATAAAATTAAACGAGCAAAACTGATTTTCAAATCACTTTCATAATAAAAGTGTGAACAAAATGTCAAGTTTGTTCATTATGAAAAGCTTTAGTGTATTTACTTTTTGTGAAGGCCAATGAAGAGCTTTTTTTATGTTATCGCTTTCTATTCATGCTAGTGGTTACACTTCGATCGGGAATTATATGAAAGATATTGAACCTAGTGGCAGCGCAATAATCTTTTCGTCACAGATTTGGAAGCACCAGTTTGACTGGTCCTCTACTTGCAGTTTAAGGCTATTCCACCAAATAAACTTACTATTTAGATAGAAATTGTTTGGTTCGTACCTGAAGCATTCATTATCAAGGAACGGAACAAGCAAATGACGATAGCATAAGTTTCCGATAGACAATGATGTTAAAGTCTAGTAAAAGCAGCGGAACCCATTCGTTTTGAAGTAGGGAATGCAGTTTGTTTTAATATAGAGAGAATATTTCAAATAATTAGACTTCTGCTCACATTTGGTTTTTTCTTTTTTTTTTTTCTTTTCTTTGGTCTGATATACAGTTACAAGCTGCTGGAAAAGTGATATTATACATAAAATTTCATTGATAAAAGAAATAGTACCGATGATGTCAATGAAATTGAGAATGCTATCGGTTCTTACAGGTTCGTTGGAAAAGACACATTTATGTCGATAAGAATTTATCAACACATTTTTTCCGATTCAATACAATAGCGATTTCCATGCTTACATATGTCAGAAATACCTACGCTCTTGATGAAGGTTAACCCATAATTATATCTATGTATGAAAAAAAGCCGTAGACTGACACTTTTATCAATAGCACCTACTATGACTTTGCCAGTTTGGACGACGACAGACGTTCACGATCTTAATGCTCCTGTTCCACAAGCAACTGCTTGTCGTGGGCCAGGACAGATTGCCCTGACTTATGTAGGTCAAAATACTCGTAACATTACGACACTCACCGATGAGTAACTCGATATGGTATACCATCTCTTATGTAGGGCGAGGGTCCTACTGACGTCACAGCCAAAGTATTAAATGCACTAAAAGCTACTCAAGCTAAAGCTAACTTTTTCGTAAACACATCTTGGTAAGAGTACCTATTTTTTTGCTTTTCATGTTCGAGCCATCTCTCTTATCTTTGAGTTTTTGTTTTCGCGATCTTATTATTTCGCCTCCTTACTCTATTGCTATAGGTTGACCACACAGCAATATGCTATGATATTACAACGCGCCTATAATGATGGACACCTCATTGGCATGACTTATCGTCCACCCAAAGATACTTCAGAAGGACTCACTGATGAGGAGATCCAAATTGATGTGCTAAATAGTGCTCAAGCTATTGAAGATGTCATAGGCGTTGCGCCAAAATACATTCGACTTCACTATGTGCAACCGGAAGACATCCGTCTTGAACACATCTTATACGATCTGGGTTATACTATCATAGGTTATAACCTCGACGTGATGGACTATAACAACACGAAAAACAATCCCAATGCAATTACCAATTATTATAAGGAAACTTTTGCGAAACAAATGGATACTTACGACACTAAAAGTTCCTATATCTCTATTCAGTCCGATATTCCTGAAACTGGCTCATCGGAAGCTGTAAACGATGTAATAAAAGCAATTGACGATGCTGGATATACGATGGTGCGACTAGATGGTTGCTTGATTGATAACTACCCTTATAAGGAGCATGCTGGGTCGCTTAAGTTTGTCAATGATAAGCATTCTTGGGGACAGCCGATGTATAAGTCTGGTCAACAGGTTATACGAGAGAGTACCAATACTACCTTCGGCGTCAGTAGTGTGAGTAGAAATGATACGGAAGCCAACAAAGCAAACATAGCGAAGAAGGTGATGACGAGTGATAGTGATGCTCCTCAAATAAACTTGTATACTGCTGGAGGAATGATTCTCTTACAAGGCTTAATTCATCTCTTGTAGTTATGGTACGATTCCACTTTCTTTTTCTCTTGCCCCCCGATATGTATGTCATCTCATTTTTCACTTTGTTTCTTTTTACTCAAAAAAAAACCGTAGAAAATGGCATAGACAGGGTTTTAATTATCGTTATTAGATAATTTATATATAGATACATGTATTAATTATAAGTAAATAACATTAGCAAGTAATAAAATTAGATATTTATCCATTCATCGTAATGTTTGTCTTTAATTGAGAGACTCTGGTTTGGGCTTGGCGTCATTATCGTATTTGATCTGTTGTTGAGTCGTGTCATAATCAGATTGCTCGTATTTGGGCTGGTCGTACTTTATTTGCTGCTGCTGCTGAGGCTGTTGAGGCTGATCATATTTGAGCTGTTGTTGTTGCTGCTGAGCAATTAACATTTGATATTGTTGTTGTACTGGATCATTGGTCAGCTATAAATCAGTTACTGCATTAGAGCTACATCATTAGGTTGAAGTTTTTATTTTTATTTTATTTTTTTTTTACCTGCGATAATGACTGGTAATAGGCTTGGGGTTCAGTGCTAGGATTAGCATATTGAGACGGTTGTTGATAATAGGCTGCCGCTGCCGCTGCCGCTGCCGCTGCCGCATTATTAGGATTGTGTTGCGCAGCATAAGCAGCAGCATTTTGATCGTACATAGTGTGGCTTCCAGGTGCATTGGTTGTTGTTTTTGAGGCTTCGTCTCTTGGCACAATATCAATTAAAAAATCACACATATCTGTTTTCGATACCGCTGTAGCAATATCGGATCTTTGTAATGTTCGTCTTTTGTTTTCTTCAGCATGTACCCTGTTATGACACGGAATATTGCCCCATTGTCATTTTTGGGCATGTTAAATAACCAGTTATATCAAACTCAATTTGGTTTAATTTTTTTTTTTTTGTTTACCATGCTCTTTTTGTCAATTCTGTGATAAAGATTTCGCATCCTTTAGCAAATAAGATTGGGGCCTATTGATCAATTGCTGTTTTGTAAGCCAATGATATCAAAAAATAATGCGTCCTTTTTTTTTTTTTTGACAGGTGGGATTCGATTTTTTCGTTTTTGACATAAAAAAAACGTTTGCTTCATCCTTACCTCTGCGCTAATCATCTACAAAGTGAACGAAACGTACAGTGATGAGGACAGATACTCTCACACTTGACCTCCATTTTTTTTTATCCAATTACCTTCACGTCTTGATCTGTTTTCATGACCTTTTTAATTCGGGCTAATGGAAGCGGGTGGTTTTTGAAATCAGAGTTAAATGCATCAGCAGCTTGCATTTGTTCCAACCAAAATTTGCCTAGGTCAAATACAGGTTGCCCAGTACTAGCAGCAGTAGATGAAACAACTGGACCAGTGACGCTAGCTAAATGTTGATGATATGCCTGTGCATTTGGCATATGGTGTTGCTGTGTAGGTGGTGGCGGGGGTAGTTGTTGTTGAGGAAGCGGAGGTTGAACATTATGATGTGGATGGTGTTGTTGTTGTTGCTGTGTGCTGTATGGCTGTTCATGTGGCTGTTGTCCGGTCATTATTTATCTTACGAGTCAAAGCGTCCTCTAGAGGTTCTGTTCAGAATGAAGGAAAAGTCGAATTTTATTCGTTGGTGCTAGGCTTTTTTTTTTTTCTCTTTTTACATGAAAAAGAAACAATTTGCAGGAATGACTCTCCGCTTAAATGACGTCGAATTTGTCAAAGACGGTCACTCTTGCTTTTTTGTTTGATTGGATCAGAGCACAGCACTTCAAATGGCCTCTGGCTAGTTCCATCACGTAATCATCCATATTGAAACGGATGAAAAATTTTATGATCAAGAGCATGGTTTTATTCAATTTCGAAAAACTGTTTTAAATTCAATATTGGAAACAAAAGGTTCCCCAATGACGCTACCAGACGGTGGCCAGACACTAAGCATTGGAATTTCATGTGCTTCCCCCGCTTTTTTTTTCAATATAATGTCTTTCATTTTCTTATCCAGAACTATGATCCCGAAGACGTTCCATTTCAAATATATACAGACAACCTTCCATACAGTGAACTGGATCGATACTAACATCGTGTACATAGGTACTTATAGCAATCCAAGCGTATAGACTGAGCAGACATTGGGGAAGATTGGGGATTTATTACCATGAACGGATAAATACAATGTTAAATGTCGGAAAGATGATAATACGAAATGATGAAACATAATGATAAGGAAAAAAAAATTAGAACGATATGATACATTAAGAAAAAAAAGAAAAAAAAGAAACTGATCTCGGATGAATGAACCCTTTCTCTTAATCCTTAAACAGTTGTTGAAGGATAAGCAGATTCAGCAGTTTGTTGTAAAGTATCGACTGCAGTGTTTTCCAAAGGTGGAGGAACAAAACCAGACTTCTGCTTGGCATGTACTAAATCAGATGCCACCTGCATGAAATCTTCGATGGCTTCTGGAGTAATTTGATAATGAAGCACAATACGAGCTGTTGTACCAGGGCTACTGAAAATCTTGATGTTCTTCCTCTTGAGTGCTTCGCTTAAGTCGGATATAACAAGACCGGTACGTGATGTATCAATGAAAATCATATTGGTATCGACGGGTAACAAAATTTGCACACCGAGAGATTCCAGATGGTGAGCGAGTTTTTTAGCAAGTACATGTGTATCACGCAAGGTAGGAACAACGTTGTTGATGCAATGACGAGCTGCTACGGCCAACATGCCGACCTGTCTCCAACCTCCTCCCATTAATTTACGAATGTGACGAGCACGTGTGATAAGCTCTTTACTACCGACCAACATACTACCAACAGGTGCACCAACACCTTTCGATAAACAAATAGATATGGTATCGAAATATTGACCGTACTCATGCAAAGGAGTTTTCGTCTCTTCGCTCGCATTCCATAAACGGGCACCGTCCATATGCATTTTAATATTATTAGCGCGGGCTACATCATGAATCTTTTTAATCTCGTCGATGGGCATGATCGTTCCATTTAAGGTATTTTCGAGCGATATGACTTTTAAGGGGCAGTACAATGAGTTGGTTAGTGATAAAACAATCAAAAAAAAAAAAAGCGACATAAATGAGAAACATAAAACCAGTGTGTTACTCACCTTTGGTAATAGCACCACACAAAGTATCTTTATTGATACGGCCTTCTACTTCTTGAGCCGTCATATAGTTGCCCTTGGCAAATACAGGCACGACATTGGCTTGAGAGTGGTAAGCAATACCACCGCATTCATAGTTAAAGACGTGAGAGCGTGAATCGCACAGAACAGAATGAGGAGGTTGGAATAATAGACAACGAAGACCGAGTTGATTTGAAAGTGTACCACTTGTACAGAATAAAGCAGCTTCATGACCAAGAAGCTGAGCTACATAATTTTCAAGTTCCTTCACATCGTTGTCGGTCTAGATAGAGAGAAAATTGACAATAAGTACTTGGATAGTAGAATATCAATGAGTGGCTTTAAACCATTTGAAATTACCTGGTAAACATCATCTCCACGAGTGGCGGCCTTCATGATATCGAACATTTCATCAGTGGGGATTGTAGCAGTATCACTTGTCATATCGTAGATGAAAGGCGCATCATTAATGCGATCAGTGCTTAAAGGAGACATCTTGCTTGATTTACTGTAAAAATGGGATGAAGACAAGGCAAGCAAGAAAAGAAGAAAGAAGAAAGATAGAAGAAGGACAAAATTCAGGTCGAAATGAAAAAAAAAGAAGCCTTTCCCTTCCGTTTCTGATTCCAGGTATTTAAACGACGGGATTTCTTTGAACAGGTTTCTGATGGAAAGGAAAACTGAAAAACAATTAAAAAAAAAAACCCCAAGAAAAGCATTTGCGATTGGTTTTTGCTACGAGACCATTTTGTGAAAAAAAATTTTTTACAGACTAAATAGAAAAAAGGGCCCTTATTTTAGCGTTTTTCTCGTTAAAGATAGACTGTATGTTATTTTAAAGCGCTTGTATACACCTTGGATCTATTTGTGTTTGGAGTTCATTGTTCCCACGGCATTGAGCTACCTTTACGGCGGTTTGCCCGTGCGTCCGCAGTTAAGATCTTTTTTTTTTTTTTTTTTTTTTTTTTTTTTGTTAAACTGCCTCTTATGGTAAATTTAAGCTTTTTTTTTTTCCACGGGGGATCGTACTCAACTGTGAAGCACGGCAGAATCTCTTTCAGGATTTTACCGTGCAAACCGTTGGATCAAGAAATTCTGCAAAGCGTATCATAACTCTGATCTTTGAAAAAAGTATATAAACCAACAATGCTTTCCATAAAAACTTGATGCACTCAAAATCTTTCGTTGCAATGTCTCACATGTAGCCGTTAAAGTGGGGCTGCCAAGCCTGTTTCTCTTCTCTTTCACTTTGGACTAGAAGGACGGTTTCAAAGATAAGATTAAAACGGTAACTTATACATGAAGCCACTGAATTGAAGTATACGTGCTAAAAACGCACACTCAGGGCTCGGGTTATCTATTGTAATCGTATATCTATGAATTTGAAGCGATGATCTTTGCCGCTTTTCTGTTGGGATTTTTTTTTTTTTTTTTTAATTTTAGGATTTCGGACCTTTTTTGTTTATTCTCCTTTTGGATTTTGCAAATGTTTATAAAAAGTCCTTCTCATAGCACGCTTGGAAGAGATCAAGATTTCGTTTCATCCGTTTTCTC
Source organism: Mycotypha africana (assembly GCF_025528875.1). Classification (NCBI taxonomy): domain Eukaryota; kingdom Fungi; phylum Mucoromycota; class Mucoromycetes; order Mucorales; family Mycotyphaceae; genus Mycotypha; species Mycotypha africana. Next base: position 51,392 of record NW_026515736.1, on the reverse strand, counting down.
ATATACTTTCAACCAACATACAAGTTACTCTTATGAATTTGTAAAGTACATATAGTGACTGCTCGTCTTATTACGCTTGAAGTGTTTGTAGATGAATATCCTTTTCGACATTCTGTTAAATGATCTCTTATCTCAATACACCCACCGTCTCTTCAGGAAACATTTTTCAGCAGATATATACATAATTGTATGTTAGGAGAATGTTTATGACTCATCGTACGGCTGGTGTGAATTTTGATATGCTGTTAATGCTGTTTGAACATGTTCAAATATAGAGCAAGAAATCCACACTGATGCCAGAAAGTCAAAGTGCTTCTCTTGCTGTTCATAATCCCGGTAGGACTGCAATAACTTGTATTGGGGGTTCAAACTGCGAAAATAGCAATCATCAAGCAGTCAGCTTTGAAACTGTTCCTCACCACCCCCCCCCTTGTATGCAACATAAGAGAGTAACTACAGTAAACAAACAGATGAGGGCGCTTCCGTTACTGTTGCATTGATTTAGAGTTTGATTGTTTTCACAACTAAGTATTCATTATTTTGTATGTGATATGTGCAAGTTCGACAGTAATATAAAAAAAAAATCATGCTGAACACTGTACATTCGAGTAGTTAGTGTTGATGATTAAGCTGTCAACGGGAATTGCAAGCGTCACAAGCGATACAAAATTCCAAAAAGAAAAAAAAATCTCGACAGTGTAACGTTACTGCAATCTATATGCTGTCAGCAACCACATGGCAAATTATACTGTTCTTCATCGTCTCGCATGAGCGCTCACCCGTCGAGGGGTTTCCGGCACATAAGTCACATCACTGCATCATGCTAAGCTACTCACATTGTATTTACAACCGCCACGGATGTTGCAACTACTTTTCTTTTTTTTTTTTAATTTGTAAAAGAGAGAATAGTGTACTTTATGTTATCTTTACCATTAAGAGAAATACATTGCTTATAACAATACTGCTGTTTGTACTGAAATAAGCTCCAAGTTATATTAAGGTTCGTTCCTTGATCCTGTACTGAAAGAATTCACCAATAATAATGCTTTACCCGTAGTTCTCCTTTATTATTTTGCTTTCTGCTCAAAAAATACTAACTACCCGCTTACAGGATTACTCTGGTATTTGCTGAACTTTAACCTCAAATACAAGTAATAGGAGTATGAACTTGGCAGATGTTAGCATTATTGTTCTTTAGTCAAAGCGAAAGTGCATTCTTAAAACGATAGAATGGAAGCAAGAAAGCGGAGCCAGCATAAATTAATATGCAATGTGGTACGAAAGCTTAAAGTAAGAAATTGTGGAGACGTTGATTGCAATCTGATTGCAATGGTTTACTTTTATTCTCATCCTTGCTTTCTTTGCTTTCATCCTTGTGGCATTAACAGTGTATTATGCATAATACTGGCATTCTAGCTGCGTTTTTGCTTTATCTATTTTCACTCAGCATCTGTTGCTTGAATGCACAGCCACTTGCGAAACAGCAGCAACAGCAGTTAGCATCCTATTCATCATCAATAAAGACAAGTATACCCGCATCTTACCTGAAGAGATATCAAAACATGAACGAATTTGAACGCTATTATACAAACATTGTTAATCTTGCTATGGATGAAGTTGTTCGAGACTTGATTGAAACTGCTGCTGACACTTACTACACAATTCATGAATTGCAATTTGTTGGCAAAGGTAGGATTGTATAGCAGAGAATGAAAAAAAAAAAAAAAAAAAAAAAGTTTGTAAATGCGAACGGATGACTAAATCAACTTGCATATGCAATTGCGAATACAGACTATTGTAATTTAATCTACACCGACATTACACACTCGCTTGAATACCAAATGAACCATAAGGTTCGATACCGTCTACTGGCTGCCATTCGACCATTGATCGACATTTATTACGACCAGAATAAGAAGGTTAAAAGCATTATCGAGCTAAATCATTTTATCGGACAACAGCTTGGACTCATTTTGAATGCTCACCACTTATCAGATCAGATTATTCGACAAATTTCTGACAGTAAATCAACAAACAATATCCTTCAAAGACTGTGGAAGCTGGTTACCAACAGAAAATACGCAGAAGCGAGACAGCATGAATTGAATGAATCCATTGCACTTCAAGCTTGGCTACAGTCCTGGTTAACTGATATTGAGTTTATTGTTACTGAAGATTTTGATTCGAATTTATACACTCTTTCTCAAAATGTAGTCGTTGTTTAGATTATTCACCTACTTGAGAAATAAAAATGTCTGTTTGAAAACTTTATATGCTGCCTGTGTTAGGAATTAATGATAGGCCGCGTTTTGTAGAATAATAGGTTGATATTATTGAAACGATCAAAAAATAGATTGCTTTGAAAAAACCTTCATTCCATTATTCGACCCTTTTGACTGATGTTTTTTTTTTAATCTGCATATGACCATTCTAAGTGAGGCAGTCCTCCTAGCTGGTATCTCTTTCATTTTGATTTTTTCTGACTCCTTCGCAATAGTATGTCATCCATTCTTGCAACACGTTCAGAATTCGATACTTGTCTGCAACGGTTTTTAAAAGAATCCAATGCTTGCCCGACTGAAATATTTAAATGGCAAATTGAAACGTCTCCATCGATAGTAAAATCTCCAACATCTCTCATATACCTTTTTTTTCCATCTCACTCGCTGATCAGCCCTTCATGATTTAGATCAAGCTAAAATTCTTAAAAAGGGAGATCAACACTATAGTCTCGCAAGCGGACGAAGAATCGTACGGCGACGAACTGATGACATCTATCGACATGCATAATATGGATGATGAAGATGCTGCTTCCTTATTTAATAACCAAGTAGAGAGTAATCCAGTTTCCATCCATCTAGAACAGCATATCGTCTATTCAGCGAGCTACCAAGTTCCTGTGCTTTATTTCAAAGCAGTCTTTGGGTCAAACGGGGCTCCACTTTCTTTAAACGACATACATCAATATATCGTGCCAAAATCAAGGAATCCGCTACACACGACAACTCCTGTAGTCGTATCGCAGAACGAACATCCAGTATTAGGGACGCCGTTTTGGTATATACATCCTTGCGATACGAGCACTCTTATGAGAACACTGACTTTCCAGCCTGAGGACTACATCAAAACATGGTTGTCAGTATATGGGCCACTTGTAAAATGTCCAATTTCAATGGATATGTTTAAAGACCGAGCTGATGCAAAAGGAAAAAAGAGCTTTGCAAATCAATTGAAAAAGAAATAAACGGTCTTTTGACGCAAAAACTTGCATTATCTGTGTTTTATCAAAAAGAGAAACGGGGAATTCTTCAAGGTGGTCATCTCGTCAATGTCTAGCGACTAAAGTAATGCTTGAGTCATCCTTACATGACGGTGGTAATCTAAGTGGACAATATGACGTTTTTATCCAATCATAATTTACAGTTTTCTAGTTGCGGATTTAGACAAAGTTGCAAAATAACTGGACAGAACAAACTCGTTTTTTGAGATATTTGAGTTGGATTTTAAAGATCAAATTACACTAAAATGGAGACGTTTACGCATGAGAATCGAGCCGTGGCAATAATAGGGATAAGGACTAAAATGTTGTCTTTCCAAATCGAAATGCTGAATCGAGATTGCTCGGAAGAAGGTAGTGATGGTGGCGGGCGTAATCTTAGGGCGGCGGAGATGCTTTGAGGATCAAAGCCGAAGGAAGGGAAATATACCGCAGGCCTTCTTGCCATATCTGCCAGCGTGGAGGGCAACTGGTTGTGAAATGTTCGAACGTATCAATATCATGATTACAAAGTCTGCAGGTAGCAGATGAAACTACCCCTGCGTACATAGAAATCATTGCTTTCTGTAATGCTTTGAAAGAGTTTAAAATGGTCGGGGGATGGTTTAATTTCGATTCAGCTTGTATCATAATCCATAAAGTTTATCCGAAAAAGAACAGGAATGGTTTATAAAAAGCTGGAAAAGAGAAAATAATATCTAAAAACAAGATATTTTGAAACCATAAAATTTTGAAAGTTATCTCATAATATTAATAAAATGTAAATGATTTATCTCAATTTTTATGTTTTACAATCCCAAAAAGTGTGTCTCAAATAGCTTTTACCTGCCTTAAGGCAAGAGAGATGAATTATCAGTTTGCACATATAAACGAACCTATAGATCTCAATATAATTAAAAAAATATATATTTTATTATGTTAGAAAACTGTAGAAGCTCTTAAACTGCAGAAAAAGTACCATTTTTATGCATTTTTATGGTAGCCAAAGCGAGGCCCAAACGCAATCAATTTGATTCGAAAAAAGCAAGGACCGGGCAATCAAATTCATAAGTAGTTGATTGAGCGAGGCGTCGGTACTGGGTCTATTTTTATTTTTCAAATGGCCAGCAAGCACTTTGATTGGCTGCATAAAACAATCGAAACAGAATGATCTACTATACAATTGCTTAAATGCAGAACATAAAAAACGGCAATCCCCTCTTTCTTCAACTTTTTCCCCCCAAAGTTTGAATTTATACACAATAAAAATTACCAAATGATTAGCAATTCCAAAAAATGGTGGCAGCGCACTTCGGTGACGAGCGATACAGCAAAGATTCCTCTGAAGAACAAAACCAGCAGTAACAATATTGACAATATAAATTCGAAGAACCAAATAGGCAACAACACCGATACTACTGATGACATACCTATTATTGTAATGAATGAGGGTGATAGCTCATTAGATATCAAAAAAGATAACTTCTCAACAACAGCGTTAAAAGGAAGTAAACTAAGCAATGACGATGATACTCATAATGAGACAGATACGGAAGGCGAAAGAACAGCCTCCATTTATTCTTATGGCGATTCCGTATTTGCACCATCGTCTATATACAATGTTACTCCCTCTATGCGTGTTTTACGTGGGAAATCAGAAGTGTCGTCGAAAACAGACGAAGGCAGAGAATGGAATGGCAGTAATACCAATAATAACTACTCAGACATTGAGTCCACTACATCTATATTGAACAAACCTTGGATCTCATCACAAGTGTTGTCTGACTCTTCTTCCAAATCTGCAGATCTTGATACTACCATGAATCACAGGGTCGATCATAATGATTTGGTAGAGCCTAATGCTCAGAGCAGACAAAATGAAAATGACGTGCATAACAAAACAGATGATTATACCATCAGGACAGTAGAAGCAGCAAATTGTACAGGCGACAGACCTAACAGATTATTAAATGTGACAACTGAACCTTCGAAAAGAAGAGGAAGTCTAGGTAGACTAAAAGTAAGTTAACGCACTCTATAGTTAGAGATAACAGTGATACTCATCACTGGTCATTTTATTTGGTCTCTTTTCCTATTAGGCTGGATTAGGACGCTTGTTAAATGGCAATAAATCTAGCCATCAACAGTTTCCATCGTCAAGAAATAATAGCGTGGCTATCAATTAAACCGCGGTTGGGATTTTCCCTTATCAAATTGTCACTATTCTTTCTATCACTGTACTTATATCACGGTATCTATTTATAGATTATTACAGTTTGTACTATCATCTATTATTTATGTGTAGCTTATTTCGATAATATCCATTGTACGTGTATTTTTATCTATCCTAAAAACCATTGCATTATGTTTGACCCTACGTGTGTTTACGAAATGTAAGATTGCAAAAAAAAAAGGAAAAAAAAACCAAAAAGAAAATGAGTAGTGGGTAAGTCAACTTGGTGGGAGGGTATGCATCATGTAAGTAATATGTCAAAGGCATAATTAAAGACATGATATAGTAGGGTATTCTGAGGTATGGAGCTGGTTGAGAGGGCATTGCCAAACTCAAGTAGACGGTACCAGAGTTGCTCACAAAAAACTAATTCCGCATATGCAATCTATTCGACTAAATTCTTTTTTATCCAAGCTGGCAAAGCAGGTAATTTGGATAACATGACCTCTATTACAGTTGTCCACTTCTGGCATTCTTCAGCTGATTTGCATTCGAATTGTATCTTTATGCCATTGTCAAAAAGAAGCTGGAATTCATTTTCAGAGCATTGATGTTGTGCTATATTGTCAGCTTGTAATCGGCCGTCTTGTGCGCATGCTGCAGTATTAAACTGTAACTGTTGCAGCTCCTTCATCTTTTGTTGGGAACCTTCCGATATAGTTGCATTATTGCAAATTAACGTAACAGCGCGAGCTAGTGGTATTTCGTACATTGCTGTGGACGTTTCATTGTCTTGTAATTCGGTTTCGGTTGGATATGCTATTAAACTACCTCCAATTAGGATGAAGTATCTTTTCGTCCAATGCTGGAGTGTAAAAGCAAGAAAAAAGAAAAAAGTTGCGTTAAATTTTGTTTTTATCTATCAGTATGTATATTTTGATGTAAACACGTTTACCTTCGTATTTCCTCCCAGCTGAGACAAGTAACCTTCCTGCCATTTTGTTTCGTGGAAACGCTTTGCATTGAGGGCTTCTAATGCCTCATCCATACCACTAGGAATATAATTGCCGTACGTGTTGATATAAAGGCATTGGATGTAAAGTTTACCTACAGCCTTTTCAATACTATTTGTTGTTGTTGTTGACTTGTTTTCAGCGTCATCATGGTTGAATTCAACCGAATGCTTCCGATGTAGCAAAAACGTTGAGCTTTTCTTCTTCAGTAGAGCTGCAGGATTCGATGCTCCACCATTGATGTTAGGAGCAACACCATTACTATTGCTTTGCTGTCGATACCAGTTGTTCACGAGCATAAGTGTTGCTAATTGATCCTGGCCTTCTGTTTCCATAAAACGTTGCGGCAATAGTAGTGTTTGACATAGTGAGCCATCTTTATCATGTATGTAACGTTCCAGACTGCTAGAGGATGCTGTTATTGAACCTGGTTTTATTTTGTGGTACCAACTACCGCTCCTTTTCTGAGCATTATTTGAACTAAACATAGAAACATGAAGAGTAATTGTAATTTGTTCGCTGGGGTCTATGTCTTGTCTTGAATACGAAAGCATATATACGTTAGAAAATGCCTTCACTAGCAATCTATGACCTATTCGTCATTGGGAGAAAGTATACATACATGATCATTTCTTGATTGATGTTGACAGTATGCTTCATCTTCTGATGTATTGATTTGACTTCTTTATCCTTGTAACGGACAGTACAAAAGATATTGGATTCATCTCAATATAAGAGTTACGTGTCAGTATGCCTTCCATAGAGAAAACTCGAACCATGGTTTACTTACTGTTTTCTATTGGGAAATCTAGGTTTTCAGCTTTAAGGACTTTGACAAAAAAAAGCTTTCTTGCCGCCTCGCTTGAACTTGAAAGCTTTGTTTCCGCCGTATAATCAATCCAAACAGGATCGTTCACTTCATCGACAGTGCTAATGCTGTCGTTTACACTTGTACCACTACTAGGTCGCAGACAATAGCCAATATCCATACCGTCGTCACTGCTACTGTTTTCATCCTCCTGCGGATTTATTGACAATGCTGGATCGCTATTAAAAGCTCCTGATACAGGAATTAGCTCATGTTCCAGAGGGAAAGTAAGTTTAGGCGGCTCGAATTCTTCCATAGGGATTAGTTTTTGATTATGTCTCTTTGCAAACTCGTTATAAATGGATTTGGAGAAATCGGTTTCCAATGATAATGGAGATTTACTGAAAACAATACTTTCATCATCGCTATGTGATTGGTTGTTTATTGGTAATGGCGCCGGTATTACATTGGAAACGGTGTCGTTGCTATGGATCATCTCCAAGTTGTGCTCAAAATGGCTATCGCTATCTGCGAGAGACGATTGCAGTTGAGGGAGGTGTGAGATAGGATGATTGTTTGATGATTGCTCATGGAAGCTAGCTGGTAATGGAAGTGGTATTGGCTGTGAGTTTGGATTGAGATCCGTTATTTTACCATGCACAACTATGGGTTTAGATCGTGAAAGCGAGACAGGGTCTCTGCTTCTAATAATTGTATCATAATCCTCTTCCTCTTCTTCCGAATCGCATATCAAAATACTACTCATTTCATCGCTACTGCTCAGGGCTGGTGACGCTGAAAAACGTGTTGAAGCTGCTGAACGACCATCGATAAAGATGTTTTTTCTCGACGTAATCGCGCATGTGTTCATTTGTAAGGCTTTTTTCTCTCGCTCAATTGCATCGTCGATTAACTTTTCCGTCTCTGCTAAGGGTTTAATGAATGGCAGAGATGTGTTTTGAGCGTAATAGCCGTTTCTATCTGTCGACAGCACGGTCCTTTGTAATGGTGGGTTTAATGGATACCAAAAATCTATCTTTTGAAGCTTTGGTTGATGAACTGGATCGTTGTCGATCGACAATTTTTTGATAGAAGGTTCAGCCACCAAGCGTCTACCGGTATGGAATGTAGCTGGTGTGGAATGATTTTGGTCAAAAGGATGCCCTTTGCTCTCTACACGGTCAGTATCCGATGTCAACTTATTTTTATATTCTTCATCTTCGCTATCAGAACTTTCTGTATCGTTGACATCGTCTGTATCCGATAAGTTATCCAACGAGGAAGACATATTGGCAGGTATCGTCTGAACTTGGATATTGTCCATGTCAAACGTTACTCGTCGCTTCAACTTTTTTGCTTGCAGGATATCAAATCCGACTTTTTCGTTGCCCATGGAGTCGTATTCATCAGGAGAACCATCATTTTGGTTGTTTTCAAGGACGCTTTCAGAAGGAGCAGTTGTAAAAGACAAGGTTGAAGAATATTGAGGAACAGGCGTTGATTGTGGCTGTGGGTCCCTGAAAGCTGTCGACTCTATAGCAAGTTTGGAAATATTGATCTTGGAAGCGACCTCTTGCCCAACAACAGCTTGTTCATATCGCATACCATAGGCTGATTGACTTACATTACTGCACACACTAAATCGACTGTTGTTGGTGGCAGAACGGTTGAGTGGGGTGGACCATCTGTTATTTCGAAAGGCAACGTCGTTCGACATATGGTAATATGAGAAAAAACTAATATAAGGAAAACAGTATAACTGATATAAAAGAGTTGAGTTTTCAAAGGACAGGAAGTATTAATGCAAGAGGATATAACAAAGGAGAGGAAGAAGAATGTTGAAAATGAATCAAAAAACAGTGAGAAGATATGTTGTATTCCATTATTAAAAAAAAAAAAAAAAAAAAAAAAAAAAAAAAAAAGCAATAAAGCAACGGCTGAGATAAAAGTACGAAACATCAAAGGCACCACGCACAACCTTCCTCTGTAAACTTCATTGTTCCTCCTTTTAGTGCCTTCATCCTTCATCCTTCATCCTTCATAAATTTCATATCCTTGAAGATAGTGGTTTCTTTAAAAACAGATTATGTATTCTTTGATAACTGAATATTCAGAGCATTATCAATTTCATTCTTTTTTCCTAAGTATATGCTCTTTTCTAATACTGCTGACAAGAGCATGGAACTGTTGTGTAAATGGTAAAAACAGATGACTTATTTCCTAATCTGTATCTTGGTCAAAACATGAGAATCAATTTAAACACCACGTTGCTTATATTGCCACTGTGAAAAACTCAAACAAAATGAATACCCGAAATTCAATAAGCGCTTACAAGGCGAAGCTGTATAGCACGCGCAATTGTTAACTAAATCAGTTGCTCACTTTATGACTGAGATAAACCCGCCTTTATTTCACCTGCCTTTTTAATTTATCATTCTTACCGAAAGTCGAGCTTCTTTTCAGTTACTCTCCATAACAGAAATTAACCGCCAATCTATAATAATACTCTCGGTGTATAATGGCTGGTATAAGCAGAATTGACTTTGAGAGGTTAACCATAGCGAAATACTGATCATAAGGCTACAGCTAATTTGTCTCCATTATCTGCTCTTATTGTTTCCTATTTAGAAGTCTCATTTCTAAATATCTTCTTGCAAAGAAAAATGCGCCTTCTCATTAAAACAAGGACAATACGTGCATTCATATACCAATTTTATCATATTATTGTCTGTACAAAAGTTCGTCTGATTTCAAACCAGTTTAATGCATGAATTTTCTTGAAGACCTACAATATTTGGTTTTTTTTTCCGTTCTCCATTTTTCCTTTTCTTTTTCTTTTTTTTTTTTTTTTCCTTGCTATAATGTAAGCATTGAAAGCAATATGTCACAGCATGAATATACCAAGTTTGGAGAAGATTGTGCAGATCACAAAATCAGTGACAAAAAAATCAGTAGAGATGACCAGTCAGAGGGTGGGCCAGAAGCGGGGAGCTCTTCCTCATACATTATAACTACTAGCGAACGAGATCCCCTCATTTCACCATCCTCAAGCTATTATGGAGCAATAAGACCTAGTAACAGTAGTAATTATCCAGACTATTCTCAACATCGATCGAATACTTCACGATGGCGAAAGACTTGTACATACATTGTCATTTCGATTATTGTGCCTATCGTCTTTTTGTTGGCATTTATCGTATGGCTCGCTCCAACGTATGCAGAACGAGCAGTTGAAAAAGGAGTTGCATTTAAGTTTAAGCGAGCATCAATAATGGATTTTACGGATGATAATGTAATTCATATGCATATATCTGGTGAGATTGGTCTACAACCAAGATTATTCCAAATGCAACAAAGCCTAAGCGGCCTATTTGGTGCAGTCGAAGTGCAGCAATCCAAATTGAAAGTCGGTTATCAAAAAGCAATTCAGCCCTTATTGTCCGATCAGCTAACCTTGGGTACCATTGATATTCCTACACTGCAGTTAAATGATACATCCAATGTGACCAGCTTCGATTTCATCACACGATTCGTTATCGACGATACAGATGCATTAATGACTTTTTGCAAGGATGCAGTTAGTGCAACGACTATATTATGGCGTATAAGCGGTCCACTATCGATGAATGTTGCAAAACTACCATGGGATATTTATACTGACCTTGATAAATTGATAGAACTAGAAGGTAAGCAAGTGACTTTTAAATGGCTGCAAAAAAAAAAAAAAAAAAAAAAAAAAAAACGAACGAGAATTTGTAGAAGGGACCATTTAGTGATTCTATAAATAGGTATGGATGGGTTAAAAAGGACTCGTTTAGACTCGCTGATGTTTCCCGGTCCTCATACGCTGGGCGGTATCAGTGTTATTGGTACCGTGGGGATCTATAATCCTTCAAACGTCTTAAGCTTTAACCTTGGAGACGTTGATTTTGGTATTTTTCTTCCAACTGACCATCAAGATAAAAATGATACACAAATCGCAGTGGTGCGAGCAAATCATGCAAATCTCGAAGGACGCCAGATGAACTATTTTAACGTAACCGGCCGTACTCTTCCCATCAATAATGACCCAGAATCTCAACAATTGATGGAATCATTCTTGACACGATATCTTCACGGCAATACTACCCAAGTGCACGTTCGTGGAAGTTCTTTTGGGCCTGATGATAGCCCTTCTAGAAAGCATGTAGGAAATACACCTCCATGGCTTCAGAAGGCTTTGGAAAGAATTATCATACGTGTTCCATTTCCAGGAGCCAAAGAAACTCAATTGATACAGTCTTTAGAATTAACAGGTATAAAGATCGATTTCTCTATAAAAGGTGACCCACTTATTTCAGCAGACGCAGTAGCTATGTTGAAGAAGCCTGAGGAAATGCAATTTCATATGGATGTCACTCAAATTGAACCCCATGTGTTTTTGTACCTTGATCAAAGTTCAGAAAAACCTTTCGCTACTGTTCAGCCTAATCAACCATGTCCTGCTACGACAGAAGAAGGCAATGGGATTGATTTACCTCTTCAAACAATGCGTGTGAAGTCGAAGCTTGTGCGTGCTCCTTTCAAAGTGCTACCAGGCGGCCAGAAAGATTTTGAAGCGTTTCTTAACCGAGTATTTTATGGAAAGAAAAGCAAAATTTATATTCGAGGTACATCAGATGCTACTGTGGATAGTGACTTTGGGCATTTGAATATCAAAGACCTTGAGTTCAATGGGGAAATTGAAACTAAGGGACTACGAGGTATGCAGCATCCGCCTCCTCAAATCAACTCAATCACAATTACGAAAGGCCATATTGATGCTTTACAGGTTCAGACAGAATTGAGTATTCATAGTCCTGCTGATGTTGACGTCAATTTGGGTGAACTGAATATGGCTTTGTTGTATGAGGGTCATGTGATTGGCAATACAAGTATCCCTGAATTGAAGTTGTCACCAGGATTATCGAACAAACTTCTTGTGTCTGCTTGGCTGTTTGGAGATAATGACTATGTTACTGATTTCATTGGAAACTATATTTCCAAAGGTAAGAAGCGAAAAAGGTTATGAGTTCTCGTTTCTACGCTTAGTTCTCAAGCCACAGTAACATAAACGAGCTGTGAACTTAAAAGCTAAACTTTATTTTATCTTAATTATTTGTGAATCATGCAGGCACAAACTTAAGCGATAATAATGTCACTCTTACCATATCAGGTCAACATAGCAATGCCACAAGATCCGTATTTCTAAAGGAGTTCTTAAAGCACATCAATTTTAATGTACAGGCGCCACCGTTTGATAAAGAACCCTTGTTAGCTGACTGTCAGATGTATATATTGTCCTCAACAGTTATCATGAGTTTACGTAATCCGTTTAACGACATAGAAATGGCCATCAACAAAATCAATGCCTCAGCCACTTACGAAGAGTATGAAGTGGGAACAATAAATGCAAACTTCGAAGATCGTGGGGAAGGTTGGAAAAACGGGCCCATGAAGTTGCCACCTCCATCCTGTGATAACTCAGAAAAACATTGCACAGGTGTGGTCGTAAATTCAGAAAAGATACCCATCGCCACAAAAAAGCTTGGATACGAGGCTATCAAAAAGGCTTTAGGCGGGTCTATTGACGTATCTGTCGCAAGCGAGGTTTCCGTTATGATTGATAAGTTCAAGTTGAATAATCTACGATACCATCAGAGCAATATCACTGCTAAGGTCAGGAAAGGATTCTAGTGTATGTCGACTAGCAATTTATTTATATTTGGATATTTGACACGTGCAAAAGTTAAACTTTCATTATCAAGTTGCGATTTACATCCATTTTCTTTGAAGTAAATCGAATTAAAGATACCCATTATAGTTTATATATAAGATACAAATATATAATACATTTTCCATTGTCTTTGAAAAGTTATGTGTATTAATTGAGCATATTTATTCGAGAATTGCTACTGGAATATCTCCTTTCTAAATACTGGGCTTATAAAGCTGCATTTAAGTTGATCGAGTAGCAGTTGTTTTACTTGAGTAACAACCACGGCATTACTTTTTTTGTACAACGGAAGCACTAAGTATTTCAAGAGAAGAATTCTCCCCAATTAAACGAACCATATCTTTGTGCCTATGTGAAATCACAGGAATTACCGTGAAAAAAAAAAAAAAAAAAAAAAAAAAATTGACTTTCATAAGTCCCTTAATATCATTATATCCTCCTTGACAGTCAACTATTTCGCAACTAGTTTCCTAATGTTACATTTTCGTAATCTGCACTAGCCGTTCTCTTTCGTAAGGTACTTTATCCTATTATATTCTTCATCATGTGCCGTTTATTAATACTATGCATCTCTCTTCCCTTTCCTTTTTGCAATCTTCTTTTTCTTTCCTTTTTCCATTGTAGCAATGTATTTCAATTTGTCTCGTTTGACCCTCATTTATACCTTGATATTTCTTTATCTAACCCAAGAAATTAGAGCAAATATTCTATGCGGACTTTTCAATACATGCCCGACTTCTTCAGAGCCCAACACGCCGCCGCCACCACCACCACCACCACCACCACCACCACCACCTTCAATGATGACAACAATCACGACACCACCTATGCCACAGCCAACTCAGTCCAACCTATCGATTGTTTCCTCTACCACATCTGTTACAGAGGGTATTCAGCCAACTTCTTCCTCAGCTAAACCTACTACGACTTTATCCGCAACACAGCATTCCGTTAAGTCTACTCCTTCATCTTCTACTGTGAACTCCTCCCAGACGTATACTTCACTGAATACTACTTCAACAACAAGCAATAATCCTACATCTACACTATTGACAGCAACCGCATCATCTTCCCCTGATACAAAGTCATCCTCCAGTGGAAGCAATGTTGGCGCTATTGTAGGATCAGTATGTGGACTTGTAGCCATCATTGGAGCAGGATTCGCATTTGCCTTCTTCTCAAAAACCAGGAGAAACAATCGCCGAAACAACAAGCGACTTTATAGTCAAAATGGAGATATGTATGAACATGATGCGTTCCATGCTGATCCATTCAACAACGCCCGGCGCTCTCCTGTTCTAGGTACATCAACTGCTGCCGCTACAGATGATATTCAAAACCGTAACAATAGCGTTGGTGCCCAACAATGGGATATGATGAGCCAGCAACCCTATACAGGGTACAATAATACGGCCATGATGTCTCCTCAACATCCTATGGCAGCACTTTCAAAACAAAATGAAGCTTACTACAACTCCCCACAATTGCCTTATGCAATGGATCCCAACACAGCTTTCTACAACAACCAACAAACGTACTACGATCCTAATGGTGGCTATCAGCATTATGACACGCAGTATACGACTCAATACTCAGAGTCCCAGTACGACCCTTACGTACTTCAACAACAGCATTTGCAGCCGCCCATGGCAACTTTACCCTCTGTGAGCCAGCCTACGAATTCATCTGTATACCAAATTCCAAATACTTATGATGAAGACGAAAAGCCTGTGCAATCAACTCTTACCAGCACACCTGTGACCACCACTACCAACAACGCCGTCAACTCTACTGTTACTTCCACAATGTTCACGACGAATCAACCACCACTTAAAGAGATGTCGTATAGATAGAGAAAATTTTGTTCTGTTTAGTATTCTTTAAATATATCTCCCCTTTAACTAAGTAATACGTATTCTTATAAATATTTGATTAATTTCTATTCTTTCAATACACCTTCTTAATTAGCACCCAATATAAATATTGCCCTCGTATTCAGCTACTTGCCAATAATTTGAACATTCTATTGTTTGTTAATATATATATCCTATTCACTGTTTTATGTACATTCGACGCTATAAAATTCAATTGAAGGCTAATGAACTTCATAATGTAATTGTATACTTTTACGTGTGAAATTAAGGAGATACAACGGAAAGATGAATGTCCCCCTATTCTCGCACCTCGTTTTGTACTCCTTCTATCCATCGTTGCCACCTTCTACGTCCGTCTGATTGTTCATCTAATTGAGACAGTGCTTAAAATCATCATGTACTGCTCATGAATGTCCTTTCGTAAGTCTGTTTACTTCCAAAAAGCTTCTTTTTATTTACAAAAACGTGTTGATATGTGCATGATGGGTTGAAAGATCTACAGCTTAAAAAAATTAAAAATAAATATCATTCTTCTTTTGGGCTTCTCAACTATTCGACAATAAGGTCCTTCACATCCCAATCTTCATATGTTTGATCAGGCAAAAACCTTCTAACAACAAGAGGAATCTTTTTTTCCTTCAACTCTTTCATGGCGATCACTAAAGCATCTGATTCACCTTCAAGTTCTACCATAACTGGTGCATTCATACTTTTATATACAATAATTTCGTGTGAGCAGATTAGGTGACAGCAACATGTAAAGATGTAGACGGCTGTCTTACCTAATTTGAAGAGCACGAGTGCCTAAAATCCTTGCACGTTCATATTTTGTCATGTACGGCGTGGTTTGCTTTTCCTTCTTCTCTGTCGAAGTAGGGACTTCTGCATCTTTTTCCAGAATCATAACATTTTCAAGCTCACTCATCTAATTCAGGGTAACTAAATTACTTGTTCTGACTAGCTGCTTCAACTTGAGGGTACTTACGGTTATAATATTGAGTATATTGACAAACTCGCTCTGGTACTACAATAGTTTTGAAATGTCAGTTTTTCCACAAGAGCATATTGTCCCTCAACTGCAATAATATATTTGTTCGGCAAAGTGGCTTATCATTTTCAGCTCTATTACAACCGGTTTATCCGGAACATTTTTTGCATGACAAAAATCACTCACGTGATAAAATTGTTATGTTTGTCTCCTATTACAATATATATATTGGAAAAAATAAAAATGGCTTCTTGGTTTAGTGGTATAATTCTCGCTTAGGGTGCGAGAGGTCCCGGGTTCGATTCCCGGAGAAGCCCTTTCTTTTATCTTTATTTTAAATGGTGCGTCAAGTGCCTTTTTTTTTTTTTCTCTCTCTAATCTGTCGTGTGGAATACATTTACTTTCTACTGTCATGTTATTGTGTCGTGCCACGAAACAAGGGTATATAAATCAATAAGATTACCGAACAGTGCAAGTGTCTTAAAAACCAAAAATACAAAATAAAAGATGGAATCAGATCTTTTCTCTCTCTTGAAAAATAAAGATATAAAGACCCCATAAATACTTATAAAAGCTGTCTCAGTAGCCAGGAGATTATAACGGTGGTTAGATAACGACTAATGATCATATAAAAAGAACGTAACTCTCTGAATGAAATAAAAACTCATATTTTTTTCCTTCCCTCTAGAGCATCGTGTTTATTATGTCGTATTAAGGGTAGATGATATACAAATATTAAAGATATAGTTTACTTTATGAAGGATAGAGATGAATTATACAATATTGCAAACCAGAGATAATTAGAAACTACATAAACTCTTATATATGAGTACCGTGAATTAAGTGTTGTGTTTAGTTGACAGCATCATATGAGTTGTGGAGAACTCGTATACAAATTATACAAGATCCTCACACCTCATTACTGCTGAAATACTATAAAGTAGAGTAGGAAACAAATATAGAATAAGTAATGATTCTTATACGAGATTAGCTACCTCGTATAAGGCTGAACAGGTTGTCATTTACGATATATAGTTTACTTATTTTGCTATAATACGTTACTATATGACATAGGATATATAGTAGAATTAATATATGGACATGCAGGGTATATTGATTCAACACCAAGGTATAATAGGTTATAAGTACTATTCTCTGCCTTCGGCACAAAGAAGGATTACAAGATAATAGTTTGTGATCATCCTTTACAATAACTGTTCACTCAACTCAAACACCACGCACGAATACCATTTTCCTAATTAATACTATTTTCCTGCAAGCAGTGCTACATAATGGTTAACACGGGAAAATAGGTTAGTTGCATGATCACTAGATCAAGCCATGGATAAATTTACAAGTCCACCCGCTCCGGGTAGATGCGTAATCTCCTCAAGGGAGAGTTCTATTCTTTTACGGTTCAGAAGACGTACGTCTTCTTTGAGTAGAATAACTTAGCTGTCAGTTTCTAGGTTCCGCAATATGAAGAAGATATTTAAAGTTTTGCAGTAGATATTTTTCTTCCCTTTGAACTTAACTTGATTCAAAATATAAACCTACTAGTTTGATCTCGTTAAGCTTTTTACTGTTTTAACTATAAGTTATATTTAACTCTACAAGTCGTCAAATACCACATATTATAAGTGTATGCTACCTCTTTCGTTAACTCATTGCGCGACACTACTAACCGTGAACATGAGTATTAACAATACCCAGCAATTTTTGAAAATGCTAACGGAAACACTTTAATATATAAATGACCCTAAGAATTGTTTCAACATTTGGGAATAGCCTATTCGATTTAATCAACGTGATGTTATTTAGACATTCTTTTTTCTTCCTTTCTGCGCCTTACAGTAAGAAAAATAAAAATAAAATTAAATCACGTACATCAGATGTCAGCCCAGCAGAATTCAATTGTAACGACACAAATGTTTTTGACCGTTAAAAGATAATTTATCAAGTTTAAAAAAAAGGTTCATCTTAATTGAGAAAGTATTCCATAAATTACAATTACCCTGCTTGTCCCATATAAAATCTTTCAGCTCAAGTACTGAAGAATTGTTTATTCTCTATTCATTGCGTTTTCCTTTGAATCGTAGTTTACGAAGATATAAACCGTATTCACTAAGGATCTCGTTTGTATTCTTCCAATGTGCTCTTACAATGGGTGTATTTTTTGTCAATAGTTCCAGTTATTGATCTAGACTTTCTACGTACCCGATTGCTGTGTAGTCTGGTTCTTTTAGCTTTTTTTTGATGTAATTTTGGTATTCACGGCATGTATATATAATACCTTTCTTAACTGAATCTACATTATTAGGTCAGTAAACACTGACTTATTGGAATACATCAAACAAAACTTACAAGTTTATTGATCTTTAAGAACATAAAGGTATCTCACGGAGACTCTTTCAACGTATTGATTATGTAATCGTTTATAACGCATTAATCGCAATACAATTCAGTGTTGATCCCGCCCTTGATCTTGGCTATAAAGCCAGGCCCATCTTAAGTGAAGCAGGCCCATCACATCAACTTTCCTCCCCACCTTTGTAAGCGAAGTTGACATTGTGTTCTTGAAAGGGTTCACCCTCTTTACCCTAGGCCACACAACTCTCCATCCGAGCAGGGTTTTATCAGCTGGACAAATATATTTGAATACAATTTCAGATATTAAACCAATCACTATCAATTTATTGCCCTGATATCTCAGTCGGTAAAAGCAAGGTTAATTAAACGATTGGGCATAAATAGCTACAATAGATACTTGTTTTTCAATTATTAACTATTGTTAAAGGTTTTAACCATTCTTCAACCTTTTTTTTATTTTTTTTTATTTTTTTCTTCTGGCACATGAGCATTAGTGCTCCATGCCTTCGACGTCTTTTTTCGAATATAACAAACTGTGCAGAGGTCATCTTCTCTTTCATATTATCAGTCTGAATAAAAGGACTTTACATTTTTCTCAGTATCGCATGCACTATGGCTAAAAGTGGAAAATTAGGCAAAAGGAAAAATGCTTTAAAGCGTAGTGAAAATACATTGGTAGTTGAAGTTAGTTTAAGATTAATAGTTCGTGTAGACGTAACATAGACATCTGTTTTCCAAATATATGTATTTGAAGATAATTGAAGCATCACAAGCGCGCAAGTTCAAAGTAACGCCAGCTCTGGATTAGAATTTCTTCCAAATAAGCTTAGAAACCGTGTATGAGGATCTAGAAACTTATATACGGTTGATAATTCATAGGGTGATAAAATATGATGGAAAGAATCTTTCAAAAAAATAGAAACATTTCCTTTATGGCTCTGTTTCGAACGTTTGCTTGAAAGAAAATAGCTGATGAATTGAACAAATCTTTGCCCTAATCAAATCTTCTATCACCAGCCATATTTTCATTGACTAAGCGAATAATTAATATTCAACTGTTTTCTGATCAGGGCGAATTTCATGAAAATTTCCCATTATTGCTAAACCAGGTTTGGGGAAAACCGGTCACTCATTATGGATCGAATAAGGAAATGGAATTATTTTAAAAGGAAAAAAGATTCTCTCCATTTATCAACTGTTATCTCTCTCCAACTACAGAATAGTATGGGCAAATATAAAAAGGAAAAGCAAAGAGTAGCTCGTGACAAAGCCGGTGGGGATGATCGTGCTTCCAACCTCAGAGTCAAAGGTGAAAACTTTTACAGAGATGCCAAAAAGCTGAAATACATCAACATGTTGAAGGGTGGCAAAGCCATTCGAAACTCTCAAGGCAAAATTGTAAAAGCAGCCGATTTCCAAAGCAGCGAAGTTAAAACAGCTAGAATTGCACCCAAC
Organism: Mycotypha africana; assembly: GCF_025528875.1. Lineage (NCBI taxonomy): Eukaryota > Fungi > Mucoromycota > Mucoromycetes > Mucorales > Mycotyphaceae > Mycotypha > Mycotypha africana. Next base: position 31,700 of record NW_026515736.1, on the reverse strand, counting down.
AGAAAATGGTTTGGTAAGTTGATGAATATATTGTTCTGATTTGTTATTTGTGCTTGATTTAACTCTGGGTTATTCTAGGTAATACCAGAGTTATTGGACAAAAGGCACTTGAAGACTTTCGTGAATCGCTCGCTGCAAAAGTTGACGATCCCTATCAGATCTTGTTAAAGCAGAATAAGTTACCAATGTCTTTATTGCAAGACGCAACAAAGCAGTCTCGTATGCATATTCTTGAAACAGACAGCTTCGGCAACACTTTTGGCAATAAGGCACAAAGAAAGAAACCGAAATTGAACATTGGATCAATGGAAGAGTTAATGGCTAGAGTCGATGATACTCATGGTAAAATAATATATCCTTGTACTAACAATATGAATAGTTTAATTGACTTATGTTGCCTTATTGACTTTCCTAGACAGTTACAATTCAACAAAGGATTCCAGTTTGTTAGCCAACAAAGAATCAGACTATACAGATAGTGCCCGTGCTTGGTATCTGCAAGCCGGTCAATCTAAACGTATTTGGAACGAATTATATAAGGTGATCGATTCTTCTGATGTCATCATTCATGTGTTAGATGCTCGTGATCCTATCGGTACTCGTTGTCGCAACATTGAAAACTTCATCAAAAAAGAGAAGCCACATAAACAATTGATCTTTGTTTTAAACAAGGTCGATCTTGTACCCACTTGGTCAACTGCTCGTTGGGTATCACACCTTTCAAAGACAGCTCCCACCCTTGCTTTCCATGCTTCTATTAACAATTCGTTTGGTAAAGGTTCATTGATCCAGCTTTTGCGTCAATTCTCGTCATTACACAGCGATAAAAAGCAAATTTCAGTTGGTTTTATTGGGTATCCAAATACCGGTAAATCGTCGATTATCAACACTCTCAAAGCTAAAAAGGTGTGTAATGTAGCTCCTATTCCGGGTGAAACCAAAGTCTGGCAATACATCACACTCATGAAGCGCATCTATCTCATTGATTGTCCTGGTGTTGTACCACCCAATGCCGATGATAACGAAGTTGATATTATTTTGAAGGGATCGGTCCGTGCTGAAAAAATGGATAACCCAGAAGATACCATTCCTACTATTTTAGAACGTGTCAGATCAGAATATTTGAGAAAAACCTACGATCTTCAAAGCTGGACTGATCATAATGATTTCTTGGAGCAAATCGCCCGAAAGACCGGCAAATTATTGAAAAAAGGCGAGCCGGATGTACACAATGTTGCTATCATGGTGCTTAATGACTGGCTTCGTGGCCGCATTCCCTACTATGTTCCTCCACCTGAGTCTGTAGAACCCAAAGAGGAGAAGTCCGATGAAAAGAGAAATATTGGTGTTGACCAAATATTTAGCAACATTCATGTCACTAGTGAATATTTGGAGGATGATTTGGCGAATAATGCCAAGTTGATTGCCGAGGAAAAAGCAAAGGTGAAACAAAAGAAGGAAGAAGAAAATAGTACTGCTCAAACAAGCACAGATAAAGTGACGGATTGGGATGAAGTATTCGAAAGTGTAGTAGGTGAAGAAGGCCCAAAGGTGAGGGCACCAGTAATTGAAGGCGAGGAACAGGTTGATAGTGAATTGGAGCTAAGTGACGAAGATAAAGGTGCTTCAGAGGAAGAAGACACAGCAGAAATCGAAACACTAACCAATGCTGCGGACGTTGACGAAGAAGAGGACGAAGACAAAGATGTAAAAGAACAGCCAATGAAGAAACTTAAAGTCAACAATAATGAAACAGTGATTGAGCGAAAGACCAAGAAGGTCGGTACACATTATTACGAAACCGCTAATGTGAAGAATAAAAACCGCAACAAAGCTAAGCCGGACGAAGAGAAAAAGAAGGTACTTCATTCTCGCTTGAAGGGTTCGGCTATCGCAGGCAAACGTAAGAGACGTTAAAGACCATTGTTTATAACCATTTCTCTTTTGTTCAATATTTGTTTTTGTCTTTTTTTATTCATTTGGATTTTTAAATAAAGCTCTCATTTATTATTTATTTTGTTCAAAAAATTTTGAATGTCTGCTCCTTGTGTTGAGCTGCTTTAAAAAAGTGACAATTATTTTCGGATGACGTATATTGTTCACAGTGGGGCTGTGCCTAATTCTGTTTGGGGTCACAACAAAACTTCAGATAGGTTGCCCCACATTTCTGAATACCATAATTTTTGATTCACTTGCAATAATTAAAGATGTCAGCCCTTAAATCACAATTAAAAGGTCTTAAAGAGCTTCGTCTCCAGTTCTGTCAGACTTCACCTTCCAGCAGCGGGCTTCGGTAAAGAACGATTAAACGCAGATTTCAATTATGTAGTTGTTATTAAATCCTTCACCATTTACGGTATAAATAGCGATTTCATTACAAAGAATTATACCAATATCAAGAAAGCCAACCCTGAACTTCCCATATTAGTGCGTGAGGCTAGCGGAATCGAAGCTCGAGCATTTGCTCGTTTCGGTAAGAATTCATATCATTCAACTGTATGGTGCTTGTTGATAGGTTTATCAATCAATATTTTCACATAGACAAAGGAGTTGAAAGAAAGGTCACGCTCCAGAATGCTTCTTCCCAAGAAGTAGAAGACATTTTAGCTCAATTAGTTAAATCTGCACCTTAAGTTATTCATACCCTGTACAAAGTAAACTAAAGAGCAAACAGTTTTTGATAAAAAGCAACTAGGCTGAAAGTAGATAATGTAAAGTAACTGAGGCATTTAAAAGAATTACTATAAGAATATAATCATGCTACAAAACGATGAAAACACCATTAAAGCTCTAGAAGTACAATATGATTTGATAATTGGGGGTACGTTGCATAGTTAAGAATTCGAAGTCGGGCATAATGGAAGCTTCAAATTTCAGCAAATCAGGTGGCTTATCGCTGTTTCTTTGGTTTTTGACACCTTGGCGATACCGCTCTGCTTTTGTACCTTTTCATTTTATTGTTTTGTTTTTTTGCGGGAGATGCCAGCACCTTTAAAGATTACCCTTCCGAAGTTAGCAGCCAACACAAAGCCATATGCTAATGCTCTAAAGTTGTCAATTGCCGCCAAACTTACTGGAGCCAAATTAGTTGAAGTTCCTGGCGAAACTGTCAGTTTCTCCCTCAACAATGACATTAGCTTGGTCGACGCTAATGCTGCTTTGAAGTACTCATTTGTCTTTTTTTTTCTTTCTTAAAAAAAAAGTATATATTCTGTTTCTAAACTATAACATTGTGTTTAACTTGAAAGATATATTTTTAATGCCGTTGATTTCGAACCTTTGCAATCTACTGTTATCGAAAAAGAGGAAACACTCGTCAGCCCTCTCATTATAAAAAGAAGAATTGATCAAGCTTTCCAAAATGTCGATGATATTATGACCAAATTTGGCGATGCTTTTGCAAAGGCAAGTGGCATTTCTTTTCAGTCTGCTTTTGTTTTTGAACTTTGTTTTCTCATTTCTATTGTGCAAACGGTGGTAATAGGAATCTGACAAGGTTACGATTGTAGATGCCATTTATTACGGTACACTTGTAGAAACCTTAACATCTGCAAAGGACCTTAGTAAATATTCTACTCTTGCCAAGTGGTTCTCCATTGTCTCAAAAAACGATAAAATGGTTGCTGGTGTTGAATACGTCAAGGAACAGGTATATTTGTCGTTTTAAAAAATGTCTCAGAAACCTGACGGAATGTGACTCATAAGATTTGTAAATTCCAAACATACAATTAGACAAACAAAGGTTCTAAGCCCAAGAATAAGGTAGCTCACGGCGAGAAAAAAGTTACCAAAGAAATTCCTAAACCCGTGTTCAATTCTGCAACGCAAAAAGTCAATGATGTCGCTGCTAAAACTGTTGATCCCACTATTAAGTAAGTGCAATATTACAGAAAATCTGATACAGCAATGACGATTTGCGTTTTTGACTGACAGCTCGTCTTCAATTTATTAAATTCGCAGAGTTCTTCCTAAAGACGGCGAACGCAATATCTTGATTACTTCCGCCCTACCTTATGTCAATAATGTTCCTCATTTAGGTAACATTGTTGGTTCAACTCTAAGTGCTGATGTCTACGCTAGATACTGTCGTGCTCGAGGCTACAATACTATCTATATCTGTGGTACTGATGAATATGGTACTGCCACGGAAACTAAAGCATTAGAAGAAGGTGTTTCATGTAAAGAACTCTGTGACAAGTATAATGCTATTCACAATGCTGTCTATGAGTGGTTTGATTTATCTTTTGATCATTTTGGCCGTACTACCACCGATAAGCAAACTGAGATTGCTCAACAAATCTTTTTGAAGAATTACGAAAATGGCTATATTGTAAAGGAATCAATGACCCAACTCTTCTGTGAAAAGTGTAGCAGGTATTTTTCTTTAGACTTAATTGTAATCTGGTCTCTCGGCTTAAAAGCTGATTGTTCGTTCGTTGCAAATTAGATTTTTGGCCGATCGTTATGTGGAAGGTGTTTGTCCTAACTGCCAATATGAAGATGCGCGTGGCGATCAATGTGATGCTTGTGGTAAACTTTTAAATGCTACCGAGCTCATCAAACCTAGATGTAAGCTTGATGGTAACTCACCTATTACCAAGGAATCTAACCACTTGTTCCTTGACTTGGGCAAACTTCAACCTGAAATTGAAAAGGCTTTTGAGAAGTCCGCTAATGAAGGTAAATGGTCAGCTAACGGTGTTAACATAACACAATCTTGGTTGAAGGAAGGCTTGAAGCCTCGTTGTATTACTCGTGATTTGAAGTGGGGTACACCGGTACCTCTTGATGGCTATGAGGATAAGGTATTCTACGTTTGGTTTGATGCACCCATTGGTTATCCCAGTATTACCGCTAATTATACCGATGAATGGGAGAAGTGGTGGAAGAACCCCGAAAATGTTAAATTATATCAGTTTATGGGTAAAGACAATGTGCCTTTCCATTCTGTTATTTTCCCTGGTTCTGAACTGGGTACCCAAGAAAACTGGACTCTTGTCAACCATATCAATACTTGCGGTAAGTAGAAAGATCATTTGATTTCGTGTGAATATTGAATACAGCGAACTTATATTTTGTAAAACAGAATATCTTAATTACGAAGGTGGTAAATTTTCTAAGTCTCGTAACGTTGGCGTGTTTGGTAACAATGCTAAAGAAACAGGCATTTCTCCTTCTGTTTGGCGTTACTATCTCATGTCTGTTCGTCCTGAAACCAGCGATTCTATGTTTACTTGGAATGAATTTATTACAAAGAACAACAGTGAGCTCTTGAATAATCTTGGCAACTTCGTCAATCGTGCCATTCGTTTCATTTTTGCCAAGTATGATGGTGTCATCCCTAAGGCTGTTTTCTCTGGCAAATTAGAAGCCGAGCTTGTCAAAGATGTTAATGGCCTTCTGAAGCAATATATCGAAGCATTGGAAGCTGTCAAACTTAGAGCCGGTCTTGGAGTTGCTATGGCCATCTCTGCCCGTGGCAATCAATATCTTCAAGAAGCCAACATGAACAATGCTTTGTTTGAGAACTCTCGTGAAAAGTGTGACGCTGTTGTTGCAACCGCAGCCAATTTGATTTATCTTTTATCAGCTCTTTTGTCACCTTATATGCCTGGTGCTTCCGAAAGCATGTGCCGTCAGTTGAATGCTCCTCTTCGTATGATTCCTGACACCTTTGAAATGGACATTAAGGAAGGGCACACCCTAGGTGGTGCTGAATATTTATTCACTAGAATTGACGAGAAGATGGAGGAAGTCTGGAAGGGAAAATTTGGCACTTGTTCTAAGTAAATAGAAACGCCTTCAGTGCATCAAAATATGGAATGGTTCGTGAATATTTAGATTTAATGAGATGATATCATAAGTACTTCGATGTAGAATAAAGATAAAAAACATAGTCCTGTAATGTATCTTATTCACCAGCTGTTTGACGATGCCTACTCTACATTCCTTGATCGATGAGTATCGGCAATTCACAATTCATAACATTATTTGTGTCCAATTCTTCAAGAAGGATGTTTCAGCAGGCTATAGTGGGTTTGTTAAAAATTGTCAATAATGCCACCTCCTCACCTTTTTTTTTTTTTTTTTTTTTTTTTTCTTAATTTTACCGCTTTTCCAATCATTATGATCTGGTTTATTCGATTATATTTGCTTCAAGTTGTAATGAACCTTGTTAATTAAACCATACAATGAGTAGCTCACCACAGCCCGTGTCGGTTTGCGGTTGAACCTTTGGAAGTTGTTGCAGTCATATCCTTGAAAGCACAATTCATTAATCAATTTGCTCATCGCCGTCTGATTACTGTGTCGATTACTATTTATGCTGATAGCATGTGTATCGCAAAGTGCTACAGTGTGCATGTATTTTATTCAAAATTTTACGCTCATTTTTCAAATATGCATGTACGGAAATAAACTTGAAATGTTGAAAATTTAGAAAGAGTAACACTGGTAATGTGACACAGGAGCTTTCAAAAATGTTACTGTGTACTATATAACATACTCAATCCTATTGGCCAAATCTGATAAAATTGTGTTCAAATAGTGATAAAGGGCACTTCGCCGATCTTACGGCGTTTTACCATATATTTACTAGCATGATGCCGCTCTTATTTGAAATCCATTTTTGAGACTTGTATTTGCAAAACCAGACTTTATGTTTATGGTTGTTATTCAAAGAAGAGCACAGATATGAAAAGTTAAATAGTAGTAAACATTTGCACAAAGTAGCAAAAATTAGAAGCAAAACCCCTAAATACTAACCCTGTCCAAGCTTCATGCAATTAGCAAAAAAGGCCACAAAAGAAAAAAAAAAACAAAAAAAAAAAACAACGACGAGTCTAGCATTAGAAGAAACCTTGACGTGTTTGGTAAGTATATTCTGTGCAGTAATTGCTCCTCAAAGTACGTATGGTTACTAATAGCTTCCACGATCGTTTGCACAAATAAGGAATGAATATTGTTACTCTGATACAGTAGCATCAGTGCCGTTTTGTCGGTTCAGTAGTATACAAAGCAAAGATGGATGGACTCAAATTATAGCTAAAAAGTAAGTAAACGACATACATTGCGTCCTAATTACTGTTAACAAAGAATAAACTATTGAAAGCAACAGTAGAAAGCGAAACTATTATAACTATTATGGCTAATTATTTACGCCCGCCCACGATGATTGTCATGTTCATTTTTTCTAAATATACCAGCAACCCCACAATAAGTCAGCAGAGGAAACATTTTAGACCCTATTCATTAGAGCAGGGACTTTTAAAGAAAGTTTGATAGATTTAGTGGCTCGTGCCCTCAATTTTCATAGGTACACCCACTTTTGTTTTATTTTCTCGTCTCTAGCTTTGTACAACCCAGAATGCTTGATTATGGGATGAAAGCTCATTGTTTGGTTTAGTAAAGAGTGACGTTTCTCCCAAATCATCTACTGTATTGGAAGTCTTTAAAGTGCTTCCCCCCTGGTATGGTCGTACCAACACACGCGATGAATTTTTTATTGCACAAGAATACAAAAGGTATTGCTCACAGAAACGTGGCTTTCTACAGGGCATCACAAATTAATCAACGGAGTAATTTATTTATGTAGCAATGTCCGCCATTTTTATTCAAAATATGAAATTCAAGCAATGGGTCATGAAAGAGGAAATAAAATGGCCTCTGGAGTGTTTACGTTATCAGTTGACGGCTTGCTTAGTCATTTACAACTAGGTACAGGTTTGAGGTGTATCTCGTACCTACTTTCCCCCCCCAAATGTTTGTTCAATTTGAGTTCCGTCTGGGTTCATCGTAACGCGGATGTAGAACACGCAGCTTTTTTTTTTTTTTTTTTTTTCGCTCGTATCACGAACAAATTCAGATAAACAACAGCTTTCACCAACCAACGCCGTTTCTATTCATCTCCGCCTATTTTTTTAGCTTTTAAATCGATCATCTTCTCATGAACAGTGACAATAACGTTGACGAAGAAGCGCTAATTTCAGAAATTATTGAGCCTTAACCTATAAGGACTAAATTGCAGGAGAAAGACCCATTCGAGGATCATTAGCCTATTGAACTAATTAGCGGACTGCGGTGTTTTGAAGTGAAGTTCTTCTATTACAGTGACGATCTGTTTGTTTAGTGACCGACAGTAAGGCTTTGCTTTCAAATGTCCTCGCTTTGTACCTTATAAGCAGCCAATAAAGTCTCAGCAGCGAACACTCAGCATAAAGATAGCACTGACATTGCTCCAATGAAGAGCTTTGACATTTCTATAAGCTGGTCGATTACAAATATACTTAAGCTTATTCGTTTTTTCTATTTTAAAAAAAAAGGGGGACGGGTTACGCTTGGACCCAATTATCTTTCCACTGCTATTGCCCCAGCAAGCCTAAATAGTTTGAGTGATCGTAATAACCACTCTAAAGGTAAATTAAAGATAACGGATTTGTACTCACTACAATGTAGTGGAAAAATGCCGATTAAGGATACATCATATAGGTAACTTGAATATGGCAGATTGCCATTTTACGTATTAATAAAAAAGTTCGTGACTCAAATGAAATGGCTTTAGGCCGTGTCATTCGAGAATAGTTTGTACTACCTATACCCAGCTCTCACAATAAAACTAAAATTATAATCCATTATAACCCCCGTGACGTTAAGTTTATATATAAAGCAGCGTTTGTCGAAAGCACTTTATTCATCTTCTTTTTGTTCTTTGGTTTTTCTTCTCTTCTTCTCTTTTTTTTTTCTTACATTTAAGTCAATCTTGATATGGATATTCGAAATTTACTAAACTCTTATGATCAACTACCGGCGAATAATACCGATGGTGCTGCAATAGAAGCTCATAATAACTTATCGTTTGCATCTAATGATATCCTATTGTCGCCTGGAGCAGAAACCCACCCTCGACAACAATATGACAATAAACCTTATGCCTGCAACTGGAGTACTTGCACCAAACGATTCTCTCGACGTTCTGATCTATCAAGGCACAGACGAATTCACACAGGCGAAAGGCCCTATCACTGCGAGTGGCAAGGTTGCGGAAAACAATTTATCCAAAGATCAGCCTTAACTGTTCACTATCGTACACATACAGGAGAAAGACCGCACGTTTGCGAATATGAGGCCTGTGGTAAATCTTTCAGTGATGTAAGTCATCTCTTGCCTGCGCAGCTTGCAGATGTTCTATCATGCTAAATCAAATAAACCTTCTTTCTTTAGTCATCTTCTCTAGCTAGACATCGTCGAACTCATACAGGAAAGCGTCCTTATGTTTGTGATGTTCCTGATTGCAGAAAGTCGTTTACTCGTAAGACTACATTATCCCGTCACCAGCGATGCCATGACCCTCAATGGAAAAGTTTCAAGTAAGTATTAGTGGTATAACTGAAAGCGACAATGACGTCCTTCTTGTTCTAATAGAAAGACTCTAACCTTCATTGTTTCATCTTGTACTTTTAGTCTTTCCAAAGTTGTGCTGCCAAATACTCCCACTTCACCAACGACCAGTTGTGACTCAGACGATGCACCTACGAGCCCCTTGTCTGTCACGGCAGACTACGGAAACACACCGCCTATGGTCACACCAATGATCATTCACTCGCAACAGTTACAATCCTCCGCCTCTCCTTATGGTCACCCTTCAACATACCAGGCACATAGCAAGCAGCAGCCTACATGGGTCATATCTTATCCGTATTCCAATGCAAACAATAGCGAAACCTCTGATAAACAGTATGCATTTCCTATTATCATCAACTAAACAGATTTTATATACGCGATTTCTTTTGCAACATTGATTGGAAGAAAAAGAAACAACTATTCGATATATCTCTTCATCACTACGAACTATAGACTTTTTTTCTTCTTTAACGATTCATTCACATACGTCCCCAAGATCTTCAATACTCGTTTTTGTATTACTCTTATTAGTTTTCTTACTAGCCCAGCCCTTTTTGTATATATACAATCCCTTATGAACCTTCTCTATATGCCATTACAAATTTTCACCTTATGATATCCAGTTTAACCCTTTTCAACCTATGTGGAAACATTATTAATAACAACACTGTAACAAACTAGCGCATTGTTTCTTACTAATGAATAAAAAAACATACTATTTACAAAATGATTCAATTACTTTAAAATGATATGCCTGTCTGTAGCTCTTAAATTGCACTATGTCACTTGTTTGGTATACAATGTTGAAACTGTTATCGTCGTTGGAAGCATTTAATCTAAGCACTAAAACTTGAAAAGTAAACTTGGGATTAGTGCTTAGAAACTACGCAAGGGAGTTGAATAACAGGCGATGGCTTGTCATACATCACAATTTGCTGGACGACTAAAGTTCATGGCCCACAAGTATTAGCAGTAGAAGCATTGTGTAATGAGCATCATTGCCTGTGCAAAAGAAAAAAGTACAGTTTAACATTTCGCTCTGACCTTTTTACAGAAACTTACATAATACTGTTACCTGCATTATGTAAATGCCAAGTATCAACATTGAATAAATTCAAGGTTCTCCCCAAAGACGGCGGATTATGAAGGTTGTTAATGGATGCTGCATATAAAATATCTGTATTTAATATAGTGATGTTGGCAGATTCCGTCACATTAAGGGTCTGCCCACCATCACTTGTTGGCCACATGAACTTTTGCTGCTGCAGGTATTTTAGATCCGTGTCGAAGCCATGACCCACGAGCACAAACCCCCCATCGCGCTTTACTGCCCAATCAAGATCTTTCCGCAGCTCACCCAACGCCTTTTTTAGCGAGCACCATACTGATGTACCAAAAGAAAAGTTCTCCTTCTCATCTTCAACAAATGTTCCATTCCTCAAATGACGATAATTATCGTTAATATAATGCTGATCACGGAACTGATCAAGTTTTGAATCGTACGTCGACCAGCCGATTTCAAGCAAGATGGAGTGATCCTTTTCGTAGGCTTCAATATCAATACTGTAAAAGATGTACTGGTTACTATTTACAAGGCTCCTGGCCAGCCCAGCTTCTTTTCTGGCCTCACGTAGTCTTTCTTGTTGCTTATTCTTCTTTTTGGCTTTCTCCAACGTATTTCTGAGTGTATGTGGATTTTCTATTTTGTAGTCTTCTATTATCTCATAAGGTAAGGGAGTTACTAAACTCTCTAAAGGTGGAATAGATCCTACTGCCATAGTCATTTCCGTGTATTTAAGAAACTGCACACAAACATTCTGAGACATAACCACATCGTATCTTCCTAGCTTTGGTGAGATACCTTCAAAAAATTGGTAATATAGACGATTAACATGTATGAACTGGAGATAAGAGTATCAAGATTGCTTCTCTTTCGATTTACCCAGGCTCACAACGATGCCCATAATGGGTGAATCAGGTTTAAACATCTCTTTATAATGCTGAAAAGAATTGAAGCGTTGTTTGATTTCATTATCATTCATCGAGTAATAATGATATTTGATCGCATTTATAATATCATTCCAACCTATACTTAGTTCTCGAACCATGAAGCTATAGATGGATTTAAAAGAGAAAAGGGTAAAAAAAAGCAAAGGCGACCAGCACTGGCAATACAAAATAGTTTTGAAAATTCATGCACAGAGCAATTTGAGTGTCAGCAAAAGCCAATTGTTACTACTTTTAAACAAGGATTCTTATTACTGACATTTTAAAGCCCAATGACACGAGATATTAAGCTTATCTAAATTGCCCGGGGCAGCTCCAAAGGCTGAAAAGAATCTAAAAACCCCCTTAGGGCTCAAGGGTAAAAAGGATTATGGACTAAAGGGTTGGGATTCAAAATACTACATTATTTTCGGTTTAGATTTAGACCTTTTTGTACACAAAATTGGATATTTTGATTGACTTAATTCAGAAAATTTAAGTCATTATTTCGGACTAGTTACTTTTTTCATTTGGACACTTGTAATAACCATCTGAGGCCCGCCTCTTTTTGCACGCATTTGTTGCAGTAAGTTTTGTTGTTTGATCGGCCCAAAAGAATTACCTACATTCTCCTTAGCTGTCATTTGAACTGGTTGTCCAGTTGTATTCTATGTAAATGACTCACAATCCTGTATTTTCATTGACTGCTCAGCATCTCTCTTAATCTAAAATCGTGTCACTTTAGTGTCATTTTTCCCTTAAAGAAAGCAATAACATTAGATGATTGTATAAATTAAGTTAAAAGCCTGTTTCTTGTCAATAACTGATGAAGTGATAAATAAGCGTGTCTCGATTAAAAATAAACATGTTTCGATTTGATGTCAAAATTTAGCGCGTAGATTGTTTTTGTTGTCAAAACTTCTTTGTTGTCCAAATATAACATTCTAACAAAAAGTTTCAGTTTATAAAAAGATAAAAAGTTGGTACCTTTTCCCTTTTTTTATCAGAGTCTAGTTATATCCTTTAAAGAATTATTAAAGAAGTGTTAACAGTGGATCATCAGGTAGATTAAAATAAGATCTCATCACGAGCTACTCCCAACGACTGTACTGTACATATTTTGTTTGTAACTGAGTGTTTGTATCTTTTGAGTAACTTTTTTATCATGCCGTCAAGAGAAGCAAAAGTTTACCTTGAAGCAAAGTTGAAGAAAAAGCAGCAAGAAAATAAAGAAAGTCAGTTCATTATTGCTGTATTTTGTTTACTATCCGTTTATGTACTCAATTAGAATCGTTGAACCATTAATTTCCTAGAAACATGTTTTGCTTGCGGACGGGAAGGACATGTGCATAAGGGCTCATGCTTGTGTCCAGAATATAATGGTAACAGATGGCTGAAGAGGTAATATTTCCTGTTCATTTTCACTGATATTCTGTTCATACGCTTTTCTAGCCAAGAAACGAAAGTCCGGAAAAGATGAATACGAAACAGAGCAAGCTAAAGATAAAGGCAAAAAGAGAAGGCTAGAAGCGAGAAAAGCATCGCCATCGAATACTGTGAGTTTAAAACCTCAAAGGTGGATCCCAAATTGCCAAATCAAGTGCCCTTCTCTAGAAGTAATGTCATTTTCGTAGGTTTGTAACAATTGTAATAGTGTCAAATGAAAGAAGTACGAATTTCGGAAGGCTCCAGCGTCTATGGTACCAAAGCCTGCAAAACCTGTGGTATAATATGGAAAAGAGACGTCAATGCGGCCAAAAATATGCTTACTATTGCAAATTCCGTATGGGAACACAATGGCCGCCCCGACATTTTCTCTCGCCATCGCCATAACGAAAATGGTGCTGCAGGTTCTATACCGACGGCTTAAAGACTTTTACGCGTTTAGGTGAGTTCATCTTGTGAAATTTGTCACTGTACATTTCTGGGCTTTTATTAACTGCTGCTTGACGTTACTACATACTCAAACAGGGTAGGTGTTTTGTGCTTTGGCACAGTATATTTACCTTGTTTGAGTAATAGTAGCTCGCACGTTTGGCATTAAACATTTTGACAGAAAAGGTATGATCCCTAAAACTATACTTTTCATCCAAAATAATTTTTATATTAGTTTGAATTTTAATTGTAATATAGTCTCAATTTAATAGCCATTTCGTGCCGAAAGTCAAGCGGAAAAACAGTATTAGATAAATAAACCTTAATTTGCTCGCAGTAGTGTTTTAGGTATAATGCATAGTCGGGGACTCGACTATATGGTTAGCGATCGAGTAGTCTATTCCTATTCGCACTAAGGATAGTGAACTCATATTGTACCTCTCGCTTAGGTTGAAAAGCGAGTAGCTTTTTTTTTAGTTTATTTCAATTTGGTTTGCTCACTGTACGGAGTTTTACCCCGCTTTACTCTTTTTTCAAGATGCCAACAGAGCGCACTACTACTACTTCTAAGTATATAAAGAGGCTAATTTTTTTTTTTTTCTTTTCACGTCCATTGCAGTAAAAGCTGTTCTATTACAACATAAAGTTATGGATCGATCTCTTCCATTAGAAATTTTATATAAAATATTTGATTATCTGTCGATCATCGATCTGGCTCGTCTGGAAAGAACTTCTCGCCTACATCAGTCAATTGCCCTCGACGAAATCGAGAGGCGTATCATTAGATCAAAAACAGCCGAAGAAGAATGGGGAATATTAGTAAGCATAAAACTGTTTCACTACTATAATCCACAACAGTTATGGTATTAAAATGCTACCGATGATATTAGATACAAATCGGTAAAGGCAAAGCAAAACCCATTCGGTTTGATGCGATAGAGAAAAAGGCATATTACACTATAAAGATGGATCCCGTGACCATTAAAACAATGTTTGATCATCGTCGTCCAATCCATTGTGCGCTTCTTCGCAAGCGTGCATCGTCATCGCCGTTACTACCAACTACTACTACTACTACTACTACTACTACTACTACTACTACCGATAACGTTAAAGCCACTGAAAATGCCACTTATAACGAGAATGGATTTATAATTACAGTTGAAAAAGGAATGCAAGAAGGAAGCCCGGTAGAACTGGATGTTCGTAATGATGCTTGTCAAGTGCGAGGATTTCTCGTTAAACAACCAAAATTGTTGAAACATCGATCTGCACCATGCGTTACTGACAAGTCCCAACAGTTCAAAATAGAGGAGCCAGTCTTACCATCACAGCAACAGCGAGAGCAACTGTTATTTTCGACACAAAATCAAATTTTAGCACCTTCTCCATCTCATTATACCTTACAAATTACTGAATTAAGCCTACCATTGTGCACAATAGCGTCATAACCATCATTCCACACACCTCATTTATCAATTATCAAAGTTTTATTTTTAAAGTATTCCACAAACTTTAAAAGCAATTTACATACAGGCTGGTTCTTAAAATAAGATCCTACACTTATTGTACTTGCTAGAGTATCAGTGTAATAAACTGTCAGTCAGCATTTATACGCAGGGAGGCTTTTTTTCTTTTTTTCCTTTTTTTTTTTTGGAGAAGTGATGTAGTGAGTAATTTCACGAATCACAGTGCTTCTAATACTCTCTCCAGAGTAAGGTTATTTTTAAGAGCCAGGACTTTGTGGGTACGCTTTTCGAAACTTAATATATCCATAAGAAATGACGTCCATATATGACATCAGCAGAACTCGTTTTGAACCTTCGTCAAAAATAAGAAAAGCAACCTTGTATGTACGATTCCATAGATTGGGCCTTCCACTGGTCAATGTGAATGCTTCAAGCGAGCTGACACGTGTGATTAGTCAGAACCGTTTAGAATAAATTCGATTTGATAATAAGTACTTCAAAAGAGTTTTGGAGTTTCTTCAAAAACAAATAGATAAACCCAAGACAAGTACAAGAAGTATGTGCATTCTTACATGGATAAAGTTTGGCATTATAAACCCACTCAAACCATTCTATTGTCATGCAGCAAGTACCATTCATAATCCGTTGTAACTGGTAACAAAGGCGTATAAATTTTATGTTAGCAGTTTGGCAGTTGTATTAAGTAATAATAGATGTCTGTGTATTGAGACTTTTTTTCTTTGAGTATAGTGTAGAAGCACTGTTGCTCTTCAAAGTCCCTTAACCACAGTTAGTAGTAGCCCAGATAAATCCAGATTGCCTAGTTTGTTATTTCATTATGCAGACACACATTGAGCAAACACTAGCTGAATTGGTGTTAACAAATGTCTCATGAGGCAAAATATTCAAGTTCAAATTGTCATACAGGTTTCTTATATATAGAGTGAAACACTCTTCGCATGCGAACAGTTTGTCAACAGCACTTTCAAATTTTTCCTCATGTAAGTGCTTAGGACAACCTTGCCGGCAGTTAGCTATATTTAGCGTAACTCACAGCAAAATTGAAAGGGCCCCGTAACACCGGACCACATATTTTTAGCAACATTAAGCAAATTTCTCACCATTATATCACAGTTCCAGAGTACTACAAATCTTTATAGAGTAACTGGTAGTTTTTTTACCTTTCAGCAGTACTTCTATCGCTGCTTAACTTTTTCGAACAGTCAAAACTACAGATTTTACGGAGAACGGTCAAGTTAATATTCTATGTTTAGGTCTGTATTACTTAAATTTAGCTACACGGAATTCATTGATATCCAATACAAGTACTCGGCCTTCTTTTCCTTTCTTCTTCAGTTTCATAAATCTTGGTTGTCACATTATGCCAAAGGCTTGTTGAGCCGAACAATGTGTTATCCGTCAAGCAGCCCAAGGCCTTCCTTGGTATTTATTCGTCGAGTACGGTATTTTGGTGGAGTTAGGCTATGTGAGTGCGAAGGCTTCATATATGGTCAAACTGTTCTTGCTAGAATTATCAAAAGATAGACAAGGGTCTCTCTGTATGAGACTTTTACGTCAGGGCTTCTCCATTTATAGAAAAGGGAGCCTGTTTCTCACAGAAGAAATTATACACTTTATAAGACATGCACAGTTAAGTTATCTTCTTAACATCTGCAGTACAGAATAAACTGCTCCGTTAATGGTTGCATTCAAAAAACAGTCTAATAAGTAATCACACTTTAATAAACCCCACATTGAGAGTCTATCGATCATCATAATCAGATAGTTAAAGTCCAAGGAAGTTAATATTACATTTGCCATTCCCTTGAATATTACTTTAAAAAAAGACAGTCTGGCCATATAGCTTTCATAGAAGTTGTTTTTCAAATGTTATAACTGTTGACAAGCTAGTGCTGTTACTAGAGAATAATGCTGTGATTCCGAGTCAAGTGAAGACATGTGCCGAGACATTTACGCAAAAGTTCAGAGCACTATTCCAAACGCGCCATTCAGAATATTTCCATTGCAATTTAAGCACGGCAGACTCCTCTTATCGTAGCTTAACCTAGACAGGAGCTTGACTGATTGACACAAACTACACGGTTCTGAGATCGCATCAAAAGCCGCTCTCCCTACCTAGAAGTTTATTTTGGCTAAACTTCAGAGTTTCTTTTTTATTATTCATTTTTTATTTTGATGTAACTTTTCTCTTATTAGATTTATTTTTTAACAAGAAAATAGAAATCTCTTTGAACTGATATCAACATATTATAGGTCAATCAAGTTAATCAACTATGTCCCCTTTTTCAGCCACTGCTGCTAACACTGCTTAAAATTTACCTATCCCTCATTCAAAATCTGTCAACTTCATCCTGCACTTCTCGTTTTTTAAAGTACCCTGTTCCTCGGCGGGCAATTTTACTTGTTCCTTGTATATATTAGTGCCTCCGTCTCAAATATTGTAAAAAACTGTTTAATGCGAAGGAATAAAAGGCAAAACTGAGATGAATAAAGTTAACTAGTGAGGATGGATGATAAACGATGTAGAGTTATTAACACTTTGACTGTCTGTAAAACGTACACAATGATTCCAATTTAAATAGTAGAGAGCGGCGCTCTTGTTCTATGTATAAATCCCAACTTAAACGCGTTTTTAAGTTATTTTTTTTTCTTTCTTGCACAAAGATTGATGCAAGATAAATAGACAGGCTGTTGTAGGTGATCGAGGAGAGTTAATTTACGCTAGTACGTATCGAGGGTGCGAAAGTTTTTCGTATTGTGCGCAGTATTTTTTTTTTCCCATTAATGTTAGATGTGTCCTCAACTCTTTCACAAAAATCGAAAGAGTGTCATTGAAATGTCTTAATATACAAAAAGCACTCTTACCCCTCGCCTTGGTAAATTTTGTTTCTCTGTTACTACTAATGACTGCACACGGTGAATTAGATATGCTGCTCCCTTTTGGAAAGATAATTAAACAGGAAATTGACCATTGTCAATTATTCAGTCCATGACTGTAAGTACTTATAGTTTAAGTGGTTTTATCACTGTTAAACTGTTTACATGATAGTGTGTCTATGGCTCTTCTAGCAGAAGTACTTCCAAAAAAACTTTTTAAATAAAAGTGAGGATCGAAAGCAGTATATTTCACATACTGTTGAAAATTTCGGAGCCGACTCTCTTTGAAGGCATATGAAGGGCTCTAACAGTATTCCAAGGCCAAAAGTTCGATACAAATAAATCTTCTCATCAGTAATGGTCCTCTGTTAGTCTTTTTTATGATTGTTGTATATGTGTATGAAATTAATATCATTCCATGTGTTGAGAGCCCCAAGTTGAAAAACTCAATTTCTTGTGGATAAATTTTCGCTATTTCACTGGGATGGTAAACCGTATATAGATCTAATGATATGAAATAAAACAGCAACAATTTTACGAAGTTGTAGCAGCATGGTAAAATGCTACGGCTAAAAGCAACAGCATTGAGTTACATACTGAAAAAGAGTAATAATCATTGGATGAAATGACACGGCAACCTCTGCTTTTTATTCACCCGTTTCAAGCAATTTAGAAAGCATATTGCAATAGCCACCTTACCGATCTTGTCTTTTATCCTCATCGATAATGCCCGCCATTTTCAATAATTCCTTATCAAGCTGCCCATCGGCCTGTCGAATGTTCAAAGAAGCCCTTCTTGCTGCCTCTTGCTTTTCGAACTTCCATTCTCGAGCTTGCTTTTCTCTGTCTTTTTCGCATCCGAGTCCAAAAACTTCAATATTTTCTATTTGAAATTCAAAACAGAATTCTTGCTGTTTTCTGTTAGCACTTTCAAATGTGGGGTGTTCGGGATAAGGCTCGTTTTTGTAGATGCCCTCTTGAAGGGTACTATTCAAAGTTAAGATAAAATCAGATTGCTGTTGTTGCTGCTTCTTGTTTATATCTCGTGCTGGATAATATTGTTTAAAAGATGTTTGTTGATTGCCTGTAGGTCCGAAGCCTATTCCAAAATCATGATGATATAATATGTAATGGTCATCATCATTACAATGACTATGATTCTTAACAGGGCGGAATATATCAAACGATGGATCTAACTCGAACAAAAAGCATTCTTTATCGCCCCAAAGATGTTTTGAATGCTTCCATGGTTGCTTGATAAATGCGCCTATTACCCTTGGCGGTGTTAACTCCTGTTTTTTTCCTTTCGTTCTTCTTCGAAGTGGTTCTTTTTCATCTATTTCCATAATCATTAATGTTGGCCCTGGGTATTTGAACACATGACTTTCTAATCTGTTCATAGAAAATCCATCTTCTTCTGCAGAGTAAAGTCTCAGCCATTTCTTAGAAATGAGAATTTGTTCTGGTAAAGTCCATGACAATAACGTGATATACAATGGTGTGAGTATATCTGTCTTATCAACAGATGGTAATTTATCTTCAATTAGCAACCTTGATCCTGCGTTTCTATTGCCGGAAGAATTGTTGTATGTGAATGAATGGATGATGAGTGACTGTAATAGTTTGAAAAAATGAGGTGAGAAATTCATTATCCATGCATGCAATGCTTCATACGTGACATATGGAAGTGCTTCAATATCGGAAAAATCCTCTTTGTTCATAACTTCTTTTGTGGTAGCGGGACAAATTGATTTCACGACGATATCGGTTGCCAACCTACGAATTTTATGAAAGTCGTGTTGCTCCTGTTTGTCTGCTTCTCCTAGCCATATGAAGCATACAAAAAGGTCGATCAAGTCTTTACATAATATTTCTGATGCCCCTTCCGTATCCTTCTCTTTGACGGTTTCATTTTCTTGAGGACTACTATCTATATTCAGATCGTCAAAATCAATGCCTAGATCGGCTAATGATAAACCTTTTGTCAGGCTTTTTGGTCCAAATGTAGAAGTGGCTTCAATGGTACCACCCGTCTGCTTGTTCGTTGGTTTAATATCTGTATTGTCTTCTGGTTCTTTAAGTTCCTTTTCATTTACTGTTGGTAATATTGACAAAGATTGGAAAAATAAAGTTTCGGATAGGTTGTTGTGATGTATTTGGTCAAGGCGGCCTGTTAAAACCACAAAGGCAGTTAAAAACGCTTCAAATGAAAGAGGGACAGGCCCAACCGTTGCACACGCAGGATATGAGCCGAGATACGAAAATGATTTGTACAATAATATGGCAGCAGGTTCAATCTCAATTGGCAAATTAAGATGTTTCTATACTAACGTGAAAGTTAGTGAAATTACCAGAACTATTGTAGTATTCAATAGCTTGAAACCCGTTATGGCTCAGCTTTACGCAAAATAAGGGGTTTCTTTTACCAAAAAGTTCTTCAGTTCAATACATTCATAATGATCTTTGAATGTTGATTTCAACTTGTGAAAAGACTGCTCTAAGCAGACAATCTCAATACGACTCAAGTATTTCTTCGGCTGGAATGTAGTTTGCTTAATGGCTCCTTCAAATGTTGTCGTTGTTTGCTGTTGTCGGTGTGCTACCGGCTTTGAAGCTAAATGGCCCATTTCATGCAGTGCTGCAGGAAAACCAGTGGAAACAACAACAAAAAAAAAAAAAAAAACCAGTTCGGCCCTTTAATGCCTAAACTGATAAACTTTTTTCTTCTCCACAGCTATAGATAAATTTGTATGAAGCTTGTGATAATACATCCGTATTTGTGGCGAGCTGATTGGCAATGCAAAAAAAGAGTAGAGTGGGCCAACGGCATAATTTAATCAGCCCCAGTTTCAGCAAGAAAAAATGACATAATGTAAATCTCCTGTGATCAGCTGACATAGTAAAATAATATAGTTCAGGGTACTAAGCTTTTCAACAAAAGTATGAAAGAAAAATATTCCGAGAGTATTTTGACAGATTACATGGCATATCAGATTAAATGAAATAACGATGTCAACACCTGCATTCTGACTCATAGCTACTCTCATATTGTTCTCCATCAACGAGGAAGTAGTTTGAAGCACAGACGTCTGATCCGTTGCACGGATGCTCTTTGGTGAACATGATAAAGATGGTTCCTGGGCAAGTAGATCATTTTGAACCAAAGGGGAAGAAATTCTTAAATTTTTGATCTTTGGATTATTTCATTCTTAACTCTCCGTGTTGAGCACATTCCTGCTAATGTAGTTTCTGTCTATGAAGTATAAGGCTTCGAATAAAATTAAAAAACCCAAAAGTGCATTATATCCGGAAATATTCAAACCAACCATTCGAATAAAAAATGATTCGCATATTTTAGATTATTTTCATAGCTCCCCTTTCATGATCCACACTAATTTTGTTCCCATCGAACATTTCATCACTTTGTATCAGTTCTAATATATTACAGCCTCTGATCGAAACTACACCAGATAACATGTTAAATACAGTGGTCTTCCCAGCAACACAGCGAAGAGCATTAGCGAAATATCCTCAGAGTAATTGTAACTCGCCAATATTATCGCCAGGTAAAAGGCGTAGAAAGGATGTTGGAGATTATTGGCTAGGAAAGACTTTGGGTAGAGGCTCCTCAGGTATGTATACAACTTATGACAAATTCAGTAATTCGATCCCATAGCAATTTCTCATAAATATTTGTTACAAATAGGGCGTGTTAAGATGGGCATACATAAAGTGACAGGAGAAAAAGTAGCCGTCAAAATCATTTCAAAACAACATTTAGCCACAAATGCATCTGTCGAAAAGGCTGTCAAAAGAGAGATAGCCGTTATGAAGCTTATCAATCATCCTTATATTATGCGCCTTATTGATGTAATTGATATGTCTGATTCACCCAATTTGTAAGTTTATTTGATCAGTGACTTGTTGTTCGTTAAATCTTCCTTGAATCACCAATATGCTGTATTTCAGGTATCTGATTCTGGAATATGTACAAGGAGGAGAGTTATTCGAATACTTAGTATCCCAAGGTCGACTCCCAGAAAATGAAGCAAGGCGGTACTTCCAACAGATAATTATCGGCTTAGACTACTGCCATCGCCATCTCATATGGTTTGTTCTAGCATTAAAGATATATTTAATATACGTATATAATAATTTCGCTTATTTGAGATGTCTTCTTTAGCCATAGAGATTTGAAGCCTGAGAATTTATTGTTTGACCAGGATAGAAATATCAAAATTGCAGACTTTGGAATGGCTTCTCTACAGCCTACAGGCTCAATGTTGGAAACAAGCTGTGGATCACCTCATTACGCGAGCCCTGAAATTGTCAATGTAACTTTATTTGCGCAAATGATTGATTATCTATACAGACATTAATATTTAAGCTTCATTCATTTCCAGGGAATCCGTTACAACGGAGCAGCTTCTGATATTTGGTCTTGTGGAATAATATTATACGCTTTGTTGTGTGGTCATTTACCTTTTGATGATGATAATATTAGACAATTATTGACAAAAGTCAAGTTAGGAAATTACACAATACCCGACTATGTATCAAGTGAAGCAAGAGATTTAATACGCAGGATTTTGGTAGTAAATCCTGCACAACGACTTACTGTAAGAATTATTAATAGAGGATAGGAATCGAGATACCATCCCTAAACAATAAATCTGTAATTTGTAGATGCAACAGGTACAAGAGCATCCATGGTTCGTTTGTGAACAACCTCCGAATCCATCCAAGCTACCCGACCCTCCATCTGCAGAAGAGATTGGAAGACCTGTCTCCTCAGTCAATGACATTGATAATCGGATCTTAGAAACGTTGAAAGTGTTGTGGTCAGATTTGTCGACAGAACAGGTTATTAAAGCCTTATTGAACATTGAGTAAGAGTTGAACAGTGATTTCATAATTCAATATAGCTTAACTCAATATTTTCCAGTCATAATATGCAAAAGGTGGCTTATGTTCTCTTGCAAAGGCATGCAATTAATCAGTTACAAAAAGAGGGTGGGTAAATTATAGGATTAAACAGAGGTTTACTGTTAATCGAAAGCTAACTTTCTGTCATTGAAGTAGTGTCACCTAGCAAACGAAGACGCCGTCCGGCGACTGTTTGTGTTGTTTCTGATAAAAGCAGCCCATTATCAGGACTGGATCACATGGTATCCAAATTAACCACTAGCAATGACGCATCAAATAATTTCACAGTAATACCTGAACAACAAGCCTACACATACCAAACCCCAAATGTCAATGAACAAATGCCAACACAAGCCGCACCCTACACGACAAGGCCACACCTTGGATATGATGAGGCTGTGCCGCCACTCCCGTTGAAGCCTCTTGTAGTACCCGTCCACCCGTGGCTTCGAACTCCAAATCAACCACGTCGACGGAACCTTTGGTAATTTACTGTTTATTCGATGAAGAAATAACCTTACAATTACTGAACCTAAAAATTGAAATGTATATTAGGCATTCGCCAAATATCAGTAACAGACAGATGAATAAGAATAATAATGTAAACAAATTTTTACCTAGCATATTCCAGCCAAGTCAGCCTTTGCATAATGGCTCGCAATCATCTATCAGCAATCAACAAAACAATACTCATAGGCAAAATGCACGCATTCAGTATGCACAACCTACTGGCAGTATCTTGAATCATACGCCAAATTATCATACTGTCAGCAGTGCGTCACCAGATACTCCTGACCAACAGAATAATCGCTATAGTGCACCTCCGCCCATCAATTTTAACTTTGTACAACAAAATCGTGCGCCGTATCAATTTCCTTGGGTACAACAGCAGCAAGACTCAAAATTGATGCGATTCATGAACATGCTGAATAGAACTCATAGGGTAAATCCTAACCAAGAATCTGAAAGTTCCTTATTCAAGTTCTTACAAAGCCCAAAGCCGTTTAATTTTGAGAAGAAACCAAGGAAATTTTAGGATTACTTTGTGTAGCTATCCTTCCATTGAATCTAACTGAAAGACAGACTCTGATACATTAAGAAAGAAATACTATATTACTTTTTTTCCAAAAGAGCAAGTAATGTGTGACAAGCAACATAGCATTTGAAGTATATCAAAGCATATATATATAACATGTCATTAGGAGAAAAAATAGAAATAGGACAAAGAATAAATATAAGCACATTCAGTATTAAGTACCACTTTCGGGATAAGTCATTCTTCATTTTCCTTTCATGCCCTTGTTTCTCCTCCTATGCCTCCATTTTTGAAGTAGAGTGTTTGGAACCCTGTCAAAGTTTGATCGAAATCTTCAGTAATTGCATCAGGTTCACCTTCACGATGTGTAAAATCCATGCATGCCTGTCCTTTATTAGATATATAGAACTCGGGCTTAATGTAAGTGTTCGTATGCGCCAAAGATGATCGTTTAAGCAAATCCCAAGGGTGTTCGGAACCATCAGGACGAATGAAATGCTTTTTATCGGTGATTTTAAGCAAATTAGCGTGAACAAATATTAAGTCGTCATCTTCCTCGGCATCATCAGCAAAAGGAACATATTGAAGGATTGTATGTCCGCAGAAACGACCGTTTGTCTCTGTACCTGCCATTCCAGGAAACACTTCAACCATATGATATGGAGAATGGAGAGCTTTCCATGCATATTTGAACGTGTCTTTGTCACCATTTAAAAATTGAAAGTATATTTCATAATGCTTCTGCATGTACCAGGCAAGTTGAAGTGGTACCCAAGATTTTTCTTTGTCAATTACCATCTGTCCAGACTAAAAAACGTTTTAGCAGAGTGTATTATGTATTACAATCATGATTTTATTTGGTTGACGAGAATTTGTTTCTCACCTCCTGTTCCCATTCATTGTCACAATCGATATCCATTATATCAAAAATTTTGTTCTCACCGTGTGTTTTCCAATAGTCTGGCCAAAATAGTGCACCTGTCTCCTTATATTCCGGTAGATCGAACAGAAAAGTCGGGTCTTTCAATGGAATATTATCAGAATCAAGATATAGCACTTCTTTAAACGCAGAATTGATTATGGCTGCTGCTTTAATCTGAAACCTATATAGATAATTCTCGGTCAGAAGAAGCCCATGTAAGAAAGTCAACAGTGTTTACACACTTTTTTTTTTTTTTTTTTTTTTTTTTTTGGATCATTACTGTTTATCTGCATCACGTCTCTTGATGATAGGTTTAACTAATTTGGGATTTGATAAATCTTTGAAAGTAGCTCCTAATTCTTCAAAACTAAGTCGAACGTCGGCTGAAGGTTGTTCATCATGTAAGTGCCATATCTCAATGCTCAGTTTACAATCATAGACATTTCTTAACAATTTCACTGTAGTCAACGTTCTCTTGACTGTATCTCTATTGCCAGCAATGAATACAATTCCACGTCCGTTGAGTTTATCAATAGGAATGGGTGTTTTTCTAATATTGGCTATAAATTTTTGCCAACGTCTTTTGTAAACTTTTATAGTACTTCCATTAAGGTGTCTCCAGAAATCGAGGTGGGCTGCTGTATGATTCGGGTCAGTATTTCTAAGGACAATATCTTCTTTACAAATATTTGACGTCGACGTTTTCAAAGCTTCCAGTGTTTCTCCATCATGTGGTACGGTTGGCAATTGTGATGCTACTGCATATTGCTTTTCCACAGAAATTTTATCACTGGAAATAGGTACATTCTTTGATATCATGAGTACGCAGTAAATGACAAACACAACGAAAGATGTAATGGCAATATTAATCTTCAACTTTTGATTTCTGCTCATTCGTAGACTCATTATTCTTCTGTAATTGTCGGTTATTGGTAAAAAGATATGGAAGTAGAAAGAACGGTTTAAATACAATTTTCGGTGATGATTAAAAGTTTCAAAATGGCAATGACAACGCTAGAAGGGCGATCCATAATATCGGTATTCTAATTGGTTTGGACTGGGCCTCAATTTCTTCATGGATCTGTAGATCCGAGTAGCGATCCTTTCATTCCACTTGGCAGAAAATGAATTTTGTAACACACTGCTAATCGTTGAATCAAACAGACAAACAGTAGCTTTTAGATAAAAGAACCATAATTGGCATAATGTAGTACATACTTCCCTGAAAAAATTTTTTCTTATTGTTGAAAAAATGTGTCTACTCTTTTTATGAGATGTCTTGGCAGTTTACTAAAAGCTGATTATGACAAAAAATACTGATTCACCATCCTAGAACAACCCAATAAACCTTTAATATGAATTGTAGCCTCATTATCAGTTTAACTTATTTGTGTTTACGTACATCATGTTCATTCTAATGATTTATAAAATATTAACAGCTTGATAATGTGCGTATTCATGGTAACCAAAGAGTTAGTGAGTATCAGAAGACAGTAATGCCGTATTTTTTTATTTGTTCTCACTTCTACCCCTTTGTGCGACTGATCATATAATAACAGTTACTGTTCAATAATGATTATCTAATAGGGACTTTTGGTTCCTCCATTCAAAAGCAGAATTATTTAAGATTGAACAAGTATTCAAGAAATGCTGTTATCGTATGGCCAAAGAAGACGAAATCATCATAATCGGGGTTTCCAAATTGAAGGTCGCGGTTTCCAGTGGTTTAAACAGCAACGCGTTCATTTTAATCATTGCACACGGACATATTTTAAACTATTTTGTTAAAGCTAACAATGCAAAACGCAAAAGGTCGGTTACAACTTTGCGCTTCATTATTGCTCTTGAGCACGGAATAATATTCTCTTTTAATAATAAACTAGAATTAACTAATTCCAAGGGAGATATTGACAGAGGAAATGCAATTGACCAAATACACATTGCAGGAAAAAGTATCGATGTTGAACCTCACTCCGGCTTTAGAATAAAGTACGATCAGAAACAGCGCTCATTCTATAATTCTTATTGAATACAATTTTCTTATTCTTTCCGATGTAGAAGTAGAACTGTGTCGGCTACTGCGATTACAAAATTCTTGGAAAATGTCGAGTTTTATGCTTTGCAAGACGTTCAATCCCATACAAAGGAATTTTCAACCATCCATGTGGGTGCCAAACCATCTTCCGCCTGGTCAACAATTGGTATAGTGGATAAATGTTATGAACATAAAGATCTTCTGCTTTCAGTACGTTTAACGGACATGAGAAACTCCTATACGCAATTGTATATCACTGGAAAAGCATATACAATGTTTCGCGAAGATATCAAACACGGAACCATCATAGCAGTCAAAAGGATATCACTTTTAAAGCCGAATAATATAAAGCAATCTATTGCTCTTCACGTAGATTTGATTCAGCAGATTTGCATTATCGGAATCAGTTTAGATCTGACAAGGTGTATCGCTTATAAATCTCCAAGAATTCAATGTGATGAATACATTGATGGGTTAGTTACATTTTCAAATCGTTTGTTGCACTCTTATGCTAAGATGTCTATATTTGTTAGGCGAACTTTGGAATATTGCGATAAGCATTTAAAACAAGCGCTTGATTTTTCCAAGAGAAGGCGAGCGGAAATGATGACAGGGTAGGTTGAGAGACAAATGGCATCACTTCTTCTGAATAGCTTATCTTCCTTGATGATAGCGATTCTGGATTTGATATTCGTTGGGCTACTAAAAAACGGCAAGCAGATGGAACATTAATCTTTGAGTGCAAAAGTCATGCAAAGACCAAGCAAGTCTATCCATATTCATATTTTATGGGACAGCAGCGGAAAGAAACCTATTTCATAAATGGAATAGGTAATGTTGCGACTGATGGCTCCATATTTGACCAGAAGCATGTTAGTCGCAAACCGATGACTGAAGCTGCAAAAACGAAGCTGAAGTATGATCCTAAACAATGGCTCTCGTCACATTTTGTACTTTACTTATGTCTTTCGCATTACGTAGAGAGTCCTTGAAGGGTAGAATGGATGCAGGTGCTAAGAATATCAGAAAGGCTCTAGGAATTAAAGAAGAAATACGGGGTAAGGTTTTCTTTACAGTTTCTTTATACACTTGGAAGTCGACCGCTAATTCATTTATTATCGTTATAGAAAATGTTCTTTCAAATGAGCAACTTGTCCGGTTGGGCCAGCAAGCAATGTGCAGTCCTGAAGAGGAGGAACAGAAGGTAATACTCAAAAGCAAACTTATGGGATATGTTCATCTTCTGATATTCTCTGATATGTTCCTTTTAACTTTACTTGACTGTGTCAAGAAACGTTCTATTGAAGCTTTGACCAAGCGCCGTCGTATTGGGAAAGAGAAACCAGAAGAGGAAAAACCTCGTTACGTATATCTTTAATTCAAGCTAATTTTAAAATTCCATTCTCTACATTGTTTGAAATTTCCTTTTCAACCAGCTTCAAGATCATCCAACTCAATTGATAATTCCTGCAGTCACCAGGTTTATTAATATTATTGTTTATTCTTCGAATTTATACCATTGCCGCTGATAGAACCATAAATTGTTATACAATCGTTGAATCGTTTGCCATTCGTTTCTACGATGTTAAATGATGAACTGCTTTCCATTTGGAGCTCGTTGCCGAAAGGAACAGTATTATTTCCAGTTAACTCTGTTCATGTTGATAAATCAAAGTCTAAGACCTCGATACGACAGATATTCCGCTCCTGGTCCATTTACACATTTAAATTGAAGAGTGTTTACAACAATTACCCCTGCAGAGACAGTTCCAAGAGTTTAGAAACGGCCAAAAATCTTGGAGAATCCAACGCGTCCGGACCCATTTTGACGAAACCGCTACCCTCATTGTCCTCATTACGTGAATACGTAGGGTGTCTTTCAACATCAAATATGTTCGAGACCGAAGATCCCATATTGCATACCGAAAGGGCAACGAATAAAAGTGTATTAACGGTACTCTCTAAATTCAGCATCCATATGAAGAAATCAATCAAAGACAAATCATCAGCTTTGAACCGATTCAAATCTACTTTTTCTCTACGGAGAAGCCTATCCACTATCTCAGTAATGTGAAGAAAAAAAGGTTCAATTGTACATCAAGGGTGAGTATTAAATTAAGGTCTCCATTTATGTAGGTTAGGCGTGGAAGGAGCGAAATTTCAGTTACTGAACAGGTGACAAAGGATGGCTCTTATATTAATGTAGATGTCCTTTCTGGGGACACTAGAGTTGCAAATTTAACTCGAATAGAAATAAATGACAATGACGGAACTTACAACAAAACAAGCAACAATGAAAATTCTCTACATTCACTAAACTCGACAAGGTTATCAGCATACACAGACAAACAGAACCTCATCAGCACTACAAACCGCCCTGCCAAAATAGATACCCAACCGTTGACAGCAGAAGGTTGCTTTCAAAAAATAAGCAGGTGCCGTGCTAAACGATATCCATTTTCGGATAACTATTCTTCTCAGTCGCAACAGTATGCACAAATCGCTAATGCCATTGATGAGGTATCAAAAGAATATCAAAATGTATTCAATTCTGAGGCTAAGAAGCAATGTACCTCTTGGTTCGCTTCGATTGACAATCCTTGCTTCTTTCAAACGGCAATCTCTGACTGTAATAATGAAGATCTGGACTTCAGCTTCTGTTCTTTGGACAGTGGCTCTAGCATGACGTTTGAATCAATGTTTTCACAGTTATCATTTAATCTTGATAATGCCTCAGATTACATTGCTGCTATGAATTACGACAGTGCATTTGACTTACAATGGCAAGAAGCTTTTCATAAAGTAAAAAACAAGGCATCCAATGTTGTGGATCTTTTAGACAAGTATGTACTTTTTGATATTACGGTTAAGCTTCGAAAATAGAGCGTTATTGACGTCCTTGTTAGATTCGCTTTGGCTATGCATGAATTGATTCAACTAGGACATTCTACGGAAGCATATGCAACTAAGGATGTATACAGCGACACAACAATCAATAATACCAATCACTCCGTAACTGTATATCCTTCGACAACATGGCTGGATATATATTCGCATTTCTATAATCTATTTCAATGTGGGCAGGTAAGGTATACCATCAGTTTGGTATATTTCGATTAAAAACTAACCACTATTTTCCCTGCAATTTCTTTCGTATGGAAAGTTTACGGTTGAGCACATCATCTACGTTTTTTCTTACGTTACTCGTATGCTTCAAAAGTCGAAGAAAATAATATCAGATTTGAATTGGAGGATGATCTCAACAGCAGCTCTACTAACAGCAGCAAAAGTTTTAGATGATTGTTCAATCTTTAATGCCGACTTTATCACAATATTGCCCGAATTGTGCCTTGTCGATATGTAAGTATTGCAACAGTTATTCAGCCTAAATGCCCAACAGACTACTGATGTAGGTTACTTCAAATAGCAATATAATTGAGAGAGCGTTTTTAGACGATATATGTTGGAATGTTAATCTACGTTGCCATGAATTCGCAGCCGCCTACTTCTATTTGAATAATCATGCGTTTATTGGACAGGAATAAACTTAGAGTGATTTGTAGCACCCAACCATTCGCTTATTCCTACGAGTAAGGTGTTACTCTATTAAAGGAAAGATGTCGCCTGACATTGATTAAAATATAGATTTGTGATTACTCAATAAGGCTACTATAGCTTCTCAAGTATTTAATGATAAAATACAGTTCACATACTTGTGCTGACCCTTGATACTCTATGTTTGAGAGTTAATAGCGTTCTTAAATAACTTTGAGTTACTCTAAACAAAGACTGATAAGAATAAAAACAGTAAACTGAGTGCTGTTACAGAACGGGTAAGAGTTTATTATGTTTCTTTCTAAAAAAACCATAATAACCATCATCTTAGTGCGGAATCGACTCAAAAAGTTATTATTGGATGTGGAATCTATTAAATTAAATCCGTATTGCTGGATGTTTTCTCTATGGTAATATAATCTGAACCTCTCTGATATAGTCATTCGCACTAACAATGAAACCGTACAATCTTGAAGTCAATGTGTGGTATTTGACGACTTTGTTGAAAAAGTCAGAATAAATCTACTGCGGAACATTAAAATATTTTCTTCATATTGGGAAACCTAGAATTATTCTACTTAATGAAGACGTACGTCTCCTTAACAGTAAAAAATTGAATTCTCGTCTACGCATCAAACCCGGAGAGGGTGGACTTGCAAAAGTATCTGTGTTTTGATCTGGTAATCATGCAACTAACTTATTTTCCTCTACTGAATATTATCCAGCTCTGCTTGTAAGAAATAATATTAATGAGGAAGTTGATATTCGTGCGTGGCGTTTGAATTGAGTGAACAGCTATTGTAAAGGATGATTAGATCCTATCATCTTGTAATTATTTTGTATGCCGAGGGCAGTATAACCTATTTACCTGAGCGATGAATCAATATATCCTATGTCATACACTCACAAAACTGTGATGATATTTTGTGATTATCGCGTAAATAATCTGTGGCTAACCTTACAGCACATAGACCCTCCCAACTAACTAAAAGCTTACATCATTGGAAAGCTATGGTTTTCAGCTCTCCAATACTATAAGATATGCTAAGTTGGAGTCTGAAACATCGATGAGATTAGTAGGATTAAAATAGAGTATACAGTTTCGGGGCAACAATTTAATTGATATGATGACAAATAACAGAGAACATCATGGATTTACCATTTCATCCACCCTCCTTCTGCCCTTATAACAGTTTAATTTGGGCTGCCATACCTATATGATTTAAGCATAGTTCTGGTGTAAAAGTTACTATACCAGATATCCACAACACGTTCTTATAACTCATTCGGGTTCGACGGTGCTGTATCGTACGCTGCTAGTTTACACTTCAAATAGAACCGCATATTCTCATTGGATCGAGGTTTGGGGAAGATGAAGGCCAGTCTAAAACATTCAGCTTGTTCTTTTGGAACTTTTCTTTCGTCACCTTGGCGGTATGCTTCGGATCATTGTCCTGCTGAAAAACAATATCCTCCTTTTGTTGCCCATAGTCTTTAAGGGTCTCTTGTAATACAATTTAGCGTCTTCCCGCCCTCAGTCTTGGCTATAAATCCATGTCTATATTGAGTGAAGCAGGACCACAACATCAAGCTTCCTCC